>NC_141682.1:9752500-10952500 GCF_028749965.1 Puma concolor
AGTGGAATGGCTGGATCGTATGGTAATTCTATTTTTACTTTTTTGAGTAATCACTGTACTGTTTTCCACAGCGGCTGCACCATTTTACATTCCCACCAATGGTGTGCCAGGTTTCCAGATTCTCCACATCCTCACTCACACTTCTTATTTTCTGTTGTTGTTGTTGTTGTTTAAATAGTAGCCATCCTAATGGGTGTAAGGTGATATCTCGTTGCAGTTTTTTTCTTTTTATTGTGTTAAAATACACATAATGTAACACCTATCATCTTAACCATTTATTTACTTATGTGCATCTTAACCATTTTGAAAAAGTGTACAGTCCAGTGGTATTAAATACTTTCTAGGGGCATCTGGGTGGCTTGGTCGGTTGAGTGTCCAACTCTTGATTTTGGCTCAGGTCATGATCCCAGGGTCATGGGATTGAGCCCTGTGTTGGGCTCTGTGCTAAGGGTGGAGACTGCTTATGATTCTCTCTCCCTCTGTCCCTCTTCCCCACCTGGGCTCTCTCTCTCTCTCTCTCTCTCAAATAAAAATTTTTTAAATCTTTAAATACTTTCTAGTGTTGTACAGCCATTACCATCATCCATCCCCATAACTGTTTTTATCTTGTAAAGCTGAAACTCTTTTAAGCTCTATTACACAGTAATTCCCCATTCTCCCCTCCCCCCAAGCCCGGCAACCATCATTCTATTTCCTGTCTCTATGACTTTAACTCTGCTAGTTACCTCATATCAGTAGATCACACAGTATTTTTTCTTTTGTTGACTGGCTTATTTTACTTCTCACGATGTCCTCAAGGTTCATCATGTTGTAGCGTGTCAGAATTTCCTTCTTTAAAAACATTTTTTTTAATGTTTATTTGTTTTTGAGAGAGAGAGGCAGAGAATGAGCAGGGAAGGGACAGAGAGAGAAGGGGAGACACAGACACAGAATCCAAAGCAGGCTCCAGGCTCCGAGCTGTCAGCACAGAGCCTGACGCAGGGCTCAAACCCACAAACTGCGAGATCATGACCTGAGCCGAAGTCGGACGCCCAACCGACTGAGCCACCGAGGTGCCCCAAGAATTTCCTTCTTTTTAAAGATAGAATAACATTCCATTGTGTATATATGCCACATTTTGTTTTTCCATTCATCCGTTGATGGACACTTGGGTTGCCTCCGTGTTTGAGGTATTGTGAATAATGATGCTACGAATATGGGTGTACAAATATCTCTTTCAAGACCCTGTTTTCAATTCTTTGGGGTGTATAGCTGGATCATATGGTATCTCTGTTTTTAATTTTTTGAGGAATCTCCATACTGTTTTTCCACCATGGCTGTACCATTTTACATTCCCACCAACAGTACACGAGGATTCCCTTTTCTCCACATCCTCACCAATGCTTGTTGTTGTTTTTTGTTGTTTTTCTTTTAATATTATAACCATCTTAATAGGAGTGAGGCATTATCTTACTATAGTTTTGATTTGCATTTCCCTACTGATTGGTGATGTCGAGCAAGTATTTTCATGTGCTTATTGACCATTCACGTATCTTCTTTGGAAAATGTCTATTCAAGTTTTTTGCTTACGTTTCAATTGGGCTGTTTGGTTTTTTGTTGAGTTTTAGGAGTTCTTTCTATATTCTTCATATTAGCACCTGGATATCAATCAGATATATCACTTGAAAATGTTCCCTCCCAAACTGTGGCTTGCCTTTTCACTCTGCTCATTGTGTCTTTTGATGCACGGAAGTTTTGTTTTGTCTGTTTGTTTGTTTGTTTTTGATTTGTCCAATTTGTCCATTTTTAATCCCCTGTACTTTTGGTATCCTATCCAAGAAATCATTGCCAAATCCAGTGTTACGAAGTTTTTCTCCTATGTTTTCTTCTAAGATTTTTGTAGTGTAAGCTCTCACACTTAGGTCTTCAATCGTTTTTGAGTTAATTTTTGTATATGATGTAAGGTTAAGTGTTCAACTTGACTCTTTTGCATGTGGGTATCCAGTTTTCCCAGCACCCCTTGCGCTTTCTCCATTGAATGGTTTTGGCACCCTCCTTGAAACCATTTGGCCACATATACAAGGGCTTATTTCTGGGCTGTCTATCCTATTCCTTTGGCTTAAATGTCTATCCCACTACTATGCTGTTTTTGATTACTATAGTTTTGTAATAGCTTCAGAGATTTGAAATCAGGGAATATGAGAATTCCAGTGCTGTTCTCTTTCTTTCAAGACTGTTTTGGCTATGTGGGGGTCCCTTGAGATTCTATAAGAATTATAGGATGGGCTTTTCAATTTCTGCACGAAATGCTGTTGGGATTTGGTAGAGGTTGTATTAAATCTATACATCACTTTGGGTAGTACTGACATCTTAACAGTATCCAGGCTTCCTGTCCATGTGAACGGGCTGTCTTTCCATTTATTTGTGTCTTTTCATTTTTTTTAATGTTTATTTATTTTTGAGAGAGAGAGAGAGAGAGAGACCCCGAGCATGAGCGGGGGAGGGGCAAAGAGAGAGGAGACAGAATCGAAAGCAGGCTCCAGGCTCTGAGCTGTCAGCACAGAGCCCAATGCAGGGCTTGAACCCACAAACTGCGAGATCATGACCTGAACCAAAGTCTGACGCCTAACCAACTGAACCACCCAGGCGCCCCATCTGTGTCTTTTAAAATACCTTACAGCATGTTTTATTATTTTTAGGTTACAGGTCTTTCGCCCCCTTGGTTAAGTTTATTCCTAAGTATTTATTCCTTTTGATGCCACTGTAAATGGAATTTTGTTTTTAGTTTACTTTTGAGATCATTTGTTGTTAGTGCATAGATACACAACTAATTTTGAGTGTTGGTTTTGTAATTTTGCAACTTTGCTAAATTCATTTATTCTAACAGATTTTTTGGTGTAATCTTTAAGGTTTTCTACACATCAAATCATGTCACCTGCAAACAGAGGTAATTTTACTTCTTCCTTTCCAATTTGGGTGTCCCTTCCTTCCTTCCTTCTTTCCTCCCTCCCTCCCTTCCTCTCTCTGGTTAGGACCTCTAGTGCAATGTGGAATAGAGGTGGTGCAAGCTGGCATCCTTGTCTTGTTCCTGATCTTAGAGGAAAAGCTTTCAGTCTTTCACCGTTGAGTATGATATTACCCGTGGGCTTGTCCTATATGGCCTTTATTATGTTGAGGTATGTTTTTTCGGTTCCTAGTTTGCTGAGGCCCATTTTTCCTTTTTCCTCTGTCCTCAACCCAGATAGAGACCAGTTTGTCCTCTTCCTTCGGGTAATGACCCTTCCTTCATTTTAAGGTGGACACCTGAAGGAAAGCAGTTGCAAGTTCCCTTCTTCAGAGAATTTCCCCACAGTTCCCTTCCCCTTTCCATTCATTTAGCCGTTCACAATGCCAACCTTTGTTGGGGCTGCACTGTGTGCCGGGCATGGGCATGGTACTCTCCTGCCCACAGAAGCTTTCACCCATGTTGTCTCAGCCTTCACAGGAGCCGTCTGAACTAAGAATGATCTCTGCCTCCATATCCAGCAGCAGATGCGCAGAGGTGCCTGCTCAAAGCAGGGCCAGCTCCTATGACTCCTTGCCCTGATGTATTAACTCCAGGCTGCTGCTGCTTCTGTGTCCAGCCATTAAGCCGTGTTGCTGGCCCACGGGCAGGTGCCTCCTGTCCCTCCTGAGCTGGCTGTGATAGAGGTGGAAGGGCTCAGGTCCAGTCCCTGAGGTCTGCTTTCTCTCCTTGCATTGACAGAAGTCCTGGGCCTACGTCAAGAAGTGTAAAACCAACATGCGTCCAAACCGGGGCTTGGTGGCTCAGCTGTCAGAGTGGGAGAAGGTCGTCCTCGGAGACCGTGTCACAGACATCTTGGATCCACTCTACTGATCTCCTCTGTGGCCCAGCTATGGGTCCCGAAGAACCTCGCTTGGGGGCTTCTTGTGGGTACTGGGCCAGGATGTGTAACCAGGTTGGTGTGGAAAGAGAAGGCCTTTGCTGCCTGAAGTCATGTAGCAGCCTCCTGTAGTGGTTCTTCTCCGGCTCCTCCTTCATGCCACAGAGCAGGCAAGACTCAGCAGGAATCCTCCCATCCCTGGGTCATCCTGGACACCCTTCCTGCACTCCTGAGGCTGCCTCTGGAAAAGCATTTGGCTGTCTGAACAGCTATCCCACATGCCCCGGTGACTTGGACCCTTTGGAGGCTATCTGGGAGGAGTTCCAGGGGAACTGCCTTACGTTGGTCCACAGGGGTGTCACAGTGCCCACCTATGGGCAGAGATCCACCCCCGCCCCCCCAGCTCCAGAGATGCCAGGCCCAGCCTTAGCCCAGGTGTCAGTCTCCACAGTTCTGACAGGTTTCTGGCATGGGGCACACCGTTGCCTCATCCCTGGTCCTAGAACTCCCCAGCCAGTCTGATGGCTTCTTCAGAGTTCCTTTCCTTCTCCCCCCACTCGTTTCCTCCTGGCTGGCTTCCCCAAGAAGAGATTTCCACCCCTCCTATCTCCCACACCCATGCTTCTAGAAATTCCTCAGGCCTTAGGGGGATTTTCTTCGGAATGTGCTTCCAAGCCCTGGAAGCACCCACAGCACAAGTCAGGAGATGGCACAGACGATGGGACTGACAGGGAACTTGGGATGTCTGCCCCTGTTCGGTCAGCAAACATTCTCTGCCACCCACGTGCGGCTGGGGAGGGACCTAGAGGTGAAGGCCATCTCACCTTCCAGGACTCTTTGCAGAAGGGTGAAATTGTCCTCCCCAACGGAAGCCCAAGCCCTCAAGGAGTGGGGTTTTGCCCGACGGATAAGGGCTTTCCAGCCAGCTCAGGCCTGAAATCCGTTGGGCTAGGAACTGGAACAGAGTTTGGGAAGGCTGCAAACAATGGCTCTGTGGGTTAGGGACCTCCTGGCAGGAAGGGCAGAGTCGCTGGCACGTTTTCTTTGGGGACCTGGTGGGGATTAGCCTTGTGTGTTAGGACGGGCAGTCTGGTGGCTCCTGCAAGGACAGTAGCGGTGAGTCTGGAGGCTGGGAGACCGTAAGGCTGCCGCTGTAAAAAAATCCAAGATAGAAAAGAGGCTTGGAATCCTCTTCCTGCAGAGGTGCTGCTTTCCCAAGGACGAAAGTGTTTGAGGCAGGGGTCACCCCCGTGGGCTTCAGTTTACTGTCAGCGTGACCGGGCGGAGCTCTGC
Source organism: Puma concolor (assembly GCF_028749965.1). Lineage (NCBI taxonomy): Eukaryota > Metazoa > Chordata > Mammalia > Carnivora > Felidae > Puma > Puma concolor. Next base: position 9,757,657 of record NC_141682.1, read on the forward strand.
GGGGCTAGCACGGGGCTGGCATGATCCCGTGGAGCCTGAGCTGGAGCCGGCGACCCCGGCGCGCGCCAGCCCCAGGATGGGCTGTGAGCTGCGAGCGGCGGGGAGAGCGCCCCAGCACACGTGGCCCCGCCCCCGCCCCGCCCAGGGCTCGGATTGGCTCAGGCAGGGGGCGGGGCTAGCGCTCTGGTAGCTTCAGGCCTTTTCCCATTGGTGGTCTTGGCGGCGCGAGCCCGGAAGCGGACGGGGGCGGCGGCGGAGGCGGCTGAGGCGCCTCGGGCGGGCTGGGGTTGCGGCGAGGTCCCAAGACTCGGCTTGTCCGGCGTGTGGCCCGGCAGCCATGCACCCCCAGGTCCCGGGCCCGTTAGGCGACTGCCTGCGGGACTGGGAGGAGCTGCAGCAGGACTTCCAGAGCCTCCAGGTGAGTGCCAGTGCGGGCGTCCATTGGCCCAGAGCCACGTCCCTCTGGCTCGAGGTCAAGGGTCGGGCAGCCCTGGGTCAGGCAGTGGGGGCTCAGGGCCAAGGGTCGAGGACGCTGGCGTGGCACCGGAGGGCGAGGAGGCCCTGGGTGCTGGTGGCCCTAGCTGGACCCTCCTCTCGGCCTCAAATGAGTGTCCGGTGGCAGCGCCCATCGCCGGCACTGCCGCTGCGACCCTGGTGGGGACCCGCTGCACCTAGCGGACCTGGGACCTTGTGCGGGGGCCTCGGAAAGAGGTCCCTGCCCCGTCCTCTCCCAGGAGAGCGGCCTCCTGAGTCAAAGCCGGCCAGGCCCAGTCTTGGGTCGGTCACCTCGCAAACATGCCTCGGGCGCCGGCACGGCTGGAGCCAGAGCAGAGCCAGCAGCGCGGTCCCCGCCCTAGGACAGCGCTGGGAGCTCTGGGCTCCCCCGGGAGGCAGGGTAGTGGTGTGTAGGTGCAGTGCCTGGATGGGGGCGGGGCCCATCCAGGGTGAAGGACAGCAGCCACGGAGGCAGGACTATGTGGCTACTGTAAAGAGAGTGAGGGGAGAAGTGGGTGGGCCAGACCCTGCAGGGACCTCATGGACGGGATCGGAATCTTTCTGATACCAGTAGGGAGCCATGGGAGGAAGTGTCTGGATCTGACTTGTATGCACCCTGTGCTGTTCTGTGGGGAGCCCCGAGGGGAGGGGTGAAGGCTGCTGGTCTCCTCTGGACAGGAGAAACTGGTTGGTAGGGGTGGCAGATGTAGCACGTGTTGGGTTCTGAGGGGGGTGTGGTGGCCCCTTTGGGCCATGAGAAACAAAAGAAGACCTAGAAAGGGTAGAGTACCTAGGCCGGCTGGGTACTTGGTCATGGCTTTATCTCTCCTGTACTGGTTCCAGCTCCTTCCTGTCTGCCCTGAAGCCTTGTAGCCCAGCCTGGGCCTGGCCAAGGCTACTGTCACTAGAGTTTCTCCTGAAGTCCTGAGCAGAGCAGACTTAGTCTCCCAGGCTGGCCACCCCTGCCTGACCTTCCTCACACTTCCTATGGTTGTCTCCAGGCTTCTCCTCTGGAAACTCACCCACCAGGGCAAAGTGCTCTGGGAAGCTTTGGGCCAAAGGTGCTGGGGGAGGGGTAGAAGGACTGATCTTACAGCTGGAGGTCTAAGGGCTGGAGCCTGATGACCTTTAACCTGGGAAGCAGATGCGGGGAGTGCCAGAGCAGCAGGCATCTTGGACAACCTCAGCTCCCCTGTGCTAGCAGGCCGGGTAGGCAGGAGGATCCGAGAGGACCAGAATGGCTTCAGGCAGCCTGATTGGTCCAGAAGGTAGACCTTGGGCCTAGAATCTGAACTCGAGGTGGGAACTAGTAGGTGGGCTGAGACCAAGAAACTTTCAGAAACTAGTCTGTTTCTGGGACAAGGGGGTCGTGATGGCCTCTGGGCTTTGAGGAGGAGCCCAGCCCCATCCCCTTGCCTGCCTTGGGGAGAGGGCAACCTCAGGGAGGTCCTTGGGCCGGCTGTCTCCTTTCTTTCTCAGACCCTCCAGAGGAGCCCCTGGGGCGTCTCTGCCCCAAGCCCTGTCCAGCAGGCGCTGGCTCAGGGGCCTTCTAACCAGCCTGAGCCTTCCCCTGCCTGCTCCCCAGGAGACCCACCGGCTGTACCGCCTGAAGCTGGAGGAGCTGATCAAGCTGCAGAACAGTTGTACCAGCTCTATCACTCGGCAGAAGAAGCGGCTCCAGGAGCTGGCTCTTGTCCTGAAGAAGTTAGGACCCTCCCCCGCCGCTTCCATAGTCCCCCATGCCTCCCGTACCGCCCTGGCCTAGGGCTGGGGAGTGGGCGTCAGATCTGGGTTGGGGGGAGAGCTGGCATTGACTCCTGAGTGTCCCAGGCGTGGCGTCTCCCCTCGCTGGGTCCTGTTGACCCTCCTGCCCCACGGGTGTCGGCTGGTGATACCTGGGGGCTCCCTGCCCTGACTCTGGCTTCTGTCTACCTGCAGATGCAAACCCTCCCTTCAGTCGGAGGCTGAGGAGGCTGCACGGGAACTGGAGAACCAGATCAAGGAGCGCCAAGGCCTCTTCTTCGATATGGAGGCCTATTTGCCCAAGAAGAATGGGTGAGACCCCCTCCCCCAAGCTCCGTTCACAGATGCTCCCGGGCGGCGGCCTGAAGCGCAGTTTCCTTTGGTTGCTTGGCTGGCAAATGTTCCCTCGACCTACTCTGGGCCGAACAGTCAGGCCCAGCCCTGTGTCCGGGAGATGGCACGAGTGACAGTGACAGTTCACGGAGATGGGTGCTTTGGGGAGGAAGGACAAGAACTAGAGGAGGACAGTGAGGAGTGCCTCACCCAACCTGAAGGTCAGGGAAAGCGTGGAGCACGAAGGAGTGAGCCTGGTGGGCATGGGAGGGTGGAAACCGCAGGTCTGGCCAGAGCTCAGGGAGGTGGTGGGCGACCAGAGGGGAAACCAGGCCTCGGAGTTTGCTTCGGCCCCAGTAGGCCGGGCAAAGGGACCTTTAGATCAGCCACCGTCACTGAGGAGAGTGGCAGGGGACGGTGTACAACCCTTGGCCGAGTAAAAGAGACCGCAGGCAGCAAGACAGCTGAGTAAGAGCATGTTCCAGAAGGAGGGGACAGCAGCCTCAGACCAGATGGCCCAGGGGGGTCAGATGCCATACGGAAGGGAAATGTTTCCTGGAAGTCAGGGCGGCCTTGGAGAGAACCACTCCACAGGATGGTGGAGGTGGAAGTTGGTAAGCGGGTGACCAAGAGCTGGGGGACGGGCACATTTAGGCAGCTCTTCCCAAGCTTGGCTGTGAGTGGAAGGGGAAACCAGCAACTGGAACTTGGCCTAGGGGTGGGGGTGGGGGAGTGCTTTTGCTGCACCCTCGTTTGTGTGTGTGTGTGTGTGAGTGTGTTACTTTGTACCTGGGGAAGACCTGGGCACATGTACCTTCGGGGAGGTGGGACCCTCGGAGTGGGAGACCCAGTAAAGGGAAATCCCTGGGGAGGTGGGCAGGGCTGGGCATGGGCCCTTCTCATTTGTGAGGGGAGGGCGTGCGGAGAGGGTGAGGAGGGAGGCCCAGGAGAGGTCAGCCGCCTGGAGGGAGGGTTTGACGAGGCCACTGCAGGGATGGCATAGGGAGCTGGGGGTTATGGGGTCGACGAAGTGGCTGACGTGCAAGGGGGGCTCGAAACCTCAGCTGGCTTGGGAAAGGAGCCTGGGGTTGGGGGGCCTGGAAGCCTCAGAGAGGGCCAGGGTCCACATGGGGCAACCCACCTGGGAGGCTCAGGGTCAGAGCACAGGCTGAATTTCGGAGGGAGCCCTTATGGGCCGGGAGGGGGCCCTGGCGGGGCGGACTGGGGGCTGGAGGCTGTCAGGTAGCAGGAATGGAGGAGGTGATAGCGGGTGTGCGCACTCACAGGCACCGAGCCCTGCCCCGGGCTCGCAGGGGCGATCCGAGATGTGGGCACGGCTGCCAGAGGGTGGGAGAGCCAGGCCGCCCTGGAGGCCCTGGGGAGAGACCAGGGAGGGGACGCTGCTGGTTTGCCCTGGAGCGGGACTGGGGAGCAGGCAGAGAGGCTGGGCCTTGGCGTCTCCCTCCCCTCGAGTGGGTCCGCAGCACCCCCAAGGTTGGAACCCTAGGCCAAGGCCACGGGAAGTCCGGGTAGGGATGGCGGCCCCAGCTCTGCGCCTTTGGCTGCCCTCCCCGTCGGAGCCTCTCCTCACCTGGTGTCCCCTCTCCTAGGTTGTACCTGAGCCTGGTTCTGGGCAATGTCAACGTGACACTCCTGAGCAAGCAGGCTAAGTAATTTGTTGTCGTGGGCTGGGTCCCCACCCTGCTCGCCACCCTCCCGGGTCCTTTCCATCCCGCCCCAGCTGCCCCGGCTAAGCCTTGGGGCGCAGCGGTCAGCGCCGGGGTCGCTGTCCCGGGCCAGCCCGTGCGTCCTGCGGAAGTGTGTCTGAACAGGAGCCTCCCTTCCGGGTGGAGGCGAGGGTGGGCCCTGCCGGCACCCCGGCCTGTCCCACGAGTGTGTGCCCACCCAGGTTTGCCTACAAGGACGAGTACGAGAAGTTCAAGCTCTACCTCACCATCATCCTCATCGTCATCTCCTTCACCTGCCGCTTCCTCCTCAACTCCAGGTGGGTGCGCTGCTCAGGACTAGGCCCCCGCCCCCCTCCAGGCTCTGGCACCGACCCTCTGCCCCCTCCTCAGGGTGACAGATGCCGCCTTCAACTTCTTGCTGGTCTGGTATTACTGCACGCTGACCATCCGAGAGAGCATCCTCATCAACAACGGCTCCCGGTGGGCAAGGGGGCGAGGCGGGCGCTGGAGCTCCCCGGGGAGGGGGTGCGTGCCCCGGGCCCCCGAGAAGCAGGCACTGGACCGGGGTGCTGCTTTCTTCCCGCCTCGGCCTTGCTCCCTGTCCCTGAGCACCAGTCCTGGGGGCTGAGGGGACAGGAGTGACACTGGCTTCCCTATGTATGCAGGATCAAAGGCTGGTGGGTTTTCCATCATTACGTGTCCACCTTCCTGTCGGGAGTCATGCTGACGTGGTGAGTGGCAGGGCTTGGCTCCCAGGCCCTGGGGGGTCGAGGGGGTGAGTGCGGGCCAGAAAGGTGGTGCCCCCCCCGAGCTCCTTACCCTTCCCACCGCTTTCTACCTCAGGCCTGACGGCCTCATGTACCAGAAGTTCCGGAACCAATTCCTGTCTTTCTCCATGTACCAGAGTGAGTATCTCAGAGGGCCCCGCTCGGCTCAGGAATCCCCCACGGGGAGGGGCGGGCCGAGGACTTGGGGCCCCAGCCTGGTTCTGATGCCCCCGCCCCAGGCTTTGTGCAGTTCCTGCAGTATTACTACCAGAGCGGCTGCCTGTACCGCCTGCGGGCCCTGGGCGAGAGGCACACTATGGACCTCACTGTGGGTGAGTCGGGCGTGGCCGCCCTGCTTGGGAGCCCGGAAAGGGAAGTCCTCTCCTGTCCACGTGGGTCTGAGAGACCGTGCCCATCTCCGTCGTCTTTCCTCCCCGCAGAGGGCTTCCAGTCCTGGATGTGGCGGGGCCTCACCTTCCTGCTGCCCTTTCTTTTCTTTGGACACGTAAGTCGTCCCTGCCCCTGCGCGTCTGGCTGGGCATCCCCGTGTTCTGGCTTTGGGCCCGAGTGGGGACCGGGATCTGCTGCTTGAAACCTCCCATTCCTCCCAGTTCTGGCAGCTTTTTAACGCGCTGACATTGTTCAACCTGGCCCGGGATCCTGAGTGCAAGGAGTGGCAGGTGAGCGGTGGGGGGGGGCCCCCGGAGAGGCATGCCGGGAGGGCCGGCGCCCGGCCCCGTCCTGACCCCACTTCCTCCCCCAGGTGCTCATGTGCGGCTTCCCCTTCCTCCTACTCTTCCTTGGCAACTTCTTCACCACCCTGCGGGTTGTGCACCAGAAATTCCACAGTCAGAGGCGTGGGAGCAAGAAAGAATGAGCCTGGGTCTTCCCCCGCCCGCCCGGCTCCCTACGACACCCCTGGCCTGGAAGCGGGTTCTGGCCCCTGTGTTGAAGGGGTAGGGGGCTCCCCTCAACCAGGAGGGTCTCTTCTGCTCTCCCTGGGGTGTTGTGGGCTCTGAGGGCCCCAAAGGCTGTGCTGGAGAGGAGGGGCCTGGGCCTATGGCCCAGGCCTGCGGGGAGCTGGGGGCCAGCAGCCTCAATAAAGGAAGGGCGGCACAGAGGTGGCTTGAGGCGTGTGCTCTCCGAAGGGTGAGGCAGGGCCTCTGCGCCACCACAGCATGGGTTCTCGGGGCTCCTGAGCTGCTCTCTGGGGGGTCTGAGTAGACCCAGGGGGAGGCCCCGGATCTGCTCAAGCAATACCAGTCAAAATACAGAAAACAGAACTTTATTCCAAGGACCAGAGATTATTTAAAATTATTTACAGTCATTGAAAATAATGCGGAGGGGCTGGGCCCCAGCTCAGCTGAGAAGAGCCCCTTCTGTACAGCCACCAAGGGCCGGAGATGTTCACAAAACACAGGCCCTGGTCTCCCCTGACCACATGCCCTGGGGCCGGGGTGCTCCAGAGGGTGCGTCTGGGGCCTGGACGGTCCCTCGGCCCACCTCCCGCGGCAAGAAACCAGCCAGGAGACTGGCAGAAGGGAGCGAGGAAGGTGATTACAGGGAGAAGCAAGTCTGTGGGGCTTGAGGAGCAGGGCCGGGCTGCCCCTAGCTCCACACGTCCAGGGAGTAGCGGCCCTTGGTCATCAGCTTCTTGATGTAGTCCACGGCCTGGGCGTGCTCCATGGCCCCCACCTCGGCCACGATGTCGTAGAAGGTGTTCTGCACATCCCTTGCCATGTTCCGAGCATCCCTGGGGCAGGATGGAGGTGGCACTGGGCAAGGGGCCCCCCCCCCAACCCCGGGCAGGCAAACCCCACCCCGCCCCTCCCCTCCTCTGCCCCCACTCACCCGCAGACGTAGATGTGGGCACCCCCCTCGTGGATCAGCTTCCACAGGTGCTCCTTGTCCCTCTTCAGTAAGTGCTGCACGTAGACCTGGGGTGGGGTGGGGGGGGGTGGGCAGAGGTGGCACGGTGACGAGGCGGGTCCCGCGGCCCTGAGACCCAGCCCAGAGGGGCCGCCCGAGGCCTCACCTTGTGGGGCTGCTCCCGAGAGAAGGCCACGTTGAGCTGGGTGAGGGAGCCGTCCTTGTGGAACTGAGTCAGCTCTTCGCGGTACAGATAGTCCTCATCAGACCGGCGGCAGCCGTAGTAGAGCAGCGTCTCCCCCACGTCCTTGCCTGGGGCGGTGAGCAGGGGTGAGCAGGTACCCAGGCACACGGAACCCCACGGAACCCCACCCCATGCCCACACACTTACCCTGCTGCCGCAGCCAGGCCCGCTCCTGGATGAAGCCTATGAAGGGTGCCACCCCTGTGCCAGGGCCCACCATGATGACAGGGGTGGTGGCCTTGAAGGGCAGGCGGAACTGGGACTTGCGCACAAACATGGGCACCAGGGCCCGGCGGCCGTTCTCCCCTGCAGGCTCCTTGGCCCGAAGCCAGCTGGTGGCCACCCCCTTGTTGATGCGGCCAGACTTGGTCTCGTACTCCACCGCCACGGCACAGATGTGCACGGAGTTGGGGTGGACCTGGTGGGAGTGGGGCAGGGGTGAAGACACCTGAGGCCCTTCTCTCCTGCCCCCCTGGCCCTGTCACCCCAGCCTCCTCAGCATGGGGGCTCTTCTCACCCTTCCTGGTGCCCAAACCTCGAAAGCCCCTTTCCAGCAGCTGTCCTGGCTGGCTCTCAACACCAGTAGAGAGCCGTTTGCAGTCTCGTGGTCCAGCCCGCTGGACATGAGGCGCTTGGGGCAGAGCTGGGGCCACAGCTCAGGGCACCCATCGGCTGTGCCCTCCCTACGTGGGCTGGGCCTCGCACCTTGGAGGATGAGGCGATGGAGTAGTAGCGGGCCTGGAGACGAGGCAGCAGCTCACACAGGTGGTCGATGGGGGGCCGCAGGGACGGGTAGTCCTGCAGGATGGCCAGGATGTGCCGCCGAGCCTCCACCACCCAGCTCAGGTACAGCTCCTGGGGAAGGCCAAATGCGGGGTGAGACCTGGGGGGGAGTGAGGGGAGGCGCCGTGGCCCAGGTGACAGGGCTGAGGTGGTGGCTCCCCAGGTGCAGCGGCAGCAGGCCTACCTTGCCCTCGCCCGAGGAGGACGCCATCTTGCGCAAGTGCTCCTGCTCAGAGGGCTCCGAGGCGTACTGTGCCAGCTCGTAGAGCACATTGGTGCGTGGCGGGTTGGTGATGTCCAGGTAGTAGGTGAGGGCCGTGCGGTACGAGGTGGGGCAGGGGAAGGGGTGCTTCTTGTTGGACTCCTCTGCAGGGAGAGGGGAAAAGCATTTGGGGTTAGTGGCCGCTGCCCAGCTAGTCTGTTCCAGAACCTGGAATCGTGGGGTCTTGTGTCTGAGGGCCACGAGGGCACCAGGGCTTTGGGCTTAAGCAGCTCAACCTATCTACAGCTTTGCCAGGGGCCCATTCCTGCCGGCTGCCTCGGGTCCCGGGCTGGAGGGCAGGCAGCCTCGATTCCAGGACTCACCGTCCAGATTGTTCAGGGACATGATGACGTCCAGGTCAGCACCCAAGATCTTGCCGAGCTGGCTGACCAGGGCAGAGTCATTGGCTGGGTAAACGGCCACATGGTCCCCAGATTCATACCTAGGGTTGGTGGGGGGGTGGATTCGAGGCTCAGGAGGGGGTGGAAGGCAGGGCCAGGAAGCTCTGAGAGGGGTGGGTTGGGGGAGGGGGTGGCTGCCAGCACCTGAGTTTGGAGTCTGAGATGTCTAATTCCAGGTGCATGAGGTGTCGCTCAGTTCCCTGGTTCAGCTTCCGGTTGGTGGTGACCTCAGCCAAGAACGGATTCTTGGCATCAAAGGGGCTGGGTGGGAAAGAGAGCAGCTCAGTGATTGGCCAGGCCCTCAATCTGAATCTCCCTGCCCCCAAGGGACCCTTCTGGTTTCACAGAACACAGGGAACCTTAGAGCCAGCCTCCCAGAGCCCCAGGAAACCTCTCCAATTATGTAAAAGGTTCTCCCAACCAGATTCAAGGCAGTGCCCCCAGTGACCCCCAGAAGTGGGCAGAGCTAGGTTATCAGTGTCTCCATTTACAGATAAGGAAACTGAAGCCGGTTCCTAAATGTGGGGGAGACCCTTCACCCACTACCTGTTTGTGGGCTGAGTGCACAGGAGGACCAGGCCCCTTGTAGATGGCTCCCTACGACAGAAGGTGCCTGGGTTCTGCCTGCACAGTCACTGAAATGTTGGGTTTCCTGTTAAAGCAGGGCCACTGGTCTTAAATCCTCAGGGTGTTAGGGGGACTTTTTCCTGGGCGGCTCCAGGAATCTGGGCACCACCCCGGGGTAAGGCAAGTCAGGGGCCCAAGAGAGGAATGCTGTTTTTGGATAAGAAGTCCAAATACTGAGGCAGGTTTTAAGAAAGCGAGTCCTTCCTGCCAGGGCTCAACCTGGACCCACAGCCATACTCCGGATGTCCTGCTCCAGGCACTGGTAGGGGCCTCCCCACCCCCGGATACTTAGAGCAAAATGTCACATTAAGTACAAACTGAGCAAGTGTCTGTCTCCTGGTGGCCGCGCCCTGGCCTGAGGGACCCCTGGGAGAGAGCCAGGGGGCAGGGCCTAGGTGTGGGCCTGCCTCTGTTTCTCTGCTCTGGGCCTTACGCCCTCCCGTGTGGTGAAGGTGAAGTCATGGGTGCTCCCACCCACACCCACTCACGGGCAAGGGCCTGCAGGGACTCACAGGACTGCCAGCCATTGGGGGCACCCAGGGCCACAGGCCCCCAACCGTGCTCTCTACTCACGGTTTCTGGTTCTCGTAGCTCTTCAGTCGGCCCATCTCTCCCGTGTACACCTTGGCCACGTCTATGTCTGTGTGGACCACGAGCTCGTACTGGCGAATGCTGGCAAGGGGAGACAGGGTGAGGTGGGGAGGGTCCGGAGGATGGTGGGAGGGCTGGGGAGCCCGGGGTGCTGCAGGCTTCGAGGCGATTCTGGGAGAAGGTGAGGAAAGCCCCCCCAGTGCCCGTCCCTTCCAGGCAAAGCCCAAGTGCCTTAACGCGGGACCCAGGACCCCCTGGTCCTGTGACTGAGCATCTGCCAGCTTCTCCTGGCGTCCCCGCCGGAACCCAGCGGGCCAGGTCTCCCACCCCGTGTGCGGACACACACTCACCTCGACTCCTCTCCGGTGGCTTCCACCCCAAAGTGTTCGCACACGGCCGGCCAGAACTGCTCTCGCCACGTGATGAAGTCCTCCTCCAGGCTGGCGGGAGGAGGGAATGAGTCGGGCCCCAGGGAGCCCCTCTCCCCGCCCAACCCGAGGAGCCCCCTGGGATAGGGCCCGAGCCACCAGGTGGCGTTTGGGGCGTCTGTGCTAAGCAGGGGCGCTGGGAGCCCAGAGGATGTAGAAAAGTGAGGGGGGGATGGCGCTGGCCTTCCCTTGCCCTCGGTGATGCCTGTACAGGTGGCTTTGCGCTCCCCTCACGTGCCAGAGTCGGCCCTGACCCTGTGGGTTCCCCAGACATGCTGGCCGGGGTCGGGGCTCCGGGGAGGGGGGCCCGGGCACTCACTTCCCATCGTCATCGCCCATCCCCAGCTCGAAGATCCGCTGGGCGCCGAGCTGCTCCAGCCGCTTGTCCACATACTTGCCCATGGCATTGAAGTGCTCGTAGGTCTTGTTCCCGAGACCAAACACCTGTGTGGACCCAGGGATGGGTCTGAGGCCTGGTCAGCGGTCAGGGGTGGGTTTCCCCCGTGCCCCCTAAGGGTACACCGCACCCGTGGGCCTCTACATCCTGCAGACAACTTGCACTGTGAGGCGGGCCACCTCTGGCCCCCGGAAGTGGCTTTGTTTCAGTGGCATGTGGCCCCTAGGCCTCAACCCTGGGCGGCCAGCAGGGTCAATTCACCCTCCCCGCCCGGTGTCCCTGGCCCGGCCTACAGCGGTCAGCCTGCTGCACCCTTCTTGTCTTTGGTCTACTGCAAATAGTGCCCCCCGGAGCAAAGCGGGACTGGGGACCCGGGAGCAGGGACTGTCAGCACTGGGGCCCAGGGCAGAAGAGAGGCCTGACCTGTGAGCAGCCCTCCCCGCCGGGTCCCCCGCTCTAAGCCTCTGTTCTGACACCTTGGCCTACCCTGGCTCATCAGGACGAGGTGGGAACTGACGGTCCAGAGGCACCGTAAGGTGCAGAAGCCATGGGAGAGAAGATGGGGAGGCTCACCGCATACTTGACTCCGGAGAGGTCCATATCCGTCTCCTGGAGCCAGTCGTAGAAGTCCTGTGCGTTGTCCGTGGGGTCCCCCTCACCATAGGTGGCCATGCAGAACACCGCCAGGGAGTTCTCGATCTCCGGCAGGCTGCCCAGGTCGGCCTGGAGAGACGAGAGCAGGGCCCGGGCCCAGCGACCGTGACTGAGCCTATGTCAGGGGTGTGCCTGATGGGATGCAGACAGGAGAGCCCAGGCCCTGCCCAGGGCGGCTGCTGTGGGATGGGAGGGAATGATTCTGTTGGGAAGGGGCACGAGCAGTCGGAGAAGGCTGCATGGAGGGGACTGACATTTGAACCAGTGCCTTTCCAAAGGAAAGGGAACAGCAGGCACAAAAGAACACGGGTAAGGGCCTGGGTGTTGACAGGCAGAAGCAGGCTGGGTTCTGGGCCACCAGCCAGTGCGCAGAACGTGGTTCTGTGCACCGGGCCCTGGGGGAGAACCTCATGGTCCCACAACGTCCTGGGACCACAGCAGGGCCTGGGCTCTCGCAAATTCCTAACCAGCTGCTGGCTAACTTAAAACCCAGGTCTGCGGACAGACGGGCGGCAGTGCCGGTCCCCAAGACCCAAGGGTGGGGGTGGAGCGGGTGGGGGACGGTTGGGTTTGGGAAGAGCTCGTGTGGTGAACTCAGGAGAGACTGGTTTTGGGGGAAAGTACATCTGGCAGCAGCCCCATCAGGGGAGGAGAAAGATGGCGACTAGGACCTCCTGCCCATCAGCCTCTTCCCTTACTGTCCACCGCGTCTATGTGGGGCTGGTGGCCTGGCTGTCATTAGCTCCCTGACCCAGAAAGAGGCAAGCAGACGGCTAGAAGTTTCTTGGGCTTTTGAGAGCTGCTTCCATGTTAGGGGAAGGACAGAGAACCGATCCCTTGAGGACAGTGAGCAAGGTGAGCCTGTCCCTCGGCGCCACGCTGGGGGCAGAGCACCTGGAAGGGACACTGAGTCCTTCAGACTGAGTCCAGTGGTAGCCGGAGGGAGCGACAGGTCCACGGCAAATGGGGGCCTCTACCCCCAAACCTCAGGCTCCCCGGGCCCCTCCCCAAGTGGCCAGACACACCAGTTAATGCAGCCTCATTTCAAAGCCCAGTGAAGGGCTCCCTGAGATGGCTGCAGGGGGGTGGAGGGAGAAGCGGAGACCCCTCTTCCCCAGACTGCTGAGACCCCTTCATTAGGCCACGCCCCCCCTCCCGTGCTTGCATCCCCTCGCCCCGCCCTGCCCCGCCCAGAGCCGAGCTGGGAAGGCTGAGCGTGGGCGGTGCCAGGCGCCTATGCGCATGTCTGGGGCCAGCTGGCTGCCTGGACAAACGACAGGAGAGGCGCGTCCGCGTCCGTCCCTGTGGCTGACTCGCCCTTTACACACGTCCACGATCCGGATGCCCTGGTCAGTGCTACTGGGGGAGCCAGGAGAAGGGTCGGGAGTGGGGACTACTCACCAAGTCATACTCCTCGGGGTCTGCAGCCATGCCCCGCATCCCGTAGCGGTGCGCGTCCTTGGACAAGCGGTTGGCAAACTCTTCCGCCGTCCCCGTCTGGGAGCCGTAGAACACGATGATGTTCCTGCCCTAGGGAAGGCCAGACACGTGGGGTCAGTGAGGGACCAAGAGCCCAGAGGCTTCTCCAGAGACTCTAGGTGGCCATAGGGTGGGCTAGGCAGGTGAGGTCTTTCCAGGGCATCCTCTTCCTTCCTGCCCCAAGTCTTCCTAAGTCACTCCGGGGCTATCGTCCCACTGCCCCAGCTACTGTGGAGGACAGTGACAAAGGCCACCCAGACATGCAGCTGCTCAAGGTCACACTTTGGACAGATTTTTAAAGGACACGTTAAAAAGCACGATGTAATGTTCAGTAAAAAAAAAGACCAAACAGTATTCTAGCGTAATCCAATTTTGTTCTCTACGCACAATGGTGTCCATATATACATTTATACACACACACGCACAAGGGAAAAAGTCTCCAAATGGAGAATTATGGGTAAGTTTTTCTGAATACCTATTCTTTATAAAAATCTAGATAAAAGGAAAGGTGCCCAATGGGCTGGCTCCCACATTCTTCATTCCACCCTCCTCCTCCTGTGGCCTCTACAGCTGGAACTCTACTCCCCAGACTCTCAAGGTGGGGCAGCAACTTTGGTCCAGCAAATCAACGTGCTTTACGAGGTCTGGAAGGTGGAAGTGAGGTACAGGCCACCTTCTGGTCCCTTTATGTAGCCATGAGGTTTCTCAGCAGTAGGATTTCAGTGCCCTGACCCCTAGAGGGGTCTCTGATTTTTGCATGGAGCCCTACATATAGGTACAAAGGAAAAAAAGAATGTATGGATTATAATTGCTTTAAAATGTCTGCATACCTTTTACATTTCCTGAATTTTCTACCAATCATTTAAAAAGGTATTTTACTTTATTAAAAAATTTTTTTTCTAATGTTTATTTTTGAGACAGAGCGTGAGCTGGGGAGGGGCAGAGAGAGAGAGGGAGACACAGAATCTGAAGCAGGCTCCAGGCTCTGAGCTGTCAGCACGGAGCCCGACGCCATGAACCACAAGATCGTGACCTGAGCCGAAGTCGGACACTTAACGGACTGAGCCACTCAGGCACCCCTAAAAAGTTATTTTAAAATAATCACTTACAAAAACTACTTTATAAAAAAGAAAGGCTTATAGAATACCAGGCTAAGGGGACAAAACAGGATATAAAATAGCAGCTAAATGTTTACAGCGGCATCAAAACATATGAAGAACTTCAAAATAAGCCTTAAAAGGAGCGCCGGGTAGTTCAGCCGGTTAAACGTCCGACTCTTGGTTTTGCCTCCGGTCACGATCTCAAGGTCTGTGGGTTCAAGTCCCATGCGGGCTCCACACCAGCAATGCGGATGCTGCTTGTGATTTTTCTCTCGCACTCTCTCTCTGCCCCTCACCTACTCTTTCTCTCTCAAAATAAACTTAAAAAAAAAATTAAGCCTTAGGAGGAACTGCAAGAAGTTACGGATAAAGGGTTCAACCGCAGGGAAAGGCCCTGGGTTTGCAGGGGAAGTCTCAACACAGAAGAGGTCCAGTTGTCCGTTATCAATCCAGAAATGCAACACGAGCTGGCAAAAAATCTGAACAGCTCTTTTTACTTCCTCAAAGCGATATCAAAAAATAAATATAAATTCGTCCACTGGAACAGGATTGAGCAGCGAAAAGGAACGAAGTGCTGATGTGCAACACAGACCGGACAAACCCTGAAGACGTGATACTAAGTGAATGATTCCACTTAACACGAAATGTCCCAAACCGGCAACTCTGTAAGGGATGCAGGCAATTAATAAAGTGGACGAGCGGTTGCTTTGGGCTGTGGGTGGGGGTTAGGAATTGGTGGGAAGTGGCTGCTAATGGCTATGGGGTGGCCATTTGGGGTGCTGAAGAGGTTCTGAAGCAGTGGTGATGGTTTGCATAAATCTGGGAAAACGTTAAAAAACACTGAAGGATATGCTTTTTTTTTTTTTTTTTTTTTTGATCTGAGAGAGCGAGTGCAGTGGAGAGGGGCAGAAGGAGACGGAGAATCCCACGCAGGCTTCTCGCTCAGCACAGAGCCCAACGTGGGGCTCGATCTCACGAACCATGAGACCACGACCTGAGCCGAAATCAAGAATCAGACGCTTGACTGACTGAGCCCCCCAGGCGCCCTGAAGTGTATACTCACTTTAAAAGGGTGACCTGTGTGGAGTGCACACTGTCTCGTTAAAGCTGTCACCCCAAATGCATACATATGAACTAATGGCCAGGGAAAGGGGAAGAGTTGTGGGGGTGGGGCAGAGCCTGGCAGTAAGGACGATCCAAATAAGCTTTCTAAAACCTCAGTAACTGAAACTGTAGGATACTGAACACAGAAAGCCAGATCAAAGCACTGGGACAGGAAAATCTAGAAAAAGGTCCAAACACATACGGGAATTATGTATTCGACAAAAGCAGTGGAGAAAAGGCGGATGCTACTACACGGAACTGAGCGGTGCACAAAAAGGAGCCGGATCCATGCTGCGCGGCTGACGCCGGGATAAACTCCCAGCAGACCGAACGTTAATTATGAACAAGGAAAAAGTACTAGGAAGCACCAGAAGAAAACGTGCAAGAATTCTTTCATCTCCTTAGAGTCAATGACTCCAAGTCCAGGAGTCGCAGGAAGAACAATAAAGTGCACTGTGTAACTTGTACACACACACACACACACACAATGCCAGGTGAAAACACAAACTACTAACTGGGGAAAATATCTTTAACTCGTGTCACAAACAAGGGGTTAATCTCCCTAAAATGTTAAGGAATTCCTCGAGAAGGCTCAATCCCAACAGAAAAGTGGGCAAAAGAGTTGACCAGAGAGGGGGCGCCTGGGTGGCTCAGTCAGTGAAGCATCTGACGCTTGGTTATGGTCATGATCTCACGGTTTGTGAGATCGAACCCCAAGTTGGGCTCTGCGTTGACACTGTGGAGCCTGCTTGGGATTCTCTCGGCCCCTCCCCTGCTCTTGCTCTCTCTCTAAAATAAATAAACTTAAAAAAAAAAAAAAAAGATTTGAACAGAGAATCCATAAAGAAAGAAATGCCATCATCAGCTACAAAAATCTGCTGAAATGCATTCATAAGGAAAATGCAAATTAGAAGTGCACAGGAATATCTGCTTTTAACCTAGAAAACTGGCACCCCCCACCCCGACTCGGGCGATACGCTCTACTGGCAAGGCTTTGGGGCAACAGGTTTTCTCACACACGGCTAACGAGAGTGCCCTGGTGTGAGCCGGGGTCAGGGGAGGGACAATCTGGCAGCTTCTATCACACTACAAATGCACACACCTCTGGGTCCAACGATTCTACTTCTGGGATTTTATCGTATTAGCAGATGTGGAAATTGGCCTAGAGTCAGAGCAGCATCGTTTGTAAGAGGTGGAAGTTAGGAACAGTCCAAGTGCCCGCTGGCAGGGCAGTGTCCAAACAAATTCTAGGATTCACGGTCACGGGATGAAATCACTACGCAGCTACAGTAAGGAACGAGGGCGGGGTCTCTGAATCGCTAGGGAAGAAACGCCAACATAGATCAGCCAAAAAAAAAAAAAAAAAAAAAAGGCACGGTCTATAACCGTGTACGTAATAGGCCAGCTTTTGTGTTTTAAAAAGATGTAAAATGAGAATCTGGGTTTTTTTTCCCCCGCGTGTGCATCAAGAAGCTCTAGAAGGATCCATAAAATACTAACAACGATGATGAGTGGCAGGAGAGAGGCTTTCCCCTGAATAGTTTGGGATTCTGACCATGCGCATGAGGTACTTTCTCGTAACATTTAACAAACAAAACCGGATCAGGCTGTAGCTGCGCTCCGGCCACAGCTATGTGAGGTTTCCGTCTGCTCGTGGGCAGAGCCTGGACCGGGAGGGAGGACGAGGGACAGTCCCCAGAGTCAGAGCGAGGGGAGACCCTTACAGTCTGGTTTGTTCACCAAGTAAACATCGGAGGGTAAACTGTCTCAGGAAAGCAGAGCACCTTTGACGCTTTGGTTAGATGACACTGTTCTAGCCCGCTCTTCCCTCGGCTCCAGTGAAGCTGGCCTTCTGCTGGACCTCCCTCCCCCGGCTGCCAGGGCCGCGACCCCCCGCAAAGAGCACAGACACACAGAAAACTCACCGTCTTCTTCATCTTTTCCACAAAGCTGCTGTCTTTGACAGAGGAGGTCCTGAAAAACAGAAGTAGCTGATGGGCAGGGGGCACATGTGGCAGCATGGAGGGGAGCCCCAGCTCCGGCCCGAGCCGCGCCTCGGGCTGGGGGACAGGACCCCGGGCGGGGCCTCCCCGTGTCCTCTACGGCAGGCCCGAAGCCTCTGGAGACACCACCACCTTCAGAGCCAGGACCTGCGGCCCCAGACAGAGGAGAACGAGGGTGGAGGGCTTGACTCCCATCCCGTGCCATCCAGCCAACAGTTCCGATGGCCCGGTCACCCCTCTGATCCCCACAGGCTCCCAGGGCCACAGACCGGGGCAGGCAAGTCCCTTCAGAAGCTGTCCCAGCCTCGCCTGACGTTCTGCTCCACACTCGGATGCACCGATTTATATGCCGCTCCCTCGTGATGGCCCTCAGCATTCTGTCCCACCGCGGCCTCCAGCCACTTCCTCTGCTGACAGACCCCTGCTCCACCCCTGAACCCCGTTTCCGTCCCCCACACTGGGCCACATTACCTGTTCCCTCCTCTGTGACCATGGCACCTTCTAAAGCCCCAGACCTCATCCTCTCCAGAGAGGAGCCCGTCTACTCTCCATTCCCTGCTGCTGGCCTCGTGCCCACTCCCTCCCTTTTCCTATCCTTTCCCTTCTCTCTCTCCCTGCCCCAGGCCTGCAGGGCCAGGTAAAGACGCCCAGTGAGCCGCGCCAGGGACTCTCAGGCCTATGCCAGCAAGGTGCAAAAAACATACCTTTCTCTGAGCGGCAAATCTTTAGATTGTGTGAAATGCAGCCCGTCTAAGATATGGCTGTCTCCATTCAAAACAAAATGAGTAATGGGGCACCCGGGTGGCTCAGTCGGTTAAGTGTCCGACTTTGGCTCAGGTCATGATCTCACAATCCGTGAGTTTGAGCCCCACGTCGGGCTCTGTGCTGACAGCTCAGAGCCCGGAGCCTGCTTTGGATTCTGTGTCTTCCTCTCTCTCTCTGCCCCTCCTCCGCTCTCTCTCTCTCAAATATGAACAAACACTAAAAAAATAAAAATGAAAAAAAACCACGACACGATTAAGGAAATGAAAGGCAAGCCACAGCATGGGACAAGATGTTTGCAACTTATGTCTATCTGACAAAGGACTTGAGCTGAGAATCTCAGGAATCCCTACACGTCAATTAGGGAAAGATGAATAATCCAACAGAAAAACTGTCAAAAGACTTGAACAAGCACTTTCCTTTTTACTTATTTTTTTAAGATTTTAAGTAATCTCTACACCCAGTGTGGGGCTCGAACCCACAACCCCGAGATTGAAAGTCATGTGTTCTTCCAACTGAGCCAGCCAGGCGCCCCCTGAACAAGCGCTTTCTGAAAGACAGTCTCTAAATGGCCAAAGGACATATGGGAAGGTGCTGGACGTTAGTAGTAACAGAGAAACGGAAAACAAAACCCCAGTGAGATCTGCACACGCACCAGAATGGCTACCACGGGAGAGACGGAGCGCATCACACGCAGGCAGAGCTCTGGTGGGGAGCACAGCACGGCCCAGCTGCTGCCCTGGAACACCGTTCGGCAGTATCTCCTTAAACCTACAACCCGGCAATTCGGTCCCTGGTAGACAGCGGGCAGAGCACATTGGTGCCTGTGCACCAAAAGCTGTGCATAGAAGGTTCCAGCAGCGTTAGACACGCGGGTGCCAAACAGGAAACAACCCTAATGATGTCCATCCGCAGGAGGACAAACAAACAGTGGCACATTTACACGATGGAATATTCTCCACCGCAGCAGTGGAAACCCACAAACGATCGGTACGCACACGGGGAGGAGGGAGCCTCAGGGCGTAATGCTGAGTTCGAGGCGCCGGATGCAAGGGAAGGCACCCACCCGTACGACTTTGTTATGCAAGGTCCCCACGCAGGAACAGGAGGCAGGACCCGGGGAGGGACAGCAGGGGCGCCCGGGGTGCTCGAACAATCTGTGCCTTGATCCGGGTGGTGGTTACCCACCCCCGCTCACGTGGCGAGGTCACCCTGTGTGTACCTTTCTGCAGATCCTGTATCTCAAGAACACTCGCGCTTACACAATTTGCTCCCCAAATCCACTTTTTCCGGCAACCAAGACCCTCGGGGAGGCAGGGGTGGCAACGAGGTGGAGGGCCGAGCAGCGGCTCTGGAGCCGTGCGATTCCCAGCCTGCCACCTTGCAGCTGCGTGAACTTGAACCTCAGCCAGAACACGGGACCAACAAATACCGCTTCGGAGGCTTCTCCAAATGTCAAACGAAGAAAAAGCACAACAGGCACGCAGCACGCAGTCCGGCAAGCGCAGGCTCTCGGCGGCACCCGCCGCCCACTTTACAGGAAGGCTGCCGGAGGCCTGACTCGCCGTCTGACTCCAAGGTCTTTGCTCTTTCCGCTACATCCTGTGGCTTCCTGCGCGCGGGAAAGCGCAATAAAGCAAAAGCGGAGTCAGCACGCACCCGCACGTGCGTGCTCACACACGTGTACACAACCTACAACCGCATAAACGTGGTATCTGCTGGGGCCAGAGGCCTGGAGTCTGTGGAAAGACCTCGGTGAAGGCTGCTTCTCAGGACGCCTCTGCAAAGCTGCTTAGACACGTGATTTTGCAGACATAAAGATAACAGACTTGGTTACGCTCCCCTGGGTTTCTCACTACATTGGCAGCTCCAGGACCAGAGCCACTTTTAGGGCCCCAGAGGGAAATAACATCACCTGTGGGGCCCCAGGGGCGGCAAGGCCTGGCGCCCGTCTTGGCCACTCCAGCTTCTTCCCTCCACCCCAGAGGCGCCCCGACAGGCAGCTGGGGGCCGGCTGCCCAGACCTCCCACCCGGAGATGGCCCAGCTGCCCAGGAACCCCGAGCAGGCCCTCCCTGACTCCCCGTTACCCCACCCAGCACCCCCTGGGGAAGGCCCACCCCTAAGGGCGGCAGGGCCAGGGCAAGAGCAAGAATGGAGGCCCTCAGGCCGGGCCCCCCCACCCCCCACTCCGACCCGTACTCCAGAAGAATCTGGTGTCTGTCTGGACATCTCGGATCGCATGTCCGACTTCTGTCCCTGCCCTGCCAAGAGCAGCCACGTCTTCCCTGCCCTTCCGGTTTAGGCTCTGCCTAAGCCAGAGTGCTTGCCACCTGTGCCCACCCGTGCGCTCACACGCATGCTCCCCCAGGACCCCGTCAGGTGAATACAGCAAGGCGCACAGGGTTGGGACTCCCACCGTGGCTCACCTTCTGAGTTCTGAGCTAGGAGAACAGACTGCCTGCATTTCAACATAAATCAAACTCAAATCCAAACTGATGCTTACATATCAGCCAGCTAGGTGAGCGTTTTTGATTAGATACTCTAAGAAAAGAGCAGGCACAGAAGCACATGCAGTTTCCATTTATACGGTGCTGTGGCTGTTCAAGACCCACTGATCATACGTTTTAAAAAATGGTAAGATGAAGTTTAAGAGGTGTGAATTTCTCCCCAACTGAAAAGTGGAACAAACTAAATGCATTTAGTTGACACCTAAAAAGCGCGAGGTGACTCAGTCAGTTGAACGTCCAACTTTGGCTCAGGTCACGATCTCACAGTTCATGGGTCCAAGCCCCGTGTCGGGCTCTCTGCTGACAACTCAGAGCCTGGAGCCTGCTTCGGATTCTGTATCTCCCTCTCTGTCCCTCCCCCACTGTGCTCTCTCTCTCTCTCTCTCTCTCTCTCTGTCTCAAATATAAACATTAAAAAAATTTTTTTAATACATTTTATAGTTATAAAACTGGGGGCAACTCCAATGTCTAAAAATCAGGGACAGGCTGGACAGGTTACGCAGCACAATATGACACTGTTCACTACTGAACAGGGAAGCGTGGATCGCCTCTATGGGCGTGGAAGGATGTTCTTGATTCACTAAGTGGAAAAAAGCAGGTTATAGGATAATGCAGGCGACACGATCCCGTTTTGTTTAGAAGGGAGGGTACAGAAGTGCACATGTGATGGACGCCTGGGTGGCTCAGTCAGCTGAGCATCCAACTCTGGATTTCAGCTCAGGTCATGATCCCAGGGTGATGGGATCGAGCCCTGGGTCAGGCTACGTGCTAAGTGTGGAGTCTGCTTTAGATTTTCTCTCTCCCTCTGCCCCTCTCACATGGTCTCTGAAATGAAATTAAATGCATCAACAGTTTTAATAAAAAAAAAAGGGCACGTGTGAGCACGTTAAGGATTGTTCTCTCCCCGTGTTGAGCGCCTGGGAGTCTCTTTTGTTTCCTTCTACAGCTGATTTCTACTCCTAACCCCCTCACCCCTGTTCTTCCTACAGTGAACACGTAATGCTTCTGTAATAAGAAAATAAGAATTACATTCTAGGTTTAGAAACGTGCGTGGATATGGACAGATTTGGGAGGTTCCATCCGATAAGGACAATTGGAATGGCTAAGTCCCGAGTAGAGATGGCATCAGAGATGCAGGGCTGAGGAACACAGAGGCCTCTGATGCAGAGCGCGTCTCCACCCTGCAGATCCCCTGGGCCTCACCGACCTCCTGCTCACCATTGCCCTGGGTCGCCCTCCGTCTCTGCCCACAATGCCCTTTCTCTAACTTTGTCCCACGAGCTCCTGTGTACCCCATCTCTGAAGACACAACATACACTTTCCTCTTCAGAGCACCCTGTTTGTCACCACCTTCAATAGGGCACAGGCCTCGGTTCAGGCCCTCGACTCCATGTTCGCGACTCATGGCTCCATCTGAGGCCTGGGGGGAGCTGTCAGGGCCTCGGCACTGGGCACCGTGCCTGGCACTGGGCACGGCCTCTGGGGCGTCAGGCCTGAGAGGCTGTTGGAGGGGTCAGGGTCTGCCATCAGCAGAAAAGCCAACTCTTGTCTCTTCTCAAGGACTGAGGTTTCCATAGAAGCCGCATCTGAAGAAGGGGGGCTTGAAGACACGAGGGGTGCCCTGCCGCCCTGAGTGCCTGTGCCAGCCTCCGCCTTCCGAAGGCCTCCCACCAGCTAGGGGAGAGACAGGCTCCGAGGGCCATCATGGAGGAGGGAAGGGCCCAGCCCTCCGAAGGGGAGGAGGCTCCGGTTTGAATCCTGGATCTGCCACCAACTGGGCCTGTGGTGGCATCGCAAGGCCTTGGACTTCTCTTACTGAAAACATTGAATCTTGGCTTCTGCAACGTCCCCTCCCTGTTCCTCGTACAGCATTGGGAGTGTGGTTAACTCTCAGGGATAAAGAGGGTGTTCCCTAGAAGAGAGCAACCTGGGTCACTCTGTAATTTCAAAAACGCCGAGTGGCACAAAGTGGCAAGTGCTAAGACCAAAAGGGGGGACCAGACAGTCCACCCACAGGGCATCTGCAGAAACCGGGAAAGGCCTCCCAGAAGGGCTGGGCTCTATTCTCAGACAGAAAACAGATCCCAAGGGAAAGCCACGGAAACCGGGCAGCTGACAGGCTCTTGGATGAGGCCCGTGCAGCCAGCGGGGAGCTCAGCCCTGGCGGCCCAGGGGTGCGTGGCCTCTGACCCAGGCGCATGGGGCCGGAATGCCAGGCTGGCGGCTCTGGGAGCCGGGGGGCCCTCCAGGTCTGGCTGAGAATGTTCGAGGCGGGGAGAGATGGGCTAGCCCTCCTGCCCCTAGAGGAAGTTCTCCCAAGAAGCCTGAGCACCTCTGTGCTTCAGCCCCTGGGAAAGGAGGCATGCTCCCATCTTTTCCCCTTGGCTTCAGGGCTGGCTTCCAGAGATCGGGGGCAGATCGCACCCCATGGGGGGAAGGGAAAGCCGAGGACCCTAAGGAAGACCCCTTGCCTCCAGTCATTGGCCTGACATGACACGGTACAGTTTCCTACTGGTCACATGTGGCCTCGAGGAACAGCAGAATCCACCCTTCCCCCCCCCCCCCCCCACCTCCCGCAAAGCCCTGATGCCAGGCTCAAGGTGGCAGAGTTCAGCTGCTTGGCCTGTGCAAGGCCACACCTGAGCGCCCTCAAAAGGTCTAACCCAACCTGACAGCTTCATCCTGGGATGTGCCCCTGGAACCTGATCTTCCCCAGGTGGAAAACTCGGTGACTGGGGCCTTCCTGGTTTCCAGTCCAAATCCCATCCTTTGGAAGTGGGGAAATGCAGCCTGCAAGCCAGGACCAAAGGGGCTGATGGTCCTATGCCCTGCTGAACCCCCCAGGGGACTGCTCCAACTCTGCTGGTCAACTCCACAGGGCACCCTCCTCATGCATCTGGGGTGTCCCTGTCCAGGAAGGGGCCCCCTCCCGAGGGGCATCAGCGTGGTCTGCAGCAGAGACACGTCTGGAACTGACCTTCTCAAGGTTGGCTCGTCCCGCGGAGAGGAGTACGTGCACCCCATGGTTTCTCTCCCGACCCCGGGACTTAAGGGAAGAGGCAGCTTCCGGCTGTCTCCGGGAAACAGGCAGGGAGCCTGCGGCTACGAAGTCGGGCTCTGTCCATCTCTCCGCAGTGCTGGCGGGGGCGGCAGACTGGCCCGGGACTCTAAAAGTTCTCCCCAGCCCTCTCGAAGTGTCTGCTGAGCCCCTGCCTACGTCTGTCCCCACAGGCGCAGGCAGGACTTGGGACTCCAGCCTGAGACCTCCCGTGATCCCCTGCGTTTGGGCGTACACCCCTCCTCCTTCTGTATGGACTGAGGGAAGGAGAAAACCTTTCCAACCCCGACTCGGGTCTCCTTGGTAACTGTTTATATCGGAGTCCTTTCTCCCTACTTCCTCCCCCTTTCCCAATTAAAAAAAAAAAAAAAAAAAAGGGAAGTCTTGAGGCTGAATAGAGCTCTTCTAGACACTAGAAGGCAGCTGTGCAGGTTGCTATGGCTGGGCTGTCTCTCCACAAAGGAAGCGGCATTGATCCCGCTGCCAGGGCGCCTCAGGATCATATTAAATTAGTTCTGGTTCCTGTCTTCCTCCCCACAAAAGAACTATGGGCAGCAGAGCCCAAGATGCGGGGCCCAGGTCACCTGGGAGCAGCATGTATGCAGAGGGCAGGCCTGCCCCCCACAAGGTGGACCCCACATTCGCTGCGGAGACATTTCCTCCCGGCGGCGGGTGGGGGGGGCGGGGGGGCAGCCCATCAGAGGCCCCCCAGGACAAAAAGCCAGCAGAGGAGATGGCAGCTGGGTCGGGCTTGGAGCCCAGAGACCACGCGGGTCCAATTAGAATTTTCTACTCCCAAATTGGGAGCAGGAGTCTCTCCATCCAAGCTTCAGAAGTCAACTGCGGGATGCACGAAAGGGAGGGCGGATGAAAGCACTGAGTCACTTGCATGAAGATGAACCAAGATGTCCCCGGGGTGATTCATCTCCTTTCCAGTCCCGGCAACACGCAGAGGAGTTTGGAAAACTCCGACTCGAGTGTCCTTTTCTACAGCACGGATTTCTCCTGAGACTCTCCCCTGCCCTTGGCGACACACGAGGCAGCCAGGCAGCCGCTGTGGAACAGCTGCCTTCTGGGGCCGGTGTGGTGGCCGGTTCTCCACCCCCAGGGGCAAGGAGCCTGCCACCAGAGAGGGGTGAGCCGGGGCAGGCCAGCCAGGGCTGTGGCTGAAAGCAAACGGTGTCCAAGAGCCGCCTTTTGTGAATACAAAGTGATTCCCCGGAGCTTAAATAAGAACCAGCAGGTGAACAAGGGCAGATCAGCAGGGGCACCCGGGGAGGACACTGCCACCAGCAGTGGCTGCCCTCTGGCAGGTGGGAGGTCATGAGTCAAAGCCAAAGCAGGGAATGGGAAGTATAACTTATTGAGTGCCTACTGTATGACAGTTAGTATTCAAGGAACTCTATACTGTATTTCATTTAATCTTCCTCACCCTGCCAGATGGGCTCTTGGATTTCACAGCCAAGGGCAGCGAGGCTCCGGGGACAGTGGGAAGCCAACTCCGGGCCTGTGGAAGCCCAGAGCCACAGCAGCGCACGGCCGCCCCCATGAGCAGAGCAGACTGTGTGCCCCCATCCCACCCCGTGGGGCCAACCACCACTGACAGGAGTCACCAGGCACGCTCAGAGAGCACACTTCCCGGCCCCTCCCGGGGATCCTCGGCCCTTGTCATTTGGCATGTTCGGAGGCTCGAGGGGGCTGCCGTTTCCTTCAGGGACATCCCACCATACAGCCTTCAACGCGTATCCACCAACACGCACATCAGGCCTCCACACCTGCCGTGCGTGGCCCAGGTGGCCTGCCTTCCCAACACCGCGGGGCAGCACGCTGGCCTCTCCCTTCCAGCCCTACAGACCCCCAGGGCGGTGCCTCTGGAAGACTGGGTGCGGGCAGGGTCAGCGCTCTTGTGCAGGAGACCGAGAGAGACACTGAGGTCCACGGCCCTGCTCGGGGTTATTTGCCAGTGACAGTGACAGAGAGAAGTCATCCTCTGCTCAGATGCCTTGTCTCTTGTCTCCATCAGCTTTGCCATTTGCAAATGGAGATGAGAGCCCTGTTTTACAAAAGCCCCAGCCCAGAACCCTTTCTCTGCGGTGCTGACACCTTCTGCTCTGCGTGCGCTGTTCTCCTCGGAACCTCAGGCCCCTTGCCAGTGCCCGCCGGTCAATGCCAGTGCCACTGGGTGACCTTCCTCCAAGCCACTCCAGCTGCTCTCAGGACTCTGCCCCGGTTCAGTCCTTCCCTTGGGTCCCCCTTAATGTCAGATAAAACCCACCCCGGGGAAGGCCCGAGGCCCTGTAAAATTTACCCCCAGCCTTTTCTCTCCTGTCTCAGCTCGGTGACCCCTGACCCCCACTGTGACTCCCAACCCACTAGTAACCCTGATGCTCTCCATGACCCGACCCCCTCCATCAACCTCAGTCCCCTCCACGAGCCCCAATGCCTCCGTGACCCCCAACTCCCTTGCTGACCCCCGACTCCTTCATGATTCCCAATTCCGTCAGCGGCCCTCGACTCCCTTCATGACACCTAACTCCCTCAGGGACCTCTACCTGGGCTCTGGCAGACACACCATTGCCAGCGGAGCCCTGGCTTCTGCACACGTCTCTGCTCTGTGTGCCCTGCTCTGTCTGTGCCACGGACCCTCGCCGATATCCACCTGTCTATGCCAACGCCAGCTTTCTACTTAGCCTCCCAGACTCAGTTTGGGGGCACCTCAATCCTGACGTGCCCACCCATGGAGGGCTGACCCTCTTCTGCATTCCCACCGCCTCTAGCAACACTCCTCTCTCCCACATGCACGAGAGCCCCCAAGGACACTGCTTACCCCTGCGCCCTGGTGCCTGGCACAGAGAGGGAACCACGGGCAGTGAGCACCGGGTGCTACTCAGCGAGGTCGAGAGGTCCACGCCTTCCCGGACAGGCCACCTTTGGAGTTGTAGGCACAAGGCAGAATGGCAAAGCCACTCCGGTCTCATCAGGGGACAGGGAGGAAGGAGAGGCAGTGAAGCCGCTCACGGTCGGGGGGGCAGTGGAAAACCCAGGTCTGCGCTTGCGGGGGCGGCGTGAATACCCCAGAGCCCCTCTTCTCGCCACTTCCCGACGGCGGGAGGCTTCAGGCACTGTCCACCCTCCGCGTCCACAGAAGCCTATCCTACACACTCTCCTCTTTGCACAACTCCTGTGTGTTTCTATTTTCACTTTCGGCAGAGCCAAGGACGTCTCTCTAGCAAGAGTGACCCTGAACTGGATGCGGACGAAGTCCGGCTCATTCTCCATCTGTCGGCACCCGCCAGACGCAGACGGATGGAAACGAAGTTGGCGGCCTCGGCTCCTGGATTTCCTGGCCCTTCTGTCGAGAGCAAGCCCCCAGATAAAGATCACATAGGAAAATGAGCTCCTCTGTGGCTTTTCAGAAGCAAGCCCCAGTGGGATGGAATGGGCAAAATCCAGACTGTGGGAAACTGAAACAAACGATCTGGTTCTGGAACAAAAACGCTGCAGGGAAAAACCAGGGATGGAGGGGAAGCCTGTTCAGTGAGAGACTTCCTGTCATGTTGAGGAGAAGCCAGGCCCCGAAGGCCGTAGCCACATAATTCCATTCACATGACATTTGGGAAAAGGCAAAAGTACAGGGACACAAATAAGATCATGGTCACTAGAGGTGGGGGTGGGTGGGTATTAACTGCAAAGGGACACAGTGGGGGGAGGGGGTCACGGGGACTTTGGGTAAAAGGAATTTATTCAAAGTCCCTCCCCCTCCCCCCCAATCAAACTTAAAGACAAAACTCACAGGTGTCTGCACTTGGCCCTAACTCTTTGTTTTTCTAGGTCAAGGTGCCCTACATTCTCAGAAAACAGACCCCAAGTACAAAATGTATTCTCCTCTAGCCTGACTACAATCTGCATCCCAGATGAGCCCCCCCCAAAAAACCTGCCACTTTCTGTTCTGCCTGGCCAAGAATCAAGCCCCTCCCCATACCCTACCCCCCCCCCCCCCCCCCCCCCCGCACAGCTGCGACCCTTATCACATCCTTAAAACAAAAAATGCTTACAAGGTCCAGCACGACCGGGGGTGACACCTCTCTTGATGTCTGGCCCCTCTTCTCCCTTGGCGAGTGAATAAACTCTGTCCTGCTTGTTGCCCCGCTCTTTGTGCAATTCTTTGCCGCCCACCATCACTGGCCACCCTAACACGTGCAATGTTCTAGATCTTGATCGTAACACTGGCTGCACAACCGCATACCTCTGTTAGGACTCATCTGCACATAAATTATACCTCCACATACCTGGCCCTCCGAGGGAGGGAGACTTTTAAGATTTATTTATCAACGGCAGTGCAACTGCAATCTTGTTTAGATCCTGAATTTTTGAAGAAGTGTGAAAAAAATAGATACGTATCGGTCAATCAGGGAATGACAAACAAACGCTCCTGGGTGCCTGGGAGTCCCGAAGCTTGCCGCTGGCTCTCAGGGGTGTGAGGACAATGGCAGAGAGTTGTGTTCAAAAAGGAGAGGAGAAGACCGAACTATTTTCACATTTCACATGAAGTGTTTCCAACTTGCTAAGAAATGCTGATTCCTTTATTCAGAGCCACATATGACTAATTATGAAATTGGACTGCTTTAAGATAAGCCAAGAGCAGCGGGGACGGGAGGAAACGAGCCCCCACGGTGGGTGGGGGGCTGTGTTCACATCTTCTGGGCTCTGTCCTTTGGCGTTTGTTTGAAACGTTCCACAATAAAAAGCTTTGTTTTTCTTTCAAGCTCAGGCACCAGACGTGAGGCCAGAGGTATGTGTGGAGGCCACTTGGGCGCTTCTTGCCTCCAGCAGAGCAGAGGAGGAGCCCAGCGGCCCGGGCTGGGCCGGGCTGGCCACCTGCTCAGCTTTACCACCACTGGCGGGCGTCACCGTGGGGCCAGAGCCTCGGATTCTTTTTCAAGAGAAGCTGAAAGTCTGGGTTTGATATGCCACCCTTTTCAACGTTCTAATTTCAAATAATGTCATAATTTAAAAATGTAAAACTCCCTTGGGGCGCCTGGGCGGCTCAGGCCTCTGGAGCCTGCTTCCGATTCTGTGTCTCCCTCTCTCTCTGTCCCTACCCCGCTCACAGTTCGTTCTCTCTCAAAAATAAACATTAAAAAAAAATGAAATAAAATAAATAAAAAAATGTAAAACTCCCGTGTAAGCCAAGGTCAGCCTGTGGGCCACTTTGCCCAAGAGGCAGCCACAGGTACATGTTAGTGCTAGTCCAACAGTGGACCCGGACAGGAATGGGACGCTGTCTCTGCATCATGGGAGGCAGAAATACAAATGGCCATGCGACAAGAGGGGTGCTCCACTCAGAGCGCTGTGTTACGTGTGCGAGCTAAGTGGGGGCTCTGGGGGGGTCCTGGAGCTTCAGACTCCCGTGGGAACCATCACACCCCGGGGGCCCTGCGACTAAGAGCTGCCCTAGCGTGGAATGCTCTGTCCAGAGGCACAAGCTGAGTGAAGGCTGAGGACTAAGTGTGAGTGGATGGCAAGGAGCCACTTTCGGAATTATTACCACCGTCACTAAGAGAACGTGCTGCTCTCTTGAACAAGCCTTTAATTGCTATTAATATAACTCAGAAGATCTCCCTGGGGTAAACAACTATGCTTGTGGATTAAAAGGTTCAATACTGAAGGGCACCTGGGTGGTTCAGTTGTTTGAGCGTCCGACTTTGGCTCAGGTCATGATCTCACGGTTCGTAAGTTTGAGTCCCACGTCAGGTTCGCCGCTGTCAGCGCAGAGCCCGCTTCAGATCCTCTGTCCCCCTCGCTCTGCCCCTACCCCACTTGCACACGTGCGTGCGCTCTCTCTCTCTCTCTCTCAAAAATAATAAATATTAAAGAAATAAAAAAATAAAAGGCTCAATACTGTAAAGTGCCAATTAATTTATAGATTTGATCCAATCCCAACTAAAACCCCAGCAGGGTTTGTTTTCTCCCCGCTTTGGTTTTGGTGGACATTGACATTCTGGTCTAAAAGTTACATGGAATGTCAAGGGCCTGAAGAAGACAAAAGAATCTTAGAAGAGAACAAAGCTGGGGGACTTGGCCTACAGATATCAAGTCCAGAGTGACTATGGGATCACAGAAAATGGAATAGTGTGGTCCCGATGAAGCAACAGAAAACAGATCCATAGGACAGAACAGTCTAGAAACTGACCCGCATACAGACAGTTACCTGATTTATATCACCAGTGACACTGAAGGGCAGTGGGAAGAGAATGGCCTTTATAACACCTCGTGCTGTGTCCAGTGGATGGATATCCGACGGGGGAAAAATGAACCTCGAAGCACCACACACAACTTGCCAAAGCCAAGTCGACGTCAGCTGCATGGAGGTCTAAGTTTAAAGGCTACACCAAGGAAGCTTTCAGAAGGAAACATAAAGAGAACGTTTTTTAGGACCATGGGATAAGTTACGATTTCTTAAACTGGACACAGAAACATCAACTGTCAAGGTTTAAGGTCAACCAAAAGGTTGAGGAATTGGGCTAAGTGTAAGTCAAGCACTTCCGCTCATCAAAAGGCACCAGTATGAGAGTAAGGAGCAAGTCACAGAAGCGAGATCGTATCTGCAGTGCATTTATCTAACAAAGGCCTCATACCTAGACTATAAAGAACCCTGGCAAATGAACAGGGCCACCAACCCAGTGGAAGAAACGGGCAAAGTCTTGAGCAAACAGACGTTCACAAAGGTATCTAAATGGCCAATAAACATTATGACAGACAAGGTCGTAGGTCTTCAGGGAAACGCAAATCACGACAGGATGCTACTGCACGCCTGTTTGAGTGGCTACGATAAAAAAGGTGATAAAAGTAAGCGTGAGGAGGGGACGTGCCCATGACCTGCCAGTGCCACGTCACAGCACACACGGAACAGAAACACAGCCTTATGGGGACTAAAACACACCTACCAGAATGTTCATGGTAGCACTGTTTGCAACTGTTCTCCCGACCGGGAACCGTCGAAATGTCCGTCATCATCAGAAAGAATAAATCACAGATTATTCACAGAATGGAATACCAAATGAGACCAAAGAACTCCACGTAAACCTCAGAGTGCATGCTCCGTGACACAGACAACATGGGGCCATTTTGGTTACACACGTCCTTCAAACCGTGCACTACGACCCGTGTCCTTCTGTTTGCATGTTATATACACCTCAGCAAAAAGGTGACGAACAAAACAAAACAGTCCTTCCAGAACTGACCTTCCCTCTGACCCTCCCTGGTCTCTTGCTCCTCGCCTCCCCCCGTCGGCCACAGGGACCAGAGAGACAGAGGAGTGGCGAGTGGCCTCACCCTGCTACCCACAGCTCATGCTCAGCCTTAACAAGAGAAACAAAAGCCTAAGAGAAAAAGCCAGTGTCTTCCTTCTAGCAGCCTGGCCTCTCTTCTCTAGTCACCCCATCCCCTGCTGCTTGCAAAGGGTCCAAATCTCTACACTTTGGGTTTTGCTCTGCTCCCTTGCTCCGCCTACGCCCAGAGGCATCCTGTCTCCCGTTTCCCAAACCTGCTCTGAGCAGCTGCCTGGTGCAGACTCTTCACGCCCAGCCAGGCCCGCGTGTCCCATCAACTGTGCCCTCACTGTGCGAGCCCCGGGACTCCCTTTTCTGGCCTCCCCATCTCTCTCGGGCCCACGTCCTGTAGCGCCCCCCACCACCTGCCTCCCGATGACCCTCCATCCGCCCCCCACGCAGTCCACGAGGGGCCCTGCTGAAATCAGGCAGCGTGGCAAAGGGGGAAGTGTGGCTTGTGGAGTCTGCAGGTGTGGCTTGATAAGCTGGCCCTGCGACTTGTAAGTGACGTGACTTGGGCAAACTCCGAGGCTACTTGCGTCTCAGCTTCTTCATCGGCAAAGTGGGGTAATAAAGCCTTCCTTGTAGGGCTCTTGTGAGACAGGATGTGATATTAATAGTAAGGATAAAAACAATAATACATGCCATTCAAGGGCAAGGCCATGACCAAGAGCACCAGGACCTGGGCAAAGCGCTCACTGATGATGTCATTTCAGTGTCAGTCCCATGAGATAAGGACGCTTATCGTTTCCAGAGCACAGACATAAAAAAGATAAAGTCACGGCCAACGTCTTCACGTGCCTTCTAGGTGATGGAGGCAGGACTAGAACCTTTGTCACCCAACTCTGGGCCCTAGAACATATCCCCTGCGGAGGGTACACATGACCCGGCCCCAGCAGGCTTCCACATGGTATATCGAGGGACAAGAGACCCTGTGGAGCGAGCGGACACAGAAACAGGAAGGCTGAAACTTTAGGATTACGAAGAGGGAAGGGCAGTTTTAGCATCCCCGCAAAGAGACAGAATCTACAAACTTTAGGCTTTCGGTTTTATTTCAGGTCCATCTCATGAGGCTGGAGAGGTGACGGGGAGGATGGTGGCTCCATGTGCTCCTATGGCACGCCCACGTCCTCTCTTGGAGTGCGGTGGGACATCTCCGCTTTACAGACAAGGAAACTCAGGGCCACTGGAAACTGGGACCTGGACACTGATCCCTTATCTTGAGTACCACATTCCCCCCCCCCCGCCCCAAAATACTTTCCACCCCAGGAAGGTACCTGGCTGGACCAACCCCGGATGCAAGAGGCCGGATTCCTGCTCGCCTGCCGGTCCCACCCGCTGGCCCTCTGCGGGCAAAGCCCTCTGAGCCTCGGGATGTGGCAGCACCTTCTAGGACCTGCTCAACACCACCTCCCTCAGCACACCCTCCTGCCCCCTCTTTCTCAGAGTTCCTGGAGCCTGTGTCTCCTGGCCTGGCCCTGAGACTTCCCAGCCACGCCCTGCCCAGCGTGCCGGGCTGTCGCAGAGGCCATGCTTAGGCGATGCACACAAAAGCATTTCATAAAGCATTTCTACAGGTACCTCTCAACGTCCTGACGGCTCAGTTTTGTTAATGTAAACACCACCTTTGTCTTCTTGACACGAAATATACTCTGACAGACTCAGCAGCCACCAGCACCAGGAAGATACTAGGTGCTGTCACCTCCAGCACCTCACTTAATGCTCACATGAGCCCCGGGAGGTGGGGTCATTCCCCTCCAGAGGGGAAAACTGAGGCAAGGTGAAGGGAGGACCTCACCCAGGATGTGAGCTCGAACACAGGGACTTCCTCTATTTTATCTGTGGCTACCTGGGACACAGCGGGGCCTCAGTGGATATCTGCTAAGCTTTCGGCAAACAGGAAACTAATGTCCTGTCAGTGGTACAAGAACTGAGTCCTTTGAATATCTCCTGTGATGCTTGAAGACCGTAACTTTTCCAGGGGAGACAATGGTTACCAAAACTGGGAGAGGGAATTAGGAGGGGATGTGACCCTGAGCGCCCAGCCTGCCCAGCCTGGGGAATCCTGGCCCCGAGTGTGTGAAACCACGGCCTGCACCTGAGACCCACTCCTGGCAGGACTCAGGGAGCCCCCAAGGGCAGGGCTGGGCCCCAGGGCTCCCTCAGCACAGGGCCTCACTCAAAGCTGCCTGCAGGTGTCCAGGGTTGGAGTTTGGGTAGAACATAGCCAACAGCGAATGTGAAGAAGTGACCTGACTGCAGGAAGGATTCGGAACTCAGTCTTGGGGGGACAGTGGTTTCGTCACCATATCACTCCTTCACTGTCATGTTTTTATAGCTAACAACCATCTGTACTCTTAATATTTTCATTAAGCTAATTTACCTTTGTACTTAAACTTCTTACAAGGAAGCTTTCTGGAAGGTTGAAAAACATCAGTAAAGTAAAAAGAATATGGGGGCACCTGGGCAGCTTAGTTGGTTAAGGGTCCGACTCTTGGTTTTGGCTCAGGTTTATGAGATCGAACCCCATGTCAGGCTCTGTGCTGACAGTGAGGAGGCTGCTTGGGATTCTCTCCTTTTCTCTGTCCCTCCCCTTGCTTACGCTCTCTCTCTCAAAATAAACTTAGAAAAAAAAAAAAAAACATTAAAAAACAAACAGTGCCATTAGTAAACTCAAGCCGGAGACTGTGTGTGATATCGTGACTTATAATAAATACGAATTTGGGTTTTGTACTGTTTCTGGCACAGAGCTCCTAAAACCCTTGGCATTTCCTAAGTGATAAAAACAATAAAGGTGTCTTCCTTTCCTCATAACCAGCCCCTTTCAGCCACTCTGGAGTTTATGTGAATAAAGCAATTTCTGGAAAGCCCTGAAGGATGGGGATGGTTGCCAGGGGGAACCAACCATGTGGTCAGAGGGTGTGAATTTCCAGGCCTGCTGCTGACCTCTGGGGAGGGGGGAACTGGTGGGTGAATGAACCCCCAGTGGCAGATGATTTAATCAGTCGCACCTACACCTACATTAAAACCCAAGACCACAGGGTTTGGAGAACTTCAAGTGTCAGGCTGCTGAACACTTCCTTGGAGGTGCTGGGAGGGTGGCGCCCCCACCAAGGGTATAAAACTCCACAGCTTTCCCCATACCTTGCCCTCTGCATCTCTTCCATCTGGCTGTTAAGGACTTCTTTCTTTCTTTCTTTTTTTAATGTTTATTTTTGAGAGAGAGAGACAGAGCAGGAGCTGGAGGAGGGGTAGATGTCACCATAAAACCTGACGTGCAGCTTGAACCCATGAACCGCGAGACCACGGCCTGAGCTGGAGTCGGACGCTTAACCAACTGAGTCACCTAGGCGCCCATGGCTATTACTGTCTTCTATCCTTTAAAATAAACTGGTAACCTTGTAATAAGGAAACTGCTTTCCTGAGCTCTGTGAGCCACAGCAGCCAATGAATCAAACCTGAGGAGGCTGGTTTCTAGCTCTGGTTTTTGGCTGATAAGTACAGGTGATGCTGGGACTTAAGACTCGTGTCTGAAGCTGGGGGCAGTCTAGTGGGACCAGGCCCCCCACCCGGAGGACCCGAGGCTAACTCCAGGCAGACGGTTTCACACCTGGAGGCATCCCAAGGGTGTGCAAGAACTCCCCATACATCTGGTCACAGAACTATTCAGTGCGGGTCTCGAGGAGAAGAGAAAACCAGTTTTCCTCCTTTGCTGTCGCCCCCAAAGCTCTAAGCTTGAGGCTGCTCTCTTCATTTGAAAAGGGAAATTGGCAAGCGTTAGGTGGTAAAGATGCATCAGCACCAAACTGCAACCCTGTCCATGTCAGTGATGCAACAGGACGGAAAGACAGTGGGCTGTGCCTCCCGACGTGGTCCTTTGCCAATAGCTCCGCTACGACCCATATGTTCACAAAACTGTCATAGACAGAAAGATCACGGGCCTGGGGTCAAACATGAACCGGGTGCCGGCTGCAGCTCTGCCCTGTGCTAAGGACCTCGGGCAGTACTTGTAGTGCCCCTGAACCTCAGCTTATCTACCTGTGAAATGGCACCTTGTACTCTGGTCCCTGTGAGGTGCCAACGAGAGATTCGAACAAGCGGACAGACGTAAAAGAACCTCGTAAACCCTAACGTGCTGTGGAAACACGAGGGGTTAGGCTAAGGTAGCTCTGAGGCACAGGCCACCAATAAGGCGATGTCCCCGATTGAGCCCCAAATGCGGCAAGGCCACCTGCACCTCTGTTGCCTGGCTCTCTCCTGACCGAGGTCTGAGGACAGGGCACCGCTGGGACTGATGGACGGGCTCTGGAACGCAGAGAGGGATCTGGAGCACAGTCACTTACACTGGCTGAATTCTGGTGAACTCGGGGACTTCGTCTTTTTTCTTTCTGAAGAGGAACCAGTAGGTCAGGAGGCCCATGATGAGTGAAAACAGAATCATGTCCGTCATGCTGAAAAGAGACACTTCTTCAGCCACTGTCTCAGACACTGTGGCGCTGGCATCCACGTTGGAATCCCCCATGGCGAGAGGAATCTGCAGGGAGAGAAAGGGACACGTATGAGCAGGGAGAAGTGGGGTCTGCCTGAGGCCCACGGGGGCACACCCCCACCCCTCAAAGCTTCAGCCTGGGTCTCAGGGCCCCAAGGACTACAGCAGCAGGCAAGGCACCGGGGCAGGAGCTGCTGGCCCCTCCAAGACACAGCTGCAGCTTTGGGTGGAAACTAAAATATTAAATGGCCCTGTGGAACCCAAGGACGTCCTACAGATGGAGCTGGGACTGGGGTCCCTGCAAACAGAGAACAGAAGCCACAGGCTCCCAGGGACACCGAGCCTCCTCCAGCCCCACATGGGCTTGGTTCTACATGAGAACGGGGACCATTTCGAGGCAAATCTTGTCCCCAACTGTGTGACAGGCCTGGGTGGCCCTAAACCCTGCACGTTCCAAAGGCCTCCAGGGCTGGCCCTGGACGGCTGCTGGGAAATCACTTCTAAGCCCTGGGAAGACGCCGCCTGATGAGCGTGGACCTTACAGATGGTTTACTGAGGCGCTCGGCCAGGCTCAGATGGTTCACGTTAACCATGTCATTCAGGATGAAGGGCTGGGGTTCTGGACCGCATCGTCTGGGTTTGACGTCCGGGATGCGGGAGACAGGGTAGATGAGGTTAGCGATGCGGCGCTCCACGCCTGCTAGGCTGACTCCCATACAAACCCCACACATGAAGGCGGCCGGTGAGCCCCCCTGGTTGGTAACACTTTATACGTGTCGCCACGCGTCGTTGCTGGGAGTGTTAAGCCCTGGCTGCTGACTCCAGCGGGCAAGGCCAACTGGAAGCTCGTGCCTGGTTTCTGCCGGACTCGGCCTATGGAGCCTTCTCCTTTGCTGGTTTCTGTCTGTGCCATAATATCCTTCTGCCATAATAAACTGCAACAGGGGGTGAGAGAGCTTTT
The DNA here is from genome assembly GCF_028749965.1 of Puma concolor. Lineage (NCBI taxonomy): Eukaryota > Metazoa > Chordata > Mammalia > Carnivora > Felidae > Puma > Puma concolor. The sequence goes on from NC_141682.1 coordinate 9,793,735, forward strand.
CTGAGCTCTGCGAGTCCTGGCGAATTATGGAGCCTGACAGTGGTCCCGGGGACCCTCAGCACACCAACCTCATTCGTTCCCTGGAAAGATGCCCCCCCTGGTCCTGCCACCACTGAAACCCAGCAGAAAGGCAGGTCCGAGTCCACAAAGGGCAACGTGGGGAACCTGAAAGCCCGGCAGGACGCTTCTGCCACTTATCGAGGCTGAGCTCACCTCTGCAACCTCGTCACTCGATTTTGCAATTGCCGCTGTTAACCAAGTGGGCAGCTCTCACCACTACCAGGCTTCCCAGCCTCAGCGGGGAAAGCCTTCGTCACATCTCGGCAGCTCAGGCACGGGAGATTGCCTCACATCTGCCTTCCGCTCGCTGTCCCGGCCGCTGGGAAACAACTCCAAGGTTGGCCCCCGCAGCCGCTCTGGCATCCGAGGGCCCCGGCACCAGCTCTGCCCTTCTGTGGCCTGTCGGGCACGGGCCACTCAGAGCAGACTCTTGGGCTCAGCTGTCTGCTTTCTCGTTCATCTGAGGTGCTTTTCTAATGACTCAGTTCCTGCGATAATCATATTTGATATATTTCATATTCAAGGATGAACTCACGCACGTTGAAGATTTATTCAATGTTTGTTCTGCACGTCCTCCTGGCCAACCCTGCCAGTGTGGTCTGGCACACCCACAGGTCTTCTGTCTGCCAAGCTCTCACAGAACCATGGAGGGAGAGGATCCGTCCCACAGGGTCATGCCGTGCAGACCCTCGGAGCCCGGCTGACACAGGAAAGCCCCCCTGTCCCCCACCGGCTCACGGAACAGCAAACGTCAGCTCCCTGTCCCATGGCCCTTTCTCCCCCTGACTCAGGCCACCCAGCCCCCCTTACTGCGGGGAGACTCCTGGCCATGAAGGAAAATGACCAATGATCGTTTCCTGACATCTATGTGAGCTGCCCACGCCATCTAGAAAGCTCATTCTGCAGGGGGCTCCCGCAGGGATGGTGTGTCGGAGGGCAGTGGATTCACAGTCCCACATTTGGTTCCAGCTGCCCAGGCCACTGCCACAGACCTCTAAGGGGCCTGCTCCATGCAGAAGCCAGAGAGAGCCTTTTAAAAAGTAAGCCAGATCAAGTCACCTCCCTAACCCAAATCCTCAAATGGCTTCATGTCCTACTGAGCACAAAATCTAAAAGCTCTGCCCCCTCCACCTTTCTTACCGCTCTCACCTCTCCTCACCAGTCACACTGGCCTCCCTGCTACCACTCAAGCCTCCAGGTCTGCTCCTGCCTCAGGGCCTTTGCACACGTTAATGCTGCTGCCTGGACTCCATTCCTCTAGTTATCTGTAGGGTTCTCTCCCTCACTTCGTTCAGATCTCTGCTCAGATGTCACCATCTCAGAGAGACTCTGCCTCAGTATAGTTTCTGGTCGTTCTCCCTCCCCATACTCCGTCTCAGCACTGATCACTACCTGGCATTACGTTATACGTTCCTTCCACTGACTGCAGGGTCAGCCCACAAGAGCAGGACTTCATTTTGTTCACAGCCTGACATACAGATTACTGGGTGGCTTTATAATCTGCAAAGCATCACACAGATAACACATCATTACCGCAGTTTGTGAGGCTACGTTCACTTTCCTTCCCTCTGGCTCTGATACCTGACCATACTGCCTCCTTTGGCATCTGGGCCACTCCCCTCAAGTTCAGAGGAACAACCCCATACATTCTTGCACCCCAGGGAGACGACCAGGCACTGCCCACCGGGATGCTGACTCCCTGCAGCAAGCCAGGGTGGGGCTCAGGCCCTGAGGCCTGACCGGGACGGGGGACAAGGCCAGCACTCAGGGGTCTCAAAAGCACTGAGAGCAGCTTTGACTGCAAGGTGTAAAACTTCAGACAAGAGCGGCAGAGGAGCAGTAGAAAAGACCCGGAGATCATGATCATTTTATCCAAGGCCTCCTTCTACTCTGGGGAAGTGAAGGCTCCAAGGACTGCTGAAACCAAGAAAGGGGCCCCAGCTTCCCAGGGGAGGGCTGTGTTCAGGACCCATGTAGGCAGGATGATCTAAGAGACACGAACCTTTCCCCTGCTCTGCTGTGAGCTCCCGAACGAGGAATAGTATTGGAAGTACCTCTGTATCTAGCACAGAGTGGAAAGGAAGGACTGGCAGACTGGCAAGAAGGAAGCCACGCTGAGAGGAAAGCCCTTTACCCCTACGCTTCCCATACGAGGACAGCAGCAGTGTGACTGGGGCAGAAGCCATGAACAGCTGCTAAACCATTATTTTCACACCGAGTCACTGTTTTCACACTGAAGCACACACACAAGACACCCACCTATATCCCCAGCCTAAGTCTCTGCACCCCTGCCCCAGTGCCTTTACACGTGCCTGAGACGCTTTTCCTCCAGTTGCTTCCTGACAATCTCAGCTCGACTGTCACTCCCAAGCACTGTGCCAGGGTCATACTTTCCTGGCACAGTGCCTGGCACACAATCTAATGCAGAATAACTACCCGTGGAATGGATGGAAGGTGTCAGTGAATATATTATGACACGTGAAATATAAAATTTGCAGGAACCGATAATACACAACAAGCAGATTTAAAGGCATCTGGTGCTGGCGGTGTGCCCAAGTGGTGATCTGCTAGGACAGAGGTTCCCAAACTTTCTCTGCTCACGGAGCCCCTGGTAGCTTAGTAAAATTTCCACGGTCTCCCCAGGCCTGTGGCTACTTTGTTTATGAAGCAGTCAGGTCCAAACAGCCCCTGAAAACCCAGCCTGGCAAAGACACAAGTCGGCCAAAGAAAGGCAGCGTGAGCTAATGTTCAAAACTAGCAACCCAAGCTGGTATACTTCACGCAGAGTTTGACAGATGTCACTTGCACCGCGCTGGTAGATTAGGTGCCTCTGGGAGTGTGCCCTGAGCCACCTCCGCATGGTCTGGTATAAAACCACTCTCCTCTGATGGCTGAAAGATTGTGATGAGAAAATCTTGGATGTCCTGTTTTACAAGAATGTTCCCCACTTCAAGTATGGCAGGGTGACTGACTGCAGGACAGTCCGTCAGAGACCCTCCAAGGAGACTCTGGGAGCCCTGTGCACTCTTTCTGCCCTGGAACGGTCTCTAATCCGTAGGCCGTTTCTTCTTCCCACATTTAGTGAAGAGGAGGAACGCTGGGAAGTGCAGAGCTCTTGGGGTCAAAGGCAACACTTGTCCGCAGCAGAAACAAAAAAAACAAAACCAAAAAGGAAAATGTACATGAGAAAACAGAGCAACTTCTTAACCGGAGCAGGCTCTCGGCTACAGGGCTGCGGCTTAAATGTTCTCCTCTGGAAAATTAGGCACGGAAAAAAGGGCACATCAGATCTGATCTTTTACTACAAGTTAGGTCTGTACATAGAGCTTTTGTTTTTATTAGAAAAGAACATTACATGGGGCACCTGGGTGGCTCGGTCGGTTGGGCGTCCGACTTCGGCTCAGGTCATGGTCTTGCGGCTCTGGAGTTCGAGGCCCACCGTCAGGCTCTGTGCTGGCAGCTCGGAGCCTGGAGCCTGCTACGGATTCTGTGTCTCCCTCTCTCTCTGCTTCAACCCCAGTTACACTGTCTGTCTGTCTCTCTCAAAAATAAATAAACATTAAAAAAAAAAAGACAATTACATACAGAAAAGGACACACGTAGGTAGGCAGACAGATATGAGAGAAACCATTCCTCCTGAATTTCAACAGGTGATGCCGCAGGCCAAGGGTGACTCGTCCTGGCACGTCTGAAAAGGCAAACAAGGCAGAAGGGCCCTTTCTCCATCTGACTCTTCACAACACCGCAGTGTAAAATCATCCTCAAGGAAGTACTTATGGCTTTGCGTTTACTGTATGCAATTTCTGGTCAGTAAACAAGACTGATTGAGCAACCCGGCACCGATACCGGGGTGCGCCGGTCTCCTAAAGCAGCAACGAGGAGGGAAGAAGCCTGAGCAAGCGATTTAGTTTGTCCCTCAGGCGTGCACATCACCCAGCAGCAGTCACCAGCACCTTATGGCGTCCACCCTCAGCTGCGGTGGGAATAGCATCTGCTCAAGTTCACAAATCTCTGCCAATGAGTAGTGGTTTCAAGATGAGGGGAGACCGGGGCTCCTGGGTGGCTCAGGTGGTTACACGTCCGACTTTGGCTCAGGTCATGATCTCACGATCTCAAGAGTTCTAGCCCTGTATCGGGTTCTGCACCGACACTGTGGAGCCTGCTTGGGATTCTCTCTCCTCTCTCTGCCTCTCCTCCACTTGTGCTCTCTCTCTCTCTCTCTCTCTCAAATAAATAAACTTAAAAAAAAAAAAGTCTTAAAAAAAAAAAAAGGTGAGGAAAAACCGTCAAGGGAGCCAAGCCTGCTCCCGTCTAACAGCTTATCCTCCAGAGATGGGGGGGGAGGGGGTGCTCAGGGGAAGGGCCCTCCCCAAGGCGGCCTCTAAAAAGCAGGGCTCAAGAAAGCAGCAGATTCCTCTCTAGCAACTTGCCCACCAAGTTGACCCTGCAAACCGAGACACGGCCGCTGTGGATTTCTCTGGAGTCACCGTTTTTAGGGTTCACTTGGTTTCTTGAATCTGCAGGTTTGAGGACTTGCAGCCATTATTTCTTTGACTATCTTTCCAGCTCCCCACCCCCCTTTCTCTACTGCCAGGATGACGATGATGTAAACATGTTTTGTGGCGGGTCCTCCAAGTCCCTGAGGCTCCGTTCACTTTTTTCTGCCTCATGTCTCTCCGTTGCTCCCCGCTGACTAGATAATTCCATCAAGCACTCTACCTTCAAGTTCCCCTGTCTTCACCATTCTACTATGGCGCCATCCATGGAGCTTTCGCCATGGTATTTTTCAGTTCTAAGAGGATTGTCTGGCTCTCCTTTATATCTTGTAGGATTCCAACATCGATGTCACTTTGATCACTGTTGACTGTTTTTTTCTCATTCAAGTTGAAATTTTCCTAGTGTTCAGTACGGGGAGTGATTTGTGACTGTGTCCTGGGCATTCTGGGAAGAGCGTTGTTACACTCTGAGTCTTATTTATATGCTCTCTTTCATCAGGTCTTCTCTGCCACCATGAGGGTTGGGGGATGGAAGGCGCCAAGTCATTGCTGTCATTCATAAGCATGTCCCGGCCAGTACAATGTCATGGGGGAATAAATTGAGCTCTGAGGGAGGTGAAGGTAAGATCATCTGAGACAATCAAAGAAGGGACACCCAGGGACTAACATCATGAAAAAATGACCCAGGCCCAGCGGCCAGATAAGGAAGATAAGAGAGTTTAGACAGGGGAAGTGCATACCAAGGCTCGAACCGTAGAAGAGCAGTAGCTACAGAATCTGGAGCGCCTCAAGTGTGCTACGATGGGATGTGTTTGTATGTGTGGGTGCACAGGTGGTCAGAAAGAGACAAGCTTTTGGAAATAGGCCGAGACCAGTGTGCAAAGGGGCCAGGAGCCCTCTATATGTGTCTGGGGTCTTTGGGCCCTGGGCAGCCAGGGACAACTGGGCAGGGGTGTGGCATGATTAACACCTATGCCATTGGTGGGAACCTGGACGATGGTGCCTCCACCCACCATGTCAGTACAATCACGAGGCCTTGACCAAGGCATCCTGATCTGGAACGTGCTCAGGCCAACATTCCACAGCACGCTGATGACCTACCCCCCCCCCCCACCACCACCACAAGATGGGACTTGTGGGTGTGATCTGGAGACACATGACTGGGCCTGTATCTGATGCAATGATGTAAAAGAGGAAGGAAGCCAGGAGAACTAGATGTGTCAGAGCATGACTTGGCAAGAAGGAAGCAAGACAGCCAGCATCACTCAGCACAAATTGAGCTGACAAAGCCTAGAGGAGCAAACCACTGGGACTGTAGCTGCCATAGAGGACCACACGGGCTTGCTCCTACCACTCCCTCTGGGGCCATGGCCACCTGGCCTGAACTCCAAGTGGGGTGAACCCACAGCTCTCCTACACTCTTGGCAAATACTCCAGGGCATTTGGTGGGGATACTTAGTAACACCATTAAAAGTTAGCACAGGGTGGGGCGCCTGAGTGGCTCAGTCCATTGAGCATCCGACTTTGACTCAGGGATCTGTGATCTCTCGGTCTGTGAGTTCGAGCCCCGCATCGGGCTCTGTGCTGACAGCTCAGAGTCTGGAGCCTGCTTCAGATTCTGTGTTTCCCTCTCTCTCTCTGCCCCTCCTCCACTCATGCTCTCTCAAAAATAAACATTAAAAAAAAAGAAAGAAAGAAAATGTTTTAAAAGTTAGCACAGGGCAACTGATGGGCACAACATACTTCACAGGAGCTCTATGAGATACTAGAAAATATATGTATCAGTCTCTGCCTCCAGTTCCTGGGACAGAGCTCCTAAAACCCTTGTAATTTCCTAAGCAATAAAAAGCACAAAGAGCATCTCTTGTTCTAATGAGACTCTGGGTGGGCTCCTGGAGGGGAGATGGTCACCAGAGAGACAAGGCATAACTGGCAGCTTGGAACTTTCAGCCCTGCCTGTCCCCTTCTCCAGAGAGGGAGTTAATGACTGAGCATGCCACCCGAGGAAGCAGGAGCACCGAGATCCCAATAGTACCGGGTTCAGAGGGTGTCCACATACCAGCACGGGTGATGCCCCCCGACTCCTGCACTTGGGGCCCCTCCCAGACCCCACCCTGCGTATCTCTTCACCTTGTTGTTCACCGGTATCCTTTATCATGTCCTTTAATAAATGTAAGTGTTTCCCTGCGTGGTGTGAACTGCTCTAGCAAGTAAACTGAACTTGAGGAGAGGGTTGTAGGAGCCCCCCCCCTTTTACTGCTGATTAGTCATACGCACAGGTGACAACCTGGATTTGCAATTGGCATCTGAATTCGGGGGGAGCAGCCCTGTGGGACTGAGCCCTTCACGTGCGGGATCTGACATCAGCCCCAGGTAGATGGGAGTCAGAGTTGAGTTCAACTGTAAGGGTACCCAGTTCCTGTCACAGAATTGCTTGTTGTGGGGGACCCCCACACCCACATCTGGGGTCAGAAGTGCTGTGAGTGTGGGCTTTTCTCATATAAGGTCATACCAGTTCATCCTGCTGCCTAGACCTTTGCCTCAATTAATTCTTAACACAAATGAGGAAACGAGAAACACAGGAAGCTGGAGGACATGCCTTAGTTTACTCACTGGGCAGACCAGTTCTGAAGTCTGCTCTGCCTCTAGAGCATCAGCAGGAATAGGAGCGACAGGCTTTTGAGAAGCCCCAACAACAGAACCCTCCCCGCAGGGCAGGTTATGGTTCACACGGCACATCCACGCAGGAGGCCTCAGCACGGACCATGGTACTCTCCTATGCTTGACGGAAGTGGGACCGGGGGGCCCTGGGTGGCTCAGTCGGTTTAGCGTCCGCCTCTTGATTTTTGCTCAGGTCATGATCCCAGGGTCGTGAGATGAAGCCCCGCATCAGCTCTGCAATGAGTGTGGAGCCTGCTTAAGATATTTTCTCTCTCTCTCCCCTCCCTCCCTCTGCCCCTCCACTGCTCATCCTTGCTCTTGAGCTCTTTCTCTATAATAAAAAAAATAATAAGGGGTACCTGGGTGGCTCAGCTGGTTAAGCATCTGACTCTTGGTTTCAGCTCAGGTCATGATCTCATGGTTTGGGGGTTTGAGCCCCGTGTCAGGCTCTGTGCTTACAGCTCAGAGCCTGGAGCCTGCGTCAGATTCTGTGTCTCCCTCTCTCTCTGCCCCTCCCCTGCTCAGGCTCTGTCTCTGTCTCTCTAAAATGAATAAACGTTAAAAACAATTTCTTTAAAAAAAAAAAAAAAAAGAGAGGGAGAGTTACAGAAGGGCTCCACATTTAGCATCAAAGACAAATTGAAACACAATCAGAAAGAGTCCCTGGGCTGGGAAGTCCCCTGGGGCACCCGGGTGGCTCAGTCAGGTAGGGGTCCAACCCTTGATTTAGGCTCAGGTCATGATTTCAGTGTTTGTGAGTTCAAGCCCCGCATCAGGCTTTGTGCTGACAGCCTGCTTGGGATTCTCTCTGCCCCTTCCTTGCTTGTTCTCTATCTCTCTCAAAACAAATAAATGTTAAAAATAATTAAAAAAAAAAGAGTCCCAGGATGGAGCGGTCCTCAAAACATGCCACATGAGAAACAGTACAGGAAGGTTTACCGTAAAGAGGATTCAGAGGCAGCGGGACCATCTGCTCTTTGGGTAATCAGAGAACAGAGGAGGGAGAGGTCTCCTGAGGGCAGAAGTGAGCCCTGGTAATGGGGGACAGAGATTTACACGCTGTTCAAGGAGAACTTTCTAATAAAGGAGTCTGAAGGGAGAATGAGCAGCTGTGAAGCAGGGCCCCCATCATAAGAGATGTGTCAACAGAAGGCTGGGTAACTCAATGACAGAGAGAGTGCCTGCCATCCCCGAAGCCTGGGAATACACCAGCCAAGTGTATGCTCATTAACCTGGACTGGTTGAGGTTGGTGATTAAGGCCAGAGGGGCAAAGCCCAAGTCTCTGACCTGAGTTAATACTGAAATATGGGTTCCTGGATCTCTTTCACGGAACCCTTTGAGACACACAGACACACACAGTTCTAGTTCATAGTCAACAAGAGCCATGGAAAGCAAAGGCGGATGATGACACAGTGATGGGAGATCCCACAGCACAGCCTAAGGACTCAGAAAAGAGGAAGAAAAACAGGGAGGCTGAGAAGAGAGCTCTGAAAAAGGAAGGCGGACGTACTGACTCTCTGGATTAAGACACCAGTCCCAAGAACACTGGGGCTTCACACAGAGTGGGGCTTTCAGCTTTAATGAGGAGCCCCTTTGGGGCTTCTGCCTTCCCAGGGACGCCATCATCATGTCTACACTGCGTCTTTACCCACCCACCTCGGTCTGCACAGACTCAAGATGTTACTGTTAGCAGTCCTGAAGAAGAGAGCGACAACAGAAAGTATCGATCCCTGCAGCTATGAAAAAGGAGTGCACTACCCCCACCCACGGGAACAGGGCTGAATCTCACAGACACGATGCTGAACAAGAGAAGTCAAATATGTAAGAGCACCAACCGCTTATGGATGAACTTCAAGAAACAGACAGAAGTAATCTACAGGGACAGGCATCAGACTCGTGGTTACCTCTGGGGCCCGAGTCACGAGCGGGAGACACCAGGGACGCTCCTGGCACACTGGGCGATGTGCACTATCTTGCTCTGGGGTGGCAGCAGCAGGGAGTCTGTCCGCGTAAAACTCCCGCGAGTGGCGCACTCACGGTCTGTGCCCTTGACCGTGTGTGAGTCACACCGCAGCGCGAGTGTATGTCCACAATACAAAGGCACGTGTGCTCGGTCTCAGTGATAGAAAAGCATGTACATGTACACATAAAGTGACATGTCAGAGGATCGCCCCAAAAACAGTGCCTCAGGGATGAGGTTTTAATTTTTTTCTCACTTCCTTTTTAACGTATTATTTGTTTGCATTTTAAATAATGAGTGTGCGTTACTTACTGGGCCAGAAGAATATTTGAAAGCTGTTTTCTCATGGGAAAAAAAAAAAAAACAAAAACGCCCAGGCCTCTGGGTCTAGGGAGCCCTTTCGCAAGCTACACCTCTCGCTAGGACTGACAGCATGCTCACTGCAGCTTCGAAGAACCCCAAGCTGGACGCTCAGGTGTCCAAGCCACACAATGGGGACTCTAAGCAGGGAGAACTATAGGCCTCTCACTGGAAGACGGCCAAAACCTACCGAACATGAAAAGTTATATTCCTCTTGTGAAACCACTAATGAAATAGAAAAATTATGTATTTCTTCAGAAAAATGATCCAGAGGGATTTCCTCTAGGGAATGTCTACACTATGACCAGAGAGATAAGTGTCTAAAGAGCTCTTTGCTTTGTCTTTTTTTTGGGGGGGAGAGAGAGAGTGTGCACACCTGTGCAAATGGTGGGGGAGGGACAGGAGAGAGAATCCTAAGCAGGCTCTGTGCTCCACATAGAGCCAGATATGGGGCTCGATCCCATGACCCTGGGATCATGACCTGAGCCGAAACCAAGAGGCGGATGCTCAAGAGACTAAGACACCCAGGTGTCCCTGTCTGTCCGCTTTAATGAGATGGCTGGCATTTGTGACATTCACATGTTACATCGGAAATTAAAAATAAATACATGGCAGCTGGGTTTCTTACTGCTGTAGAAGGGAGCTACAAATGCAGACAGAAACGGGATGCCAGCTGCATTGTTGCACTGGAATTGGAGGGTGTGTGTGTGTGCATGGAAACGTGTGTGTGGGGGTGTATTTCTTAGTTTTGTCTGCGGAGAGGGCCGAGTGAGGATACCCCAGGACCAAGGACCCATCTAGCCCCCCAGATCCTGGTTTCTAAACAGTGTTCCCCATCAGAAGGAACCAGGGCTCCCTGCAGAAATGGCCGACTCCAGAACTGGGACAGGAAAATAATGACTGGGCCTGGGTCACCTTGCAGTGCAGAAAAGTAACGAAGGGCTTAAAGAATGAGGGGGATGCGTCAAAAGGACGTAGGGTCCTGGAAAGGGTTCCCACTGGCCAAATCTGGGACAATTTGAACACCTAAATAAATACCAGAGCGACAGATTAGAACCCATTGGACAAAAGAACAGGACACAAGTCAATACTGATATAAATAACTTGCAAGTCAAAGTTTGATGAGAAGGAGGACAGCCTGGCTGATACCACCATAACCAAGTGATCCAAGGTAATGGCTCTAGGGGTGCCTGGATGGCTCAGTTGGTTAAGTGTCTGCCTTTGGCTCAGGTCATGATCTCACGGCTTGTGAGTTCAAGCCCTGCATTGGGCTCTGTGCTGACAGCTCAGAGCCTGAAGCCTGCTTCAGATTCTGTGTTTCCCTCTCTCTCTGCCCCTCCCTCACTCACTGTCTGTCTCTCTCTCAAAAACAAATAAACATTAAAAAATTAAAATAAAAAAAAGTAATGGCTCCAATACTGGGACAAAGTGACACTGCCCACCACCTTTCATGGTGCTCTAAAGGACACAATGCCATTTCTGTGATACTCTGCCGAAAATATATAATCTGAATCTTATCATTGTCAGATCCACCCTGAGGGACATACTACAAAGTATGGCCTTTTTGGAAAATGTCAAGGGCAAATATTATAAGGAAATAATGAACTGCTTTAGGGCATAGAAGAGTGGTTACAGTCAAATGCAATCTTGGGCCAGGAAAAGAAAAAGAAACTAGTTTCCTTTGCTATAAGAGAGGTGAATGGCAAAATATGAATAAACTCCACATTCAGAAAAACTATGGTTATGTAAAAAAAAAAAATCCTTGAAGTTTAGAAAATAAACACTGAATTACTTATAGATAAACGAGCACCCTATCTGTAACTTATTCTCAAGTACATCAGGGGAAAAAATGTTTAAAAAATATACATATATATGTGGGGAGAAAGAGAATGATAAAGCAAACATGGTAAAATTTAGCAAACATGGTTAATATTTGGGGGAAACTGAGTAAAAAGTAATCAAGAATTCACTATTTTTGCAACTTTCCTATAAATAAAACTATTTCAAAATAAAACAAGTTAAAAGTATATATGATTGGGGCGCCTGGGTGACTCAGTCGGTTAAGCATCTGACTTCAGCTCAGGTCATGATCTCACAGCTTGTGAGTTCGAGACCCGCATTGGGCTCTGTGCGGACAGTTCAGAGCCTGGAGCCTGCTTTGGATTCTGTGTCTCCCCCTCTCTCTGGCCCTCCCCCACGCTTGTGCGCGCTCTCTCTCTCTCTCTCTCTCAAAAATAAACATTAAAAAAATTTTTTAAATATATATGACCATTGAAAAAAATATGCTAAATTTAAACACATGAAGTTAAAGAATGCAACCCACACATGTACTAGTTGTTCTTGTTCAAACAGGCTTTTTTTTTTTTTTAAGATTTTATTCTTAAGTAATCTCTACCCCCCACAGAGGGCTCGAACATTCAACCCCCGAGATCCAGAGTCCCATGCTCCACTGACTGAGCCAGCCGGGCGCCCCTGGTTCACCAATTTATGTGTATATTATAAATTCGTTTTTATCATTATTGGTTTTATACCATATATAATTTGGTCCCACTTTTTTTTAATGTATTAAATTGTGAACATTATAAATTCTCAAATGTTATTCTAGCCTATGAACGTAAGAGTCACTTGCTGGATATTTTCACTATTACAAACAATGCCGTGATAATCATGATGAGTGATAGCTTTTCAGGATGAATCTGCACATGCCTCTGATTACTTCCTGTGAATGGAATTTCTGAATATGTCTTAGAAATATTTCTGAGTCAAAAGGAATAAATATTTTTATTTCTTTTAAGTAATCTCTACACCCAACGTGCGGCTCAAATTCACAACCCCGAGATCAAGAGTCACATACTCTACTGATTGAGCCAGCCAGGCGCCCCAAAAAGAATAAATATTTTTAAGGTAAGTCAGGAGACTTACCGACAAATTTTTTTCCAAAGAGTAATTTACAACATTTCTCTGCAGCTTTCCCTCTGCAGGACACCTGCTGACCTGGAGAGAAGGGAACGACTTTACAAAGCACCGTGCTCACAGAAGCCCGGGAGGATATCAAGTGAAAACCAAACCCGAAATCCAAGAATCAGTAAGCACTCCAGGGAGGCCATGACACGTGTGCCCCAGAAGAGCAAAAAGAGAGAGGAGACCGGGAACATGGATGTGCAGACCAGACGGGCCTTCTCAATGATGGAAATCATTCCCAGGAAATAAGACCCCTCTGGTATAAAGTGGGAAAGGTGTGTGTGGGGAGGTGCTGGCCCAGGGTCATGACCACACACCAACCCAAGGATCACAGCTTGGGGACACACAAGTTCCACCGCTTAGCCCTCCACTTGCTGTGAGGCACTCATTACCTGCTGCCCCTCTGTCCCCTGAGCCCTTCCCGGTGGGAGACTGTCAAGGCAGGGCAGTGGGTGACATGGAAAGGAAGAAGCCGGGTCCTGGGGAAGCACATTTCAACAATCATTTACACTACTTATGCCTGGAAACAGGTATGTTTAAACTCCTTACGTCATGACAACATCACACACACATGAATCTCAAAACCTCTCTGAGCCTCAGTTTCTTCCTTTATAAAATGGGGCTGTTACTACCTACCTCACAGGGGCTGTTGGTGGAATCATACAAGACCAAGGTGTGTGCAAGGCAAATAGTGAAGAAAAGAACCTCTGCTGTTTGCTTCTGTGCCTCAAACTATGAGAATACTTGTAGATAAATGGTGGAATACGTCATCTCTACCCCCTGGAAGCCAGTCTGGGTGACTTCTAGAAGCTCCTGTATTTCCTTAAGAGTTTAGAGAAACAGGATCTGGAGAAACCCAAAAAGCTCTGGAGAAAGACAACCTTTCTTTACTGAAGGGAAAGTAAGGTTTGGGTTCTGAGGTCTAGAACTCCCAGAATCCGTCCAATTCTGGCTTTCATCTACCAGGACTTGCCCAGAGATCTGCCTCCAGCTGAATTGGACCTGGAGGGACCAGCTCCCTTCCCTCAACCATTGCCACCCACCCCCACCCCACAGCCCACAGGAGCAGGGTGACTTCGCACGCATCGTCTTTCAACAGTCCTTGATCAACTCACCTTGACTTCCAACAGGAAAGCCTTAGATATGTCTAAGCCTAGTCACTTGATACAGTACAAATCCTTCTAGCTAAAGGGGCGGGGGGCAGGGAGTGAACAACAGCTACTGTGAGGGGGACAGAAGACAACACCTGGCAAAGGACAGGCACAGAAGAGAGCCCAGAAGGTCTAAAGTCCCTCTAAAAGGGACTGTAGCAGCCCCTCCGGCCTCATAGGTTAGGATTCTGAAATCCTGCCAAGCCTGTGTCTACCATCAGTAGACGAGGCTAGTCTTTTGCAAACCTCAGTCTCTGTGAATTCCCACTAGCCAGAATAGAAAAGTGATGGCACCTTTAGCCCACTTCACGTGTTTTCTGGCATGAAAGGTAGCCTCTACTTGTTCAGACCATTTCAGCAGGAACACAGAAGAAAACAAAAACCTACCTACCTTTTACATATTCCTCCACAGCGATAGTACTATATTAAATTTTCAAATGCCCCCATTCCAGTAGCCCCTAAGGAAAGGGAGTAACTACTTACTTCTATGTCATCTATTGACCCTGGAATTCCCCTAGATTTTAGGCACAGCAAAGGAAATCAAATACTTTCCAAAAGTAGTATTTGAGGAGCACCTGGGTGGCTTAGTCGGTTAAGCGTCCGACTTCGGCTCAGGTCACGATCTCACAGGTCGTGAGTTTGAGCCCCGCATCCGGCTCTGTGCTGACAGCTTAGAGCCTGGAGCCTGCTTCAGATTCTGTGTCTCCCTCTCTCTGCTCCTCCCCTGCTCATGCTCTGTCTCTCTCTCCTTCAAAAATAAATAAAAACACTAAAAAATTTTTTTTCAAAAGTAGTATTTGAGCTTCAACTAAAATATGACGGGGGCAAACAGCCCCAATTTTTTTCTTTGATTTCTCTCTAGTCCACTGGATTATAAAATAGTATTAGTAGCAAAGCAGACAGAGGGTCATAGTGAAAAGGGTCGAGTTCAAAAAATCACATTTGGGTATTGGCTTTACCATAGTCTTAGCAAATCACTTCTCCTCGTCGAGGTTTAGCCAATGAGATGGACTATCAATCCTTGTCTGGCTTTGGTACAAATGATGCATGTGAAAGCATTCTGTGAAGTGTCACAGAAACACTGAGGGCGACGGTCAAAGGTAAGGCTGCCTTGAGGTGAAACACTACACTCATACTAGACAGTGGCTCTTTCACATCCGTCAAGTGCTCAACACCATGCCAGCTGGACAAGGGAAGACAAACTAAGTCAGGGAATGTTCTCTGCCCTTCTGCTGAAAAGAGACAAGTGGCAGTGACTTCCTTGCCAAAATGAATGGCACAGGAGGCCAGTGCCAGTTCACAGTTGGGTGAGGCTGGTGTGAGCCGAAGTGGCTAGGGAGGGCTTCCTGACGAAGGAGGCACAAAATGAGAAAGGTCGGGGGAGGAGTATCCAGAAGGGTCTGAAGGGCAAGTGGGGGGAGCGGGGGTGTCGCAGCTTTAGAAAAAAATAAAAGCCAGTTCAAAATTGCTTCTGCCACCAAATAGTTCCAGGACGCTGGACAAATCTCAACTCCCTTGGCCACTTTTTCTAAAATGGAGAGTCATCACCGTGGAGAACTCTACCAGGGCTATGGGCGAGTCACAGGGGGGAAACTGCACAGGGCACATGGCAGACGCTCAAAGAACGTTGGGTTACTGGCCCTCCTATTCCTATTCTTTGGGGCAAAACAGAGTGAAAATCAGCAGTGTCATCAAGCACCCACATCTTGGTTTCTAAAGACCATTCTCCAATAAAAAGAACCAGGGCTCCTTAAAGAAAGAGCTGGTTCTGGGGCGCCTGGGTGGCTCAGTCAGTTAAACGTCCAACTTCAGCTCAGGTCATGGTATCACTGTTCATGAGTTTGAGCCCTGCGTCAGGCTCTGTGCTGGCAGCTCAGAGCCTGGAGCCTGCTTCGGATTCTGTGTCTCCCTCTCTCTTTGTCCTTTCCCCACTCATACTGTCTCTTTCTGCCTCTCAAAAAATGAATAAATGTTAAAAAAAAAATTTTTTTTTTTTTTTTTTTTTTTTAAAGAAAAAGCTGGTTCCAGGGCTGGAGCATGGAAAACAAAAAAACAAGCATGGAACATCAGCATAGTGCCAGAAATTAAGGAAAAGCTCAAGAAAACATGAGGCTATCGAAAGAACCAGAAGACCTCCCAAAGGAGGTCCCAAACGGCTAAAGCTAGAACAATTTAAGCACCCAAATAAATAATATTATTGGATCAGGGAGGTGTAATTCATCTCTAAGGTTATTTTTTTTTATTGTGGCAAAATACATGTAAAATTTGCCATCTTAAATTTGCAGTACAGTGGAATTAAGTACATGCAAAATACTGTGCAACCATCACCTTTATCTAGTTATGGAAGGTTTTCATCACCCCAAAGGAA
Organism: Puma concolor; assembly: GCF_028749965.1. Classification (NCBI taxonomy): domain Eukaryota; kingdom Metazoa; phylum Chordata; class Mammalia; order Carnivora; family Felidae; genus Puma; species Puma concolor. The sequence continues at coordinate 9,809,753 of NC_141682.1, forward strand.
ACACTGTGTCCAGGAAGCAATCAATCCCCATTGCCCAGCCCCTGGCAACCTCTCCTCTACATTCCGTCTCTGTCAATTTGCTTATTATGAACATCTCGAACATCTCGCATAAAGGGAACCACACATTCAGCAGTCCTTTGTGACTGGCTTCTTTCACTTGGCTGAATGTGTTCAAGGTTCATTCATGTTGTAGCAGGTGTCAGCCACTCATTCCTGTTTATGGCCGCATAATATTCCATCATATGGACCTACTACACTTTACTTATACATTCACTAGGTGATAGAATCTGAGCTGTTTTCGCTTTTTGGCTATCGTAAATAATGCTGCTATATTCATGTCCAAGTACAGTTTGAGTGCCTGTTCTCAATTCTCAGGGTATATAAGTACAAGCGGAATTGCTGGGTCATGTGGTAATGCTATGCTTCACGCCCTGAGGAACGGCCAGACTGTTTTCCACAACGAACGCACCACTTTACGTTCCCATCAGCAGCATACGAGGGGTCCGATTTCTCCATGTTCCCACCAACATCAGTGATTTGCTGGTTCTGTTTTTGTTGTTAACAGCCATGCTGGTGGAGTGTGAAGTGGTAGCTCCTGGCGCTTTAGATCTGCATTTCCCTAACGACGAATGATGTTGAGAATCTTTTCATGTGCTTGTGGTCATCTGTGTATCTTCTTGGGAAGAATATTCAGGTCCTTCGCTCATTTTTCAATTGGGTTGTTTTCACGTTGTTGTTGAGTTATGAGTGTTCTTTACATATGCTAGATACTTGACCTTTATCAGATACAGAATCTGCAAATACTTCTCCCCATTATGTGAGTTGTCTTTTCACTTTCTTGATAGCATTGACGCGCCAAAGTTTTTACTTTTTATGAAGTCCATGTCTTAGCTCAAGCCGCTGTAACAAATATCCTAGAGGAGGCAGTTAAACAAGAAACCTTTATTTTTCACAGTTCCGGAGACTGGGAAGTCCAGATCAAGGCATCAGCAGATCCAGTGTCTGGTGAGAGCCTGCTGTCTGGTTGGTTGACAGCTGCTTTCTTGCAGCCTCATAAGGCAAAGAGGAAACAAGCCCTCCTGTCACTTCTTATAAGGGCACTAATCCCATTCACTAGGGTTCCACCCTCATGAACTAATTCCCTCCCCAAAGCCCCACCTAATTCCATCACATTAGGGATGACGATTTCAACATATGCCGATTAGGGGCACAGAAACACTCAATTCATAACAGCCCAATTTATGTGTTTTTTCTTTTGTTGCTTATGATTCTGACATCCTAAGAAACTACTGCCAAGTCCAAGGTTGTTAAGATTTACCTCTATGGGGCGCCTGGGTGGCTCAGTCGGTTAAGCATTGGACTTCGGCTCAGGTCATGATCTCACGGTTCATGGGTTCGAGCCCCATATCAGGCTCTGCGCTGGCAGCTCAGAGCCTGGGGCCTGCTTCGAGTTCTGTGTCTCCCTCTCTCTCTCTGCCCCTCCCCCACTCATGTTCCGTCTCTCTCTCTCTCTCTCTCTCCCAAAAATAAACAAACATTAAAAATTAAAAAAAAAAAAAAAAAGATTTACCTCTATGTTTTTTCCTGGGCGTTTTACAGTTTTATCTTGGACATGTGTGTAGGTCTTTGATCCACCATGAGTTGGTTTTTGTATATGGTGTAAAGTAAGGTAAGGGGTCCAGCTTTATTCCTTCTGCATGTGAATATCCAGTTGTCCCAGCACCATTTGTTGGAAAGACTTTCCCCCTATTGAATGGCCTTGGTACCCTTGTCAAAAATCAACTGACCACATACACATGAATTAAGTTCTAGATTTCAATTCTATTCCATTGACCTATAGGTCTGTCCTTCTAATGGCACCACACTGCCTTAATGACTATAGCTTTGTGGTGAATTTTAAAATCAGGAGGTAGGAATCCTCCCACTTTGTTCTTCATTTTCAAGACGGTTTGGCTATTTGAAGTTCTCTGCAATGCCACAGGAATTTTAGGATCAGCTTTTCCATTTCTGCGTAAAAAGCCACTGGGATTTTGATAGACCGCACTGAACCTGTGTGCTGTTTTGGGGGTGATGCTATGTTAACAATATGAAGACTTCCAGTCCATGAACACAAAATGTCTTCCCACTGTCTTCATTTTCTTCCAGCAACATTCTGTAGTTTCCAGTGGAAAACCCTTCCACCTCCTTGTTTAAATTCATCTCTAAGTAGTTTATTCTTTTTGATGCTGTTGTAAATGGAGTTGTTTCCTCAATTTCTTCTTTGGATTGTTAACAGCTAGAGGAGTACTGGGTTTTTAACAGTAGAATAAATAAATATCCATGAGTCTATCCTGATATAAATAATCGAATAGTCAAATAAACAAAATAAATAAACGGACACAGCTCCTCCTCACAGAATTCCAACTAATAAATGTAGGAGGGAAGAGGGAAACAGAAAATCAGCATCAGATCCACAGTAAGTACTACTGCAGATAAGACCTACCACTGGATGTGCTAAAATTAGTGGGCAAAAGTCCCTGGAGAAGCAGGATTTGCACAGTCTCAAAGTTACCACTCCCCAGATACTCATTAACTACAAAGGGTAAAGCAGAAACTTTACGGAGGAGAAACCCTGCAGACACGAACCCAACCAGGAGATCACGGCACATGTCACTGGTAATGAACCCCCTTCAACAGTGTACTCAGAAGGGCACACACCACCTTTGTGGAATTCTTGCCTCCCTCCCTCCAAACGTGAGAAACCACTGGTCAAACCTAAAGTGGGGTGTGTTCTAGAAGATAATGGACTGGTACTCTCTCGAAATAGTGAGGTTAGGACAGGTGAAGGGACTGTCCCAGATGGGAAGGGGTGAAGGAGACATGACAACTAAGTGCCAGGCAGGATGTCAGACAGGATCCTAGAACAGAGGGAGGACTTTGGTGGAAAAACTGATCGATTCTAAATAAGGGATGTTGTGTAGTCCGGGGCTGGCAAATCACAGTTAAGCACTGGCCCCGCTGGCTGACTCCTTTTGAAAATCAGGTTTCATGGCACAAGAACAGACACTCAGATCAATGGAACAGAATAGAGAACCCAGAAATGGACCCACAAACATATGGCCAACTAATCTTTGACAAAGCAGGAAAGAATATCCAATGGAAGAAAGACAGTGTCTTCAGCAAGTGGTGCTGGGAAAACCAGACAGCGACATGCAGAAGAATGAACCTGGACCACTTTCTTACACCATACACAAAAATAAACTCAAAATGGATGAAAGACCTCAATGTAAGACAGGAAGCCATCAAAATCCTTAAGGAGAAAGCAGGCAAAACCCTCTTTGATCTTGGCCACAGCAACTTCTTACTCAACACGTCTCCGGAGGCAAGGGAAACAAAAGCAAAAATGAACTACTGAGACCTTATCAAAATAAACATCTTCTGCATAGCGAAGGAAACAATCAGCAAAACTAAAAGGCAACCGACAGAATGGGAGAAGATATTTGCAAATAACATATCAGATAAAGGGTTAGTATCCAAAATCTATAAAGAACTTCTCAAACTCAACACCCAAAAAACACATAATTCAGTGAAGAAATGGGCAAAAGACATGAGTAGACACTTCTCCAAAGAAGACATCCAGATGCCCAACCGACACATGAAAAAATGCTCCACATCACTCATCATCAGGGAAATACAAATCAAAACCACAACGAGATACCACCTCACACTTGTCGGAATGGCTAACATGAACAACTCAGGCAACAACAGATGTTGGCGAGGATGCGGAGAAAGAGGGTCTCTTTTGCATTGTTGGTGGGAATGCAAGCTGGTGCAGCCGCGCTGGAAAACAGCATGGAGGTTCCTCAAAAAACTAAAAATAGAACTACCCTATGACCTAACAATTGCAATACTAGGCATTTATCCACAGGATACAGGTGTGCTGTTTTGGGACACAGGCACCACCATGTTTATAGCAGCACTATCAACAATAGCCAAAGTATGGAAAGAGTCCAAATGTCCATCGATGGATTAATGGATAAAGAAGATGTGGTCTATATATACAATGGAGTATTACTCGGCAATCAAAAAGAATGAAATCTTGCCATCTGCAACTACATGGATGGAACTGGAGGGTATTATGCTAAGTGAAATTAGTCAGAAAGACAAAAATCATAGGACTTCACTCATATGAGGACTTTAAGAGGCAAAACAGATGAACATAAGGGAAGGGAAACAAAAATAATATAAAAACAGGGAGGGGGACAAAACAGAAGAGACTCATAAATATGGAGAACAAACTGAGGGTTACCGGAGGGGTTGTGGGAGGGGGGATGGGCTAAATGGGGAAGGGACACTAAGGAATCTACTCCTGAAATCACTGTTGCACTGTATGCTAATTTGGATGTAAATTAAAAAAAAAAAAAAAAAAGACATAAAAATAAATTAATTTAAAAAAAAAAAGAAAGAAAATCAAGTGTCATTCGAACACAGTCATGCTCATTCATACACAGATGACCTACTACAGCTTGCTAAAACACCAGAGTCGGGGAGTTGTGATGGAGACCTTACAACCCACAAAGCCTAAAGTATTTCCTTTCTGGCCCCAAACTTTCAGGAAAAGTTTGCCAGCCTTCCGTTAATAGTTAATGATACTGTACCAATGTTAATTTCTTATTTTCGGTAACTGTATTATAATTTCGTAAGATGTTAGCGTCAGGGGAAGGTGGGTGAGAAATAAAAAGGAATCTTGTTTTGTACTGTTTTTGTAACTTTTCGATAAGTCCAAAATTGGTGGGAAATAATAAGTGTAAAAGAAATAATCCAGTGGCATCCTTATTCAAAGGTCTTCCCATCAGCTTCCCAACATCTTACACACTGTTTGCTGCCTCTTTTTGCTTCACTGTTCTCCCTACTAAGAATGTTCTTCCCTCTCTGTCTGCAGCTATCAAAGCTGTGTCTTCAAGGATGAACTCAAGCGCCACTTCCTCCATAAAATGCCCTCCTTCCTACCCATGCTCAGTGACGCCATGAAGCCGCACCTTGTAAGAGAGTTCCTTACTTCCACATCTACGTCTCCTACCTGGTCATGAACAACTTAGGGTCAAGAATTATGGCTTATTCATCTCTGTAGTCCTCCAGCCAAGTGCTGAATCAATGTCTGATGACCTGGATTCCTCATGAACCCCAAGAGACAAGGGTTGGTGCCCTTGGGTCTCAAAAAACAAATCGTCAGAATTGCAGGAGAGAGAAAGGCCCGTGGAGTCCTACTGAGTGCCAAGTGCAGGGCCCGCGCACTAAGCAGGAGGCAGGCAATGGGAACTCGCACTGACTCAACACCTACCATGTGCCAAACACAAGGTCGGGCACTTCATAAGAGCTCTTCCTTTAAATTCTTATGATAAACCTGTTTCACCCATTTTACAGACACAGATTCAAAGACCCAAGGGCCGAGCAAATTACTGGCGGTCCCACAGCCAGCAATCCAGAGGGACAGTGAAGGGCCTGAGACCTTCTCTGTCACTGCTTGTTACAACCCTCACTTTGCTACCCACAGACAAGAACAGATGAGAACCACGTTCTCCTAGAGACTAGGAAAACAAAGTCCTTTGGGGCCGTGCTGTCACTTGGGGTACCAGGTTGCACGAGAGGCTCCTGAGGCTGACGGTTTCATGCTCCCTCTGACAGATGCTTCCAGGAGAGCTGCCGCATACTTGGCCACAGCAAGCTGCGGGGACACACCTGGGTTATGAATGCCGCTGCTTCACTGCATCTGCAGCGGCTTCCTGCTAGAGAAGATGTGCACCACATCACACAGCGCACCTGGACGAGGGCAATGAGGACATTTCTCCAGGCCACCCTACTAGGAAAAGGTGTCCCCCCCTGACACCGACATACCCCCAGGCGGCTTAACGCCTAACGTTATGCAATGTCTAGTGGAAGCAAGCTAGGTGACCACTAGGTTCTTGGTCTCCATAAGGGGCCTCAGTAGTTCAAGCAGCTTTTTCCTTGTGACTCCACGACCTCGCCATATAAATTCCATGTTGCTGTGGTGGGGAGAAGACTGTGCGAGGGGTCAGCCCCAGCTCTTAAATGCTTCCGGCTGGAAGTGACACACATCACCAGCTCTCAAGGGGGCTAAGAAACGTGGGGAAGCACAGAAATACACAGCGAGCAGTGAATGTGTGTGCCGCAGGTGTATGGAACCTGCTAGAGGGCACGGGCGGCCAGTGGCAGAGCCAGAGGGAGTCCAGCTGCTCAAGGACTCATGGCCTCTTAATTTTAAAATGGAGCTCTCAGGGCGCCTGGGTGGCTCGGCTGGTTAAGCATCCGACTCTTGATTTCAGCTCAGGTCATGATCTTGCAGTTCGTGGGTTCGAGCCCTGCGCTGGGCTCTGCACTTACATCACAGAGCCTGCTTGGGCTTCTGTCTCTCCCTCTCTCTCTCTCTCAAAATAAATAAATATACTTTAAAAAATGGAGATCTAATTCACATATCATAAAATGCATCGTTTCAACGTATGCAACTCAGTGGTTTTCAGAATATTCACCCACTGTGCGGTCACCACTGCTGCTTAATTCACAAGCATTTCCATCACCCCCAAAAGAAGTCTTCTACCCATCAGTAGTCACTCCCCGTTCCCGATTTGTCTTCCCCCCCTTTCTCTGGACATCAGGGAACTCTGGACAAACTTAAAGAGCCTCTAGCAGTCACACACACCATCCTTAATCCTGGGTCCCCCCACTGCCATCATTTTGTTTTCCTCGTCTATTTATTTTTTTTCCTAAACAAACACTGATTGCAAAAATTAACATGTATTAAGCACCTGTAAGATGACATTCTATTATTTCATTTCATCCTTACAATAACCCTCTGAGGCACAGGAGCAGTAGTTACCACACAGGCTAAAGTACCTCGTCCAAAGGCAGGGAAAGGATAAGTGGTAGGACCAGGATTCAAACCCAGACCAGCTGGCATCACAGCCACCCTCTCCATTTATTTGCCTTTCAAAACCTTCTCAGAGCAGGGCAGAGTTATTGATGCTTCCATCAATGCTTCACTGAATGAGAGTTCATTGTGCAGTTAACATCCTGGCTGTACTGACAGGTGAAAGCATCGCTCAAAACTCAACCATCCCTGGAGACACACAGAGGCTGGTGTCTGGCTGGAGCTACCTCGCATCTCTGTACCCCCAGTGCTCAGGAGGCCTGGCATAACGTGAGGCTCAGAATACGCTGCTACACGACTGAAGCAACAAAATCTCCTGGGCCAGGCTCGCCACTCCACACCCGATGGCCCGGCCTGCTGGCCCTTCAGCCAGGAGCACTGGAACGGAATCGGGACTGCTTTCTGACAAATCTCAGCTCTGCCCATGGCCACTCAGGGGGCACGAAGCCAAGCCAGGCCTTTCAACTTCCACAGCAGCGTGGCAGGACACTGCACGTGGGAGGTGCCAAGACCCTCAGGGCCTCCACTTTGGCCTGCCTGCCTCCTGCTTCTGGCAAAGGGACTCTCCACACTCACTGTCCTGGATTCTACTGCTCTCCCCATGACGCCGAGCCTTCTCTTGCTCCCACCCCCCAAAGATCTGCCCTTGCAGGAGTATAACAGAGACTGAAGTTCTCTGCCTTTACCCAAGCGGGTCCCAGGAAGGGCTCCCTGTGGGCCATGCTCCTCTGTTCTATGGAACGCTCCCTCTGCCCAGGCCTGAGCCGCCTTCATCCCGTCGGTTGTGTCCACACGTGGGCGCAGTCCCAGCACCTCTAACAGGGCCTGGTACTCACAAGTGCTCTACCAACACCTGCTGGATACAGAACCCGCTCCGCTGCCTTATTCAGTGAGCCTCAGATGAAGGCCCAGGGAAAGGGCTTCTTGTATTAAACTGGCCCACTTCCTTTTTTCAGTAATGCTTGCTGTTCGTTCCCATCCTTCTCTGGCTTGCCTTCTAGGAAGTGCTGAGCTGAGTGTTTTTGTGCTTAACCCAATAGCTTCCCTTGACCACCTTTTGGTGCAATTACCTGCCTCCCAGTGTACTTCTCTCAATGACTAGACTCTCGGCTTTTAGTTGTCTCCATGGTTTGGGGTTTGGCTGAGGAGAGGATTGGCCTTGGAACTCAACTAACTTAAAACCCAGCTGAGACATGAAAGAACATGGGCCTTGTAGGCAGACAGACCGTGGTTCAGATACGCCACCCACACACGGTGGGACCCTAGGCACTCTTGTCACTCAGCCTCAGTCCCCTCACTGACCATCCTCACGGTGTTAGGATGATTACATGAGATATAAAATACCCAGCACAGGACCTGACATGCAACAGACACTCAAAGGTTACACCATACTTGATCTTAGCCAAAAGGCCGAGAAGCAATCAAAGGTTACACTAGAACCCTCTTTTCACTTCAGAATTTTTAAAATAAACACATTTATTCATGTTTTTGACATGCAGATCAAATCCAGAAATATCTAGGAAGACCTAGAATATTACAGGGAAGGTACCCAAGTTCCTTCTCTTTTTCAATTATAAAATGATTAATTATTAAAAAAAAATTTTTTTTAATGTTTATTTCTGAGACAGAGCATGAGTGGGGTAGGGGCAGAGAGAGAGGGAGACACAGAATCCGAAGCAGGCTCCAGGCTCTGAGCTGTCAGCACAAAGCCCAACGCAGGGCCCGAACTCCCAAACCGCAAGATCACGACCTGAGCTGAAGTCGGTCACTCAACCGACTGAGCCACCCAGGCGCCCCTAAAATGATTAATCGTTGAATTACTGAATAAGCGACTAATTGCAGGAGGAACTTGAAACATTTAAATCTTCATACCTAGATGGGAAACTAAAATCCTCCAAAAGGTTCATATTGCATCTTAGAATAATCTCAAAAAATACAGATCAGACCCAACATTGGCATCTGGGCTCAATCAAAATGTAGGAGGAAGCTTAGCAGGAAAATAGGGAGAAAGGGGCCATAATCATTCATTCACCCATTCATTCCTCTTCAGTTGGTATTCAGCAAGAGTGCCTGCCTTACATGGCACTGTACCACGCACTGGCTGACTCTCATGCCAATGATGGGGAGGTTCCCTGTTCTTACTGAATTCACGTTCTAGTCCAACCACACTGCCATTAGGGACAGAGAGAGAAGTAGGCTCTCCTTTTATTACAAGCCACTTCCATATCCTTTACAGGGGTAAAAGGAAAAAAAAAGAGGAAAAAGGAAAAAACACCAAACAATTATATCAGTGAGAGCGACTATGAGTTTTTGAGCAAAGGGGGGGTGATAAAAGGGGGGCTTGGAGGGAGTGCCTGGGTGGCTCAGTCAGTTAAGCATCCGACTCTTGATTTTGGCTCCCGTCGTGATCTCACAGTTCTCGAGATCGAGCCCTGTGTCGGGCTCTGTAGTGACAGTGCGGAGCCTGCTTGGGGGGCTCTCCCTTTCTCTCTGCCCAGCTTGCACACATGCACTTTCTCTCTCTCAAAATAAACAAACAAATAAATAAACAAACAATTAAAAAAAAAAAAAAAAAGCAGGGCTTGGAGATCAACCAGCATGGATAGATCTTGAGAAGTGCTAGGGAGGAGTGGGAAGGAATTATGGATTCAGGGGGGCCAATTAGGGGCGACTGCAGCAGGAAATGAAGGAGTTTGCGATAAGACCACAGCAGGGGAGAGAGAGTCAAAGACTAAAAACAGACAGGACTGCATGGTGGTGGAAACTGAGAATGAAGAGGAAGGCAGAGGTCAACCTGTCTTTTGCCTTTAGAGCTTCAGGGACCAGGAACTGGGTGAGGTCACTAACAGGGAGAGAGACCTTGCTGGTGGGGTTTCAGGCAGGTGGAGCGAGCTTTTCCATCTCTGTTGCCATGCTACACGCACGACCTTTTAGAGTTTGCAAATCACATTACATAAAGGACGGCGCTCAACCTATCCACATGACACTGTGTGGTTTCTTAAACAATCACAAAGGTTCTGAAACCCTTAACTGAAACCAACGATGCTCTTCACAAGACTACAAATCCCAGCCAGGAAACCTGCTGATGTTTGGAATGAGTCCCAACCCAAACCCCACCCACAGAAGCAGCTGAGCCCAATTGGCTAACACATTCCATCCCTGTTTGCAGTGTTGAAAACCGACCCCAAGTGACCTACAGATACAGTCAACGCCTCTGGATTCAGAGGTGAGCATAAGTTCATGTGTTCCAACACCACCCTCAAACCTTTGTACAGACCCAGCCTACCCAATGCAGTGAGGTGGTATGCCAGTGAGGATCAAAGTATCACAAGGTCACAGTGCTGTTACGTGAGCACCAAAGGAACAGATCATACAGAAGGGAGGCAGGGGGTGGGAGGGCACCGGAAAAGGCACTGAAGATTAAATGAGGGGAGATTAAAAAAAAAAAAGACTAAACATAGTTCATAAATTTCACCTAGAAGCAAATTATGTAAATCCCACATCAGAAGGCACCTCAGAGCCTGGAGCCTGCTTTGGATTCTGTGTCTCCCTCTCTCTCTGACCCTCCCCTGATCATTCTCTCTCTCCCTCTCCCTCTCCCCCTCTCTCTCTCTCTCTCTCTCTCTCAAAAACACATAAAGATGAAAGAATCCAATTCCCTGAGAAACAGTCCATGGCTGATAATACCACCATTTGGCCCATCATTATATTCTAGTTTAGCCTTGAAACGGATTAGTTTCGGGGCGCCTGGGTGGCTCAGTCGGTTAAGCGGCCGACTTCGGCTCAGGTCATGATCTCGCGGTCCGTGAGTTCGAGCCCCGCGTCGGGCTCTGTGCTGACAGCTCAGAGCCTGGAGCCTGTTTCAGATTCTGTGTCTCCCTCTTGACCCTCCCCCGTTCATGCTCTGTCTCTCTCTGTCTCAAAAATAAATAAACGTTAAAAAAAAAATAAAAAATAAAAAAAAAAGAAACTGATTAGTTTCTGGGAGGTGCGTGTCCAGTCCTCTGAGCCATGTGCAGGTGCTGTGCAAAGATCAGAATCCCTCCCCCTCCAGCACCCCAATCAAAGGAGATTTCCCCCCTCCACAGTCACCTTTTTACAAGTGAAAGAAAGCCCCCACATCAGCAGTTTTCTCCACAAGACACCCACAAGGACCAGGTCCCCGAGATGCTTTGTTCACAATATACTCCAGTGTCAACCGAGTGGCCACACCAACCAGCATCAGGCATAACAGGCTGATGAATTTGGTGCCAGTGGACCCGACCCACAGGAGCCACCAGCCTTCTAAGAGCCACAGTCTGCCTCATGGGACTCCTCCACCACCTTCACACACACACACACACACACACCCTGACAGGTACACAACTAATGTGAACACCTCACCCGGGGAGGGGGTTGGGAAAGGAATAACGCTTTCAGGATGTAAAAGACTAAAACAGTAGGGTACAGATTTAAGCGGAGTAAGATTCCCAAATGAGCAATTCACCCAGAAGGGAGGATATTGGCAGTGAGAGGGTCTGAAAACCCACTACAAGAATACGCTGCTCTGTCCTAGTCACATCATCCACCTAGTTCAAAGCCTTCCCATCACTTAGCATGGATCACAAGACCCCTTCAGATAAGCCCCAGATTGCTTCCAAGCCTCAGGCAACCTCTACCCTACACCCCCTGGGGGAAGTGTGCCTTCATGGGTTCAGTGAAATCCCACCTACCCTCCAAGACCCAAATTAAATGTCACCTCTTCTGTGGAGCCTTGCATGACCCCTATATAAAAGCAGCTCACCCTGAGTGTTCCCCAGCACATGCTGGGCTCAGCACCAAGGATAAGCATCTCACACGATCTATCTCCAGAACGAACTCAACACATTCTGCCGTAATTGCTCGCTTTATGTTTGCTCTCCTCCCTGACAGAATTCTCAAGCGCCTGCACCAGGCTCTAAACAGACTCTTAGAACCTGAGGGCCAAATACGTGTTTTTTAAGCATCATTCCACAGGGATGGAAACACTGCCAAGAATGGGGAGAATTAACCGCTGGAAAATAAACACCTTTTGAACTGTTCCAGGAGGCAGGTGGGGTGTGGATTCTTTCTCCCACTTCATGGCTGAACCAAATAAGGCTTGGAGCAAGGCAACACCTGTATAAGCTGGTATGCTACCTCTGACCCAGGAGCTTCTCCCACCTGCCAGGGGAGTCTAAATCTCTATCGAATGCCAGACAACAGAACTACACAGAAAAAGAAGCTTTGTTCTGTAGCCTATATGATGATGATGATGATGATGATGATGATAATGGACAGGCATTGTCTCTCTATATATAAGATACTCATTTCGTTTATGTTTCTTACACTATAACATACAGTGAGACGTATTAAAACATACTGAGGGGCACCTGGCTGGCTCAGTAGAAAGGACATGTAACTCTTGATCTCAACGGGTGTAAGTTTCAGCCACATCAGGGGTAGAATTTACTTAAAAAAAAAATATATATATATATATATATATATTTTTTTTTTTTTAATTAAAAAAGAAAAGACAGACATACTTACTGGTGTTTTGGTATTGGAAGTGGGGAGGAACAATCATATTATTGAACAACTACATGGATTATGTGATTTCCCTTCCACCCAAAAAAAAAAAAAAAAAAAAAAATCCTGTACAGTCAGAAAATGAGATAACACAGCACAAAAGGAGAGCGAAGGTTCTGGAGGCAGAGGGGCCCTGGTGAGGCCTCCGCTTCACCCTCAGCCTTGAGCAAATGACTGCATCTCTGAGATGGCCTCCCCCGCTGTGAGGTGGTCATGAAAACACTAGCCTTTTGGGGTCATCGGAAGAACTTAAAAATACACACACATGCACACAATATTGGGTGTGTGCATGCACACACGTGTGCATACATAATACAAACTTAACACAGAGTCTGGCACAAATTCTCCTGAAATAAAAACACTCTTTGCCATTAGCATTGCATTGTCATGACTGACCTGAAAATTCTGAATTTAAAAATGCTGAGTCTCTGGAGCAAAATAAGGTACTGTTTTTGGAGGGGAGTTTAATACCAATTGACATTTAAAGTCACACCATTTCTATAAACACACACACACACACACTCCTTTGTATTATTTTTCTCGATAAAGAAAATGTCGCAGTGGAAGGCTATGAAGGACATTCACAGTCTGTATTGCATATTTCTGTAATAGTCTTTTTTAAATAAAAAAAGCACTTCCTTTTTTGGTAAGCAGAAAAAATACATTTTTTATAAAAAGTCATTTCTCCATTTCACTTTTTTTGATTTTCATTTTTAAGTGAATCTGCTATGTAATAAAAAGTTAAATCCCAAATTAGGTATCATTTGATAAACCATTATGTTGTTTGCCCCCCATAAGAGGTCAGACTCATGGGGGGTTTGTCTGTTTTGTCATAACCAAACTTTCGATACCTAAGTAGTGCCTGGTATATGGTATTCAGTATCTGTTAAATAATACATTTAAAAGCTCATAAACATTGTTCCAGCTCTTCTAATTCTAAGAATTCATACTACAAAAATATTTGCCCAATGGCACAAAGATAAAGAACAAAGGCTGCCGCAGAATTCACAATAGCAAAAAGCTGCAAAAAATACATTTTTTCCCAATAATTCTGGTTACTGGAATATTCTGTCATTTTAAAAAAGACTGAGGTAGATCTTTACAAAGTGATAGAGACATCATGGTAAGGAATAAAAGGCAAGCCTCAAAACAGTATGACTGTTTAACAGTATGACTCTGTATTTAAAATTTAAAATAATAAGGGGTTCCTGAGTGGCTCAGTCGGTTAAGTGTGTGACTTGGGCTCAGGTCATGATCTCACAGCTTGTGAGTTCGAGCCCCGTGTCAGGCTCTGTGCTGACAGCTCAGAGCCTGGAGCCTGCTTCAGATTCTGTGTCCCTCCCTCTCTCTGCCCCTCCCCCACTTGTGTTCTCTCTTTCTCTCTCTCTCTCAAAAATAAACAATCATTTAAAAAAATTTTTAAATAGTAAAAATAAATAGTAAAAGATTTCTGTCGTTTTAAGTAAAACAAAGTTAGATAATAAGTGTCTTTATATGTGAAGGAAAATATCTGGGAACACGTATTATACCACCAGTGGTGATTTCTTTGTCTCAGTGTAAGGCTATGAGGGATGTTCACTGGATACACTGTGTATTTCTATAATTTTAATAATGAGCACTTAATAGTTTTGTAAACAGAAAAAAATACATTTTTATAAAAACAGCCATTTCTCCATCTCATTTTTCTGATTTTAATTTTTTTTTTAAGTTTATTTATTTATTTTGAGAGAAAGAGAGTGCAAGCATGAGCAGGGAAGGGGCAGAGGGGGAGGGGGTGGGAAAGAGAGAATCCTAAGCAGTCTCTGCGCTTGGGCTCAAACCCACAAACCGCAAGATTATGACCTGAGCCAAAATCCAGTCAGATGCATAACCAACTGAGCCACCCAGGAAACCCTCTGATTTTAATTTTCAGATGAATCCGACATAGAAGTTAAATCCCAAAGCATTAAATTGAGGGCCCACAGGCCCGATGTGGTTTGCCAAAAGGCACACGGTGCTAGTGCCATAGCTGGAAGGCACGTTCCGTGACCCCCAGCCCTGTGCTTTGCTCCTTCCTAAGGCACAAGGAAGCAGAGATGTTGCAGGGGCAGCTGGGATCTCTGGAACCACGGAAGGTCATACAGCTACAGAAGCTTCCATCAGGGGGAAAATTTTTTGTTTAAAAGCTAAACTCTTCTTAACCTGAAACGCTCCATAGGTTTAGCAAATAAATGTTCTAGATTTGCCAAGCAGTCCCGATTCCAAATACTCTCCCGAGCACAGGTGGACTTCTGTAACTCAGATCCTGACTTTCAAGGGGTTAAGGAAGAACCAACTCAGAGACACTGGCAGGTCCCAAAATGGTAGGTTTGTCAGGCAACCAACCAAACCCATGGCCTTTCACAAACTCCTACCACCCAGAAGTATTCACCTGCCTTACTCACGTCGGCTTCAGTCAATGCTCTTCCCAGGTGCTGAGGCACATCCTTGGGGTTCTCTCTGTCTCAAACCTACTTGCTGTTTTCCCCCAAGTGCTAGCCACAAAGAATCTGGGACAGTTAAGACCCCTCTGCAGTTTTCAACACCCCAACACAACTGAAGGCTAATATTCCATTCTCTGAAACGCAGCCCTGTTTTTTGGACACTCAAGACAATGATGAAGCTATCTGCCCGATGAAACAGTTTCTCATCTCAGCTGGTACACAAATCAGGAGAAACGCAAGGACTGTCCATTCTCTCAAAAAAGAAAAGAAGACCTCCGCAGAGGGCCACCGAGAAAAGAACGCTTTCCCTTCTGGGTTCACTGCTCTACCAACTAGGACTCACAACCACCCAAAGGGGAGCCATCGGCATAGGCAGAACTTGCGAGGAGTTGGAACCAATGTCTCCTCCCCAAACGAGAGGGCCCGAGGAGTAACAGCGCAGTAAGGACACTGGATCCCAGAGGATTAGTTAACTGATCTGCTCACACGGAAGGTCACCGTTCTCAGTGGCACCCTCCAAGCCTTTTTTGATGCTCAGAACCTCAACACCTGTGTGGGTGGCAGACGGGGCTGTATCAGTAGCTGCACTCCCGAGGAGGCAACAAAGGCTCCAAGAAGTTAAGGGTCCTGCCAAGGTGCCAAGATTCAAATCCAGAACTGCCCACTCCAGCCCCATCTCCCTGGATGCTAGAGCTCTAGAATCCCAGCCCAGCCAAATTCAGAGGAAAGGCTGTGTTTTGTGGGTCTGAGAGAAGGGGCAGCCACCTTCACTGAAAGGGACCCAAACTCTTCCGTACTGGTCATCAGCTTACACAATGGGCTTGAGAAATGTAAGCAAAATGTCGAGGTCAAGTTCCCTGCAGCCCCCTCATCTCCCAGGAGACCTTGACCTCTTACCCAATTCCTCCCACGAGCTAAGGGGGTCACGACTAACTAGCAGACCCCGGCAACGATGTGTCGCAGCGGCCGCCAAGGCACCTGCCCTGGAGGGGGCATTGCCCCCCAGGAATGCCCTTGCCCGCACCCCGGGCGATTCTCAGTAAAGGAAGGGCTGGCAGGCTCCCCTGAGCCCTCGACTGAGTCCACCTGATGCTGTAGGGTCGGATTCGGGTTCCAGTCGCATTCACAGAGCATCTCCTACGTGAGTTACCGCAATAACTTGGCCTTCTCCTGAGGCCCATTGTACAGATGGGGAAACTGAGCCTCAGAGGGGAAAAGCGGCTTGGCCGAGGGTGGCGGAGCGGAGATTGCAGCTCAAGCCCTCTGACACCGAGGCTCGGCCCTCGGCGGAAGGGCCCGTCGGGCGCCCTCGGCCGTGAAAACCACGACCCTCAAGCCTCCGCGAGAGGTCAGCGCGAGGGGAAAGGCCGCCCCTGGAAGAGCCAGGGTGGGAGCCGCGCTTTCCGTGAGAGCGCCAGTTGAGACACGCAGCGACCCGGCCCGAGAGCCCGCCCCAGCGCCGAGGGCTCGGGCAGCTGAAGCGGCCGAAAGCGGTCGGGCCCAGAGCGCCGACACCCAGAGCCCCGGCGCCCTGACCTCTCAACCCCACACCCACGAAAGCACGCACTCACCGCGGGCGGCCCGGCAACACTGTGGCCACCTGAGCAGGACGCAGGCCCGCACCACTGAGGCGCTACCACAGCCCGCGCCGGCCGCGGGGGTGGAGGCGTGGCCTTCGGGACTCCGCCCCGCCCCACCGAGCCGCGCGCGCGCTGTCAGAGCCGGTCTCCTCCGCCCACGCCCCCCCCCCCCCCGCAAATCCGAGATGTTGGTACGGTCCGGCCCGGCCGCGCCCCCTTAGCGGTCCCGCCCCGCCGCCGGGCCAGAGAGCCTGGCGCTGGGCTCTCCTGGCGGCGGGCGTCTTAGTGCTCGTTACGCTGCCGGTACCCGGGCGGGCTGCCCCGCTTCGTGGGTCACCGCGGGGCCGTGGCTGTGCGCCGAGATTGTCTGGCTTGTTGCTGCCGGCTGCCGCTTGCGTGTGTTCGCGCTTCCTCTCCTCCGCGGCCCAGTTCCCTAACCCAGTTCGCGGAGGGCCGGGACGGGAATGCGGGCCCGCTTGGGGTAGGGGACGGGAAGTGATCAGGCTGGGGGCGAGCACTGGACCGCGGAGGCGGAGAGGGGGCAGGGCAGAGGGCGCCTTTGGCTGGAAAGGTCCGGCTGCTTTGGTCGTGGTTAAGAACCCCACCTCTGGGGGCGCCTGGGTGGCTCTGTCGGTTAAGCGTCCTACTCCTGATTTCGGCTCAGGTCATAATTTCACGGTTTTGTGAGTTTGAGCCCCGCATCAAGCTCTGTGCGCTGACCTCTGGGAGCCTGTTACTGATTTTGGAGGACTAGGCGATATAACTTGTGTTTCTAAAAGATTTAACTCAGTGCAGTAGTAAGTGGTCTAGAAATGGAAGTCGTTGCCAGTAGTAGTAGTCGTCATAGCGGTAGTAGTAGAGGCTGTGTTGCAAATTCCTTTTGGAACGGTGGGCAACTCACTTCTTTCAGAGCCCATTCTCCATCTTTAAAGACGGGACCAGCCAACCAGCAGCAATACTTTGAGACAGATTATTCCTGCGGCCCCAGTTCTAGGCTTCTGGAGCCAGTCTGTCAAGAACCAGTCTGATCCATCCCATTGAACCAGTCCCTCCAACAGATGTGATAAATGTAATAGCCCTCAGGGTGAGGTGCACCCTGTCCAACCGAGCAAGGAAAGGTGTAACTCTTTCACTTGGCCCTCAAGAGAGGGGTGGGGAAATTCCTCTTCCAGATCTCTGCTACTCCCTCCCACCTTCCCAATATCTTGTTGAACATCTTCCCTGGGTGTCCCTGGGAGGCTTCAGCCTTTGACTCTGAATCTTTGTACCCTGCTTCCGTGAAGCCACAAATTACGACACTAATCGCTCGTCCTCCCCAGAACACACTCTCGCTGGCCCGCTGGAAAAAAAAAGTAGGTTGGGTACACACTTCACACTCCACACCAATATACATTCCTGATGGATAAAAAATTTAAAGGATGTAAAAAAGGAGAAAAAGGCAAAGTCCTACAAGGAAACATTGGAGAATTTCCTGTTAATCTCCAAAAGGGAGTTCTGAATTATGACAAACTCCAAAAGACATAAATGAAAGGTTGGGAAATCTGCCTACATAAAAATAAAAACTTGTGTGCCAAAGACCTGCAGACGGGAGGCACCTGGGTGGCTCCGTTGGTTAAGCATCCAATTTTGGTTCAGGTTATGATCTCTGAATTCATGAGTTCAAGCCCCCTATCGGGCTCTCTGCTCCTGATACTTTGTCCCCACCCCCCTCTCCCTCGGCCACTCGCCTGCTTTCGTACTCTGTCTCTCAAAAATAAACATAAAAAGAAAAAAAAGACCTACAGGCAAAGTCAAAAGACAAATGGAAAATATTTGCTATTAAGAATCAAAGGACTAGTTTCCCTCATAAAGAGCTGCACTAATTAATGAGAAAAAACAAATTAATATAAGTGGACAAAAGATATCAATCATCAGTTCACAGAAAAAAAGAAATACAAATGGCCTTTCACCATAGGAAGAGTTTTTCAACCCCACACGTAAAAGAAATGCAAATCGGGGGCGCCTGGGTGGCTCAGTCGGTTAAGCGTCCGACTTCAGCTCAGGTCACGATCTCGCGGTCCGTGAGTTCCAGCCCCGCGTCGGGCTCTGGGCTGATGGCTCAGAGCCTGGAGCCTGCTTCCGATTCTGTGTCTCCCTCTCTCTCTGCCCCTCCCCCGTTCATGCTCTGTCTCTCTCTGTCCCAAAAATAAAATAAACGTTAAAAAATAAATAAATAAATAAATAAATAAATAAATAAATAAATAAAAATAAATGCTAAGTGTCACACCAGCTCTCTGACGTGGTGTCTGAAATGCCACCAGGGCCCTCCAAGTCTGTCAAATTAAGCATCGCCCTGGCCCTCTTCCCTCGGGAGGTTTCCGTAAGCATGCAGGGGAAACGATTTTGCAGATTTTCCGATGCCACAGGCAGATTTCCTGATACCTGCAGGGCCAGGGATGAGGCAGTCACCCAAGCACAGATGCACAGAACCTCCTTCAGGAGGTCAAGGGCCAAATTCTGCTTTGACTGCTAACCAGATGCGTGGTTAGTCTCTTTATTTCCCTTCCTGGATAAGAAATCAGTTTCCTTATCCGCAAAATGGGGGGTGGGGGCGGGGGCAGGTATCCTGTGCCTGCCTTTGCCACTTCTCACAGGCATCCTGAGGCTTGTGATCATGAGCAAAAGGATGGTTGTGTGACAGCGGGGTAGAAGGCCAGTACACAGGTGAGCCTCACTGTCAAAGAGGAGAGGAGGGTAGAGCCCGAAGACGCACCTCCCTGACCTCTAAGCCCACGGCCAAACCTCATGCCTAGGACCCTGGACTTCCTGAAGCTCTTCGATGAGCCCTTGGTCTTGTCCCCACTCTTACAGGGGAGGAAACTGAGGCAGGGAACTAGAGCAGCAGCCCCTTCTGGCTGGGGCACCCCAAAGTCAGTTTTTTCTCCACAGATGGGATGCTTCTCTGCCCAAATCCCTTTTCCAAAGGGCTCAAGACATCACAGTTCCTTTCTGATGTCAGGGACACCTGGCTTGGCCTGCGCAGAGCCTCCCAGTTCAGGCCTCTGGTCGTGAGCCAGGTCCTTATGAAACAGAGCAGAGGGGCGGACTGCTGGGCTTAATGAGCCAGGTGTATGTGGCCGAGCTGGCTGCAGGGTGTGCTGGCCAGCTGGGGACAGCTGTGGCTCTCCTGTGTGTACACAGTGCTGTGGGGGCTGGATAAATTGTTCCCAGGGAACAGCAGAGAGGAGAGGGCAGAAGCGGCTGGGGCACTAGAATAAGAAGGCCCTGAAACCTGGGGGCTTCCAGAAGGCACCTGGAACATACGGGGGAAGGCAGAGGCTCTGGATGTCTCAAAGGGCAGGTAATGGGCTGCCTCCAACAGAGTCATCACGGGGCCTGTTAAATGCCAACTCCTAGGGCACCCCTACCCCCAGCCACTGGGTCAGGATCTCTGCAGGCAAGACAGAAATTGAAACTTTAAATCAATCAGCACATGGGAATACAAGAACCACTGCCTTACTGGGTTAACTTGGCCAGAACTGGGGGTGGGGGTGCGTCATCCGAAGTCTGGCTCAGGTGGATCCAAACACGAAAGCGAATAAAGAGGAGGGGGCGGTTGCTACAAAGGGCGAAGTCCAGAATACGACCGACCTACTGGCCTGGCTCCCGGAGGTGTTGAAAACACTTCCCCCCAAGGCTTCCTCACCGCCTCCCTGCTACTCCCACACCCCCGGGTCCCTCAAACCATGTCCAAAGTTCAACAGTTTCAAAGAGGCAGCCCTGAAGTGAAGGAACAAACATGACCTTTGGCAACAGCAGGGTGGGTTTCCAATCTGGACTGCCAAGGCCCTGTGAGCTGTGTGGCCTTGGAAGGGTCCCAGGAGGGCCCTTGTGATGTGGTCCCTTAGGGCCTGGGTGAGGATAACACAGGTCTATGTGTGTCAAGGCCAAGCGCATTGTGGTTCTCAGGAATAAGGATTCCTTCCTCTTTCCCACTCCCTACCCAGCCACACACCCACCCTTCCCTTTGTTCCTTTCTCTGTTATGCAACCAAAGTTTAAATCCTTCGTAGGTTCACTGCCAGCAAACAGCAAAACAGTGGCCTGGCAAAGGGAGGTTTCGAAAACCACATTGCCCACGTTCTTGTCCACGTGCTCTAGGACAGGACCTCTGCACTCTTTCCCCAATATCGCAAAGAGCCCCGTAAGTGGTTACTTCCCCAAATCGCTGAGCTGCGGCCAGCTGTTGCTATGGCGACCAGAACCCGCTGACAACCATCTCGAAGGGCCTCTGAGGAGGAGACTGCTTGGCTTCCATTCACACGCAGTTCAAACGGCTCGGCTCGCCCACAGGTACTGACAGCACCCGCCGTGCGCCCGCCCTGAGCGGCCACCTCGCAGAAACAGAAGTAGGGTAGAGCTGATCCCCGGCCCGGAGGGGCTGGTGGTCTCCTGGACACCGGTGTAGTTCAGTGATTCTCAAAGTGTGGTCCCCAAACCAGCATCACACCTGGGACTTGGCTAGAAATGCCACTTTTCAGACCTCTTCCCAAGTCCACTGAATCAGCAACTCTGGGGGAGAGGGGATCCCCAAATCTGTGTGTCAATGAAAGCCCCCCTCTCAAGGGATGCTGTTGGAGGCTGAGGTTTGAGAATCACAGATCTCACTAAAACCTCACACGATCTCAAAAGGTGTGTACTAATGTTCCCATAATACAGATTAGGACACTGAGGCTCTGACCTGGTCTGGTGTGTGACGTGCTGTAGGCTCTCGGGTCCCTCGGGGTTGTCAGGTTCTATCTCTGTAGCACCTGTGTGAAGGTAACGAGCCGATCTTCTTCCGGGGTCCCACCTGGAGAAGCCTACCCCCGTGGAGGTATCTTACACTGCATCCAGCAGGGGCAGGGGCTGAGCTGGCCCGAGCATCCTGGCACAGACACAGGCTCTCAGAAAGCAAGAACCTCAGGGCGCCTGGGTGGCTCATTTGGTTAAGTGTCTGACTCTTGGTTTTCAGCTCAGGGCGTGATCTTGTGGTTCATGAGATCGAGCCCCGCATCGGGTTCCGTGCCGACAATGCAGAACCTGTTTGGGATTCTCTCTCTCTCCTTCTCTCTGCCCTTCCCCACCTCTCTCTCTCTCTCTCTGTCTCTCTGTGTCTCTCTCAAAATAAATAAATAAACTTAAAGAAATAAATTAAAACAAAAAAACAAGAGCCTCACAACAGGGCAGAGAACAGCTGGGAGGAATGTCAGGAGAGCCACCCTGGTGACAACCGCTTGCCCCAAATGTGGCAACGCTGAGCTGACAGAGTGTTCATCCAGCCAAGGCCACCCTCACTTCCAAGCCTCTTCCTGCCCAAACCCAGCCCTGAGACCTTTTGTTGTGTGCTCACTCACCTCTATCCTGCATTGGTCTCTTTCCATGCACCCGCCCTCACAGACTCGCAGGGTCCTGGAGGTGTTGAAAACCTTACACGCCACCCCTCCCCAAATTTGGAATCTACTTTTTCAGTAACTCATGGCTTCCAGCCACTTTTTGCATACACCCCCTGACGAGGCACTCGCTGCCTTTTCAGGCAACCCATCCATCTGTGAAATCTCTGGCTGGCTCAAGTTCCCTTTGAATGAGCTGACATACATCCCCGTGCCTTTACACCTTTACAATATGAGTTAATCCAATACCTTTTAACAGAGATTATAGACTTATTTTCCAAGTACCACATGAAGTAAGAATATCTATGCCAATCAGTTCTCATGAACCCACCACCCACCTCTGCAGAGAAACAGAGCAGGCGAAACATACCAACCCATCATCTTGAGGACAGTGGGAATGAGATCAGGGTGGGGGTAGGGAGGGGCAGGAGGAAGGACAGGAGGAGGTAGAAGGAAAGCTCCAAGCTGCCTTGGAGCCACCATCCTGCCACTTGGCCCTGAGGGACCCTGGCAGGACTGGAGCAGGTTTCCCAAGGGCTGATGCACACTGGGGCCCCCTTTAAGAAAAAAGGCTGTAAGGGGCACCTGGGTGGCTCAGTCGATTAAGCGTCTGACTTCGGCTCAGGTCATGATCTCATGGCTCGTTGAAGCCCCACGTTGGGCACTGTGCCGACAGCTCAGAGCCTGGAGCCTGCTTCGGATTCTGTCTCAGTCTCTCTCTGCGCCTCCTTTGCTCGCGCTCTTTCCCTCTCTCTCAAAAATAAATAAACATTAAAAAAAATTTTTTTTAAGTAAGAAAAAAGGATAGAATATTACAAATACCATGACCCAGATTTTGTTCCATTTTGAGAAATAAAGTCACAGATGGATGTTTTATAATGACAGAGAAGTTAAAGCTCACTCACGGTGTTTTTAGCCATAATTTTCAGGTTTCTTCTTCTTTTTTTTTTTTTACAGCAAACAGGGGTCTTGCAGCTTCAGGGAAATGTGCCTCTGACCCTGGGTGTGTTGTCCCGATTTCCCGGCCTCAGTTTCTTGTCTGCGAAACAGGGGAGATCCTACTCACTTTCCTTTTTTTAAATTTTTAAAAATGTTTTGAATGTTTACTTATTTTTGAGAGAGCGAGTATGAGCAGGGGAGGGGCAGAGAGAGAGGGAGACACAGAATCCGAAGCAGGCTCCAGGTTCTGAGCTGTCAGCACAGAGCCTGACACGGGGCTCAAACTCACAACTGTGAGATCATGACCTGAGCCGAAGTCAGATGCCCAACTGACTGAGCCACCCAGGCACCCCTAGCCTACCCACTTTCCAAAGCTGGTTTGAGTAACAAGCTGAATGAAGGGGAAAATATCTGCTGGGATGTTCTCCGATTTCTAAAGATGACTGCTGGGAGCCCGCATGGCTGGGGAAACCAGTAAATGGCTCCTAAGGCAAGGAGAGGGACAGACGGGCGCCTGGGTTCAGTGCTTCGCATGTGGGAAGCCCAGGCGAAATCTCCCTGGGAAAACCAGTGACCTCAGAGGACTAGCCCTCTAGTAAAAGACACTGATCAACCCCTCATTACCAATCACTTTTGGTTTTCAGGATTACTTTTCACAAAATTCTTTCCCAAGCGGCCCTCAGTGCATTTCTGAGGAACGGCTTTGCACGCATGTGGTCTCAGAGACCCTGTTCACCCCAGAGGCAGCTTCCCAGGGCCTTGGAGAAACCCTTTGGCTTTGGGGCGGAGGGCGGGTGGGTCATGCCCCACAAGGAAGGAAACCCGATCAGGCCCCTCACGGAGATCCGCAGGGACGATAACAGGATTAGTTTAATCCTTTTGGCAACATTGGCTCTGCCAAGCTGGCCAAGAAGAAAAGATGACGCTGTTGTTCAGGAAAGAGAAAACAGCTACGGCCTTGTTGCCCTGAATGTGTTTTGCAAGAATGCCTTATAAACTCCCTCCTAGCTCCTGGCCCAAGCCAGGTGTCTTCGGGTGCCCAATTCGAGACAGCAGCCACTACGAGTCCGGCCTCCCAGGCAGGCTGCAGGCGGCACCCCCATGCAGGGCTGAGGCCTGCTTGCAGAGAGGCTTCACCCCATCCCACCCTTCCCAGGTCATCCAGACCAGCGGCTGCAAACCTCAGGAGGCGGAAGAATCCCCATGCACCATTCCAGGGACCCCATTCAGGAGGCCAGGGGCCAGGAATCTGTATACATTTCCATCCCGTGGGTGGTTCAGAAAGCGCAGAGCTAGAGAAATAAGGGGTCTTTCTCTAGGGACTCAGCCTGACACCCCGCAGCTGGGCCAGCACTCCCCTGCGTCCCCCACTGCCCACCCAGGCCCGCTAGACGCGTGTAGTAAGCACTGCCCTTGACAGGCCAGCCCTGGGCCTCCCAGGCCGTGTGGCCTTGGGCACCCCGCTCTGCTTCTCTAAGCCAAAAATGCCTGCCCAGACAGCCTCCAGGAAAGAGAGAGGTTGACCGTGAAGATCTGTGCACTGCAAGCCTCTGGAAAATTCCCCCGAAGTCACTGGTCTTCGGCTTGGGGGCTCAGGGCCGGAAATTGGAAATGGCCAAAGGATTGGGACAGGGTGGGAGCCGGTGAGGTGGAAGAGAATGGAAGAGGGTAGCACGTCACTTGGTCCTTCCACAAACTGAAAAATAGTCAGCACAGACAAAACTTCCAGATCATCACATGCAACCTCCTCATCTAGAGATGTGACAACTCAGCCCAGAGAGGCTGAAGCTGCTGCCCAAGGTCACACAGTAAATGGGTTGGCAGGACTGGGACTAGAGCCCTCGGTTCAGCATCCCTATCCAGGACTTGTCCCATGACACCACCAGGCCTGGTGCAGGTCGGGGACAGGCACCACACCAGCTCCTTCCTCCCCTCAACCCCCCGCAGGCTGGGGTGGACAGAGGGCATGCCAGAGCCCCACCAGCTACCTGCCTCCTCACCGAGGCTTCTCCAAGCCGTTCTGCCCATCCCTAGCTCCTCTCAGGTCTCAATCCCACCGTCCTGCCAAGTACGGACAGCCAGCTCTCTGCCCTCCTTGCCTTGGACCAGGCTTCCCTCAGAGGGACAAGGTGGGGGCAGTCCTGCCACCTCCTGGTGCTCAGTCTCCAGCCTCCTAACCCCTGCACCTGCCCTGTCCCCATGTTGAGGATGCACCCACCTGGGCAGCCGGGGGTGTAGATGCCCTAGGCAGGGCCAATCAGCAGGGGCAGTTCCTGTGCTGGGCACCGTCCTGCCTTCCCAGGACTCGAGCCCCATAGTGGCCTTTTACGGGGCAGAGGGGCATGGTGTGATGGCTTAGTTTAGGGTATCTGTATCTGAGAAACGCCTCCACCCTGAGTGGCCCTGCCAGGCACCGAAAACAGCGAAGTGAGGCTGGAGCTGGTTCCAGAACAGCCTCTGCCCTGGCCAAGGCCTTCACCCCTCACAAAACAGCCAAGATGCCCCATTCAGCCAAGCCCAGGCTTCTTGTGTGTTTATGAGTAGGGCCCAGGGGAGGGAGGCCTCTTTGGGACATATGACATCCTTAGCACCCCATAGTCCGTGCTTGGAAGCTTCAGACCCTGGCATCAGGAGCCAGATATGACTATTCCCACCTACTCTGGGAACTTGAACAGGTTATGCCACCTCCAAGCCTCAGTTTCTTCATCTCTAAGATGGAAATAATTATAACACTCACTTCATAGGATTGACACAGGACCTAGCAGGTAGGTACTCAGTCACTATTTGAATGAATGAATGAATGAATGAATGAATGACCAGAAAGATGATTAGGACAGTGAGGGATCTGGAAACTAGTCCAAATATATCTTAACAACCCTATTTTCTCAATAGGTCACCCTGTCTGGGACAGATGCCTAAGGCCTCTCCCATTACCTACCAGCTCAGGCTGGAGAGGAGGAGGAGGCCAGTCACAGGGGCTGAGGGGCTCACCTGGGAGTCTGTATATGCTGGGGAGCCAACAAAGGTTGCATGCAGCATGTGCACTTTGGATCAGAAGAGCCTGGGTGCTCAGGAGAGAAGCCACGAGGATCTTCACTGGGCAGGGCCAGTAGGGAGGAACTGAGGACCTGGCCAAAGAGGCATTGTAGAGGCCCTACGATGGGCCTTTAGTGACAGATGAGAGAGTGAGGGTGAAGGAGGAAGGGAAGGTTCTGGCATATGAAGTGACTGTGTAAGTCCTGGAGCAGGGGACATTGGCCACCATTCTTCAGAGTGGTCCTCAGTGATCTCACCTCCTGATATCCCACACTATATCAGGACTGGCCTATGTGACCACGAGCCACACAGGAAGGAGGGTGACATATGACCCAAAGCTAGGCCATCAAAGACATTGCAACTTTTCTGCCCTACTTCCTTTTCTCTGATCAGCTCTGGGGAAAAGCCAGCTGCTACGCTGTGGGAATACATAGCCTCAAGAAGAGGCCCTCATGGCATAAGACTGGGGCCTTCTGCCAAAACCCAGCGAGATGCTGGGCTCTCCCACCAATGGCTGTGCGAGTGAGCGGGAAACAGACCCTCCGGCCCCAGTCGGCTTCAGATGCTGGCAGCCCCACGTGTAACCTCAAGGCAGGCCTTGAGCCAAACCATCCAGCTAAGCTGCTCCGAATTTTCTGACCCACAACAACTGTGAGATAATAAATGTTTGCTATTCCAAGCTGCTGGATCTGGGAATCATTTGTTATGCAGCAATAGCCACCTAATACAGGGACCTAGAGCACCATGATCTTACTCTCCTGCCGTCCTTCCTAGAGGAAGGGAAGATTATTATTACCACTGTGTGGTGTTGGGGCTGGGTGTCCCCAGTCACGTGGCCCATGGCTTTACCCACCTCCCTTTAGAGCTTACAGAGAATTTTCACATAAGCCAACTTTTCATTGTTGCAACGAGCTGCAGGAGGTGATTATAATCCCTGTCTCTGAGGGGGAAACTGAGGCTCAGAGAGCTGGGCTTGACTTGCTCAAGATCATACTTGTCAGTGGCAGGGCCTGGTCCAAAACCAGGATGAGCACACGGTGGGCCCTTGGCACAGCCTGGGGCCTGACTGGCTCGTTGCAAAGGCTGGCGAGCACAGTCACAGGCAGGAACCTATGCCAAATGGACACCAGCAGACGGCAGCCTGCTGAGCAGGACAGGGGGTGCTGGGGCTGGCTCTGTGGGGGGGCTTCCTATGTAAGAAGTCAGCTGAGGGTAGGCAGGTGCTATAAGGAATAAAGCAAGGAGGAGGGTGAGAAAGCTCGGAGTGCTGTTTTAGACATGGGGCATCTCTGATAAGTGCACAAGTAGGGTGAGACCTGAAAGAAGTCAGGGAGTGAGCCATGCAGACATCTGGGGGAGAAGCCTCCAGGCAACCAGAGCAGCAGGTGCAAAGGCCCTGGGAGGTGGGGAGAGCATGCTCCACACTCAGCCCTGGACTCAAGTGCTCAGCACAAAACGGGCTGCTTTGAAAGCCAGGGGCCCACTGTCTCCCCTAACCAATGAGCCTGGGCTGGAGGGAGCGTCAGCTGAAGCACAGAGGAAAGACCCAGACTTCACCTGGCCGTGTGTCCCAGCTGTACGACCTTGGACAGGGCTCTTCTTCCATCTGCACCCCTAGATCAGGTGCAGGGGCCCAGTGACTGTAGAGATTGGCCAGATGTCCCCAGATGTCTGGCTTCTGGCACTCAGTAGACAGTACCGAGTTTTCTTGGAAGACCGAGCTGGAAAACAAAGAAACCGGAGGGGTACTGGGGAGGGACTAGGTCCCATTAGCAGCTACAAGATTTGAGTGCCCCCCAAACCCCATCAGGGCAGCTACTTGGTGTCTTTCTCCCAGGCCAGAGGCCAAGAGCACTGAAGAGCTGTTCTCTAGAGACAGAACCACTAGTCCCCCTATCCTGCTCCCAGCCTCCTGGACCACCAGGGTAGGAGTGAGAAGTGAAGGCCAAGGGCAGGGATTTCCAAGTGACCCTCAAGAGTTAAATGACAGAGGGGCGCCTGGGTGGCTCAGTTGATTGGGCGTCCAACTTTGGCTCAGGTCCTGATCTCATGGTTTGTGAGTTTGAGCCCCACATAAGGCTCTGTGCTGACAGCTTGGAGCCTGGAGCCTGCTTCCGAGCCTGTGTGTCTCTCTCTGCACCCCCACCCCACTTGTGCTCTGTCTCTCAAAAATAAATAAATGTA
Organism: Puma concolor; assembly: GCF_028749965.1. NCBI lineage: Eukaryota > Metazoa > Chordata > Mammalia > Carnivora > Felidae > Puma > Puma concolor. The sequence continues at coordinate 9,837,875 of NC_141682.1, forward strand.
AAAAAAAAAAAGTTAAATGGCAGCTTTGCTTATGGTGGGGAGGGGGCTGGGTGAGAGGAGGGGGTCCTGAGGGGTCAGAAGGAAGGGAGGGGAGACAGGGTGCCATGGGGGCAAGGAGTGACAAAGACGAAGGCACTCAGTCCCCCCGCCCCCACACATGCACACACAGGCACATAGATATGTCAACAGGTATGCACGTACATACACATAGAAACATGTGCGTGCACACACAATACACGTATCCACATAGACGCACATGCATGCACACAGGAAACGTGCACGCACACATATTCACACATGCACAGAGCTCGGAGAAGACCCGTGTTGGTTAAGCCACATTCAGCAGAGATGTTTTGGCTCTCGGCCCGGCAAGCCCCCCTCCCTGGTTGCGGGGCAGCCTGAACAGTAGGAAGAGCAGGGCAGGACCAGCGAGCTGAAGACCTAAGTATCCATCAAGACTCTGCCTTTACCGAACACGTCACTTCCTTCCCTGAGCCTCAATATGCTCATCCATAAAATGGTAGTAAGAGTCGTGCCTCCCAGGGTTGGGTGACAGGCTCAGGACCCCCGAAAGCCCACTGGAGAGAATGAAGCCAGATCTCAGGACTTAGCTCAGGATTTTGCCTTTCAGGACCGGTGATGGGGGTTGGGGCCAGGCTCCCTAAAGCTGGAGAGGGCTGGAATTGTTACCTAACACCACCCAGAGCCTCCCAGGGCCAGCAGCAACCTAAGCTCCAGCTCCCTTCTCCCTGTGGCCCAATGTAACAGGACTCCCAGCCGGAGCTGGTTCTCAGGAAAGCTTAACCTCTCCCAGGTGCAGAAACCACCAGAAGCTCAGGGGCGGGAGGGGCCCAGGGCCTGCAGGGAGGCCCAGGCTTCTTGCATTAGGACTGGGATTGCAGCGTGAGGGGTTGGGGCCGACACGTCCACCCCAAACACTCCAGAGAGCTTGCTAACACTAAGGGGTACTGAGCCACATTGGCTCAAGAGGCCCGGGCGGAAGCTGACACCGGGCCAGCATGGGACAGGGCTGTCCTCATCCAGAGAAGGCAGTCTCTAGAAGCGATGGGAGGCTGGTATGTGGGATTGGCCTCCACACTCCATGCAGCTTCAGGACAGGATTCTTTCCTCTCAGGACCAGAGGCGATCAAAGGGCCTTTCCCGCACAGTCAGCACTGTCCCTGAGACGAACCAGCTGGCACAAGGACCTTTCCCACTGGAGAATGGGTGAATCACTACACCGTGTCCCCTCCACCTTCAAACGTTTCCACTAGCTCCCATGTTGAACACACACACACACACACACACACACACACACACAGATGCAACCACCCTGGTGCCTCACTCACATGCTCACTCCTCCCCAGTCCATTATGGGGTTCCCCGAGGGAAGAAAGACTGATGGGATGCTGGTATTGGGAGCCACTACCCACCCCAGACCCCAGGAGAGGCTCCCTCCTTGCATCCCAGGTAAGAAGAAGAGAAACCAGATTAGTGGAATTTGACACCTGTGGTTCAGGCCAGCTGTCTTCCTTTACAGGACAGGGAGGGATTCGGGCTCCCTGCTCTCCAGCATTCACGGCCAAGGTGACAGCTTCCCTCCAGATGGCAGGGCCCTGGGGATCTCTCTGGGATGGCAGGGAGGGGAAGAGTTCAGGGCAGGTGGGAGCTGGGGAGTGGGACACTCGCACGCCACCTTTCCATCCGGGGCATCTGGTTATGCCCAACCTCACCTCTAAGGCCAGGTGATCTTTCTGCACACCTGGAGCCCCGAGAGTCAAAGAGGGACCACACCTGGGAGTGGAGACCAACAAAGAACAAACATGAGGCTCAAGGGTTTTAGATTCCTTCTCTGCCAACCACAGGAACGCCCCTGGGCGGCCCAACATACGGGAGATCCAGAGAGAGCTGGCTCGCCCTTTGGCAGAGATTTCAGGCCTGTAGAAGGATCTGGTCTGCCGGTCCCCAAACGCCCTCCCTCCTGAAGCCCCCTGAGCCCTGGGCGCACAGTGGCCCCAGAAGCAGGCCTGTTTCAGCCTGCTTCATCGTTGGGTGATTTGTGCGGCTCCCCTCAGACTTGGGCACAAACAAGCAGAGAAGGCTCCCAGTGGTCTCCACTACCGGCAGGATTAAGTCCAAACCCCTTAGGCTGAGCCTCAGAGCCCCTCCCACCTGGCCCCCATGGCCTCTCCACATCCATGTTTCCCCGTCGATGCTTCCTCACCCCACTTTCTGGTCTAGCAGGCTAAACACATCCGTCTTGGCACATACTCTCTTCCCAGAGCACCCTTCTCATTCCATCCTGAAGAGGCCTGCTCAGCCCTCCAGGCCGGGTTCGGGGATCACCTCCTCTGGAACGCCTCCCGTGGGTCCCGAAGTGCTGGCTGATCGCTTCTCTGTGCTCTGCAGGAAGTGAGCAGATGCCTCTCCTGGAGCCTCCCGGGACTAGTGTGGGTTCTGTCTCCCTTGCCAGAACATACTGGGGACCAAGCCTTGCAGCCTTTGCGTGCCCAGCCCATGATGAGGCCCAGGAGGTAGCAGGTACTCAGTAACTATTTGATGAGAGAATGAATGAGTGAAGAGTGAATGAGTGAATGAGCAAAAGGGTGAGGGTGGCCGTTGCCAGGGCTCAGGCTCCCAGGATCCATCATCCTGGACCAGGTGGGCTCAGAGCACAAGTGTGGCCTCCCAAGCCATGTGCAGATTCCCAGGGCTTATTAAGCACTTATTAAGCACTTACTGTGTGCATCACCCCCCAGCCCCTCTGTTCTGTTCTGAGAACATGCCTGGCCCTCTGCTCTTTTTCCTCTGTCTACCTGGAAAAGTCTTCACCCTGATCCTCTCATGGCTGCTCCTTGGATTCCTTCAGGTCCCAGTGGCAATGTTGCCTCCTCCAGGTGGCCTTCCCTGATCTAAAGTTGCCGCTCTCTGTGTCTCATCAAGCGGCTTTCCTGCCCTGCGTTGTGCTCTCGTTAATTCATGGCTTTGTCTGTCTGTTGGCTAACTGTCTTTCCCTCCCTCCCCCCCCCCAGACACACACACACACACACACACACACACACACATGCACGCACAGATCACTAAGCTCTTGGAAGGCAGGCATTGGCCACCTTGCTCACCGCTGTGCCCCCTGAACCTAGAATAAGTGCCTGGCACACAGTAGGTACTCCATAGATGTACAGTGAATGAACACAAGCTTTGCCAGGTGGTTCCTGTCCTCCAGTGGACAGACACCTGCCGAAGAAGGCCACCTTGCACAGTTTGTCACTGATAAGGTAACAGAGCCTTTCCAGCCCCCGAGGGAGCCGCACTTGTTGGATGCACAGCACTCAGGCCCCTCTGTGCAGGCCCCTCTTGCTGGCAGCCTCCCTAAAGGCCAGGGTTCCTCTTCGTATTCTGCAAGGGAGGGGTGGAAGGTCTGCAAGGAGCGGCACCTTGCACACAAGTCAAACTCTAGAAAGAAGCATTTTTTACCCTCTCCCTCTCTGTTGTGTCTATAATCTCCCTCTATGGGACAGGTGCAATTGTCTCTCTTTCCAGACCAGGACCTGAGGCTCCGGGAAGCCAGGTGACTTGCCCTCATGGCCAGGGAGAGGAGCTGGAGACTCAGAAGCTCCCCTCTGCCTTCTGACCAGAGAGCCTCCTTGGGCCCTCAACCAATTCTGTGCTGTGCAACACCCCCCTGCACCGCCCCAACCTCGGTCCTGCGCAGAGACCTGGGGGCAGGGTAGGGAGCTGAAGGTCCTTGTTTATATTCACCTGGGGCTGGGTCCTAGCTCCAGTTCCTTCCCAGTGCCTCTGGCCATCTCTGCCTGCACACCCTGGTGACCTCATAGTCAAACTGCCCTAAATAGCAACCCCCCCCCCCCCCCCCCGCCCCATGCCCCTGCCTGCAGACCACTTTCTCTTCTGGCCCTCCTATTTGCAGCAGGACACCAGTCACCCATGTTCAAAATTTCACTCCTTTCCCCCTTCCCACCCTCCTCTCCCTCCCATCGCATGAGAGCAGAATGCTCTGGAGTCAACAGGTAGCAAGTGGGGAGCTGGCGAGGGGCAGGGTGGGGGCCTTGGGCAGACGCGTGCCCTGCTGTATCTGCAGCTGGTGGGGGGGCCCCTGGGGGCTCCGAGCAGGACGGTGATGTGCCAAATGGAGGCTTTTGGGGAGAGGAACCTGCCTGTATCTGCCTCCTGGAGCTGGTGGAACAAATCACCACAACTGGGTGGCTTCAGACAACAAATTTTTTCTCAGTCCTGAAGTCCAGAAGTCCAAAATCGAGGCATCGACAGGGCCGTGCTTCCTCAGAAAGCTCTAGGAAGGAATCTTTCCCTTGCTTCTTCCTAGCTTCTGGTAGATTCTAGAGATTGTTGGTGTTCCTTGGCTTATAGACTCATCCTCCAGTGTCTGCCTTGTCTTCATACGGCTGCCCTCTCCCTGGCCCTGTGTTTTCACGGGGCTTCTCTTTTTTTAAATTTTTTTAACTTGTTTTGTTTTTTATTTTTTTTTAAATTTACATCCAAATTAGTTAGCATATAGTGCAACAATAATTTCAGGAGTAGATTCCTTAGTGCTCCTTACCCATTTAGTCCATCCCTCCTCCCACAACCCCTCCAGCAACCCTCAGTTTGTTCTCCATATTTGAGTCTCTTCTGTTTTGTCCCCCTCCCTGTTTTTATATTATTTTTGTTTCCCTTCCCTTATGTTCATCTGTTTTGTCTCTTAAAGTCCTCATATGAGTGAAGTCATATGATTTTTGTCTTTCTCTGACTGACTGATTTCACTTAGCATAATACCCTCCAGTTCCATCCACGTAGTCGCAAATGGCAAGATTTCATTCTTTTTGATTGCCCAGTAATACTCCATTGTATATATAGACCACATCTTCTTTATCCATTCATCCATCGATGGGCATTTGGGCTCTTTCCATACTTTGGCTATTGTTGATAGTGCTGCTATAAACATGGGGCTGCATGTGTCCCTTCGAAACAGCACACCTGAATCCCGTGGATAAATGCCTAGTAGTGCAATTGCTGGGTCGTAGGGTAGTTCTATTTTTAGTTTTCTGAGGAAGCTCCCTACTGTTTTCCAGAGTGGCTGCACCAGCTTGCATTCCCATTCACGGGGCTTCTCTTAAAAGGACACCAGGTGTTGGATTTAGGACCCACCTTATTCCAGTAGGACCTCATCTTAACTGGATGACATCTGCAAGGACATTATTTCCAAATAAGGTCACGTTCACAGGGACTGGGGTTAGGATTTTGACATATCTTTTTGGGGAACACAGTTCAACAACCCATTGCACTGACCAAAGGGTGCCGGGTATTGGGCATGATTGAAGCTGGGCCCGGAGGCTGTTGCACTGACGGGTGGGGGCTGAAACTTGGGTCCCTGGGGAGAGGGGGACAGTCGCCCTGGCAGTGGGTGGGCTGCTGAGGGCCTGTGTGCAGGTGCTGCGTGAGGCCACCCTGCGGCTGCCACTGGTGTCTCTCATCACCCTGGTCTGCTTCTTGCTGGGTGACGCCTGGACTCTGCCAAGGGTACAGGGGGTGTGGCCTTGCACGGGGCAAGGGGCAAGGCCAGGGTTTGGGGGAGAGAACACTTCTCTTGTGCCCTTATAGCCTCTGCTGAAATCTCTCTCCAGGAGTGGGGGTGGGGTTGGTCCCCGCAAGGGGAGGGTGATGGGATTACGGGTGGGGCGGAGGTCAGTCCCATCCAGTCTCAGGAGGGGCCCTTCTCTGCTCGCTGCTCCCCAGGGAGATCCCTGACTGCACTTTGGAATGGGTACATCTAGGCATGTCCTGGCTCCAGGGCCCGGCTCTGCCTGATGGAAGAAGGGGTCTCTCCCCAGAACCCCCAGCCATCCTGGAAGGGTGTGGAGTGCTCCCACACACCAATGCCACCACCCTCCACAGGAGAGTCTGATGGAAGAGAATCTCGGGGCGCCCTGTGAGCACCAGTGCCCCAGACTCTGTGCCTGGGCTCCTGGAGTCGGCGCATTCAAGGGGGCTCAGCTGGGCCACATGAGAGTCCTCACCTGTTCTCCCGGCTGTCCCCTAGCCCACTCTACCCAGCGACCAGAACAGTGGAGCAAAGACAAGAGTCAGAAGCCCCGGGTTCTGTGCTGGCCCCATCACCGGAGTCCCTGTGTGTCCTTAGCCAGATAAATTCCCCTCTCTGGGCCTCACATTCCTGCATGCAGCGTGAGGGCTGGACTCACGGTCTTCTCCAGTGTTCCCTCAGTGATGAACCTTGATGAGCCTAATTCACAGGAATGGGCCTCTGATGGTAGAATTGTTAGGCAGTGTGTGACAGGCACATGGCAGGGGAGGTTTGGGCCCAGAGGGCTTTCCTGTTACCCTGCTCATCACAAGCCACAAATGGCCATGCCTGTTTCTGAAGATTTTGCTCAATTTTAAGATGCTTCCTGTCAGCTGTCTGATCAATTCACACAGTGCCAGCAGCGCGGTGTGTGGTGGGAGAGAAGATTGGAGTGGTAGGCTGGGGTCAGATTGGGCAAGGTGCAGGGGAGAGGGAGAGGATTAGGCGGCCCCCACCTGCGAAGGAACACGTATGTGTGCGTGTATATACAGCACGTACCCGTGCACAAGTCAGCTTGTACATGATCTGTGCACGGACAGGTATGAATACATGTAGGTGTGTGCCTTAACCACATACGGGTTTTTGCAGGTGGGTACCTACCGGTTTGAACTTGATGTGTGGTGAGAGCCCAGATATGTGAGTTCAAAATGTCACATCTGTGTTTATGTGTTCCTGTGTAGGAGCCGGGTGTGTGTGTGCGCGCACACGGGCCAACTGCCCTGTGCACCACGGAGGCCTGAACTGTCCCAGTGCCACCTCTGTGGGCAGCCCGCCTGGCCACTGGCTCCCGGCGGGGCTGTAGCTAGGCCCCCAGGAGAAGTGGTTCCATTAAGGAGGCAGCCTCAGGATGTGACCTGACCGTGGTTCAAGGGCAGGGTTGCACAGGCAAGCCTTTGGAGATATTTCTTGGAGGAGGGGCTCTAGGCTCAAAACAGGACCCTGGAGCAAGGTCTCAGGTGGCCCAAGCTCTGGAGATGGCACGGACGTCCCTGAGGTTCTAGGCTTCAGGTCGGGGCTGGGGTATCGCTCTCAGAGCTGGCAGTTGTCCAGGCATGGACCAGCAGGTCAGACTCGGGAAGCATCCTGGGATGGACTTCTGGGGTGGTGCCCCTGTGGGTCTCAAGAGTCCGAAGTCCAGCACCCAACTCTGAGGCCAGCTCTCCCTCCCCCGCTCTCCCCCCACATTCCATGCTTGGGGGAACCTCATCCTCTAGGATTGTCCTGCTTCCAACCCCACTATGGGCCGCTCCCCACCCTGCTCACTGGGAGTGAACAGGTACCTTCGGGCAGGGCAGGAGCACCAGGCTTCAAGTGGGAAAGCTGTGTAACCCCAGAAAGACGCTGTGTGTGCTAGGCTGCGTTTCTCCCTCGGGCCGCTCTCACCACTTCCAGCTTGGGCTGCTGCAACCATCTTCTTTCCCATGCACCCTCCAGGCCCCCACACTCACATGCCTCCTCTCTCCCGGCTCCTGGACTCTCCCCTTCCGGTCTTTGTTCAGGCTGTCCACCCTCTATCCACCTGGCCCCTGCCCTTGGGCAGGTCTCCTTTAACCAACTGTGAGTGCATCGAAGGCAGGACTGGTCCTCTTCCATCTTCGTGTCCCCAGAGCCTAGCACAGGCCTGGAACTCAGCGGTTGCTCTCGGCGTTCACTACATGGAAGAACTAAGGAAAGAACAGGTGTGTGACAGAAGGAAGCCTCGCAAGGTGGGGCGTATCTGTGAATCTGATTCCCTCAGAGGATAGGAGCCAGTCTTTCCCTCCTGGACCCCCAGCCTGGGGAGCCCAGCCCAGGGGATGTTTGTAGAGGCCTCCTCCCCCTGCTGACAAAGCAGGGCAACTAGACAACATCTAGAAGCTTCTCTGGCAGCAGTGAGTCCTGCCTTGCCTGGGGAGACAAGAGCAGTCTCTATCGAGCACGGAATAATGGCTTTCTCTAAAGCTGAACGCGACAGCCGTGGTTAACGCCTCTCTCCTTCCCTCTCTCTCTATGGAAGGGTGTGTGCCTGGCATCCAACCGGTTTCCAGCTCTCCAGGCTGGTCAGGGGGCCTCCCAACAAGTGCGTGAAAAGCATTGCTGAATTTCAATTCCGTATTTGGCCATCCCTCCCACCCCTGAGCTTCCAAAGGGCAGGGATCACCTGCTCATCTATCCGGATATTCAGCAAATATTTATTGAGCGCCAGCCCCATGCGTCCTGTGGACTCGCCTTTATCTCAGTCTCTCGTCCCAGCCAGAGACTTAGCACACACTCAGTGTTCATGGACAGGGGACACACTAGTGGCAGATTCAACGGGTAAATGGGGAGGGGGCTTGGGATCCCCGCCAGGCCCTAGAAAATGAGCTGCAGCCAGACCAGCGGAAGCCCAGGGATCACGCAGACTTGGCAGAATCCGTCTCAGAGCAGTGGTTGTTACAGGGGCCCGGGTTGGGGGCTGCTGCTGGCTGTTCTGCTGGACCCACGCTGCCTCCTGGCAAAAGTAGCAGTGGAAGAGGTGATGGGACTGAACGACCTCTGAGTCCCCTCCGGCCGTGCTACTCAGGGACCTGTGACAGGGCCCGTCAGCCTGATCATCCCCACAGCCCCCACAGCGACGACCAGCCAGTCCACGTAGTAAGCCGGACACAAGGGATGTGGCCCTGTCACACCGGGAACACGTGGTCCTCATACCTGCTTCTGGACACAGGCCTGGAACTGGAGTGTCGGGGAAACGTTTGCAGAGACACAAAGAAGACTGCACTCACCGAGTGACACCGTGGGACCGGTGCCCCGGGTGCTTGAACAGAGGCCTCAGGCCGGGCCCTGCCAGACTCGCTCTATGCTTGCAGACAACTCTCAGCTGTGGTCTAGACACCCAACTGCTCAGCCAGTGAAGCCTACTTCACAGTCTGTCCCCCACCCCCTCACCCAGGGCAGGCCACCCAGCGTGTGCCTGTCACTGCCCGGCCCCCAGGGCTGGGTGGACTTGTGGGTGTGCCTTATCCACTTCTCATACCCAGGACCTATTAAAAAGCCAGCACAGAGCAGGGCATTCAGCTCCTGGAATAAATGAAGGTCACGCGTTGTAAAATCTATGAACACACCTGCCAGTTGGCGTGCTTTCTTGACCACCGGGAGGAGCTCCAGCCGATGGATCAGAAGCCACGGCCCTCAGGTTGGGCAGGCGCCTCCGGGCTCAGGCACAGCCCTGTCCTTGTCCTGCCTTCCATGAGAGGGACTGACCCCTGCAAACTCCATTTCCTGGGCTTGCTCGCCGGTGGGTTCTGGGTAATCTAGTCCGTGGGAAGCCCTGACGGTACATGAGACAATGGGCAGGGGAGCTGGCCTCTTCTCAGGCCTCTGGCTTCGGATGCCAGTGCAGCCAGTGCCCGCCTCACCCCTCGGAGGAGGTCCTGCCAGGCAGCCCTCCTTGTTGGTCCCAGCCTGCAGCTGCTTCCTGCCATTGCCAAGCTCCGGGTTGTCCGAGCTGCCCGATTCCGCCTCCGGCTACCCCACCACCTTTGCTGCCCCTCCCCCGCTCCCCACACCCCAGCCACGTCGGGTCCCCACCGCGTGTAGGTCGTATGCCCCGCTCAACCCAGATCCACCTCTCCTCTTCGCCGTCACATCCCCCTCCTCCGCTGCCCAGCTCTGCTCTCTCCGGCCCCGGCCAGACCACGAAGAGACCACACACCACAGGCAGGTTGGAGGCTGTTTCTTTATACAAAGGTAAAATCAACACTATGGATCCATCAGCATGCCGCTGTGGCTCACGCGGCCCACCTCACCGCCCCTGGGGCAACAAGGCCGGGGCGGGGGGGTGGGCCACTGTAGGGGAGAAATACTACACGGGCCCGGGGACTGCCCGGCAGGGCAGCTGGGAGCTCCCGAAGAGTAGACACAGACAAGCGGGCACTGGAACCAAGAGCACCACACACAAGGGGAGGAAACGCAGAGTTAGGATTGGCTGCTGGCAGTCGCTGCCGACCCTCACCTCCCAGGCCTTCTCTGGGAGGCAGGGCGGCAGGTGGGAGGGGCCCCGGAGCCCAGAAGCCCGGATGTGCCACTACGAAAACTACAAAACTACGTGACTTCAGGTGACTGCAGAGCGTCTCACCCTCCAAGTCTGTAAACTGGTGACGCTAAATCGCACTTCACAAAGTTGTCGTGAGGATGAACAGGACTGAAACAGGATATATATCAAAATACTCGACACAGAGCCTGGCACATAGAGGTGTTTGATAAATAATTTTTTGTCAAGAAAATCTTAGCTCAGCTCAGAGAGGACCTTCTTCAGAAAGACAAGATGGGAGAGAACTTCCCTAGAGATTCCCTATCAGGGGATCAGGACCCTTGAGCACTCCTTGGAGCCCGTAGCCGCTGGAGCAGCCAGGGCCCCAGAATACACAGTGCCAGGGCAGTTGAGAGGGGTGGGGGGCTGGACCCCCAGGGAGGCACCCGCGGTAGCCGGGTAGACACCGGAGGAGTTAGGGGTTGTGCCAAAATGGTTCTGTACATAACACAGGCCGGAGGCCGGCTGGTATGGAGGCAGGCTGGGCATGTGCCCGGGAGTGCAGGCTGGCCAGGGGGCTAGTTTCTGGCCACTGGCATGCTGCATCTGGGCGACAGGGTGGCTCGGGGACAGGTGAGGGTGGCCACTCTGCGTGGGGTAGGAGCCGGGCACAGGGTTCAGCCTGGAAAGGAACAAGAGAGAAAACGGTCATTCCCATGGTGATGCCAAAGCCCCCCAGCTGTCATCGTACATGAGAAAAGCTTGGGATCGCCGTACCACTTTATAGGACAACATGCTTTGGCCATTTTCTATAACTAGCTCTGAGCACCAAGTGGGGAGGAAGGTTAATCTCAGCCGGTCAGGAAATGCCCTGAGAGGGAAGCGCCCATTCACAGGCCTGCAGTGAGCCTGTAGGATGAAGGGACGCTGAGCTCCTAAGGCCACCTGAGGTGGAACCGCCTCACAGACTTTGCCACCCAGATGAGATGAAGGTGGGACCAGATCACGGCCGTCAGTGTGCCTGTGGCCAGCTCAGCAATTGCACCCAAAGAGAATAGACCAACCTCTAAGGGAGGAAGGGCAGGAGGGCTCTAATGGGTAACACGGGGCTTGGGCCCAGGCCCTGTCTGCTGTGAGGTTTTCTACCTGTGGCTTCAGGAATGAAGACTCATAGCTCAAAGTCCCGGCCGGCAGGAACCATTGAGCCAGATGTCTGGAGCTGCCCATGCAGAGATTAAAGACCCCACCACAGACCATGTGGCTGGGACCACGAATGGAGACACAGCCTGAACTTCGGCGCAGTTCCAAATATGGACAATGACTGCCAATACCACTGATGTTTGTGGTGGATGATTGCACTGAATCTGTAGATATTTCAGTTAGAACTTGATTTTATGGGGTGCCTGGATGGCTCAGTCAGTTAAGTATGTGACTTTGGCTCAGGTCATGATCTCATGGTTTGTAAGTTCGAGCCTTGCATCAGACTCTGTACTGACGGCTCGGGGCCTAGAGCCTGCTTCCGATTCTGTCTGTCTCCCTCTCTGCTCCTGCACTGCTCGCACACACTCTCTCTCTCTCTCAAAAATAAACATCAAACAAATTTTAAAAAAGAACCTGATTGTACAAATCAGCTGTTTAAGTACAGGAACAAAGCACTTAATGGCACTTCTGGGATTCTTAAGAATATAGAGGATTTGGAGGGCGCCTGGGTGGCTCAGTCGGTTAAGCGGCCGACTTCAGCTCAGGTCATGATCTCACGGTCCGTGAGTTCGAGCCCCGCGTCGGGCCCTGCGCTGACAGCTCAGAGCCTGGAGCCTGTTTCAGATTCTGTGTCTCCCTCTCTCTGACCCTCCCCTGTTCATGCTCTCTCACTGTCTCAAAAATAAATAAAACGTTAAAAAAAAAAAAAGAACAGAGGATTTGGGCCACCAGAAGTTCTGCAAGAGCCTCCAAGGACGCAAAGTTGTCCAGACCGCGTAACTGCCAAGACAAACACACATGCTGTCATGCCAGTGTCCCCGTCAGGCCATCTGAAACATCACTTTCTGTCCCGGGTGCCTGTACCAGGCCAGGATAACGAGGAACCGTATGCCATGCCATGTGAGGAATGCGGAAAGAACTGGGGGATCATCACCTCCCTGACCCGGATCTGTCTGCCATGATGAAACAGAATCAGATGTACCACCCAAGTGTCCCAGTTACAGAGAGGCAGCTGCGCTTCAGCATGGGAGAACTTTCTCATTCATGATGAGCTCCCAGCCGGGAGGGGGGTGTAAGTTCATGCCTGGTGACCGCCCTCAGCTGTCTGAAAGGAGGGTTCCCTCACAGGGTGCAAGTCTGCACCCAAAGGCCCCTTAAGTCCCCTCTCGAGTTTATGAGAACAATGAAAAGCCTACAAGGCACAATACACCTAAATTTCAACACTCTCCCCCACATTTAGACCCCAGGGATCACCTGCCTGAAGCATGCACCTGCCTGGGTGCATGCGCATTTCTAGTTTTCCCAGTACTCCCCAGCAGTGCCCTCCCCTGCCAATGTCCCCCTTTTTTAGGAAATGGTCAAAGGGCCCTGAGCTGGTGAAGGCCAGGGGCATCCACCTCCTGAAATCAGCTACAAAGAGCAGCTTCCAAGTCAACTGAAACCCTGCATCTAGGTCGGCCCAGAGCGCAGAATCTATTCCACAGCTGGTTGAAAGTAGAAAAGGGCCGTTGGCAAAGCATCTGAACTTCACAGTGAGTCGTTTCCTTTGGGGAGGCCACTGAAGAAAAGAAAACTTCCTACGTGGTAAAGTCTAAGCATGGAGGCAGCCACAAGCCAGAAGTGGGGAACAGTGGAAAGAGGGTGAATTGGGCCCGGAAGAAGCGACCTTAGTTCGAGACTGGGCTCTCCTATCCCCCTGACACCTAGAGAAAGACTCTCAAACTCCTTGGTCCTCTTCTCTGGTAGGAAGGAGTGAGACTACATGGGCCTGGGCGGCTTGCCTGGCACCTTCCGTGGAGTGAGCCTGGACCAGAAGACTGGAAACCTCACCTCCTGCCGGGTGGCCAAGAAAACTCTGCCTCTCAGGCCCTGTGCTGTTTCACGTCCAAGCCACCTCATCAGCTGTGTGTGGACTGTCTGCTTCTTACCAGGGCTCCCTGCCGGGGCCCGGCTGGACCTGTGCAGGGTGCTCGTCGGCGCGGAGGGCTGGTGACAACGCTAGATGGGGCCACTCCCTCCCACAGTCTGTCACAAGTCAGTCAGGATGACGTATGAAGGCTTTTCCCATTCTGGCTGGCCAGAGTCCCGAGTGCTCGGACGACATCTGTGCATGCGCGTTCTGGGCCCGGACCTGCCCACACCCTGGTCCTTTCTCCCATGATACTGAGCCAGCCACACTCTCTCTACAAGCCCTGGAATTGCTTGAAGAATAAGCTCCAAGAATTCTGTAACTTACTTCCGGCTGTGGGCTGCCCTTCTTTCGGCTGAAGAGCCCGAGATGTACTTGAACACCGAAATCCTCCTCATCAGGCTGAAGGGGAACTTCTGGTCGAGCTTCAGGGCTACTCGCTCTGAGAGGTCGATGGAGTAGCAGTAGGTGAGGCCATCTGAGGTCGACATGTTAAGTGAAATTGGAGGCAGCTCGAGGGAGGCGGGCCGGACACTCCTCACAGAGTACAGGTTCCCACGTTTATTCTGCCACCAGCCTGAGCTCCGGGGAAACCAAGAGTTGAGTTTCTATTCCCTGCACCTCAGAGAGAACATGAACCAACGGTCGGGGGAGGCAGGGGGTGGGGGTGGGGAGGGCCGATCGGTGCCGACACCTCGCCCAGCCCATCCCTTGAGCCCTGTCATTCCTGCAACCCGTCAAGCTGGCACACGCCTCTGTGCCTGCAGTGGGATGAGGCAGGAGGCTGTCCCAGCACCCTCTGGGAGGACTGACATCTTGTACTTTGTCCCCAAACAGAAGGCACCTTGCCTCAACGTGACCAAGTGAGCTTCACGTGGGCCTCTTCGGCAGCAATTTCCCCCACACTGTCACCGCCCCAAACAAGTGGTGTGACGGCACTCTGGCCGTCTGGCTCGTGTCAACCCACCACTGCCTAGGCAGTCATAAAGATTCAGCTTTTGTCCGTCTGTCCACCCATCCATCTTTCTGGCAAATGTTTACTGAACATCTGTTACTTCCAGGAACTAAGAAATGAGGAGTGCCAGGCAAGGGGTAAGTCACTAGGGTAGGGTCAGTAGGGATAGGAAAGGGATTATCCGGAAGACCAGGCTGGGGACCCTAAGCTAGTCTAGGGAGATCAAGACGACTTTCTCTAGGAAGGGACATGCATGCTGAACCCTAAGTGGGGAGCAGCAGTAGCTGGGAGAGGGTGGGGATGGAGGGAAGGCTGTAAGGAAGCACCGAGAATGTTCCTCAAGCCAGCGCTCCTCGCTGGAATGTGAGCAAGACAGTTCTTTGTGGGGCTCGACTGTTTCCCTCGGCAGCTCCGGCCACCGGCGACTAAGGGGCAGTAGCACCTAGTGTTTGTGACAACCAAAAATGCCCCCTGCGTGTTACTAAATTCTTTCAGGGAGGAGTACATCTCCAAATGCTGAGTTCCAGCATTAACCGATGCTGTGAAGGAGTTCAAAGTTGTCGCGGCTGATGACTTCAGAATGACCTCAAAGGTCTGTTCTGCCTCTGACTCTGCTGAAGTCCCAATGCCAGACTGGTCCTCCCACCATAGATAACTGTGAGCCAGGATACAACATTTTACACACTTGCCTTCAGACTTTGAGCGGCAAACACTGGCAGACTGTGATACCTACGAAAAGGGAAACAATTAAGTGAGCCTCAAGATGGAACTGGCTTTCAGCCTGGAGGCACTTTCCAAACTACAGCATCCGAAGGGGAATCCAAGCAGAGAAGAGCTTTTTTTTTCTTTTTTTCTGAATTGAAGAGATAGATAAAGAATTCAGAGAGGAAAAAGGGCCTGGGATTTCCAGATCAGAGTAATGGAGAGAAGGGAGGTGCTCTGGGAAGGAGCTCCAGAAACATGCATGGGGTTCCCCGAGTCTTTAGCTGAATGCCCATGTGCACACCCACAGGCCAAGACGCCTCAAGCCAGGCAAAGAACAGCTACTGAGCTACTGAGGGAACAACTCTCCGGGAGCTGTTGGCTTAACAACAGGGAGCTCACAGGGGGCAGGGACATGCTCGAGTTCTAACCACACAGGGGAAAGAGACCTCGCTGACACCAGGGCATTCAGACGAGACTTCCAAAAAGGTAATGCCTTGCCAAATAAATGAACTGCCTATCAGGAAAAAAATCAACACTTGTTAAAAAAAAGAAAAAAAACCACAACTCGGCCCCGGATACCACAGCATTCGCAGTGTCTAGTATAAGCTAAAAGATTACGAGACGCATGAAGAAGCAAGAAAGTGGGTCCATTATCAGCAGGAAAATCTGTCAAAAACAGATCCAGAAATGACAGACATGATGGTGTTAACAGACAAAATGTTTTAAAATAGCTACTATAAATAGCTATTTTACAAACAGCTACTATATGGAAGTATATGAAGGGTTTAAAGGAAAACACAATGAAGGAACAGATGAAGAATCCCAATATGGAAATGAAAACTATATATATATATATATATATAAAAAAAAGAACCTCCTGAGCTGAAATATACAACATGAGGGGGAAAAAACCCAAGCAGATGGGTTTAACAGCTGGGTACACACTGAAGAAAAAGAGATCACCCAGCTGGAAGGCAATGGAATAGAAATTATCCAAACTGAAATGGAGAGGGGGAAGAAAGCTAAAAAAAAAATACAAAATAAACAGAGCCTCAGGGACCCACTGAACAATACCAAGTAGTCTAACATATGTTTAATTGGCACCCTGGAAGAAGTGGGGAAAGTAGAAGAGAAAAAAATACTTGGAGACATAATGAGGATAATTTTTTTAGACTTGTATGAAAACTGTAAACTCACAGATCCAAGATCCAATGACCAACTACAAGCAAGGGAAACAAAGAAAATCACTCCAAAGGTACATGATAATTAAACAGCTAAAAACCAATGATAAAAAACTGTGAAAGAAGCCAGAGGAAAACAATGAATTATACAGGGAAAACAATAAAAATGATTACTGCCTCCTCATGATAAAAGAATATAAGCCAGGAGTAATGCAATGACATCTTTAAAAGTGAAAGAAGATCAGAGAAGGCCAGAATTCTGTATGTGGTGAAATAAAGGCATTTTCAGAGCACTGAAAGCTGAGACAATTTGTCACCAGTGTACCTACTGGGGGTACGGGTATGAAGGGAGGTTCTTCAGGCAAAAGAAAAATGATACCAGATGGAAACTTGGATCCACACAAAAGAATGAAGAGAATTAGAAATGGCAAGTATGTGGGTAAACGCTGCTTTTTTAAATTAAAAAATATATAACTGTTTGAAACAAAAGTAATAGCAATGTAGGGGTATCTGGGTGGCTCAGTTGGTTAAGCGTCCAACTTTAGCTCAGGTCATGATCTCATGGTTCATGAGTTCAAGACCTGCGTTGGGCTCTGTGTTGACAGCTCAGAGCTGGAGGCTGCTTCAGATTTTGTGTCTCCCTCTCTCTCTGCCCCTCCCGTTTGCACTCTATCTCTCTCAAAAATAAACAAACATTAAAAAATGCACATCTTAAAAAAATTTTTTTTAAGTAATAGCAGTGTATTGTGAAGTTTATAACACATATGACAACAGTAGAAATAAAATGTAGGACAATAACAACACAAAGAATGAAAAGAAGGAAAACAGAAACACAATTCCGTGAGATTCTTCAGTTACATACAACGTGGTATATAATCTGTAAGTAGTCTGTGATAAATTAAAAATGTATATTGTAAACTCTACAGCAACCACTAAAAAATAAGACGAAGAGGTATAGTTAATAGCAAACACAGCAAACCCATAAGAGTCTATCTTTAAATATGAGATACCAAAAAAAATATTCTGTTGAAGTTAGGAAAAGAGGGAAAAAAAGGCACGAAGAACATTTGGGACAAAGAAAAAACAAAAAGCAAGCAGGCAGACTTAACCCCAACCATATCAATAATTATACTAAATGCACATGAGCTAAATGTACCATTTAAAAGGCAGAGATAGACTGGAGAACCAACTACATGCTATCTACAAGAAACATGTTTTATTTTTATTTTTTTAATGTTTATTTATTTTGAAAGAGAACATGAGGGGTGGGGAGGGAGGGAGAGAGA
Source organism: Puma concolor (assembly GCF_028749965.1). NCBI lineage: Eukaryota > Metazoa > Chordata > Mammalia > Carnivora > Felidae > Puma > Puma concolor. The sequence goes on from NC_141682.1 coordinate 9,855,199, forward strand.
GAGAGAGAGAGAGAGAGAAAGAGAGAATCCCAAGCAGTCTCTGTGCTATCAGCACAGAGCCCAACATGGGCTGGATCCCATGAACCATGAGCAACATGAGATCATAACCTGAATCAAAATCAAGAGTTGGGTATATGGGGCACCTGGATGGCTCAGTCAGTCAAGCGTCCAACTCTTGATTTCAGCTCAGGTCATGATCTCACAGTTGGTTGAGTTTGAGCACTGCATGGGCTCTGTGCTGACAATACAGAGCCTGCTTGGGATTCTGTCTTCCTCTTTCTTTGCTCCTCTCCTGCTTGTACTGTCTCTCTCAAAATAAATAAACTTAAAAAAAAAGAGTTTTTTTTAAACAGTTGGGTGCTTAACCAACTGAGCCACCCAGGCACCCCAAGAAATATGTGTTAAATTTAAAGACACAGGGGCACCTGGGTGGCTCAGTTGGTTAAGCGCCCAACTCTTGGTTTTGGCTCAGGTCATGATCTCACGGTGTGTGGTTTGAGCCCCGCGTTGGGCTCTGTGCTGACAGTGTGGAGCTTGCTTGAGATTCTCTGTCTCCCTCTCTCTCCTCCCTCTCTCTCTACTCCCTCCTCCCGCTCATTATCTCTATTTCCTAAAATAGGTAAATAAACGTTAAAAAAAAATTTAAAGACACAAACATATTAAAACTATAAAGATGGAGGGGTGCCTGGGTGGCTCAGTCAGTGAAATGTCCAACTTTTGGTTTTGGTTCAGGTCGTGAGTTTGAGTCCCACATTGGCTCTGCACTGACAGTGTGGAGCTCACTTCAGATCCGGTCTCCCTCGCTCTTTGCCCCTCCCCCACTCGTGCTCTTGCTCTCTTTCTTGAAAATACATAAACATTAAAAAAGATCTATAAAGGGGCGCCTGGGTGGCGCAGTCGGTTAAGCGTCCGACTTCAGCTCAGGTCACGATCTCACGGTCCGTGAGTTCGAGCCCCGCGTCGGGCTCTGGGCTGATGGCTCAGGGCCTGGAGCCTGCTTCTGATTCTGTGTCTCCTTCTCTCTCTGCCCCTCCCCCCTTCATGCTCTGTCTCTCTCTGTCTCAAAAATAAATAAAAACGTTAAAAAAAAATGAGAATAAAAAAGATCTATAAAGATGGAAATATATATATACCCTATAAGTCCTAATTTTAAGAAACAAAGGTAGAATTACATAGTAATATCAGCTAACAAAGACTCTGGAACAAAGAATATTACCAGAGACTAAAATCGTCCATTTCACAATGATAAAGGGTGAATTCATCAAGACGACATAACAATCCTAGATATGTATGCATCCAATAAGACCTTCGATACACTTGAAGCAAAAACTGACAAGAATTCCAAGGAAAAAATAGATAAATCCACAACTTTAGTTGTAGATTTCAACAGTCCCCTTTCAGTAACTGACAGAACAAGTGCAAGTGTATAGAAGGCTAGAATAAGATCAAAACCTTGACCTAACGGACATAAATGGAACACTACACCAACCGCAGAATGCACATTCTTCTTACACACAGAACATTCACCAAGATATATCAAATGCTGAGCCAGAAAATAATTTAAAAGGACTACAATCTGCAAAAGAATGCGCTCTGACCTTTTGAAAGGAAATTAGAAATCATCAACAAAAAGAAATGTGAAAAAGCACCAAAAATGTAGAAATTAAGCAACTCACTTGTAAATAACCCTTGGGTCTACGAAAAAATCCTAAGGAAAATTAGAAAATACTTTTAACCCATTAAAAATGAAAAGACAACATCAAAATTCGTGGGATGCAGCTAAAGCAGTGCTTACAGAAGAGTTTATAGCTTTAAATTTGCATATTAGAAAAAAAGGTCTGGGGCGCCTGGTAGCTCAGTTGGTTAAACCTCCGACTTCAGCTCGGGTCATATCTCATGGTTCATGGGTTCGAGCCCCATGTCAGGCTCTGTGCTGACAGCTTAGAGCCTGGAGCCTGCTTTGGATCCTGTGTCTCCCTCTCTCCTGCCCCTCTCCTGCTTGCGTTCTCTCTCTCTCTCAAAAATAAATAAACATTAAAAACATTTTTCTAATTAAAAAAAGGTTTAAAATAAACGAATTAAATTTTTAAAATAAGATAAATAAGAACTATGTGATCAATGTATATTTACCTACCTTAATAGCTTATAGAATCACACATTGAAAGAGATTTTAGAGGGTGCCTGGGTGGCTTAGGGGGTTAAGCAAACCACCCTTGATTTTGGCTCAGGTCATGATCTCACAGTTCATGAGTTCGAGCCCCGTGTCAGGCTCTGTGCTGCTTGGGATTCTCTCTCCCTCTCTCTCTGTCCCTCCCCTGCTCAAGCACTCTCTTGCTCTTAAAATAAACTGAAAGAAAAGAAAAATATTTTAAGAATGTACCTTATTCAACCTCCAACACTAACCATTCTTTTTTTTTTTTTATAAAGTATTTTTTTTTTAATTTTTTTTTTTTCAACGTTTATTGGGACAGAGAGAGACAGAGCATGAACGGGGGAGGGGCAGAGAGAGAGGGAGACACAGAATCGGAAACAGGCTCCAGGCTCCGAGCCATCAGCCCAGAGCCCGACGCGGGGCTCGAACTCACGGACCGTGAGATCGTGACCTGGCTGAAGTCGGACGCCTAACCGACTGCGCCACCCAGGCGCCCCAAACCATTTCTAATGTTGAAGAAAGTAACCCCCTGGAGGCACCTGGCGCCTCAGCTGGTAGAGCATGAGACTCTTGATCTCGGGACTGTGAGTTCAAGCCTCAGGTTGGGCATACAGATCACTTAAAAAAATGTTTTGTTTTGTTTAATTTTTTTTTTTTTTAACGTTTGTTTATTTTTGAGACAGAGAGAGACAGAGCATGAACAGGGCAGGGTCAGAGAGAGGGAGACACAGAATCGGAAACAGGCTCCAGGCTCTGAGCTGTCAGCACAGAGCCCGACGCGGGGCTCGAACTCACGGACCGTGAGATCATGACCTGAGCCGAAGTCGGACGCTTAACTGACCGAGCCACCCAGGCACCCCAAAAAATGTTTTTTTAAATAATAAAGAAAGGTAACCCACATTGTATTTTAGAATGCCCCCCCCCCACCCCTGCAACGGCCAGAATATTTATACAAGGGTTGTAAGGCTTATCCTAAGTTTTTAACCACCCATAGGACCCTGGCTGTCTTTAAAAAATTTTCTACTGGGGGCGCCTGGATGGCTCAGTCAGTTAAGCGTCCGACTTCGGCTCAGGTCATGATCTCATGGTTCACGAGTTCGAGCCCCGTGTCAAACTCTGTGCTGACAGCTTGGAGCCTGGAGCCTGCTTTGGATTCTGTGTGTGTGTGTGTGTGTGTGTGTGTGTGTGTGTGTGTGTGTGTCTTTCTCTCTGCCCCTCCCCGACATGCATGCAGAGAGAAAGAGCTCTCTCCCTCTCAAAAATGAACATTAAAAATAAATTTTAAACACTGTTTCTTCTGACAAAAAGACTAAACCCAACCCAACCCAACCCAAACAAACCTATTTCCTATTCCTTTCATGGAACATCTCCAGCTCATGGGTATCTCAGATTCTTCCCATGAAAACTCATGTCATAACTAGCCAAACGTAGGGTTTATGCCTCCATTTACAAGGAAGAAAAAACCTCAGGTCAGAATATTTCACTAACTGGCAATGCTATGCTGGCATGAAAAGAAAGCTAGCTATGTTGACACTTTCCAGGCGGCAAAATTCTGGCCCAGAGAAGGGAAGTGACCGCCCCAAGACCACATGGGTTTCAAAGCTGAAGTTCAAACCTGGATTACCTACACCTGAGCCCACGGCTCTACCTCTGCCCTCCGCCCAGACCCTCCACCGTGGTTCACCGCTTGCCACGTCACCACCCTACGGTTCCCTTCCACGAAGGATACATGTCAGCCCAATCCCAAGTCCGCAGACATTACTGAGGAAGGAGGTCTGGGGAATGAGCCAGGAGGCACAGAGCAGAAGCCACGGCACCAGCATCGAGGGCACAACCATGCCGAAGACCAGGGCCCTCCTCATCCGAGAGCGGACAGAGTTGACGCCCAGCATGGCAAAAGCCACTGGGGTGAAGCCTCTGGCATCCTCCACCTCCCCCAGCTTCGAAAGCGATGACACGGCTTCAAACGACAGGAAGATAATAGCAGAGAAGATGGCGAAGATCACGGTGAAGAAGCAATGGCGGACGGTGCCCACGGTTCTCTCGAAATTGCCAGCAAAGCGCCAGATGATGATAGCACCGCAGAGCAGGGAGATTGGATTCTCGTAGACAAAGATGTACGTCACCAGCCTGTAAACTGCAGAGGGAACAGACAGGGTTAGAGGCTTGACCGCGAGGGGCTCTACCGGAGGGAAAGCCAGGCTACAACCCACCTCGGGAAGGGGGAGTGGCAGGCTGTCAGCACCAGAGCAAATCAGCCAGGAGCCATGAAAGGCAGTGGGAGACAGCACTGAAGGACCCAAGACTCAAAGCAGAAGTGTGACATCCAGCCCTTGCTCTTCCCCAGACCTGGAGCAAGTCTGTGACTGGCTTCCAAGTGGGGGGAAAAAAAATGACACTTTTTAGCATGGGATGGTCTTGGAATTTGTTAACGTGCTTCATAATCCTTTTTAATTTTTTATTTTAGGCTTTAATACTGACCTATCTCACCGGGCAGTTTGAGGGTTAATTAATTGTAACAGCTTCAGGGTGGACTGAGTGGGTATCACTTAACACTCTGTGTGCCAGTCTCCTCGGCTGTAATCCTGACCTCTCCTTCCATAGTGGCTGTTCAGAGAAGAAAAAAGGGACCATGAATTATTTTGCACCTGCAACGATTATAAAACTATCACTAATAAAATATAGAACTCAGACATCTTTCTTCAAAGTGCGTACCCAACCTTACAGGTAGAGCAATGCTTTGTGGCAGTAAGACAGCAAAGAATACTACTCCTATTTTTCTAAAAGCAGTCACTTCTTATGTACTTTTATGTCCCCCCAGTCCCCCCACACTAAAGTGAAGGAGGGAACTGGTGAGGTAGTAGTAATACTGAACCTTGGAGGCCTAAAGGCTTGAAGTGGAATCTTGGCTCGGTCATGTCCAGGCTGGCTGAAGCTCAGTCAAGTCATGGGCCCTGCGAGCTTCGGTTTCTTCATTTAAAATGATAGCATTACAGGGGCGCCTGGGTGGCTCAGTCGGTTAAGCGTCCGACTTCGGCTCGGGTCACGATCTCGCGGTCCGTGAGTTCGAGCCCCGCGTCGGGCTCTGGGCTGATGGCCCAGGGCCTGGAGCCTGCTTCCGATTCTGTGTCTCCCTCTCTCTCTGCCCCTCCCCCCTTCATGCTCTGTCTCTCTCTGTCTCAAAAATAAATAAAATGTTAAAAAAAAAATTAAAAAAAAAATAAAAAATAAAATGATAGCATTACATCTGAGGACTTCAAAGGTCTCTTATCTGTCAGATACTCACATGCCCATGAACCCCACACTCAGAGAAGCTGTGAGCTAAAGGGAAAAAGGGGGAGCTCGGTTTACACTGACCTCTTAAATATCTCTGAGGATGCGCTCTGTGTATCCAGGGTGGTGGTGGGGAACAGTTTTTGATTTGAACAGGGAGGCAACCATATACCTCAGGCCATCTCTATAAAATCTCATGATCTGATGAGTACTTTATGATTTGTTGAAACCATTCCAAGTATAAACTGAAATTCCAAGTATAAATGTGAAGATTCTAGAAGTTACTCTATATGATTTGGGTATTATAATACACGCCCAAGGCTCCAGTTCCCAAACATCATACAATAAAAAACCCGTGTTCCTGTCTCAATTGCAAGACTTAATAGCTCTGCGGTTCCCTACTGACGCCTGTTTCACCTAAATAATGGGGAATAATAAAGCCTACGTCACAGGATGGAGATTAAAGCTCATGAGTGTGTGCTTTGCAAAACAACAAAAGCTATACAAATTTCCCATTTTCCTCTCCAGAAAAGAACGGGGAAGAGACAAAGACTACCAATGTCTCTCATGAGCGGATGTAATCACCTAGAGAAAACAAACACCTTTCCCAAGGCATAAGATGCCTCCCCCCCTCCCATGAGCTGGGAGTAGGGAGTCAGGATCAAGATACACGCAAGTAAGCAGAAGACATTCTAAACCCCAAAGAGGCCAGGACGCTTATAGAGGGTGGCCACAGAGGATGCTTAAGTGTCCTGATGAAGGCGAGAGAGACATTTTTTGCCAGTGGGGAGGTTAGGAGGTGTGTATGCGACGGGACAGGGAGAGGAAACAATCCTTCTCCTCGGAGAGCGAGCAATGGGTGAACGAAGCCGGTTTGCTAGCGAATGGGTGTGGGGCCTTAACCAGGCCGGTGACGCCAGGGTAGGGAACAAATTCGGGTAGGTTAGGACTACAGATGGAGTAATGGGAAGATGGGACTCTGGAGGGACAACGACGCGGGATATGGGACTGGTTCTCAGGATGGGGAGAATGACGCTGCGGATGGAGTGGCCGCAGGTGCAGCCCGCGGCTCGGGCACTGGGAGCGCCGGGAGCGGTGGGAGGAAGAGGGCTGGCCCCGCGGCCCGGCCCCGCCCCTGCTTGCTCACCTTGCCAGTTGCGCAGGGCCTCGGACCGCAGCGAGAGGCCCGAGGGCGCCAGGGGCGGCTGCAGCAGGAACAGGCGGGGCCCGGACACCAGCAGCGAGAGCAGCGCGGTGAAGAAGGTGGCGGATGGCACCTCGGGACACAAGGACCAGCTCCGAGACCCGGGCTCCGAGACCACCATGGCCGCCATCGTGCCTGCGCCACGCCTCGGCGCCGGCTGGTCCTAGGCTCCTTCCGCCTCCCTGCGGCTGTCTCCCCTGGCAACAGCGGCGGCGGTGGCCGGAAGCCCCGCCTCCTCACGGCCCCGCCCCGCGTCGAGCTGTCCAATCCGCTCGCGCCGCCAGCCTCCCGCGCGCGCTGGCCGCCGAGAGTCGGAGCAGCGCCCTCTGGCGTGCAACCCTGGGGCCCCGCGCAGGTGCACTGCCGGGACCAATTGGGGGACGCGGGTTTGAATTCCATCGCCTGGTCTCCAGAGACTTAATGATTACAGTGTCTTGCGGTTTACAGAGCTCTTTCACTCACACGCACACACATGCACCTGCCTTATCTGTGCTTATCCTCATTATACCGATGAGGAAACTGAGGTCTAAGGAGGGCCCTGAGCAATTCAGTTGAGTAGCCGACAGAATTCGAACTCAGATCCTCCCACTACTAGGCCCATAATTGGCTGGGAGTACAGCCGGGGCGGCTTTCAGTAGCTGGATTGGAGAGGAAGGGGCAGGAGATGACGTTGGAAGCGTTAGAATGTAATGTAAACACTTCAGGTCTATTTCAACTCTTCAAATCTGACAAGCGGCTTCTCCAGAGTACAGCTATTTTAGGTAGACAACTAGAATGTGTTTCCCTGATTCCAGATGCCCAAGAAGGTGAGGCAACCTGCCCGAGGTCACAAGCAGGAAGTGGTAGGATTAGGATTTGACTCTGGTTTACCAAGCTCCAATCTTCTGCGCTTTTCATTATTACCCCCTCCTATCCCGCCTACTGCTACCTGTATATAAATTTGACTCGAAGCCACCCGGGCTACTGAAAAAGAAACAATGCTTCGCTCTTTGTGCTGAACATTCATGTCCATTCTCTGGCCCTACTCTGCCCTCTCTGTAGTTCTGGCCCTGTCTGTCTTCCCATGGGCCTCAGGAAGAGAACCTGAGATTGTTTTTACCCTTTGTGTTCAGTACTAAAATATAACCGTATAATTTTCCAGAGATTTTCTATATATACATATATATGTACATATGTGCGTTTGTGTGTGTATATATACATATATATGTATATATATATACATATATACACACATACACACATATAGCAATGGGACACATTTAAATTATTTTAAATGTTTATTTTTGAGAGAGAGAGTGAGATAAAGCATGAGCGGGGGAGAGGCGGAGAGAGAGAGGGAGACACAGAATCCGAAGCAGGCTCCAGACTCTGAGCTGTCAGTACAGAGCCCGACGCGGGGCTCGAACTCACAAGCTATGAGATCATGACCTGAGCCGAAGTCAGACGCTTAACTGACCGACTCACCCAGGCACCCCATCAATGGGACACATTTAAATGAACACTGGGTATATTTAACTCATGCTTCTCATGGTGCAGCAGTGGGCATAAAAATTAATTAAGGTTTACTCAACAGGAAGCGAAATATGAATCAGGAGTGTGGGAACTTGGGCTGCTAGAACCAGGTCCAGGCCCTGAGAAGAGGAAGGGGGTGGTGGTCCCAGCTCCTCTGTGCCAGTCAGGCAGCCCGAGGAGTTCTGAGTTTACTTCTAGGCACCCACCCTGAAAGAGAATGTAGGAAATGAAAGCTTGTCTAACCAAAGGGACCAGGATTAGGAAGGAAGCAGGAGGGGCGGGCGGACTTCAAATCATATCTGACAAGGAACAATTAAAGGAACCAGAGAGATTTCTCTGGAAAAGCGTCAGGGGTCCTGACCACTGGCTTAACTATCTGGAGGCTTTTCCTGAAGGTGAGGGAGTAGGTTTATCCTGTATCACTCCAGAGAGAAGGATTGAGAGAGAAAGGTGGAAATGGCAGCGAGACCACGGGTCAGAAGGAAGCCCTTTCTGACGGTTTGGGTTGTCCACCCATGAAATGAACTGCCTTGATCGGTAGTGAGCTCCCCGTCACTAGTAGTGTGCAAGCAGAGGCCATGTGGTGACTTGATGAGAATATTGAAGACATTCAAGCATCCACTTGGAAGTAGAAGTCGATGGCTTTTAAAATCCCTTTGGATACTCCGGTTCTGAGTCTCCACAAACGCAAACACATATGGAGGGTTGATGCATTTACCACTTAGCGGGGGGTCCACGATAAGTGCATTTGGTCTTCTGGCAGAACGAGAGCTGTAGTGATGTCACATATCTTACAGTCAAGGGAGCCTCCAACAGTCTCCTGTCTCTCTGACTCTGCCTCCTCCTCCTTTTCTCCCAATTATGCCTCCAGAAGACCCCAAGACCTTCTCTTAAGCTCAGGGGGTAGAGAACTGGCATGAGCCAAGAAGAGCTTTCGCCAGCCTTGAGGATGGGGCCCCGAGGGACTATGAATCATTTTTGTTCTACCCACTTTGCCCTTGGTCTACAGAGAGACTTCCGGGGCTCAAGTGTGCTCCCCAGGGATGCCTCTGTTTGCGGTCCTACCAGGCATTCTCTTCCTGCTTGGAGAGTGTCTGGTTCTCCAGGCGCCAGACTTTGAGGCTGGGAGACAGAAAACACACACACACACACACACACACACACACACACACACACACACACACACACGGAGTTTCTAGATCAAATCCATGAGCAAGTGCTAGTGGGTGGTTTTTTACAAAAGTAAATCAGAAGGTGTTGCTGCTATGCTACAACTCATAAGAGCCTAGGTGCATCTGTGTCCTGTTCCCTGCGAATCTTTCTCAGCTTATCTTTCTGCCAGTTTATATACCCTGGGGGAGCCAGAATAATGGCCCCCAAGGGTGTCTGTGTCCTAACCTCCGGATATCCATATCCTATCGATACGCTATCTCATGCAGCAAAAGCCAGTTTGCAGATGTGATGAAGTTAGGAGTCGAGGTTATCCTGAGCCCATGGAATCAGGAGGGTCCTTTTCAGGAGGCAGGAGGGCAAGAGGAAGAGAGGGTAAGGAGACAGAAGCAGGGGTCAAAGCTATGGGCTTTGAAGGTTGAGGCAGGGGCTGCGGGCCAAGGAATGAGTCAATCTCTAGAAGCTGGAAAAAGCAAGGAAACGGATTCTCCCCGAGAGTCTCCAGAAGGAACACAGGTCCGCCCACACCCTGCTTTCAGTCCTGTAAAGTCCATTTCGAACTCTGAACCCCAGAACTGTCAAGACTATAAATCTGTGGGGTTTCACTCCAGTCTTAAAATTGTGGTAAAATACGCTTAACCCTTACCATCTCGGCCATTTTTAAGTGGACAGTTTGGAGGGTGTTAAAAACATTCACACTGTTGTGCAGCCCTCACCACCCTCCGTCTCCAGACCTGAAAGTCTGTATTCAATGGAGCACTAAGCCCCCGTTCCCCGGCTCCATGCAGCCCCTGATAACCACCCTCTACCTTCTGTCTCCTTGATTTTGACTACTCTAGGGACCTCATAGAAGTGGAATCATACAGTGTGCGTGTGTTTTGTGATTTGCTTATTTCACTGAGCCTCATGTCCTCGAGGCCCATCCATGTTGTAGCAGGTGTTAGAATGTCCTTCCTTTTTTAAGGGTACATGATAATTCCATTCTCTGTATATACTACATTTTCTCCGGGTCCAAGAGGACGGACACTTGGGTTTGCTTCCACCTTGTGGCTATCGTGAGTAATGCAGCTAAGAACCGGGGCGTACACATCCCTCTTTGAGACTTAGCTTTTAATTCTTTCGCATAGATACCTGGAAGTAAAACTGCTAGATCACATACCAGTTCTCTTCTTAATTTTTTGAGGAACTGCCATATTGTTTTCCGCAGCAAAAGCACCAGTTTACATGCCGACTAACGAAGAGCAGGGGCTGGTTCCACTTTCTCTGCATCCTCGTCAATGCTTGCTATTTTCTGGGTTTTTTTTTTTTTTTTTTGGTGTTTTGTTTTGTTTTGCTTTGTCTGTTTTGTTTTGTTTTGAGAGTAGCCATCCTAAGGGGTGTGATGTGGTCATTTGTGTTGCTTTTAAGACCCTGAGTTTGTAGTAATTCAGTAATGTAGCAATTTCCTCTTATAGCGGCAACAGGAAATGAATGCATTCCCTCACTCACTACACTGGTTTTCCTTCTGTTTTTCAAAGAGGCCAAGGCCTTTCTCACCTCAGGGCCTTTGCACCTGCTCTTCCACTGCTGAAACGTTCTTCTCCTGGCTCCTGGTATGGTGGTTTCCTTGCTAGCCGTCAAGTCTCCAGCTCGGATGCTCCTTCGGAAGGGCCTTCCCCAGGTCCCAGATTCTCCCGGTTACTTCTTTGTTTGGTGTGCTTGCTGCTGTCCCAAACTATCTTGCCTATTCTCATCTTTCCTCCTCTGACTGTCACTAGACTGTGAGGTCCCTGAAGGCAGAGACCTGCTCTGTGGCCTGGTACCTGGAGTAGATCCTGGGACATAGTGGGTGCTCATACACACTTGTTAGTCCCTCCTCTGCACAGCTGGTGTCCTTGGGTGGGGAAGAAAATGTTGTTTGAGGAGCTGAGAAACAAGGACCAGATGCCTCACTTTGCACAGCTGAGACAGCTCTGGGCACGCCTGCAAAAGGCACAGAATGATTTGCAGGGGTCCCTAGGGCTGGGGGCGGGGCGGGAGGCTGGGGAGCTGCACCAGGGGCGCGGGACATCAGGTCCCTGGGGGGACCTCCCAAGGGGTCCCAGCCTCTCAGCTCGAGCGCACTGAGTAGCGCAGCTCCTTGTTGCCCCGCACTTGCCTCTCTTGCGTCATCGGTTGCTGGAGGATGGCCGAAGGGCAGAACGACGTGGGCGGCCAGTTCCAGACTTGAGCTTCGTTTCGCCGCCCTGGGGCCTCCGAGCCACGTCCTTACTGCCCTCTGGTGGACAGCTCCGTGCTGGGCTCCTCTATGATGGAGAAAAGGCCCGGTCCCAAAGCAGAATGCTGCCACCTGCTGGCTGTCCCGGGAAGCGGCCCTCATCCAGACAGTTTAATCCCGTAACAGTTGAGTAGTCCTGTTTAGGACCCAAATCTTGGATGGCAACACCCCAAGGTAAGGTAACTGCAGCCTTCCGTGGCACTCATTTGCCACACCATCTCTCTCCAATTCTCTTGTTCCACATTCACAGGTTGGGGGCGCCCAGCAGCAAGCCTGGTGCCTGAACACGCCATCTCGCCTCCACCCCCCTCCCCCCCCCCCCCCCCCCCGACTGAGGACGGAAACCCAGTTCCCTCCCACCCCCTTCTGGATGGCATCCGGGTTTCTACAGTGATCTTCAGGATCTCCCCCAGCACTGGGCTTCAGTGCGTCATGGAATGTGAGGTGGGCAGGAGCCAAATTGTGGAAGCCCTCCCAGGCTGCGGGGGTGGGGTGGTGAGATGTTATCTTGTGACCGCTGCAGTTTATAGGGTTATTAAACTGGGGCAGTCATGACCCATTCATGCTTTAGAAAGGTTGGGAAATGAGCACTGTTCACATTGCTGAGAGGATTGAAAATTGGTACAATTTCTGGGGAAGGAAATTTCACAATATTTTGCAAAATGACGAACGGGCACATCTTTGAAGCAGCAATTCCACCTCTAGTATTTTGAGCGACAGACGGAAAGTGGAAAATGTCTTATGCGTTGTGGTGTTGGCTGCAATGACAAAATGACTGGAGACATCCTGATGTACATTGCCATAGGAATTATTAATAAATAACGGTCTGGGGGCTCCTGGGTGGCTCAGTCGGTTGAGCTTCCAACGACTTTGGCTCAGGTCATGATCTCATGGTCTGTGAGTTGGAGCCCCGCATCGGGCTCTGTGCTGACAGCTCCGAGCCTGGAGACTAGATGTCAGATTCTGTGTCTCCCTCTCTTTCTGCCCCTCCCCCACTTGCGCTCTGTTTCTCTCTCTCAAAAATAAATAAAAACAAAACATTTAATTTTTTTAAAATTTTAAGTTATCAGTGATTTTAATTAAAAAAATTTGGGGGGGGGGGGCGGGGCGCCTGGGTGGCTCAGTCGGTTGAGCGTCGGACTTCAGCTCAGGTCATGATCTCACACTCTGTGGGTTCGAGCCCTGCGTCGAGCCCTGTGCTGACAGCTCAGAGCCTGGAGCCCGCTTTGGATTCTGTGTCTTCCTCTCTCTCTGCCCCTCCCCTGTTCATGCTCTGTCTCTCTCTGTCTCAAAAATAAATAAACATTAAAAAAATAAATAAATTATGGTCTGGCCCTTCAAAGGAATACTCCATACAGTCCTAAAAACAAAATGTAACAAAAAACCGAGGAAGCTATATATCAATATGGAACGATATCTAAAATATTTTGCAGGGGCGCCTGGGTGGCGCAGTCCGTTAAGCGTCCGACTTCAGCCAGGTCACGATCTCGCGGTCCGTGAGTTCGAGCCCCGCGTCAAGCTCTGGGCTGATGGCTCGGAGCCTGGAGCCTGTTTCCGATTCTGTGTCTCCCTCTCTCTCTGCCCCTCCCCCGTTCATGCTCTGTCTCTCTCTGTCCCAAAAAAATAAATAAACGTTAAAAAAAAATTAAAAAAAAAATAAAATAAAATATTTTGCAGTGTGGGAGGAGCAAGGTTAATGATTGGAGATAGTGTGCTACCATAAAGATGCTGGGGTATAAAAATTCATTTTTTTCAATGCTAAGTCATCACGGCGGTTTCAAACCCCCCAGGGTTGGCTGAGGCCCCCACTGAGACAGCATGACACCCTAGTTTTCCTCCACAACCGTGCTTCCTTCCTTTCCCTAAGTGCTGATCCCAAGAGCACTCTGCCGATAAGTATTAATCTTTAGCTCAGAATGTGCTTCCTGGGGAGCCCAAACCTGTAACAGCACCAATTGGATTTTACTGGAGGTCACCAGTTTTCCAACCTGGCTCTCTTATTTGATACTCCTGCCAGCAGTAACTAAGAGTTCCAACTGCTTCCCGTCTTTGTCAACGTGGGTGTGCATTCATTTTAGTGTTAATTTATCTCTCCACGATGACTAGGGGCAGTGAGCATCTTCTCAAGAGCTTGTTGGCCATTCTGTGGAATGCTTGAATACACATAAACTATTTAAAATGGGAGGGGGGAGGGACTCCTGGGTGGCTCAGTGGGTTGAGTGTCCGACTTGTCATCTTGACTCAGGTCATGATCTCGTGGTTAGTGAGTTTGAGCCCCACATCAGTCTCTGCGCTGACAGTGTGGAGCCTGCTTGGAATTCTCTCTCTCCCCCAAAGTAAAGAAACTTAAAACAATAAAAACGGGAAAAAAGGAGATGACTTTGGTTACTGTGTGGCAGGGACAAGAGTAAAAATAGGGGGTCCCATCAGTAGGTAGCGCAGTGTTCTAGAGAAAGACGACAATGGTCAGACACATGTGGTAGCAGTGGAGACAGAGAGAGGAGGATGGGTTTGGAGTATAGTGTGGAGGCAGAGCCCATGAGATGATTGACAGAGTGGGTTTGCAGAGTGAGAGAAAGGGAGAGATCAAGGGGGAGAATCCTTCAAGGTGCCCCTTGAAGATCTGGGGACAAGGAAGGGGAGAGCAACATGAGGGGAGTGGTAGAAATCATTCTGGAGGAGAGGAGGGATCAGGAGACCCTGAAAGGGCAGGGAAGGCGTTGGGGGTAAGGGGGCAGGATGGGTGAAGAACGAGTCTGGACAAAGTTATAGTAATCGAAACGGTGTGGTACTGGCCTAAGGACAGGCATATGGACGATGGAATAGAATAGAGAGCCCAGAAATAAACCCTCACATATGTGGCCAGTGGATTTTCAACAAGGGTGCCAAGACCCATGGGCAACTTTCCCTGATGGAAGGATAATCTTTTTGACAAACAGTGCTGGGAAAACTGGATATCCACACGCAGAAGAGTGACGTCAGATCCTCATCTTGTACAAAAAAAAAAAAAAAAAAAAAAGATATACAAAAATGAACTCAAAATGGATCAAAACCCTAAAACTATAAAACTCTTAGAGAAAAACATGGCAGGGGGGGAATCTTTATGACTTTGAATTTGGCAATGATTTCTTGGATGTGACACCAAAAGCACAGGCAATAAAATAAAAAAGATACACTGAACTTCATCAAAATGAAAAACTTGTGCATCAAAGGACCCTACGAAGAGGATGGAACGGGAGAAAACTCTTTGAAGAAAATACACGTGTAAATCTTTGTGACTTTTGATTAGATATGGGTTTCTTAGTTTTGACACCAAAAGTACAAACAACCAAAGAAAAATATAGACAAGGCGAACATCACTGAAATTAAGAACATTTGTGTGTCAGAGGACATCATCCAGAAAGTGAAATGATACAATGGTAGAAATGTTTGTAAATCACAAATCTGGTAAGGGTCTAGGATCCAGAATATATAAAGAACTGTCATCATTCAACAACAAAAGGGCAACCCAACTGAAAAACTGGGCAAGGGATTTGACTGAACACTTCTCCAGAATAAACGCAGGCTCAACATTATTAATCATTTAGGAAATACAAATCAAAACTGTATTGAGATACCTCTTCATACTCAGTAGGATTTCTAAATTGAAAGGAGGCAGGGAGGGGGAGAGGAAGGGAAGAAGGGAGGAAGGAAGGAAGGAAAAAATGACAGTTAGTGAGGGTGTGAAGAAGCTAGAACCCTCATACACTGCTGTGGAGAATGTAAAATGGTGACATTACTATAAAACAATGGCAGTTTTTCAAAAAGTTATTCATAGGGTTATCAGATGGTTCAGCAATTCGAATCCTATGAATATGCCCAAGGGAAGAGAAGGTAGCGGTTCAAACAAAAATGTACGCAGGAATATGCGTACACAGGAATATGAGGACCGCCTCATAATTAGCCCCCAAGGGGAAACAACCCAAATATCCATCAACTGATGAGTGGACAGATAAAATGTGGTATGTACATACAGAGAAATATTTGGCTGTAAAAAAGAATGATGTGCTGGGCCACTTGGGTGACTCAGTTGGTTAAGTGACCAACTTCTGGCATTGGGCTCTGTGCTGACAGCTCAGAGCCTGCTTCAGATTCTATGTCTCGCTCTCTCTCTGCCCCTCCCCTGCTCGCGCTCTCTCTCTCGAAAACAGGTAAACATTAAGAAAAAAAAAGAATGATGTACTGACACATGCTACAACACAGACGAACCTCGAAAACATGTGCACTGAAAGAAACCAGTCCAACAGGACCACAGATCACATGGTTCTATTTGTATGAAACGCCCAGTGTAAGCAAATCCATAGAGATAGAAAATACATTAGTGGCCACCAAGTTGTGGGGGGAAAGGGGAATGGGGAAGGAGTGCTGATGGGTATGGTGTCTTTTGGGGGGATGGTAAAAATATTCTAGGGGCGCCTGCATGGCTCTGTTGCCTCAGGTCCGACTTTGGCTCAGGTTATGATCTCATGGTTCATGAATTCGATCCCTACATCGGGCTCTTTGCTGACAGCTCAAAACCTGGAGCCTGCTTCAGATTCTGTGTCTCCCTCTCTCTCTCTCTGGCCCTCCCACACTCGCGCTCTGTCTCTCAAAAAAATGAATAAATACTAAAAAAAAAAGAAAGAAAGAGAGGCCAGATGACAGCAGCTGTCTGGTAGAGGAGTCCCGGGTAGAAAGGACCAGGGAGACTCCTTTCTTTTTTTCATTTTTTCTTAATGTTCATTTATTTTTTGAGGGAGAGAGACAGAGCGTGAGCAGGGAAAGGGCAGAAAGAGGGAGACACAGAATCCGAAGCAGGCTCCAGGCTCCGAGCTGTCAGCACGGAGCCCAATGTGGGGTCAAACCCATGAAGGGTGAGATCATGACCTGAGCCCAAGTCCGACACCTAACCTACTCAGCCACCCAGGCGCCCTGACCAGAGAGACTCCTGATTCAGTGCATAAAGGTCAGCCTACTCCACAGAGAATGATGGAGAAGGGTGGAGGGTGTGTCTGGAGGATGGAAAAGATCCCACCTACTCTGTTATAGCCACCACTGTTTTTACCCTAAATTACACCACGGCTAACAGTCAGACGTCCTTCATAGGAGTTTATTCCTAGAGTTTGTGATGGAACAGTGGGGGAGGGGGGGTGGAGTGCATCAGCTTTTGAGTCAGAATACCTGAATTCAAGGGGATAATGAGATTTACCTCCCAAATCTGTGAAGAGGAACAAACAAGTTAATATTTGTGGAAGTTGTATAAAGTAGTATACAAAAATAATTGACTATAATTACTTCCCACCTCTGTGTGTCCCTCCTCAGGACCACGAGCCATCCCAGACTCTGCATTCCCTAGGCTTCTCTCTGCCTCTTCCTGGCATCCCCGCCCCAGCAATTCCCACTGTGTTGTCTTCATTTGGGCCACCGTTATCTCTAGGGGCTCCCCAAGTGGCCTCCCTGCCTTTGGCTGTTCCCTGGAAGGGAACAGGAAGGACACAGACGTTGGAGCCAAGTCCGTGATGGCTTGAATCCACAGCTGGGGATTTGGCTTAATCCTTTTAGCTTTAATGTTCTCAGCTGTAGAATGTGCACAGTAAGGCTCCCCTCAAAACATTACAAGCAATGTATGTAAGGCACCTGGCAAGACAAGCGAGCAATAAATTATAGCTATTATTACTGACCCCACCCCACCCACCCCACTGGTGCCAGATCGATCTCTCCAAAAAACAGGTTGGGCTCAGAATCCAGCTGTGGCCGCTCATCGGCAGGAAAGGGAAGTACAAACTCCGCGCTTGGGAAGTGTGGACCTAAAGGAGAAATCCGAGAGACTGCCTATCACACAGGCCAAGGCATCAAGACTGGCTGGAGGCATCCGGGATGTGAGTAAGCCGGGGAAATGACAGAGGTCAATCTGATCGCGTAGGGAGAGATTCAGACCTTGGAGAAACAAGCCAACTAAGGAGAGAAGAGGAAGCAGAACGATGACGTGGTGTGTGCATTCTCCTGGCAACTGGAGTGAGGAAAGCCGAGCACACAGAGCGAAGCGGAAGGAAAAGCAAAGAGGGACCCAGGGCCCGCCACCCCGGGTTGCCCTGGCAACAGACTCCGCCCCCGCCGCGCCCCACCCACCGGCGTCCTAGGGGATCGACACTGGGGCGCCTGCCCCTTTTCTCCCGCTTCCCTACGGATTTGCGGGGGGAGGGGGGTGCGGGGGGAGAACTGGGGGAAGGGTTTGTGCTGCAGACTCGCCTCCAGGCTACGCAGCTGGCCGAAAATCCTGGAATTGCACGTCGGTGACGCCGGCCTCTTCTGTCTTTCGGCTTTGCTACCAGGAAGGAATAACATTCCTGTGAAAGGCAAAGGGGGGGGGGCGGGGGGAGCGGGGGGGGGGGAGGGGCGGGGAAGGGGCTGCGTGGACCCCTCTGGCACTGGCCCGGGATCCTCCAATCTCATGGGCCTGGGCTGCCATCTTCTTCCTCGCCTGTAAAATAGGCCCAATAAGCCCGTCAACCCGTTTTTACAGATTCTGTGGTTTCCTGAACATGGCCTCCCTGGGGAGTGGGAATAGGGGCAAGGGTCCATGGCAGTAACAAAGAGAAGACTTCTATGAAGTCAGCAGCTACAAATGTGAGTACATAGAGGCACATAGAAAATACTCCTCCGGTCTTAAGCTTTTCGCCCAAATCACAAATTCCTCTTCCCGAAGCACCCCGTAATGTCTCTTAAGTGAAATCTATCCCTACTTCCCTGGACTTGGGGAGCATTCGGCTGCCCACTTGGGACTTGGGCTTCCCTGGGCTCAGTTTCCTCATCTGAAAGATACCTACTCCCCAAGGGTTTTTTCCCCACTGCTCTTGTTTCTTTCCAAGCGGTGGGAGCTTTTTAGCATGGCCCTCCTGACTTTCCTCTGTCTGTTCACTTAATTCTGGTTCAGGGAAGTTGGAATAACTTATTTGCCTGGAAAGTTTGTGAGGTTTCTCCCTCGCCCCCTTTGCCTTTGCTTGAGAACCTGTTTCTTCCCTTGGAGAGTGTTCTCCGCTCCCCCATGAGCAGGGTCGCCTCTACAGGCCTGCCCCTTCCAGCAAAGCAACGGCTGGGCAGTAAGGTTTCCAAGTCTGGCCTTTTCTACCCACAGTCCCTTGTCGGCTCTCATGCCAAGCTGCGGTCCTCAATCTAGCCTATGTTGGTAACAAAGGAATCATTTTGATTGTCTATGTGTTGGCTCAGCTGTCCTGTGCCCTAGTTCAGAACTCAGGGGAGAAAGAGGGTTCTGTTTATGGGCCTTGTGGTAGATGGTGTTATTGTTCCAAATATTCAGTTCTTCCCTGTGAGAAGATGATTCCCTCCACCGCCAACAAAGCCCGCCTTGATTATTTATTTATTTATCTAATTTTTTTAATGTTTATTTTTTGAGAGAGAGAGAGAGAGAGCGCGCACAAGCAGAGGAGAGGCAGAGAGAGGGAGACACAGAATCCGAGCTGTCAGCACAGAGCCCGAGGTAGGGCCCGAACTCATGAACCGTGAGATCATGACCTGAGCTGAAGTCAGAAGCTTAAACGACTGAGCCACCCAGGCGCCCCTTGGTCATTTATTTAATATGGCTAACAAACCATGTGAGTAGGAGTCACATGGGCCACTTCTCAGAAGAAGTCCTAAGAGCCAGTGTTCTTGCGCCATTGTTCTCTGTCCTCCTTCTCTGTCTTGAGCCTTGCTTGTTGTCCCAGATACGAGCTGTTCTGCCAGCCTGGGACATGTGAGCACAGCTGGGACTAATGCTAGAATACATGTAAAGTGAGCAAGGAATCAACCTTTACCTTCTTCTGTAGGCTACTGAGATTGAGGGGCGGCCGTGGTAACATAATAGTGAATACTGACCTACACAAAAATCAGTGCCTGAAGTAAGTACAAAAATCTAAAAATAAGTGGCATTGGCATGGTCCGGATGGAGGACCGTGAGGGCGCGGTCATCCACGATTGGGAAAGTGGCAGTCCTGTTGTGCAATGGCAAAACCTTCGTTAAAATTCTCATCTGAGACAGTTTGGTAGGGAGATAATCCGGCTAGTAAGGTTTGGGCTTTCGATACAGAAATGGGAAAACAGAGTTTTGGTCGCATGGGGTGCTGGTGGTTGGTTGCCCTTGAAAAAAAAATCATGAAGCCAACTAACTATTTTTGCAAGCCATAGCGCCAAAAGAACCATTAATCTGAACTAAAAGAAACAGCGACTATTTCAACACTTGAAATAACTCTTGGGTCTCCCAGCGTTTTACAGGCAGGGAGCTAGATGAGAAAGCAGCTCAGCCTTCATGGGGAACACATAGTCCATTGTCTGGACATGGACTGACATTGTCTGGACATGAACACATAGTCCAATGGCCAACACATGGCCATTGGGTGTAATGGTGTAGAGTGGACCCACACGCCACCGGGAATCGCTGGGGCGAGCTAACTAATTTCCCCCAATCCCGGGTAGGCAGCCTTTCATCTTTCCCTTACCTGAGACTGTTGGATGTGGTTAACCTTTTCCGGTTCTCCTATTGTGTGTGGGTAAATATCGGGGAGGGGGCGGGTGTCTGGAAGTCGAAGCATTTCCCCTACTCCCTGGTAGAGACCTTTTGCAAGGTATCCCCTGGGGAGGGCGGGGTTTAGAAGTACTTATTAAAATACGTGATCATTAAATTAAACGTCACCTTCTTTAGCATTACATCAGCAACGTTAGCAACTGGAGGGCAACTATCCTTCCATTCTTATGGCCCAGTGCTGGCAAGAGTTCCGTGTTTCTCAATGATTGACAGGTCTTCAAGCAACACATATCTACCTCCACGGTCACTTTCTGAGATGTTGCCAATTGCTCTCTGGGTCAATGTGTTTCGTGACTTCCAGAGAAACAAAAATCCTTCAGTACTGACTGGCCCCCAACCGCAACTTCTTCTGCACATTCGGACCCAACTTCCTCTGCCCCCTTCCCAGCTGCAGCCAAATTTCTCAACACACCCGTATAAACACAGATGCCCTCACCTCAATCCCTTCACAGCACCCCAGACCAAAATGTTCTCT
This sequence comes from Puma concolor, assembly GCF_028749965.1. Lineage (NCBI taxonomy): Eukaryota > Metazoa > Chordata > Mammalia > Carnivora > Felidae > Puma > Puma concolor. Next base: position 9,875,841 of record NC_141682.1, read on the forward strand.
TCTTGCGGGAGGTCAGCTCAGTGGTAAACCTCAACTCTGCTGACAGCATAAGCTTAGATCAATCTCTTTCTTGCTAAAGATTTGACATTTATTTTTCCTGGCTAGAACTCATCTTTATTTCACAGGAAGTATGGAGTCTCACTCTGATTCACAAGTAGACGTACAAAAATAAGAAAAGGCTGTCCTCTCTATACAGAAGGGCTGGGAGAAAATGTGCAACCCCAACAGAGGGCAGAGCTTGGCCAACAGAGGGCAGAGTCTGTTCTTTAGAACCCTATCAAATTGGTCTCTTCCCTTTCAAAGGATGGCCACCGGGGTATTTACGGACAATGACAACTCCCCTAAGTCTCCTCTTCTTCAGGTTAAATATCCCCATGGTTTCCATGTATCTTTTTTTTTTTTTTTAATTTTTTTTAACATTTATTTATTTCTGAGACAGAGAGAGAGACAGAGCATGAACGGGGGAGGGGCAGAGAGAGAGGGAGACACAGAATCGGAAGCAGGCTCCAGGCTCCGAGCCATCAGCCCAGAGCCCAACGCGGGGCTCGAACTCACGGACCGCAAGATCGTGACCTGGCTGAAGTCGGACGCTTAACCGACTGTGCCACCCAGGCGCCCCTCTTTTTTTTTTTTAAGTTTATTTATTTATTTTGAGAGAGGGAGGGAGAGAGAGAGAGAATCCCAAGCAGGCTGTGCGCTGACAGACAATGTGGGGCTCAGACAATGTGGGGCTCGATCTCACAAATCGTGAGATCATGACATGAGCTGAAGTGAAGGATCAGACGCTTAACTGACTGAGCCACCCAGGCGCCCCTGATGTATCTTTAAAAGAGAGAAAGAGGGGCGCCTGGGTGGCACAGTCGGTTAAGCGTCCGACTTCAGCCAGGTCACGATCTCGCGGTCCGTGAGTTTGAGCCCCGCGTCGGGCTCTGGGCTGATGGCTCAGAGCCTGGAGCCTGTTTCCAATTCTGTGTCTCCCTCTCTCTCTGCCCCTCCCCCATTCATGCTCTGTCTCTCTCTGTCCCAAAAATAAATAAACGTTGAAAAAAAAATTTAAAAAAAAATAATAAAAGAGAGAAAGAGGGGCGCCTGGGTGGCTCAGTCGGTTAAGCGTCCGACTTCAGCTCAGGTCACGATCTCACGGTCCGTGAGTTTGAGCCCCGCGTCGGGCTCTGGGCTGATGATGGCCCAGAACCTGGAGCCTGCTTCTGATTCTGTGTCTCCCTCTCTCTCTGACCCTCCCCCGTTCATGCTCTGCCTCTCTCTATCTCAAAAATGAATAAACGTTAAAAAAAAAAATTTAAAAGAGAGAAAGAGGTAAGTGTTTCATCAGATGGAAAGTGCCACACGCGCACGTACACACACACACACACACACACACACACAAGTTATTGCATTGCGTGGATTCCAAATTCAATCTCCATCCTGGACACTGTGCTCTGAACACATCCACATCCATTTTACACAGAAGACAACCCCAAATATAGGCGAGGCTTCACACACTGAATTATTCATCACAGCATTGTTTGTAATGGCAGAGAGAATCACAAAATTGTCTCCAGTGTTAGTAAAATGGGTGTGTGTTTACAGCCCAGGATGATATAACTGCACACAATATTATGCTGCGTTTTAAAATTTGTGTTTGGGGCGCCTGGGTGACTCAGTCGGTTGGGCATCTGACTCTTGATTTTGGCTCAGGTCGTGATCTCGTGGTCGGAGGATCGAGCCCCGCGTTGGGCTCTGTACTGAGTGTGAAGGCTGCTTGGGATTCTCTTCCTTTCTCTGCCTCTGCCTTGTGGGGTCTCTCTCGCTCTCTCTTTGAGTTAGAACTCATTCATGCCGTTAACTATGTTCACTGAATAATTTTCAGTGTGAGAAAGTGTTCGTGTCACAATGATAGATGAAATTAGCAAGATGTGAAACTTTATATAGAGCATTAGTTCACATACAAACACACACACGTACACACACACGTCTAAAAGAAGCAGTGAAGTTGCAAACGGTTTTTACGTGTGGTTTAAACTTGGGAAACACATCCTTTCAATCGGGAGGCCTCTAAGCTAGACATTACTGCAGGGGTGGCCAGAGTGGACCGTGGCTAAAGTCCAACCAGCCTTGAAGCTTTGGCCATCACAGCTGTGGGAGGTGCCTCGTTGTATCATCGCATCCCCTTGTCTAGCATCAGCTGGAGTCCTGAGTTGTTTCACAAGGGCTGCCATTTAGCCATGATTTCTGAATAGTCTATTGGGTTGATGGGCTTAGGTTTGGGTGTTTGCAAGCCTCCTTGTTAAAAGTTACCTTAGCTCTTCTGTTCCACTGTTTTAACTGCTGAGATACCGTGTGGATCCAGATTCCGCACAGCTGCTCACCTGGCAGAGTGCTGTCCTCTCTCTCTTTTTTTTTTTTTTAATTTTTTTTCAACGTTTTTTATTTTTGGGACAGAGAGAGACAGAGCATGAATGGGGGAGGGGCAGAGAGAGAGGGAGACACAGAATCGGAAACAGGCTCCAGGCTCTGAGCCATCAGCCCAGAGCCCGACGCGGGGCTCGAACTCGCGGACCGCGAGATCGTGACCTGGCTGAAGTCGGACGCTTAACCGACTGCGCCACCCAGGCGCCCCCTCTTCCTCTTTTTTTTAATACGTATTTATTTTTGAGAGAGAGAGAGAGAGAGAGAGAGAGAGAGACAGCATGAGCAGAGGAGGGGCAGAGAGAGAGGGAGACACAGAATCTAAAGCAGGCTCCAGGCTCTGAGCTGTCAGCACAGAGCCCGACGCAGGGCTCAAACTCATGAACCCGAGATCATGACCTGAGCTGAAGGCAGACACTTAACCGACTGAGCCACCCAGGCGCCCTGCCCCTTTTAATGTTTATTATTGAGAGAGAGACAGAGACCGAGTGCAGAGTACTGTTCTTTTCAGGCTGGTCGGTGGATCACTCAAAAGTCCACTCCAAAATGGCCAGCTGTCAGCACTGGCCTTGGTGCTGGCCTTGGCCCTGGCTGCGAAGGTGACTAGAACAAGGTTCTGCCCCTCCAAGGAGCTCACGGTCAGAAGCCCGTGTGGTGCATTCTGACAATGTGTGGTCTTCTTGGGCTACAACCTGCCTCATGTCTGTCTGCCTCTTCCAGGCCAGGGCTGGTGTATCCCTCCACCTCCCGAACCATTCCCGGCTTCTCCGTATTTGGACTGGCTCTCTGTCCTGAGAGACAGGAAACGTTTTCCCCTTCCTTCCCATTCTCTGCAGTTCTACCTGGGAAAGATGGCAAACGCTTCCCAGAAGAGATGGCCTGTAAACAGCGTCTCCAAGGAAGGAAAGGAATTCACGAGGTCGCCTCAGGAGAAAAGGCAACCCAGGCAGAGGGAGTGCTTGGCCAAAGTCATGGCAGCTGGCACATTTGGGGAACTGGAAGCTGTTCAGCGTGGCCCTCACGGTATTCCCATCATTACTCTTGCTCTCCTCTTTATTTCGGGGTCTGCATGTCTCCCAACCTCTTGTCTTCTCCATTCTTTGCCAGCCCTGCCCTGTGAACTTGGTAACCAACTGCAGCTTCCCTGGCTTGACCTTTGGCGTCCTGTAAGGACCTGGCTCCGACTTTCTCTTTGGCTCATCCTCGTCCTGGACGCTTTGGATAACCTCCCTGACCAACCATCTTTGCCCCTTGGGACCACAAGCCCTGTCCCCTAACAGAGATAACCAGACGGATGGTGACTGGGACATCTAGGGATGGGCTGTAGAGTCTGTCCTCCTGTCCAAGGCTGTCGCTGGTGTCTTAAATAAAGATGGAGAGGCCCTTGGGGCGCCTGGGTGGCTCAGTAGGTTGAATGTCCGACTTCGCTTCAGGTCATGATCTCACGGTTTGTGGGTTCAAGCCCCGCGTCGGGCTCTGTGCTGACAGCTCAGAGATTGGAGCCTGCTTCAGATTCTGTCTCTGGCTCTCTCTGCCCCGCCCCCACTCGTGCTCTGTCTCTAAAATAAATAAACATTAAAATTTTTTTTTTAAATGAATAAACATTAAGGGGCACCTGGGTGGCTCGGTCGGTTGAGCGTCCGACTTTGGCTCAGGTCATGATCTCACAGTTTGTGGGTTCGAGCCCCGCATCAAGCTCTGTGCTGACCGCTTGCTTGGAGCCTGCTTCAAATTCTGTGTCTCCTTCTCTCTCTGCCCCTCCCCCGCTCACGCTTTGTCTCACTCTGTTTCTCAAAAATAAATAAATGTAAAAAAAATTTTTTTTAATGAATAAACATTAAGAAAAAAAAAGATGGAGAAGCCCTGATTTTCAAGTGCATGTGCCCAAATCTGGGAGTAAGGGTAGAGACAATGTGGCAGGAGGCATTCAGCATCCTGATAGGCTGGGACAAAGGACCAAATCTGAGGAGATGAAATATCTGGACCTCAGGGTAAAAAACCACACCCAATCCCAGGGAAAGAGAGGCATGGAACAGCAGAACATCATATGAGGAACACTTTGGGGTTTCAGAAAAGAAAAGGCTCTGGTTGGGTTAATAATCTGTATTTCTGGAGGAAACTCATGGACTCCAGGCTGCATTAATAAAGATCTGATGTCCAGACAAAAGGAGGTGAGAGTCCTGTTGTGTTCCTGTCAGACCACACATAGACTGCAGTGTTTGGTTCTGGAAGTTACACTGTGGGAGACAGAGACAAACTAGAACAATGGTTCTTAAACCTGGCTGTACGTTATAATCACCTGGGAAGTTTCAAGATTCTGGAGACCCAGACCATACTCTAGACCATCAGAATCTTTGTGAGAGGGACTTAGGCTTCGGTAATTTTTAAGCTTAAAATACACACACACACACACACACTCCCACACACCCACACATTATCTATCTATCTATCTACCTGTAGATATCTATATAGATCTATATATAGATCTAGATATAGATATATAGATCTATAGATCTATATATATTTATCTATAGATCTATAGATATATAGATAGATCTATATATAGATCTATATAGATATCTATAGGTAGGTAGGTAGATAGATAGATAGATATTGGCTTACAGAAGGGTTGCAAAAAAAAAAAAATACAGAAAATTCCCATATACCCTTCACCCAGCTTCCCCTTATGGTAACATCTGACATAATCACATCCCAAAGAGCAAAACTAAGAAATTAACACTGGTACATGGGGCACCTAGGTGGTTCCTTGGTTAAGCATCCGACTTTGGCTCAGGTCATGAGCTCATAGTTTGTAGGTTCGAGCCCCGCATTGGGCTCTGTGCAGACAGCTCAGAGCCTGGAGCCTGCTTCGGATTCTGTGTCTCCCCTGCTCTCTGCCCCTCCCCTGCTCACACTCTGCTCTGTCTCTCTCTGTCTCAAAAATAAAATAAACATTAAAAATTTTAAAAAGAAATTAACACAGGTACAATACTATTAACTGGGTGACAGACCTTATTTAAATTTAATCTGTTCCTCTACTCTTGCCTTTTCCTTTCTTTTCTTTTCTTTTAAAGATTTATTTATTTAGAGAGAGGGAGAGAATGTGAGCGGGGAAGGAGCAGAGAGGGAGAGAGAGAGAGAGAATCCCCAGCAGGCTCCCTGCTGTCAGCGCAGAGCCCGACTTGGGGCTTGAACCCATGAACTGTGAGATCATGACCTGAGCCGAAATCAAGGGCCAGATGCTTAACCGACTGAGCCACCCAGGTGCCCAAGGAGTGGCTTTTGTTCTGATGAGGTGACTGTAGATGGGCTCCTGGATGGGGGCTGGTCACCAGAAAGAGACCAAGCCATGATTAGAAGCTTGGAATTTTCAGCCCCACCTTCCATTCATTCTCCAGAATAAGAAGAGGGACTGAAAATGGAGTTAACAATTGTGACTACGTGATGGCCTTTAATAAACTGGTAAACGTAAGCAGGTGTCTCCCTGAGTTACGTGAGCAGCTCCGGCCAATTAATTGAATCCAGAGCCGGAGTCAGTCATGGGAACCTCCAATTTGGAGCCAAGTTGGACAGAAGTTGTGGGTAACCTGGGGACCTACTGCTTGGTGACTGGCGTCTGAAGTGAGGACAAGTCTCGTGGGATCCAACGCTAATTCCAGATAGAATTGAGTTAAATTGTAGGACACCCAGCTGGTGTCACACAGAATTTCTTGGTGGGGATAAACCTCACACATTTGATGACCAGAAGGGTCAAAAGTGGAGCGTTCTGGGGCACCTGGCTGGGTCAGTCGGTAAAGCAGGTGACTCTTGAACTTGGGGTCATGAGTTGAAGCTCCCCATTGGGCATGGAACTTACTTAAGTAAGAGAGAGAGAGAGAGAGAGAGAGAGAGAGTGAAGTGTTCTGTGTGAAAGTATAGGAGACTCACAGGAGGAAAAGCTACTTTTTTTTTTTCCCTGATAAAATCTTATTTCTGGCGATATTCACCTTGATCTTTTGGTTACAAAGGTGTCTTCTGGGATTCTGCACTGCAGAGTTACTACTTTTCCCTCTATTCTTTCTCTTAATGTTTATTTCTTTATTTTGAGAGAGGGAGGGAGAATAAGTGGGAGGAGGGGCAGAGAGAGAGGGAGAGAGAGAATTGCACTGTCAGTGCAGAGCCCCATTCGGGGCTCGATCTCACATCTCGTGAGATCACGACCTGAGCTGAAATCGAGAGTCGGTCGCTCAACTCACCAAGCCACCTAGGCACCCCTCCCTTTATTCTTAACAAAATCTTGAAGGATATACTTTGGGACTATGCAAATATCCTGTTTCTCCTCAGGATAACTTTCTCAGGTGGCAATATTTATTGAAGCTCCCTGCATGATTCCGGGGAGTGGCCACCACTGAGAATCACTGAATTGTGTGGGTTTGTGGGGGAGCTGACAAGGTGGGTGGGAAAGGGGCTTGGGGAGAGGTGACATGAGGCATGGCTGAAGTCCTGGAGAAGATGCAAAGACTAGTTCTAAAAAAAATTTTTTTTTAATGTTTATTTTTGAGAGAGACAGAGCTTGAGTGGGGGAGGGTCAGAGAGAGAGGGAGACACAGAATTCGAAGCAGGTTCCAGGCTCTGAGCTGTCAGCACAGAGCCGGACATGGGGCTTGAACTCATGAGCCATGAAATCATGACCTGAGCTGAAGTTGGACGCTTAGCCACTGAGTCACCCAGATGTCCCAGAATTCAATTCCTATCAGTACTAGGGAGGTGTCCTTTATTTTATCACTGGGGGATGGGCATGTGATTTCCCCAGAAAAGAGTTGACATTTCATTGACTGTGTCCAGCAACAAGGCTAGTCCTTGGACATAAATCAAGCGTAGGGAGGCAGGCCTCCGGCTGGAGAGAGAGAGAGTGCTTCCTCTCTTTCCTGGCCCGAGGCCGACTCAACCCGAATTCCGAGACACAGGCCATGGGATGGTTGATTCTGTGGCAACTTGGCCAGGCTCGGGCGCCTGTTGTTTGCTGAACACCAGGGTAGATGTTGCTGTGAACATTTAAAAGTAAATGTTGTTAAAGTAAAGCAGATTACTCTTTATAATGTGGATAAGCTCCATTCCATTGGTCGAAGGCCATATGAGCAAAGATGGAGAGTTTCCTTTTTTTTTTTTAATGTTCGTTTATTTATTTTGCTAGAGGGAGAGAAAGAGCAAGTGGGAGGGACAGAGATCGAGAGAGAGAGAGAGAGAGAGAGAGTCCCAAGCAGGCTCCATGCTGTCAGCACAGAGCACGATGCAAGGCTTGAACTCGCGAGCCTGGAACCGCGAGCTCATGACCTGAGCCGAAGTTGGACGCTTAACCGACTGAGCCACCCAGGTGCCCCAAGACTAGTTCTGATGAAACATTTGGAGCATTGTCAAGAGAGAATGTTCTAGTTTGCTGGTTTGGAATAAGTTGAATCGGGAAGAACGAGTCCTTTCAAGCTGCCAGCAGCCACCTGGACTGTAGCCACCTGGACGGGAGAGTAGGCATTGCTTCAGCTATGGGATGACTATTGTCTTGTCCTGGGGCATCATTAAGTGACTGCATCCAGGACAGATCAGTACCTACTCACGGTCCCTTTGGAAATTAGTGAATTTCCCCTCTCCCTGGGGGAATGTTGAATAAGAGGTACAGTTCTGTTTGCAACTGTAAATTGTTCTGAAATGTCAATTACCTCCCTCTCAACCCCGTGAGAGGGGTACTTCCCGTCCCTGTGCTGGCCCCTGGGACACTCCCATGAATGGTGACATGGGGACTGTGGCATCTTTCTTGCTGATGGGCTGTTTTGAAGTTAGATAAAACTCTTACAATGTCTGGCATGTGGTTGACACTCATCTATGGTAAGTGCTCATTACTGGGCAGGGAGACTACCTTTCAGCTCTGGGTCTAAGTTGCCAACACCTGAATACTGCTCTTTGCCAAAACGTGGACACTGTGACATAAAGCTTGGGAAGAGGGGGCGAGAGTGGCAGGGAGGGCCGGTCTGGGGAGATAAAGCTATTTTCTGATAAGGCTTCCTAAAGCGAAGGTGACCTAACAAATATATTTTTAACACCTACTTTGTTCTACAGGGTTCTTCTGTGTTTGGGGTCCAGAGCTCAACAGGAGGCCCAGAGATGATGAAAAAGCAGGCCCGACAGCAGGTGAGCAGCAGAGCTAAAGCCAGAATTCAATTCCTTTTTTTGTTTATTTTATTTTTGACAGAGAGAGAGAGCAAGCAGGGGACGGGCAGAGAGAGGGGGAGACACAGAATCTGAAGCAAGCTCCAGGCTCTGAGCTGTCAGCACAGAGCGGACATGGGGCTTGAACTCATGAGCCATGAAATCATGACCTGAGCTGAAGTTGGACGCTTAGCCACTGAGTCACCCAGATGTCCCAGAATTCAATTCCTATCAGTACTAGGGAGGTGTCCTTTATTTTATCACTGGGGGATGGGCATGTGATTTCCCCAGAAAAGAGTTGACATTTCATTGACTGTGTCCAGCAACAAGGCTAGTCCTTGGACATAAATCAAGCGTAGGGAGGCAGGCCTCCGGCTGGAGAGAGAGAGAGTGCTTCCTCTCTTTCCTGGCCCGAGGCCGACTCAACCCGAATTCCGAGACACAGGCCATGGGATGGTTGATTCTGTGGCAACTTGGCCAGGCTCGGGCGCCTGTTGTTTGCTGAACACCAGGGTAGATGTTGCTGTGAACATTTAAAAGTAAATGTTGTTAAAGTAAAGCAGATTACTCTTTATAATGTGGATAAGCTCCATTCCATTGGTCGAAGGCCATATGAGCAAAGATGGAGAGTTTCCTTTTTTTTTTTAATGTTCGTTTATTTATTTTGCTAGAGGGAGAGAAAGAGCAAGTGGGAGGGACAGAGATTGAGAGAGAGAGAGAGAGAGAGAGAGAGAGAGTCCCAAGCAGGCTCCATGCTGTCAGCACAGAGCCCGATGTGAGGCTTGAACTCATGAGCTGTGAGATCATGACACTTAATCCACTGAGCCACCCAGGCGCCTGAGGGTTTCTGGAACTGGAGCTCTCCTCCCTGAGTTTCTAGTCTGCTGCCCTGTGGAATTTGGACTCAACACTGTGACATCAGCCTGAATTTCTGCTCCCCTGGCCTGGTGGCCTGCTGGCCACCACAGTCATGTGAGCCGATTCCTTAAAGGAAATCTCTATCTCTATCTGTATTGCTGTATCTTTATACTTTCTTGGGTGTATTTCTCTGAAAACCCTGACTAAACACCAGCAGTTTCTCTAGAAACTGCCCTCCACTGCAAGGGCCGAGCCTGGAAACTGGGCAAGAACAGTGTTGCGAGTGATCCTGGGGATGAGCTAGCACCTGTGGACTCTGATTGCAGCCCCTTCTAAGACTGGGACCATCAGAGGAGGGTCTGGCCTGCGGGCCAAAGCCGCCCCCAGCCCGTTGCGTCCAGGTCACACAGTTAAGAGTGGTTTGGGGGGCGCCTGGGTGGTTCAGTCAGTTAAGAGTCAGACTTCGGCTCAGGTCGTGATCTGGCAGTTCGCAGGATCCAGCCCCGCATCGGTCTCCACGCTGACGGTGCGGAGCCTGCTTGCGATTCTCTCTCTTTCCCTCTCTCTCTGCCCGCCCCCCCCCCACACATTCTCTCCGTCTTTCTCTTTCAAAAATAAATAAATGAACTAAAAAAAAAGAGAGTGGTTCTTGTATGTCTAAAAGGTTGTCAAACAAACAAACAAATAAGACTATGCGACAGAAACTGTGTGTGGCCCACAACACCTAAAATATTTATGATTTGGCCCTTCACAGAAACAAGTGTGCCAACCTGGCAATAGACCAGTATCCCTTAATATTCGGTCTACTCTTACCAGATGTTAAATCCTGGTCTCAGCTGCTCTGTGGGAAATTAAGGGATGTAGGATGTCAAAGGAAGGTCGATGGCTTCTCCAAGAGTCGGAGAGGTGGGGGCAGTGAAGACCACCGTGAGAGAAGGTGTGTGCCCAGGGCATGAGGACATGGTCATATCATAAAAGGTAGGTGTGGTCAGAGGTCAGAGGGGAAAAAACCCTACTGGAGATTCTCTTTGTGTCCATGAGAAGCAGCACTTTGAGGGATGTGCGGAAATCAAAGGTGGATAATATGAGGGGACCTGGGTCTCAGTATAGGCAAAGCAGGCTCTAAGTCAATCTCATTTGAGGGTTTAGTGAAAATAATGTGACCTTATGTAGAAAGGTCTCGACTCTCTGTTTTTGTGGACAGAAGATGAGAATTATTCAACATGGAAACCGAGTTGGTGAAGTGGGGTGGTGGGTGGGCAAGGACTCGGATCATAAAGTGATTAGTCTCTTGAGGTGCTGAAAGTCGCTGGGCTCTGCTGAGGGGTGGGGATGTGGCCCTGCTCCATGAATGAAGATGGCTTAAAAAAATTTTTTTTTAATGTTTACTTATTTTTGAGACAGAGAGAAATAGAGCATGAGCAGGGGAAGGTCAGAGAGAGAGGGAGACACAGAATCTGAAGCAGGCTCCAGGCTCTGAGCTGTCAGCACAGAGCCTGACATGGGGCTCGAACTCACGAACCGTGAAATCATGACCTGACCTAAAGTCGGACACTTAACCGACTGAGCCACCCAGGCGCCCCTGGCTTTCTAAAGATGGGATCCTCTGTTTATTACAGAAATATATCTCAAATGCCAGGAATATGAGAAGACCACACAGACAAAACTGCTTCTTTCTGAAGAAGTCTAAAATAAAGGGTTTTTCCCAACTTCCGTGTATAAATTTTTAGGGATGCAAATGCCTATTCATAATATTATGCTTATGTTTATTAATTTAGCTATATGTTGATTTTAAAAATCACATATTATATATAGCAGCTCATTAACGAATGCTGACTTTTCCAATCTTTGATTTCCTGAAACTTTCATTTTTTTTTTAATGTTTATTTATTTTTAAGAGAGAGAGACAGAGCATGAGCAGGGGAGGGGCAGAGAGAGAGGGAGACACAGAATCCGAAGCAGGCTCCAGGCTCTGAGCTATTAGCACAGAACCCGAGGCGGGGCTCGAACTCACAAGCTGGGACATCATGACCTGAGCCGAAGTCGGATGCTTAACTGACTGAGCCACCCAGGTGCCCCTATTGTTGTTTTATTTAAATCTTCCCCTGAATTTTTGACACTAGTGTCTTTATTATCACTGGAACCCTCCTCTTACACACACACACACACACACACACACACACACACACACACACACACACAAATGTTAAAGTGGTGCAGCTGCTGTGAAAAATATGAGTGGGGGAGAGGCAGGGAGAGAGAAATCCCAAGCAGGCTCTCCCGCTGACAACACAGAGCCGGACAAGGCCCTTGAACTCACAAACCCATGACACAGTGACTGGAACTGAAACCAAGAGCCAGATGTCAACTGACTGAGCCACCCAGGTGTCCCTCTTATGGCATATTTTAAATATATATACAAGTCGAGAGAATAGTATAGTGAAACCCAAGTACCCATCACCAGCTTCAATAATTATCAATGGGGCGCCTGGGTGGCTCAGTTGGTTAAGCAACCAACTTCCACTCAGGTCATGATCTCGCAGTCCGTGAGCTCGAACCCTGTGTCAAGCTCCATGCTGACAGCTCAGAGCCTGGAGCCTGCTTCTTCGGATTCTGTGCCTCCCTCTCTCTCTGCTCCTCCTCCGTTCACACCCTGTCTCTCTGTATCTAATAAATGTTAAAAAAAAATAATAATAATTACCAATGCCTGGCCGATCTTGTTTCCTTTACGCCCACTCATTTAGTCTATCCCATATTCTTTTTTCTTTTCTTCTTTTAAAATTGAGCTAAAAGTCACATAATGTAAAATCCACCACTTTGAAATGTACCACTCATTGGCATTTAGTACATTCACAGTGATGCACACCTACCAGCCCTATGTCATTCCAAAATATTTCATCACCTCCCAAAGAAACCATAAATCCATTAAGCTTCCTTGAGCTCAAGACTCCCTCCCTTGAGCCTCTGGTAGCCACTAATCTGCTTTCTGTCCCTATAGATTTACCTGTTTAAGTCACTTCATACAATTGGATGAGTAGGACACATGACCTTTTGTATCTGGCTTCTTTTGCTTAGCATAATGTTTTCAAACTTCATCTGCGTTGTAGCATGGATCAGTATTTTATCCCTTTTTATGGCTAAAGGATATTCCATTTCATATACATACCACAATTTTTTTATTCCTCCCTTGATGGACATTTGGGATTGTTTCCACCTTTTGGCCGTTGTAAACAATGCTGCCGGGAACGTTGATGTACAAGTATTGGTTTGAGTGTCTGCTTTCCATTCTTTGGGGTACATACCTAAAAGTGGAATTTCCGGGTATTTTAAGGGTCTCTGGAATTTGTTTGTTTGTTTATTTATTTATTTATTTATTTATTTATTTATTTATTTAATTGTTTTAGAGAGAGAGCACGCATGTGCTCAAGCAGGGCAAGGGGAGAGGGAGGGAGAGAGAGAATCGCAAGCAGGTTCCATGCCCAGTGCGGAGCCTGATGCGGGGCTCGATCTCAAGACCGTGAGATCATGACCTGAACGGAGCTGAAATCAAGAGCCGGACGCTTAACCAACGGAGCCATCCAGTATGGTAAGACATGCGTGTGTGGAGATCACTGTGGTGACGGAGGAAGTTTATAGGAACAGACCCCTAGGAACAGGAGGCACCCCACACCACACAGGGCCACTGGAAGAAGCACCAAAGTCATGCAGGAGGCAGACGGAAGGGGCGAGATGTGGCCAAGAGCCTTTACTGCGGTTTCTGTGAGAAGGAACAGGCCAGGCTGCATAAAACAGGGTTAGGATTGATTCGTTTGGACAATTTCTGCAGGCTCTAGGTCATGGGGTACCCGGCGTGGGATGACTAGGGCAGGGGGCTAGTGGCCCCGAGTGTGAGAGCCCCGTAGATGAGGTGGTTAAGGGTGTGGGCCCTGGAAGGGGTGGTTTGCATGCAAAATGTCCACTCACAGGCCATACAGGTGTTTGTTATCTCTAGGAATTAGCTAACCGAGGGAGGGGCGGTCTCAACAATGCCCGGATGTCAAAGCATCCAAATACAGAAAATAAAAAGATAAACTTAACCTACTGACTCATAGGGGTAATTCTGTTTTCAACACTTGGAGGAAACACTGTACTAATTTTCACAGCGGCTGCACTGTTCTAACACTCCCACCAGCGACGTCTTGGCACCAGTGATCAGGGGCGCCTGGGTGGCTCAGTTGTTTAAGCATCCGACTTTGGCTCAGGTCATGATCTCATGGTCTGTGAGTTCGAGCCCCGAGTCGGGCTCAGTGCTGACAGCTCAGAGCCTGGAGCCTGCTTCAGATTCTGTGTCTCCCTCTCTCTCTCTGCCCCTCCCCGCTGCTCCCCTCCTCTCTCTCAAAAAAAAAAAAAAAAAAAAAAAAAAAAAAAAAAAAAAAAAAACCATTAAAAAAAAAGAACCCGCCATCAGGATTCCCATTTCCCCACATCATCACCAATACTTGTTATCCCCTCCCAACTTTTTTTAAAAAATAGACTCTCATAATATGTTGAAGCACATTTCAGGCATCAGATAATTACATATGTAAACATGTTCCAGAATCCCCCATTCAATCAGCTCATCACTTTCCAGAACATCACATTTTCACTCTCTGCCTCCCCTGTGGCATCCAGGCCCAGGAAGACTGAGGAGGACGTCTGAGGCCAGCTGCACCCTAGACATCATGGCAAAGATGCTTTTGCTCCACGTGTGGAGGGGTAGTGGGCCAGATTCAGGTTTGGCCTTTATTTATTTGGAGACAGACAACAAGCAGGGGAGAGGCAGAGAGAGGGAGGAGAATCCCAAGAAGGTTCCACACTGTTAGTGGGGAGTCTGACGTGGGGCTCGAACCCACAAACTGTGAGATCATGACCCGAGTGGAAATCAAGAATCAGACACTCAACCTACTGAGCCACCCAGGTGCCCCTTATCTTATTTATTTTTTAACTTTATTTATTTTGAGAGAGAGAGTGCATGCGCACACATACGCCCAAGATGGGGAGGGGCAGAGAGAGAGGGAGAGAGAGAGAATCCCAAGCAGGCTCTGCACTGTCAGCACAGAGGCCCATGCGAGGCTCGATCTTACACTAAGATCAAGAGTCTGATGTTTAACGGACTGAGCCACCGAAAGGGTGCCTCTTTGGTATTATTTTAAAGTAAATCCCAGGCCACATATCATTTTATCCAGTTTAGTTTGTCTCTAAATAAATAAAGATTTTTTGGGAGGGGGTAATATGTTCATAATGCCGTTATGACATCCTTCAAAATGGGCAGTAATTTCTTGGAATCACGTGATACCCAGTCTGTATTTAGTTTCCCCAGGTGTGTCAAAAATGTCTTTTTTAGGGGGCGCCTGGGTGGTTCACTTGGTTGACCATCCGACTTCGGTTCAGGTCATGATCTCGAGGTTGGTGGTTCAAGCCCCGCATTGGGCTCTGTGCTGACAGCCCGGAGCCTGAAGCCTGCTTCTGATTCTGTGTCCCCTCTCTCTCTGCTCCTCCCCTGCTCGTGCTCTGTCTCTCTCAAAAATAAATAAACGTTTAAAAAAATTTTTTTTAATGTCTTTTTGCGGTTGGTTTAAGCCACACTGCATTCAGCTGTAATGTTGAAGTCTCTTTCTTCCTTACAATATCCAATTTTCACATAGTTGCATGTATTATAGGGAATAATAGCCTGATTCCTGTTCTCACATTTCATGCAACTACTTTATTCCAACTCATGTACACCCAGAGAAACATTTGGATCACTCAGGAAAGTGTCCTGAGCATGGTGTCCGTAAGTTGTCTCAGGTTTTAAATAGAGCACTTTGCATAGTGTTATTGTTTTCAGGCCTTTTCAGTGGATGGGGCTAGAAAATACGTATTTCTTTTTCTTTTTTCTTTATTAAAGAATAAAATATTTACGAGCATTATGGTATTTCTTGGGCCGGTGGTATTGCTTGGGCCTAAAACTTATTTCAAAAAATATATACAAACCACTGTGATTGTTGTAAAGTACATGTTACCTATTTTCTTTTCAATGTATCAAGTGTTTTTTTTTTATTTTTCCCTTCTCCTTCTCAGTAAATGCTGTGACACTCTTCCATTGGCTCTAATCAAAACTGCCTAGATTTTATTTTTTTAATGTTATTTATTTATTTTGAGAGAGAGAGGGAGGGAGGGAGGGCAGAAAGAGAGAGAGAGAGAGGGAGGGAGGGCAGAAAGAGAGAGAGAGAGAGAGAGAGAGAGAGAGAGAGAGAGAATCCCAAGCAGGCTCCATGCTTCAGTGCAGAGCCGAATGTGGGGCCTGATCTCATGAAACTTGAGATCATGACTTGAGCTGAAATCAAGAGTCGGATGCTCAATTGACTGGGCCACCCAGGCACCCCTTTAGATTTTATTTTTAAATGTGAAAGACTTTTTGTTTTGAGAGAGAGAGAGAGAAAGAGAGCAGGGAAGGGGCAGAGAGAGGGGGACAGAGAATCTGGAGCTCTTGGCACAGAGCCCAATGTGGGCTTGAACCCATGAACTGTGAGATCATGATCTGAGCCAAAGTCAGACACTCAACTGACTGAGCCACCCAGGCGCCCCCTACATTAAAAAAAGATTTTTTAAGGCTAAAATGATTTTTAAAGTATTGTACAGTTATTTTTCTTATTTAAATTTTGGTGCAAGGGGGAATATGGAGAATCTTAACACCCCACAATTACAAATTTGTGAGTCTTTGAAAGAGTGGAGAATGGGTAAACTGGCTGGCACAGGTAGTCACACACACACACACACACACACACACACACACACACACACACCCTTTATCCCTGTCATCAATGTGACATACGCATTGAAAGCAGCACTATTTCTTAAAATTGGTTGATCCACCAAAAGTGAACTCAAATGGTGGGGTGCCTGGCTGGCTTAATTGGTAAAGCATGTGACTCTTGATCTCAGGGTGTAGGTTCAAGCATCATGTTGGGCCTAGAGCTTACTTAACAAAGAAAAGAGGGGCGCCTGGGTGGCTCAGTCAGTTAAGTGTCCGACTTTGGCTCAGGTCATGATCTCACCGTTCGTGCGTTCAAGTCCCATGTCGGCCTCTGTGCTGACAGCTCAGAGCCTGGAGCCTGCTTCAGATTCTGTGTTTCCGCCCCTCTCTCTCCACCCCTCTCCTGCTCATACTCTGTGTCTCCCTCTCTCAAAAATAAAGAAATGTGAAAAAAAGAAAAAAAAAAAGGGAACCCTAATGTAAACTGAGGACTCGGGGTGACAATGACGTGTCCATGTATACTCATCGATTGTAACAAATGTACCCCTCTGTTGGGGGGTGTTGATAACAGGGGATGTTATGCATGTGTGAGGACAGAGGGTACATGGGAAATCTCTGTCTCTTCTCAATTTTGCTGTGCACCTAAAACTGCTCTAAAAGAGAAAGCCTACTTAAAAACAAAAGTCGATTGGTCCAGAATTCAGACTTTTTGCTGGGATGGTTTGACCTTTACCACGTTTTCATAGGTTATAAAGTCTGACGATAATTGTGTTTTGCATGTGGGAGAGACGAGAAGCAGCCAGTGAGTGGACCAGGGTGGAGTGCTACTTTGGGAATAAACCATGTCTTTTGGTATTCACACCCTTGCATTTACACTTCCACCTTGATGCTGGCTTTAGCCACGTGACTATCTTTGGCCAATGGGACATGAGCAGGTGTGATGCACGCAGATGCTTGATAAGTACATGCACATTGGGCTTTGTCCTCTTGTAATGCTCATGCTGGGCAAAGCCTATAAAACTGAATTATGTTGAGACCACAATGCAGTAACAGGTTCCATGGAACCTCATGGAGGAGAACAGAGGACTCTGGCTGAGTGAGCTCCCAACCAACAGCTCTGAGAGAGGCCATCTTAGAAGTAGATCCCCTGGTCCTAGTCAAATGGGATCACTGATTTAAAAGCCCAGCTGGTGCCATGAGGTGCAGAGATGAGCTTTCCCACTAAGCCCTGCCCAAATTGCAGCACTGTGAGCAAATAAATAATTTTTGTCGTTTTTAAGTCACTGGGGTTTGGGTTATCTTGTTATATATCGGTTGCTAACCAAAACCACAACCCACGGACACGCATATACATTTCTGGGGACTCTATTCTGTTCCTTTGATAGATATGATTATCCTTATTTTTTTAATGTTTACTTATTTATTTTGAGAGACAGAGCATGAGCAGGGGAGGGGCAAAGAGAGAGGGTGAGAAAGAATCCCAAGCAGGCTCTGTGCTGACAGCCCACGCGGGGCTCAATCTCATGAACTGTGAGATCATGACCTGAGCCAAAATTGAATCAGACACTTAACCAACTGAAGCACCCGGGTGCCCCAGTATGATTATCTTTATATCACTCTGCCTTGTTTACAGTAATTTTGTAGTAAACTTTGAAGTCAAGGAGTATAAATGTTTTTTTTTTTAATTTTTAATGTTTATTTTGTTTTTGAGAGAGAAAGAGAGAGCGAGTGGGGGAGGGGCAGAGAGAGAGGGAGACGCAGAATCTGAAGCAGGCTCCAGGTTCTGAGCGGTCAGCACAGAGACTGACATGGGCCTCGAACCCACGAACCGTGAGATCATGACCTGAGTTGAATTCGGGCACGTAACTGACTGAGCCACCCAGGCGGCCCATATAAATCTTTTTAATTTTGTTCCTTTTCAAGATTGTTTTGCTCTTCTAAGTCTCTTGCATTTCCGTATCAATTTTAGAATCAACTTGTTAGTTTCTCCAAAATTCTTCTGGATTTATTGCTGGGATTGCACTGAATCCTTAGATCAATTTGGGAAGATTTAACTATTTAGAAATATTGAGTCTTTCACTGATTTAAGTTTTCTATGATTTCATTTAGCAACGTTTTATAGTTTTCACATTCAGCTCTTATGTATCTGTGACCAAATTTATTCCTAACGATTTTATTTTGACACTATTGGAGGAATTGAATTTTTATTTTATTTTATTTTTTTAATGTTTTATTTATTTTTAAAAATTTATTTTGAGAGGGCGGAGGGACAGAGAGAGTGGGAGAACAGGAAACCCAAGCAGTCTCCACGCTCAGTGGAGAGCCCAACGCAGGGCTCAATCTCAAGAACAGGGAGATTATGACCTGAGCTGAAATCAAAAGTTGGACACTTAAACAACTGAGCCACCCAGGTGCCCCAAGGAATTGAATTTTTTCTTATTAAAATTTTTTAAAAGTTTATTTATTTTGAGAGAGAGAGAGAGAGAGAGAGAGAAAGAGAGAAGGAGGGGAGACAGAGAAAGAGAATCCTCAGCAGGCTCCGAACCACCAGTGCAGAGCCCGATGCAGGGCTTGAACTCACCAACTGTGAGATCATGACCTGAGCCGAAGTCAGAGGCTTGTCTGGCACCCAGCCGCCACCCCCTCCCCCATACTTTAAATCCCTGTGACTTATTTTATAACTGGAAGGTTGTATTTCTTAATCTCCTTCACCTATTTCACCCATCCCCCATCCACCCTCCCCTCTGGCAAACACCTGTTTATTCTCTGTATTTATGAGTCTGTTTTTTTGTTTGTTCATTTGTTTCATTTTGTTTTTCAGACTCTAATATAAGTGAAATCATACAGTATTTGTCTTTTTCTGTCTGACTTATTTCACTTAGCATAATACCCTCCAGGTCTGTCCATGTTGCAAATGGCAAAATTTCTTTTTCTTTTCTTTTTTTTTTTTTATAGCTGGGTAATATTCCATTGTATATATATCACATCTTCTTTATCTGTTTATCTATTGATAGACACTTAGATTGCTTCCATATCTTGGCTATTGTAGTAATGCTGAAATGAACATCAGAGGGCATATATCTTGTTGAATTAGTGTTTTTATTTTCTTTGGGCAAATACCCAGAAGTGGAATTGTTGAGTCATAAAGTATTTCTATTTTTAATTTGGGGGGGAAACTTCATACTATTTTTTCTAGTGGCTGCATCAATTTACATTCCCACCAACAGTGCACAAGGGTTCCTCTTTCTCCACATCCTCTCCCACATTTGTTATTTCTTATATTTTTGATTCTAGCCATTCCGACTGGTGTGAGATAATATCTCATTGTGGTTTTGATTTCCATTTTTCTGGTAGTTAAGTTGAACATCTTCTCAAGTGTTTGTTGGCCATCTGCATGACTTCTTTGGGAAAAATGTCTATTCTTTTAGTCCTCTGCTCATTTTTTAAATTGGGTTATTTGGGGGTGCCTTGGTGGCTCAGTCGGTTAAGTGTCCCTCTTTGGCTCAGGTCACAACCTCATGGTTTGTGAGTTTGAGCTCCACATCGGGCTCTCTGCTGTTAGCACGGAGCCTGCTTCGGATCCTCTGTCCCATTCTCTCTCTGCCCCTCCCCTGCTTGCTCGCACACGCTCTGTCTCTATGGGGTGATTACGCGGTCAGGTTTAATTCTTTTGCATGTAACTGTCCAGTTCCCCCCAACATCATTTATTGAAGAGACATGGAAAGGATTTTGACAATGAAATCAATCTACTTAAGAGTTATAAAGAGAATCAGATTTTCTGACACATCTTTGGCAAGTTTTATATTTCAAGAAATTTGTTCATTTCATCTAACTTGCTGAATTTTCTCATCAAAATTGCTTATAATATTCCCTTATTTTTTTATAGCAGCTTTATTGAGATTTATTTCCATAGCATAGAATTCATCCCACTTGAAAGGCCTGATCCATTGGTTTTTAGCATATTCACAAGGTTGTGTAACCAACACTATGAACAATTTTATTTTATTATTTAAAAAAATTTTTTTTAACGTTCATTTATTTTTGAGAGAGAGGGAGACACAGAGTGTGAGCGGGGGAGGGGTAGAGAAAGAGGGAGACACAGAATCCGGAGCAGGCTCCAGGCTCTGCGCTGTCAGCACAGAGACCAATGAGGGGCCGGAACCCACCAACCATGAAGTCATGACCTGAGCTGAAGTCAGACGCTTAACCGACTGAGCCACCCAGGCGCCCCCACTATGAACAACTTTAGAACAGTCTCATTTCCCGCTCCTCCAAAAATCCTGTATTCATTAGCTGTCACTCCTCTTTTCCCCTCTCTTCCTCTTCACCTGCCCCCAAACCTATGTAACCACTGATACACTTTCTGTCTCTATAAATTTGTTCATTTATGACATTTCATTTAAATAAAATCACACAATATGTAATCTTTTGTGGCTTATTTAGCATATTTGCTAAAGATTCATCACGTAGCATATGTCAGTATTTCCTTTCTTTTTACTGCTCAGTAACAGTCCATTGTATGGATATATTTCCTTTTATTTATCCATTCATCAGTTGATGGATATTTGGGTTGTTTCTACCTTTTGGCCATTATGAACGATGTTTCTATGAGCATTTACATAACAAACTTTTGCGTGGACATGTGTCTTAATTTCTCTTGGTTCTATGTCCTAGAGCAGAATTGTAAGGCCGTATGATTAACCTTTTGAGGACCTACCAGACTGTCTTCCAAAACAGCCACATCATTTTACGTTTTACCAGCACTGCATGAGAGTTCCAGTTTTTCCACATCCTCACAATACGTATTATAACGAGTCTTTTTAGTGTCCTTTTAATTGTAGCCTTTGTAGTGGGTATGAAGTACTATCGCTGTGATTTTGAATGCATTTCCCATTGATATTGAGCATCTTTTCACATGCCTAATGGTCATTTGAGCATCTTCTTTGGAGATTAGGAGAAATTCAGATTCTTTGCCTATTAGAATTAGATTGTCCTTTTATTATTGAGTTGTAAAAGTTCTTTACATATTTGAGATACAAGTCCCTTATCAAATATATAAATTGCAACTATTTTATCCTTTTCTGTGTCTTTTCCCTTTCTTGATGACATTCTTTGTTAAATGTTAATGTTAAATGTTAATGAGTTCAGTCTACCTGTTTTCTCTTTGGTCGTTTTTGCTTTTGGTGCCACATCTAAAAATCCATTGCTAAATCCAAGGTTAGGAAGATTTACTCCTAGGTTTCCTTCTCCAATTTTATGGTTTTAGCTTTTACATTTAGGTCTCAGATCCATTTTGAGTTAATTTTTGCATATGGTACGAGGTAGGGGTTTGATTTCTTTCTTTTGCATGTAAGTATCTGTTGAAAAGACTATTCTTTCCCGTTGAATGGCCTTGGCACCCTTGTCAAAATCAATTGACCATAAATGTGAGGGTTTACTTCTGGACTCTCAGTTCTATTCTGTTGATCCGTATGTCTCTCCTATGCCAGGACCACACTTCCTTGATTAGTTTGTAGTAAGTTGTGAAATTGGGAAGTGTTTGTCCTTCAACTTTGTTCTTCTTTTTCAAGATTATTTTGGCTCTTCTGCGTCCTTTGAATGTCCATATAAATTTTAGAGTCAGCTCGTCAATTTCTGCAAAAAAGCCAGCTGGTATTCTGCTAGGGATTGCATTGAATCTGTTGATCAAGTTGGGGAAGATTGCTGTCTTAACAATATTGAGTTTTTTAACCCGAACAGTATTGAGTTTTTTAACTCAACAATATTGAGTTTTCCCATTTTTTTAGGTCTTCTTTCTTCCAAAAATGTTTTATAGTTTTCAGTATATAATGCTTTCACCTACTTGATTAAATTTATTCTTGGCTATTTTATTTATTATTATTTTATTCTCTATTTTATTCTTTTTTGGTGCTACTGTAAATGGAATTGTTTTCTTAATTTATTTTCTGATTGTATATTCCTAGTATGTAGAAATACAACTGTTTGTTTTTAATTTTTTTTAACGTGTATTCATGTTTTGAGAGACAGAGTGTGAGTGGGAGAGGAGCAGAGATGGAGACACAGAATCTGAAGCAGGTTCCAGGCTCTGAACTGACAGCGCAGATCCCGACTGGGGGCTCGAATTCACAAACCATGAGATCATGACCTGAGCTGAAGTCAGATGCTTAACCGACTGAGCCACCCAGGCGCCCCTACAACTGTTTCTTGTTTTTTATTTTATTTTTTTTTTTTTTTTAAATTTTTTTTTTTCAACATTTATTTATTTTTGGGACAGAGAGAGACAGAGCATGAAGAGGGGAGGGGCAGAGAGAGAGGGAGACACAGATTCGGAAACAGGCTCCAGGCTCTGAGCCATCAGCCCAGAGCCCGACGCGGGGCTCGAACTCCTGGACCGCGAGATCGTGACCTGGCTGAAGTCGGACGCTTAACCGACTGCGCCACCCAGGCGCCCCTTTTATTTTATTTTTAAAGTAGGCTCCACACCCAGCATGAAACCCAACATGGAGCTTGAACGCACAACACTGAGATCAAGACCTCAAGACCTGAGCTGAGGGGTGCGTGCGTGGCTCAGATCATGATCTCATGGTTCGTGAATTTGAGCCCCACATTGGAGGGAACCCCGCTTCGGGTTCTCTGTCCCTCTCTCTGCCCCTCCCCTGCTCATGCACTCTCTCCCTCTCTCAAAAATAATAAAAACATTAAAAAAAAAGACATGAGCTGAGATCAGAGTTGGACACTTAACTGACTGAGCTACCCAGATGCCCCTACAACTGTTGTGTTTTTTTAAGTCCATTTATTTTATTTTCAGAGAGAGAGAGAGAGAGAGAGAGAGACAGAGAGAGAACCCTAAGCAGGCTCTGCACTATCAGAGTGGAGCCTGATGCAGAAGCCAAACCCACAAACTGTGAGATCATGACCTGAGCTGAAACTCAGTCAGACGCTTAACCTACTGAGCCACCAGCCACCCCCCTACAACCGTTTTTTTATGTTATTCTCTATCCTACAACCTTGCTGAACTCATTTATTAGCCCTAGTGTATGTGTGTGCGTGTGTGTGTGTGTTATTTAGGATTTTCTATAAATAATATCATGTATTCAGCAAATAGAGATAGTTTTATTTCTTCCTTTCCAATCTGGATGCCTTTTATTTCTTTTTCTTGCCTAACTATCCTGGCTAGAACCTCCAGTAAAATGTTGAGTAAAAGTAATGCGAATAGACATCATTGTCTTGTTCCTGATCTTAGGGAGAAAGCGTTCAGCCTTTCACTATTAAGTGAAAAAAATTTTTTTAACGTTCATTTATTTTTGAGAGAGAGGGAGACACAGTGTGTGAGCGGGGGAGGGGTAGAGAAAGAGGGAGACACAGAATCCGAAGCAGGCTCCAGGCTCTGCTCTGTCAGCACAGAGACCAATGAGGGGCTGGAACCCACCAACCACGAGTTATTTGTGGGTTATTTGTAGATGCCCTTTATTGGGGTGAGGACTATATGCCTAGTGTTGAATTTTGTCAGATGCTTTTTATGCACCTACTGAGGTGATTATATGTTTTTTCCCCTTTATTCTCTTCTCTTCTATTCTATTGATATTGATTGGCTTTTGTATATTAAACCAACCTTGGATTCTTGGGATAAATCCCACTTGGTCATGGTGTGTAATAACTGTTATATGCTGCTAGATTCAGTTTGCTAGTATTTGGCTGAGAATTTTTGTGGCTATATTTATAAGAGATATTGGTATGTAGTTTTCATGTGATGTTTTTATCTGGCTTTGGCATCAGAGGAATGCTGATCTCATAGAATGACTTGAAAAACATTCCCTCCTCTTCTATTTTTTGGAAGAGTTTGTCTGTGAAGAGTTAGATGTTAGTTTTCTTTGAATGTTTGGCAGAATTCACCAGAGAAGCCATCTGAGCCTGGACTTGTCTTTGGGTGTGGGTTTTTTAAAATTATTATTATGAATTCAATCTCTTTACTTATTATATGTCTATTAAGAGTTTTGAGTTACTCTTGAGTCAATTTTGATAGTTTGTGCCCTACTAGGAATCTATTCCATCCTAGTTATCTGTTTTGTTGGTATATACAGTTATTTATAGTATTCCCTCATGATCCTTTGTATTTCTATAAGGATGGTAGTAG
Source organism: Puma concolor (assembly GCF_028749965.1). Lineage (NCBI taxonomy): Eukaryota > Metazoa > Chordata > Mammalia > Carnivora > Felidae > Puma > Puma concolor. The sequence goes on from NC_141682.1 coordinate 9,900,176, forward strand.
TGTCTCCTCTTTCATTCCCAATTTTACTGATCCTTTTTTTCCGGGCCAGTCTTGCTAAAAGTTGGTTAGTTTTGTTGATCTTTTCAAAGAACCAACTTTGGGTTTCATCAGTTTTTTTTCTATTCTCTTTTTTGTTACGTATAGGCATGTACAGATATACATGCCCCTGGAAGTACTGCTGCATCCCATCGTATATTGGGTCTTCATTTTTGTTAATCTCAGAATGTTTTCTAATGTTCCTTGTGATTTCTTCTCTGATCTACTGGTTGTTTCTCTTATCTTGTTAATGTCTATAGAATCTGTAGTGACAATCCTCTTTTTTTTCTTTATCCATCTAGCTAGGATCTTATCAATTTTGTTAATCTTTCAAGCAATCAACTTTTGGCTTTGTTAATTTGCTCTGTGTTGTTACCTATTTGATTGATTTTTGCTCTTATTTTTATTATTTCCCTCTTTTTGCTTACTTTGGGTTGATCTTGGTGGGTTTTTTAAAATTTATTTTGTTTCATTTTAAGTAGGCTCCACACCCAGTTGAACTCACAACCCTGAGATCAAGAGTCACATGTTCTACCAAGTGAGCCAGCCAGGTGCCCCTGATCTTGGTGTTCTTTATCTAGTTTCTAAAGATGAAGACTTAAAAAATAAATAAAAATAAATAAAAATAAATAAAGATGAAGACTTGGGTCATTGATTTAGAGCTTTCTCTTTTCATTCTCTTTCTTAATAATATAAGCATTAAGCACTGTAAATCTCCAACTAGCACTGCTTTAACTGCATCCCACAACTTTTCATATGTTGCATTTTCATTATTATTTAATTAAAAAGCTTTTATAATTTCCTTTGATCCATGGATTATTTAGGAATGTTTGGTTTAATTTTTAAATATGTTTTCCTAGGTACATTATTGTTATGAGTTTTAACTTAATTCCATTGTAGTTAGAAAACACATTCTTTAACATTTCAATTCTTACAATGTACTGAACCACTGGCCAAGCATATAGTGTATCTCAGTGGCTATATTATGTGTGTTTTTGGGGAAAATGTGTATTCTGCATTTATTGGATTTAGTGTTCTGTGTCAGTTAAGTCATGGTGCTTCAGGTCTTCTATGTACATGCTGATTTTGATCTACTTGCTCTATCAATTACTGAGAAGGCTGTGTTAGAATCTCAAACTATGATTGTGGACCCGTTTCTCTGTTTAATTATGGCAAAATTACCTTTATGTATTTTTAACTCATAATTATGTATACACACACAATTGTACTGTCTTCCTGGTGAGTTACTGTGAAATGTCTATCCTTCTATTTACATAGTATATCTTTTCCCATCAATTTATTTTCATCCTATCTGTGTCTTTATATTTAAAATGCAATTTTTGGGGGCGCCTGGGTGGCTCGGTCGGTTGAGCATCCGACTTCGGCTCAGATCATGATCTCACAGTTCGTGAGTTCGAGCTCTGCGTCGGGCTCTGTGCTGCCAGCTCGGAGCCTGGAGCCTGCTTCAGATTCTGTGTCTCCCTCTCTCTCTGCTCCTCCTCCACTCATGCTCTGTCTCTCTCTCTCCTTCAAAAATAAATTTAAAAAACATTAAAAATTAAAAAAATAATAAAATGCAATTTTTGTAGACAGCAAGTAGTGGATCTTGCTCTTTTATCCAGTTGGACAATCTCTTTTAACTGGAGTGTTTAGTCCTGTGCAGAAAAGAGTTAACGTAGCATAGCTGAAACTTAGCCTTAGAAAGTCTTGCTTGCAAGTTTGGCCTTTTTTTTTTTTTAAGTGTATTTATTTATTTATTTTGAGAGAGAGAGAGAGGATGAGCAGGGGAGGGACAGAGAGAGAGCGCGAGAGAGAGAGAGAGAGAATCACAAGCAGTCCCCATGCTGTCAACACAGTCTGACGCAGGGCTCAAACCCATGAATCGTGGGATCATGACCTGCACCAAAACCAAGAGTCAGACGTTTAGTCGACTGAGCCACCGAGGCATCCTGCAAATTTGGCTTTTGGTTGGCTTCTGGGAATTTGGCTCTTGGAATATTCCTAGTCAATAGTTAACTAATAAAAATGATCCACTGTACCCTGAGCATCTGTTTTCCTTTAGGAGTCTGAAATTTAAAAAAAAAAAAATTTTTTTAATGTTTATTTATTTTTGACAGAGAGAGAGACAGAGCATGAGCAGGGGGAGGGGCAGAGAGAGAGGGAGACACAGAATCCGAAGCAGGCTCCAGGCTGTCAGCACAGAGCCTGACGCGGGGCTCGAACTCACAGACCGTGAGATCATGACCGGAGGCGAAGTCGGAAGCTCAACCGACTGAACCACCCAGGCGCCCCTAGGGAGTCTGAAATTTTGACAGAGGTCAGACAGAGGCCAGCCTAGCCAGCCCCTAATAAAAATCTTGAGTACTGAGTCTCTAATGGGTTTCTGTGTGCAGGAACACACATGTGTTGCTGCATTTTCATGGCTTATGGAAAAGTGTGCTCTATGTGATCTCTCATGGGAGGGAGCCAGAAGAAGGATGCCTGCATACTCCACCTGAGTCTTTTTTCCTTATAATCCCAGCTGTGCATCCTTAATACATCAGTGCAACCACACAACTGCATGCTGAGTCTTGAGTTCTTCTAGTAAATCTTGGAATGTAAAGCTGGTGTTGGAGGCCCAACACAGGTCCATTTACATTTAATGTAATGATTTAGGGTTGAAGTCTACCATTTTATTTGGCTTGTGCTCATTCTACCCTTTGTTTTTGTTTTTGTTTTATGTTCCTCTATTCCTACTTTCCTATCTTCTTTGGGGTTCGTTGCATATTTATTTTAGAATTTCTTTTTCATTTATCTGTTGGCTTTTTTTGTGATATCTCTTTGCATGATCTTGATGGTTAAAGAATACAATATGCATCATTAACTTTTCACAGTCTACTTTTCACAGTCTAGAGCTAATATTGTACCATTTGACAGAAATTCTAAGAACTTTGCAACCATGTAGATCCATTTCTTCTCATCCTTCATGTAGTTATCATATGTCTTACATCCACATATGTAATAAACCCCACAATAAAATGTTTTTACTTTTGCTATAAACAGTCTATGTATTTTATATGAATTAAAAGAAAAAAGATTGCTTTTTGGTTTTGCCCACATATTTATCATTTCTGGTATTCTTCATTCCTTTCTAAGGATCCAGGTCTATGGTCCAGCCAAATTAGCACTTACCAGTCTTCATACCTGAATGGGGAGCTCCCAACTCACACCCACTAACTCAGCTAAGTTCTTGACATCACTTTCAGGTTGGCACACAGGGTGGGGATCACTCTACCCATCTTACAGGTAGGAAAACTGAGGCTTAGAGAGAGTCTGTACCTTGCCCACTGAGCTAGTAAGTTAGAGCTAAAATTCGAATCTAGGTCTATCAACTCTCGATCCAGTGTCTTCCCTTGTTTCTCAAAGATTGCGAAGTCATCCGAACTACCATTGTATCGGTGGCTACTCCTCTTGGAGTCATTATATTCTGGCAGACTGTGTACATCAAGAGATCATTCCTTGTAAGGAGACATTCTTTAGGAGTATTGTCCATAGTGGCAGACACCAGGGAGAGGATGAGCAAAATTGGCTTTCTCATGTGCCTTGTCTCCCTGCAAGGCACCTGAGGACAGAGATGGTTCACAGACACAGCATGAGGGTTGGTGTTGAGCTAATGTGCAGGAGCCTTTCCCCAGGGATCTTGGGTGGACGGGGCATCACTCTCATCCCATTGCTCACTTCTGCTCAAGGCTTTGCAGTTTGCAAAGTGCTTTTGTGACTCATGAGTGCATGGAGGAAGAGCCTGTAGTCCAATTCCACATTCCCCCTATGGGGCAGAATCAGGGTGCTGGCTCCAGCTCTCCAGGGTACAGAGCTTCCCTGCCACACACTGTCTCTTGGAACCCAGAGAGCAAGATTCCCAACTATTCCAACGGACCCCATGAGTCTTGGGAGTCAAGTACATGAGAAGCGTATGTCTGACTCCAGACCCAGAACTTCAATAGCCTTGGGCAGCCCAGAGAAGGACCTGGGGTTCTGTGACTTTAGCCTCAGGTTTTTCTGTCTTAGGGAAGAAATCCAGCTGGGTCAGTCCTCAGGAAGAATGGCCTTTCAGTTCTTCATTTAGTGAGCTCTTCAGCTACCAGATACTGTGGATCAGCAGAATCTGATCCTTCCCTGGCTTCTGTATAAGAGCTATTTCTATAAGGAGAAGGATGGGGCCTAACCTCAGGCAAGACAGGAAAACTGGGTGGTTAGGGCTTTCTGTCTCCTTCTGCTCTGGGACTCGTTGCCTTCTTGGCCTCAGCTGTGGCCCACCTGAAATATCCTTGGGCACATACTCAGAGGACTTTCCTCCTTCTGCACCCACTTGGATTTCAGTGAGCTTCAGGTTAGTAAATATCTTCCAACCTCCCTTTCCACACCACTTTCTCCCTCCTTGCATCTCCCAGAACTTAAGAACCCTCTTAGAGGGCTTCTCCTGGGCCCCACCCACTGGTACACAAAGCAGGCTCATGTCTACTTGGGAGAGCATCTCTTCCCAACTCCGGTTTCAGTGACGTCAGGTTGAAAGCTTGAAATCAGCCGTGTTAGGGGTGTTTGCACCATAGGAATCAGCAAATGCTACAAATCAGAGTTCCCCCCACAGGGCCAGTTGTTAAACATTTACCAGCACATCACTGGCCCCATCTTACCTGTCTGTCAACCAAGATCTGCCACGGTGTTTGCTGAGAATCACTGGTGTTGGTGTCAGCCACTTCCCTGTGGAGTTCTTGAGCCTTCCTCTCCAATAGGTCAGCCTGGGCCCAGGGGGCAGGCCAGCCAGGTGGTGGCAGGTGGAAATCAAGCCAGCATTCCCTGAATTAGCAAGAACAAGGGAATATGGGCAGAACATAGATAAGTTTCTGCTACAGAGTGAAACACACACACACACACACACACACACACACACACACACACACATTTGAGAGAGAGAGAGAGTCCGGGGGACAGGCATGGCATCCTTAAGCATGCTCCATGCTGCCAGCACAGAGCCCAATGTGGTGCTTGATCCTACAAACCTTGAGGTCATGACCTGAGCCGAAATCAAGAGTTCAACACTTAACCGACTGAGCCACCCACACACCCACACCTGGTTTACTTTAATACTTGTGGGTTTATTTCAATGTGTATTGGGGAAAATAGAGCCAGTATACTAAACCTATAATTTCATGGATATTTTTGACTGAAGTCAATTTTTTAAAGCCATTAAGTATATGACAGATTAAGTGGTGGACAGAGATGGTAAAAATTATGGAGATGAGCGAATGGATGAAGTTGGTTGTTGGTGATGAGAACCTAGTGAAGCGTCTTAGGCAGGGGAGTGACCAGGGTTGGTTTGCATCTTAGGGTGGGGCTTTCTTGCATCCATGCGCAGAATAGCTTGGAGGAAGGCAAGCTGGTAGGTAGCAGAATGGGTCTGAGGAGGAATGGAGAAGTCCAGGAGTTGTTAAATGGGTAGAATCAAGAACAGCAGAGACATTATCAGATACAGGGAGGGAGGACAACAGTGCCTTCTTTGGACGGTGAGGAATGATACACCAGTTGCTTCTGGGGCAGGACAGATGAGATGCCATGTGCTACCCCAGCCCCTGCCCCCTACCTCCCAATCTCACGTCTTCCTAGCATCTTCCAGAACTCAGCATATTCCATTGCTCATCCGGTTTCTCTCTGCCCATGCTCTTCCCCTTAAGCCTGGAATGCCCTTGACCCCTTGTCCCTCTGGAGCTCCTGTTCGTCCTCCTCCGAAGCTTCCCTGATCCCCAGCACAGAGCTGCATCTTCCCAGAGCCCTTTGCAGTCAGGTGCCTCTCACTGGCAATGACTTCCCCTTGTTAACATTTATTGCAGGTGAGGTACCATGCCAGGAACATTACGTGCAGTGGTTCACTCTGTCTCCCCACAGTACCCTGGGAAGCAGAAGGTTTTATCTCCACTTCACAGATGACAAAACAGAGGCTAGAAAAGCCAGGATCTGAGCCCAGGCCTAATTGCCTCTACAGCCCACACTCTTAACCTCTCTGCTCCCTATGCCTTCTCACACTATACTGTGATTATGTGTTTATGTATTTCTCTTTCAGTGGACTCTGAGTTCTAATGGCATTGAGTCTAAAATGAGTCTTTCCCTCCATCCCAGAACCCCAGAGCTGGATGGAGCTTCTTTATCTGAAGCCTGAATTTCCTACTCGGAGCTCTGCCAAAAGATGCTTGCACGCCCGCCCCCCTCCCCCTTGGTGGGAACCTCACTATCATCCAAGGCAGTCAGATCTATTTCTGGATGGCTTTGCCCACCACAAGATGTCTTCCTCCTTTGAGCTTTACCGCTTAACTCTGCTTCTGTTCCCCTTAACCTCCAAAGTATAGGAGGCAGCAATGACACTGAGACATACAAGGGGATCCCTGAGGCCCCTTGCTGTTCCAGTGCACTATGCAGACTGGGCCAGCTGGTTAGCAGTGCTCTCGGCTTTAGCTGCTATCTGTCCCCTCCGGTTCCTATTAAGTTGAGCTCTTTCAAGCCTTACCATGAGGAGACGAAAGGGCAAGTTGCTCCATAGCTGCCACCCATCTCCCCTCGGGGACACACTCCTTCCAGGACCAGGCTCGGGGTGGGGGAGAAGTCAGTTTTGACAGTGGACTCACTGCTCTCCTGGTGGGGACGTCCCCCCCACCCCTGCATCTGCACCTGTCGATGTCTGTGTATTGCCACGAAGCCAACTTCTCAAAAGTCCTTGTGGAAACTTGGGCTCCTGAATTTCCAAGACAATTGAAGGTAACATGGTAAAGGCACCTGCATGGCTTAGTTTGTTAAGCGTTCGACTCTGGATTTCAGCTCAGGCCATGATCTCAAGGTTCATGAGATCGAGCCCCGTGTCAGGATCTGAGCTAGGCACGGAGCCTGCTCAAGATTCTCTCCCCTCTCTCCCTCTACCTCCCTCCCCCTCTCACACACTCTCCCTCTCTTTCAAATTAAAAAAAAAAAAAAAAGGTAAGATGTGCAGGCGGCTCCTCTCCTTGCCCGGGGATCAGGGGAGGCAGTCTTCCCTTCTCCCACCCACTCTCCCTGCCACCCCAGATCTACTAAACGAGGGGAAATGCTTCTGCACTTGGTGCTGAGGCTGTCGCTTTGTTATCTCCAGGTAAGTGGTTCCCAGGAACACACTGTTTCCAGTGGGACTGTGTGTGTGTGTGTGTGTGTGTGTGTGTCCGTTTGGTGGGGAGGGGGGAGGGGAACACAGGTAGCAACGACACCCCAGCCTGCTTTCCTGAATGCCCTGTGCTCCCCACCCCTGTGCCCATCTGACCACCTGGCACCCTCCTGTCACTTCCCACTGCTTCAAACCCCCGACACTCTGTCCATCTTCAGCCACCTTCAGTTAGGAGGTTGGGACAGAAATCCAGGAGGGAGCTGACGGAGCCTGAGGAAATGGGGTGGCAGTGAGGGTCAACTGAGGAAGAGGACTCTGCCTGTCGGAATTGGCACTGTGCAGCAGCCTGGGTCCACCTGGCGCCGTGGCAAGGGTACAGGTTCTTTATTAGGAAGGCGTAGGACCAGCTGGGCTGCGTTATGGCTTCGGGCTCTTGAGCAAAGTCACGCAGCCTCTCTGAGGCTCCGCTTCTTCCCTACAGAATGGAGACCATAAGAGAGTCAGGTGAGAGTTTGAAGGAGCCAAGTGGGTCTTTAAGGAAATAGCCTAAGGGATGCGGGTCTAGTCTGGCGGTGACTTGCCAAGTCCTATAACGCAGGCCTGGGATAGAGTCCCTCGCTGAGGCTCAGGCCCCCTCACCGTCCTGGCAGGTGCGCCCTCATATTCCCATTTTACTGCAAATGGGCCAGGCTTCCAAGAAGTTCAACGCCTTGCGCGGGGCCACCAAGAGAGTAAGTAGGAGCAGGGAACAAACCCAGGAAAGTCTGCTTGTAGGGGGTGCACCATTTTCATGGCACTCTACTGTCCATGCCTGGGGATTGGGCCGGGTGGGGGCATCTGACCATGCAATCTCTCTGGGCCTGCTACATCCTCAAAGGCTCTACTAGGACCCCCACAGCTCTGAACCCCACAGCCCCAAATAGCTTCCACCCAGACCTGATTTCCCTGATGGATTCTTCTCTTCCTTGAATGGCCCCGTCCCCACCATGCACCCGAGTTTGAAGCCTGAATGGTATCCTGGCCGCTCCTGCTCCTTCCTCAACCACCAAAGCACCAAATCTTGTCAAATCCGCTTTCTGAGTAGTTCTCAAAAACATCCCCTTCTTTCCACCCCTCACTGCCTCTTACTGTCCCTGCCCCCTGCATCCCTCCCATAGCCTAACTGCAGCCAGAGTGGTCTCTGTAAAACTCTATAGACTTGACCAAGTCACTTCTCTTCTTTGACCTTGTACCTGTGGCCTCCAGGGTCTGGAACACACCTCTCAGGTCTCCATAGCTGCCCTCCCAGGCCTTCCCACCTCAATCAGCCTTACTCAACGCAGGAGGTACGTCTTCCAGAACGTCTTCTCTGTCCTCATCCGCTCTTCAGTGTGGCCAGGTGTACTTCCTCCCCCTCTAATTGTGATTGCTTTTGTCTCTCACAGCCCCAGGTGAGGACCCCGAGGGCAATTCACCCTCAGGTGCCTCTGGTGAACAAGAAGCTGGCACACATCAGTGTTCAATGAGTGGATGGATGGTTGGATGACTGGTTTCAGTTTTATTAGTGGGTGTGTGTGAGGGATTTGTTATCCCTGCCAAGAGACATATTTGCATTTTAACAAAGGAGGCATTATTTAGAGGGTAACTCCACGGTCCATATCATGAAGAGGGAGAAATTCCCTCCACCCCTCAAAGCACATCCTGAAATAGCTGTCACCCAGGCCCAGGTCTTAAGAAAAAGACAACCCCAATAGTGTGGGACATACATTCCTAGTCATTTTTCTTCATCATTAAAGTCCATTCAAGAGACAGCAGAGCCAGAATGCCTTGAAATCCAATTTTAGGGGCCCAGAAAGGCCCTCTGGCCCCAAATATTTATTCACTCCTGTGCTGTCCAATGAAGGGGCTCAATTTGTCAGCTTATCTATTTCCCATGGGATGGTGAAGATTTGTAGGTGTGCCGTGCTTCGAAAGTTTACCCAAAGCTCTCACATCCATAATTTCTTTAGATTCTCAGGACCACATGAGTCTACACCCCACCCCACCCCATTTCAGAGGTGAGGAAATCCAAGCTTGGGAGAAGTGAGTGATTTGCCCAAGTTCATGTTGCTGTTTTTTAGCAGGTCCGGGACTAGAATGTTCCAACATACCATGGCTGTTCCTCTCCTTGACCCTCAGTCTAGTTTCAAACCTTATTAGGAAGACTCGAATTTGTTTTTTATTTGCTTGTTTTAATGTCCTCCCGGCGAGTTACTGATTTTCTGTTCGTAATTAGCTAGAATGTGTGGGGAGACACAGTGAGACAATGGAAATACCCCATTTCCCATCACACTGTCACCTTAGAGCTTTAGTGTCCATGAGTGATTTTCTAGTTCTAGCATTTTCTCTGCTTATTAGTTGGCATCCCACTGCAAGGTAGAGCTTCATCTCCTCCCCCTGTGTTAACCTTCGAGGGCTTCTGTGATGAAGTACCACCAACTTGGGGCAGGGCAGGGACCTTAAACAACAGGAATGCATGGTCTCAAAGTCTGGAGCCTGGAAGTCCAAGGTCAAGGTGTCCATAGGGATGGTTCCCATTCAGGGCTGTGAGGGAAGGCTCTGCTCCAGGCCTCTCTCCTTGGTTTGTGAATGGTCACCTTCTCCCCGTGTGTCTTCATAAGGTCTTCCCTCTATGCATGTCTATAACTGGGTCCAAATTTCCCTTTTTTAGTAAGATACCCATCATCATGGGTTAGGGCCCATCCTGATGACCCCATTTTAACTTGGTTATCTCTACAAAGACCCTGTCTCCAAATAAGATCACATTTGGGGTGCCTGGGTGGCTCAGTTAGTTAAGCATCTGACTTCAGCTCAGGTCATGATCTCACGGTTTGTGGGTTCATGCCCTGCATGGGGCGCTGTGCTGACAGCTCAGAGCCTGGAGCCTGCTTCGGATTCTGTGTCTCCCTCTTTCTCTGCCCCTCCCCTGCTCATGCTCTGTCTCTGTCTCTCTCAAAAATAAAACATAAAACAAACAAATAAGATCACATAAGATCACATTCTAGAATGTGGTTATGACTCCAATATACATGCTTTTTGGTGGGGATGGGGACTCAATTCAACCCAAAACATATTTATGGATTCTTTTTCATGTTTCTCAGTCCATCATTATCACTATTACTGGTCAAATTGTCCCAGATTTGGCCTGTGTGAGCTCCTACAATCTGCCTTCCGTGTCCTTTTGACGTATTCCCATGGTTCTTTGAGCACTTCACTACTTTCTGGCCCAAAAAGATGTTCCAGGCCCTACCTTCTCTGCTCCAGGACTAGATTCAGCTGTTTTTCCAAGAAGTAATGTTTTTATTAGGTATGTTCGTCGCCGCTGGTATGTCATCGTTTCTAAATGTTTACTTACGTATACTCACTAATCCCTCTGCTTTCTTTTTTTTTTTTTTTTTTTTTTTTTTTTAAATTTTTTTTTTCAACGTTTTTTATTTATTTTTGGGACAGAGAGAGACAGAGCATGAACGGGGGAGGGGCAGAGAGAGAGGGAGACACAGAATCGGAAACAGGCTCCAGGCTCTGAGCCATCAGCCCAGAGCCCGACGCGGGGCTCGAACTCACGGACCGTGAGATCGTGACCTGGCTGAAGTCGGACGCTTAACCGACTGCGCCACCCAGGCGCCCCCCCTCTGCTTTCATTCCAACAGCCTTCCTTCCCCCGCTCCATGTTCAATGGGCTTCTCCAGTAGGGAGAAGCCTGGCTTCCATTGCCTTCATTTGCAGAGGCCTCGAATCCAAGAAGCCTCTTACTGTTACACTGTTGTCAGTCACTTATCTGTGGAGTGAATGCTTTTTTAAAAAATTTTTTTAATGTTTATTTATTTTTGAGAAAGACAGAGACAGAGACTGAGCGTGTGTGGGGGAGGGGCAGAGAGAGAGAGGGAGACACAGAATCCGAAGCAGGCTCCAGGCTCTGCGCTGTCAGCACAGAGCCCGATGCGGGGCTTGGACTCACTAACTGCAGGATCATGACCTCAGCTGAAGTTGGATGCTTAACCGATGGAGCCACCCAGGCACCCCTGGAGCAAATACCTTTTTATTGCCTTTCTATAAAATAGTAGGTTTCTATAACAAGGGACAAAGGCAGTAAGGAGGTGCTGGGCCCTGAGGAGGGTTATCAGGGAAGAAAAGAAGAGAGTCACGGGGATCTGAAGTCTCCACTCTATGAAGATGGCCATGAAACCCATCAAAAGAAGACTCCTTTTCTGCCTGCTTGCCAGGAAGTGTGTGCAGGGTCGAGGAAGGACCAGGGAAAAACCCACTGCTCCCACCCACCCCTACCCTCCTATGTTCAGTTTGATAAGTCAGACTTTTGGATCAAATTCAGCCATGGGAGAGAGGGAGAATGGGTGCGTCCTCAATAAACTCATGCAGGCCACACCATTTGGGCAAGGCAAATATTTTGAAACTTCCTTCACCTTCTGCGTGCTCTTTTTTTTTTTCTTTAGCTTTTCATTGAGACAAAATCCACATAACACAAAGTTCATCATGTTAATGCCTTTCAAGTGTGCAGTTGAGTAGCATATCCACAGTTGGTACAACCTTCACCACTATTTAATTCTAGAACTTTTGTTTTAATGTTTATTTATTTTTGAGAGAGAGAAAGAAAGAGAGAGAGAACAGGCAGGGGAGAGGTAGAGACAGGAGAGAGTGAATCCCGAGCAGGGTCTGCCCTACCAAGAGCAGAGCCCAAACTCACAAACCTGTGAGATCATGACCTGAGCCGAAATCAAGAGTCAGTTGCTTAACCGACTGAGCCTCCTAGGTGCCCCAATTCCAGAATATTTCTGTCACCCGAAAGAAGAAATCCCATCCCTCTCGACTCCCTCTTTCTCCCAGCCCCTGACACCCACTAATCTACTTTAAGTCTCTGTGGATTTGTCCATTCTAAACAAATGGGATCTTCTTCTAAATGGGATCATACACTATATGACGTTTGGGGTCTGACTTCTGTCACAATAAATGTATCGGTACTTCCTTTTTACAGCTAAATAAAATTCCACCATATAGATATATCATCATTGTTTATAAATTCATCATCTGATGAGCATTAGCTGGTTTCCATTTTTTGACTACTGTGAATAATATTGCTGTGGACATTCACTGGCAGAACATGAGCATGTTTTCTCTTCTCTAGAGTCTAGAGTATGTACCATGGAGTTGAACTATTGAGCCATGCTGTAACCCCATGTTTGACTTGTTGAGGAACTGCCAAACTTTTTCATAGTGGTTACACAATCTTACATTCCCAGGAACAAGGTACGAGAGTTTCCATTTCTTCCCCTGCCCATGCTTATTTTCTTTTATTTTCCCATAGCCATCGATGCAAAGTGGTATCTCATTGTGGTTTTGATTTGTATGTCCCCAATGACTAATGATTTGAGTATCTCTTTGTGTGTTTATTGGCCATGCATATGTCTTCTTTGGAAAAATGTCTTGTCAGATTCTTCGTTTATTAAAAAAAATTTTTTTGTCTTTATTATGGAGCTGTAAGAGCTTTCTGAAGAATCTGTCTCGATACTGGAATTACCCAATGATTTCCAAATATTTGCCCCATTATGTGAGTTGACTTTTCATCTTTTAGATGGTATCCTTTGATTTGCAAAGTTTTTTTAATTTTTAAAAAATTTTTCTTTATTTTTGAGAGAGAGACAGAGTGCGAGTAGGAGAGGGGCAGAGAGAGAGGGAGACACAGAATCTGAAACAGGCTCTAGGCCCTGAACTGTCAGCGCAGAGCCTGACATGGGGCTCGAACTCACAAATCGCAAGATCAGGACCTGAGCTGAAGTCGGACGCTCAACTGACTGAGCCATCCAAGCACCCCTGATTTGCAGTTTTTAATTTTAGTGAAGTCCAATGATTTTTTTTCTGTGCTTGCTTGTGCCCTTGGTGTTGCATCAAAGAAACTATTACTTAATTCAAATCACTGAAGATTTACACCTATGTTTCCTTCTAAGAATTCAATAGTTTTAACTCTTACATTTATGTTGAGTTAATTTTCATATATGGTGTGAGGTAGGGGGTCCAACTTCATTCTTTTGCATGTGGATATCCAGTTGTCCCAGCACCATTTGTTGAAGAGACTATCCTTTCCCATTGAATGGCCTTGGTACCCCTGTCAAAAATCAATTGACTGGAGGCACCTGAGTGACTCAGTGGGTTAAGTGGGTTAACTTCTGCTCAAGTCATGATCTCACGGCTCCTGGAAGTCATTTCTTGTCCAAGCTAGCAGCCCACTTCTTCCAGTTCTTTCTCACTGGGATGTGTCTTAGAGTGTCCCCTCACCCCCTTGGCTCATGTCCATTGGCCCCCATCACGCAGCTTTGGGTTTAGTGCGACATCATTCCCCTTGGGGTGGCTCACGCAGGAGAGGCAACCAGGACAGCCACCCTCACTGCCGTTCTGCAAGGGTGGGACCACTACTCCCTGCTCCCTGCCAGGCACGACTCCATTTTCCTCACCTGCTCCTCCCCTCCCAGGTGCCCACCTGGCCTCCAACCTCTTCCTCCCTCCTCTCCGGCGCCTGTTGCCTAGGTGCACATGGGATGGGAGAGGCCCTCAGGGGGCATCTTGGCCCCGTCTCTCAGGCTTCGGCTATTCCTGGGTCATTGTCACAATTTTTTGTCACATGTGCACGCTATTTGTCCTGTTACCTACTTTGTTTATTTATTTATTTATTTCTCATATATATATATATATATATATATCTTTTGCTTTGTATCACGTGGTAATGTGGCTGCCACACTTGGGGAAACACAGCTCTGACCACATGCCACCTCTCAGATGGAGTAGCCACAGGAGGTGAGGGAGGGGCAGGGTCTGAGCTGGAGCTCAGCTGGGGTCAGGACATTTCACAGGGCCCCTCTTCCTTCCCTTTCCTGTCCACCTCCTTTCCTCAAGTCTACTGGGTCTGTATATGCTGTCTTGCCCTCCTCTTTCCCTCCCCTCCCCCTTTCCCTCTTCCCTCCTTCCTTCCCCTTATCCCCCTTCCTCCCCCTTTCTATTTGTGTCCTCCCTTTCTATTGCAGAATAGAAGCTCCTTCTTTTGCTCTAACTTTAAATTTAACGATCACTCTGTCTGTTGGACTCCACCCCTTCAAGCTAGAAGGGTGCACGTTCCCATTTTGGGAGCCGGGATAGGTGGCTCTGTGATGTTGTCTAGTTAGTTACCCTTTGTAGATTTCCATTTTGCCCTTGTAAAATGGGGTTGGTGATCCCTGCCTTGCCTACTTCCCCAGTCAGAGCATCCAGATTTGGCATTTTTTTTTTTTTTTTTGAGGGCCTTGGAAAAGCCTCTGAAGGATGTTCCCACTCAGGGCGAAGCACCTTACCCCAAACCCTCCCACCCAATGACCCTGCCATACGGACTCACTTGGGTTGCAACACACAGACAGCAAGGGCTTCCTGCCCTGTTCAGCCCTGTCCTCATTCTTCTCCTGCTTGCTGTTTCTGCCTGGTCTCTTCCTTCTCCAGCCCTCTCCCCCTTGGTCATAAAGTCCCCCCTACACTGTGGAGAAGCAAATATTAAAATGCATGTCATAAGATGGAATCAAAAGCCCCTGCATGTGTAAAAGGCATCTCATTTAATGCTCCCCATACTCTGTCAGGTGAGGATTGTCACTGCTGGCTGGTGACGGGAAGTGTGAGGCTAGTGAGGAGCTGAGTGGGGCACTCAGCATTTTTCACTCCGTAAAGAAGGGCAGTGGCGGGGCGCCTGGGTGGCTCAGTCGGTGAAGCGTCCGACTTCAGCTCAGGTCACAATCTCGCGGTCTGTGAGTTCGAGCCCCGCGTCGGGCTCTGGGCTGATGGCTCAGAGCCTGGAGCCTGCTTCCGATTCTGTGTCTCCCTCTCTCTCTGCCCCTCCCCCGTTCATGCTCTGTCTCCCTCTGTCTCAAAAATAAATAAACGTTAAAAAAATTAAAAAAAAAAAAAAAAAGAAGGGCAGTGGCGAGCTCAGGTGCTGCTGGTCTTGGTCCCGTCGGAGGACTTGCCTACTGACTTGTCCACGTGCATGGTGACCCCCAGTCATGCGGGGCAGAGACCACGTGGGAGTCCCTGGTCCAGTGGAGAGCGACTCAGAATTGGTCCATTGTATATTCATTCTGCAAACACTGGCCATGGGATAGGTGATCTGCTTGGGAATTGGTGGCTGTGGAAATTGGACATTGATCTCGGTGTTCATGGGCACATGGGAGACACAGACTCACAACTGGCCATCATCTGAGTGACCAGTGTGTGGCTGGGTGCCCTGGATGGCCAGAGAAAGCCGAATGTTTCCGTGAGAAGTGGAAAGGAAAGAATTGGGGAAGGGGGTTGGCCATGGAAACAGCAGTGACAAGAGTCTAAATATGGGGTCCCACCCTGGGGTCCTGGAATGGGGGGCAGACTGAAGCGAGTGCCACACTTCCCTCTGTCCGACAAGGTCACTTCCATCTCTAAGAACAGAACTGCTCATCATGATCTACAAAGCCCCCCACCCATGGTTACCATTTTCTTCCATTCTCCATATCTCAGCCCAGCTGTCAATTCCAAGTGCATCCCCCACTTTCCTTCCAGCAGAACTGGCCATGGCCAGTTCCTTCTATGTTCCCTACCCCTTGTCTCAGATTGGGGTCCTCATAACAGACCCTAAAAGGAGGATTCATGGGCAAGTAATTCATTAGGCAAGGCCTCCAGGGGAAACCAACTCTGACCACATCCCACTTCTGGAATGCAGTGGGAAGCAGATCCGGAAGGGAAGGGGGTCAGCAGAGCCCTACCACACAGAGGGAAGCTGGCCTGACTCCGCCAGGACCTCAGGAAGTGGGACAGGTCATGCCGCATCTGGAGTGTGTAACCCTCCAACAGATGTTGGTCAAGGTCTGCCCAGAGGATGTAAGTTTCTGGGTCCTTCCCCCCCCTTCTTAGAGCCTGCCAGTGAGGTGGCTTTGGCAGCTTGGGCACTGGAAATGCAAGGCCACCCAAGGCCAGTGTGTGTGAACGAGGTAAAGGACTCCAAGGACTCACGTGGACAATGAGAGTATCTGCTCTGCCCAGGCCTACTTGGTCAGCACCTGTAACCACATATTGCACACACTTGCAAATGTCTCCCCACCGGACGCCTGGCACATGGCACATGCTGAATACAAGTTGGCAAACGAACGAATGAGTGAATGAGTGGGAGGAGAGAAGATGGCTCTGCCCATTTTCCACGGAAGAAACTAGGCTCAGAAAGGTGAGGGACTTCTCCAGGATCCCACAGGAATGAACAGCTAGCACCCCAAGGATCCTCACCAGCCTTCTAACTATGCCCCCCAAACTTCTGCACTCCACTTAGATTGGGTGATCCTCTCCTCCCCCAGCGCTTTCTTAGAATACGCCAAACAACGCCTGACTCAGCTACACAAGAACTTCCCCTTGGCAGGATTCGTGGGCCTTGAGGACTTTCAGGGAAGCCTGGAAGGGGTGAGGGGAGGCTCTATCAGTGGGTGTTTCCTCCCAGCTGCCCTTATAAAAGGCAGAGGGAGGTCCAGGTGATCTGAAAGGAACGTGGCCCTCTCCTCCTGCACCCCAGCTTTAGGTCCTGAACTCCCTCTCCCACACATGGCAGGCCTTGCAACCATGGTGGCCAGCCTCCTGCTGCTGGCCCTGTGTGCCCACCGCATTGCCCCTGCAGGTAAGAGCTCCAGCCTCAGCCCGGGGCTGTCAGGCAGGACAGTGTGGCTGGGACAGCACAGTGGAGGGTGGAGGACTGACTGGGCTGGGTCTGGAGCGGAATGTTGAGGAACGGTGGCCCCAGGGCTGGGAGGTGTTGGGCTCGGGCTCGGCAGCCCAGAGTCTCAGGCAGCCCGGGCTCTTCTCTCTCCCGTCCTCTAGGCTCTGTGACCATCCCCTCTTCCTGCTGTATGTCCTTCATTTCCAAGAAAGTTCCAGAGAGCCGAGTGGTTAGCTACCAGCTGTCCAGTGGGAGCCTCTGCCCCAAGGCAGGAGTGATGTAAGTAACCTCCTCTCCCGGACCCCTGGCGCGAGAGGGGCAGGGGAGATGACTGTCCATTCAGGGTCACTGGGGAGTAAAGTTGGGAGGGCCTGGCTCTCTGATCCTGGGGAAGCCACCTCACCTCCCTGAGCCTCAGTTTTCTCCCCCAAGAGATTAGGAAGAGGACTCTGAGACAACAATCATTTCTTGAGCACCAGATATATATAAATATATACATATACTAGGCACTATTTGGGGGCATATCCCATTACCTTAACTAACCCCTGGAGGTTTTCTTCCTTTCTTGTCTTTCTTTCTTTCTTGTCTTTCTTTCTTTCTTTCTTTCTTTCTTTCTTTCTTTCTTTCTTTCTTTCTTCTTTCTTTCTTTCTTTTTCTTTCTTTCTTTCTCTTTCTTTCTTTCTTTCCTTCTTTCCTTCTTTCTTTCTTTCAAGTTTATTTACTTTGAGAGAGACAAAGAGAGAGTACAAGTGGGGGAGTGGCAGAGAGATGCGGACAGAGGATCATCCCTCTGTGGGGCTCAAACTCATGAACCGAGAGATCATGACCTGAGCCAAAGTTGGATGCTCAACCGACTGAGCCACCCAGGCGCCACTCCCTGGAGGTTTTCAGTGCATTTTCTCCTTTCCTCTACTCCCTGTGGGTAGACATTGTGTCCCTCTCTTCAGATCCAACATTAACTAAAGGCAGGGCTGGGCCTCCCCCCATCTGACAGGGAGCTTGAGAACAGGTGATGCAAAGAGATGCTGACACCCCGAGAGAAGACACCGTGTCAGGAACTGCTAGGGGGGCCCCGGGCAGCAGCTTGCCTTCTGTGGGCCTCCACACCCACGTCCTCATCAAGTCAAGAGGTCCAAGGTCATGGCCAGGTCTCAAGTGTGCCCTGTCACCCTTCCTGCAGCTTCACCACCCGGAAGGGCCAGAAGTTCTGTGGCGACCCTGAGCAGCGCTGGGTCCAGACGTACATGAAGAACCTGGACGCCAAGCGGAAGAAGGCGGCCACGGGGCTCAGGGCGATGGGTGTCAAAGCCCTCCTGCAGAGGTCCCCTGCCAGTAGCACTGCCATCTAACCACCGCCCGGCCCTCAGCTTGGGGCCTGTGCGCCAGTGATGAGAGGGGGAGAGCTCATGCACCCTGGGCCCCTTGCCTTCCCTGAGCTGGCGGAGAAGGTTCTGGAAGGAAGATGGTGGCAGCCGTCTGCCCTCCTCCGGAGCTTATGCTGGCCCTTCCCTGCCTTCCAGGCACCCAGAGCCCAGGTGCATCGGGCCTCACCTGCAGACAGTCACTGCTTGTGTCTCAAAGCTTAGCCTAGAGCTGGCTTCTTGGGTCCTCGGGTCTTGCAGTGGGATCTGTCTGTCTGGGTATGGGTGACCTGTCAACAGCTGTGGCTCTTCATCACTCTACAGAAGCCCTGAGCCTGCCCCACTTCCAGAATCCCGGGTGAATAAAAACCCAATAAAATCTAGGGCTCCTTTGCTGCGCGTGTTGCCAGATCCCCAGCCTTCCTCGCACACAGCTCATGGGATGTAATTAATGACGTTTTCAGGGACTCTTTGGTTTTTGTGATGAAATGGACCTAGAGGGTGAGGATGAGGGGCCAGTCTGGGTTGTTAAATTCCTTTGGGAAGAAAGGGTTTGGGGGAGGCGTTCCGCTTTATGGAATGGCTGGCCCTGTGCTTCTCTGGGAACAAAGACCTGCTCTGCCTTTAAGGCCGGTTCTTTCCCTACATTTTTGGAATGTGAGGATGGAGTCGGGGTTCTGGTAGGAGAAGGATTCCAGGGTCCCCCCCCCCACCCATGTATGAGATATCGTGTGATTTGTATGTCAAAAGTGTAGACACAATTGCTCTTCTCAAATAACAATTCAAATAAAATGTGATTTCTCCTCAGGTAATTGTGTCTTGCCTGCTCTCTTCCTGTGGGGACAGGGTTGGGGTCTGAACAATGGGAGTGTGTGCCCCAGAGATGATCTGGAGTTGCCCATTGGAGGGGATAAAGGCAGCCTGAGCCCCGGGCATCCCAGGAGTGGTCTTAGCCTGTTCCTGGGAGTCCTGTCATGAACTTTGTAAAAACATTCACGCACAGCAGGATTCTATTAGATTTTTTAAAAATTTCAACAGAACACATTATTGCACAAGGAACTGTTGCAGGCACGACAAGGCTATAAAATGACAAAGAGGGGCTCCAGCTTCAGAGAATTAGGGAGAAAAATAACTCACACACACACACACACACTCACACTCACACACACTCACAAATCAAGAGCAGTGTGGGTTTAGTACCAATCCTACTTTGTAAGCTGCATGACCTTGAAACATGTCACGGTCTCTGTGCCTCGGTTTTCCTCAGCTGTAAAATGGGAATAATAAGCCCTTTTAAACCTTGGGTTTTCGCCAGAATCAGACCCTGAAACAAAGATCCGAGTGCAATGATTATGTATGGGAGGTACAGGAAGTAACCTCGAGAGAATGGGGAGGCAACACAAGACAACACAAGGCAAGGAAGGTGGCCAGGAACGGAGGGTCACCAGGCAGAGCTCAGTCAGAGCTGGGAAGTGGGTGAGACCCACCCCTCATCACAGCCCTGCTGCGTCAGTCATTGCCAGCTGTGCGCAGGGGTGCTCTTTCTGCAGGGGGGAGTAGAGCAACCTCCCTCGGTTGCAAACAAGCCTTCGGGCGTGGAGAGTCACAGAAGGTGTGAGAAGGCGGGAGGCATTCTGGGTGCAGCTGCTGTTGAGGTTCTTGCAACTCGACCACAAAGCAGAATAAAGAGTAACGCTAACAGTACAAATGAGGGACGTTATGGGTGTGCGTTGAGGGGATCCTGCAGACATCCTCAGCACGAGGTTGGCATCTGAATGTGACTGAGGTTTCCCTCGGCAAGAAGAGTGTTGTTTCTGGGGATGGATGAAAGCTGGAGCATTCAGGGAAGGGAGACAGGAAGGCGAGGGACAGGGGCCAGACCATAGATGACAACAGAAGTCTGACTCACGGGCTGTGCAGCAACTGGCCCGGAACCATCACAACTGGGTCAGAGACTGCCAGCTTCCTAGTCCCACCCCACCCCCCAGCCCTTTTCCAACTCAGGACCAGCCAGAGGGAGCCAGCTATATATTCCCAAGTCAATCACAGAAGCTGTTCGCTTCTCCAGGCCAACCACCTCCCACCAAAGCACCCCTGTGCCTCCCCGTTTGTCCACTCTGAGCCCCCCACCCCACCCCACCCCCCCGTTCCCTGGCCTGCCTTTGAGTCTCTGCAGACACCAGTGAGAGCGGCTGACTGTCTTGCTGTAGCAAGCTCTGAATGAATAATGTGTTTGTCTTCATCTGGGTGGTCTTGGTTAATTTCCACAAGGTAGGCGTGTAGTCTGGCCTCACTTCCCACATCTGTAAAATGGGCATAATAGAACTATCTATTTGATGAGTTGATTGTGAGGACTAAATAAGGCATTAATGCACGGGAAGCACTTAGCTCAGTGCCTGGCACATAGTAGAGGCTCAATAAATGTTAGCTGAGGGCATGACCCAGCCCAGCTGGGAGGCGGAGAAGCTGAAGCTGGTCTTGCAGGGGCCAGGGCATCTGGCTGACAGTTTCTTTTCTTTAATTGAAACGTAAATGACATTCAATAATATACTGTTAGTTTCAGGTGTACATCAGAGTGATATGATATGTTTCTACACTTCGATATGGTCCCCACAGTAAGTGTAGTTACTATCTGTCACCATACAAGGTATGACAGTATTACTGACTGTAGGGGCGCCCAGGTGGCTCAGCGTTTAAGCACCCGACTTCGACTCCCGTCACGATCTTGTACTTCACGGGTTTGAGCCCTGCGTAGGGCTCTGCACTGACAGTGAGGAGCCTGCTTCAGATTCTCTGTTCCCCTCTGTCTCTGCCCCTCCCCCCCTCAAAATAAATAAATATTCAAAAAATGTATTATTGATTATATTCCCTGGGCTGTGTGTTACATCCTCAGGACGTATTTACTTTGTAACCGCAAGTTTGTACCTCTTAACCCCCTTCACCCCCGGCTGACACTTCTGTGTCCATTCCGGGAGGCTCTGTGCCCCTGCTCCCTCCTGTCTCATTTCTCTGGTGGCCTTTAAATGTGTCTGGAGAAAGAAGGCACCGGTGGGGAGCATGGGAACTGTCCACCAGATGCCCTGCTCTGCCTTTGTCTGGCCTTGCTCTAGAATGTGAGCCATGGACCTGGATGGCCGCTCTGTGTATGGTGAGGTGACACCCTCCTATCCTACTTCTGAACAGGCCACCAGCACAATGACACATGCACTGAGTCACCCACACTCTTTCTCAGGCTCCCTTGGGAAGGACATATTCTGGAGATGGACGGCGTGCCAGGGGCTGGTCAGGGAGGGACTGGGTTCAGTTTGTGGCCATGTTAGGGCAAAGTTGACCTGTGTTTGGGAGAGCTCTCCACTTCCAGCAAAACCTGTCAATAAAAGCTCTCGGGGGCGCCTGGGTGGCTTAGTCGGTTAAGTGTCTGGCTTCAGCTCAGGTCACGGTCTCATGGTTCACGGGTTCGAGCCCCGCATCGGGCTCTGTGCTGACAGCTCAGGGCCTGGAGCCTGCTTCCGATTCTACGTCTCCCTCTCTCTCTCTCTGCCCCTCCCCAGCTCATGCTCTCTCTTTCTCTCAAAAATAAATAAACATTTAAAAAAATTTGTTTAAAAAGTGAATTAAAAGTTCTTTCATAAGCACGCAGCTGGTATGTCAAAAGGTATTATTGTAACCCAAGAGCGGAAGAGGAAGAGAGCACCTGAGGCCTTGAGGCCAAGTGAGAAAAAATGAAAGACACGGAACAGCCGCTCACAATCCTGACTGGGCTTCAGAATCATCTGTGAAGCTTTAAATACATATTCCTGGGCCCTACCCCATATGTGGTGACTCAGACTCTGCCAGAATGAGACCCAGAAATCTGCAATCTTTTTTCTTCAATGTTTATTTATTTATTTTGAGAGAGAGAGAGAGAGAGGGAGAGAGAGAGAATCCCAAGCAGGTCTCATGCTGCCAGCCTAGAGCCCAACATGGGGCTCGATCCCAGAAACCATGAATTATGACCTGGGCTGAAATCAAGAGTCAGACGTTCCATTGACTGAGCCACCCAGGTGCTCCAAATCTGCAATCTTTTAAAAAGTTTGCCAGGGGCACCCGGGTGGCTCAGTCAGTTGGGCATCTGACTTCAGCTCAGGTCATGATCTCACGATCCGTGAGTTCGAGCCCTGTGTTGGGTTCTGTGCTGACAGCTCAGAGCCTGGAGCCTGCTTCGGATTCTGTGTCTCCCTCTCTTTCTGCACTTCCCCTGCTCACACTCTGTCGCTCTCCCTCTCTCTCTCTCAAAAATAAACATTAAAAATATTTTTTTTCAGTTGCCCAAATTGGTGCAGCCACGGTGGAAAACAGTATGAGGTACCTCAAAGAATAACAATGGAACTATTAATTCAGCAATTCCACTCCTGGGTATTTCTCCAAAGGAAAGGAAAATACTAACTTTTTGTTTTCATTAACTCTCAAATAAACATTTTATCAGATTCGATCTCAAATTTTTAATATATATATATATTATTTTATTATAATAAGAATAGAATGTCAAAACAGGGCATAGATACTACACACACATATAGAAAATTAGTTGTTGATAGAAAATGTTTACACTGGAATAACAATCAAAACGAAAATTTCGTTTTGCCTGTTTTCCATTTATTAAAAAGGTCTTCATGTTGTGAAAATAGTTCCAACTTCTTTTCTAAACTTCTAGCCTAGCAACAAAATCAGTATATGTCTCCTATTGGCACAAAATAAAATATTTGACACATCAGATGACATACAATGACTACAACAGTAATTTTACCATATAAGGATTTACCTCACTCTGAGGCACTTCACGCACGAAAACTGTTCATTTGTTTCTTTTTTTTTTAACTTTCTTTTTTCTTTTTTAAAATTTACATCCAAATAAGTTAGCATCTAGTGCAACAATGATTTCAGGAGTAGATTCCTTAATGCCCCTTACCCATTTAGCCCATCCCCCCTCCCACAACCCCTCCGGTAACCCTCAGTTTGTTCTCCATATTTATGAGTCTCTGCTGTTTTGTCCCCTCTGTTTTTATATTATTTTTGTTTCCCTTCCCTTATGTTCATCTGTTTTGTCTCTTAAAGTCCTCATATGAGTGAAGTCATGATTTTTGTCTTTCTCTGACTAATTTCACTTAGCATAATACCCTCCAGTTCCATCCACGTAGTTGCAAATGGCAAGATTTCATTCTTTTTGATTGCCCAGTAATACTCCATTGTATATATAGACCACATCTTCTTTATCCATTCATCCATCGATGGGCATTTGGGTTCTTTCCATCCTTTGGTTATTGTCGATAGTGCTGCTGTAAACATGGGGGTGCATGTGTCCCTTCAAAACAGCACACCTGTATCCCTTGGATAAATGCCTAGTAGTGCAATTGCTGGGTCGTAAGGTAGTTCTATTTTTAGTTTTTTGAGGAACCTCCATACTCTTTTCCAGAGTGGCTGCACCAGCTTGCATTCCCAAGGAAAATACCCAATTGAAAAGATATGTGTGCCCTCATGTTCACTGCAGCATAATTTACAAAGTCCAAGATATGGAAGCAACCTAAGTGTCTATCGGCGGATGCATGGATAAGGAAAAGGTGATGTATATATATGCAATGGAAAATAATTCAGCCATAAACAATCCTGCCATTAACAGGGGCGGACCTTGAGGGCATTATGCAAAGCGGAGTCAATTAAACAAGAAAAGACAAATACTGTATGATCTCATTTATACGTGGAATCTTTTTTTTTTTTTTTTTTTTTAATAAACGGACTCACAGATACAGAGAACAGATTGGTGGTTGCCAGAGGCGGGTGGGGTGGGGTGTGAAATGAGCATAGCAGGGTCAAAAGGTACCAGCTCCGGGTAGAAGATGAGTAAGTCCTGGGGGTGTCCCATGTAGCACCAGAACTAGAGTTAACAATACCGTATTGTATATATGAAAGTCGCTAAGGGAGTGGGTCTTAAAAGTTCTTCCTGCATGAAAAAGTTGTAACTGTGTGTGGGGACAGATGTTAACTTATTGCGGTGACCATTTCACAATATATACGTGTCCGATCATTATGTTGTACCCCTGACACTAATACAATGTTCTATGGTCTCGGCTTCTTCTGCTTTCAGATGGCGGCTGCAGTGGTAAAATAAAGGTGGCGACATCATAAAGTCTCATATTTGTTCAAAGCCTTTGTACTTTTCAAGTTTCACCCTTTCCCTCTGTCCTCCCCCTGCCCCCCCACCCGCCCCGCCTGATTTTTCTTCTCTCCCCAAAAAGCCAGCCTACCTACTGGGCTCAGCAAGGCTCCATCCATCTGCTGAGAGGGCAGTGCTTCTGGACAGCCATGTGATGATGGCAGTCCGTGCTCGGCTGTCCCCCCGAGCAGATCAGTTCTTCCAGAAAGACAGCTTCTCTTCTTCCCCATCCCCATTTCCATTTTGGAAGCAGACCTGCCTGGAGAGGCTCATCTGGCCAAGGGAGATGTTTTGCCATCAGAAGTACTTGAAATCTCTTTGAGATCTTGCAAATCTATTTGTTCTGCAGAATTCCACCGCCTTGTTTCTCGGGATTGAATCTCTATTAAGAGTTATCTAACTTCCCAGAATTATAGTTCTGTCAGTTTCCAGAAAACACCTTCAGGACACTTAAAGATTTCTTCCCCCTGAAGCTGTGGGGTGGACTCACAGGCCTCGAGTGCTCGGCCCAAACCGGACAGCAAGAGGACCCCTTGAATGCTCAGCCCACCCACCACACTCCCAACTCCCTCTCTTCCTTGGCTCCCACCCAATCCCATCTGCGGTCATGCTGCTGCTCCTTGGTCACTTTCAAGCAGTCGCTTTTTGGCCTCTGCATTTTCTGATTCCAGGAAAAGATACCCTGTTACTGGCTTTCCCTAGAAACGTCACCATCCTTCTGGCGCTCTAACTTCTGAGCAGTGATAAGCCCTATGGAACGGGCGCTTCTTGCCAGGACGCCATGGGTATGGCCCGGTCACAATAGTGCCGGGTGACGCTTTCCGGGGATTACCAGGAGAAACTTCTCATGGGACTCAGAATCGGGAAGAGCTGTATTCTCCCAAGCAATGAGCGGTTGGTTTTTATGTTCTGGACGTTGTGAATCCTGGGACTGAGTGCACCTCCCTTTCTGTGTCAGCTCTTTGAAACTTTATCAGCTCTTGCAGCCCGAACAGGTGCAACACCTTATCTGTACCTGTCATTATTTGCCCTTTCCTTTGATATCCTCACTTAACTACAGGTTAGTTTTGGATCCAGGACAGAACCCGGAGCAAGCTAACCTTGAGGCCCTTTCTCAGGGGAGGGGGCAGGGGACAGGGGACGCTCAAGAGGCAGGAGAGGGCACACACTTGAGACACACCTGGCTTTGAACCTTGGCTCTGCTGCCTGAGAGCTGTGTGACCTTGAACAAATTCTCTCCCCTCTTGGAACCTCAGTTTCGTTGGCAGGAGATGGTTGGCCCACTAAAACCTCCTTCACAGGACTGCTTTGGGGATTAAGTGGAGTAACCGGGAACATGCGAATGGGAAAAAGGTTTGTCTTTTCTGACGCCAGGGAATATGTTTTTCTTGGCTTGACTCCACCCTGCTTCTATCACACCCAAACTAGGATGGAGCCTACCTCTTGCGGGGGCTGCCCAGCTCTGGGGAAACCCTCCTAACACACTGGGCCCCCTTCTGCTCTCTCCCCGATGTCCAGATCTCACTGGGGACAGTAGACAGAGGATCCATTTCCATTCACTCAACTCTGGTCTTGTCCACCGTGGACTTCCAGGGCCTGCGGCAGTGCCTGGGTGCCTGGTGAGAACCCAACAAACGTGTGTGACATAAATGGATTCCAGACTCTGTGCTGAAGGCTTATGAAAACCAACAAGAAGCCTTCTTCCCGGTTCCTTGATGATGAATTGCAGGGGCAGGGTGAGGGTACAAATGGGGAATAACCAGTACGTTGTCCTTCAAGGCTAAATGCAAAGATCACTTTCTTTTTTTTTTTTTTTTTCAACGTTTTTATTTATTCTTCGGACAGAGAGAGACAGAGCATGAACGGGGGAGGGGCAGAGAGAGAGGGAGACACAGAATCGGAAACAGGCTCCAGGGTCTGAGCCATCAGCCCAGAGCCTGACGTGGGGCTCGAACTCCCGGACCGCGAGATCGTGACGTGGCTGACGTCGGACGCTTAACCGACTGCGCCACCCAGGCGCCCCGAAGATCACTTTCTTTAATGGAAGACTCTTCTGGCACCCTAGCCTCCTTCAGATTCCCTCGATGTACATTTCTGAAGCTCCCTAAGCTTCTCCATCAAAGTACATGCCCAGGGGTAATTGATAAGGTATTGGGTAATTGTTTTCTGCTGATGTCTATTCCCTCCACGAGAACGTCCGCAGCAGAGACCACATCTGTCTTGTTTATCTCTGGATCTCAGCATCTCACACAGTGTGGAGAACAACAACAACAAAATCATTTGTTGCATGAATGAGTCAGTGAAGAAATGAACGGGAAGAGCTCGCCGTCCAAGAAGGAAGGCGGACAGGTAAGCTGATGTGTGTGGAGAGTGCCGTCTGCAATTCAGCTCTGTATAATGTGGAGCTGGAGGATGGCCACAGGATCCAGCTGGGAATGATGGAGGAAAGGCTTCCCCCAACAGACGACATGGGTTGTAGGCTGGGAAGGTGGAGTCTTTGCAGACACAGAACGGGGTGTTCTGCCCCCAGCAGAAGGATATTCCATTGCAAAATATCCTCCAAAATATTTTGTTTATGCTCAAATCCTTGCCTAAGGATCTGCTTCTGGGAGAACCCAGTGAGCTCGGGCTGCCATAAATGACAGATGTTTATTTCTGGAGCACAGAGTCCTGAAGGCTGCAAGTCAAAGGTCAAGGTGTTAGCAGACTTGGTTTCTCCTGGGGCCTCTCTCCTGGGTGTGCCGGTGGCCACCTCTTCACTGTGCCTTCAAACGGCCTTTGCTCTGTGTGCACACATTCTTGATGTCTCTTCCACCTCTTATAAGGATTCCAGTCCTATCAGATTAGGGCCCCACCCTTGACCTTAATTACCTCTTTTTTTTTTTTTTTAATGTTTCTTTATTCTTGAGAGAGAAGAAACTGCAAGTGGGGAAGGGGCAGAGAGAGGCGGAGACACAGGATCCTAAGCAAGTTCCAGGTTCTGAGCCATCAACACAGAGCCCAACGCGGGCTTGAACCCACAAACCATGAGATCACGACCTGAGCCGAAGTCGGACACTCAGCCGACTGAGCCACCAACCTTAATTACCTCTATAAGGCTCTTATCTCCAAATACAGTCACACTGGGGATTAGTGAACACAATTCAGTCTATAGTGAGGCAAATCAGCTAAAAGGAAGGGGGGGCCCAGAGAGGTGAGCCAGGAGAGGCCCGATTCTGGGAGAGTGTCCAGAGTAGTGGGGAATGCAGATTATAGTCCAGACCTCGGGAGCCATATGGGATTGAGGGTTCTGAGATATCCATACATACATGGGGTGGGAAGGCCGATTAGCAGGCTGGAGGGTAGGGGTCATGGGCTTCAACCACAGGGAAGAGGATGGGGGCAAGACAGCAGGATCCAGGATTCAGTAATTTATCTGCCATATCATTTCATCCTCCTTCACCAAGGTATTGAAATATACGTAGACACTTTTCCAAAGAAGATGTCCAGATGGCCAACGGACACATGAACAGACGCTCAGCGTGGCTCATCATCAGGGAACTACAAATCAAAACCACACTGAGATACTACTACCTCACACTGGTCAGAGTGGCTAAAATTAACAACTCAGGAAACAAGAGATGCTGGCGAGGAACCCTCTTTCACTGTTGGTGGGAAAGCAAACTGGTGCAGCCGCTCTGGAAAATAGTGTGGAGGTTCCTCAAAAAATTAAAAACAGAACTACCCTGTGACCTAGCAATAGCCCTACTAGGAATTTATCCAGAGGATATGGGAGTGCTGATTCATAGGGGCACATGTACCCCGCAGCACTATTAACAATAGCCAATGCTATTGGAGAACGCTGTGGTTACTGTTCATTGTGTCCCATTTACGAAACCTTTGGGTGCCCAGCGCACTGTAGCTGCTGGAGCAGAAACTGGGGCATGAAGGTGGCCAGTAGGAAGGTGGCCAATTTGCGGGGCAAATTGAAGGCATGGGGGTGGGGGTGGGGGGCTCAGCCTGAAAAAGAGAACTTTCGGGGACAAACATGATAATGATTGTAGCAGGTGCTATTGGGGCCCCCTGCATATCCCCTTACCGTTCACTTCTGTGAGCCAAAGTCTGCTTATTGAGGACACCTGCCCCTGCCTCAGAGCCTTTCCCCTGATCCCAAGCACGCTTGGCCCGCTCCTAGGACAAGACAGGGATGATGGGGTGCAGCCTTCAGTCACTGACAAGCAGAGAGGTGGAGAGTTAGTATCCCCACTTCTTCACCCCACAGTCGGGCCAACTCAGGCTTGTTCTGCACCGGTGCCCCGAGCCCCTCAGAGCCACCCCCATGCCGTGGCTGCTCCTGCCAGTAACCTGCGTGATCACCCGCCTCCGTGTTGGTGTCCTCCTGTCCCCCACCTCCCGTCCCCTCTCCTCGACTGGTGTCTTCTGGGATCACGAATTGCTTGCACTGGGGTCCTCGTCTCCTCTCCTGTTTGAGGGGAACCCAAACTAAAACAATGGTCTTCAAATCGGCCAAAACCTCAATTTCTTCATCTTCTAACAGAAGCTAAGAGAAATTAGGCATTTTTAAACAGATCTGGTGAATTGGTGGAAGCAATGAAAATATAGATTTCAGCCAATTTTTTTTTTTTTGAGAGAGAGAGAGAGAGAGAGTGTGTGTGTGTGTGTGAAGAGGAGAGGGGCAGAAGGAAAGAGAGAGAGAATCCCAAGCATGCTCCAAGCTCAGTGCAGAGCCTGTAGTGGGGCTCAATCCCACGACCCTGGGATCATGGCCTGAGCCAAAATGAAGAGTCGGACGCTCAGCCAACTGAGCCACCCAGACACCCCAGATTTCAGCCAAATTTTAAAAAGAACCTAAAAAGACTTTGTCAAAGTCTGAGCTGTCTTAGCTTGTGACAAGGTCAGCAGTGAGTTCAGAACTGTAGTCAAAACAGTCTGGATGACTTGGGTGGGTGGTTGGGGGTGGGTGTTGTTTTAAAGGGTCTCAGACAGCTCTGAAAAATTCTATGGTTCTAGATGGCTAGTGGATTTTTTTCTTTTACCTTAAACTCAAAATGTTAAAGCCCCAGGGGGCATCATCTGGAGGACGGGGGTGGATATGACTGAACACAGTGTTATGAAATACAGATGTGAAAGTCCCTCTCTACCTGCCCCCCAGACTCTCCTGGGGAAATTCACTGCCCCATTCTAGAATTCACTTTCCCCATTTTGGCCAAATCTGGCTAATATATAGATTCCTGGATACCCCTCCCAAAAAGCCTGATCCAGGAGGTACAAAGCAGGAACAGGGAATATAGTTGTGTGTGTGTGTGTGTGTGTGTGTTCAGGGTCCAGGCAATTGTGATGTCCTGTCTGGTTTGGAGCTCTCTAACCCTGAAGAGATAGCTTGAAGTGCCCCCAAGCAGCTCTGACCCTGTGTGTCAGGTGATGTGTGGCACTGAGAAGACAGGACGGGCACACGCCCGAGCATTGTTCTTTAGCATTCATTATCATGGCTGGGCTGCTCTGTGCTCCTGTCCTGAGACTGTCTGTACTTCACCAAGAGATAAGCAGTGTTTAGGAAGCAAAGAAAGCTAGGGCCAAGAGCTAGAAATCAGTCCAGAACAACATCAATTGTGTTCTAAGGTGATTTAAGTCAGTTCTCAAGAATTATTATTTCATTCCCTCTGCCTTTGCTTTTCAAACAGGAGAGCATTGGTTCAGACAAAAGCAGGGGATGGGAGAGGCAGGCAGAAACTCCCAGTGGGGTGCTGGCTCCTCCCCTTCCCTCAGAAGACTTTCCCTTTCTTTCCAGTCTTCTTCCTTGGGTAACAGGTTGTTCTTACGTGATAGGGTCAAAAGAGCTGTTTTTGCCTCAACCACAAAATTCTCTGGAATTCTCTTCAGGGACGACTCAACCCTATAAAAGGGACTCCAGTGGAGTCAGGAGGAACTTGGGAGGACACTGTGAAGGGCCCCGCTTGTGGCACCATGAAGAGCCTTCCTGTTGGCTTTCTTGTTCTCCTGATCTTCATCCTGAGTGTCCATCTCGGAGTTGCCACACGTATGGAGCTGTCCCACTCCCTTCTCAGGCAGGCTGGGAGGAGAAGCAAAGGGCCACCTCCAGGCTCCTTCCTTTCCCTGTTTTTTAGGTGGCAGCAATGTGGCCAAGTTCTGCTGCTTCCAATATAGCCACAAGATCCTTCCTTGGAAGTGGGTGCATTCCTATAAATTCACCAGGAACAGCTGCTCCCAGCGGGCTGTGATGTGAGTATTTCTTGTCTGGGCTTTCAGGGTTCCTACTGGCCATGTGATTGCATGGGTGCTGGGCACACCCCCACAGTGCCAGGATGAGCTCAGGATGGGAACCTGGTAACTTAGGTCATCACCCTGCCTCTGCCACTAACAAGTGTGACCCTTAGCCTTGGTTTCCTAACTTTCAAACCATGTGCCAGGCAATGTGCTAAGTGCTGGGTATAAAAGAGAGAACAGGGGCACCTGGGTGGCTCAGTTGGTTAAGCGTCTGACTCTTGGTTTTGGCTCAGGTCATGATCTCACGGTTTATGAGTTGGAGCCTTGCATCGGGTTCTGTGCTGACAGTGTGGAGCCTGCTTGGGATTCTCTCTCTCTCTCTCTCTCTCTCTCTCCCCACCCCGCCCCTTCCCTGCTCACTCCTCTGTCTCTGTCACTCTCTCCAAAATAAATAAATAAAATTAATAAAAAATAATTTTTTTTTTTTTTTAAATTTTTTTTTTTTTTTTTTTTTTTAACGTATATTCATTTTAGAGACAGAGAGAGACAGAGCATGAACTGGGGAGGGGCAGAGAGAGAGGGAGACACAGAATCGGAAACAGGCTCCAGGCTCCGAGCCATCAGCCCAGAGCCCGACGCGGGGCTCGAACTCACGGACCGCGAGATCGTGACCTGGCTGAAGTCGGACGCTTAACCGACTGCGCCACCCAGGCGCCCCTAATAAAAAATAATTTTTAAAAAAAGAGGGGGGCACCTGGGTGGCTCAGTCAGTTGTGTCCAACTTTGGCTCAGGTCATGATCTCATGGTTTGTGAGTTTGAGCTCCACATTGAGCTCTGTGCTGACAGCTCAGAGCCTGGAGCCTGCTTCAGATTCTGTGTCTCCCTCTCTCTGCCCCTCTCCCACGCATGCTCTGTCTCTCTCTCTCTCTCTCTCTGTCTCTGTCTCTCAAAACTAAATAAAAACTAGAAGAAAAAAGAAAAAAAGAAAACAACAAGGTGGTTCTAAGCTCCAGCATAAGTGCCCCCATGAACCTGGCAGAAACTCCATAACCTTCTATGACTTTGTCTGTGAGGTCACACACCATCACTTCTGCCACAATCTGCCACCGGTCAACCAGTCCCTAAGGCTGGCCTATATTTCTTTCAATGGGAGTGATGTCAGAGACATTCCCAGCTATGCTTTCAAATGTTCACAAAACTGCCTCTCCCTTATTCACCCCTCCCCACTTTGGGCTGTTTTTCCCTGCCTGTGCTGGGACCTGCCTGAGAGCCCCGTAAATACTACTGTACCCTACAAGTTGTTCCAGGCTAAAGTGCCCCGGACCTAGGTTCTCATCACCCTCAGGAGTGGTCTCAGGGGACAGAAGGCTGGAGGACATTCAGGGATATCAACCACGACCCCCCACTCTCCATGAGTGCACAGCATCGTGAGAGTGCAGGAATCCCGTATAAGCGGCCACGGCAAACAGCCCAGGATAATGTGGTTGAGAATTAAACAGCATGACAGGCTTTTATCGCCTGTTTTTGCTTAAAGATTTCATGTGCTATAATTCCACAAATTAAAAATAACGACAAAAAAAAAAAAGGAGAAGAAGAATTAAGCAGCATGATGCATATGAGGTTCCCTTTGGGAGGTTGAGGCAAAGATTCTAAACTGGGTGGTAGTAATGTTTGCATCATCCGTGGATCTACTTAAAAGCAGTGAATTATAATTATATGCTTTATTTTTAGTTTTTTTAATGTTTTATTTTATTTTTGAGAGAGAGAGAGCAAGGGAGACACAGAATCTGAAGCAGGCTCCAGGCTCTGAGCTGTCAGCACAGAGCCCGACGCAGGGCTCAAACTCACAAACCATGAGATCATGACCTGAGCCGAAGTCAGGAACTTAACCGACTGAGCAACCCAGGTGCTCCTAAATTATGCACTTTAAAGAGTAAATTGCATGGTGTGTGAATTATGTCTCAATAAAGCTTTTCCATTAAAACAAAAGAATTAAGAGGCATGGTACAGGTTACATGCTTCGCACTAGAGCTGTTGGAAATGATTTCCTGGGGGAGGTGGGCCTGGAAGCATGGTCTCCAGTAGAAAACAGGGCCAAGGGGAAAGAAGGACCAGAAGACGGAACAGAAACTGTGTAACAGGTGCAGCAAGGCCAGAAAAAGTCAGTCAAGTGGCTGACCCTCCCTTTCCATCTCTTCAGGAGGCAAAAGTTCTCAGTACTGACTGTCAGCTTCTCTTTTCTGCAGATTCGTTACCAAAAAAGGCCATAAAGTCTGTGCACAGCCAAAGGAAAAATGGGTGCAAAGATACATTTCTTTACTTAGAGCACAGCAGCAAATGTGACCTGTTGAACCTTCAGCCCCAGGGTACCTGGACCCTGCTCTTGAGATTGCTATCCTTGGTGGAGCCTGGAGATTTTCTTCAGCAGGAGGCCCCATGGGCTGGAGGAGGAGGAGGAGGAGGAGGAGGAGGAGGAGGAGGAGGAGGAGGGGAGGAGGGGGGGAGGAGGGGAGGAGGGGGAGGAGGAGGGGGAGGAGGAGGGGGAGAGGGGAGGAGGAGGAGGAAAGGTTTTAATAAAGATTTCTCCATTAAGATTTGATGTACTCCTAAATATCCTTATTCAGTAAAACCTGAATCTTCTCCAAAGAAAAGAAATTGAGTCAGTATTTTTGGCTGATTGCCTGGCTTGTCCCCCCATTCCCTGCACTGACACTGGTATGGAATTCTTCCTCATGTTTCTGTGCAACAAAACAAAACAAAACAAAACAAAGCAACAAGGGGAAGTTTAATGTGTTTGGACATGCCAATTAAATGTTTTCACGTTAGAGAGGTAAGTTTATGTTGTTTGGAAAGTTAAGTTCTGTGCAACCCCTCTGTTGGTTTCGGCTCAGGTCATGATCCCAGGGTCATGTGATTGAGACCTATGTCAGGGGCTCAGTGTAGAGCCTGCTTAAGATTTTAAGATTCTCTCTCTCTCTCTCTCTCTCTCTGGACACCTGGGTGGCTCAGTCAGTTGCACATCAAACTTTGGGTCAGGTAATGATTTTGTGGTTCGAGCGTTCAAGCCCTGCATCAGGCTCTCCGCTTTTAGCGAAAAGCCCACTTCGGATCTTCTGTCCCCCTGCCCCCTCTCTGCCCCTCCCTCGCTCGCACTCTCTCTCTCTCTCAAAAGTAAAATAAAACATTAAAAAAAAAAAAAGATTCTCTCTCTCCCTCCGCCCCCCCTCTCCTGCTGGCATGCACTCTGTCTCTCAAAATAAAAATGAAAAAAATTAAGCAACAAAGTTTATGGAGCATCAATTGAGTTGATTCTGAAATAGCAGAGAAATTGCAAACTAGGGGGAACCATGGGCAAGTCTGGAGAACAAAGGAGGAGCTCAACCTTCTAGAGAGGAAAGGAGGAAGTTTCCAGGGATTGTTTGGCACAAAAGCTCGTTGGAGGGAAAGGATAACTAGAACTGGGCTGTAGCTTCTTATTGGCTGCAGCTTCTCATTGGCTGCAGCTTCTCATTGGCTACAGCTTCTCATTGGCTGCAGGTGAGGGCAGCGTGCAGTTGCTGGGCAGATTGGAAATCTCCCTTCTTCCTGCTGCTCTGTGTGTGAGTGGTGGTGCCTCAGTCCTCTCCCTTTGTGCTTCCCCACTCTTTTTTTTTTTTTTTTTATAAGTAGGCTCCACGCCCAACATGGGGTTTGAACTCATGACCCTGAGTTGAAGAGTCACATGCTATACCGACCAAGACAGCCAGATGTCCCAGCTCCATTTTTGAATGAGATTTTCTTTATTCATTTTCACATTCCCTGCCCCCCCCCCCTTTTGATCAAGATTTTTCCTCGAAATCATCACTGTTCCAGAGTCAGGCTATATCATCATATCTAGTGGTCATATCTAGTGGTTTTGTCCCGCACCTTTCCTGATCATGTTGCATGTCAAAGGGAAAAATGCATAGCAAATGGAGGCCATTGAAGACCACGTTTGAGTAACAAGGAAAGGTAAGAGAAATAACTCTTGGGTGTTCGCCATTTAAAGTCCGTATCTTATCAAGGTTGTAATCATCTTGAAACTTTGAGCCAGCATCACCCATGGGGTCCATCATTTCTACAAAGGGTTTGATGGGCCACAGGTACAACGCTAAAAAATGACTGTACAAAACAAACGAGGGGCAGCATAATAAACCCAATGGTCCTAGATCGGGAGCTGAAACCTGAAGGTAACCAGCTAAAGAGATCAAAAGACCAGGGGTCAGTTAGGCCAGGTTTTCTCCTAGCCCAAAATGAAAAACTGTTCTAAGTTCCAGAGATTACCCCCTTCAGCAATGACCTGGGAGATACCGATGATGGTGTTCTTTCCAGGCTAATACCAGAGTTAAGGAATGAATGGGAAGAAGAAAGAGTTTCAGGTTCAAATGATCTTGGGTGGAAGCAGTCTACATCCATATCAGCTGCTTCTCCTTCTAGTCCTTTGATGCAGAGGGTCTCCAGTGTTCACATAAGACCAGCTGTCAGGGGGCACCTGGATGGCTCAGTCGGTTAAGCGTTCGACTCTTGATTTCAGTTCAGGTCATAATCTCTCGGTTGGTGAGTTCGAGCCCTGCAAGGGGGTCTGCACTGAGGCGTCTGCTTGGGATTCTCTCTTTCCCCTCTCTCTTTGCCCCTACCCTTACCCTGCTCCCTCTCTCTCCTCTCCAAGTAAATTAGTAAACTTAAGGGGAAAAAAAGACCAGCTGTCAGGTGGAGGGCTTCTTTAGCTGAAAGATCTGTCCCCAAGCTTCAGGTTCCTGGGGTCTGGCTACCATCTAAGCAGTGAGGAGGACCTGGCATAGTCTTTTTCAAGGAGGCTCAAGGGCAGTCTTTGTTCCTAGTGATTCCACATCAGAAGGGTGGGATAAAATTGGAAATGTTATTTGGGAGAGTCATAGCCAGATATATATTTTTTTAATTTATTTTTTTTTAATTTACATCCATGTTAGCTAGCATCTAGTGTAACAATGATTTCAGGAGTAGATTCCTTAGTGCCCCTTACCCATTTAGCCCATCCCCCCTCCCACAACCCCTCCAGTAACCCTCTATTTGTTCTCCATATTAATGAGTCTCTTCTGTTTTGTCCCCCTCCATGTTTTTATATTATTTTAATTTCCCTTCCCTTATGTTCCTCTGTTTTGTCTCTTAAAATCCTCATATGAGTGAAGTCATATGATATTTGTCTTTCTCTGATTGACTAATTTTTGCTTAGCATAACACTCTCTAGTTCCATCCACGTAGTTGCAAGTGCCAAGATTTCATTCTTTTTGATTGCCGAGTAATACTCCATTGTGTATATAGACCACATCTTCTTTATCCATTCATCCATCAATGGACATTTGGGTTCTTCCCATACTTTGGCTATTGTTGATAGTGCTGCTATAGACATGGAGGTGCATGTGCCCCTTCGAAACAGCGTATCTGTATCCCTTGGATAAATACCTAGTAGTGCAATTGCTGGGTCATAGGGTAGTTCTATTTTTAATTTTTTGAGGAAATTTCATACTGTTTTCCAGAGTGGCTACACCAGTTTGCATTCCCACCAGCAATGCAAACGAGATCCTCTTTCTCTGCATCCTCGCCAACATCTGTTGTTGCCTGAGTTGTTCATGTTAGCCATTCTGACAGGTGTCAGGTGGTATCTCATTGTGGTTTTGATTTGTAGTTCCCTGATGATGAGTGATGTGGAGCATTTTTTCATGTGTCGATTGGCCATCTGGATGTCTTCTTTGGAGAGTGTCTACTCATGTCTTTTGCCCATTTCTTCACTGGATTATTTGGTTTTTGGATGTTGAGTTTGATAAGTTCTCTATAGATTTTGGATACTAACCCTTTATGTGATATGTCATTTGCAAATATCTTCTCCCATTCTGTCGGTTGCCTTTTAGTTTTGCTAATGGTTTCCTTTGCTGTGCAGAAGCTTTTTATTTTGATGAGGTCCCAATAGTTCATTTTTGCTTTTGTTTCCCTTGCCTCTGGGGACGTGTTGAGTAAGAAGTTGCTGTGGCCAAGGTCAAACAGGTTTTTGCCTGCATTCTCCTCAAGGAGTTTGATGACTTCCTGTCTTACATTGACATCTTTCATCCATTTTGAGTTTTTGTGTGTGGTGTAAGAAAGTGGTCCAGGTTCATTCTTCTGCATGTCGCTGTCCAGTTTTCCCAGCACCACTTGCTGAAAAGGCTGTCTTTCTTCCATTGGATATTCTTTCCTGCTTTGTCAAGGACTAGTTGGCCATACATTTGTGGGTCCATTTCTGGGTTCTCTATTCTGTTCCACTGATCTGAGTGTCTGTTTTTGTGCCAGTACCGTACTGTCTTGATTACAGCTTCGTAATACAGCTTGAAGTCTGGGATTGTGATGCCTCCTGCTTTGGTTTTCTTTTTCAAGATTGCTTTGGCTGTTCGAAGTCTTTGTTGGTTCCATACAAATTTTGGGATTGTTTGTTCTAACTCTGTGAAGAATGCTGGTGTTATTTTGATAGGTATTGCATTGAATATGTATACTGCTTTGGGTAATATTGACATTTTAACAATATCTGTTCTTCCCATCTAGGAGCATGGGATATTTTTCCTTTTTTGTGTGTGTCTTTTTCAATTTCCTTCATAAGCTTTCTATAGTGTATAGATTTTTCACCTCTCTGGTAAGGTTTATTCCTAGGTATTTTATGGTTTTTGGTGCAATTGTAAATGGAATTGATTCCTTGATTTCTCTTTCTGTTGCTTCATTATTGGTGTATAGGAATGCAACCAATTTCTCTGCACTGATTTTATATCCTGTGACTTTACTGAATTCATGGATCAGTTCTAAAAGATTTTTTGGTGGAATTTTTTGGTTTTCCATATAGAATATCATGTCATCTGTGAAGAGTGAAAGTTTGACCTCCTCCCGGCCTATTTGGATGCCTTTTATTTCTTTGTGTTGTCTGATCGGTGAGGCTAAGACTTCCAATACTATGTTAACTAACAGTGGCAAGAGTGGACATCCCTGTCTTGTTCCTGACCTTAGGGGGGAAGCTCTCAGTTTTTCCCCATTGAGGATAATATTAGTGGTGGGTCTTTCACATATGGCTTTTATGATCTCGAGTCATGATCCTTCTATCCCTACTTTCTTGAGGGTTTTTATCAAGAAAAGATGCTGTATTTGTCAAATGTTTTCTCTGCATCTATTGAGAGGATCATGTGGTTCTTGTCTTTTCTTTTATTGATGTGATGAATCACATTGATGGTTTTGCGGATATTGAACCAGCCCTTCATCCCAGCCCTAAATCCCACTTGGTCGTGGTGGATAATTTTTTTCATGTATTGTTGGATCTGGTTGGCTAATATCTTGTTGGGGATTTTTGCATCCATGTTCATCAGGGAAATCGGTCTATAGTTGTCTTTTTTTAGTGCGGTCTTTTCTGGTTTTGGAATCAAGGTAATGCTTGTTTCATAGAAAGAGTTTGGAAGTTTCCCTTCGATTTCTATTTTTTGGAACTGCTTCAAGAGAATAGGTGTTAACTCTTCCTTAAATGTTTGATAGAATTCTCCTGGAAAGCCATCTGGCCCTGGACTCTTGTTTTTTGGCAGATTTTTTATTACTAATTCGATTTCCTTACTGGTTATGGGTCTGTTCAAATTTTCTATTTCTTCCTGTTTCAGTTTTGGTAGTGTATATGCTTCTAGGAATTTGTCCATTTCTTCCAGATTACCCATTTTATTGGCATATAATTGCTCATAATATTCTCTTATTATTGTTTGTATTTCTTCTGTGTTGGTTGTGATCTCTCCTCTTTCATTCTTGATTTTATTTATTTGGGTCCTTTCCTTTTTCTTCTTGATCAAACTAGCTAGTGGTTTATCAATTTTGTGAATTCTTTCAAAGAACCAGCCACTGGTTTCATTGATCTGTTCTACTGTTTTTTTGGTTTCGATAGCATTAATTTCTGCTGTAATCTTTATTATTTCCTGTCTTCTGCTGGTTTTGGGTTTTATTTGCTGTTCTTTTTCCAGCTCTTTAAGGCGTAAGTTAAATCTTGTGTATCTGAGATCTTTCTTCCTTCTTTAGGAAGGCCTGGATTGCTATATACTTTCCTCTTATGACCGCCTTTGCTGTGTCCCAGAGGTTTTGGGTTGTGGTGTTATCATTTTCATTGACTTCCATATACTTTTTAATTTCCTCTTCAACTGCTTGGTTAGCCCATTCATTCTTTAGTAGGAGGCTCTTCAGTCTCCAAGTATTTGTTACCTTTCCAAATTTTTTCCTGTAGTTGATTTCAAGTTTCATAGCGTTGTGGTCTAAAAATATGCACAGTATGATCTTGATTTTTTTGTACTTACTTAGGGCTGATTTGTGTCCCAGTATATGGTCTATTCTGGAGAATGTTCCATGTGCACTGGAGAAGAATGTACATTCTGCAGATTTAGGATGAAATGTTCTGAATATATCTGTTAAGTCTGTCTGGTCCAGTGTGTCATTTAAAGCCATTGTTTCCTTGTTGATTTTTTGATTAGATGATCTGTTCATTGCTGTGAGTGGGGTGTTGAAGTCTCCTTCAACTATTATGTGAAAGGGTGCTGTGAGTGGGGGTGTTGAAATACTATTATGGTATTACTATTGATGAGTTTCTTCATGTTTGTGATTAATTGATTTATATATTTGGGTGCTTCACATTTGGCACATAAATGTTTACAATTGTTAGGTCTGCTTGGTCTATAGACCCCTTGATTATGATATAATGCCCTTCTGCATCTCTTGATACAGTCTTTATTTTAAAGTCTAGATTGTCTGATATAAGTATGGCTACTCTGGCTTTCTTTTGTTGACCATTAGAGTGATAGATGGTTCTCCATCCCCTTACTTTCAATCTGAAGGTGTCTTTAGGTCTAAAGTGGGTCTCTTGTAAACAGCATATAAATGGATCTTGTTTTCTTATCCATTCTGTTGCCCTATGTCTTTTGATTGAAGCATTGAGTCCATTGACGTTTAGAGTGAGTACTGAAAGATATGAATTCATTGCCATTATGATGCTTGTAGAGTTGGAGTTTCTGGTGGTGTTCTCTGGTCCTTTCTAATCTTTTTTTGCTTTTGGTATTTATTTGTGTGTGTGTGTGTATATATATATATATATTTTTTTCATCCTTTCTTCCCTCAGAAAGTCCCCCTTAAAGTTTCTTGCAGAGCTGGTTTAGCGGTCACGAACTCCTTTAATTTTTGTTTGTCTGGGAAACTTATCTCTCTTTCTATTTTGAATGACAGTCTTGCTGGATAAAGAATTCTTGGCTGCATATTTGTCCAAATCAGCGTATTGAATATATCCCGCCACTCCTTGCTGGCCTGCCAAGTTTCTGTGGCTATGTTTGCTGCAAACCTGATCTTCTTCCCTTATAGGTTAGGGACTTTTTTTCCCTTGCTGCTTTCATGATTCTTTCCTTGCCTGAGTATTTTGTGAATTTGACTATGATATGCCTTTTTGATGGTCGGTTTTTGTTGAATCTAATGGGAGTCTTCTGTGCTTCCTGGATTTTGATGTCTGTGTCTCCCCAGGTTAGGAAAGTTTTCTGCTATGATTTGCTCACAAAACACTTCTACCCCTATTTCTCTCTCTTCCTCTTCTGGGACCCGTATGATTCTGATGTTGTTCCTTTTTAATGAGTCACTGATTTCTCTAATTCTTAAATCATGCTCTTTTGCCTTAATCTCCCTCTTTTTTTCTACTTCATTATTCTCTATAACTTTGTCTTCTACATCACTGATTCTCTGTTCTGCCTCATCCATCCTTGCCACTGCTGCATCCATCCGTGATTGCAGCTCAGTTATAGCATTTTTTATTTCATTCTGGCTATTTTTTATTTCTTTTATCTCTGCAGAAAGGGATTCTAATCAATTTTCAACTCCAGCTAGTATTCTTAGTATTGTGATTCTAAATTCTGGTTGACATCTTGCTTGTATCTGTGTTGGTTAAATCCCTGGCTGTCGTTTCTTCATGCTCTTTCTTTTGGGGTGAATTCCTTCATTTTGTCATTTTGAAGGGAGAAAAGGAATTAATGAGGTAGAAAAATTGAAATTAAAAAAGTTAAAATTAAAAAATATTAAAATTAAAAATTAAACACACACACACACACACACAAATCGAATAGATGATGCTAGATCCTAGGTGTGTTTTTGGTCTGGGTGTTGAAAGTGGTTTGACAGATTAGAGAAAAAAAAGGGGGGGAGAAAAAAAAGGAAATCGTTTGAGAATTTGAAAAAATGAATACATTGAAGTAGATTAAAATGAGATGATGGTGGTAAAATGGAATTTGAAAAAAATGTACACAAAAGTAAAGAATATAGTAGAAAATAATTAAATAAAAATATTTTTAATAAAAATTAAAAGTAAATATGAATTTTTTCGTTTTCTGTACTTAAGAAAAAAGAAAAAGTGAAAAAGAGAAAAAAGAAAAAAGAAATCATTTGAAAATTTAAAATAGTGAGTACACTGTAGTAGACTAAAATAAAATGATGGAAGTAAAATAGAATTTGAAAAAATTTACATAAAAACAAAAAATATAGTAATAAAAATTAAATAAAAATATTTTAATAGAAATTGAAAGTAAAAATGAAGTTTTTCTCTTTCTGCATTCAAGAAAAAGAAAAGAAATGAAAAAGAGAAAAAAAGAAAAAGAAAGAAAAAAAGGAAATTGTTTGAAAATTTGAAAAGGTGAGTACACTGAAGCAGACTAAAGTAAAATGATGGAAGTAAAGTCGAATTTGAAAATTTTTACACAAAAGTAAAAAATATAGTAATAAAAATTAAAGAAATATATTTTTAATAAAAATTCAAAATCAAAATGAATTTTTTCTCTTTCTGTATTCAAGTAAAAGAATTGTAAAAGAGAAAAAGGAAAAAGGAAAACAAAGAAAAAACTGAATAGATGACAATTTGCTAACAAATTGAAGTAGGACTGAACTTGCTTCCTTTTCCCCTAGAAGTCAGTCTATGTAGCCCTTTATAGTCCATAAATTAAGTCAGCAGTGACACTTGTGTTCTTGAAGAGGAAGTTGGCCCAGTTGGGTGGGGCTCAGTGTAACAGCTCCGCTCTCCACTAGATGGCGCTGTTAGCCTACTGGGGTGGCTTGTTGCAGCGCTCGTAGGTGCATATGCGCATGCGCAGGAGCGGTGAAAATGGGGCCACCCGGCTACTGGGTCTGTTCTCCCGGATCAGCAATCGTGTTCCCGTCCTCTATCATCAGCTCTCCTCCACTCCCCGCTTTTTTGCTCTCCGTGACCAGGCCCCAGGCAGTACCTCTCTCCCGAGTTTTGTCTCATAGGTGACTGTTTTCCCCAGCCCCTTACTCCTGAAGGACTGCGGCCTTGACCCGTTCTGCCCCTCTGTGGGAGGGTCTCACCGAGCAACTGCTGAATGAGCAATGGCTGAATATCGGCTGCACCCAGGAACCGCTGGACCCTGTTGTTGCCGGTGCCCCAAGACTGCGGCCAGGTGCCAGCCCGCTCCAGAAAAAGTTCGCAAGACAGTGTAGCAGCAGCGTTTCAGGGATTGTGGGAAATCACAACACGCACCTGGCACCAGGCTTCACCCTTAACGAGGGTGCTTGTTCCAGCACCAGCGAATGTGGCCGTTTTCTGGGGTCTGCTGGGACCAGGGGGCTTCAACAGTCTCTACCAAATGTCCTTCCAGCAGTGGAACCGCTTTACCCCATGTGGCCTGAGAACCTCCCGGACCCCACTCTGCTGCTGGGGGTTCGCCCTTCCCACCAGAGCGCTGCCAGGTAGGGAGCTGCGGAGCTGCAGCCTTTGCGTTCCCCTTGTTTACAGTCTTAATGGCATTTAAACCCTCTCCTTTCTCCTTTCTCTTTTCTCCCTTTTTAGTTTAGTCCCTGCAGCTGTTTCCAATATTCCACCTTCTCTCTAGCTGCTTTTGGGGAGGGGTGCTCTTCCCATATTCTCCCCTGTCCCCGGTCTCCGTCCTCTCTCCACCTGCAAAAGCGGTTCCCTACTTTTGCGGCTTCTCGCTCCCCACGTTCAGCTCTCTCTCTGCGCTGCGTACCTGCTGAATTCTGTGGTTCAGGTTGTGCTGATTGTTGTGTTAATCCTCCAATCAGTTTTCTAGGTGTGTAGGATGGTTTAGTGTTGGTCTGGCTGTATTTCATGGATGCGAGACTCACAAAAAGTTTCCATGCTGTTCCGCCATCTTAGCTCCTTCCCCTGTTTGTTCTCCATATTTATGAGTCTCTTATGTTTTGTTTCTCTCCATGTTTTTATATTATTTTTGTTTCCCTTCCCTTATGTTCCTCTGTTTTGTCTCTTAAAGTCCTCATATGAGTGAAGTCATATGATTTCTGTCTTTCTCTGACTGATTTCAC
Source organism: Puma concolor (assembly GCF_028749965.1). Taxonomy (NCBI): domain Eukaryota; kingdom Metazoa; phylum Chordata; class Mammalia; order Carnivora; family Felidae; genus Puma; species Puma concolor. Next base: position 9,943,229 of record NC_141682.1, read on the forward strand.
TTAGCGTAATACCCTCTAGTTCCATCCACAAAGTTTCAAATGGCAAGATTTCATTCTTTTTGATTGTCGAGTAATACTCCATTATATATATATATATATATATATATATATATATATATATATATATACACATACCACATCTTCTTTATCCATTCATCCATCGATGGACATTTAGGCTCTTCCCATACTTTGGCTATTGTTGAAAGTGCTGCTGGGGCGCCTGGGTGGCGCAGTCGGTTAAGCATCCGACTTCAGCCAGGTCACGATCTCGCGCTCCGTGAGTTCGAGCCCCGCGTCGGGCTCTGGGCTGATGGCTCAGAGCCTGGAGCCTGTTTCCAATTCTGTGTCTCCCTCTCTCTCTGCCCCTCCCCCGTTCATGCTCTGTCTCTCTCTGTCCCAAAAATAAATAAATGTTGAAAAAAAAATTTTTAAAAAAGAAAGTGCTGCTATAAACATGGGTGTGCATGTGTCTCTTTGAAACAGCACACCTGTATCCTGTGGATAAATACCTAGTAGTGCAATTCCTGGGTCATAAGCTAGTTCTATTTTTAATTTTTTGAGGAACCTCCACACTGTTTTCCAGAGTGGTTGCATCAGCTTGCATTCCCACCAGGAGTGCAAGAGATTCTCTTTGTCCACATCCTCACCAACATCTCTTGTTGCCTGAGTTGTTCATGTTAGCCATTCTGGCAGGTGGTTTTGATATTTATTTCCCTGATGATGAGTGATGTTGAGCATTTTTTCATGTGTTGGTTGGCCATCTGGATGTCTTCTTTGCAGAAGTGTCTACTCATGTCTTTTGCCCATTTCTTTGCTGGATTATTTGGTTTTGGGGTGCTGAGTTTGATCAGTTCTTTATAGATTTTGGATACTAACCCTTTATCTGATATGTCGTTTGCAAATATCTTCTCCCACTTCATTGGTTGCCTTTTACTTTTGCTGATTGTTTCCTTCGCTGTGTGGAAGCTTTTTATCTTGATGAGGTCCCAATAGTTCATTTTTGCTTTTGTTTCCCTTGCCTCCGGAGACAGGTTGACTAGGATGTTGCTGCGGCCAAGATCAGAGAGGTTTTTGCCTGCTTTCTCCTTGAGCATTTTGATGGCTTCCTGTCTTACATTGAGGTCTTTCATCCATTTTGAGTTTTTGTGTGTGGTGTAAGAAAATGGTCCAGGTTCATTCTTCTGCATGTGTCCAGTTTTCCCAGCACCACTTGCTGAAGAGGTTGTCTTTCTTCCATTGGATATTCTTTCCTGCTTTGTCAAAGACTAGTTGGCCATACGTTTGTGGGTCCATTTCTGGGTTCTCTATTCTGTTCCATTGATCTGAGTGTCTGTTTTTGTGCCAGAGAGAGAATCATTTTTTTAAAAAATTTTTCATTTTTTAATGTTTATTTATTTTTGAGAGAGAGAGAGAGAGAGAGAGAGAGAGAGAGAGAATGAATGGGGGAGGGACAGAGGGAGAGGGGACACAGAATCCGAAGTAGGCTCCAGGCTCTGAGCTGTTGGCACAGAGCCCAACACGGGGCTCAAACCCATGAACCATGAGATCATGACATGAGTGTAAGTCAGATGCTTAACTGACTGAGCCACCCAGGCACCCAGAGAGAGAGAGAGAGAGAGAGAGAGAGAGAGAGAGAGATCTTAAGCAAGCTCCAGACTCAGAGCAGAGCCCAACACGGGGCTGAATCCCACAACCCTGGGATAATGACCTGAGCTGAAATCAAGAGTCGGACACTTACCCGAATGAGTCACCCAAGCACCCCAATATCTCCATTTTTATAAGTAGAACAAATCCTTTGAGATGTTCCAGAGACCCTCTGGAAAAACTCAAAGTTAACTCAAGGTCGAAAAGACTATATTTAGAATTTGATTTTGGGAAATTTGTCAAAATATCAAAAGGTTTTAAAACACAAGGTCAATAGAATCATAGGTCACTATAAAACAACACTTAGTTATCCATTTAACCATGGTGACAATAGATGTTAAAAGCAAATTTAGAAAGTCACATAGTGCTGAGCAAAAACTTAGATCTTTTAATATCTAGAACACTCAGTTTACTTAAGTAATCAAGAACTAGATAAAGACAGCAAACAGGACATTATTTTGATGAAACACCCCCCCCCCTTTTTCTTTTGAGGCAGGTTACTTCAAAAGGTAAAGAAAAGCCCTTTACAAAGCTTATCAAAAGCAGACCAATAATCTGAGAAAACTTTGTCCTTTCAGAAGATTAAAAAAAATTAAGGTTTACTTTTATATATGTACACTATTGATATTAAAGCTTATTTTTAAAACCCTTATTACAAAGTTATTTAAACTTATCTAACTGGATCATAATGAAAGTCTTTTCCTGAGATTCCTTTTCCACAAATCTTCTACAACTTGCTATGTTTATTTTAGTTTGTCTCTTTTCTCTTTCCCTGAGAAATTCCCACCTCTACTTTAAGACAAAATCACTTTTATTTCCCCCAACAAAAATGCATCTCCATACCTCATACCTTTTATAACAACAGCAAAAATGCTTACTTTCCTGGCCTACTGAATTCTTTCCCTTATTATTTCTAGGTAATTAATTAGAATTAGAATTAGAATTATTAGAGTTAGAATTATTAACTCTTAGAATTAGGGTTAATTAGAATTCTTAACCCTTAGGAACCTGAATTTCTAGTGAACAATTAAATAAATAATTGTGAACTATCTGTTACATCAGCATATTTTAGGTTGGCACTTCTACAAATACATTTCATAACATCTAGAACACATACTTCCTCATACTATAAGTTTTCAATGCGGCATGAAACATATTTACTGATAGATCCAAATATCTTGAGTTTCTCTATAATGATAAGCAAGAAGTAGATAAAGCTATGTGCAGTAATTAATGTTTTATCATTCTATACTATTTGGAAATGATATGGATATTCAGTGAATTTAACTCAACTCATCATTTCATCCAATGTACCAAAACTTTAAGCTTTCAAGTTACTAAATCGATTTGGAAAAACTATTTTAAAAGTTTACCCAAAAACATTTTACCCTACGCATGTCTTTTTGTTTTTAATTATTGAAGTATAATTGACATATGTGATCTATCAGTTTCAGGTATATTACTCATTGCCACAATATGTGTAACTACTATCTGTCACCATACAACATTATGACAATATTATTGACTATATTCCCTATGCTGCACTTTTCATCCACGTGACTTATTTGCTTTACAACCGGAAGTTTGTACCTCTTAATCCCCTTCACCTATTTCTCCCATTTCCTGACTCCCTCCCATCTGGAAACCACCAGTTTGTTCTCTGTATTTATGAGTCTGTTTCTGGTTTTGTTGGTTGATTGGCTGGCTTTGTCTTTTAGATTCCACATATAAGTGAAGTCATATATTTGTCCTTCTCTGTCTGACTTCTTTCACATAGCATTATACCCTCCAATTCTGTCCACGTTGTTGCAAATGGCAAGATTTCGTTCTTTTTTACGGCTCAGTAATATTCCATTGTGTATATATACCACATCTTTATCCATTCATTTATCAATGAACATTTAAGTTGTTTCTGTATCGTGGCTATTGTAGATAATGTTGCAATAAATACAGGGATGCATACATCTTTTCAAACTTTGTTTTCCTTGGGTAAGTATCCAGAAGTGGAATTCCTGGATCATATGGTACTTCTATTTTTAGTTTCTGGAGGAACCTCCATACTGATTTTTATAGTGCCTGCACCAATTTATATTCCACCAACAGTGCCCGAGGGTTCCCTTTTCTCCACACCCCTCATCAACACTTGTTATTTCCTGTCTTTTTTATCCTAGGCATTCAGACTGGTGTAAGGTGATATCTCATTGTGGTTTTGATTTGCATTTCCCTCATGATTAGTGATGTTTAGCATCTTTTCACATGTCTGTTGGTCATCTGCATGTCTTGTTTGGGAAAGTGTCTATTTTAAAAATGTCCTCTGCCCATTTTTTAAAAAAATGTTTTAATGTTTATTTATTTTTGAGACAGAGAGAGACAGAGCATGAATGGGGGAGGGTCAGAGAGAGGGAGACACAGAATCGGAAGCAGGCTCCAGGCTCCGAGCTGTCAGCACAGAGCCTGATGCGGGGCTCGAACTCGTGAACCACGAGATCATGACCTGAGCCGAAGTCAGACACTTAACCGACTGAGCCACCCAGGCACCCCCCCTCTGCCCATTTTTAAATCAGATTGTTTGTATTTTGTGTTGAGTTGTAGTTCTTTTTTTTTTTTTTTTTTTTTTAAGTAGGTTCCACACGCAAGAGATCAAGAGTTGCATGCTCTAACATGCTCTAACAACTGAGCCAACCAGGTGCCCTAAGTTGTGTAAGTTCTTTATATATTTTGGATATTAACCCCTTATAGGATATATCATTTGCAAATATATTCTCCCATTTATTAGGTTGCTTTCTCATTTTGTTGATGGTTTCTGTTGTTATGCAAAAGCTTTTAGTTTGATATGGTCCTGATTATTCACTTTTGCTTTTGTTGCCTTTGCTTTGATGTCAAATCCCAAAACTCATCTCCAAGACTGATGTCAAGGAACTTACAACTTATTTTTTCTTCTAGGAGTGTCATGCTTTCAGGTCTTATGTTCAAATCTTTAATTCATTGAGTTTATTTTTGCATATGATGGAAAACAATGGCCCAGTTTCATTCTTTGGCATGTGTCTGTCCAGTTTTCCCAACATCATTATTTATTGAAGAGAACGTCCTTTCTCCATTGTATATTCTTGACTCCTTTGTCATAAATTAATTGCCCATATATGTGTGGCTTTATTTCTTGGCTCTCTATTCTGTTTCACTGATCTGTGTGTATATTTTTATGTCAATATCATACTATTTTGGTTACTATGAGTTTGTAGTAGTTGAAATCAGGGAGTGCGGTGCCTCCAGTTTTGTTCTTCTTTCTTAAGACTGCATTGGCTATTCAGAGTCTTTCATGATTCCATACAAATTTTAGGGTTGTTTGTTCTATTTCTGTGAAAAGTGCCATTGGAATTTTGATAGGGATTGCTCTGAACTGTAGATTGCTTTGGGTAGTGTGGACATTGTAACAATATTAATTCTTTCAATCCATGAGCATGGAATATCTTCCCATTTATTTATGTCTTCTTCAGTTTTCTTTCATTAACGTCTTATAGTTTTCAAGGTAAAGGTCTTTCACCTCCTTGGTTAAATTTATTTCCAGGTATTTTATTCTTTCAGCTGAAACTGTAAATGGGACTGTTTTCTAATTTCTCTTTCTGAGAATTCATTGTTAGTGGATAGAGATGCAACGGATTTTTGTATCGATTTTGTGTTGATTTTGTATTGATTTTTTATCCTGCAGCTTTACTCAATTCATTTATTAGTTCTAACAGGGTTTTTTTTGGTGTGGTCTTTAGGGTTATCCACATATAATATCACACCATTTGCAAATAGTGACAGTTTTATGTCTTCCTTTTCAATTTGGAAGTCTTTTCTTTCTTTTCCTCTTTTTTTAACTTTTAAAAAATGTTTCTTTATTTTTGAGAGAGAGAGAGAGACAGAGCACAGCAGGGGAGAGGCAGAGAGAGAGGGGGACACAGAATCCAAAGCAGGCTCTGAGCTGTCAGCACAGAGCCCTACAGGGGCTTGAACCCACAAACTGTGAGATCGTGACCTGAGCCGAAGTCAGACGCTTAATGACTGAGCTACCCAGGCACCCCTTTTATTTCTTTTCCTTGCCTGATTGCTCCAGCTAGGATTTCCAATACTATGTTGAATAAAAGTGCAAGAGTGGACATCCTTGTCTTCTTTCCTGTCTTAGAGGAAAAGCTTTCAGTTTTCACTACTGAATATGATGTTAGCTGTGGGCTTGTCACATATGGCCTTTATTACATTGAAATAGAGTCCCCCCACCTTTTTTTTTTTTTCAAACAGAGTAAGAGAGCAAACAGGGGAGAGGGGCAGAGGGAGAGATAGAGACTTAAGCAGGCTCCACACTCAGCGTGGAGCCTGACACAGGGGTTGGTCCCACAACTATGAGATCATGACCTTAGGTGAAATCAAGAGTCGGACGCTGAACCAACTCATAGAATTGAGCCACCCAGGCGCCCTTGGTACATTCCCTTTACACCCACTTTGTTGAGAGTTTTTATTTTCTAGTTTTTTTTTTTTTTTTTGTGGTAGGAGCTTAGATTATTGATTTGCGACTTTTCCTTTTTCCTGACATAAGCATTTAATGCTGTCCATTTCCCTCTTGGGACCGCTTTGGCTGTGTCTCACATATTTTAATATGTTGCAATTTCATTTCCACTCAATTCAGTGTATTTATTTCCCTTGAGAGTTTCTATTTGGCCCATGGATTGTTTTAATTCTCTTATTTAGTTACCAAGTGTTTGTCCCAAGTGTCTTTTATCTGTTTTTGATTTGTAGTTTTATACCAGTGTGGTCAGAGAATTCATTCTGTATGATTTCAATTCTTTTCTTTTTTTATTAAAAAAATTTTTTTAATCTTTATTTTTGAGAGAGAGACAGAGAGACAGAGTGCTAGCGGGAAAGGAACAGAGAGAGAGGGAGGCACAGAATCTGAAACAGGCTCCAGACTCTGAGCTGTTAGCACAGAGCCTGACATGGGGCTTGAACTCACAAACTGCAAGTTCATGACCTGAGCTGAAGTCAGAAGTTCAACCAGCTGAGCCACCCAGGTGCCCCTCAATTCTTTTCAATTTGAGGTTTGTTTTATGGCCCATAATATATAGTGTACTTTGGTATGTGCTCCTTGAGCACTTGAAGAGTGTGTACTTTGCTATTCTTAGGTGGAATGTTCTCTGAACATTAGTTAGGTCCTCTTGGTCGATGCTGTTGTTGTGTTCTTCCATTTCTTCGCTGATTGTCTGTAGCAGTCGTTCTGCTACAGTGGTAGGGGAGCAGTGGTAGGGTCCGCTCCCTACGGAGAGGGGAAAAAGAAAAACCTCAAGGCAACCTGGCTATACGCATACGTGACACCATCCCTCACGACCTTGTAACATGAGACCACTTAATCAGACTGCACGTTTGTGTGTTACCATGTATGGGAGACAAAAACATAAAAAAAAACTATATAAAAAAACCATGCCACATGGTGTTCGGGGCTCAGTTCTTCTGGTATGAACCCAACTGAGTGGTGCCGGCAGGAACAAAGTTCCTGGAAAAAAAAAAAAGGTCTTGGTTTCATAACTCTCTGGGCAAGAATCCTGCTACACTATCAGTTGTTGAGGGGTTTTGAGGTATAACTGTAGATATGTCTATTCCTCCTTTCACTTCTTTCAATTTTTGCTTCACATATTTTGCAGCTCTGTTGTCGGGTACATACACATTTAGGATTGCTACGTCTTCTTGGTGGATTGACCCCTTTATCTCTTTGTAATGTCTCTCCGTGTCCCTGGTAATTTTCTTTGCTCCAAAGTCCACTTTATCTGATATTAATTTAGCCACTCCTGCTTTCTTTTGATTAATATTTGCATGCTATGTCTTTCTTCCGCCTTCACTTTTAACCTACCTATATTGTTATATTTCTTTTTTTTTTAAATTTTTTTAACGTTTATTTATTTTTGAGACAGAGACAGAGCATGAACGGGGGAGGGTCAGAGAGAGAGGGAGACACAGAATGGGAAGCAGGCTCCAGGCTCTGAGCCATCAGCCCAGAGCCCGACGCGGGGCTCGAACTCACGGACCGTGAGATCGTGACCTGAGCTGAAGTCGGACGCTCAACCGACTGAGCCACCCAGGCGCCCCCCTATATTGTTATATTTGAAGGGAGCTTCCTGTAGATAGACAGCATATAGTTGGGTCATTAAAAAAAGATCGGTTCTGCCAATCATTGTCTTTTAACTGGTATACTTAATCCATTTAATTAACAAGACAGGGATGCCTTATTGCTTTTGGATAGAAGTGAAAATCTTGGCTTCCTGTAATAAAAGAAGGGCTACAGGAAGTTCTTTAAACAGAAAGGAAATAAAAGAAAGAAGTTTGGAAATCTGTGGCCAATAGTAGAAGCAAAACAAAAACAAAAACAAAACCCCCAAAACAGCATTGTACTAGGCTTGGGCCAGATCGTCACATGAGGACAGAGATTGGGATATATGCATTCTTGAGTTACTGCATAGCAATATGTACCCAGCTATTAAGGCTGTCTGGGAGGGGCACCTGGGTGGCTCAGTCAGTTAAGCGTCTGACTTCAGTTCAGGTAATGATCTCATGGTTTGTGGGTTCAAGCCCCGTGTCCGGCTCTGTGCTGACAGCTCAGCTTCGGATCCTGGGGCCTGCTTCGGATTCTGTGTCTCCCTCTCTCTCCGAATAATCTCTCAAAAGATTAGTCACTCGCGCTCTGTGCCTCTCTCTATAAAAAAAATAAACATTAAAAAAAAAAGACTGTCTGGGAGATTCCCCCCCCCCCCCAACAAGAGAGCACATAGGGAGGATGGCAGTGTGTAAGACACTGTCTGGGAATAATGGCTATTATGACTTGGCCTTAAGGTAGCACTGACTACTTGAAGTCTAATCTTCTTTATTTTTTTATTTTATTTTGAGGGAGAGAGTAAGCAGGATTGGGGCAGAGAGGGGGGTGTGGAGAGAGAATCCCAAGCAGGCTCCACACTGTCAGCACAGAGCCGGATGCAGGGCTTAAACCCATAAGCCATGTGATCATGACCCAAGCTGAAATCAGGAGTCAGATGTTTGACTGAGCCACCCAGGTGCCCCATGAAGTCACATCTTCTTAACTTAGCATCCCAGGGTCTTCTGTGATGTTTTAGATTGAGTTTCCCTGGAAATAGGCCTTGAGATAAGAATTTTAGTGCACATAATACATTTTGGCGGTGATGCCAGTAGGCACCAGTAGGAAATAGGGAAGTGAGACAGGGAAGGGAAGGCAGCCAACAAGAGTGTGCTATCAGGCAAGTTACCACCGTAGGCAGCTGAGCTCAATCCTGTAGGGACCTCTGGGAAATGGTGGTCAAACACACGTTTCAGAGTTATCTCAACTCAAGGAGCAAGACAGCAAGGGTATTTATACACCACCTCCAGTCAGTCATTGGCTGATGGTCAGGGGGAGGGGCTAGGGGACTGGTGCACTTTTCACCTGCTGTGTATGAGGGCAGAACAGCCACCAGAGAGGGCCCTCCAAGAGACGCAGATATTGGCAGGCTGGGGTACATGGTAAGGCCTGAGGGCATGAGTGGGACACTGACAACATCTGTTTCCCTGGACCGGGCCCCAGCCTACTTTTCCAGCTTTTCACCTGCCACTCACCCAACCGAACACACTGGGGCACTCTGCTTTCCTGAATCGTAACGAGACAAGCCCTCGCTCGCTTCAGGCCTTCACGTGGTCATTTCCTTCCATCATTTCCTCCTCTGGAACATTCCTTTTTCGTTCCCAGTCTCTCCCTGACAAAATTCTGTTCGCCAAACTAGACCCAAATAACAAAATGCCAAATGCCTCTTCCATTTGATGAGAATGTTAAGGTCATATTTTCCACGGGATCTCAGTGATTTCCTCCATGCTCCCAAATGGCAGAAGCCCCTTCTTGCCTCTGAAGGACTCCAGCATATTTCGTTCCCCAACTATGGTAGTACTTGTTTATAGCTGTAAGATAGTTGATAGTCTTAGCTCTCTACCTGCATGCAGGCTCCCAGAAGTCAAGGGGTAAGTCTAAATATGTTTGCACAAATGAAGGAGTCCGCAAACATTTGTGGACAATGCCACCAAAGGCAAAATTTTACCAGACACCCTTTTTCCAGGTTCAACTCTGAGTCAGAGCCGTGTATATAGAAGAGACATACAAGCTAACAAGACCAAACCCACGTTGATGGGTCTATCTGCAAGACCGACCTTTAACTGTAGTTCCATGAGTCTACCAGCAGATGGCAACAGTCTCCCACCATTTTTTAAAGACTACCTCTCCCTGACAGCTTGGCCGATTTACAAATTCATTCTAACTACCAGTCTTTACTGAGGATCCGCCTGAGATCCAAGGTCATGTGCAAGCACCAGGAGGAGGGCAGGGGAAAGATGAGAAAAGGAAGACTTAGTTCAGTCTTCGGAGGGTACAGTTTAGGGGTTGGAGGTGCTGGAAGGGAGGAGGGGAGGAATGAAGCACACACAAAGCGATCAAGACCCCAGGAAGATAAGGGGCGTGTGTGAGTTTGACTGGAGACACCATCTACTTGGGCCTCAGTGTCTTCATTCCTAAAACAAGGAACTGGGAATAGATGTTCAGGGTTCCTTATAACTCCTGAATCCTGTCAATGCATGAAAGCATGCTCATGAGCAATCCAAAAGAGAGACCAGTGTGTGCAGATAAGGCTTCATGAGGGAGGTCGGAGGTGGGTCCAGAAAGACTGCCAGGGTTTCGTAAGGCTATTGTAGTAATAAACACCTTTGTCCGGAATGCACCTGGTTCTTCTTCTCATTGATTCTTTTCTTCTTTCCATCCACTGGACAACCATGCATGTCCACCTACTCTGTATAAAAGTGGCAAGGGCTTTGCCTAATCCCTAGGAGTTCACGGTCACATGGAAAGCTGGCATGCCAACAATAATTGTAGTGCAGCTTGTACAGTCTGATGGAATAGCAATTGTCGTATTTCTCAACCCTGTGAGGTCAGTAACACAGAATGGTTCCCTTTTTCAAGGAAACAGAAGCAGAGACGTGAAGCGGTGGGTCTGAGGTCACGCTTCCATGAGCGATGGAATGCAGGCTATACCCTGTCTCTTCACCCACACCCTGTGGTTCTGTCCACTTCCTCATGCTGCCTATAACAACATGACCCCCCAGGGAAGCTACAAAATTGAAAGTCTTGGACCTCAGACCAAAACAGCAGAAAAATGCTTTACTAATTAGGACACAAACAAATCTCTTGGTGCCTTGTGGGCAATCCTGAGCTACTTAGCTAGCATACGCTCCCAAAGTGACTTCCGGAAGATGGTGTGCTTGCTCTGTCCCTTGGTTAATGGCTCCCAGGGGCCTCTCAGACTGGTCCCAGGCTGACGGAATCTCAGGAGACACTTGCCCCTCCCCACGGGCTCACTGACACCAGTGTGTGATCATTCTGTAGTTCCATCTGGGCAAAAAAGGAGCATCCCCCTGTAGGTCCCCAGAGATGCATGTGGCTGATGTCTCCAAGGAGACTTCTAGAAGGGCCTCTCAGGGCCTCTTAACCTCTGGACTTCAAGTACTAAAATCTCAAGTTTTAGTTCTGGTTTGAATTCAGGCACTCCAACTTTGGAGGCCTTGGTTTCTTTAATTCATAAAAATTCCCCTCACGTTCACATACTTTTAAACGATTAAGTGTTCCCGTAGCCCCTTGATTTTTTTTTTTCATTCACTACAACTCCCTTAGGAATTTTCCCCCCTCCAGTTTAGAGATTTTAAAAAATCTAAGGTTCCCGGGGCACCTGGGTGGCTCAGTTGGTTAAGTGGCTTCGGCTCAGGTCATGATCTCATGGTCCATGGGTTTGAGCCCCGTGTTGGACTCTGTGCTGACAGCTGAGAGCTTGGAGCCTGCTTTGGATATTGTGTCTCCCTCCCTCTTCCCCTCCCCTGCTCTCTCTCTCTCTCTCTCTCTCAAAAATAAATAAACATTAAAAAATTTTTAAAAATCTAGGGCTCTAAAAAATTTAAACTTGTTGAAGTCAGTAATACTTGACTTATTTATTCGTAAACATTTGTTACAAACATTGGGTGGTCAGATGCTATTTGAGAATACAAAGGCCAACAACCATGCTCTGTAACCTCGTGGCATTCATGTGCTAGCAAGAAGTATAGACCCAGGAATACAGTATCATAATGCAAGGTAGTAAGTGCTACAGTGCGATGTTAGGAAAGGTAACAACAGTGATGAGGTGACATCTATATGCCAGGCCCCACATAACAAGCTTTTGTCACAACCTCCTTTGAGACGAGTCAGGATAAGTTAAGTTATGCCGCAGGACAAATCAGCCCAAATCTCAATTTATGTCCAGTCATCATACCACACGTCCAGCACAGGTGGGCAGGAAGCCTTGGTCATGGAGACACTCAGGGATCCAGGCCAATAGGGATTCCAAGTCAACCATGCCTTCCGGATTGCAGACCCAGGATAAACAGAACTCTGAACCAGCAGCAGAGTGCTGTGACCCATAGGGACACCTGTCGATCCCGCTCACAACCCATTGTACCACAAAGGGGACTGGAAGTTCAGTCTTCCTTACACCCAGAAAGAAAAGAAAGAATATATTGGTGGGGACTAAAGTCAAGTAGAGAAAGAAATAGAATAGAATAACATTCTGCTTTATCAGATCCTGATTCTATTTTACAACTCTGTAGGTGGAGATAACTGGTAGACATGTGGATCCTGCTCCATTCAATGAGGGTTCAATTGAGCACACCCCCTTTCCTTATGGAAGACCCAATTTGTCTCTATTTGCACATTCATTTAAATATTTCTGATCTATAAAGGTGTCTGCTTTTCAAATTCTCTCTTGGGGAGCGCCTGGGTGGCTCGGTTGGTTGAGCATCTGACTTTGGTTCGAGTCCCATGTTGGGCTCTATGCTGACAGCTCAGAGCCTGAAGCCTGGTTAAGATTCTGTGTCTCCCTCTCTCTCTCTCCCCCTCCCTTGCTCATGCTCTGTCTCTCTCTCTCAAAAATAAATAAACATCAAAAATTTAAAAAAAAAATTTTTTAATTCTCTTTTGAACCAGATAGAACATCTGTCTTGTTCCCTCATTCTGAGTAAAACAAAGTCTTTAATGTGTTCATTTTTCTACCTGTATGAGAACGATGATTTTGCCTTTTACTTTCTTTTTTTTTTTTAAGTTTATTTTTATTTATTTTGAGAGACAGAGAAAGAGAGAGTGAGCAGGGGAGGAGCATAGAGGGAAAGAATCCCAAGCAGGCTCAGCGCTGTCAGCACAAACCCCAACACGGGGCTCGATCCCATGAACCGTGAGATCATGACCTGAGCCGACACCAAGAGCTGAACACTCAACTGACTGAGCCACCCAGGCACCCCTTGCCTTTTCCTGAAAAGCATCTCTCAATGATGCATTTTAGAGATGAGGAAAGAGAAACAGAGAGGTTAAGAAACTCACCCGAAGTCATCCAGCTAACAAGTGGCAGAGGTGGGAATTCTGATTCTTTCTGCCCGGCCTCAGAGCCCATGCTCCGTTTCCCCACCCAGTCCGTAAATGCTGGGATGTGGTGGTGGGTAGAGTTCATTCACTTTCAGGGTCCAAGCAGGCTGGGTGTTTCAGCCAGGTCTCAGAACATGAGTGGTGCTTCTGTGCACAGAGATGAGCATGTGCAGAAACACAGAAAGCCAAGAAGGGCAGGGTGTCCCCCAGAGAACACACAGCATGGCAGGGGCAAGGTAGGAGGGGCTGAACGGTGGGCAGGAACTGTGAAGACGCAAATGGCTGCGCCATGGCATCAGGAGTCCACCGTGTGAACAACAGGAGCTCTTTGTGGGTGTTAAGCAAGAAAGTCAATGATCAGGTCTGAGTTTTAGGAAATCATGACTGTTATTTGTGTGGAGAACAGGCTGGGGACACTATCTAAGGGAGGGCTACATCCATGTTCACAGCAACATTATTCACAACCCAAAGGTCCATCGACCAATGAATAACCAAACCGCGGGATACACATACAATGGAATGTTACTCGGCCTTGAGTAGGATGCATGGCGATACGTGCGGCAACATGGATGAACCCTGAGAACATTTTCCTGGATGAAAGAAGCCAGATGCAGAAGACAAGTACTGTATGATTCCACTTACATGAGGGATCTAGAAAGAGGCAGATACATGGAGACAGAAAGCAGAATAGAGGTTACCAGGGGCCAGCTGGGAGGTGGGAATGAAGAGTGATTACCTAATGGGTACAGTTTCTGTTGGGTTTGATGGATAAGTTCTAGAAATGGACAGTGGTGATTGCACAGCACTGTGAATGTACTTCCTGCCACTGAACTGTGTACTTAAAAATGGTTAAAATGGTAAAGTTTTAAATAATTTTTTAAAATATTTATTTGTGGGAGCCTCTGCAATCAGACAACACAAAGAAATAAAAGGCATCCAAATCGGCCAGGACTTTCACTCTTGGCAGATGACATGATACTCTATGTGGAAAACCCAAAAGATTCCACCAAAAAAACTTCTATAACTGATTCATGAATTCAGCAAAGTTGCAGGATATGAAATCAATGCACAGAAATCGGTTGCATTCCTATTCACCAGCAATGAAGCGACAGAAACAGAAATCAAGGAATCGATCCCATTTACAATTGCACCAAAAACCATAAAATATCTAGGAATAAACCTAACCAAAGAGGTGAAAGATCTATACACTGAAAACTATAGAAAGCTTATGAAAGAAATTGAAGAAGACACAAAAAAATGGAAAAAGATTCCATGCTCCTGGATAGGAAGAACAAATATTGTTAAAATGTCGATACTATCCAAAGCAATCTACCCATTCAATGCAATCCGTATCAAAATAACACCAACATTCTTCACAGAGCTAGAACAAATAATCCTAAAATTTGTATGGAACCAGAAAAGGCCCCGAATAGCCAAAGCAATCTTGAAAAAGAAAACCAAAGCAGGAGGCATCACAATCCCAGACTTCAAGCTATACTACAAAGCTGTAATCATCAAGACAGTAGGGTACTGGCACAAGAACAGACACTCAGATCAATGGAACAGAATAGAGAACCCAGAAATGGACCCACAAATGTATGGCCAACTAATCTTTGACAGAGCAGGAAAGAATATCCAATGGAAGAAAGACAGCCTCTTCAGCAAGTGGTGCTGGGAAAACTGGACAGCGACATGCAGAAGAATGAACCTGGACCACTTTCTTACACCAGACACAAAAATAAACTCAAAATGGATGAAAGACGTCAACGTAAGACAGGAAGCCATCAAAATGCTCAAGGAGAAAGCAGGCAAAAACCTCTCTGATCTTGGCCGCAGCAACATCCTAGTCAACCTGTCTCCGGAGGCAAGGGAAACAAAAGCAAAAATGAACTATTGGGACCTCATCAAGATAAAAAGCTTCCGCACAGCGAAGGAAACAATCAGCAAAAGTAAAAGGCAACCAATGAAGTGGGAGAAGATATTTGCAAACGACATATCAGATAAAGGGTTAGTATCCAAAATCTATAAAGAACTGATCAAACTCAGCACCCCAAAACCGAATAATCCAGCAAAGAAATGGGCAAAAGACATGAGTAGACACTTCTGCAAAGAAGACATCCAGATGGCCAACCAACACATGAAAAAATGCTCAACATCACTCATCATCAGGGAAATAAATACCAAAACCACAATGAGATACCACCTGACACCTGTCAGAATGGCTAAAATTAACAACTCAGGCAACGACACATGTTGGCGAGGATGCGCAGAAAGAGTAACCCCTCTGTACTGCTGGTGGGAATGCAAACTGGTGCAACCACTCTGGAAAACAGTATGGAGGTTCCCCAAAAAGCTAAAAATAGAACTACCCTACGACCCAACAATTGCACTACTAGGCATTTATCCAAGGGATACAGGTGTGCTGTTTCAAAGGGACACATTCACCCCCATGTTTATAGCAGCACTATTGACTATAGAGCACTATTGACCATTCTCTAAAGAATGGATAAAGAATATATATATATATACACACACACACACACAATGGAGTATTACTCGGCAATCAAAAAGAATGCAATCTTGCCATTTGCAACTACGTGGATGGAACTGGAGGGTATTATGCTAAGTGAAATTAGTCAGAGAAAGACAAAAATCATATTACTTCACTCATATGAGGACTTTAAGAGACAAAACAGATGAACATAAGGGAAGGGAAACAAAAATATAAAAACAGAGGGGACAAAACAGAAGAGACTCATAAATATGGAGAACAAACTGAGGGTTACTGGAGGGGTGTGGGAGGGGGGATGGGCTAAATGGGTAAGGGGCACTAAGGAATCTACTCCTGAAATCATTGTTGCACTATATGCTAACTAATTTGGATGTAAATTTTTTAAAAAATTAAATAAATAATAAAATAATAAATAAATAAATAAAATATTTATTTGTGGGATGGGGCACCTGGGTGGCTCATTCGGTTGAGCGTCCGACTTTGGCCAGGTCATGATCTTGTGGTTCGTGAGTTTGAGCCCCGTGTCGGGCTCTGGGCTGACAGCTTGGAGCCTGGAGCCTGCTTCAGATTCTGTCTCCCTCTCTCTCTCTGCCTACCCCCTTGTGCTCTCTCTCTCTCATAAATAAATAAAAATTAAAAATAAATAAATAGATAAAACATTCATTTGTTTTTGAGAAAGAGAGAGCACAAGCCCAGGAGGGGCAGGGAGGGAGGGAGACAAAGGATCTGAAGCAGGCTCCACACTGACAGCAGAGAGCCTGATGTGGGACTTGAACTCATGAAACGTGAGATCATGACCTGAGCCCAAGTTGGACACTTAACCAACTGAATCACCCAGGCGCCCCTGCGTAGTGAATTCTTAACACCAATGTATCAGGTGAAGGAAGGTGGAGATAAAACCAGAACTCACAGCAGCAGCAGCAGCTCTTGGCGGACATGGAGAGGGGGTCACATCTGAGAATACCTGGTCAGCTTTTCCTAAACAAACACGCTTCTGCCCTTCGATGGATCCTCTCCAGCCCCCACACCCAAATTCCAGTGTGCTCTGAGGTGGGACGGAAGCTGGGGGCAAGGGAACCCAGGCGAAATGGTTTCCTGGCAGGCAAGGAGCCCAGCCACCTAGATTATTTGGGGTTCAGCAGACACAGGACCCTGGAACAGAGCAGAAAGAAGCTGTGGTTGAGGAGACAAGAGCCAAGAATCAGCCGGAATGGGGATAGATCCTTAGAAACCAATCCCTCTTTTTCTGTTCTCTACCTCCCTGCTCTGTTTGTTAATGACCTTGTCTCCTCCATTATTAATGCACTGTTTCAGCCGAAGCTGTGACTCTGTGGGTCCATTAAGGCTCTCCCGGGGGAGCCAGGCTCCTACCGGGTGCATTAGAGCCGAGCGCATTAGAGCACAGGCAGAAAGGCACCAGGAGCTGACTGGGCTTGCCTGGGAGGAGCTGGGTTGCTGCCTCTTCCACTCCCCCCTTTCTCCTCCCAAGCAACCCCAGCGGATTCGAGGTGCTTGATTGACAGTGTGTCTGCACCAAGCAGTTTCCTGGGCCTCAGTGTCCCTTGTAAGCATTCTTCCCACATGCGAAGCAGTTTAATCATGCCGCGACCTTCCACACACGTGTTCGAAGTGAGTGACTGAGAGCAGGGACTCAGGCTACTTGGGTTTGGATCCTAGGGTCACCACTCATCAATTTGGAAGTCTGAGATAAATTCCTGAACACGATCCTCCATTAACCCATTTCCTTTCTACTAAAATGGAGATCGTAGCGATACTGAGCTCACAGCGCTGCTCTGAGGACTGAACGAGATAACGCATAAAAAGCTGAGGGCACAGTGCCTGACATGTATAGTCAGCGAGTAACAAAGTCAACTGCTGCTTGTCTTGTTTTTGTTATTAATGCAATGAGAAAGTTGGACAAGGCGCCAGTATGTTGTTCATTCATTAAATAAATATTAAGGATCACTTATACGCAAAGCACTCTTCCAGATGCTGAGGATACAACAGTGAATAAGAAAAATCTCCGTCCTCAGAGATCACGTTTCAGCGGGAGAGATAGAGGATAAGCAACAAACATAATAAATGAGTAAACTAGATAGTGTGTTAGAAGCTAAGAACTCTGAAAGAACTAGAACAATGTAAGGGGGCCAGGGAGTGGTTAGGGGTGGTCAGGAAAAGCCTCATTGAGCAGGTGACATCTGAACAGAGATCTGAAGGAGGTAAGGGGATGAGCCCTGCAGGTATCTGAAGGAAGAATGTTCTAGGTGACTGCAATAGTCAGTGCAAAGGGCCTGGGATAGAAGTGTATCTGGTTTTGTTAGAGGATAGTGTAATGAATGAAGGATGAATGAGGTGAAAAGGAGTGGCAAGTGGCCTTGGAGTTAATTGGCAACACAGTGTGTAGGGCCTTGTAACTTACTGTCAGGACTTTGGCTTTTTTTTTTTTTAATATTTACTTATTTTTGACAGAGAGAGAGAGAGAGACAGAGACAGAGTGTGGGCGGGGGAGGGACAGAGAGACAGGGAGACACAGAATCCAAGACAGGCTCCAGGCTCTGAGCTGTCAGCACAGAGCCTGACACGGGGCTCGATCTCATAAATTGTGAGATCACGACCTGAGCCGAAGTTGGACACTCAGCCGACTGAGCCACCCAGGCGCCCCTCTTCTTCTTCTTTTTTTTAATGTGTATTTATTTTGAGAGAGACATGGAGAAGACACATGAGTAGGGAAGGGACGAAGGGCAGAGAGAGGAAGACAGAGAATCCCAAGAAGGCTATGCACTCTCAGCGCAGTCTGACATGGGGTTTGAACCCATGAATCACGAGATCGTGACCTGAGCCGAAATCAAGAGTCAGATGCTTAACCTACTGAGCCACCTGGGACTTTGGCTGTTACTGAGAGAGTAACGGGAGGGCTGAGTGGGGTTGGGAGGCCAACGAAAAGGCGGTAGACTTGCAGGATTGCAGACCCCAGTAAGCTGGAGTCGGGGTTCCAGAGAAGGAAGATGGAAAGACAGGAGGAGGTGGCCAGTGAGAAGCAAGCACAGAATTGGGTAATTGGTACCTATGAGGTCAAGGGTACGAGCTTGGGATATGGGCGGCTGAGACTAGGAGGAGAACAGGGAATGACATGGGGCTACACAGGGAAGCACCAGGGCTGGTCGGGAGGCAGAGGGGGTTCAGGAAACCCGAGCAAGAGCCTTTATTATGGTTTTTGTGGAAAGGAACAGGCGGGGCAGAGTAAACAGGCTTAGTTTGAACAATTCCAGCGGGCTCTGGGTCACGGCGGCTGCCTCTAGCTGTGTGGTACCCGGCCTTGGGGTGATCAGGGCAGGTGGGTAGTGGCCCAGGGTGCGAGAGCCCCATAGAGGGGGTGGTTGGGGTGTAGATCTGGAGTGGCTGGTTTGTGTCTGAAAGGTACAGTTGCACGTGAGTTGTTTGCTACCTCTGGGGATTAGCTAACCCAGGGAGTGATCATCTCTCAGGGTCAGTGAACTCCCAAGGTGGAAAAGCATCAGAATATAACAGTCCCACTTAATCCAATTGGGAAGGAAGGGACAACTACTGGGGAGAGGGGGGGAGTAGATGGCATCAGCAGGGAGGAAGAGTGCCGGGCAGTGCAGCTGATGCCCTAAGGGAGAAGCTGAAGCTCTGATTTGAAGGAAGGGGGTAGGAATGACAGTGTGGAAGCAACTCTGAGCAGCTGGTAAGACTCCTACCCTGTCTCCCACTGGTTGGGTGTGGGGGAAAGCGATCACCCCTCCCAGCCACCCTGAGTGGTGGGCCAGGGTTCACTGGGCCAGAAGGGGAAGGAAGATTGAGGAAAAGGTTGAGGGTATGTGGAGTTTTGCTGATGAAGGATATGAGCTCCAGAGTGTACAGAAGAGTTTCTAGAATTGGGGAGAAGGTAGGACACGGGGACCAGATGGGCCTGGAAGGAGGTGGGTGGAGATAAGAGCATGGGAGGACAGCTGTGAGCTGGGAGCCTAGGCTGCTTCTCGGGGCTACTGGAGGTAAGAGGCCCAGTGATAGCAGTACTGGGGTAGTCAAGGCCGGTAGTAGGGGCGAGGCCAGGGTGGGGGTAGGTGGGTGGTGGGCTTACCCAGAGCACACAGAGCCCTCTGCTGACCCCTGGGTGGAGGGTAAGAGCCCTGGAGGTATGGCTTGGTTCCTCTGAGTGAGTCTCACTCTTGACCTCTGCCAAGGGAGGGTGGATTTACTCCTAGTGGGCTCTCTATGGGCCCCTCTTGATGAAGGCAGATTCAGGGGGGCCAGGTTTACTCCTAGAGGGCAGGACTCCCTCCTGGCTCCCGAGGGCACTGAGGAGCCCCAGGGAAGCGGAGATGGACTCTGAGATGATGGGCTCCCTCTTGACCCCTGCTGATGGGGTGTAAGAAGCCTGGAGACGGGAGGTCCTGCATTCCAGGATTTGGTTGGTACAACTTGATTCCAACTTCACGAGCAGGGCTCCCAGGTGCATTGGATCAGAGGTCCCCCAGGTGAGGGGGAGAGCACCCTAGCTGCCCTAGGATATGCTGCCCTCCCCCAAAGGTCAGAGATGTGCTCCTTAGCATCTAATAGCATGTGAAGCATTTTCAAAACCATTCTCAGTGGTTTGCAAATCCTTTTTTTTTTTTTTAAACACTTGACCAACCTTTTACTGTGCTTAAAACAAATCACTTTACAAAGAGCCTTAACACTTTTTCAAACATAACTTTGGACACAATTATACAAATTAAAACAACTGCTATAAAAAAAACCACTATGGCATGGTCCGATCTTCCAAAATGGACTTTAGGAATGTATAAACCAGCAGTAAGTACTGGGCAGAAACTTTTATTTCCAGGACATGTGTGGGTAAGTCAAATTTAAACATTCTGTTTGAAGAACAAAAAAAAAAAGAAAAGAAAAGAAAAGAGAAAGAAAGGAAAATGTACCAATACACATCATTCAAAGAGTAGAAATTTCTAGAGAAAGCAAAATTTGCATGGCAGCAGTTATGACCTTTAACAGTATTTTTTTTTTAGAGAGAGAGAGAGAGCACAGGTGCACAAGTGCACCCAAACAGGGGGAGGGGCAGTGGGAGAGAGAGAGAGAGAGAGAGAGAGAGAGAGAATCTTAAGCAGGCTCTTTGCCCAGTGCAGAGCCTGATGCAAGGCTCCACGTCCCGATCATGAGATCATGATTTTAAGATCATGAGATCATGATTTTAAGATCATGACCTGAGCCGATATCAAAAGCCGGTTGCTTCACCCACTGAGCCACCCAGGCACCGCAACAGTATTTTCTTACCTTAGAAGATATATCCTGCCTACATCTTGCAGGAAAATTTCATTCAAGAAGGCTCATGCCTAATCTATCCTGTATCATTCAAGATGGCCAAATCTGAGGCTCACCAAGTCTTTCTAGAGGTGAGGAAACAGGTCCACACAAGTTTGGTGACATCATTTATGGCAATCAGGAGTTGTAGCATTTTTATTATCTAATTCCTGGGCTGAAATACTTACCCCTATACCATTCTTTCCTTTACTGCAGGGCTTCATCTTCCTTACTAAAAACCCCACAAGGTCAAATGTCCCCCTGTTATAACCAAAAAGTGTTCTGCAGTGTAAGCCGCTTGCTCGTTTGTTTTCCTCGAGGCTAGATTATAAGCCAGCCAGGATTTTAGTATAAGGACCTTTTCCAGTCTTGAAGTGGCATGTTAAGTCAGTCAACCCTAGGTTGCGTTCTTTTACGTTTTCTCTGTTAGGACTATCTCCCAAGCCAGGCTACTGGACAGACACCTGTACTGCACGCTTCTCAGGCTGTGAAGCCCTGAGTGTGGTACCTGTCCTAACACAAGTGAGTTCACAAGCTGACACTGAGCGAGGGCTGGCTGTGAAGGTGACGGGATATTGAACAGGTCTGAAAACCAGCACGGGGATACGAGTCCTATTGGACTTGCTCAGAGTAGACATTCGCGTTCAGAGGAACACGGGCAGGAGAGGACAAGGCAGGCACCTGAGCGAGTCAGCCCTATTTGGTACCTGGGTGGAACCAGAGGTGAAGAACCGAGAATATCGACTGAGAAGGGAAAACAGCAATAAAAAAAAGTCAGGCTCAACCCAGCGTTCAGATGAACTGCAGGGCCTCCATTTGTTTTCCTGCAACATAATTGACGCGGTGATCTGCTGTCATGCTTAATATGCCACATTACCTCTGGTGTCACTAGAAGGGCCTGCCGGTTCAGGAATTTTTGGTGGTAAATTTTCAAGCTCTGCAGCCCCAGCTCTTAGAAGCACTTTGATTCTATTATGTCTGGTCCTTCTCGTGAACTTTTTCCACTTTCCCCTGCTTTTAGGGGTTTCTTTCTCCTTGTTGTGTTTATCTGGTGCGGGTTAGGGACAACGAGGGCTCACGCTGGCACCGTCCCTTTTCCAGGCTCAGGGAGGCAGTGTCTTCGGCTGTGGAGGCCAGGGCGACTCTGCCCCTCCCCCACCCCCGCGCAGCCCCGCCCCGCCCCCCTCACATCTTTTTGTTGCTTGTTTTCTTTTAAACGAATTTTCAAAATGAAAATCTGACACGGAACCAACCACAATATAAAAAAAAAAAAAAAACAAGTAAAACTGAGATTTATGTATTATACATTCAAAAGTATAAGTGAAATTGTATAAAATCAGTGGATGATCTCATGTATGTCAAGATTCGGTAGATAACACATTTTGGTCTTTGATATTTAAAGGATTAAAAATATATCATTTAAAGGAAAGTCAGAGATGTTTCGAAAGTTCCCGGGGCTTCCAAGGGACTCTGGATTGAAAGTGGCTGTCTCTGGGACAGGAGAGTCAGGGAGGGGAAGGGGGAGAATTAGGGAGGGGAGTGGGGAGAGTTAGGGAAGGGAGGGGAGAGTCAGGGAGGTGGGTCTCTCCTCTCCATGGAGGGGAGAGGAGAGAATCGGGGAGGGGAGTAGGAAAGTCAGGGTGGAGAAGCGTAGGGAGGGGGAGAGAAGAGAGAGAAGGGAAAGAGGGAGGAAAAAAATGGTAGAGGAGGAGACTGGGGTTTTTTGTTATTGGCCTCGGGGAGCTATTTGATATTTTATTTTATTTATTTATTTTTTTCAATGTTTATTTATTTTTGGGACAGAGAGAGACAGAGCATGAACGGGGGAGGGGCAGAGAGAGAGGGAGACACAGAATCGGAAACAGGCTCCAGGCTCTGAGCCATCAGCCCAGAGCCCGATGCGGGGCTCGAACTCACAGACCGCGAGATCGTGACCTGGCTGAAGTCGGACGCTTAACCGACTGCGCCACCCAGGCGCCCCGATATTTTAAAACTCTCTATATTACAACTTTTTTTAAAAAACGTTTATTTATTATTGAGAGACAGAGACAGAGCATGAGCAGGGGAGGGGCAGAGAGAGGAGGAGACACAGAATCCAAAGCAGGCTCCAGCCTCCGAGCTGTCAGCACAGAGCCCGACGCGGGGCTCGACCTCACAAACTGCGAGATCATAACCTGAGCCGAAATCAGACGCTTAACCGACTGAGCCACCCAGGCGCCCCTATATATTACAACTTAGATAAAAATTAAAATTTAAAGGGAAAAAAAGGAAAAGAAATAACTACAGCATCGTTTCCTTGACTCCAAGAGTTTACTGGGGTAGGTATTAGTTAACAGCTGAGGAAGTTGAGGGTCAAAGAGGTTAAGTGATTACTAGGCAGTGAGCAAGCGGGCCTGGCACTGGGCCGCAGGTCAGCTCATTGCAAAGTCTGTGCTTCCCTGGTTGCACAGCCTCATTGTCCCGGGAAGAAATGGCCGGCTGCCTGGTGTGCTGGGCTCTGGGAAGTTTCCAGACCCACCATCTCGTCCCTTGTCAGCTATTGATGCCTGAAACTCCTTTACAAGAGGGCAGAATCTTCCAGCTCACGGTCTCAGGAAAGCAAGTAGTTCTCATTTGACACTCACTGGTCACTTCTGTTGTGAGTCCCTCTTTCTTGTGGTAAGAATCTGAGTTCCCTCAGGCACAAGTAGTCTGCACCTGTGTCTCTTCCCGACAGCACCCCCTCCCACTGGGAAAGCTTAAATGTGGCTGCAGGACCTACTTCCCAGATGGCTTGTTCACTGTTGGCAGGAGTCCTTAGTTCCTCCCCCTGTGCACTGTTCCTAGGCTGCTTGAGCGTCCTCATGACATGGCAGTTAACATGTCACAGACTGTCCCTTCTGCTTTATTCTATTTACCCACATTCAAGGAGAGGAGAATTAGGCTCCACCCTTTGAAGGCGGCATATTAAAGATTTTGTGAACACGTCTTAAAATCACTGGATGTGTCCTTTGGGTCCCTAGGATCTTAGTGCTGCCCTGGGCCCCACCTAGGAAAAGGGAAATGGGGATTCCCTTGCCCTAGATTCTCCAAATCTCTCCATCCCCAGGGCACAGCCCAGGGAGCCAGGATCAAGAATCCATTTGCAGGAACGTGATGGGTGTCTAAGTACTCTCCTGACTGTCCCCAAACCCCTGGTCAGAGAACTTTCTCTGGTCTGGGGATGGAATAGCCTGACCCTTCCTCTCTTCTTCCCAACCTATTGTTTCCCCCATAATTGTGTCTTTCCAGGCTTTTGAAGCTCAAACCCTAGGCTCTTGTTGGCCCAAAGCATTTCTTTCTATTTTTCTGAGGCATCTCCTTCCCTGAGGCGGAAAATGCCACAGACAAAGGGGCAAAGGGGAAAGAGAATGGATGAGGGGATAAAGGGGAAGGGGAACCTCGGTGACTTCGCTCAAAACGCTATCCTGCTACACCCTTATTCACAGATGTCTCCCTTTGGGGAACCTTGCTTCCCGTTTCACTCTGGGCAATCTCACATCCCCTTTGGGTGACCCCACCAGCTCCTGCCACCCAGTGCCTAGCTTCCTCCTCTCCAGGAAGTGACACCCCTGTCCCAGTTCAGAATCTTACCACCAAACGGGGAGCCTCCCCTCCCCCCCCCGGAAGAATTCCTGCCCCCAAAGCATCCCTGTCTGGGTGCAACCTGAGATTCTCCCATCCTGGTTTCTCACAAATGCCGTGGACTCCGTGGGCCTCACCCAGCCGCCTGCAGCCCTGCAGCGCCCCCTATCTCCCCCATGTATCTGCTCCTCCTCCAATCTCCGCAAACCCTTTACCTTCATTTTCTCCCCACGTGTGTTCTGGAGCCTTGCGGTAGGTCCTAGTGACTACATCCTGGCTCGTATTTAAGTTACCTCTCTACTCACTGCAGTTGAGCATCTGTGCAGCAAAGAACCAACCCTACCCACGAGAGGTCTGACCTTTGCCTGCCCTTCCTGGGCGCTGATCTTCCTGAGCAATGTCTTTGTCTTCCTGGGAAACTTGGCCACACTGGACACTCCAACGACGTGACCTATCATGAGGGCTTTGGGCCACGCAGTGTCAGCTTTACCTTTGGATGGACTGGAGGCTAAAGGTCAGCAACACGGCAACCACCATGTCTATGGGACGGAGCCCCAATAAAACTCTGCACACAAAGCTTGGGGGGCTCCTCTGGTGGGCAAAACCCTGAAAATGTTGTCACACATCATCGTTGGGAAAAGTTCGCCTTGTCCGTGACTTCACTGGGAAGCTCTGAGTGTGGAGCCTTCCTGAACTCTCCCCTGGGTGGATTCTAATCTGTATCCTGTTGCCATAATAAACTGTAACCATAAGCATAGCAGCTCTCAGTGAATTCCGGGAGTCCTTCTTGGGGACTCCTGAATGTTGCAGCATCTACACATTTACTCACACTCCTGTCTTCAAGGCATGGGTTTCTACTTTCTGGGTCTTCATCCTTCCCTGACCTCTCTGTGGCTTTTGACACCTCCCCCCCTTTTTTTAAGATTTTATTTTTAACTAATCTCTATACCCAATGTGGGTCTTGAATTTACAATCGCAAGATCAAGAGTTGCATGTTCAGGGCACCTGGGTGTCTCAGTTGGTTGAATGCCCAACTTTGGCTTAGGTCGTGATCTCCTGGTTCAGGAGTTCAAGCCCCACATCAGGCTCACTGCTGTCAGCCTATCAGCACAGATCCTCTGTCCCCCTCTCTCTGCCCCTCACCTGTTTGCATTTTCCCAATAAATAAATAAATATTTTTTAAAAAGAAAAAAAGAGTCGCATACGCTACTGACTGAGCCAGCCAGGCATCCTGGCCTTTGACCGTTTATCAACCCCCTTCCTTCCTGCGATGCTCTCCTGCCAGGGCTCTGATGACCTTGAAATCCACCAACTTCCCTTCCACTTCTCAGGCTCCACTTTATTCCTCAGTCTGCTTTCGCCGCTGGTCCTTGACCATTTCTTGGGGCTGCTTCTTGTCACTTATCTGAGTGTCAGCTAAACACGGTGGAACTGAAGCATGGACTCACATCCCAGTCATTGCAAATCCCTGATTTTGTCTCCTACCTTGTCCTCTTGCTCCTTAGGCATCCTGACCTGTGTGAATAACTAATAGCCAGATAAAGCTTAAAAATGTGTACTTGGTGGGGCGCCTCACTGGCTCAGTTAGTTAAGTGTCTGACTCTTGATTTTGGCTCAGATCATGATCTTACAGTTCACGGGTTCGAGCCCCGCATCAGGCTCTGGGCTGACAGTGCGGAACCTGCTTAGGATTCTCTCTCTCTCTCTCTCTGCCCCTCCCCAACTTGTTCTCTCTCTCTCTCTCTCTCTCTCTCTCTCTCAAGGTAGGTAAATAAACTAAAAAAAATATAAACTAAAGATAGGTAAATAAACCAAAAAAATACTTGGGGGGGCACCTGGGTGGCTCACCGGTTGGGCATCTGACTTTGGCTTAGGTCTCATGGTTCGTGGGTTTGAGCCCCGCGTCAGGCTCACAGCTTGGAACCTGGAGCCTGCTTCGGATTCTGTGTCTCCCTCTCTCTCTGCCCCTCCCCCATTTGCGCTCTTTCTTAAAAATAAATAAACATTAACAAAAATTTTAAAGTAGATGTACTTGGTGTGTTCTAGATATATATCCTCTGTTGGGTAAGTGTTTTGCAAATATTTTGTCCCACCATGTGGTTTGCCCAAATTTCTCTCTGGAGCACTTTCTCTTCTCTCATCCAGGCACATAGTTTCCCTGTCATCTCTAAGAGGGTGACCCTCAACTTACATCTACAACTCCAACTATATCTACAGACCCAGCCCTTCTGATGCTCTAATAGCCCAGTGGACATCTCTGTATGGCATTTGAACCTCAGCATGTCCACACATCTGTGGACTCGTTATCTTTCCTCAGAATATTCCTCATTTTGGTCAATGGCATTATCTTGCTAGTGAAGGGTGAGATCGTCTTTCCCGGCAGACACTTGACCCTGGTCCATCACAGGGATCCATCCCCCACTCTGGTTTACAGGCTGCCTGTCTGGCTTTGGCTTGGTTCCTGTCTCCCCGGCTACTGATTTGACACAGCCCTGGGCTCCAGTTTCAAGTCCTGCCTTAGCTCCTGACTCAACCAGGATAGGCACCCAATTCTGGCTTACTTGCCCTAGGCAGGGGCGGGGCACCCCGGACCACTCCTGGCAGCGCCCTGCTGCCTCCTATGGTTTACTACCCTTCTCTCCAATGGATGGTGATGCCCCCCACACCACACACACAGACACACACTTAATGCTCTGGGTACTGGCATGAACATTCCAACATCTGGCAAAGCCTTTAGATAGTAAAGTGTAGGTCACCCCTACCTGACTAAAGGGAGCTCATAACTGCCCACCAGCTAGTAATTAGCTGAGAATCTGTTGTAATCAACATAAAAGCACATCTTGGGATGTGTTCTTGTTGTTTCTGTGTTTATCAACTATTGTGTTTCAGTTTTCTTAATTTTATTTTTTATTTGTTTAAAAAAATTTTTATGTGTATTTATTTTTGAGAGAAAGAGACAGAGCACGAGCAGGGGAGGGGCAGAGAGAGACGGAGACATAGAATCCAAAGCAGGCTCCAGGCTCTGAGCTGTCAGCACAGAGCCCAACGCGGGGCTCAAACCCATGAACCACAAGATCATGACCTGAGCCGAAGTTGGATGCTTAACTGACTGAGCCACCCAGGAGCCCTTATTTTTTAAATTAAAATATATATAAAAGCAATCATCTCTCCTTATGTATATAAAATCCTATCTCTACTCCATAACACGATTAGTCGCCTGGATTGTACCCTGTCACAGCCTTTTCTGTGTTCACTTACATACAAAAGCATAAACGCGGTTCTATGAAAATTTTGTTTACTAGTTTTTGCTGAACTAGAATCATTCTGTATGCGTTACTTTGCAGACTGTTTCTTTGCCACTTGACAATTCATCGCTGCAATGCAGTAAATATAGATCTAACTCTATCTTTGTTTTCTTATGTATCTATGCACACACATAGAGATATAATTTTGCATAAATGGGATCCTTTTCTTGTTTAATCCTCCAAATACTGGAGAAACCCTCATACCTCTATTCTAGTACTTGCCTCCTTGTGTAGAATATGCTTTAAAAAAAAAACAAAAACATGTATATCCATGATCACATAGTAAACTTATAAACTTCTTGGTACTGTGCCTGCTCCGGAGTAGGAGATTAACACATTTGCTGGATGAATGAACACTTGTTTTATTACTCTTCCTGCTTTACAGTTGGGAATATTAAGCAACTTGCCCAAGAAGCCACAACTCAAGTGCAGTGGAACAGAGGCTCAGGCTTAGATCCCTGTCAATCCCCTAGTGATCCCCTACGCTGTGCTCTTGTGCCTGAGTCATCATAATCTTTGTGAACAACTTAAAACCCAAACCATGTCAAACTTTAAAAATGTATACCTGGCAAATTCTAGATACAGTCCTTTGTCGAGAGAATGTTTTGGAAATATCTTTTCCATTCTGTGCCTTCCCTTTCATTTTTATAGCAGTCTTTTGAAGAAGAAAAGTTTTAAATTTGGATGAAGTTCTATTTTTTTCCCCTTTTATACTTCATGCTTTTAAGAAACTTTTGCCAAACCTAAGATCACTAAGATTTTTCTCTGATTTTCTTTTATAAGTTTTATAGTCTTAGTTTTTACACTTAGGTCTATGATCCATCTTGGGTTGATTTATGTATATGGTGTGAGGAAAGAACTAGGTTTCTTTTTAAATATTATTTTGGGGATGTCTGGATATCTCAGTTGGTTAAGTGTCCATTTCTTGATTTTGACTCAGGTTATGATCACAGGGTCTTGAGATCGAGCTCTGTGGGAGGCTCCGTGCTGAGCTTGGAGCCTGCTTAGGATTCTCTCTCTCCCTCTTCCTCCTTCCTTCCCCACTCTTAAAAAAAATGTGTGTGTGTGTGTGTGTATAATTTTATTTTCACATTTTGTTTTATTTTATTTGGCGTATGGTTATCCAATTCTTTAAGTACTGTTTGTTAAAAAGATTATCTTTCTTCCACTGAACTGCCTTGTGCCTTTGTGGAAAATCAACTGACCATGTGTGCATGGACCTATGTCTGGACTCTCTAATCTGTTCTATTGATTGACATGTCTGCCTTTTCACCAATACAACACTGTTTTGATTACTGTAGGCTTATAATAGGTCTTGATCATGTAACGTAAATCCTTGACATGTGTTCTTTTTCTTTCAGAGTTGTTTTAGATACTCTAGGTCCTTTACCTTTCTATAAAAATTTTTAGAGTCATTGTTAACAGTTTTTACAAAAAGCTTGCTGGAAATTTGATCAGAACTGCGTTGAATCTACAGATTCAATCCACAGAAGAACTGGCATCTTAACAAAATCGAAGTTTAGGTCCATGGACATGGTATATCACTTCATTACCCAAGTCTTTGCTTTTTCTCAGCAGTGTTTTATAGTTTCCAGTGTACGTGTCTTTCACATCTTTTGTCAAATTTATCCTTAAGTAATCTCTATGCCCCACATGGGGCTCCAACTCACAACCCCGAGATCAAGAGTCACATGCTCCACCAACTGAGCCAACCAGGTGCCCCTAAGTACTTCCTATTTTCGATACCACTGTATCCGGTACCATTTTTAAATTTCAATTTCTGATTGTTAATTGCTGATGTACAGAAAAAACAACTGAATTTTGTATATTGGCTCTGATTCTTGCAGCCTTGCTAAACTTACCTATTCACTCAACAAGAAGACAGCCTCCCAAATTTGAGGAGAAACATGATATTTGCATAGCCTCAAAGTATCTCCCCCAAATGTGGATCAATTACAAAGGGAAAAATAGTAACTTTACAGTGGAGAAGCATGGTAGATAACACCTTAACCAAGTGATTGAGATGAACATAGTCAGTAATAAGACATATCAGGGGCACCTGGGTGACTCAGTCGGCTAAACATCCAACTTTGGCTCAGGTCATCTCATGGTTCATGGGTTTGAGCCCTGTGTTGGTCTTTGTGCTGACAGCTCAGAGCCTGCTTCGGATTCTGCGTCTCCCTCTCTCTCTGCCCCTCCCCGGCTTGCGTTCTGTGTCTCTCTCTTTCAAAAATAAATAAACATTAAAATTTTTTTTAAAAAGGTAAGACATATCAACAGTATGTACCCCTGATAGAATGTGCTGAGAAGGGCACATCACCTCTGAGGGGTATTTTTTTTAAACACTTTAAAAAATGTTTTTATTTATTTTTGAGAGAAAGAGAGCATGAGCAAGGGAGGGGCAGAGAGAGAAGGGGACAGAGGATCCGAAGCAGGCTCCATACTGTCAACACAGAGCCAGATGTGGGGTTCCAGTTCATGAACCATGAGGTCATGACCTGAGCCAAAGTCGGACACTTAACCGACTGAGCCACCCAGACACCCTGGCCTCTGGGGTATTTTTACCAGAAATTCATAACGTCAATCAAATCATGAGAAAATGTCAGGTAAGCCCAGATTGAGGGGGAGCCTACACAATATCAGGTCAGTACTATTCAAAAATGTTAGATTCATAAAGCACAAGAAAAGACTGAGGAGTTGTCACAGGCTGGAGGAGGCTAAGGAAACATAAAAATTAAAGACAATAGAAAATCCTAGATGGATCCTAGAGCAGAATAAGGACATTAGTAGGTGGTGAAATCCAAATAAATCTGTAATTTAATTAGTAGTATTGTAGCAATGTTAATTTCTTGGTTTTATTAATTGTACCTTGGTTATGTAAGACATTAGCATCAAGCTGTGTAGAACGCTAGGTGGAGGGTATGTGGACACTCCCTATATCCCCTTGCAAATTTTTTCTAAATCTATTCTTATTTCAATAAAAAGTGTTTTGTTTTGTTTTTTTAATGGGCAAAAGATTTAAACAATCACCTTACCAGGAAGAATATACAGATGTCAAATAAGTGTCTGAAGAGACACTTAACTTCATTAGTTATTGGGGAAATGCAAATTTAAACACCAGTGAGATACCACCGCATGCATGGCTAAAATTAAAAACACGGACCATATCAAGTGTTGACAAGGATGTGAAGCAACCAGAACCCTTGCACACTGATGGTGGGAATGTAAAGTGTTACAAGCATTTTGGAAAATGATGAGGCAGTTTCTTAAAAAGTTAAACATACATCTACCATACAACCCAGACATAACAATCCGAAGTATTTACCCAGGAGAAATGAAAGCAAACGTTCATACAAAGACTTGTACATGACTGCTCATAGCAGCTTTTTTTTTTTTTTCCATTTTTTTGGTAATAGTCAAAAACTAGAAAGGATCCAAATTTCCATCAGTAGATTACTGGATAAACAAATTATGGACTATTTGTACACTGGAATAATACTCAGCAATAAAAAGCAAACTATTGATACATGTAATAACATATATGGTTCAAAATAACTATTCTTAGTGAAAAAAAAAACAGAAAGAATACATCTTGTATGATTCCATTTAATTAAAATTCTAGAAAATGCAGTTGATTTTTAGTGGCAGAAAGCAGATCAGCAATTGCTTAGACACAGGATTTTGGGAGGAGGTAGGGATGGATTACAAAGGGACCTGAGGAAGTCTTTGGGCTTGATAGATACGTTCCCTGTCTTGATTGTGGTGATGGTTTCATGTATCAAAACTCATCAAATTGTAGGTCTTAAATATATACAATTAAAAACATTTTTAATAGTTTTTATTTACTTTTTATTTTTTTAACGTTTATTTTTATTTGAGAGTCAGAGAGAGAGACAGAGACAAAGTGTGAGCAGGGGAGGGGCAGAGAGAGAAAGAAAGGGAGACACAGAATCTGAAGCAGGCTCCAGGCTCTAAGCTGTCAGCACAGAGCCCCATGCAGGGCTTAAATTCATGAACTGTGAGATCATGACCTGAGCTGATGTCAGACACTTAAGTGACTGATCCACCCAGTCACCCCTAAATATATGCAATTTAATGTATCTAATTATGTCTTTTTTAATAAAAATTTTAAAAGTTTATTTATTTTGAGAGAGAGAGAGAGAGAGAGCGCGCGAACACAAGCAGGGGAAGGGCAGAGAGACAATCCCAAGCAGGCTTCATGCTGTCAGCGCAAAGCCTGACACGGGGCTCCAACTCACGAACCATAAGCTCATGACCTGAGCCGAAATCAAGAGTCAGATGCTCAACCCACTGAACCACTCAGGCACCCCATATGTTAATCATATCTTATTAAAATTATTAAAACGTGTATTTGGGCTCCAGGAACTGGTAGGAATAATGTGGCCAGCTATTATATCCTCATACCAGATACTAAATCAGATCCAAACTAGGTGTGGGGAGGGACCAATTTCACCTGTTATGGAGAGACAGGTAATAAGACACTTATCCCCCTGTGGCTTTCCCAGAGATTAGGTTTCCATGTCCAGAAACCAGGAATCTCCAGAAGGTATAATACAGTGGTCCCCCTTGTCCACAGAGGATAGTTCCAAGGTCCCCAGTGGATGCCTAAAACCACCAGTAGTTATGAACCCTATAGATACTATGTTTTTCCTATACCTACATGTCTATGATAAAGTTTAGTTTATAAATTAGGCCTAGTAACAGATTGACAACAGTCAAACTAGCACTAGAATTTCTTTTTCCTTCTTTAGTTTCACAGATACATACAGGATGCGTTCTTACTGTAGATCTTCGTAATTTCAGCATACAATTTTTATCTTTCCTTAGAAGAGAACTTCCACCTTCACAGCTACTCTTTGGCATATCCAATTACCAGCATCACTGCTCTTGTGCTCTGGGGCCATTATTAAGTAAAATAAGCGTTTTTTTAACACAACCACGGTGACAGTGACTAATAGGCGGGTACCGAATACGGCATGGATCCGCTGGACAAAACGATGAATCACATCCTGGACAAGACGGAGCGGGACACGCAAGATTCCATCACTACTCAGAATGGTGCGCAATTTCAATCTTACAAATTGTTTATTTCTGGAATTTTCCATTTAATATTTCGGATCGTGGGACCTGAGACCACGGAAAGTGAAAATGCGGATCAGGGGAAGACTGCCATACAAATGGCTCTTATATTCATATATTCAGCTGGTAAGAGCTGAAGGAAGCCAGCAGGGTCCTGCAGTTTACATCCTGGGGGAGGGCTTCCCTCAATCCTTGGCAAAGAGAAATCCTTATTTTTAACTCACTCTAAGTTCCAGACAGAGGTTAACTCGCCTGAGTCTTTCTCCACAGGGTGCCTCCAAACCACAAATTCCTGATTCCTACTCTGGTTTATCCCAATAAGAAGTAGGTTGAGCCCTTAATCCCCGTTTAAAGGGCCCTTGTTTATCGAAACAGTAAACTCTGGGCAAAGGGTCATAAATCACTCTAGCTGGATCCAGAGCGTGAGGCGGGTGTGGGCTAAGAATGGGCACGCAGAGGTTACATGAACTGTCAATCTTGTCTGTTTTCCTGGTAGCCATACTCCTGGGAGCCCCTGTGCTGGGCCAGATCCAGCCTTGAATCTTCTTCACTCTGCTCCGTATGTAGAAGGAGGGGCGGAGGCGGTAGCGATGCATCCTCCCTGCCCCCTACCCCTCTTCTCTGCTAGGCTTGGCCAGTGGAAGGCGCCAGTAGTAAACCAGAGATAGGAGAGCTAGAGACTAGTGTCTCCCAATGATTGTTTTTTTTTTTTTACGTGAGGCCACAGCTCTGGTCAGATGCCTCCCTTCCCAAGACTGGAGCCCCCAGTTGGTTGGGGTACAGCTCCCTTGCCCATGTCCCTTTAGGTCTAAGGCTGATAACAGCTTCCCACTGTTCTAATCCCCGGGTTCTTCATCCTCCCTGGTTGATCCTCAGCTTCTAGCTCACACCTTTGTATGTGTTCCTTCTTCAATTCAATTAGCCCTTCCAGTGTGTAATCCCTTCCCCACCACAGCTCTGACCCAGACGTCTTCACAGCCCCCAAACACGGCCCTCATCTACTGTCTTTTACATCCCCAGAGCCCACGGTTTGCTGATACACCTCCCTCAGGTCCTCCCACCTTGGCCTTGGCTCCCCTTCTGTTTCTGATTCTTTCTCCCCAGGTTCCTGTGTTTCCACCCATCACTGGCCCTTTGGCCTGTGCTGACATTGCTCTGCCCAGAAATTGAAGACATCGGCCTCTTCTTCAGCCAGCGCCCACACTGTGCATTTGATATCCTATGCCTTCCCAGACACAAAGCCTTGAAAACTAGGCGACAGCTCACTTCTGCCTCAGAGAAACCCAAAGGGAGCCACTACCCCCCAAAAGGTGAAACCAGTGTGTTATGCAAATATAGCCTCAAGGCAATTACCCCTACATCCCATGGCCACCCTGAAATCCCTCCTTATAGGGGGATTCTGGCCCCACCACTGCCTCCTCCCTCTCCCCACTCCAGGCATCCAAGCATATCCTTAAAACATCCCACGGGACATTCCTCATTTCTTTGTAGGCCCTCAATGTCTCTCACCTACTGCTGGAGTCTCCCTGTTGGTTCCCTCCCTTCCTCCTCGCCCCCATAATCTGGTCCACACAATACCAGTCCCCGAAAGCACAGGTCTGAGCAAAAGCCTTCCCTAGTGCCTGTAAAGGCCCACCCCCTCATTCACTTCTCCATTGAATGTGTGAATTTTTATCAAAAGCTCTTAGTTAAAAAAAAATTAATACTTTTCGTCACCTCCAGTTTTAAAACATTTGTCTTTAAAACATCAACATTAGCATTTAACGGGAAACTTCTTTCTTCGGCAACTCCGCTAACGATCACGCTTCCCTCTGCCTCTCGGCACCCTGGCTGACACCGAACAGGATGGGAGGGGTGGCCCCGAGCCGCATATAAACACAAACAGAAGCAGGGGTTTCTACCAACAAGTTTGTTCTGGCCGGCTCCAGATCCGGAGAGGTTTGGATAGGTGTCCCACTGTCCCACCCAGCGCCCTCGGGTGGGCGATCGTTACAAAGGGGATGGGCAGGGCTGCAGGGCAGGGTCAGGACGCGGGAGGAAGCAGAGGGAGCAGGGTGGGGGCCGCCACTCCGGCCGCCAGGTCTGGCCAACGCTGGCCCTTCCAGCGGGGACCTGGCCTGGGGCAGCGCTTCCCCGGGCTGCGGCCGCCGAGCCCGTCCATCCCGCGCTCTCCCGTCCCGCCCGAGCGGCGTAAACAAGGCTATTCCCAGGCGGCCTGGATTCCCTGCGGGAGGCCCGGCGCTCCAGCCCGCGTGACCCCCGCCCACCACGCCGGGAACCTGGCAGCGCCCGCCGCCGAGGAGAGCGCGGCTCGCGGGGAACAGGCGGGGAAAGCGGCGCGCCGGGCGTCGGGGGAGGGGCGGGCGAGGGCAGGTCAGGGCAGCCCCGGCCCGGGCCCCGCCCCCCGCCCCGCCCCCTCCGGGGGCGGCTGGAACCGGTGACGGACAGGCGTCCGGGCCGGTCGCTGCGCGCCTCGCGGTCCGGAGAGCTCCAGAGGGGCGGGGCGCGCGGTGGGGCTCCAGAGGGGGCGGGGGCGGGCGGGGAAGCCTCTGGGTGGGGCGGGGCCGCGGGAGAGTAGCAGCACTCCCAGCCAATAGGAGGCGGAAGCCGTCCCGTTAGCGCCGGATCCCAGCGGGTAGGGCGGGGCGGGCGGCGCCGTGGGGATCCCGGGGCGGCCGAGGGCCCCTGACTCGGCTCCGCGCGGCGACATGGACCGGATGGCTAGCTCCATGAAGCAGGTGCCCAACCCGCTGCCCAAGGTGCTGAGCCGGCGCGGGGTGGGCGCGGGGATCGAGGCGGCCGAACGGGAGAGCTTCGAGCGGACTCAGGTGAGGACCGGGGGACCCTGGGGCATGCGTGGCTTGGGCATCCCGAGAGACGCAGTGCCCGGGAGGGGCTTTGAAAGGGGCAGAGGTCTTCAGGCCTAGGGAGGACGGGGCAAGGGGGCCGCGAGAGGGAGCATCTGGGTGCTCAGGTCGAGGCGATCCTGGGGAGGTCGGGGACCCGGAGGCATCCCAGCTGGCCTGGGGAGAAGGGCAGGGCGGCTCCGAGGAGCTGGCACGACCCGTGGGGCAGGGCAGGGGTCACAGGGACGGTGAGAGCCGAAGGAACGGAAGAAGGACCGAATGGAAGGGGTGCCCTCTCAGCAGGGGAAGCGCATTGGGGGGCCACTCAAGTGTGGCGGCGGAGAACGGAGCGCTGGACTGGGATGAGAAGCGGGGAGCCCTTTCCTCCCCTCTCCATCGCTTCTGGGTTGCACTGACATTCCCCCCACCCCCCAACCCCAGCACCCCCTTCCTAGTGCCTCTTGCTTGGCTCACGCCACCCCCAGCTGTCGGCCTCCGAGGGCCAGGCTGCAGGGGTCTGAGCGGCGAGAAGGAATGTAGGAAATGCGACGTGTGGCCGAGCTTGGAAAATGGGGGCTGGAGGAGAGGGCCGGCCAGGGGCCAGGGGCCAGGGGCCGGCCTTTGGCCGGACAGCCCGCTGCTGGTCAGGATGAGCTGCCCAGTGATGCCCAGAGCCCTGACTTGGGATTTTGGTTTCATCCCCCAAGATGTGCCTGACAGCTAATAGGCAGACTGCCCTATTTGTCCAGCCTG
Organism: Puma concolor; assembly: GCF_028749965.1. Taxonomy (NCBI): domain Eukaryota; kingdom Metazoa; phylum Chordata; class Mammalia; order Carnivora; family Felidae; genus Puma; species Puma concolor. The sequence continues at coordinate 9,979,805 of NC_141682.1, forward strand.
AGCAGGGCTGGGGGCCAAAATTCCCCAGTGTCATCAACAAAAAGCCACAATCCATTTCTACCTCGGAGTTTGAATGCCTGGTGTATTGATTTGACTGAATAAAGCGGACATGTTTCTGGTGTTCATCAACTCGTTTGTATGCAAAATCCATTTCAAAGGGCACAGCACTTCTTTTAATCCCGGTGCCAAAGTTGCATGGGCAGATTTGTGCTTCACTCTCCCGCTCAGGATAGAACCTTTGAAGATCCAGCTGGGCCTCCACAGCCAGAGGCTGGTTCCCCTGCTGTGTTCTGCCTCACCCCCACCGCCAAACACAGTACAATGTGAAGGAAGGCCTTTGGGGTTTTAGATAGAAAGATTGCGAGGACCTGACTGTGTATTCTGTGTATGGAATCTTGCAAAGTAGAAAGCTTTTCACCCCCTGGGAACTTCATCTTCTCTTTCCAGTTGCCTCTGGCCCTTTGCACGTGTGTCTGGGTGGCGTAAAGTAGGGAGTGTCCCCTTCCTGGGTCATCCTACCCCAGGCGTGATGGGAGAGATGGCAGTTCCCTGCTGCCTCCCAGGGACCAGCTGGGTTTGGGTTTCTGGCTCTGTGGACTGGCCCCCTTGGAAGGAAAGAATCTTTCCGTCTGCTTGTCCACTGTGTGTGTTCCTGCCTCAACGAGCTGCCTGATCCTGAGGCTTCTTGCTCCAGGAAGCAGTGTGAATAGTCTTCTTTTTTTTTAATGGGAAAGGAAAAGAAATAGGTGTTCTTTTATGATAACCCATTCCGTCTGGAGTCTCAAATCAGTAAAAACTGGAGCACTAGAGGAAGACACGTAAAACTTTGACCCATTATAGTGATGGAAATTAGATTTGCAAAAGCTTCCTTCTACTCAGGACTGGCATGTCCCCTCGCTATCCAGGGACCACCCAACAAAGGAGACTCTAGGTCAATGTTTGCTGGTATTTTATATGTGGAACCCTTGCGATTGGCCACACCTGACCGAGTGCCTTGTTTTGGGGGTGGGGGGGAGAGTGAGGAGGTAGGCTGGGGCAGGAAAAGAGAGATTCTCTATTACTGAAACCGTAAGGGGGGGGTATGAAAGCAAAGAAAAGAGAACAGTCCTAAAACTTGGCATTAATCAATCTGCAAAAGCTCATTTTGTTTAATGACTTCAACTGTATCCAATGTATTATGAGATATAAAAATGAGCTAGAAAATACTTTTAATGAGTTGAGAGACCATGAGAATCAGCCGAGGTGTAGTGATAATTGTAGCTAATTATTGTGTTTGCCGCTGTTCTAAGTACTTTGCTGTATTGCCTTCTTTAATCTCAACAAGGACCCATGAGGTGGGCATCAGCCCCATTTTCCATGAGGAAATTGAAGCACAGAGAGGTTAAGTCACCTGCCCAAGGTCACACAGCTGGAAGTGGTCCCAGCCTTTAACCACTGCGCTGTGTTGCCTCTGAGGCAACAGTGGCACCCAGTGCCTCTGGGTAGAACGGTGGCATTGGAGTGTAAGAGGTTTGAGTTTCATAGCTAGGCACTTGGTTAGGCTATATGACCTCGGGCAGACCTTTCTAAGTTTTCCTTATTATAAAATAAAGATGATACTTACCTTACAGGTGTATTGTGGGAGTTAAATTAAATAAGAGGCGTGAAGGCATTTTTGTAAACTTTGGGACACAATTTCAGTGATTCTTGCTGTAATCTGGGGAGACCGAAGGAAGCACAAATGTTAAGTAATGGTGCAGGCTGTGATTAACTCTTCAGTAGGGGGGCAGAAGTGTTCCTAGGTAATGTGATAATTACCGAGAGCACATGCGGAAAGTGCAGATTGGCGTGGGTGTGGAGAGGGGTTGGGAGCCCTCACCAGGACCTAACTGCCATTCAGCATGAGATAGTCCTTGCTGGGTGGAGAGGAGGGGAGGTGGGCATTCTAGAAATGGGGAATGGCAAAGGACACGTCTGGAGATGAGAGCAGATGAGGTTAAGTGGCTGAAAAGCAGAATTGGCCACTCCCGCCTCTCAACCCGTAGCACCTGTTACCCTGTCCTGTCACTCTCTGTGTTGCCCTCGGTAAACTAGGAGCTTCATGAGGACAAGACTGTGTCTTTTTTTTTTTTTTAAGTTTATTTATTTATTTTGAGAGAGCACGCAAGCTGGGGAGGGGTACAGGGAGAGGGAGAGAGAAAGAATCCCAAGCAGGCTATGTGCCGACCGAGCCCAACTCAGGGCTCGATCTCGTGAACCGTGAGATCATCACCTGAGCTGAAATCAAGAGTTGGACACTTAACCAACTGAGCCACCCAGGCGCCCCATGATTGTGTCTTGCTCTCACCTGTGTCCTCAGATGCCTGTGTCAGTGCTGAGCCAGCTGTAGGTGAGGGTAGAAAATGATTGGTTAACCTCAGCAGGGAAGCCCTCGCCTGGGTTAAACTCAGCTGTGGGCATCAGGTGGCATCTTTAATTACTTGATGCTTTTTCCTAACAGCCCCTGAGTGCCCTCCTGGTCCTTTGTCTCCTACACCCTCAGTCAGGAGCCGTGCCCCATGCCCATGAGAGGACTGTGAATTCTCTGCCTTCCTCCTAGTTAGGCCAGCATCCCTGCCAGAGTGGGGACCCCAGACCCACCTGCCGCAGCCCCCATCTCCAACCTGATCCTTGCTGTGTCCCCCATCCAGCCCATCACAAGCACCCTTCAGGTTCTAGGGGAGTGAAAAGTGGCTCTTGCCCTCAAAAAACTTGCTGGGGTAAAGATACCTTGCCTGGAACACTTTACAGTTTATACAGCACGTTTTAGCCATCGTTGGGGGCTCTACTGTGGTTGGGTATTAAACACCCTCATCTTACGGGTGAGAGCTTGGTAACTTGCCCAGGGCCACCCGCTGGTGACTGAAAAGCAAGATTCAGATCCAGGACTCCAGGTCCCAGGCCCCTTCTACCATGCTGTCCTCATGTTGGCCAAGGAGGGCAATTCTGGAATGAACCAGGAGGGCTGGCACCCATAGACAAAATTCCCTGTCTGTATTTGCTTAGCTGGAAAATGGTTTTCTCCATGGTTTATGTTTTCACCATCCATTTAGTGAGCAGAGAGCGTGGAGGGGACACAGAGATGGGTAAGATAAAGAGACCAGCCTGAGGGAGCTCATGAGTCAGCAGAGAGGTGGACCAGCTACTGTGGGGCTCTTCTACACAGAGGACTTACAGCACCAGCATCACCTACTGAATGAGAGCTTGCATTTCAGCCAGAGCCCTGGGTAGCCCTGGGCACCCTGAAATTTGAGCACCTCTGCTCTATGGTTGGTGATTGCTAAGGTCAGAGGAGGCGTTGGGGCTCTGGAAACACAGAGCCTTTGGTCACAATCTCTTCTGGTGGAGCCCGCCACAGAGTAACAGGATCCCAACCAACCGTGAGCTGGAAAGAGCCAGGAAACTCGGGTTCTCGAGAGGAAGAGACAGAAACAAATATTTATTGAGGGCCTGGTGGGCACTAGAAACATGCTGAGTGATTTATAGCCATTATTCTATTTAATAGGTCAGGCTCAGAGAGGCCAAGTGACTTGTCCAAGGTCACGCAGTGAGTAAACCAAGAAGCCAGGGTTCTGAAATCTGATGACCAAAACGTCAGGGGGTGTTTCTACCATTTTGCTCATGATCTTCAGCTCTGGCTTTGATTCACCTGCTCGAAAATTTTGGGGTTTGAGCAGAGGGATCAGGGCTTCTTTTTAAAAAAAATTTTTTAATGACTATTTATTTTTAAGAGAGACAGCGTGAGCAGGGGAAGGGGCAGAGAGAGAGGGAGACACAGAATCCGAAGCAGACGCCAGTCTCCCAGCTGTCAGCACAGAGCCCAACATGGGGCTCAAACCCACAAACTGTGAGATCATGACCTGAGCCGAAGTCAGACGCTCAACCCACTGAACCACCCAGGCGCCCCGAGGGATCAGGGCTTCTTGACTCTGGCTGCACAGGAATGGTTTCTAACATAAAAGGTGCTGTCCCCCTCCTGTCCCCTGCTTGCTCTCTTAGTTGGTATTGGAAAGGTAGAGAGGATGCTAAGAGCTTTCTTTGAACTTGTGGTTCTGTACTTTGGTTTCCTCCCATTGATGATAATGAGAATAGCCAACATTTATAGCATTTGCTGTGTGCACATGGTAAAGGCCTTTACGAGCCACACCTGCTCCCAGTTCTTGGAAGGAATTTACAAATTATCCCTATTTTACAGATGAGGAAATCAAGGCTTAGACATGTCAGTAACCAGCCCAAGGTTCTGAAGTCAGGGTCAGAGTCGGGACCCAAACTCAGGAAAACCAGCCCCGGATTGTGCTTGATTGTCACCCTGGAGTCACAGCCTAGCCCCCTCAGCTCTCTTTCTCCCCCTAACAGTTGGGTCCCCAAAGTGCTAACCTCACCCCACTTCTCTTTCACCTTCTGTCCACTTCCTCTGTGCTCAGCAACTCTGATAGTTTCTTTTCTTACTTCCTGTGACGCCACCTCCTGAGTTCTTGGCCTGTGTGACCACTTCCCATTGGACGTTTGTCCCTACATAAACCACACATGCTCCAGACTCAACTTTGGGCCTCCCCAGCCTCTGAATGCCAGTGTCTGGTCCTCGCTGGTCCCCTTCAGCTCCTTGGCCTCCACTGTGAGTCCTCCCTTTCCTGTTTCCTCACAGCCACACTGTGTTCTGTGATGTTTCTCTTGTCCACTGCTCTGCTCTGCACTGTTCCTGCCCTTAGTACCTCTTGCCAGTGTTGGTGTAATCCCCTCCTTTCTGCTTCCCAAATAGCCTGGGGCCAGACGGGTTGTCTCTAAAGCCCAACACTGGCTTCTGTAACCCCCTTTTTTCAAGAACCTTTGCTGGGTCCCAAGAAGCCCTGCATGACGGGGCACCTGAGGGTCCCTGGTGCCTCTCTCTTCCGGGCCTTAACACCGCATCCCTCCACTAGACCGCCACTGCAGTCTCCTCCAGCCAGATCAGGTATTCCAGCAAGCAGGGGCCCGTAGCTACCGTCTGTCTGTCCCATTCACCCAGGTCACACCGTGGCTTCTCTCCCAGACTGTAAGCTCTTGGGGGCAGGGTCTGGCTCTCCGTGCTGAGCGAGCCCTTGCAGGAGGCAGGCGCTGGGCCTGTTTGCCAAATGTGTGGATGTAAAACAGTTGGAGGATCTACTGGGAGCCTGGGTGCTACAGGCAGGCCTCTGCTTGCAGAGTACTTTCCCTTTGCACATTTTGGAGACTCTCCCTCTGTCTCCTTTGATTTCTCCAATGATTAACTCTTACTAAGTGACTGCCCTGTGTGCCAGGCTGGTGCGCCCAGGGTATCCTTTTAGGAGAGAGCCTGCAGAGTCTAGAGATGGGATTAGGGCTCACGGTCGATGATTTGGATTTCCGTTGAGTTCCGAACACTTTATAAACATTCCCAGAACACGGGCTTGGACTTCCCAAGGTTTCTTTCTGCTTCGGGTGGGGCCATTCTGAGCTAGAAGGTATTACGGGGAAGGGAGAGAAACTGGCCTAGTGTGTCCCAGGCACCTGATGGCAGTGGCCTGCGTACTGCTGCTGGAGTAAGGGATGTGCACACGAGTGCGGAATAACGTGAGAGTGCTCCCTGGGGAGTGAGCAAATCTGGCCCTGCTACTGAATTTCTCCGCTCAAACTGGGGAGGCCGGGCAAGATTTCCAGCTCTCAACCATTTGGGCTAATAAAATTCCTGTAAGCGGGTTTCCACCCTGAGGAATAGGGACCCGCGCTTGATCGGAGCTCTAGGCTGCTCCCTTGAGAAGCTTCCACATCCCCCCCTGTATGTAGACTGGGGCGCATGAAAGGATGGGGCTGAACCTTGCTTAGAATGGGATGAGGAGCACCCACGTGGCCGGAGAGCTGAGTCCCCGCCCCACTTGGGCACTGAAAGGGCTCCTTGCCTGGCATGTCAGCAAGGCACCGAGGAGGACTGTTCTACACCCCTTGTCCACCGGCCCACTCACTCCACACCTTGGGACAAAGTACGGAGCAGACCCGGGTGGGGGGTGGCAGGGCGGTGGGCCAGCGGCCAGTGCTTCTCCCGCATCCAGAGGGTTGATGGCCTGGAGAGGTGCCCACCTAGGAAAGGGAGCTTGTCAGCCCCACCTCCTGGCAGGGTGGGGGCTGCTTCCTGTTTTCCTGCCCGGGCAGGCGGGGAGGAGCCCTGTTCCTGGCTCGTGGGCAGTCCAGTCTGACACAGTGCGGGCAGAGGGACGGGGATTGAAGGTGTCCTCTGGCTGAGACGGTGGAAGGGAGAATGGGGATTTTCTTGGATCTGAAAGGTTGCTGCTGCCGCCTCTGTTAGCGCTACAAGACAGCTCTCGGGAAGCTGGTTGGGGCCGTTCAGGAAGCCAGTGTGGCCGATTGCTTCTGATTTTAACTGATAGGCAGTTTATAAAGCACATTTGCACATAACCTCCCTTCAGCCACAGAACAGCCATGTGACAAATAGTGGGCCGTTCTCAAGTGTGGTCACTGAGGCTCAGAGAGCTTAAGTGACTTGCCCGAGAGCACTCAGGAAATGGGCTCGCAGACGCTTGAACCTGGTGGGTCTTATCTCAAATTGTGCTTTTTCTAGATCTCCCTTTAAAGCTGAAGCCTGGTCTGGGGCTGGTAACTTAGAAAAATGACAGATTTTTTTTTTCTCTCTAAGTCTTTTCCAATTGATTTATTTGGACTTCTGAAATTCCTCCCAGAAGATTTTTGCAACACACATAACTATCAGAGGGCCTGTTTCCAGAATGTGTAAAAAAAAAAAAAAATCCGAAAAGAGATCAAAGGACCGCCTAAATGAAAAATAGGCAGGAAGAACTTCACAAAAGAGAATGAATGGCCGATAAACATATGAAAACGTGCAACCTCATTAGTAATCAAGGAAATGCAAATTAAAATTGCAATGAGGGGCACCTGGGTGGTTCAGTCGGTTAAGCATCCATCCTACTTCGGCTCAGGTCATGATCTCACAGTTTATGAGTTCCAGCCCCGCGTCGGGCTCTGTGCTGACAGCTCAGAACTCGGAGCCTGCTGCGGATTCTGTGTCTCCCTCTCTCTCTGCCCCTTCCCCACTTGCACTCTGTCTCTCTCGGTCTCTCAAAAATAAATAAATGTTAAAAAAAATTTTTTTTAATTGCAATGAGAAACCACTATGTACCCATCAACATGGCTGAAATAAAAATGGAAAAAAAAAGAAACACTGACGGTGCCGAGCATTGGCAAGGGTGCAGAGCAATGGAAACGCTCGTGCATTGCTGACGGGGCTGCATGTTTGTGCAACCGCGTTGGGTAGCAGCCTGGTGTTATCCTAAAATTAAGGATGTACAGACTCAAGAGGCCAGCACTTTTCCTGTTAGCTGTATATCCAACAGCAGTGCACACACGTGCCCCAAAAGATCTCTGGAAGCATATTCATAACCACCTTTTGCACCAGCTCCAGACTAGAAATAATCCAAAAGTCCTTAACAGTCGATGGATCACTGACTGAATCGTGATATGGTCTCTCCTCGGGATACTGCACAACACGGAGAATGAAGAAGCTGGAGTTACGTTCAACAACGTGGATGAATCTTACACACAGAATGGTGAATGGAAAAAAAAAAAAGGCAGAGCCAAAAGGACACCTTCTGTATGCTTCCATTTGTATCAAGTTCACAAAACAGGCAAAGCTAAACTGGTATTAAGTCTGCTGCTTCGACGGTAAAGCAGTAAAGAAATAAGGGGAAATAGGGGGGCGGACGATCACCATAAAAGGCCAGATAAATATTGTCCTTGGATGCAAGGGAGGTTAGTGATTGGGAAGATGTACAAGGAGAGTGGCTGAGGTCCTGCCATCAATCTGTTGATTGGTCTGTGTAGTAGTTTATGATAATTTATTAAGCTGTACATTTTATTTTGTGCACTTTTTCTCTATGTTATATTTCAAAATACAGAAGGTTAAAAAAAAACCTCCTTCCAGGGAGTAAGAGACAGTGTCTTGAGAAGGCCAAGAACTTACCACTTACATGCCCACCCACCGTTTGAGGTCTCCCCCAAATATAGCTTCCCCTGTGAAAACCCTTCTTTTTTTTTTTTTAATTTTTAATGTTTATTTATTAGAGACAGAGACAGAGACAGATCATGGGCATGGGAGGGGCAGAGAGAGAGGGAGACGCAGAATCTGAAGCAGGCTCCAGGCTTTGAGCTGTCGGCACAGAGCCCAACACAGGGCTCAAACCCACCAACTGTGATATCATGACCTGAGCTGAAGTTGGACGCTTAACTGACCGAGCCACCCAGGCACCCCAAACCCTTCTTTTTTTTTTTTTTTTAATGTTTATTTATTTATTTTGAGAGAGAGAGAGCATGAGCAGGGGAGGGGCAGAGAGAGAACCCAAAGCAGCCTGTGCTGTTAGTGCAGAGCCCAACACGGGGCTCGATCCCACAAACCACAAGATCATGACCTGAGCCGAAAATAGGAGTCAGGTGCTTAACCAACTCAACCACCCAGGCGCCCCTCCCCTGTGAAAAGCCTTCTGATGCAGCTTTTGACTGAAGACACACAAATATCCAAGCATCATGTTCCATGCCCCGCTGTAACAGGTAGTTGTGAAGTTGAGACTTATCATTAGACCGCACTGAGCGTGTTGCCCTCGGCTTCCATTCATTTGTGTCTTGTGTCTGCAGCGGCAGACGGGCCCTCAGGTCCTCCCTCGTCTTTCAGTGAGTCACTCCATGTCTCGCAGAGGGAATTACACACTGGCTAAGGCTCAGGAGGTCCGTGAAGTACAAAATAAATCAGGTGATGAAAAGTTCTCAAGGGAGAGAATGAGAGAAGAAAGTGTGGTCTAGGCTCAAAAGAAGCATATTTGAATAAAAGCAAAGATCTGGGGTGGGGGGGGGCACCTGGGTGGCTCAGTTGCCTAAGCGTCTGACTTCGGTTCAGGTCATGATCTCATGGTTCGTGAGTTCAAGCCGCGCATTGGGCTCTCTGCTGTCAGAGTGGAGCCCACTTCAGATTTTCTGTCCCTCCCGCCCCACGGCCTCTCTGCCCCTCTCCAGCTTGTTCTCTCTCAAAATAAATAAACAAACTTAAAAAAATAACAGTAAAACTAGTTAAAAAAAAAAGATCTGGGTGGCGGACTTGTGGAAGACATGACCCCACGCTTAGCTTGTGCTCCACAGATGTAGATCGAGTCTTGCTTGACGAGCAATGTGTGAGAACCTGGGAGCTTGGGGGATGTCTTGAGGGAACATGGCCGAAATGCTGACCTTCTAACAGTGGTTCTGTGAGGTCCCTGTCCTGCTGCATGGTCCCTGGGGCCAACCCACAATGACAATGACAGTTCTTAGTTTAGACAGTTGTTGGTGTGTGTGTGTGTGTGTGTGTGTGTGTGTGATTACGTCTTACTGCCTGTCATGTGGCCCTTCTGCCATATTGATCTGGAAACTAATGCTTTCTCTGGTTTTTCTTGGGTCCGTCTTGACCGATGCTATATTCTTCCCTCCCATTTTCCATGATCCTTCAGAAAGAGATTGACAGGCATGAGCTGTGTGGTTTTGCCTCTGAGCAAGATGCAGGGCAACTTCCCTTGAAGTAACAGGTCAGCCCAGGACTCTACCTCTCTGGGCCTGGCACCTGGTAGGCATGCCAAGACTCTGTGTTGAGAACCTTATTCATCTTTGAAGCCTCAGGCTCCTGACCCAGCATCTGGCCCTGAGTGACTCTTGATAAGGGTCCATAGAATGAAGGATGAAATATTTTGAATGAAGCCCTGATGAATGTCAGCCATTTTTGGTCCCAGTTCTGAACTGTGAACCCTAAGAAGTATACCCTGACTCTGGGTTCACGGGAGCACGACTGGAGCCAGCAAGAGCCAGGGCCCCTGAAGAGACCAGCTGTCTGACGTAACTCTGGGTGGTTCTCAGGGACTTCCTCTTGAACGTCAGCTCCCTGACTCATGCTTGGAAGTGACTTGAGGTGCCCTGTTTTCTTGAGATTCTTATTGCAGGAAGGGACCTCCCTGTACAGCCTTCAGCCCATTACTGCTGATAAAAAACAAAACTACCCCAACACACCTAGACCCGAACTTTGTCTCCTGCCACAAACTGGCTCACGGTCCTTTGTTCTCAGTCCTAGAGAATCCCAGTTTATAAACCATCCCTGACCCTTGAAGCTGAAATTCTTGCGGCCATTTTGACCTCCCCGCATTCTGCGCCCCTGCGGCTAGGCATGGAGTCCAGTTGTGTCTTCTTGACTCCTCGATTGTTGTCCATATCGCTCCTGCTTTGCCACCCGCTGCTTCTGCCTTAGCTCAGACCTTTTTCTGGAGCCTGGGCTACGTCTTGCACAGCCCAGCTGGCCTTCCTGCCACCCAGCGTCGCCCCTCGTGAGATCTACCCTCCCTTTGGCTGTCTTAACGAGTTCTGTTTTAAAAGGCATACCTGCTTGTATCACTCCACGTTTTAATTTTTTTTTTTAATATTTATTTATTTTGGGGAGAGCGTAAGCCGGGGAGGGGCAGAGCGAGGGGGACAGAGGATCCAAAATGGGCTCTGCGCTGACAGGCTGACAGCAGCAAGTCCAGCGTGGGGCTCAAACTCGCGAACCGCGAGATCATGCCCTGAGCCAAAGTCGAACACTCAACTGACTGAGCCACCCAGCGCCCCTATAACTCCACGTTTTAAAAGCCTCTTTGTCACTCTAAGCTGAAACTCAAGCATATGGGCATTGCACAGAGCCAAACTTTGCGCCCCACACCCCCCCCCCCCAGCCCTACTCTATCCCAGCAGCCCACTGCTTCACGCCTCTGTGTGTCTCCAGGTGGCACACCATTCTTTTTGGCCTGGAATGTCGCTCCCACTTTTTCCACTTGGCCACATTCCTCATTCTTGAAGTCCCACGTCCGATGGCCCCCTCTCTGGGAAGTTCCTCCACCACTCTTCTGGGCACATCTACGTGATGGTATTTCTGCGTGTTTCTGTGTCAACGTGTTGATCTGGATGACCGTCCGTGATGGACTGTGAGTTTCCCTGTAGCTTAGCCTTCTTTGCAGCCCCCACCCCAAGCATGATGCTCAGGGCCCCGCAGGCCCTCAACAAATGTTTGCTGAGTGAACTCATGACGCGTATTGAGGACCTGACTGTATTTGATTGTTGCTCTAACCGAAAATGGATTAGGGCCCAGATCCCATTCCAAGGCAGGTGCCCCATGCTGGGGTGAATGTACGTGGTCTCTGTCACATTGGACTGAAGCTGTAGGTTTGGCTACGGTGGGGGGGAGAGGAGAGCCTGCTTTAGGAGCGGAGGATTCAGTGGGAGGGACGCTTTCCAGAAAGAGGCTTGTGCCTGCAAGAGTCGGTGTGCTGGGAGCCAGTATTCCCGAAGTGTGTCCCACAGGTGGGATGACAAGGATGTGGTAGGCAACACAATATACGCCCCCCTCCCCCCACATTCACGTGGCGAAAAGGGCCTTTGCAGATGTAATTAAGGACCTTAAGATAGGGAGAGTAATCTGAACTTTTCCCAGTAAGGAACGCAGCTGCACCAGCACCTTGAATTTAGCCCAGTGAAACCGAGTTAGCCTTCTGACCCGCAGGACCGAGAGCTGATAAACGGGCATTGTTTTAAGCTTCTAAATTGGTGGTAATTTGTTACTTTGGCGATAAGAAGCTGATACGGGATGATAACAGGTAACTCACGCTCTGGGACAACAAACCTCATGGAGCCCTTGCCTCGCTGCACAGACAGGCCACCCTTTTTAAACCCGGAGGGACACTTGTTATTTCATCTGTGCTTATTGTGGCCATAGATAAAACATTGCGTTTCCACACTTGGTGCCTATTCACAGAAATCTTATACTGGGAAAACAATTCAGCAGCCGTTCAGACATTCTTTCCTGCTGCGCCATGGGGTCCTTTGGTGCAATTCCAAGTGTGAGGGTCACAGATATAATTTACTTAACCTTACTTTTTTCTTTTTCTTGATCAAGCCCTGTGCTGTCTATTAAAAAAGGCGGGCGAGAAATCCCTTTGTTTTCTCTACGATCATGATGACGTCTTTGCTCGAAAGAGAGCTGACTTGTGGTCAGGAATCAGAGGTGGTGATAAATGAACAGCTTCCCTCGGGGTGGCCCTGCAGTGTGCTGGTCCTTCTTCAGGGTCACCAGGGTGGGCTGGAGTGTGCCTGGGTAGTCCTGGCAGCCAGGAGCTCCCTTAACACTGAATTAAGAATTGGGAACCCTCAGGGCACCTGGCTGGCTCAGTCGGCAGAGCATGAACGCTTGATCTCTGGGTTGTGAGTTCGAGCCCCATGTTGGGTGTAGAGATTGCTTAAAAATAAAATCTTTAAAAAAGGGGGGGGCGCCTGGGTGGCTCAGTCGGTTAAATGTCCGACTCTTGATTTCAGCTCAGGTCATGATCTCGTAGTTTGTGAGTTCGAGCTCTGTGTGGGGCATCTGTGCTGATAGTGCGGAGCCTGCTTGGGATTCTCTCTCCCTCCCTCTGTCTCTGCCCACATTCACTTTCTGTCTCTCTCTTTCTCAAAATAAATCAACTTAAAAAAAGAAAAGAATCAGGAAGTCTTGCTTCTCCTGGCTGTGGTTCCCCCTGCTCCATCATGGTCCCTACCTCCTACATACAGGTCTTCAGTCACAGTCGTGAAATGAGGGGGATTGGCTGAGATCACTCTGAAGGTTGAGAGACTTGGTGATTCTGTGAAAGCACAGTTATTGACTAAAGCAGCAGCCCTGTGAGAGTTGACTGTCTTTTGACAACACCTGGCCCTTGTTATTCCAGTTTTGCTGTCCCGTTTCTCAGCTTCGAACACGGAATTCTGTTTGGCTTTCCTTCTCTGTGAGACCTTCCTCTGTAGCCCTGGCTGCACTTAACTTCTATGGGTAACTTCTTCTGCATTGGTCAGAGATGGTCTTGTGCCTCCCCGCCCACCAAGAACTGGCCTTCCAAAGTCACTCACACAGGAAAATTACCTAGTGAGAAGTCTTTTGCAGTTGGTCACTTCTGCCCAAGCACAGTCTTCTGTAGGACCACCAGGTACATCTGCGTAGTCTGAGCACTGCAAAACTCCGGGAGCAACTTCTGATCTTGGGCTTCCCGGGGTTAGTCCGTTAGGCCAAGGTGGTAGCACATGACAAAAATGATTTTCCAGAAAAGCTCTTTGATGCTGACTCAAAGGCCACGCAGGGTGTCCAAAAGGGTGCCATTTTGTCTTCTGCCAGCCTGCTTCACGCGTTGACCTTCCCTCCCTGGTGCCTCCCATTTTCTGAGGTGTGGCCTCTGATCCAGTCCAGTTTCCCAGAGGAAAGTGAGGATTAGAAAAGAAACTTCAACTCACCTAGGGTCCATTCTGCAAATCCTTGCCCAGATTTGAGGCAGACCCAGCCTTGTGTCTGGGTCCAGGTTGTGCCCCAAGACTCTGTAAAGGTTAGGAGCATGGGCTTTAGGTCCGGCGGGTCACCTGCCATGGGTTCCAGGCAGGCTGCTTTACAGAGACGCTGGTGGGCATAGCTTGATCTGACTCAGTTAAGCAGAGAGCCATGGGAATAGCATCTACGGTAATGAAAATACCTACCTCACAGGCGGTTGAAAGCATTAAATGACATAATGCAAAGAAAACGCTCAGTGCATTGCCATCCATATAGCGAGCACTCAGATGTTTCAGCTCGTGGGGTGCTTGGGTGACTCAATCAGTTAAGCGTCTGACTTCGGCTCAGGTCATGACCTCGTGGTTCGTGAGTTCGAGCCCCTCATCAGGCTCTGTGCTGACTGTGCAGAGGCTGCTTGGAATTCTGTCTCCCTCTCTCTCTCTGTCCCTCCCCTGCTTATGCTTTCTCTCTCTCTCTCAAAATAAATAAAGTTAAAAAAAAAAAAAAGAAGAAGTATCAGCTGATATTATGATTCTCTTACTAGTACTTAAGCACATCTAAATTTGGGGGACTAGTGTACTACTGGGCACGGGGTAGGCTCATGGCTGTGAGATAAGTAAATGAATGGATCTTGGCTTCCTTGTTGGTCTGCTGCCCGAGGACGCCTGAGTTGAGGGTCACCTAGATGAGGAAATCCCACATTTTCAAGGGTGGGCACAGAACCACAGGAAGAGTTACCAGGAGATCTCAGGAGGCGATTGCTTGGACCATGACCCCCCCACACATTGGCCCGCCTTTGCACCGGACCTGGGGAGGGATGGCGTGCTTGGAGGAATCTGTCTTTCTGGTCCTGAGTCCCAGGGCTGGCTCAAATGTCGGCTAAGATGACAGAGGGCATGCAGAAGGAATTGTCTAGTCTGGAAAGACAAAGTCCGAAGCGAAGGCACAGACAGGAGGGCAGAACACTGGTGTTTGGGTCGCGGCTCTGCCTGTGACCAGTTGTGTGATTTTATTTCCGTTGAAGGTCTGCATGTACACAGTTTCAAGGGTCAGATAGCAACTCAGACTTGTCACCACAATCCAGGAATGTCCTGGTCCAGCACTTTGCTCCTCCCCAACTATTTCCTGCTTCCCAGAAGCACACCACTTTTAATCCTTGAAACTGCTTTCGTCATAGCCATTATTGTGAACCTCATTATAGCCATTATTGTGAACCTGCCATTCTGGAAGATAAAGATCTAGCTTTCATCCGCATATATGCTCCCCCCATCCCCAGGACACTTTTCCTCCTCTGTGCCGCTAGAGTTTTAACTCTCTATTCAGTGTCAACTTTATCACGACCCTGGAAATGCCAGGAGCAGCTGAGTATATGTGGTGTCTTTTCCTTTCCTGCCTAAGTTTTTGTTATTCCCAGACTAATGAATTGTTTTCATTTGCTTGCTTGGGGTTCTGTGTGCTTACCACTGATTCATCCACAGCTCTCCCTTAATATGCAAATCTCCACTTACTCATTATGGTGGGGGTTGCCTCGGTTTCCCCATCCTAGGTCAAGTGAGAAGGCGAATGAGCAGGAGGTTGGAGGGAAGTCAGCAATCGCGAAGGTGACGTCAACCAGCGATGATTGTTGCTGTCTGGAACTTTCTTCCCAAACCTCTAACTGGAAAGTAATTATAGGGCAAGTGAAGGGGTGCCTCCCTGTGCACAGTGGGGATTAAGGCCCACCTAACTCGAGAGGCAAAGTCAGCCAAACCGTATAGGGCCGTAAGGAGTCTGGATCAACTCACAGATGACTTAGCCGTGACTTTTTAGGAAGGAAAGTCTGAGCAATTAAGGGTATCCTTATGTCATAGGGAAAGACCTGGACCTCACAGACCCCTTTGGGGGCCTCATTGGAAGCAGAACTTGGGGCTGATTGGACAAGACTGATCTGGTGACACTAATGATATTTTTATGGAAAGAAAAAGTTTCCTCTAATGCCTTAGAAAAACAGTAACTGTCATAGCGATGATGGTGACTGGTGACGGTGTGGTCATCTCCTTCACACCCTGCTCAGGGGACGGCTCAGAGCCTGGGGTTTCTTTCTATTTAGTCTCCGTGCCATTGAACGTATTCAGAATGTCTTTTCTCATGGGAAATGGGAAATAAAACCCATTGGTAGGAGAGAGTCTTAAATGCCTGGGGTAAATTCTCAGCTACTATTCTGCCTTAGGCCTCAGAGTGAGGGGCAGGCTGGGTAATGAGTGGCCCTGAGACCCTCCCAGCCTCTGCCTCCTCATTTGCAAATGACTTTATGTAATAGTACAGGCCCACAATTCCTTGTCTGCAGTTCTGAGATCCCGAAGGTCTGGAAGACTACAGGTTTATTTCAGAGTGTGGTACCCGACCTGTACTTGTCTGGGCCTGTTTGTAGACTTTGTTATGTGCCCGTCTTAGAATGGAAGGTCCTACGATATGCTGCAAAGATGACCTCGTTTTGGGGCGCCTGGGTGGCGCAGTCGGTTAAGCATCCGACTTCAGCCAGGTCACGATCTCGCGGTCCGTGAGTTCGAGACCCGCGTCGGGCTCTGGGCTGATGGCTTGGAGCCTGGAGCCTGTTTCCGATTCTGTGTCTCCCTCTCTCTCTGCCCCTCGCCCGTTCATGCTCTGTCTCTCTCTGTCCCAAAAATAAATAAACGTTGAAAAAAAAATTAAAAAAAAAAAAAAGATGACCTCGTTTGATCAGAGGGTGTTGCCCAAACCCTGAAGTTCTAACTCCCCAGACACACATGACCCCAGAAGTTTGGGATAAGGGATCAGGCCCCTGCAGCACCAACTCCACTGTGTTGTGGCAGGGTTTTGAGCAAGATACTTTAGGGATGAAACATGAAGCCTTATGCCCGGCAAATAGTAGGCGCTCAATATATGTTAGCTGTTAGGAGTCATCGGTTTTAGAATCCTATCTGTAAGACTAGGAATAATTAGGTTAACCATTCAAGTCCAATTTCTTCCGATCAGTCAAGGTCATATGAATGAGTTTGAATTGGAAAGAAGTGAAATGGCAGCTTGGCGTGTACTAGAAAGAACTGGGTGCAAATCCTGTCTCTGCTGCTTATCACCCCAGTGACCTCAGGCAAATGCCTTAATTTCTTTGCCTCAATATTCCCATCTGTGTAACGGGGATAATAATACCTGTCTCATGGGGCTGCCTTGAGTATCCAGAGAAACCCAAGAAACGGGTATGTGAAAATGAATGGCTCCTGACAGATACGCTGAACTGGGCACATCACCCGAGTGGTTTTCTTGCTAAAAGTGCGTAGCCCCAATCTTATCATGAGAAACATCAGACAAAGCCAGTGAGGGATGTTCTACAAAATAACGGACTAGCGGTTCTTCAAAAACGTCAAGGTCTTGGGACGCCTGGGTTGCTCAGTTGATTAAGCGACCGACTTCAGCTCAGGTCATGATCTCATGGTTCATGGGTTCAAGCCCCACGTCAGGCTCGGTGCTGACAGCTTGGAGCCCAGAGCCTGCTTTGGATTTTGTGTCTCCCTCTCTCTGCCCCTCCCCCAGTCGTGTGCACGCTCTCTCTCTCTCTCTCTCTCTCTCTCTCTCTCAAATATACACATTAAACAGCAAAATGTCAAGGTCTTAAAAGACCAGGAAAGACTAAGGAGCTGCCACAGACCGGAGACGAGACAGTACGAAGTGGGATCCAGATTGGGTCCTGGAGCAGAAGGAGGACAATAGTGGGAACACAGGAAGCAATCCAAATGAATTCTGTAGTACATAGTTGGTAGTATTGCACCCAGGTGAGCTTCTTAGCTTTGATGATTTTCCTACGCTTATGTAACATGTTAGTTAGTGTAAGGGGAAGCTGAGCAAAGATGTACGGGAACTCTGAACTATTTTTGCAATTCTTCTTAAAGTCTAAAATTATCTCAAACTAAAATGTTAAAAAAAAAAAAAAGGAATGGCATGTTGCTTGGCCGAGCTTAGTCAGGGCTAAGTAAACGTGCATTCCCTGGCTCCCTTGGGTCATCCGGGGGACATTGGAGACGCACATACGCAGGGGGGCCGATCACGCAGGGGGGCCTATCGGTGGTTTGTGAGGAGGGAAAGTGTGACTAATCCAGGCTGCATCGGGGGAGGGAGAGGTCCTGTGCCTGAGCCGCGAGGAGCTTCCCTGACCGTCCCAGGTCTTCCGGCAGAATCGGAGTGGGACCCGCGTGTGCGGTCTGGGGGACGCACTCCGTCAGCCTCCACCTGTCGCTGCAAAGAGTGGTCAAGCCCTTTGCAGTCAGACAATCTCAGTTTCAGCTCCAGCTCTGTTACTTGTTATCTCTGTGGACTTTGGGGAACTTACTCATCTGTGGTCGGAGATAACGTACTGGCATCTGGGCTCAATGAGTGGGTTCAAGGAGAGGGTCCAGAGCAGTAGCCAGTGCTGAGGGTTGTTTCCTTTCCCAGATGGCACCAGCAGAAGTGCCCCCCTCCCACCCTCTGGGTTCCCCACAGCACTCACTTTGTGCTCCCCCGAGAGCCCTTTCTAGGGATGGCCTCCTAGGGTCCATGGCTTGTGCATCCTGTTTGCCACGTGACCTAGCGCTCCTCTAGGCCCCTGGGCTTTCAAGTAGGAAGATGTGCAAATGTACTGAGTGGGTGAATGAACAAGTGAGCGAATGAATGAGTGAATGAGGGAGTGAATGAATGAGTGAGTGATAAATGAGTGACTGAATGAATGAGTGAGCGAATAAACGAATGAGTGAGTAAGTGAAGGAATGAGTAAAAGAGTGAAGGGGCGAATGAGTACATGCATGAGTGAATGGGTGAGTGATGAATGAGGGAGAGAATGAATGAATGAATGAGGGAATGAGGGAATGAATGAATAAGTGAATGAGTGAGTGAATAAACAGATGAGTGAGTGAAGGAGTGAGTAAAGGAGTGAAGGGGCGAATGAGTACATGAATGAGTGAATGAGTGAGTGATGAATGAGGGAGAGAATGAATGAATGAGTGAGTGAATGAATAAGTGAATGAGTGAGTGAATAAATGGATGAGTGAGTGAGTGAATGAATGAGTGAACAAACGAATGAATGAATGGAGTAGCGATGCCCCTCCTGCCTCTCTGAAGGAGGGCTGTGTACTGACTGTATATGATCACTGGCTCACATAGCTGCCCCGTGGCAGGCCATTCTCGAGGATGCCTTTCGAAGTGTTCAGACCGAGCACACCGTTTTATTATGATTTTTCTCCCCCTATCTTGGGTGCCAGTCACCTATCCAGAAAAAGCAATTACCTCCTTTTCTTACACCGAACCTCTCAAGCCTTGAAGCTGTGTGTTAGTAGTTCAGAATTCTCCAGGCCTCTCTCCTTGCTGCTGAGAACTTTTTGCCACAGGAAATCAGTCTCATTTTAAGGGCCAAATAGTCACTAAATATAGCCTCCCAGCACAGATATTTAAAGAGCTGCGTTGATGATGTTATGTCTGAACAGAGACGAAGGGGAAGAAAATTTTTTTTTTTTTTTTTTTTTTTTCTGGAAAGAAGCATGAAGTTACACCAGCATTTCTATGGGTCTGCAAGGAACAGACTGACGGTATGGTGTCAATGTCTTAGTTATGGGATCGCCGGCTTGGGCCTCGGAGTTTAGGTTTCTGGTGCCAGGCATTTTTTGATAATTCCTCCTTATCTCTATTTAAAAATGACTCCTGCCCTGGAGAGTGACCTCCGATGAGTGTGCCCTCCCCGCCAAGCCCAGGAGAGCTGCCCTCCCCCAGCTCCGGGACCAGACGGGGGTGGAGTGGGACCCACCCCACATTATCCTCTCCCAAGTGCTGGCAGCAGGTGACAAAGGCATGAGTGGATGGCGTCCAGAGATCTTTACTGAAAAGTGAGCAGTGGGTGCAGAAGCCAGGAAACAGTTCATGCCTCAGAGAGAGGCCTGAAATTCCACTCATGCTGGCCACCATGATGTGGGGGAGGGGGGTGGCTTTCATGGGGGCTGATGGCTTCCCACTGACTCTCCTCTGGCTTTCACCTTGAGCTCATTGCATGGTCAGGGTAATATCAAGAGAGTATAAAACCTTGGGGATGATGTTTTTATTTCTCAAATATTCCTTCTAGAATATAAATAAGACTATTTTAGGACTTCTTCAGAACTTTCTTTGGGGCTGAATTTATGATCTCTTTGGGAGAGAAACTTCATAGCTGTTTTCTGTAAGAAACTGCAGTGAACTATCTTAGTCTTTGTCTGAAGATGTCTACATATATCACTCTTTCACCCCACCCCCCCAACCCTGTCATAACCAAGATTTTATTGGTACTTGTTTGTTGATTGGTACTCAGACATCATGAGTTAATGCTGGTATTAAAAAGTCTACGCAATGTAATTGCGATACTTTGCTAAAGAGTTACTTAATCAGTGTTCCAGCTTAAACTTTGGAGACATTTTATCCACAAGTAGAGGTCACCAGAGCTCGGAATCTTCAAATATTTGTAACTCTCAAGCCTTTTATTGGGACTGTCCTAATAACACGGAATGTGATATCTTACACATTATATCCACGGCCCATTAACAGGTTTGGGGAAATTCTGGACCTTCCTTCCCTAGCCCAGATAGTGTGCAATTCTGATAAGGAGACAAAAGAACACACAGAAGACACAGAGACAACAATAGTAGGAGAAAAACACAAATATGGAAGGTGGGTCATTTAAAATGACTCTGTCACTTGGGTGATGTGTATTTTAGAGGATTTTTTTATAATGCCCTTCAAAGTGGATGGAATGTTAAGTTTACATCAGACAAAGCCTTTCTTAGTCCAACATTCCACTATTTTCTGCTTTTTCTAAAATTAACTAGCACATTTTATCTCTTAAAAAGTCATTGTACTGGGGCATCTGGGTAGCTCAGCCGGTTAAGTGTCCAACTTTGGCTCAGGCCATGATCTCACAGTTTGTGGGTTCGAGCCCTGCATTGGGCTCTGCGCTGACATCTTAGGACCTGGAGCTTGCTTCAGATTCTGTTTCTCTCTCTCTGTCTCTCTCTCTCTCTCTCTCTGCCCCTCCCCCACTTGTGCGCTCGCTCTCTCTCTCTCTCTCTCTCTCTCAAAAATAAATAAACATTAAAAAGTAAATAAATAAGGGGTGCTGGGTGGCTCAGTCGGTTAAGTGTCAGACTTCAGCTCAAGTCATAATCTCATGGTGCGTGAATTCTAGCCCCACGTCGGGCTCTGTGCTGCAGCTCAGAACCCGGAGCCTGTTTCAGATTCTGTGTCTCCCTCTTCTCTCTGCCCTCCCTCACTCATGCTCTGTGTGTGTGTCTCTCTCTCAACAGTAAACATTAAAAAAAAATGAAAAAATAAATAAATAAAAAGTCATTGTACTTATTTAAAGATGTATTAAAACATGCCCACTCACGCTCTGTGTCTTTCTCTAACAATAAATACCTTTTAAAAAGTTAAAAGTAAACAAATAAATAAAAAGTCATTGTACTTATTTAAAGATGTATTAAAACATGGGATGTTGTGGGAGTCCATGCTTCTTTAAAAATATGTTTCTGGGGGCACCTGGGTGACTCGGTTCGTTAAGCCTCTGACTCTTGATTTTGGCTCAGGTCATGATCTCAGGGTCGTGAGATAGAGCCCCATGTCAGTCTCCACACTGGGCTTGGAGCCTGCTTAAGATTCTCTCTCTCCCTCTCCCTCTCTCTGCCCCTAGGCCCCCACTCATGCTTTTTATCTCCCCCCCCCAAATAACAATAAATAAAATAAAAATATGTTTCAGTTTATTACAGAAAACTTGCATTCCCAAAATGTTGATAAAGCTGCCTCTTAGAACTGTAGGAGAGAGAGTATGTAAGAACCACCACTGAGATTGGTCTAAGACCGCTTTGTCTCCCACAGCATTTGGGCCTGAAATACCTTCATTTTTAGATTCTGGTTCTGCTGTTAAATCTTCTTTAGTCTCTGTTTGATGATCCTCCTCTGCCCATTTGCTTTTGTTTCATTTCGCCCCTTTTGTTGAGACTTTTTTGGTCAGAAGATTTATCCTTCCCTATTGTCTTTGGGGGCCCAAGGTTCCATTTTTTTCAAGGCCAGATTAGATTACTATATGCTGGTATTCTTGGGGGTTTCTCTTTAGTGCCCACTGAGCAGAATTGACACTTTCCTTCTTGTCATCTTGGCTGCAAGCAGTAACTATGGATGCAGTGGGACAGGGTGGCAGTGCTAGGTGCCTATGGTACCGTGGTAAGAACCTTCCAGCAACCTGGACACTCACCCTCCTGCCACCTGAACTTCTGGGATACAAGGTGGAGGTAGAAGAGCAGAAGGAACAGGATTAGGATACTGCTTCCTTCTCACCACACTGTTGGCTCTTTTTCTTCCTTGCTTTTAAGCTCTTCTGTTGTCTTGAGGCACTTAATTCATCTAATTGTCAATCCCTTATGGATAATCTACCTTTCTCTCTGATAGTTTTTCTTTTCTCTTCTTTTACTGTGGTGTACCATGGGCACTGGGTGTTTTACTTTATTTGGGGAACTTGTTTTGGCTTTTACTCTAATTTTGGAAAATTCTCAGCCTTTGTCTGATTATTGCCTTTGATTTCTTTATTCTCTCTTTTGCAATTTCTGTTAAGTGTATTGTGGAACTTCTCATTTTATTTATTCCATTTTATTTAATGTCTTTCATAATTTCCTGTCCAGTTTTCTTTCTGCATTTTCTAAGTGATTTCCTCAGATTCATCTTCCTATTCATGAATTCTCTCTTTGGTTGTGTCTAATCTACTCTTTGACTTCTAGAATATCTTATTTGGTTCTTTTGAAAACTCACTTGCTCCTTTTCTGTAATGTCTTGTTTTTGTTCTGTGGTTTCTATTCCTTCCTTTATCTTATTGAACATTTTATTTTATTTATTTGTTTTTAAGATTTTATTTTTAAGCAGTCTCCACACCTAGCATGAGGTTTGAACTCACAGCTCTGAGATCAAGAGTCACACACTCCACCGACTGAGCCAGCCAGGTGCCCCTTGTTGAACATTTTAAAGTCCCTTTTGGGGAACCAGTATTTATAGTTCCAAGGTACTTTATTCTCTGTTGAATCTGCTTTTTGTATAGCATTTGATTTTCCCTGTATCTTTTGTCATTTTTGTCTGTGAGATCAGATTATATTCTGTGGGGTCTTGCATGTGCCTTGTATTATGGAAGTGTCCCTTGGGAAAGTTGTATGGTTGTCTCTTCTAGGCCCTACAGGGCTCATTGGTTCCAAGTCCAGTTTTACATGATTTTCTGGGGGCAGGGCTTCCACACTACATGAGTAGTAAGGAAAAGGGAACTTGCAACCCAGGTCAGAGATTCTGGCTTCTCTCTAGGCTCCCCACCAAGAGTCTATGCCTTACAGCTTTGTCCAGGAATTCAGTTCCAGATCCCTGATGCACACACAGTCAGGGGTCTCAACTTTGGTCTCTTATAACATATACCTGGTTTGTTTATTCCATAGCATGTGTATTCAGATCTCATCTGCAGTAGCCTTCTGGTACCTGCATCTACATGTTCATGTTTATCTACATGTCAATAACATTTTTAAGGGGCCGCCTGGGTGACTCAGTCAGTTGAGCGTCCGACTTCGGCTCAGGTCATGATCTCACGGTTTGTGGGTTTGAGCCCCATATTGGGCTCTGTGCTGACAGCTCAGAGCCTGGAGCCTGCTTCAGATTCTGTGTCTCCCTCTCTCTCTCTGCCCCTCCCCCACTCATGCTGTCTCTTTCTATGTCTCAAAAATAAACATTAAAAACTTGTTTTAATATTTTTAAGGTTTTTTTCCCCAGCATTTCTACATATTACATGAGAAAGATCTTATGTATGACAGCTGCTGTCTTTCCCCAAGCGTTAGTCCCCTACTATTCATCTTCCGCAAAGCAGCCAGAGAGATCTTTAAGAAAACCCTCCTCCCCCCCCCCAAAAAAAAACAACACATAAGTCTGATTCTTTCACTGCCTGCTTAAAACCTTCTAGTGGCTTCCTGATTGCTTAAAATAAAACCTGCCTTCATGAAGTGAGCTATGACATCCTCTCTGTGCTGTCCCTCACATCCTCACTGGCCTCGTGCCCCCTGGTCTTCAGCCTCGTGGTATTTCTGCCCGCCTTGTTCCTGTCTTGGAAGCTCTGCGTCTGCTTCGTATGTTCTCTGCCCAACTGCGGCCTCTTTTTTCTTTCTTTTTAATTTTTTTAATGTTTTTCTTTATTTTTGAGAGAGAAGGAATGCAAGTGGGGGAGGGGCAGAGAGTGAGGGAGACACAGAATCCGAAGCAGGTTCCAGGCGCTGAGCTGCCGGCACAGAGCCCGATGCGGGGTTCAGACTCGTGAACCACGAGGTCATGACCTCAGCTGAAGTCAGATGCTCAACCGAGTGAGCCACCCAGGTGCCCCCAAATTGCTGCCTCTTTAAAGGGGCTTCTTTTGATACTCCCCCCAAAACACTAAGTTATATCCCAACTCTCTGTTGTATTACTTCTTTGTGTTTTCTTCATGGCACCTATCACTGAGTAGAATCGTCTTGTCATTTTGGCGAGGGGATTACATCATTATCCACCCCCCGCCCCCCAAAGCTGGAGTGAGCTCCATGAGCACTAGAAGAATCTGT
This sequence comes from Puma concolor, assembly GCF_028749965.1. Classification (NCBI taxonomy): domain Eukaryota; kingdom Metazoa; phylum Chordata; class Mammalia; order Carnivora; family Felidae; genus Puma; species Puma concolor. Next base: position 10,003,784 of record NC_141682.1, read on the forward strand.
CTTATTTGGGGCACCTGGGTGGCTCAGTCGGTTAGGTGCCTGCCTCTTGATTTCAGCTCAGGTCATGATCTCACGGTTCGTCGGATTGAGCCCTGTGTTGGGCTCTGCCCTGACAGCGTAGAGACTGCTTGGGATTCTCTCTCCCTGCCCCTTCCCAGCTTGTTCTCGTTCTCTCTCTCTCTCAAAAATAAACATTAAAAAAAATTTTTTTTAAATATGTCTTATTTACTATTGACTCTTGGCCTCCTGCCCAGTGCAGTGGGATAGAAATGAACCTGAGGCTTCTCCTTGGTAGATGAGATCATTCAAACCCCTGCCGCCTCTCTCCAGAATTCCTACTGGGAATGTCAGGAAAGAACCCACCTGAGGCAGAGTCAAAGATCCGTGTTCGATTCTGGCCGCAAGGCATATTCCCCGTGTGATCTTGGGCAAGTCACGTCCTTTCCCCCAGTCTCCATTTCCTCACCTCTAAAAGAAGGACAGCCGTGCGTGGTCAAGATGTTGTGAGGATGTGACGTGGATGTTCTCATCGTCTCGGGAGAGGGAGCATCGATCCTTTTCATTTAGGAGTAAAGGCATTCACCTCTCAGCGAGTGGCTGCGTGGGTGCCCCCTTCCAGGACCGTGGAGCCCTAGGAGACTTTCCTCACTGTGTCCCGTGCATTTTCTTGTTGGCTTTCTTCACATGTTGGCTCTGGTCTCTGCTGTGGCTGTTTTTCGGGTGACTGGATGGTAAGCTCCGTGAAGGCCCACCATCAAACCTATTTTTGAGGGCTTGCTCTGTGTCAGGTGTAAAAACCAGATCCGGCCCTCATGGAAGCGTCTGCCACGTCCCTTGAGGGCAGGCATCCCATTGTCCGGTTTGGCTCGTTCTCCAAAAGTCCTGTCGGGGGTTCTGAGGAAGTAAGTTAGTTGACACGCCTACCTGCCCCAAAAGCGTACATCCTTCAGCACAGAAGGTTTCCTAAGTGCCTGCAGTGCTAGGAGTCTGGAATGAATCAGACTTGCTTGCCGAGTTCAAGTTCCTCCTAGACCAAAGGAAGAATGTGGCCTGAACGGTCACTCCAGTCCGCTAACCGCAGAAGCAGAAGATGCCAAAGTGGGTGGGAAAGAGCCCAGGAAGTCAGGATGACCAGTCTCAAGTCGCTTATGAAAGAACTCAGGGCCATACCGTGGCTGGCACTAATTCTAAAGCTGACGGCCCTGGAGAAGAGGAGAGAAGTTCTGGGCAGACTGGACAAGCCAGGAAGGCTTCCAGGGGCAGGAGGGCTTCAGAGGACAAAGAGGTGGGGCTGAGGAGAAAAGAAGGGAAAAGCGTATTGACAGGGAATGCAGCATGCAGACTGGCGTCCTGGAGGCTGGATTCTCTTCTGGCCTTGTTTTGTTTGGCTCACACGGTGTTTTTTAAAAACTGTAACTTAATGTTTTCACATGGGGGGCACTCCTGCCCCATGATCCCCAACATTCTGAATTTCCATCCCCGACCTGCCCAAACACGTTCACGGAGCCAGCCCAGGGTCCCTGCACGAGCCACTGAAAACCCAGGAGAATCCGTGGAAAAGAGAATGAACGGTCAAGTTCAGCATCAGGAATAAAAGTGCTGGGAGCAAGATGTATAAAAATCAATAGTACATTTTCCTCCACAACAGCAGCCGGCTGGAAAGTATCTTAGAACACAGATCCTATGTGAGTAGCAAAGCAGCAAGATCATCCCCTGCCTTTATAAAAATCTGAAATCTCCAGGCATTCCCTCGAATCACCTTTATTGAGTGTCTGCCCTGCATTTTATGTGAAATTCAAAATTTAAAAACGTATGTGAATTTTGAATAGGTAAAATGAAAAAAATTTTTAATTAAAAAAGATTTTTTAATAGATTGTATTTATTGAAGACAGTGTTTCCTTTTTTTTTTTTTTTTAATGTTTATTTATTTTTGAGAGAGAGAGAGAGAGAGAAGGAACGCATGGGCAAGGGAAGGGTCAGAGAGAGAGGGAAACACAGAATCCGTAGCAGGCTCCAGGCTCTGGGCTGTCAGCACAGAGTCTGATGTGGGACTTGAACCCGTGAACTATGAGATCATGACCTGAGCTGAATTTGGACGCCCAACCGACTGAGCCACCCAGGTTCCCCCAAAAAGAATTTTTTTAAGTAAGAAAAAAAAAAAGGTGAAAGGCTCCCTCCCACCCTTGTCCTCTGCTGCCTTGTTCCCGTTCAACTCCAAGAGAGAACCACTCATTGACTAATTTCTGGTTGAGTCTCTCCACATTATTTTATTTTCACGTACAAGGAAACATGAATATCCTGAAATATGACCCTCTTGCCCACTTTTTCTACAAGTGATAGCTCAGAATCTTTCTTTTTCCCTTAAGGGACTGTCTTGGCAGTCTTCTTATACCAGCATATAAAAGGCATCCTCTGACGCCTGGGGGGCTCATTCGGTGGTCCGACTCTTGATTTTGGCTCAGGTCATAATCCCAGGATCATGGGATGAAGCAGGCTCTGTGCTGCGCATGAAGCCTGCTTGAGATTCTCTTTCTCCTTCTCCCTCTGCCCCTCCCCTGCTCACGTGCTCTCTATCTCAAAAAAAAAAAAAAAAAAAAAAAGTCATCCGCATTCCTTTTTACAGCTGAATAGTAAAAATACTGATTTCAGATAAAACCACGGGCTCCAGAGTAAAATTGCCTGGGTCAGAAACCTGCTGCGATTTTGACCTAATGATCTCTGTGCGCCTCAGCTTTCCATGTGCAAGTGGAAATAATGGGTCCCTGTTCATACCGCTGCAAGAATTTAGTGAGATAATGCTTATGAAAGTGTTTAGAACCGTTGCCTGGCGTCTTGGTGAGCTTTCTCAGCTGCTTTTCTCATTCTTATTATAACAGCACTAGCAACGAAAGCAGGGTAACGGGATAAGGAGCGACATGGGGGGTATTTTAGATAGAGGGGCCCTGCTGAAAATCACAAAGTTTACTGAGAGATGTAAAGCAGGCGAATTAATGGAGAGACACGCTTTGTTTCTGGGTGGGAAGTATGGATTTGTAGAAATGTCAGCTCTGCCTGGTGTAATTCATGTTTCTCCCGTTTGCAACTGACACCCCAGTAAGAGGATTTATTTGGGGACTTAGGTTTTTCTCAAACTTATCTGGAAGAATAAATGAGAGTAGCTTTAAAACATCAGCAAAGATGGTGATAAGGAGAAACTTGCCCTGCTAAATATGGAAACGCGTTTTAATGATTAAAACTGACGTAATTAATGGCTTAAGAATAAACGGGAGGTGCCTGCGTGGCTCAGTAAGTTGAGCGTCCAACTCCTGGTTTCGGGCTGGGTCATGATCTCACAGTTGTGAGATTGAGCCCTGAGTCAGACTCCGTGCTGAGCATGGAACCTGCTTGGGATTCTCTCTCTCCCTTTCTCTTGGTCCCTTCCCCACTTACACTCTTTCTCTCTCAAAATAAATAAACACTAAAAAAAAAAAAAAAAAAGGATCAACAGAATAGATCACTCAGAAACATACCTTTATGTACACATGAATTAATTGTATGACAGAGGGGACTTCACACGTCAATACGGATGGAAAGATCTTTTGATAAATGAGGCGTGGTTAGGCATTTGGTTAGCTCTTCATGGGGAGAAGAGGGTATTTTAAATTTTTTTTTTTCAACGTTTATTTATTTTTTTGGGACAGAGAGAGACAGAGCATGAACGGGGAAGGGACAGAGAGAGAGGGAGACACAGAATCGGAAACAGGGTCCAGGCTCCGAGCCATCAGCCCAGAGCCTGACGCGGGGCTCGAACTCACGGACCGCGAGATCGTGACCTGGCTGAAGTCGGACGCTTAACCGACTGCGCCACCCAGGCGCCCCAGAGGGTATTTTAGATTCTCCCCTCAGGCTCCATGACTAGATAAATTCTAGTGGATTAAAACGTTAAATTTGAGAGGGAGGGGGAATACAATCATTACAAAAAAAAAAAAAGACCCTTAAAAGGAAAAAACCCTTGAAGAACATAGATGGAAGCTTTTGGGGAAGAGGAGGACCTCTGAGTTTGGGTTTTTGTTTTTTGTTTTTTGGTTTTTTTTTTGAAGTTTATTTATTTAGAGACACAGAGAGAGAAAGAGAGAGAGCAAGCAGGGTCGGGGCAGAGAGAGAGAGGGAGAGAGCGAGAATCCCAAATCCCAAGCAGGCACTGAACTGCTAACAGGAAGCTTGAGGAGGGGCTCTCAACCGTGAGAGCATGACCTGAGCCGAAACCAAGAGTCTACTGTGAGCACACAGCCCGCTGCGGATCCTCTGTCCTCCTCTCTGTCTCTGCTCCTTCCCCACTCGCGCTCTCTCCCTCTCTCTCAAAAACAAATAAAACATTAAAATAAATAAAAAAATAAGGATCCCAGTCATATTGGATTAAGGTCCCAACCTACTCCAGTGGAGCGTCATCTCAACTAGTATCTGCAAGTAAGGTCACATACGGGGGGTTAGGGCTTCAACACATGTTTCAGAGGGAGTATAATTCAACCCTGAACAGGCTTCATACGTCAGAGCCCAACAAAGGATTTCACTTAAAGTAGCAGATTGGCTACATACCTCCATCTCCCAAGATTGGTTACAATTATAGTAAGGAAACATGATAAAGACCTCCAGCGACAAAGAATGGGAGCAGGACCGTTATCAAATAACACGTTTCAACACTTTGGAAGGAATTTGGAATTCCTTCCAACATTTTGGAAGGAATTAAGGAGACAGTAACAGGAGAGCAGATATGCTCTGCTGGGCCAGACCAGCTTGAGTTTGGAGGTGTCATGGTGGAGGTGGCAGGACTGAAATCAGGTGGAGAGGGTATCAGTCTGTAAGAACTGGTCCTCCCACCCCCTGCTGCATTCCAGTGGACAGGAATTTATCCTGTGGCTGTGGACCAGATTGGAGAAACAGACCTGGATGAGATCCTAACTCACAGACCCTTTGTGGCAGAGGGTGGGGATTCCGTGGTGCTAAAAACAAGGGGTTTAGTTCTGGAACTTGCACTCCATCCAGATGGGCCACCAATATCCACCTCCCCGGCTGGTGATCAGAAGATGTTTTCTGAGGGCACCTGGGTGGCTCAGTCAGTTGAGTATCTGACTGTGGCTCCCGTCATGATCTCACGGTTCATGAGTTCGAGCATCGCGTCAGGCTCTGTGCTGACAGCTCAGAGCCTGGAGCCTGCTTCGGATTCTGTGTCTCCCAATCTCTGCCCCTCCCCCACTCACACTCTGTCTCTCTCTCAAAAATCAATAAACATTGAAAAATAATTTTTAAAAAAGGAAGATGTTTTCTGGAGGAACCCAAGACTTCAGAACAAAGCCCTTCACAACCGGATCTCTGGGAGGCACCGTTGTGGGGCTCACTCCCTGCCCACTCTCCCGAAAATGAAATGTGCTGGCTGACGAGCTCCACCATTGGAACTTCCACACGGAAGCTAATGTAAACAGCTAACCAGGGATCAGCTGACATGTAAGGAAAGGCAAGGCTGCGTGAACAAAAGAACTAAAATAAACAATCAGGAAGAAGTTATCTGTAGGAAACAAAGACTATGCAGGTTCAGAAGAAAACTTCAGAAACTTCCAGATAGTATTCACATAGAGTTCAAGAGGTCAGTGAACTCAGAATTTCATTAGAAAGATAGGATAAAGTCAAGGAAATCTTGTACAAAGTAGCAAAAAAGGACTAGGAGTTGAAAAGTACACACAGTGGATAAGACACAATGGAGCATCAGTCTAAAAGGTTCCAATTGAAAAACAGAGTTCCAGAGGGGCAACTGGGTGGCTCAGTCGGTTAAGTGTCCAACTCTTGATTTCGGCTCAGGTCGTGATCTCACAAACTGTGGGATCGAGCCCTGAGTCGGGCTCTGAGTTGGTGGTGCGGAGCCTGCTTGGGATTCCCTCTCTCCTTTCTCTCTACCCCTCCCTCTGCCCCCACATGCATGCACTTTCTCTCTCAAAAGTAAATAAACTAAAAAAAGAAAAAAAAAAAAAAGAAGAAAAGAAAAGAAAATAGAGTTCCAGAAAGAGAAATAGAGGCAACAGAAGTGAGGAAGCCTGGAAGAAGTTGTACGAGGAGCGTATCTGCAGACCACAAGTAACCAGCCCAACAAATGATAAAAGTCACACGAAGGTGGGTTAATGAGGGGATTCTGCAGTTGTCCAGAGAGGAGCACCAGGCACCAGGCACAGGAATGGGAATTGGAGGATATCAAACTTTCCAAGAGCGACTCTGGACGCTAGGTGTTGTATGCCCGCGGCATCCTGGAGGAAAATGATTTTCCGCGTAGTATTTCATACCCAAGTATGAAAGCAGAACACAGATCTTTCCAGAGAACCAAGGATGCAAGAACAAGGCACCTCCGTGATTCCTTTTTCTGGGAGGCGCACTTCAGCAGGACGAGAGGTAGAAGACAGCACGAGGTGCAGGAGAGTGGATCCTGTGCAAGGGAGCAGCAGAGGGTACCAAGGGCTGCCTCCCCGAAACACGGCGCCCCACAGAATTATCTCCTGCAGCAGAGTATTTGGGAGAAGTTCAGAACGTGTCTGTAGAAAGTTGTGCAAATAAAATAGCAAAGGAATTTTTAACTTAAGGAAAGTTAAAAAAAAAATTGGACAAGAATGGAAATGTAGTCCTTCCCCACCTATCTCTGTGCAGAACATTTATACAGTCATAATTTTGAAACACTGATTACTTAACGGAAATATTTGTATGACCATTGAGAAGATGAAGAAGTTGAGATAGTTGGATATCTAAGGGAATTTTGTCTTATCTATCATAATAGAAAGTCATTAGGAAACATTTAAAATTAGTAAATTAGGTCGTGTACACATAATAATTGGAAATAGCAAGTGTATTACTACCTACTAGAGGCGGAAAGAGGTGAAAAACAAGGCTGCCTTTGGGAAGTAGACTTGGAAGAGTGGAGGGGGGAATAAGGAACTTCTGGTTGTTTATTAGAAGCTGTCCTTACCACTTGATTTTTTTTTTTTTTTGAATTTTCGCTTCAGAAGCAATTAACCATTAACTATTTTAAAGTATAAATTTCCGTGGCATTAAGTACAGTCACAGGGTTGTGCAACCACTATCTGTATCTAGTTCCAAGATATTTTCATGCTCCCCCACAAAGGAAACCCATTAAGTAGTTACATTCTTGTCTCCTTGCCCCCACCCCCGGCTCCTGGCAACCACCACTCTGCTTTCTGTCTCTAGGAATTCGTCTGTTTTGGAAGTTCTGTAGGATCCTGCAATATGCAACCTTTGTGTTGGCTTCTTTTGCTCAGCGTCATGTTTTCGACATACTTACGTCTATGATGTAGCGTGTTATCAGTGCTTCCTCGTTCCTTTTTATGGCTGAATAATGTTCCACTGGGTGAATAACACCACCTTTGTTTACCCGTTCATTGACCAAAGGACATTTGGGTTATTTCTACTTTTTGGCTGTTGTGAATAGCGATGCTATGAACATTTGTGTTCAGGTATTTGTTTGAATACATATTTTCAGTTATTTGGGTAGATACCTAGGAGTACAATTTTTGGGTCATATGGTAATTATGTTTAACCTTTTGAGGAATTTCCAAACTATTTTCCACTGTGGCTGCACCATTTTCTGTTCCCACCAGTAACGTACAAGAGTTCTAATTCCTCCACAACCTTACCAGCACCTGTTATTTCTTCCTTCCTTCCTTCCTTCCTTCCTTCCTTCCTTCCTTCCTTCCTCCCTCCCTCCCTCCCTCCCTCCCTCCCTCTCTTTTTCTCTCTCTTTCTTATCAAGTATACCCAGACTAGTGGATGTGAAATAGTACCTCATCGTGGTTTTGGTTGTCATTTCCCTAATGAGTAACAATGTTCAGTATCTTTTCACCTGCTTATTAGCAATTTGTAGATTTTCTCTAGAGAAATGTTTATTTATGTCCTTTACTTATTTTTTTTTAATTTTTTTTTCAACGTTTATTTATTTTTGGGACAGAGAGAGACAGAGCATGAACGGGGAAGGGGCAGAGAGAGAGGGAGACACAGAATCGGAAACAGGCTCCAGGCTCCGAGCGATCAGCCCAGAGCCTGACGCGGGGCTCGAACTCACGGACCGCGAGATCGTGACCTGGCTGAAGTCGGACGCTTAACCGACTGCGCCACCCAGGCGCCCCTACTTATTTTTTTTAATTGGATTGTTTTTCTTTTTGTTGCTGAGTTGTAGGAGTTCTTTATATACTCAGGATTCTAGACTCTGATCAGACACATGATTTGTGAACATTCTCTCCCATTCTATGGGTTGGCTTTCACTTTCTTGATGGTGTTATCACTTGATTTTTGAAACTATATTCATGTATGGTTTTGATGGTCTTTATTAAAAATTTTAAATTAGTAAAAGGATAAAAATCATAGCTATTATCAAAAAGGAAATGTTTTTTATTTTTATTTTATTTTATTTTATTTTTTTATTCTTTTTTTTTTTAAACATTTATTCATTTTTGGGGCGCCTGGGTGGCGCAGTCGGTTAAGCGTCTGACTTCAGCCAGGTCACGATCTCGCGGTCCGGGAGTTCGAGCCCCGCGTCAGGCTCTGGGCTGATGGCTCGGAGCCTGGAGCCTGTTTCCGATTCTGTGTCTCCCTCTCTCTCTGCCCCTCCCCCGTTCATGCTCTGTCTCTCTCTGTCCCAAAAATAAATAAACGTTGAAAAAAAATTTATAAACATTTATTCATTTTTGAGAGATGAGACAGAGACAGAGTGTGAGTGGGGGAGGGGCAGAGAGAGAGAGAGAGAGAGAGAAAGAGAGGGAGACACAGAATCCAAAGCAGGCTCCAGGCTCTAAGCTGTCAGCACAGAGCCCAACGTGGGGCCTGAACTCACGGATGGTGAGATCATGACCTGAGTTGAAGTCGGACACTCAACCGACTGAGCCACCCAGGCACCCCGGAAATATGTTTTTTAAAGGGGTAGAGTAAATATTTTTGTATATAAACAATTTACACGAACCTCTAAGACTCCCCAACAGATAACTGAACAGGAATAAATGACCCGCAAAGGAAGAAAACAGTTCATAAACACAAGAAAAACTATTAAGTAAGGAATACAAAATAACCAAATAAGATACTCACATTTTTTTCTAGTGACAACACTGAGTAATATTAGGATGTACAGGGGCGCCTGGGTGGCGCAGTCGGTTAAGCGTCCGACTTCAGCCAGGTCACGATCTCGCGGTCCGTGAGTTTGAGCCCCGCGTCAGGCTCTGGGCTGATGGCTCGGAGCCTGGAGCCTGTTTCCTATTCTGTGTCTCCCTCTCTCTCCGCCCCTCCCCCGTTCATGCTCTGTCTCTCTCTGTCCCAAAAATAAATAAACGTTGAAAAAAAAAATTTTTTTTTTAAATATTAGGATGTACAAGGTAGACACTCCTCTGATAAAGAAAGTACAAATTGGCGTGACCTTTTGGAAAGCAGTTTGGTGCAACATGTCAAGAATCTTATTTGTTACTCTTTGACCTAGTAACTCAACTTCTAAGAATCTGTCCTAGGAAAAGAATTTGAAATATATAAAATACTGTTATAAACAAAGATGTTTATCACAGTGTTATTTAATAGTCAAAAACTATAAACAACTTATGCGTTCAGTAGGAGGTGGGTGAGTAATTTCTGATACACCCAGTGCTTTGAAAAATGCCTAGTACATGGGCATAAAATAAGTAGTTGTTGAATAAATGAATATATTCACAGGTAGGAATGTTATACAGTCATGTAAAATTATATTTGTATATTTTTAACAAGTGAAATTCTTAAACTTCAAGGGGAACATGACATTTAAAAGTTTATCAGGATTATGGTCTAACCACCTGTTTTTTGTTTTTGTTTTTTTAGATTTTTATTTTTTTGTTAAAAATAAAGATTCAGGCGAGCCTGGGTGGCTCAGTCGGGTAAGCGTCCAACTCTTGATTTCAGCTCAGGTCATGATCTTACAGTTGGTGGGTTTGAGCCCCGCATTGGGCTCCGCACTGTCAGCACAGATTCTTGGGACTCTGCTGGGATTTTGCTTGGGATTCTCTGTCTCCCTCTCTCTCTTGGCCCCTACCCTGATTGCATGTGCACATGCTCTCTCTCTAAAAATAAACAAACAATAATAATAATAAAATAAAGGTCAAACAAAAGCATATTAATATAAAATGGAAATAAAAGGAAATAAAAATGTTACCTCTGGGTGATGGAATATTAATAATCAAAAATATACCATTCACTTAACTCCTGCACAGCTATCCAGCCTATCTCAGCTTAGATAGTTTCCCCAGGACCTCATCACCTGGGCAGCAGGAATGATCAGAAGGTGAAGGCTATGCCTCCTCCTGTGCCCTCCTTTCCCCCATTGGATTATTTCATTAAAGACTTCAGCCTTCATTAGAGCTGGGGCATCTGAGTCTTGGCTGGGTATCCTGGGAAATGCAAAATGTACGAAATTCATTCTCAGCCACTCTCTAGCACCTGTTTTGCACCAGGGACCAAGGACACAAAGTTCAAGGAGCCCCTCACCCCAGGAACTTCACATTTAAGATCAAATAAAACCTAGGGGCGCCTGGGTGTCTCTGTCAGTTGAGCTTCTGACTTCCGCTCAGGTCGTGATCTCACGGTTTGTGGGTTCGAGGCCCACGTTGGGCTCCACACTGTCATTGCACAGCCTGCTTGGGATTCTTGCTCTCTCCTCTCTCTGATCCTCCCCGATTCATGCTTTTTCTCTGTCTCAGGATAAATAAACTAAAAAAAAAAAAAAAAAAAAAAATCAAATAAAACCTAAAACCCATCAGGACCCCAAACCATCTTCTGTACACGCATTGCAAAGGATGCTGTAATTTTCAGGTTTCCTGATGGCGCTGTCGGGGCAAGTGTCTCAACCCGCTCAGTTGACGTGTCTCTACCAAGCCTAGGATACCTGAGTGCTCATTCTTTTGCCAGCTCTCACTCTGTTCTTGTGGTTTGTGGCGTGGGCTCCTCGTGGAAACACAGACACGGACGTTGAACATACTCCGAGGAGACTGACTGCCCCCAAGTGCCAGGGCACAGCTAAAACTTTTATTTATGTTACACATTCATACATGTATGTGTATACATTTATTGATATATATATGTATGTATACATGTATAAATAATTTTCTGTGAGTTGATACTGCCTTTATACAAAATAAAATTGGGGCGCCTGGGTGGCTCAGTCGGTTAAGCTTCCAATTTCAGCTCAGGTCATGATCTTGCAGTTTGTGAGTTCAAGCCCCATGTTGGGCTCTGTACTGACAGCTCAGAGCCTGGAGCCTGCTTCGGATTCTGTGTCTCCCTCTCTCTCTGCCCCTCCCCTGCTTGCATTGTTTCTCTCTTTCTCTCTCTCTCAAAAATAAATAAACATTGAAAATTTTTCTTTTTTTTTAAATTTCTTTTTTAATGTGTATTTATTTCTGAGACAGAGAGAGACAGAGCGTGAGTGGGAGAGGGGCAGAGAGAGAGGGAGACACAGAATCCGAAGCAGGCTCCAGGCTCCGAGCTGTCAGCACAGAGCCCGACGCGGGGCTCGAACTCACAGACCACGAGATCATGACCTGAGCCAAAGCCGGACGCTCAACCGACTGAGCCACCCAGGCACCCCTGAAAATTTTTCAAAAAAGCAATAAAAATAAAATTAAAACTAAAAAAGTAGATTTCTGCTTTGCGTTTCCCTTTAGGCATTCGCTCTGCTTGTTTGCTTTATTGTCTTGCTGTCTGGGTCGCCTGTGGGCTGTCCAGGAGGCTCTGCAGAGGAGGACAGGGATCTGGGCATGGCCATAGTGTGGAGCTGAGCCAGAGGGCCTCAGAGAAAATGAAGGGGCCTTGAAGAGAGCCCCTGGTCACCTGGAGGCACTTTGTGACTCAAGCTGGGGATACCAGGTGCCGTGGGGCTACTCTCTGCTCCTGGCTCCTGAGGAGGCTCTAGTGATTTGAAGATTGCAATTAGAAGCCAGGGCGGGGAGGCCCGTGATGAGCCACCTCCCACCCGCTGCTGTGGTACAGCTGTCCCCGGGAGAGGACCAAAGGCTGCCCATGGAGGGAGGGAGGCAGGCAGCTGCTGGCGGCAGGCACGGGGCCAGGCCTGGGAGCACCAGGCGGAGGAATCGCGTGGAGGGCCTGACAGGTGGAGCTTTGTGTCCCGGGTGTCCTCATCCGGAGGGGTGGCTGAGCAGATCTCCCCTTAACCCAGCTCCCTCTCATCCGGCCGCACTTGGCTGCCTTCCAGGGACTCGCTCCTGCAGGATCTGTGCTGAGAGCCCCTCCGCCACCTGCTCCCTCAGATGCAGCACCATGCGGACCCCGCATTCCCCGAGGGCCCCTCAGCCTTGACCACTCACGGTGAGGCTGAGGGCCTTTGGTTTCTGTGGTTGTGGGGGGGGGGGGGTAGTCTCGTTTTCTGAACACAGAAAGTTCCACCAGCTCCTGCCCTGCCTAAGGGAAGGAAGCACTGGCAGATCTGCAGACAGCACCTGCCCGGCTTGTGGCACACAGTGGGGTGCCAGCAGTGTGGACAGGCACGGTGGTGCGTCCAGGGTGCAGGAAAGACCCCAGCTCTGCCCCCAGTTTCGTGGAGGAGAGAGAGTCAACAGCCAGAGTGAATGTACTAGCCAAGGTGTGAAAGGATGCTCTAGGAGCTCTGGGAAGGAAGGAAAGGACTCTTTCTAGGTGGGGAAGATAAGCTTACAGAGGAGGTAACGCATGAGCTATGCCTTGGAGTTTTACAGCAGAAGAGGACAGAAGGGAAACAAATTCATTGAAGAAAACATCACAGGGAAAGCCCTGGAGGAGTGAAAGAAAGTAGAGTTTTGGGAAGAGCCAGTGTTTGAGGATATGGGGTGAGAAGGGTGTAAGGCACAGGGGAAATGAAGCTGGGAAGGCAGTGGGGCCCAGACCGTGGCCCTACCGGATGTAAGCCTGGACCCTCTCTGCACTGCCTCACTCCAGGCCTCAGTACCTTCCAGGGCCTTCGTAAATCTCAAGTGAGTAATGAAGGCTGATGTTTGTCTCTTGGAGCTCATTTAAATCCTTCAGCCTCACTGCCAAAGTCCTTGAATTAGAATGCCCCATCCCAGCCACCATGCCCTTGCCTGACCAGCAGAGCAGGAATGGATTAGCAGCAAAATCCCTCTAGGGCAGCAGGCTGGGACACATTTAGCAAGGAGGAGGTGGGGGCACGGTCAGAATAGTTTGCTGCTGTTTGTAAGTTTCCTAGCAGGCATGTTTTGAGTGTGTGTGTGTGTGTGTCTATAGCCACGTGTATCTATCAGTGCTTCCTTAAGCCTTCCAAGGTCAGAGGCCTGCGTAAAACTCTTACCTCCTGGGAAATAGGAATTTCAGTTCCCTCTGGGCGACAGGGTTTTGGGTTTTTTTTAATGATTATTTATTTTTCAGAGAGAGAGAGAGAGAGAGAGAGAGAGAGAACAAGCGGGGGAGGGACAGAGAGAGAAGGGGACAGAGAATCCAAAGCAGGCTCCAGGCTCTGAGCTGTCAGCACAGAGCCAGACACGGTGCTCAAACTCATGAACTGAGAAGATCATGACCTGAGCTAAAGTCAGATGCTCAACCTGCTGAGCCACCCAGGTGCCCCTACAGTTCTTTTTTTCTTTTTTTTTCCTTTTTTTGTCTGTAAAATGAGGATCTTGGCCTAGATAGCCTTCAAACCTTTTAAATTTACTAATTTGACAGGCATTTGTCAGTCGTTCTTCATGAGAGCAGACATTGTGCCAACCCAAGTGGTACATTTGGTGGGTGGACAAGACAGGACCGGGTGTCCCCTTCATGCATCTGGTGGTGGTAGACACATGTTTAACACGCGATGACAGGTATGATGTGGCATAGAGAGGAGCAGGTGCTATGGGGTGAATAATAGAACCACCCTAATCTGGGGATGGCAAGCAGAGAGGTTCAAGTCAACATCTGAATTAGCTGGGAAGGAAGATCAGACAGAGGGTGCAAAAGCCAGAAGGTGGAGAAATGCTTTTATTCCAGGAAGGGTGTGGAGTGTCTACAGGGTGGATAAGGAAGAGATAAAGGGCTTCAGGTAGGGTTGAAGAGACAGGGCAGACACACAAGGCCCTGAGAGTGTTCTATTTTATCCAAAGGACAGTGGAGAACCTTCAAAGGGTTTGAGGCAGAGGAATCTCATGATTGCATCTGCTCACAGTTGCAACCCCACAAGTCTTTGAATGAGGGCAGCAGAACAGGTGAAAAGGAGGCCTCATTGGGAAGAATGAGATGGGGGAGGAAGGAGACAGTTAGGATGAGGAAAGTGGATGGAGGCCTCCACAGGGATGGAGAAAAGTGGACGGGGGGCACTTAAAAGACCAAGTTGCCAGCACTTGGTCATTGGTGAGATATGAGAGGAAGCATAGTCAAGGATTAATCTTAGGATTCTGGCTCTGGCCATGATGACACCATGATGGTGTTATCAGATTGCGGGGGTGGTCAGGGATGAATTTGGGATATGTTGAATCTGAGGTCACTGTGATCATTGCTAAGCAGATCCAGAGGTCAGAGAGATGGAAATTCTGTTAGCTTCTGGGTGGTAATTAGAGGCATGGGGGTGGGGGAAACCACCGAAGAAGAGAGTGCAGAGGGCCAAGAGGTTATGTCTGTCTTGAGGACCCCAACATTTAACACCCAGGTCAAGAAGAAGCCAGCCAGGGAAAGGAAAATGGAGAGAGAAAGGAGGGAAACCAGGAAAGTTTGGTGCCATGGAGGCCAAGGGCAGATTGTTTCATGGAGGTCAGAGTGCCGAGCCATGGAAAACACTACGACCAGCTGTAGTTAGGGGGGAGCTGGAAAAAAAAAAATGCGTTCTTTGGATTTTACAAATGGAGCTTTATTGTTGATCTAGCAAGAGCTAGAGGAATTCGTGACATTGAAAGACAGGTCTTTCAAGACTTTTGACTTAGAAAGGGAGGAGTGGGCTAGAGTTGGAGGGGTGTGTCCGGTTGACGAGGGATATTTTTTTAAGCTGGGGAACTTTGTCTAAAAGCAGATGGAGATAAACTGAATAGTTGAACGTACAGGACACAGTGGGTGTAGCAGCTGGGTTCAATCAGAGAAGCAGAACCACTTGGGTTATAAGGGATGTATTATAAAGATTTGACCTTGTGTAGTTGTGGGGACCCATTACCTGTCTATGTGAAGCTGTTGTCTCTGTATCTGGCGCTAGGCTTGGAAGTCCACGGGGGGGGGGGGGGGGCAGTTGGGAAGGGTAGAGGGATGTGAAGTCGGTGGGGAAGAAGAAAAAGCAGGAACCTTAGAGGTTGACCTGGAACCCACCAGGAGGGACCAGAACTGTGCTGACTTCTCACTGACTCCATTCTTCCGACTGTGATAATAAAGATGTCACGCAAAGTAGGGCTGTTCTTTGTCACAGAGCTAAGTATGCCACTGGCCCAGGAGTTGGAAAAGCTAGAGCTAAGGGAGCTGCGGGCCTGCCTGCTGCTCCATGCCAACCAGTTGACCCAGCAGACAAGTGGCCGTGTGCATCTCTGCAATCGTGCCTGGTGCTTACACCAGCTTCCTGAGCACAGAGGAGCATGGCCGCTCCTTCATGGTTGCCTTCCAAATCTTGGGCAAAGTACCCCGTGATAATTTGGAACTATACCAGGAAGGGAATTCTGGGAAGCACCTGACAGAGTACAGATGCATCTTAGAGGACTTTAAAATCTTTAAAGATGTTTGTCTGTTTGTTTGTTTAGAGATAGAGAGCACACACAAGCAGGGGAGGGGCAGAGAAAGAGAGGGAGAGAGACAATCCCAAGCAGGCTCCGTGCTGTCAGCACAGAGCCTGGCGCAGGGCTCGATCCCATGACTGCGAGATCATGACTTGAGCTGAAATCAAGAGTTGGATGCTTAACTGACTGAGCCCCCCAGGTGCCCTTCCCGTGCTCCATTTTTAAGTCAGTGTTTATTAGCAGATCCAGGCACCGCTTTAGAAGCTGGGAATGGAATGTAAGTCGGAGTTCATCCTCACAGAACGTAGGTTGCAACAGGGAAATCAACCAATAGCAAATACATACATGATATCATGCCAGATTGTGATAAGTACTACTGAAAGAAAAGAAAAGAAAAGAAAAGAAAAGAAAAGAAAAGAAAAGAAAAGAAAAGAAAAGAAAAGAAAAAAAGAAAAAAAGAAAAGAGAAAAGAAAAGAAACATCTAGTGTTGGTGGTAGGGGTTGGATGAGAAGGAGGTTTTTTTTATTAGAGAGGGTGATTGGAAAACTTCTTTGATGAAGTAACTTTTAATCACAGATCATAATGAAGTGATGAAGCCAGCCAAGCAGAAATCATGGGAAAGAGCTTTTCGGGCAGAGAAAAACATTATGTGCAAAGGCCCTGAGGCAGGAACAGTTTTGTTCAAGAAACTGCAAGAATGCCAGGGTAGCTGGAGCACAGGGGTGGGAGGGGAAGTTGGAGAGCTAGGCAGGAGCCAGACCATGTTGAATAGTCATCGTCTAACCTAGCTGGTGGTTCCCTTGAAGATGTCACTGGGAAGGCTTGTCCTTTTTTGACCTTACTTAAACCAACCCCGGTGCTTAAAAGCCTCTCCCCAGGGACATTTGCTAAATATTTTAACATCACAGCTGCATGAGGCAATGGATTACAGTTGGTGTGAACAATAGACTAACATAAGGCTTAAAAGGAAAGGCTGAAGAGTAGGATGTCAACTGGGGGCTTTTTAGAGCTCTGATGTTCCTGTAGTCCATGTACATGTGTTGGCTGTGTGCATGTTCAGGGAAGACTTGAGAAGGCACTAATCTCTCACCTCTGACTGACCTCGAAGCTGTGTGCAAGCAGGACGTGAAAGTCAGGGCTGAGGTATATACACTGCCTGGCTGGGTGTTGAAGGCATGCCCCAACACACAAACAGAACCCCTCAGCAAAGAGGGGGAGATTGATTGCTTCCAGGAGTTTAAGGAAATCTCTGTCTAATCATTAGCTGACCGCTAAGTTAACTGAGCAATGAAAGACTCCAGCAGTCACTCATGACCTAGAATACAGACTTTGCAGAATTAGTTCAGGAAAGTCACCAAGCAGTCACCGCATTAAGCAGCAACAGTGACAAACCCTATGAAGGGGCAGAATCTCATTTCCAGGGCTGCCACATTATATTCTTTGGAATGTCCGGTTTTTGACAAAAAATTTTGAAACCTACAAAGAAACCATAAGAAAATACCATGGGAGGGGGAAGCAGTTGACAGAAACTGTCCCAGAAGAAGCCGGAATTACTTCACAAATACTTTAGATCCGCTATTTTAAATATGTACAAAGGACTAAAGGAAGTCATATCTAAATGACAGTATGGAAATGGAGTCTCACACAGAGGCAATCAATGGGGAAAGAAATTATAAAAAGATACCAAAAGGAAAGTCATAAAATTGAAAAGTGTAACTCAAACCGAAGGAAAAAAAATCACTAGGAGGACGCAATAACTTATTTGTGCAGGCTGAAGAAGGAATCGGTGAGCTGGAAGGTAGATCACCTGAGATATTTGAAGAAATAATGACCCCAAACATGCCATATTGGATGAAAAAACATTCACCTCCACATACAAGAAACTCAACAAACTCCAAGTAGGGTAAATTCAAAGTGCCTCATCTGGATGCATCATAACCACAGCGTCCAAAGCCAAAGACGAGGAGAGAAAGCAAGAAAAGTGATTCATCATGTACGGGGGATCCTCAATATGATAAACAGCTGATTTCCCATTAAAAAACCAAAAACCAAAAACCAGGGAGGCCAGAAGGTGGTGGGAAGACGACCAAGAATTCTATGTTTGGTAAAAGTGTCCTTTGAAAATGAAAGAGAAATTAAGATACTCCTCAGCCTGATAAAGGGCATCTACAAAAAACCCACAGCTAACATTATACATAATAGTGAGAGATTGAAAGTTTTCTTCCCTAAGATCAGGAACAAAATAAGGATGTCTGTTCTTCCTACTTCTATTCAGGATTGCCCTGGAGGTTCTCATGAGGGCAGTTAGGCAAGAAATAGAAATAAAAGGCATCCAGATTGGCCAAGGAGAAGTGACACTATCTCTGTTGGTTGAAGACATGATTACATATGTATATATGTATATCTATATCTGTATATCTAAAAATCCACCACCAACAACTATTAAACTAATAAATGAGCCAAAATGGTTGCAAGATATAAGATCACTACTTCAAAAATCAGTTGTAGTTCTAGCTGCTAGCTATGAAAAGTCCCAAAATAAAATTAAGAATGTAATTCCATTTATAGTAGAATCAAAAACAATAAAATACTTAGGAATAGATGTAAGCAAAGATGTGCAAGACTTGTACACTGAGAACTATAAAACATTGTTGAAAGAAATTACAGAAGACCCAAGTAAAGGAGAGACATCATATGCCCACGGGTCAGAAGACCCAAATAATATTGTTAACAAGGCAATACTCCCCTAATTGATCTACAGATTCAGTACAGTCCTTACTAAAATTTCAACTGCCCTTTTGCAGAAATAGACAAGCCTAGACTAAAATTTATATGAAAATTCTAAGGACCCCAAATAGCTAAAACAATTTTGAAAAAGAACAAAGTGGGTGGAGTCAAACTTCCCAATTCCAAAACTTACTACAAGGCTATAGTAATCAAGATAGTGTGGTCCTGACATAAGGACAGACATACAGGTCAGTGTCATGGAATTGGGCTTCCAGGAAGAAATCCATATATCAACAGTCAGTTTATTTTGACTAGGGTGCCAAAACCACTCAGTGGGGAAAGAAGAGTCTATCCAACAGATGGCACCAGGACAACTGGATATCCATATACAAAAGATGAGGTTGGACCCCTACCTCACACTGTATATAAAAATGAACTCCCAGAGGATCAAAGACGTAAATGTCAGCGCTAGCCCTATAAAACAGGAGGAAACATAGTTTTTTTTTTTTAAAGCCACCATGCCCTTGGCATTCCCATCAAGGAAACTGGAACTTGTACTTTGCTGATGGGAATGTAAAATGCTAAATTCTATGATATTGAATTATATCTCTACTTAAAAAGCGGGGGGGGGGGTTATTATAGGGAAGGAACATAGGTGCCCAAGAGTGGGAACTGGAAGATTACTGCAGTCTAGTGAGAAGTTGACGATGCTCTAAGGTCCCAAGAGGATGATGCCTTTAAAAGGTGGGAAGGCCCAGGACAGGACTCATTTGGAGAGGCTGGCCTCAGGAGGAAGAGGGACACCTCCCAACATTCAGGCAACAGAGAAGAAGGAAGGTGTGCACAAGGGTGGCAGTTTTAGAAAATTGGGTCTGTCTTTGGATTTGGGCCAGAAAAGATTATGCGTGACTGTGGGCAGAAGATGCCTGAAAGCATCCAATAGCTGTGGGAGAGCAGGGAACTTGGCCTTGGCTTCCGGGAAGATCATGGAATCCCGTAACAGGGTATGTGGGGTTGTTTGCCAGGGAAGCAGTCCTCTTGAGTTGTACCCAACCCTGAGTTTTGAATTGGAATATGGGGAAATCTGAGATATTCATCCCATTACTATGGCTCAGTAATACCAGCTACAGATGGATTTTCACACAATGACTGTTTTATGAAATCAAAGTGACTGATTAGTCAAGAGCTGGATTGTATTTTACAATTGCCATTTAATTTTGAACTGGGTGTGTGCCAATGCATTGATCAAAAAAAGAGAGTAAAAGGTAGAATTAATAATTATATTAAAATACCACGCTTTACTTGATTGACAGATTTTTTTTCCCCCGCAGGGTCTCACTTGGTGTCTGCGGCAACCGTGTGAAGCAAGTTTTATTATTTTCACACTCATTTTATACGAGGCAGTGGAGGCTTAGGGAGTTACTTCTCTAAGCAGCCTGAACCCAGGCCTTCTTAATCTCGCGTTCTTTCCACTATGACTCCGTGAATCAAGCGGGCTACTTTTTTGTTTATTCAAATGCTCAGGGGATATTGCCAAGGTGTCCTTTTCCAGAAAGTCTATTTTTATAGAATGTCTTTAATACTTGCCCATTCCAGTGATTATTTTGAATGACATTTTTTTCTGTTAATAATACTAATGTTAATTATAGAAAATCTAGAAAAACATTTTTTTTTTTAAATCCCCACTCAGATAACTCCTGCGAACATTTAGTATTTCTTTCCAGGGTCTGCCTATAAATAATACTGCCTATAAATACACACACACACACACACACACACACACACACACGCAGTTAACCCTTGAACAACACAGATTCCAAATGAGCAGATTTACTTATACGTGTGGCTTTTTTATGGTCCAGTACTGTAAATGCATTTTTCTCTTCCTTAAGAGTTTCCTTAAATTTTTTTATTAGCTTATTGATTGATTGATTGATTGATTGATTGATTTAGAGACAGAGAGAGAGAGCAGGGGAAGGGCAGAGAGAGAGGGAGAGAGAGAGTATCCCAAGCAGGCTCCACAATCAGTGCACGGAGCCCAACTTGGGGCTCAAACCCACCAACCATGAGATCACGACCTGCGCTGAAATCAAGTCGGACGCTTAACCCATTCAGCCACCCAGGCGCCCCTCTTCCTTATGAGGTTCTTGATAACACTTTCTTTCCTCTAGCTTACTTTATTGTAAGACTACAGTATCTAATACACATAACATACAAAATATGTGATAATTGACGGGTTTTGTCATTGGTAAGGCTTCTGGTCAACAGTAGGCCATCAGCAGTTAAGTTTTTTGGGGAATCAAAAGGTATATGTGGATTTCCAATGCACGGGGGAGTTGATGCCCTTAACCCCCTCATTGGTCAGGGGTCAATTGGACGTATGTTTGTTGTTTTCTTTTACAGAATTGGGCTCATACTGTAAATAGTTTTGTGCCCTGCGTTTTCACTTAGTATGATGTTGTGGTGAAGGTTAGTTAGGCCCTGGAGCCAGAATGCAACACCCTGTTAGCTATGTGCCCTTGTGAAGGCTGCTTGACCTTTTTCTACCTTAGTACAAAATATGGTCCATCCTGCACACTCTCCTCTGAGCCCAGGTGATCTCTGATCTTGGGATCAGGAACTTCTCCATGTTAGAAACATATCTGCTGTGTCTCCCATTGGCCAGGGGGTCCCTGCCTTCAGTCCCCTTCCCTGTGTCCTGTTATCCCTTGCCCTGTGACTTTCTGCAACATCTACTCCAACCAGTGAACTCCCCAGAGGCAGCCGCCCGACAGCATGGTCTTCCCAAGACAGTCTGTGGCTATGCAAGCTTATCATCTAGGTGAACTTCTCGCGCTACGTCACTTAATCTATTTTTCCTGGATGTTGTTTGTATGGGCACATATGGTCCCACCTTTTTTGTTTTGTTTCGTTTTGTTTTGTTTGTTTTCAAACTGCCATGTGGGGGGAGGCTTTTTAAAGAATGCCATAAAAGCTGTAAAGGAAAAGCTCGTCGATTTGGCTACATAAAAGTCAAAAGGGTTGGGGGGCCTGGGTGGCTCAGTCAGTTGAGCGTCCGACTTCGGCTCAGGTCATGATCTTGCAGTTCGTGAGTTCGAGTCTCGCGTCAGACTCTGTGCTGACAGCTCAGAGCCTGGAGCCTGCTTCAGATTCTCTCTCTCTCTCTCTCTCTCTCTCTCTCTCTGCCCCTCCCCTTCTCGTGCTCTGTCTCTCTCCCTCTCTCTCTCAAAAAGAAACATTAAAATGAAAGTTTAAAAGTTAAAAGGATTCATTCAAGAAAAGATGTCATAAACAAAGTTAAAAGACAAAAGGGCGTGCGTGTTCAGCAAGGCCTTCTACGTTGCTCTGTGATCCTCTTGTGGCCTCACACCTTTCTCAGCAGCGACTGCATTGGGAACCCCCCCGCCCCCGCCCCCCCTCCCCGTAAGATAGTGGATCACTTCCTGCGGTTCCAGGTACCCTCAGTCAACCAGTCAGGAAACAGATGATCCTCCTTCTGACGTAGCATCAGGAGGTCGCAGTGCCTGAGCCATTCACCTCATTTCATCCCGTTCCGTAAGCATCTTATCATCTGGCATCATTACACAAAGAAGGGTGAGGGGTGCCTGGATGGCTCATTTGGTTAAGCGTCTGACTCTGGATTTCAGCTCAGGTCGTGATCTTACTATGGCCGTGGGATTGAGTGCCATGTCGTGCTCTGCACTGAGCGTGGAGCTTGCTGGTGATTCTCTCTCTCTGCCCCTCCCCTTGCTTTCTCTCTCTCTCTCTCCCCCTCCCCCAAATAAATAAACATTAAAAAAAAAACAAGAAGGGTGAGTTCAATACAGTCAGATATCTTGGGAGAAAGAGAGACCACACCCACGTAACTTTTCTTACAGTATATTGTTACCATTGTTCAATTTTATTATTGGTTATTATTACTGTGCCTAATTTATAAATTAAACTTGATCATAGGTGTGTGTATATAGGAAAAGACACTGTATATGGGATTTGGTACTCTCCACGGTTCCAGGCATCCACACATCCCCCGGGGGTCTTGGAATGGATAAGGTCTTGGAGTGTGGATGAGGGAAAACCACTGTATTTCAAACCTTCCTGCTCCCCAGAGCTCTACCGTCATCCCTCCTTCCTTGCTTGTCTTCTACTTCACCTAGAAAGCCAAAGTCATGAGGGGCAACTGCTGTCCCCCCCACCCCCAGGCCTCTGAATGTATTTGAACCCGAGCCCACCTGCCCCACCTCCTGCAGTTAAAATGGAACGTATCTCTCCTCCT
This sequence comes from Puma concolor, assembly GCF_028749965.1. Lineage (NCBI taxonomy): Eukaryota > Metazoa > Chordata > Mammalia > Carnivora > Felidae > Puma > Puma concolor. The sequence goes on from NC_141682.1 coordinate 10,026,492, forward strand.
GTCTGAAGCTGACACCACCTCTGTGCCTGGATCCCACCCCATCTTGCCTTAGTGGGACGGTTGCCCCGTTAACTACTGAGTCAGAAAACTACAAGCCAACCTGCCCGACCACTGCTCCACTCCCGCCCTGTCGAGTACTGTGTCCTGCTGCCTTTCACCCCCTCAGCCTGTCCCACCTGTGTTCTCTCCCCTCTTTCCTTCCCACGCTGCTCAGCGTCAGGCCCCAGCATTCCGTGCCTGGGCCACCGCAGCACCCTCCCCACTAGTGTCTGCTTTCACCCTGGCCATTCTGGATGCTGTCCTCCTCACGGCGGTCAGCGGTGTGCCTAAAACTTGGACCTGCTCGTGTCACCTGACTGACACCCTGCACTGACCACCTGCCCCCTCCGTCAGGCAGTCTCGGCTACTATAGTTTGGGGGTAAGAGCAGCGTGTGAGGAATCTTCTGGTTGGTTAGGGATGGTCTGATCATACGGGGCCCTCTCCTCCATCAACCTCATGGCCCGTCTCTCCAGATTCACCTGCCAGCTTTCCTGCATTTGACTTTGTGTCCTTGTGACATCAAGCTGCCGCATGCCTACCCCCGCTTCTTCCAGAAATATGCTCATCACCCTGCTTCACCACAGTGGCCACTTCCAAAAGTCTTTCAAAACTCGGCTCAGGCATCATTGCCCCCGTGCTGACTGGTAAGTGATACCCCCCTCCTCTGGGCAATCCTAGCATCCTGCACAACCTAAGCGGTTTATTGAGCAGTGTGGTGGTCTGGCTGTGCCCCCTCCCCGGGAAGCTAGTTGGAAGTTACTCGACTGTGTAGAAGGTGGAACACATATCACCCCTTGGGGCCCAGCTTTGGGTCACAGCAGCCAATTCTGGGGCAACGGGAAATGTCCCCCTTCCTTCCTTCATAGCGCTTGCCATGATGCTGAAACTATATTAAAAGGGTCTATGACTTACCTCCCGTCTACACCATAAGCCTCTTGAGAGCAGACGCTGTGTCTTGTTCTTCCCATGGCCTGCCACATACCTGGTGCGGCTGAAAAGGAACTTGGCAAACCAATGGACCGAGCTGAGTGTTTTCTTGGTCATTGCTCCGGAACAGATGGGCATCTAGACAATTTATGAAATGTCGTTAGGGTAAGTGTAAGTTCCTGTAGTTACATCCAAGAAGCAGCAGGCCTGCAGGTGTTCGGTGGGCGGCCGTGGCTCTGCAGCAATTCATGTGGAAAAAGGGGAGGGTTTTCACTGCGGAAGCCTCAGTGTGAGTGGCCAGTGTGGCCAGGCTGCTGGGGTTGTGGTCCACCATGCTTGTGTGCCGTAACCTTGCCCATTCTCACTCGTGTCTTCAGTAATTTCCCCTCCCGGCCTCTTGGCCTGGAGACATGCCTTTGTGTCCCCCAGCCTTAAAACCCTCTTCCTCAGGGTGGCCCCCCCCCCCCCCGTTCTTTCCTTTTACACTCTTCAAAGCAGAGTTGGAACTCACCGCCTCCCCGTCCTCACCATCCTCCCCTCACCATCCAAAAACTCTCCTCCCACCTTTGCCTCTGGGACACCGCTCTGTCTCAGTTCTTCCTTCCTCTCCGGGGATAACTTCGCTCCATTGAAAAGATGGAGACCCTCCAATACAAGCATCTTCTGCATTTCTAATTTCCTCCACCATGACATTGACGTTGTCGGATGGGCTCCTTCCTCTCCCCGCTTCCCAGTCCCCTGATGGTGGCTCACCTCCCCCCTGTTCCCTTGAGCCCACCCAACCTCAGAGACCTAACTCAACCATCAATCTCTCTTCTGCTACGAGCCTGTGCAAGTCTTCCCTGTCCTAAAACACCCCGCTGCCTTCTGGAGATTTTTCCATCCCCTTAGGAACTTCCTGTGGCTTTGCCACCAGCCTCTTCCAAAGAGAGGGCCGCCTCCCTGCCTCCCCCATGTCCCCTGGCACCTGTCGCTCAGCCTGACTTTGGCCTGACTTACCCTGCCACAGCTGCTCCCCACATGGCACCAGAGGCCTAGCCACAGCCTTTCGTGCCTTCCCTGCCTCTCCCCTGCAGGGAGCTGCAGGATTCAGCCAGTTCCTCCCCCTTGTAAGGGGGTCCAGAGTCCCCATCTTCCCCTCCCGAATTCTGCACTTTCTTGGGTCTCTGCAGTGACTGTTCCACCCATTCTAGAAGGAGGCTTTCCCCATGCTCTGCCTTGGTCTTCTCTCTTCTTTACACTTTCCCCATTGCCTCCAGTGAACAACGAGGCTGGGAGAGGCTGCTGACACTTTCAGGATGGGGGAGCTCTTTGTGTTGGCTTTTGTTGTTGTTGCTTTGGCAAATGGCATGAGGGATTCCTCGGGCTATGACAAAAAGGGTTTTAGAAGGAGATCAACAAACCACATGTTGGTTTTGGTATTTTCTGGACTTGCCACAAATATTCTCTGTCTTCGTGGTCTTGTGCTTATCATCTCGACCTATTGTGTCCTCTCCTTGCTCTCAACCTCTGTGATGCTCCTCTTACCCATCAAATATGGCGCTACGGTCATTTTACCACATACTGTAGCTTAGACACTTCACCGGTCCACTCAGGCTGTCTCGAGATCAGGACTCGGCTTATTTCACATCCCCGGGAGCAGGTAACAGAGATTCTGGCTTACAGTGGGTACCAGTAAGAGCTTCCTCAGTAGCGTCAGCCAATGGGGAGAGCATGAGTTTTCGATGGTTCTGATGCTGGCTTTGCCCTCGATCCTTGCTAGTTGAGCGACCTTGGGCACATTGCTTGCCTTTTTAAAAAATAGTTTTGCATTGATTTTATTTTTTTATTTTTTTAATCTGTTTTTTTATTAAGTTTTTAATTTTAATTCCAGTGTGGTTAACATCCTGTGTTTTGTTGGTTTCAGGGTGTGCAATATAGTGATTTAACAATCCTGTCTATTGTTCAGTGCGCAGCCTGAGAAGTGTGCTCTCGAGTCTCCTCTTCACCTGTTTCACCCATTCCCCACCCACGTCCCTTTTGGCAGCCGTCAGTTTGTTCTCTGTAGTTAAGAGTCTGTTTCTTGGTTTCTCTCACCCTCTCTCTCGCCTTTTTTCTTTTGCTCATTTGTTTTGTTTCTTAAATTCCACACGAGTGAAATCATGCTTGTATTTGTCTTTCTCTGACAGACTTATTTCACTCAGCATTATACTCTCCAGCTCCGTCCATGTCATTGCAAATGGAAAGATTTCCTTCCCTTTTATGGCTGAATAATATTCCATTATATATATATATATATATATATATATATATATATGTATATATATATATGTATATATATATATAATATCACATCTTTATCCGTTCATCCACCGATGGGCACTTGGGCTGCTTCCATTGGTTGGCTATTGTAAATGATGCTGCCATAAACATAGGGGTGCCCGTATCCCTTTGAATTAGTGCTTCTGTATTTCCCCAGGTAGATACCCAGTGGGACAATTGCTGGATCATAGGGTAGTTCTATTTTTAAGTTTTTGAGGAACCTCCATGCCATCTTCCACAATGGCTGCACCAGTTTGCATTCTCACCAACAGTGCACGAGGGTCCCTTTTTCTCCACATCCTCGCCAACACCTGTTGTTTCTTGTATTTTTTTATTTTAGCCATTGTGACAGGTGTGAGGTGATGTGTCGCTGTGGTTTTGATTTGTATTCCCTTGATGATAAGTGATGTTGAGCATCTTTTCATGTATCTGTTGGCCAACTGGATGTCTTCTTTGGAGAAATGTCTGTTCATGTCTTCTGCCCATTTTTTTAGTTGGATGATTTGGTTTTTGGGTGTTGACATTGCTTACATTAAAATTTTTTTTTTTTACTATTGATGTATAGTTGACATACAATGTCACATTAGTTTCAGGTATACAACATAGTGGTTGGACAGTTTTATACACCCGTGCTCACCACGAGTGTAGTCACCATACATTATGACAGTGTTATTGACTATGTTCTCTATGATGTACTATTTATCTCCATGACTTATTTATTTTTATAATTGGAAGTTCGTACCTCTTAATCTCCTTTGCTTATCTCTCCCATCCCCCAACCCACCTCCCCTCTGGCAACCACCAGTTTCTTCTCTTTATTTAAGAGTCTGGTTTTGCTCATTTGTTTTCTTTTTTAGACTCCACATACAAGTGGAATCATATGGCATTCGTCTTTCTCTGTTTGACTTATTTCACTTAGCATTATACCTTCTAGGTCCATCCATGTTGTCACAAATGGCAAGATTTCATTCTTTCTTCATGTGGCTGAGTAGCATTGCCTATCTTTCTTTTTTTTATATATATAAATTTTTTTAAAACGTTTATTCATTTTTTGATAGAGACAGAGCGTGAGTGGGGGAGGGGCAGAGAGAGAGAGGGAGACACAGAATCCGAAGCAGGCCCCAGGCTCTGAGCTGTCAGCACAGAGCCCGACGTGGGGCTCGAACTCATGGACCACGAGATCATGACCTGAGCCGAAGTCGGACACCCAACCGACTGAGCCACCCAGGAGCCCCAACATTGCCTACCTTTCTAATTACAGTGATTGTGGGGATGAAAGGCGATAGTGGGTGCTCAGAAGATGCGGATCCCCTTCCCTTCTCAGATGGGAAGGGGCCGGAAGAAGTGGAGGGGGTTGGGCACTAGTGGGTGGGACACTAGGACACCCAGTGAGACCAAAGCCAGACATTTTTTGTAGACCTGAGGATTTGGGGGGAAGCCATTTGCAAGACTGCTGTAGTTTGTCATAACACAGTATCCTCCGTGAGTGATTTACGGTTTCAACCCTGGGATTGGCCAGAAGTAGGAGGACACAGAATGACCTAAAGCGGCACGTGAGGACATGTTGATGATGCGTGATGTGCCTCTGCCTGTAGACAACTAGCCAGTCATTGGAATATTACTGCACTTGGTATGACCCCTTTGACCTTCACACTGTCCTGCCTTAGCTTACTTTCCTGCTCTTTTTTATAGGGTTTTTCCCTGCCTCCTTCCCTCCCTTGACCCCCTTCTACATGCACGAATAACACCAATACTCCAACCCTGCTATCCTCTTTCTGACTTCCTTTCCCTCAGAGTTAGCTGCAGGGGTAGGACATTCTAGGCCCTCATCCCAAGTCTGGCAGCTCTTCAGATGGATTCACACAAAGTCGTCCTGGAGCCCGGCAGGTGTGTATTCCACAGCAGAATCCTTTGAAAATGAAGCCAGCCAGCAAATCCATTTGGAGTGATCCGAGGGGGTGGGGTTTTCTTTCTCTTTTACTTTGAGATTTTTCTTAAGCATGTTTCTTTCTTTTTTTTTTTTTAAGTTTATTTATTTATTTTGAGAGAGAGAGAGAGGGTAGGGGAGGGGCAGAGAGAGGGGGAAAGAGAATCCCAAGCAGACTCTGAAGTCTCAGAACGGATTCCCACATGGGGCTCAATCTCATGAACTGTGATATCATGACCTGAGCCAAAACCAAGAATCAGGTGCTTAACTGACTAAGCCACCCAGGAGCCCCCTTCTGCAAGGCTTTTTAGATCAATGCCATTCTTTTTAACAACAGTATAGTATTTTTTTTAACATATTCTTTTTCTTTAAATTTTTTTTTAATGTTTATTTATTTTTGAGAGACAGAGTGCTAGTTGGGCAGGGGCAGAGAGAGAGGGAGACACAGAATCGGAAGCAGGCTCCAGGCTCTGAGCCATCAGCACAGAGCCTGATGCGGGGAGTGAACCCACAAACCGTGAGATCGTGACCTGAGCCGAGGTCAGACATTTAACCGACTGAGCCACCCACGTGCCCCAGCATAGTATTCTTTAGAATTAAAATACCCTAGTTTGTTTCCACTTTCTGCTGTGGTGGGAACATTTGCGTTGTTTTCGCTTTCTCCTTAGGAACGATGCTCTGGCAAATGCCCTTGAAAATGGCTTATGGGAGCATTTCTCTGGGATAGATGTCCAGTGGTTAGAGGATATGTGTATTTATGGGTACTCGAAATTATATTAGATCCTGCCAGACCGTCCAGTTCAAAGACCATACCGCCACAGGAAAAACGTTTTCCTCTTTGGTGCCATCATTCTATATCTCACCCGAAAAGAGCTTCTCATTGCCTAAGTTAGAACAGCTTTTTCTGTATTTTTTTTCTAAGTTTGTAGTTTCTTTTTTTTCACTTTTGGTTCTCCAACCCCCTCCCCCGCCCGGTTGAGAACTCTTTCCGTTGTGCTGAGACCCTCTGCATTATCTGCTTTGTTTTCCAACCTACTGTTCTATTTCACTGATCTGTGGGTCTACTCCTGTGCTACTGCTATTGTGTTTTGCGTGTGTGTGTGTGCGTGCATTTAAAAAAATTGTGGTAAAGTAGATATAAATAAAATGTGCCATCTTAACCATTTTTAGGCATGCAGTCTGGGGGCATTGATTACACCTATAATGTCCAAGAATCACCGCTGTTTCCAAAATTTTTCATCAGCCCAAACAAACTGTGCACCCGTTACACAATGGTTCCTTCCCGCCCTCTAACCCCACCCCCTGGTAACATCTAGTCTACTTCTGTCTTTGTGAATTTGCATATTCTAGAAATTTCATGTAAGTGGGACCATACAACAGCTGTCCTTTTGTGCCTGGCTTTTTTCACTTAGCATAATGTTTTCAAGATTCATCCATGCTGAATCACGTATAAGAATTTCATTTCTTTTTGTAGCTGAGTTATATTCCATTTTTTTGCATATCCATTCATCTGTTGACAGACACCTGGGCTGGTTCCATCTTTCGGCTGTCATGAATGATGCTGCTGTGAACATTGGCTCACAAGTACCTGTTTGTTTTTTTTGTTTTTGTTTTTTTTTTTTTTTTAAATTTTGTTTTCAACGTTTATTTATTTTTGGGACAGAGAGAGACAGAGCATGAACGGGGGAGGGGCAGAGAGAGAGGGAGACACAGAATCGGAAACAGGCTCCAGGCTCTGAGCCATCAGCCCAGAGCCTGACGTGGGGCTCGAACTCACGGACCGTGAGATCGTGACCTGGCTGAAGTTGGACGCTTAACCGACTGCGCCACCCAGGTGCCCCACAAGTACCTGTTTGAGTCCCTGTCTTCTGTTCTCTTGGTCACAAAACTAGGGGTGAAGCTCTGGGTCATACAGTAATTATGCTTAACTCTTTGAGGAGCCACTAAACTCTTCTCCACAGGGGCCCCAGAAGAGATATTACATCTCCTTCACTGCTGCCTGAGACTGCTCTAGACGATACTAGATTTTGCTCTTACCCCAATTTTGCATTCCCCTCCCCACATCCTCCCCCTTCCCTGGAGCCGAGCACAGAAGCTGGCTCGTGGTGGTAGCAGGTGAAGGGTGGTCTGTGGGGTGGGCGGATGGACAGATGAACTGCAGACCACTGGGTGATCGAGCTTCTCCCTGTGTAACAGGACAGCAAGAGGGAGGATGATGCCGTGGAAAGAGCCTGCAGCTGTATTTGGTGAATGACTCTGAAAAGAGACGTTTCTGTTTCTTAGATGAGCCCTTAGTTTCTCTGGGTCCCGTTTAGCTCATCTGTGAAGGGCGATTGCATGCCTACCCCACGGGATGTTGACACATAAGATACGGGCACAAAAGCCCTTGGGTAGAGCCAGAGGCAGCCGCCTGCATGAGAGATTGTAGTTCCCCATGCGCCCCACCACCCAGAATAGTGCCAGGCACGTGGGCTAAGTGATTTCCTGCACGCGGTCATTCATACGTTCAGCTGCTGGTACCTGAGTGCCTGCTCTGTGCCAGGCGCTGTTCTGGATGCTGGGATTCGGCTGCAAACAAGAGACAAAAAAGCCGTGGCCTCATCAGTCATTGTGGTCCAAAAGTGCATCCCAGGAGTCCTCACTCCCTATTCCTTTTTTTTTTTTAATGTTTATTTATTTATTTTGAGAGAGAGAGAGTGTGAGTGTTGGTGGGAGGTAGGGGGTGTACAGAGAGAGAGAGAGAGAGAGAGAGAGAGAGAGAGAGAGACAGAATCCCAAGCAAGCTCCACACCGGCAGCGCAGAGCCCGATGCAGGGCTCGATCTCACATCCTGGGAGATCATGACCTGAGCCAAAATCGAGAGTTGGACATTTAACCGACTGAGTCACCCAGGTGCCCCTAACTCCTCATCCTTTTTGGCCCCAACTCGAGACTTTTTAAAAATACAGCAAGAGGGGCATCTGGGTGGCTCAGTCGGTTAAGCGTCCGACTTCGGCTCAGGTCATGATCTCATGGTTAGTGGCTTCAAGCCCTGCGTCGGGCTCCATACTGACAGCTCAGAGCCTGGAGCCTACTTCAGATTCTGTGTCTCCCTCTCACTCTGCTCCTACCCCATTCATGCTCTGTTTCTCTCTGTCTCAAAAATAAATAAACATAAATTAAAAAAAAAATTTTTTAATGCAGCAAGAAACGCAGGGGGAGAGCTTGTATCTTAAAGCAGCATCTTCAGCTTTGAGGAGGAAAATGGATTTTGAAATGAAGAACAAAGAATGGGCCAGGTAATTGCCAAGTTGAACAGCTTGAAACTCCATGAGGGGAGCTGTTTTGGGGTTTCTGTGTGAAGGGAGGAAAGAGAAGATTCCAGATATATTGCCCCCTTCTCTGTCACCCCCACCCCCAGGAAAAATGAGAGGGCCATGGGTTCCATGCCTTTCCTTGCAGAAGCTTGGGGCAGGGGAGACCGTCACCAGGCTCGCTGCAGCACCAGATCTAACTGAGAATGGTGTCGGGTGACACCTTGGCCCCACCTGGCCTCCACAGGGAAAGAGAGGTCTGCTTATCGGGTGTGGTCACTGTGCCCTGCCCCCCAGGAGCCTCCGTGGTGGCCCAGGAGCTCATGGCCACTGAGCACACTTCCCATGCACTGGATATCAATCATCCCATTTAATCCTGTCCACAACCCTAGGTCATCTCCAAAAGACAGGCACAGTGAGGGTGAGGTCCTTATCTAGACCATACGGCTATATGTGGTCAAGCCAGAATCCTTGCTCTTACCAGGATGCTAGTTGAGCCAGATCGTAGGGGCCGGGCGAGGGGAGGAACAGCGAGGTTGGCAGGATGAGAACTGGCAGGAGACTCTATAAAATAAAACCTGTTATACCCATAAGGACAAGTGTGTTATTTATTAATAAAATTAGCAATACAGGGAACTTTTTGGAGCCCAGAAAATTTCATGGGCATTCATAGTTTACTCTGGGTACTTGTCTCATGTTATTTTTCATTTGATCCTTAATAACTTCTTGTGAGAGGGGTGTTTTGTTTTGTTTTTTATTTATTTTTTGAGAGAGAGAGCATGAGCCGGGGAGGGGCAGAGAGAGGGGGACAGAGGATCCGAAGCGGGCTCTGTGCTGACAGGCTGAAACTCACAAACCGTGAGGTCATGAACTGAGCTGAAGTTGGACTTTCAATCGACTAAGCCACCCACGTGCTCTGAGAGGGGTGTTTTTATGCCCATTTTATGGAGCGAGAAACTGAAGCGCACAGAGTAAGATGCCTCAGGTTGTACGACAAGTGTGTATGTGAGCCTTGCTGTGTGTAGGGTATGGATCTGATGGTTGTGGGCCAGTGGGGTTCTCAGAACAGAGGCGACCCCAGCCCAGGGGAGGGGCAGGAATCCCCAGCTTAATGAGGTCACAGGGTTATTTTTCCTAAACTTTTATTATTCAAATCATGGATTCTAACAAATGCAAATGACATGTTTTTTTATTTAACATGTATATTATTTAATAAGCTCTGCCTCCATACTGATCCCATTTATTTACAATTTTTAATGTTTACTTATTTTTTGAGAGAGAGAGCACGAGTGGGGGAGGGACAGAGAGAGAGGGGGACACAGACTCTGAAGCAGGTTCCAGGCTCTGAGCTGTCAGCACAGAGTCCAATGCAGGACTCAAACTCACAAGCTGTGACATTATGATCTGAGCTGCAGTTGGATGCTTAACTGACTGAGCCCCATTTATTTATTTTTTTTAATTTTTTTAACGTTTTTATTATTTTTGAGAGATAGAGCGCAAGCAGGGGAGGGGCAGAGAGAGAGGGAGACACAGAATCCGAAGCGGGCTCCAGGCTCTGAGCTGTCAGCACAGAGCCCTACGCGAGGCTTGAAGCCACCAACCACAAGATCATGACTTGAACTAAAGTTGGATACACAACTGGCTGAGTCACCCAGGTGCCCCATAATGTTGCCATTTATTAAAAGGATGATGGCCACCTCTAGTGATGTTGGTATATTTAGCAGTGGCAGAATTTTCCCCGTGCATATGCTTCAAGAGCCTCCCTGGAAGTTTGGAAGAGGTCCTGACCCTGAGCTGGGCTTGGAAGGAGCCCAGGTTCCTGCCCTCAAAGGGTCAACCAGCCCAAGTAATCCCACCAGAGCTAGAGATGTTCAAGAAATACTGTGGGGAGCCTGACCCTTCATAGGTGAGGGTGTGTGTGTGTGTGTGTGTGTGTGTGTGTGTCTGCTAGGGGGAGAGAAAGAGAATGGACAGAGGTGGCCCTGTAGCAAGAGGAGCTGGCTCATTCAAAGGCCCTGTGGCAGGAGTAATGTGGGATGAGGCTGGAGTGGGTGGCAGGCCCTTGGGATCACCCCCTTGAAAGCTGTGTATAGGGAGCTGGGTTTTTAAGAAGGGGGTGACCTGCCTGTGTTTATGAATGATCTCTCAGGTGGCAGGTGGGGAGTCTGGAGGTAAGGAAGCCACTGCCTCCAACATCTCCCCACCTAAGACTGAGATACTATGACAGAAGTGGACCCTGGTCCTAGAGTCCCTGCTGAGGCCTGCTGGGTGCTCAGCCTAGGAAGACCAGAGGAGAAGCAGCCTTGAGGGAGGCAAACAGGCAGGACAGAGTGGGCTTCACATCACCGTGACCCTGGGGGCCAGGGCAGTGAGGGCTGTGGAAATTCTAGCTCCTATCCTGGTCCCTTCCCCACCCCCCACAAGGGTCCTTTATCCCTTCCCGCAGGAAGATGTCCCCAGCCTCCTACACCCCTTCCCCCACTGCCCTTGGTGTTCCCTGGACACCCGCACCATCTTCTTATGCAGGTGACCCCCACATTGTCTTGAAATGACATGAAGGGTGGGCCCCTGGCTTTATGTGTCTCAGTCATTATAGCACTTAACCTGGTGTCATGCATACAGCAGGCACTTAATAAAGGTTTACTGGATGGAACTAGAAGGGAGCAGCCAGTAAGGGTTGCGTTCACATAAAGGGGGTGTCAAGGGCAGAAGGAGCAGCCAGGGAGGCAGGGGGTGTTGGGGAAGGGGCAGGTGAAAGGTGGCCCATGCAAAGAAAGGTGACAGCTGACAAAGAGAGGCAGATTCCAGAGGGGTCTGGATCTGATTTGGTGAGCAACCAGAGAAAGAGACCATTATCGATACAGATATGTTGATATATTGATATCACTATATGTGCGTATGTATATATATTGAGAGCGAGGGAGGGAGAGAAAGGAGGTGTTTATTTAGAAGGAATTGGCTCATGCTGCCACGCAAGCTGGAGACCCCAGGAAAGGCAGTGGTGTAATTCGGTCTGGGTCTGAAGGCCCGAGAAGCAGGGAGCCCATGACGGAAATCCCAGTCCAAGGGTAGGAGACCAATGTCCCAGCTCAACCATCAGGCAGAAAAAAAGAACAGAATTCTCCCTTTCTCCACCTTTTTGTTCTCTTTGGGCCCTCGACATTGGACAAGGACCACACCGTGGAGGGCCTTCTTCTTTATTTACTCCGTCCATCAAATGCTAATCTTGTCCACAGATGCCCCTAGAAGTCGGTTAGTCAAATCTCTGGGCTCCCTGTGACCCAGTGAAGGTGAGACACGGATAAGCCGTCACACCAGGATGGGCAATTCCAGAGTCAGTCCTAGTGCTGAGCACCTGCTGGGAGCCACCCTGTGGGCTTCTTTTTACATCGGTCCCTAAGCCCCCCAACAGTGGTTATTGCCCTGTCTGCAGGAGGAGAAACTAAGTCACGGCATCCACATCTAAACAGAAGCAAAACTCTTGGACACCCTTCCTCGGCAGGCGTCGGGCTGCCAATACAAGTTTGCCTCTTTCCCACCTGAGGCCTTCGGTGATTTTCATCTCCGTGCTGTGTCCTACCCCAGTGTAATTCTATTTTTGATGATCATTATTACCAACAGTGATAATTAACACATGTGCAGCTCTTTCATAGAAATGATAGCTGTTAGGTAACATGAGATATACCAGGGAATCTTCTCTATGACGTGCATTGACTCGCCTCATTTTGTAGAAGGGGGAACTGAGGCAAAGAGAGGTTGCGTGACCTACACAAGACCACACCTGGCCGGGGTTCCGAGCCCAGGGTCTCACTTGACTTTCCCCGTGACCTGCCCCAGGCTGAATAGCAAGAAAAAGATGGAGGTGGGGACTTGAACTTGGGGGTTTTGACTGAAAAGCTTCTCCTCTGTAGCCTCTGCACTCTGCCTTCCAAATTCTGGGGTATTTTTGCTGTGTGTGTGGGAGGAGTGTCCTTGAAGACCCTCCCACTCTCCCTCCTTCTCCTGTGAGCCCAGCGCTTACAGGTGCCCCCAGCCTCACCTCCTGTGTGAGGAGCTGCCTCTTGCTAAATAGTTTTTGTACAGAGCCCATGTCCTGGCTTTTACAAAGAAATGTGTGTGATGAATAAGCATCTAAAAATAACTCAGGATCAATTTTTTGGGGGGTGTATGTGGAGGGCTGTGTTTTCCTTTCTCTTCCCTCCTCTCCCTCCCTCTGCCCCCAAGGCCCATAAATTGCTGCTGGTTGACAGCTGAGCCAGGCTGGCTTCCTGTAAGGCTGTAATAACATGGAATTAGCCTGGCTGCCGCCCCCCTCCAGCATGGAAATGCCAGTGCTTGGTCACTACAGACATCTCTGGGTTGCTACCTCCCGCCCTGGTCTACACCCCGGGGATAGGTCTTTGCTTATTCGATGACTGGGCAGAGACAGGTTCCTGGACTTGTCCTCCTGGGAAGGGGCAACTGAGAGAGGCTGACAGCTTCTGGGCTGGGCCACTTGAGGGTGCCCAAAATTGCCGCCTCCAGGGAGGAGCCGGGCAGGCAGGGGCAGAGCTCTCTGGGAGCCCCGGGCTCCCTGAGTAGAGGTTTCCAGGCCGTCTGCTGACTCAGGGACTTGGCCGAATGGCTCCCCTCTGTCTCAGTGCCTTCAGTGGGCCCCCTCAGCCCCGCTGGCCACCCACAGACTGCCTGGAGAGGCTTTAGAAATCTAGCAGATCTTTGCTGCCCAGAACCCACCAGCTAAACACGGCATCCTGAGACCAGGCTGCTTTTCTTCCCCAGGAGAATCTATCTCGAAGAATGGGTATCGATGTCAGTGCCAGGGCAGGGCTGGGGGGAGATGTGCCAGGGCTTCTGCACGCTGCTCGGCTCTGCCTGGAATCCCTCTTTCCTCCTGCGATGTGAAATGTGTAGAGAGGGCCCACGGACACCCGTGTCTAACAGGGGCCGGGGCGTGGCAGCGCAAAGAGGGAAAAGAAATCCGCAAAGCGTTCTCGCATATGCTGAGCCTTTGGCCAAGGAGTGGAAAATTCCAGGTGGAGCTCGGAAATCCCCAGTGTAGACTGGTAAGGGAAGTGCAGCACTTCCTTGTCTCCTGTCCCCTGTGGCTTGAGCCAGGACAGGCCGGGGCAGGGGTGGGGGGGAGGGTGCTGCTGAGCAGAGCACCGGCTACTGTTGTGCACTTGTTCCCAGTCTTGACTGCACCCCAGCATCTCCTGAGGGGAGCTTTAAAATGCTGATGCCCAGGCTGTCCCCACACCAGTGACATCAGCATCCTTGGGGCGGGGGCCAGGCCTCTCGGGTGGTTGAGCTGTGGATGTGTCTCCGGGCTGGAGCGCCGAAGCTGGCTTTTTGTCCACACTCTGCCTTGCTTCTTCTGATCTCTTGAATTCAGAGGTGGGCACGGTGGGCACGGCCGAGCTTCCTACAAAACAGGGGCTTGGTGAGTACTGTGAAGGGCTGCTGTGCTGTGGATGAGGATAGAGAATGATTTAGGCCACGTTTCAATGGCCAGAAGCATTCAGAAAGTGCTTTTCATGATGGCATTAAGAAATGGCCCTTATAGGGGCGCCTGGGTGGCTCAGTCGGTTGAGTGTCTGACTTCGGCTCAGGTCATGATCTCACAGTTCATGGGTTCCAGCCCCTTGTGGGACTCTGTGTGGAGCCTGCTTGGGATTCTCTCTCTCCTTCTTTCTGCCCCCAACCCCGCTCATGCACACATGCAGTCTCTCTCTCTCTCTCTCTCTCTCTCCCTCTCAAAATAAATAAAGTTTAAAAAATAAAATTAAGTAAAAAATTAAAATTAAGACAGAACTTCCCCTTGGCCCATCCTCTTTAAGCCCCACTGCCTTCCCCTGGGCTTGCCCTGAGCTGGGTTCTTGACCTTAAGACCCAGCAAGCCTCCCAAATGGCCCTCCTGGCTCCCTTGACTCACACACAGGTGACTCCCAAATCTGTGTGTCTGGGCCCTCGCGGCCCACACTGCAGTATGTCCATTGCCAACCACACGGCCAACCAGCAGCATAGACTTGAGGTACTGACAACCAGGGGTGTCGCCTGCCTCCCTGGAAAACGGGGCCCTTGTCCTGATTCCTCCTGGTTCTTCTTAACGGCACCCTTCCTCCCAGTGCCCAGGGTCAGATCTTCCTCTGCCCCTCCTCCGTCCCTACAGCAAGTCTGTCTCCTGTTCCCTTCCGGAAACCGTGGCCGAAATCCTGGCTCCTGTCTTCCCGGCTCCCCGCCGCAGCCCCTGACCACCTGGCCCCACTCCGGATGGGCATCGGAGAATCTGCACGGACTGCAGGAGCCATCCCCCTGCCCAGCCTCTGCCACTTGACTCTCCTGCACCCACACCAGGTGCCCCAGCTGGCCTCAGCCTGAGCTCCACAAGCAAGGAGGCGCTCAGTCCTGCTTTACTTCCTGAGTCCGTCCTTGGCTCTAACTACTTGGTGGCCGTCTGCCTTTCTGTTGCCCACATGTGAGCCTGGGTTCTAGCTGGGACTCCCTCTCCCTCCCCGTGTATCTGCCTGGGGACACAGCTCTGTTTCACATGGATCTAGAACACAGTTGGCTTGTTGCCCTGCCACCCCTGGTCACCCTGCCCTGCCGCCCTGTCCCCCTGCGCCTGCTGTGCCTGATTGCCCCCAGCCTCCAGTCTCCCTTCAGGGCTTCGTCCCCACACTGCTCTCCTGGGACCCCACCGGAGCGCAGTGGCCCATGGAAGTACGTGGGGCAGTCCCTGTGCACCGGGCAGCGGGGGCCCGGTAGCAGCCTGGCATTGCCTGGCCCATCTCGTTCACCTGAATTCCTGAGCCCTCTGGGCACCCTGCTGGTTTGGTCCCTTTGAAACTGCTGTCTGCCCATTCCTTCGCCCTTTACGTGTATCCCTTCCTCCGGAGAGAAACACATTTCTGGGATGGCTCAGGTGCTGCAGCGGCCAAAGCTCTAAAGGGAGCCACTGGTAGGCAGGACTGGAAGCAGAATTCTACATTTTGAGGTCCGTGGATGATAAAACTGGGACTAAGCCACACGGGTTCATGCACACTCAGTGTCAGAGTGGGAGAGGTGCCCCAGGCCTCTGGTTCTTTCTTCTAGAGAACCCCGGCCCTTTCCCTGCCCAGGAGGGTACATTTCCAGGCACCTTCTGTAGTAGGCTGCACTCCCAGGCTCCTGAGTGTGTCTCTGGATCCCAGAGGGGGCCTGATGATTGCAGAGCACTTGACCTCCCCTAGCACTAAGTGGCAATTCAGGCCTCATCTCATTACTCATTTATGCTGCAGGTCCCCTGGGGTAGCTCTGACATCCCCGACTGCTACCCAGAGAGTGCCCTGGGGGAGACACGTCCCAGCTGATGGAGAGGCTCCTGTAGCCTTACTCTTGGATGGCTGATGGACTGTCCATGAACAGCGATCCGCGTTTTTGCCATGGCGAGTTTGCCCTGGGAAGGTGGGCCATGGACCTGGAGGGTGGGGGGAGTGGAGAGTCTGCGCTAGAAGAGCTGTGGAGTCACATCTGTGTGACCTTGGGTGTCACCGACGTCTCCATAGCTCACCGTCTGTGTTGGGGGCAGGGAACAGACAGGACAACACAGGCAGAGCATCTTGTCTGGTGCCTGGCAGGTGCGTTCCTTGCTCCTTCGAGCACTGTGACGGGCAGAGCACTGTACAGATGCTTATTAAGTTTAGTGCAGGCTCAACAACACGCATCGCGATCATACTTCAGCAACTAAGTCTCTGTTTATTTAAAGTTTTTTTTTTTTTGAGAGAGAGAGAGAGAGAGAGAGACAGAGTAGTGGGGGGCAGAGAGAGAGAGAGAGAGAGAGAGAGGGAGGGAGAGAGAATCCCAAGCAGGCTCCACACTGTCAGCACGGAGCCTGATGTGGGGCTCGAACTCACGAACCATGAGAACATGACCCGAGCGGAAACCAAGTGTCAGATGCTTAACTCACTGAGCCACCCAGTGCCCCCTAAGTCTTCACTGAGTGGCTGCTCAGAGCCCTTGCAAGGATTTGGTGGTACTGTGCCTACTCCAAGCTCCTAATGGGGATTTTGGAGATTACCAGCCCTGCTTGGGCCGCCTTGTGAACGTCAACACACAGGCGGCTGGTCTAGATGAGAAGGAGAGCTGGTGGCCTGTCAACAGCGGCTCCTGCAGACCCAGCACTTACTTGGCTGTGACGTGAGCCCAGGACTCTGATGAGTTAAGCAGCTAATATGACCTGGTTCTTTGAGACCACAAAGGATGAGGCTTCTGGGGGCAGTAGTCAGAAAGCAGAGATCCAGAGCTCGGTGGAAACATCCATCTGGGTGGGAAACCTACGTGCCACCAACTGCCCCTGCCAGCCTGGGGCTTCCCCAGGAGAATTGCTCAGCTACACATCTTACTGTTACCATGTCACCAGTATCTGGATACTGCTGAGGGGTTCCTGGAAAACGCATTTTACACACTGAAAGCAAATAGCTAGGATTCTGTGTACGCTAAGAGGTATATGCTCCAGGAGGTCAAGATAGAGACAGACTTACCAGTGGTTCCACCTGAAGGGTTTTGGCAAGAAAATGTTGAAATGGAAGCTGGAGCCTGTTTGTAACCTTCAGCAGCACCATGGGAGGTGGGGATTTGAGTCTCTGCATAGCCGTTCGTTCTCCTTTCCAGCACTTTCTTAACCCTGGTGACCCCATCTGCATTCTCTCCTTGTCTTTGACTTCACCTCATCCCCCTGTGTGGCTCTGGGATTTTCCTGGCCATGCCCTCAAATCCCGTTCATTGCTCTCAGCTCCCTGCCTAAGTTGCAATCATGTTCTGTCCACCTGGTGTCTTACAGTCGATATGTATTTTAACTTTGGTTTCAGAATTTGGGACATCTGGGACAATGCCAGGTGTCAAAATCAAGAGTCGGATGCTTAACTGACTGAGCCTCCCAGGTGCCCTGGAGCCTACACTTCCTTCTTTAATACTCACTGTTATTATGCAAGTAATAATATTTCAGTTCATCCTCCTTATAAAATACTAAAACACTGAGGCAAAGCTAAGAACCTTTGGACCTCCCCTCCCCCCATCTCAGTGCCTTCGTCAGGTATCAGTGGCACACCCTTTCTTCTGCAACACCTCACCTGCAGAATAGGTGTTGTCGTAATACCTGCTCTATCCGCCTTACCTGATGGTTTAAGGGTCCAACGAGAGAAGGGACAGAAGGGCATTTTGTGAACCTCACAGCCCTCTGCGTATGCTTGTTGTTAGTGGTAGCACAGTGACATACGTTATCTAAGGCCCTTTTTTAAGGGAAGATTGTTTGGTCGAAACTTCATTACTGGGAATTAAGGGACTCTCGCACTTCTAACGTACTCTCTAAGGTCCAGCCCAGAGCCTGGCAGCCCAGACCATCTGTGTGGGACGGATTTGTAGGGCTAGGCTGCAGAACCGCGGTTCTCCAGTAGGTGTCACCCTCCACCAGGACTCATGGGCCTCCTGGGTCCATTCCATACTTTTTCGTTGTCAAAGGTGAAACAAGGATGTGGGTATGGAATTCTGGCGGCGGGGCAGGATGTAAGGCCAGTAAGGCCCAGCCTGTGCCTGAAGGAGCCCACAGGTGAGCAGGGAGAGCCCAGGGCACGGACCATCCCATCCCAGGGTGATCCAGGCTGTGCACACACAGGGGCTGTCTGTTGTGGGAACCTATTCCAGTGACCAGCTATGTGTGGATGGGTCTGGGATGGCTTCACAGAGGTGACATCTGAGATGGGTCCTGAAGGATGAGAAAGAATCTTCCAAGTGGAAGAAGTAGGAAGGGCATTCCAGGAGCATCCTGAGCACATGTGAGCGGTTTGATGGGCCAGGACCTCCTTGATGGGGTGGAGGGAGGAGGGGGGCTGGGGGAATACAGTAGAATGGAGATGGGGCCAGATCAGTAGGGACCTTGAGTGTCAAATGAACTATGGAAAGGTTTGGGGATTTTTGTTTTCCCATTTGGGGTGGGCCAGTGAGGAGCTGCAGTTACATGTGTGGAGATGAATCTGATGGGAAGAGACTGGAAGCAGGGAGGCCAGTTCAGAGGCTGTTGTTCAAAGTCTCAGCCAGCGGAGGAGCAGTCCGTATTGGAAGAGAAGACAGCGACTGGAAGCTATTTGCAAGAAAGAACTGCATGGATGTGGAATCTTGATTACATGGGGTGGGAGTAGGCTGTTGTTAGTGGACGAATAAGGCTGACTTCGAAGTTTCTAGCTCCAGCAACTAAGCAGAGGTGGAACCGTTAGATGAGACAGAAAACACAGAAGAAGCAGGCTGTGAAAAGATGGGGGGAAACAAGACTATATCTTTAGACTCCTTGAGTGTGAGATGCCTGGGAGTCTGAGCCCCTCCCCCTCCCCCCATAGGTGGAAATGCCCAGTAGGCCACTGGATGCAGTGGCCTGGAGCTGGTGGAGAAAGGACAGAGTAGCAGCCGAGGGCCTCGGCATTCTTACATCCGAACCCCCTGTTTCTCTTCCTGTCCAATTTACTAAAAAAGAGGCTCCCCCAGCCTGAGCCGGTGGCCCATAGCCTCGTGGGCTTCCTCATGGCACAACCACTGCAGAATGGGGGGGGGGGGGGGGAGTCCCCAGGTAGGCCCCTGCTTCTCCCCCTCTTCTCCAAGTCTGAACCCATCTGCCCAAGAGCAGTGGTGGGAAGAAGGGCAGGCACCCAAAGGTGTTCATGTGCTGAGTGGGTCTGGTAGGGTGATGGGTTAGTAACAGCAGAGAAGCTCAGCCTCTTTAAAGACGCTGTTTGCGTGTGTGTGAGTGTGTGTGTGTGCATGTGCATTTATGCATATACATGTTTGCATGTGGGGACTTGCTTATTTGCCACCCCTCCCACCCCCCACCCCCACCGCCAGGCCTGCTCCTGGCCAGCCTCCTCTGCTGTCACGTGAGCAGCTCCCCAGCGAGGAAGTCTATAGGGAGGG
This sequence comes from Puma concolor, assembly GCF_028749965.1. Taxonomy (NCBI): domain Eukaryota; kingdom Metazoa; phylum Chordata; class Mammalia; order Carnivora; family Felidae; genus Puma; species Puma concolor. The sequence continues at coordinate 10,045,916 of NC_141682.1, forward strand.
CAGCCCGGAGGCAGCCATGGTATCAGTCCCCACTGACCCTCGGGCAGCCTATTGGTTTCCCGTCTTTGCTGGAACAAAGGATCATAAACTTGGTGGCTAAAACAACAGAAACTTATTTTCTCCCAGTCCTGGAGGCCAGAAGTCTAATACCAGTGTTTTTTGGCCAAAATCAAGGTGTTGACAGGGGCCATACTCCTCCTAGAGACTCTAGGAGGAGACCTGTGCCTTGCCTGTTCAAGCTTCTGGAGGCCACCAGCATTTCTTAGCTTGTGGCCGCATCATCCTGACCTCTGTTATGCTACCTTGCCTTTTCTGTGCGTCAGATCTCCCTGTTAGAAGGGACACATGTGATTGCTCTAGGATCTACCCAGATAATTCCAGGACCATCGCCCCATCTCAGAATCCTAGACTTAATCATATGTGATCATCTTTGCCACAGATGGTAGTATTTATAGGTTCCAGGGATTAGGACCTTTTCTCTTTGGGGGCCACCATTCAGCCCACTACAAAGTTTGGGAAAGTTCTTTCATTTGACCCTTACTGCCTGTGTGCAAAGTAGGCGTCACTATCCCCAGTTTCATGAGAAGATGGGCTTTGCCAGCTAGGATGCCAGGAACTATTAGGAGACTTTGATCTGTTGAGTTCATAGTATTTTTTTTAAACATATGAAAGCTTTTTTTTTTTTTTTTTTTTTTTTTTTAAGAAAGAAGATGTTGGCACATTTCATCAGGCCGCAAATTAACTCCAAACTCACCTGCAGCCCAAACTCAGGGTTCGACAGAGAGACCCTGGCCCAGAGAACCGTTACCTGAAGCTGAGGGCCCCTTAACTGAGCTCCAGAGCCAGGAAATGAAAATACTCACCACAGTGAAAGCCCCATCCGTTCCTCTCCTTCTATTTTTACATCTTTTATATCATGCTGTTCTCACATCCCCCTAAGGAGGCAGGCTAAGAAACAGTCCCTATTTCATAGATTGAGAACTCAGATTTAAAGGGGAGGGGGCCCTCCTAGTCAGGCCAGCAGGCCCTGGGGCCAGGATGGGGCACTTACTAGTGCTACCTTCCTGGCCCCTTGGTATGGGGCCAGAGGGTCAGGGTTGTGCATGGGTCCTGCCACCTGTTCATTGGAAAGGGTTTAGAAGCTGGGGCTCAGGGTAGCCTGGGAAGCTCTTTTTGGCTTGGGCTGCACTGTCCTAATTGGGGGTTCTCCTGCCCCCATTCCTTGCCAGATGCGTGACCTGGAGGAAAATCACTCCCCTGCTGCGAGTCTCAGTTTCCTCACCTGGGTAAAGCAGGGTTGGTGTAAGTGGACTCCAGTCCCTGCTGACTCGGTTTGTGCCCCAAACCTCTCCGCTCATCGGAGGATTTGAAGCAGCTTGTGTTGAAACCATAGGCTTTTCCTGGAGACTGTGGCCCAAAAGAGCATTTGCCAGGGGCCCTTTGCTGCCACCAGCTGTGTATCCTGCAGAGCGGAGTGTCTGCCTCCCGTTTCGCGAAGGGCAGGCTAGGCATTAAGGAGTGGAAGGTTCCGCGATTCTGGCTTGAGAGAAAGCTCTGCGCTCAGGGCAGACGGCATTGAGAAGCCAGTTTCCCTCACCCCCGGAAGGGCTGGCTCGGGCTCCCTTGAGACGGGCCGCAGAACCTTCCGGGGATACCTGTTCCACTTCCTTCCATTCGCCCGTCTGTTTGCAGACCCCAGACTCATCTGGGCGTCCCCTCCGGATTAGCCGCAGGAGGCAAACTGGCTCTGAATTCCGCCTTTGTGCGGGGAAGCCAAGTGGGGAGGGGCCGAGCGGACCCCCTGCCCCCACTGGAATGTCGGCTCGCTGCGCCCCCATCTCGCTCCTTTTCAGCCGCCTCCCCCGCTCACTTCCTGAGTCCCACCGATCCCACCACCAAAACGCGCACCCGCGCGCGCGCGCGCACATACACACACCCAAACACGCTCACACTCAAACACACTTCCTGGCGGGCCTGGCTGTCTCGCTCCCCGCTCGGCGATCCCCGCAGCCAGGGCTCCGGGAGAAGCGACCTTTTGTTATTCAAATCACACCCTCGCCGCGCGCCCGGGCCGCAGGCTCCGGCCCCGGGGATCCGTCCTTTGCCCGCACCGCCGTCCCCCCCCCCCCACCCCGATCCTCGCGCGCCCCCGCGCCCCCCACCGCGGCGCCACCAGCTGATCGAGGGACTCCCAGGCCCCCAGGGGGCTCGGCCGTGCAGTCTGCCCGCCGAGCCGCGCCTCCCCCGCCCCCGGTGCGCGCTGCGGCTCCGCGCTCGGCCCCCTCCCCCTCCCCCTCCCCGCCTCCCCTCCCCCTTCCCTTCCTTTCTCCGGTCCAGCCTCGGTCCTGCCGCCGCCGCCGCCGCCTTCCCCGGTCCGCGGGGGCCCTGCCGGCCGCCCTCCCTGCAGCATGGCACCATCCGGGCGGAATTAGCCGGGAGCAGCATTTGGGGGAAGCGGGATCTCAAGGGGTGGGGGGTGCCCTGCAGCCTCGGTCATGGATGTGAGCAAGATGGTAAGTGAAGAGCAGGAGCTCTGCCCTGGAGCCTCCCCCGGTCCCCGTCCCCGAACCCCCCTCCCTTCCTCTCTCCCTTCCAGTCGGCTTGATCCATTGAAAGTTTCTGGATTGTTGATCTTGCTTGTCGGCCCCAACTCCAGGAGTGCTGGAGGAGGGATCCCGGCCAGGATTGTGGGGGCGGCTGGCCAACAGGGATGGGGGCTCCCGGTTTCCCGCCGTGCTGCCACCAGGGCTGCCCGGGAGAGCTCACTAGATCCCAAGCAGAAGGCTGTTGAGTTCTCCTCCCGAACTGGGAAACCAGCCTGGTACTGGGAGGGCCAGGCTGCAGGAGGGGGGCTTGTCCTATCCTCTCTAGAGCCCCCTGCTTGCACACCTATTTGGGATTTATGGGAAGATTTTTGGACTGTGCCAGGGGGCTGGGTGGAGGCACAGGTGGCTGGCCTGGAAGGGCAGTGAGGAGGAGCTAGGGCTTAAACCATCTTAGAAAGTGAGGGGTAGGAATGGAATCCTTGGCATAGATGGGAGATGTTTTGATTTACCACTTGTAGACCCCAGCGGCTTTGGCCTGAGGACCAGCAAACACCTTTGCCTCTTAAGCATCTGGCCCTGGAGCAGCTGATTCCTCCCCCAGGCAGCCCTGTGCCGCCCCCCCCCCCCCCCCCAGGAGCACAGTAGGAGCTGAGTACATTGTGGTTCATTGACTGATGGGGGAACAGCCTTCAGGGGGTAACAGGATGTGATTTGGGGCACTTGGGGCAGGTTTTCCCAGAGGTCCCAGATGGCTCCCACTCTGAATGGAGATTTAAGGGTGTCCTTGAGACCGCTACCACTCTGACCCTGGCTTTAGACCAGAGTGCCCCCCATCCCCCGGCTCCCCCAGTCTGATAACATTTGAGAGCCTGTGTGTCAGGCTGGAGAGGTACCCAGTGATGGTCTGTGCTGGGATGGGGTGTGTCTTTGTGTCTGGGGAGAAAGAGGTCTGGGTCTGCCTATTCCTTAGGGAAGAGAAGGTACTGGAATTTCAGTTCATCTTGTACAGAATTAGGCTAGTTTCCCCCAGAGAGTGCATTTTGAAGTTACCATCTCTATGGAGAAAGCAGGTGAGCTCCTGGCCCTGCCAGCCTTTGACATTCTGTCTTGGGATGGGAAGCAGAGGATAGGTGATAGTTGTCTCTTCCACAACTGGAAACCAGTCTCATACTGAGCAGTGCCTTGGACCTGGGGGCTGGATGCGGGGTCTCGCTGGCTCCCAGGTTCATACGAGGACACATACCCATCCATGGTTGGGCGGGGCCAAAAGGCTGGACCACCATTCCCCATGCGTGTACTATGAAAGCTTACTTTCTTTGGGCAACTATCAGAATGACCCTTCCAAAAACGTCCTGTGTGCAGCTGTGAGTGTGGGGAGGTGGAAAATTGAGTAGCAGCCACGCTTTTTTCTAGAGATCTCTCAGCAAGACCAGAGTCACCTGTCCTGCACGTGGACCCGAGGCTCTAGGCCAACGTCCACTAAACCACATCACTCCCAAGCTTCCTTCTGGCCCTGAGCTAAGCTTCCTTCCAAAGCCTGGACTGTGAGGACCAGCTTACAGAATTCAAAGACCTGCGTCTTTAGAGATTTGGGTCCCTTCTAACACTACCACCTCTCTTCATCTGTCTGCTCATGGACTCAACAGCGTTTATTTAAAACCTGTGATTCCTATAGCGAGTGCTGTGTGAGGTACACAGAAATGTCACCTGTGGCCTCCCTCCCTGCTCCTCCAGGGCATCTGGATGGAGGTCTCTAGAGAGATGCAGGGCCAACGAAACACCTACCTATCCAGGCTCCCAACCAGAAGGCCACAGCTCTAAGGGGTCTGCAGAGGAATCGGGGGTGGGGGTGGGCACAGAGTTCAGATGGAAAACAAGGCCCTAGGCTGGCTGTCAAGGCTGGGTGGAGTTGGCTGTGCTGAGAGCAGTGAGGGGCGTTGCCTGTTGGGAGAGTCACAGGAAGAGGAATGGCCAAGACCACCGGGTGAGACTGGGGACGTTTTGGTTCGGGCACATTTAGATCAGGAAATGTTGAGATTGTTGGTTGGAGCCAGATCACAATGGCCTTGAATGCCAGCCAAGGTGTTCCGACCTTGGCCTGTAGGCACCGGGTAGAGAATGGGGGGCACAGGAGAGGCACATGTATTACCTCTCTCTTCTTCTAGCTTGGGGTCCGAACAAAAGTGATATTAGGTTCTCATTAATCATTGAGCAGTCAAAAGCCCAGTCCAGAAACAATGGTCCCCCGCTCTTTGTAAAGAGCACAGACCCAGGACTGTGCCGCAAGAAGAACCTGACCCACCCCAGGGAATTGGCACCTGCTTCCCATTCCTGCCAAAGGCCAAAGTCGCTTTCCTGTTCTGACCATTTAAAGTCCTCTATCTGGTTTGAAGTCCTCGCTCTGGGGGGCCATTGGCTCCAGGATCGACCTCAAACCCAGCAGTTAAGCCACGCCCTTGGCAGAGCCTGACATCAGCCTAGAAGGTTTCTCTTGCTTCCCACCGAATGAGAATAAGCAGATTGTAGTCCACCCGATTCCCTACATGCTATTGAGCAAGTTTTTGTAATCTCTTAGTCCCATCCGTAAAATGAGAAGAATGATATCTGCCTTGAGCATCCTAGCAAAGGTTGGAAATAATTCTTTCAAGGCACAGGACCTGGTATAGTTAGTTAGTCCCCCTTCCATGGTGGCTATTATGATAATGATGGTTTCCAGAGTCTCACCTAAGATGACTCTGATCTCCACCCCCTCCTTTCTTTTTTTTTTTTTTTTTTGTTGTTGTTGATTTATTTAAGTATTCTCTACACCCAACGTGGGGCTCAAACTCAGGACCCCAAGATCAAGAGTCACATGCTCTCCAAGCTGAGCTGGCCAGGTGCGCCGCCCCCCCACCCCGACTTTATTCTCTTGATTGGCATGAAGAGTTGCCTGAAGGCTGTATTTCAGTTGACTGCTCTCGGGAGCAACTCTTCCAGATCTATTCTCTTTCTGAATGAAGGTACAAATGACTGTGACAGCGGACCTACCAGCTGTTGCAAGCGATGAATTTTTGATGACCTCAGATTTCTGCCCAAGGGAGGGCCTGTTTAACCTGGCACTCGGGTGAAGGGCTGTTGGGGGATTGATGATGGAGTCTGTGCCTCTACTGAACGCAGAGAACGCAGTGCTGAAGTTTGGGGATCAGAGCCAATGTCGTCAATCCATACAAAAAGAATGGTTTATGTGATGACTTAGATATGCTTAGTGGTTTACAGTTTACGAAGCGTTTTTACACCTGTTCATGCTTAGCACAACTCTGTGAGGAAGGCAGGGTGGAATTAGCCATATTCTACAGATAAGAAAACCGGAGTTCGGGAAATGAAGTCTGGATCCCATACAAGTGGCAGAACCAGGTCTCATACCTGGTTCTCCTGATCACCAAAACGTACACTATGGTGACAGAGTAAATAAAAGGCAAGGGAGAAGATTCAGTGACCAGATTCTAGAATGGACACAAGCCAATCTAGAAGGACAAGCTGGAGTGGTGGCCTTTGGCTTCTGGGTCCCATAGAGGGGCAGGGGACGTTAGTGCCCATCTATATGCAGACTACACGCCTGTCAGTTACCTACCTACTGCTGTTTTCAAAATTCAGGTTTCTTCCTGCATCTCTGCTGCCCCCCTGAGATCCCCCAGCTTACACAGCAGGAAAATGGGAGGGGTAGAGAAAAGGTGTTTCATGTGTTCAGAGTCAGTGATAACGATGGTGCGGCGGGAAAAGAGCTTGTGCCGGACGTGTTGTCGCTGCTGGTGTGCGGGTGTATTTGCTGAGTTGAGGAGGGGCGTGGGAAGAGGAAACGCCGAGTCGGGGAGATCCCTGTGTAGAATGATGCTGAGAACTGTCTTCACAGCCCGGAGAGGCTAATGGCTACATGACATGTTCTCCTGCCTAGGGTCTGAGCTAAGTAATCAGTTAAGGCTGGGCACGGATGACCGGCTTGGTGAGCCTAGAGCAGCGTTTTCAGCTCTGGGTTACAAAATCAGTGTAGTGGGCTGCAACCAGCATTTGGAAAGAGTGAAGTAGATTGGAAAGCATCCAGGCATGTTACGTGGAAGGGGGTAAGCGTTCGCTCTCGAAACTGGCTTTGGTGGTATGCACACGTGTGCACAAGTAACGACTGGCTTTGTAAAATGTACGTGTTTTTTTACTATGGTCAGAGTCAGAAAAGGGTTTGAAGCCTCTGACCTAGAGAATGTCCAGAGAGCGAGGAGGATGTCAGCCTCGTAAGATGAGTGGTTCAGCCCATGGAAGAGAAAACCCCAGAAGCGCTGGTGGTTATCTTTGACTCACTGTGGGCTGTTGAGACAAAGAGGTAGTTTATGCACTCCACATGGCTCTGGAAGGTGGGATTCGTTTGAAGAGGGGCTAGATCTTGGCTGGCCAGCACTTCCCACAACAGAGCCATTCTTCGGTGGAATCAACTCCATGAAACGGGGGAGAGCCTGTCTGTCCACTGGAGCTGCTCAGGGACCCTGGAGGAGCCTGGCCTCCCGAGTCCTTGCCAACCTTGGAGACTCTGGCACAGCTTGGCATTCAGGTTTTGGGAGCCTCAGAGACCTGTGGGTGGATGGCTGAGGTCTAATGTGGCTGGTCTCACCATAACACTGGGGAGCAGTTCTAGGGAAGCAAATCCACATAGCCTAGCTTTGTGCATCCCACACCATCGTTCCTAAAATTTCAGCAGAGCATCCTAGCAGTCTTCTCCAAACAGTCTTTGTAAGAAAGTCGGGGATGGTGGATGACAGTGGCCTCAGCCAAGTGCCAGCGAGGAAGGAAATCTGTTATTTGCCTCCTTCAAAAATGCTTAGAAAAAAAAAAGTTTTTGACATATCATCTGATTGTCATGTCTTTTTTTTAATTTCTTTTTTAATGTTTATTTATTTTTGAGACAGAGAGAGACATAGCATGAACGGGGGAGGGGCAGAGAGAGAGGGAGACACAGAATGTGAAGCAGGCTCCAGGCTCTGAGCTGTCAGCACAGAGCCTGACGCGGGGCTCGAACTCACGGACCGCGAGATCATGACTTGAGCTGAAGTTGGACGCTTAACCCACTGAGCCACCCAGGCGCCCCGATTGTCATGTCTTATTGTCACTGATCACTAAGATTGTTATGGGCCAGGATGAGCTTCAGTTCAACCCACGTGCATATTGGATACTCACTTTTTGTGTAGACCCCTGGATGTAGACGTTAAGATGTTTGAGCCAGAGCTGAGGACGGCCGGGTTGTAGAGAGACAGAGACTCCCTTGAAATGCATTGAGTGGAATGACACGTAGACGCTTGTCAGTGACAAAAAGAACACTCTCACTTGGATTATTTACTGCCTTAAAACAGCCTTGAGAAGCAGAATTCATTGTCCTCGGAGGTATCTCCCGATCTCCCTGGCAGGCAGGGGCTAAGCTCAGAAGCAAATGGAGAGTTTTGTTTTGTCTTTTTTTAATGTTTATTTTTGAGAGAGAAAGAGAGAGTGTGCGCGCATGCATGCAAGTTGGGGAGGGGCAGAGAGAGAGGGAGACACAGAATCTGTGGCAGTCTCCAGGCTCTGAGCTGTCAGCACAGAGCCTGACACAGAGCTTGAACCTACGAGCAGTGAGATCGTGACCTGAGCTGAAGTCAGACGCTTAGCTGACTGAGCCACCCAGTTGTCCCTATAGGGTTTTTTTTTAATGTTTACTTGTTTTTGAGAGAGAGAGAGAGAGAGAGAACGAGCACACAAGTGGGGGAGGGCAGAGAGAGGGAGACACAGAATCTGAAGCAGCCTCCAGGCTCCGAGTTGTCAGCACAGAGCCCAACACGGGGCTCGAACCTGCAAACAGTGAGATCATGACCTGAGCCGAAGTTGGACGCTTAACCGACTGAGCCACCCAGGTGCCCTGCAAACGTAGGTTTTAGGACGACAGTTCAGCCCACTGTGCTCTGTCGCCCAGCCCATCCCTGCCATCTCCCCCCACCTCCCCCACAGCTGGGTGATTTTCTCAAAGAACACGTCCAGGGGCTGTTTCCGCTCTACCTTTGTCTCCTTTCTTGCTGGAGAGGTCCCAGTCCAAAGCCAGACAGGCACGTGGTCTGGCAGCTGCCCCTGAGCCAAAGGATTCCAACAGCCAGACAAAACGCACGCTGCCCCGGAGCCCCAAAGAAATTAAGTATAGGACTGTTAAGAAAAAAAAAAAAAAATCCCGTGTCACCTTTAGATTCCCGGAAGTCCTAATGACCCTTTGATCTGGAGGGGATTTCTCTGGGCCAGTAGGATGGGGTTAGAGGGGTAGGAAGCAGCTGGGAGGCAGCTGGGGTCCAAGTCCCCTGCATGTGGAGGATCAGAGAGCATCTTCTGTGCCCTGAGACCGCACAAGAGGCTGACCGTGGGCCTTTGGAGTCACCTAGGCCAGAGGCTAAAATCCTGACACCACATTTGCCTCTCTAGGACCGTGGACCAGTTAGTTGACCTGTCTGTGCATCACCTCCTTGTCTCCTGGATGGATGGGTGTCTGTCTGCCTACCTAAGAGGTATTGACATGGCCTGTTTAAAGTTCTTGGCACATGGGAGGGCACATTACTGCACATTACGGCTTACGCCGTGCTGTAATTATTAATTTTTTTTTGTTTATTCAATTAGGCAGCCAGTAAAATCTTAAGACTTTAGATGAAGGGTGGAACATTCCTTCTTTCAGAATGACCCCTCTGCTAGGAGGGCCATCAGCCATGTTGTAATTACAGTACCTTTGGTCAAACTCACAGAGTGCGTTTGAGGAACGCACTAGCATGGGAAAGTGGGGGGATAAATGATCTGGCACTAGAGGAGGGGTCTCCCCGAGAAAGGTGGAGAAGGAGGGATGAGGAGTCCCCCGGGGGAAAGCCAAAGGAGGGCATTTCAGGCAAAGAGAGCCGTGTGCGTAAAAGCACAAGGTCCAGAGAACACGAGGCGTGTTCGGGAACTATCTGCGGTTATACTAGAACAGTAGGCGGCGGTCCCTGTCTCAGGGGCCCGGCCAAGTTCCCAGGATGCGGGATCCAAATCCTCTTATACGTCAGTGCTTCCTGGAAGAGGAGGTGTTTCATCAGCTGTGTTAGGAAGAAGGGGAGCAGCCGTTTCATTGATGGAAACACATGGCGTGCCGTAGGTGGTAAATGAATGGGTGGTGACGTGATGAAGGCCAGTGGCAGCATGCTGAGTAGGTTTGCTAGGAGCAGGGCCAGAGGGATGAGCGGTGCCAGGTGTGAGGCCCACGTCGAAACAACCAGCATCCCGCGGCCGAAACCAGCGAGAGGCTGTCCCGCTTGGCGGTCGTGTCGGGACGTGCGCTTCTGGCCAGCAGGCCTGCACCTCCCTCTGGTCCCAGGCCTGGAGGTGGCCCTCGCTGGGACCAGGATAAGCACGGGAGCCGCAAATATAGTCGTTTTTTTTGTTTTGTTTTGTTTTCAAATAAGCGTTTCATTAACTATTCTGACTTCTCTTTGGAGCACTCAGTTCGGCCTCGTTTTCTGGGACCTAAAGTCGTTTTTTCTCCGGCTGGATTTGTCTCAGGCTAGATTCTTTGGATAGCAGTCTTACCGAGTGACTGCGTCCCGCGTCAAGTTCCATGTCAGCGGTCTCGGTGCTGGACAGTGTCAACCGGTCTTCAAGGAGGTGGAGACAATTATTATAATAGAGTACAATGAATGTGATGTCACAGATTTAAGGAAAGCGCATAGAAACTCAAGGGCAAGGATAATTAATTCTGCCAGGTGGTGCAGGTGGGTGGGGGAAGGGTAACATCTCAGGTAGGCATTCATTCGTTCGTTCATTCATCTATTCAGAAAAATATTTAGGGAGTACCCCCCACAGGCCGGGTGCTGTTCTAAGCACTTGGGACGCTTGACCAAACCAGAGATCCTTGCCTGTGCAGCTGACCTCCTGTGTGTGCATCGGGGATGGGGCGTAGACAGTAGCAGTAAATGTAAACAAAGGAAATTGTGTAGGATGTTGGAAGGTGGTGAATGGCCCAGGAAAAGGGGATAGAGAATGCAGATGGGGATGTAGTTGCCCCGGGGTTAGAACGTTAAAGGTCAGGTGCATTACAGAGGTGGGCCAGTCATGCCCAGCAGGGGTTTTCCTTGGCTCTTGGTGGACCCTGGGAGCCCTAGCCACTGTCTGCTGTGGCTCACCGTCCAGCTGAAACTTTGCAGCCAAGGATGGCCATTGGCCTATTGCTCTGAGTTGCCCGAATCTGACCTTAGGGCACTTGCACCGCACCCCAGCCGCCCTCCCTGCAGTCCGTTCAGCTTGGCCTCCAGGACGGAGGCCGTACTGGACGGAGAGCCCTGGAGGCTCATCGATTCCTTCCAAATTTCGTTAAGTGTCAGAGAAAGACACTACCTCTAATTTCTAACAAACCTCCATGAACAGAGCTGAATGTCAAGTGAGCAGGTCTCTGGCCATGGTGCTGTGGGTGGATTTGGTGACATCGTCAGTTTTGGAGGCCCCCTTGGCTGTACCCAAGTGACATCAGCTAGAACGAGGGTAGGATTGACACATCACCTTGGTACCTACGGCTGGACTCCTCCCTTTGAATCCTGGGCCCTTTCTACGGCAGTTTTTGTCTAGCGTTGGCTTCTCACCTCCTGAGGGGACACGACCGTGAGCGCATTGGCCTCTGATGCTGTGGTTCAGTGAGGCTGGGGCTTCTGTGCTTTGGGTGCATTTTAATGTCACAGAGCTGTCTATGGTCTTCAGCAGCTGCAGCGAGGAGACACGTAATCTACTGAAGTGTTTAACTTGCACTATTTTTTTTTTTTTTTTTTCAGAAAATAGGTAAAGGTGTAAAGAAATAAAGATCGAGTACAGTTCCACCATCCAAAACTTCTGCTAGCGATTTGGTATAGATCCTTAGACTTTTTCTGTGTGTGTGTGTGTGTGCGTGTGCGCACGTACATACAGGCTAGGTTGCGCCATATAAAAGTGCTGCTTGTCTAAGTCAAAAATACCCAAGGGGCGCCTGGGTGGCTCAGTTGGTTGAGCGACCGACTTCGGCTCAGGTCGTGATCTCACGGTCCCTGAGTTCGAGCCCCGCGTCGGGCTCTGTGCTGACAGCTCGGAGCCTGGAGCCTGCTTCGGATTCTGTCTCCCTCCCTCTCTGTTCCTAATCCACTCACATTCTGTCTCTGTCTCTGTCTCTCTCAAAAAGAAATTAAATAAACATCTTAAAAAGTGGCCAATTTTCTCTTGATTCAACCAAATAGAAGCGTATATACAACAGGTACACACGTATTTAAACCAAACGGGACCATCCAATAACATAGGTTTGTCTAAGCTTATTTAGCTTCCGCTATGTCTCGGGTCTAGAAACAGTATATCAGAATGGTCAAGGGCATGGGTCCTTAGGGCTCAAATTCTGTCTCCAGCAGTTACTCACCTGGGCAGGTTCCTGAGGCTTCCCGAGCCGGGGTTTGCCCCCTAGTCTGGTGGGGATGATCACAGTGCTGTCTACCTGGGGTGTGGCGAGGGCATGCTCTGTGTGCTGTTATTTCTATGTTTCCAGAGAAGTAGAGATGATGTATTACTTCCCTGTAATCAGTACACTATTACCAGACATTTAACTATGTCCTCTGTCCATTTCCCACCATGAGGTGACGTCCTTGTACACACATCGAAGAGTGACACTTTTTCACTGCTTTAACACTTGAAATACTTGGGGTTTAAGGTTTTAGATTTTTATTATCGAGAAATGTATTGGATATATAACATTGTGTAACTTTAAGGTATACAACGTGTTGATTTCTTCCATTTCCATATTACAGTATGATTGCCATTGGATTGATAAAGGTTTTTGGTGTTTAAGAATTCTTTTTATTAATGTGTTTCTAGCTGAGTGGTGGGCCCAGGGGATGCTTGCTTGGACTGTTGTATATAATTCTGCGAATGGGGGTCCCTGGACCCGTCTTCCTCTTCGTTTGCTTTTTTTCTTTACTTTAATTTTAATTTTTTAATTTTATTTGAGAGAGAGAATATGAGCAGGGAGAGGGGCAGAGAGAGAGAATCCTAAGCAGGCTCCGTGCTCAGTGCAGAGCCCAATGCAGGACCCAGGCCCACAGCCCTGGATCAGGACCTGAGCTGAAATCAAGAGTTGGATGCTCAACCAACTGAACCACCCAGACGCCCCTTCATTTGCTCTGCAGTGCTCCAGCAACACATCCCCACACTGGGCACTGGCCCCCACTTCTGTGCCTTGATGCCTGCTTCTCCACACCAACGTCCCTGCAGGCCCCTCCTCCAGGCCGGGTGGGCGGCTGGCTCTTCCTCCAAGGGAGGACACCCACACTGGCCCTGCAGCCTTGGTCAGATGCCCCCCCCCCCACTCTGCACTCACCAGTATCTCCTCTCTAACCGGCTGTGCACACAGAGCACTTACATCTGACTCATGCATGAGTTAACTTAGTACAGCACTTGACGCATAGGTGCTTGATATATGTTTGGTGGGTGAATTTCGTGAGTGTATAAAGTCATCGCTGACTAAACTCATGGGGGCCAGATCCCGAAAGCCTTTTCCCCGCCTGCAGTGGTGAGCCCCTGGACACCTGGGCATGGTTGGAGCCGTGCTTTAGAAAGAGGGGTCTGGCCATTTGTACCTACCAGGAGCTGAGGGCCCTTTGGGTGACCCCCCTCCTGAACCTCGAGGCTCTTACCCACTCCTTCCCTGAGGAAGGGCTCCTCTTCACTCCTCGGGAAACAGAAGTGAGAGTTCTTGGGTCTTCTGCTTTCGGAGGAAGTCATATCAGAGCGCCACTGATGGTGATGAAATCCACCCCCGGAACTAGCAACCACCACCCCCCCCCCCCCACTCCCTCCACTTTAGCAAACTGCTCGGCAGTTCTTCCCCAGCTTGTTTTGACTCCCTGGGTTCTGGGCCAGAAGTATCCATCGGGGCTCCTGCCCGCCAGCCAGGAAGTTCCTTGGCCTCCCCGGGGTGACCAGATCCTGCACTGCCCCTCCACTCCCTCCTCTTCGGCTCTACCCAGAGATCAGTGATGCCTGTACTTTGATTGTGTGTTAACAAGGACTTCAGTGGGCCTCCTGGGTGGCTCAGTTGGTTCAGCGTCTGAGTCTTGATTTTGGCTCAGGTCGTCATCTCACGGTTTGTGGGATCGAACCCTGCATCGGGCTCTGCGCCGCTGACAGTGCAGAGCCTGCTTGGGATTCTCTCTCTCTCTCTCTCTCTGCCCCTGCCCTTTGTACTCTCTCTTTCTCAAAATAAAGAAATAAACTTACAAAAAAAAAAAAAAAATAAGGACTTCAGTTCTGGAGGCTAGGGCTTGACAGACCTGTGTGTTCTCTCAGTGGAAGTGAGTCTGACTTGTCCTTCCCAGGCCTGGAAGGATAGAGCCGGGATCCGTGAGGTCACAGCTGGAGCAAGGTCTTGGCTGAAATCCTGGCTGTGCTACTGGCCAGCCAGGCATCCTACAACTATCTGGGCAAGTCGCTTCACTGTTCCAAGACTCCGTTTCCCCATCTCATCAGCGGAGTTGACAGCCCGGCTGCGACCATAGGGTTAAATGACATCATGTGTGCAAATGAGCCTGGGATCTATTACAGGCCAGGAGAGGTTAATGGCATTAGGGAATCAGAGCTGGAACTACAATAAGGTAGAGACCATTCAGTCCGAGTTTCAGATAAGCGAGTTTCAGATAAGGGAATTTGAGATCCAAAGGTTGTGGTGGGTGGGGCTTGGGGTGGGGGAGTGGAAGGAAACTGAGAGAAGAATTGAGAGGGGATCTGGACGTTCTGCCTTATGCTTCCTGTGTCCCACCCCCCGCCCCGCCCCGCCCCGCTCCCCACCAGCACACACATCTGCCAAAGGAAGCCCCAATTTCATGTCTCCTTCCTGAAAGGCCTCATCGAAGAAGAAGAGCACAGAAGTGACTGAGTGTGTCAGCACTGATTCCGTGGAGGTGCAAGCAGTTCCAAAGCTGGAAGGCAGGGAGAAGGAGGGCGCGTGTTAGTGTGAGAAACAAGGCGGGGACGGGGGAGAATTGGCCCCGGGGAAGAGGAGGCAGAGAGGACTGGCTTCGTTTCTTTCTTCAAGCTTCTGTGGAATGGGCCATCGGTGCCCCGAGTCCTGGCAGCCCCCCACTTTCCTAGACAACACTTCTGCCTTCTCCTCCCCTGCCCTCCCTCTCAGCCCCTGACCTTGCTTCCTGTTTCAACAGTGAGGGCTAGATGCAATCCCCAGAAAGCCGGCACGAGCCCCCGCCGGCCATCTGCCGACACCTGTTTCCATACGCTGTGACCTGGGCCCGTGCCTGACAGAGTGGCCAGCGCCTCCTGTGCACGAGGCCCCTTCCCCTGCCCCCTTCCCGTGACGCTCCAGTCCTTCCCCTCACACCTATACAAACGTGTTGTGATTTCTCCCATTTAAAACAAGGAAACCTATGGGGCTCCTGGGTGGCTCAGTCGGTTGAGCGTCCGACTTTGGCTCGGCTCTCAGTCTCAGGTTCCTGGGTTCGAGCCCGACGTGGGGCTCTGCGTTGACAGCTCAGAGCCTGGAACCTGCTTCAGATTCTGTGTCTCCCTCTCCCTCTCTCTCTCTCTGCCTCTCCCCTGCTTGTGTTCTCTCTCAAAAATAAATAAATAAATAAACATTAAAAAATAAATAAAACCAGGACACCTGGACCCCACCTCCATCTGTCTCAGCCCCCTGGCTGGAAGGAGCCCCTTCTTCCTCTCTCTGAGTCCCCCCTGCAAGCTCTGCCCCCTTCCACTCTCCCCGAAAGCCCTTTTAAAGATCACTACGATGTCCCTCCCGGTGGTCAGTTTTCAGCTCTCCTTTGCTTGGTCTGTTGGCAGCTTTCACAGCTGCTCACCCCCCGTTGAAAATACATCTCAGGGGCACCTGGGTGGCTCAGTCGGTTGAGCGTCAGACTCTGGCTCAGGTCGTGATCTCGCGCTTCGTGAGTTTGAGCCCCGCATCTGGCTCTGGGCTGACAGCTCAGAGCCTGTGCCTGCTTCGGATTCTGTGTCTCCTTCTCTCTCTGCTCATCCCCTACTCATGCTCTGTCTCTCACTCTGTCTGTCTCTCTCTCAAAAATAAATAAATAAATATCAAAAAAAAAGAAAAGACATCTGTTCGTGTGCCTTTCAGGGTGCCAGGCTTCCGGTTTTCCTTCTTCCTCGTGGGCTGTTTCTTTTCTGTTTCCACCCCTCGCTCCTTCCTACCTCTTTCTTGAATATTGAGTGTCCTCAGGCTGTCCCCAGATGTCTCATCTGCACTCACTCCTTGGTGATCTTACCCAGCCGTAAATCCTGTCTATATGTGGATGGCCACCAAATCAATTGATCTAGCTCAAACCCCTTCTGATTTCCAGGTTTGCGCCCCACCCTGCTGCCCCGGATCAGATAGAGTTCCATGTGGTATCTGATGGGCGTCTCATTGTAACATGCCCCCAAACCACGGTCCTGTCTGCCCCCAAACCCACTCTTCCTTTGGTTCTCTATCGTGTGGATGGCGACTCAGCCCCGCACAGTGTTCTGGCACGTTGTCAGATGCCACTCTTGACTCCTTCCTTCCTCACACCCCACATCCAAGTCATCAGCAAACCCCGTCGGCTCTACCTTCAAAATATATCCAAAATTCCTGAAGTCAAGACTACACTGTACGTTAACTAACTTGAATTTAAATTCATGTGTGTGTGTGTATGTATATGTGTATATATATGTGTGTATATATATATATATATATACACATATATACACACATATATATACACATACACACACACACACACACACACACACACACACACACACACACACATACTATGTATGTATATCCAAATCCATCTCAGCATTTGCACCACGACCAGCCTGGTCTGGGCCCTCATCCTCTCTGGCCTGAACTGATTCATCCGCGATGCCTCTGCTCTCCCCGATTCCCTGCTTGTCAGCACAGCAGCCCGAGAGCAGGGTCCTCGAGAACAGGAGTCTGATGACATCACCCTTTGCTCCAAACCTCCAGGGGCTCCTCTCTCGCTGAGACAAAGACCGTTCCTTGCCAGGGCCCATGTGACCCCTTGTGATTCGGCCTCTCCCACCTCCAGCCTCCAGGCTGCAGCCATACTAAACCTCCCACCTGCCAGGTGGGCTCTGATTGCAACCCTTCTCCCAGGTGTCCCTCAGGCTTCCTTCCTCGTCACCCTCTGTCACCTAATACAGCCTTCCCTGGTGACCCTGGGTGAGGTCGTAACACCAGCCTAGTGTGCCCCAGCCCCGTTCTCGGCCCTATAGCACCTGCCACCTCTCAGACACCATATAGATCGTATTTATTTGTTCACTGTCACGCTGTCTTCCACCCGAATATAAGATCCACGGGGCAGAGACGGGTCGTCTTGGGTGCACGACCGCCGTGCCCGGCACATTGTAGGCCTTCAGGAAGGACGTGCCGAACGAATGAGTGAGTGTGTAAAGGATTTGAAGCAGTTGCTCCTTGCATTTAGGCAAGGCCAGGAGAGCTTCAGATGGTCGCTAAGGATCTGCTAACCACAATCAGGTGAAACAGAGGAAGAGGTGCTGGAGAGCTGGGCTGGGCATCTTTTAGAAGAAAGTAGATGACGATCTGTGCAGGGGCCAGGTCTATAGCTGGCCAGACTACAAGGGAGGAGAGCTCTTTTCCTGAGCCTTATGTAACAGATGTGGTTTTGTGTAAATCACACTTCTGTAAATGGAATCCTATTTTAAATGTACTAGCAGAGGCTGCTATTTAAAGGAATGTGATGCCAAATTCTTTTGTGAAATGAATCATCTCCTAATGTGTCCTTAGTGTCAATTCATATCCCCCCCCCCCCCCCCAGAAATGTGTATTGACTTAAACCAAAGTCTGCCTGTCTGAGGTAAGGAAACCTCCATGTCCCGTTTTTCCTCTGTCCTGGCCGTTCCCTTTCTCTTTGTCCTCATTCTTCCCCTGCTTCATTTCTGCCTTTCCTTTGGCTGAGTTGTTGTTGTTGTTGTTGTTTCCTCCTTAGACTCTGACATAGAATGTTCTTCTGTGGCATGACCAGAAGTACAGAGTACGAGGGGCGCCTGGGTGGCTCAGTCGGTCGAGCAACCGACTTCGGCCCAGATCATGATCTCACAGTTCGTGAGTTCGAGCCCCGCGTCGGGCTCTGTGCTGACAGCTCAGAGCCTGGAGCCTGCTTCCGATTCTGTGTCTCCCTCTCTCTCTTCCCCTGCCTCGCTCACATTCTGTCTCTCTCTCTCTCTCTCTCTCTCTCTCAAAAATAAAAATAAACATTAAGAGTACAAGGGGCGCCTGGGTGGCTCAGTCACTTGAGCGTCCAACCCTTGATTTCAACTCAGGTCATGATCCCAGGGTCCTGGGATTGAGCCCCATGTGGGGCTCTGTGCCGAGCACGGAGCCTGCCTGAGATTCTCTCTCTCCCTCTGCCCCTCTCTCCAGCTCGTGCTCTGTCTCTCTCTCTCTCTCTCTCAAAGAAAGAAAGGAAAGAAGGAAGGAAGGAAGAGAAAGAAAGAGAGGGAGGGAGGGAGGAAGGAAGGAAAAGAAAGAGAGAGAGGGAGGGAGGAAGGGAGGGAGGGAGAAAGGAAGGAAAGGAAGGAAGGAAGGGAGGAAGGAAGGCAAAGGAAGGAAGGAGGGAAGGAAGGAAAGAAAGAAAGAAAGAAAGAAAGAAAGAAAGAAAGAAAGAAAGAAAGAAAGAAAGAAAGAAAGGGAGGGAAGAAGGAAGGAAGGAAGGGAGGGAGGAAGGAAGGAAAAGGAAGAAGGAAGGAAGGAAGGAAGGAAGGAAGAAAGAAAGGAAAAGAAAAGAAAGAAAGTTGAACAGTGGTCCCCTTCCAGACCAAATGAATCCAGTCTGGGGTGGAGCGGAGGAGTCTGTTGGGGTGATAGTCTCAGGTGATACTTGTGCACAGCCGAGTTTGGGAACCACTGACCAAAGAAGCAATCATGTGCCATTTGCCGTTCTCTCATCCAAGCTCACCCCCTGGAGGACTGGTGAGGCTGGATGAGCATCCACTTTGGGGTTTTGCCGAGGGTGGCCAGTGTGAATCTGGCTGTAGACTGTTCTAGGACTGGCTGGAGCTCAGGGCTCAGGAATATCCCCTCTCAGTGCATCACCCATCCTGCTAATATCTTAGACGAGAGCAAGGTCCTGTGGCCACACTGTCTGGTAGAGTTCTGTCCTAGTTCTCTCCAGAGTTTTGCAACAAACTTGGGCTTCCCGGACCCGCCACCCAATCTCTGTTTCCCTTCCAACCTGAATGTGTCTCTCTGAGAAAACACAACTGTGTGTTAAGGGTTTGGTGGAAAGTGTGGGAGCATCTAAGACCAGAAACTGCCTCCTAAAAATAGTGGAAGGTTGACTCATTTATTTAGAGGTTATTTGGCCTAGGGTCAGGTTTCCACTCTGGATTTTCTAAAATTTTTCCTTTTGGTTCTGATCAGACCAAGAGATCATAACATCTGCTAGTAGGCCTGGTTGGACCTTTTACAAGACAAGAGAAATCTGCCTCTAAGATAATGAATGTGGGTGGCTCAGTCGGTTGAGCATCCAACTCTTGATTTCAACTCAGGTCACAATCTCACGGTTCGTGAGTTCAAGCCCCATGTCGGGCTCTGTGCTGACAGTGTGGAGCCTACTTGGGATTCTCTGTCTTCCTCTCTCTCTTCCCCTCCCCTGCTCGTGTTCTCTCTCTCAAAATAAATTAATACAATTAAAAAATATTTTTTTTAAGTTCTCATCACAAGGGAAAAATTTTTTAAAAAGATAATGAATGTGTTGAGGGCAGAGCAGAGGCTTAGCAAACAAGTCGGCTTTGGCTAAGAGATCAGTTATAACTATCTGACTACATCTAACTAGGACATAGAATGCGTACCTGATGGAGAAGGGCCGGTGCTGGGGCTGCTGTGTGGCTTGACCTCTCCAAGCCCACTTGTTAATAAAGTGCGCCCCGCCTCCCTCCTTGGGTGTTCTCAGCATCAATAAGACAGTGGATTTGAAAGCTCTTGGAAGCTGAAAAGGACTAAGCAAAAATTGGAAATGCTTATTGCCATTATCATTCAAGCCCACCTGGTATTTACACACTGGAGTGAGCCAAGCAGGTAAATTGGGAATGTTTAAAGTTACAGAATTAGTTGATGGGCTCAGATAAGAACGCTATCTCCTCAGAGCCACCCCTGTACATAAAGTGGGGTTGTCTTTATGTACAAATTGTGTTCATGGGGGCATCTGGGTGGCTCAGTCGTTTGAGTGCCTGACTTCGGTTCAGGTCATGATCTTACGGTTCATGAGTTCGAGCCCCACATCAGGCTCTCTGCTGCCTGTCAGCGCAGAACAAAACCGTGTTCACGAGCCCAAAACAAAACCGTGTTCATGAAGATCGGATCATAGTCACGTGAAGACCACCCTCTGAAGCGAGACATAAAAGCTGAAGAATTGAGCGGGGAGGGGACCCTGAGCCGAAATGGAGAGTTTGGACCCCAGAAGGTCAGGAGTCACCCTAGAGTCCTCAGCTGGGAGGAACACACGAGGAGTTACTCCTGAGGCTTTATTATTTGGGTCCATTTGTGGTGGAGACTAGAGGTGGGGGGCCATATAGCGAAATGGGCATTAGGTAGGGGGGCGTGTGGTAGAAATGGAACCAAAAATAGCGATCTGCGGGAGAAGTGGCAGGCTTTGGCACATCTGGGTACAGCAAGTGCTTCCTGGCTCATTCATGTGACAGACGGAACAGGGCTCTGGAAGGACACAGAGTGGGGAATGAATGGGTGGCTCCTATGCCCAGGGACCCCCTGTCAGCCCGGCACCACCTCCCCCTTGGGTCTTGAGATAGTGGGAGAAACGTTGCTCTGTGTTACTAAAAGAGAAGAGACAAGACCGACCTCACAGAAAGCTGAGGTGGGGGGTGCAGGGGAGGGGAGGAGAGGAAGCTGGCAATGCCGGTGGTTTGGGGAGAGACACAGCACAGGGTTTCCGCTCTTACAGAGCAGCTGTCTCTCTGGGAGGCAAGGGGTGTCGCAAAAGGCCACTCCAGCCTGGCCGGTGAAGAGCGAACCATCAGGACATGTCTGATGAGGCTGCCCGAGTCTTGACCGTGTGGGCAGACTTGCCTGGAAAGTGACTGTGACACGTTCTCCGGTGCAAAATTCCTGGTGAACAGGGGCATTGCAGTTTCATTTGCTCAGAAGGCAGAACCGATGCTTCCTCTGTGGCAAGAGAGGCAGAACTGTAGCAGAGGGGTGCTGTTCCAAAGCCTCGGCCACCTGCAGGTGGGCAGAGGGGAGACGGGCCATGAGACCCACTGTCTCAGTACCTAACCCTCTCGTCCTGTCTCCCAGGGCCTTCTGAAGGTCTAGGTGGGCCCAACGCCCAGGGTTGTTAAGGAAGGAGACACTGGTGTATAGAGAAAAGGGGGAGCCTCGTGAGAAACCAGGCTGCTCAAGTCCATGGGCAGTGTGGGCATGGGATTGTAGGTCGGTGGATGCAAGTACAGATAATATGGCAATTTTTGCCCAAGGATATGACAGGATGATCTGGCAGAAGGGGACTCTTGGGCAGCAGCAATTATAAATGAAGGCAGTAAGACTAGAACCACAGAAGTGACAGAAAACTGAATGTGTTGCCTTCTCCAGGTCGGGAGGGACGAGGTAGGGTCCCCTGCCTTTCTGTCATCAGTTACCCCCGTGCCGAATGATCTGATTTGGAGAAGTTCTGGGGAACTCTGGGGACACAGGGCTGTAGGGACTCCCAGGGTGACGGTAGAGGAACCAAGAGTAGGAGGGGACAGGATGACCCGGGAAGGTCTCCCAGAGGCTTGCAAGTGTGGGGAGGGGCCTCCTAGGAGGGACGCTGGGCTTTCACTTTGTCCCTTTCTTCGTGCCTTGGAATTTGGGGAGCTTTGGGACCGGTAATGAGGGGCAGGCAGATTGGAGAGGCGTCTTGTGTAGAAAGGGAGAGTACTCTTCGCAGGATTCATGAGCATCCCGGATCGATTTCAGAGAAGGACGGAGGGGCATAGGCATCCCTTGGAGAGACTGCAGGTTCGGTTCCAGACCACCGCAGCAATGCGAGTATCGCAAGAGAGCAGGGTCAGATGAAATTTTTGTTGCCCACTGCCTATAAAGGTTACATCTACCTTGTGCTGTAGCCTCTTAAGTATGCATTGGTGTCCTGTCAAAAGAACAAGATGCATATATGCCTTAATTAAAAATGCTTTTGTTAAAAAAAAAAAATGCTAACCATCATCTAAGCTCTCAGCTAGTCGTCATCGCTGATCACAGATCACCACAACACATAATAATAACGAAAAAGTTTGCAGTATTGCAGGAATCACCAAAATGTGACCAGAGACACGAAGTGAGCAAATGCTACTAGCAGAATGGTGCCGATAGACTTCCTTGATGTAGGGTCTCCACAAACCATCCGTCTGTAAAAAAAAAAAAAATGCAGCATCTGTGAAGCAGTGAGGCAAAGTGCAATAAATCGAGGCATGCCTGTATTTGTCTCTGGCAAAAGAGATGGGTTTTTTTTGCAGCCTCTCTGCCCTCATTCTGGGGAGATCCTATGCCTGTGTGTTCTCCTCATCCTCATGCATGACCCTGTCTGGAGGAGAGCCAGCCTTGCAGCCACCATTCCAACGGGAACACGTTGGGAGGGCCTGGAGGGAGGGACGCTGGTGAGGGACAGGTACCGAGAGCCCCACCCCTGAACCCCGGGCCCTGGGAAGGAGGGCCGTTCATTTTGTCTTGGCTGCTTCCCACTCTGCCTCCCATCCTCTCCTCCCCATACAGACTTTCACCTCCATCACGGAGCTGCTGCAGTTCTTGCCCTGGTCACCAGTGATGTCATATGCAGTGGCGAATTCTCGGTCCTCCCCCACCTGCCGCTGCAGCGCTCTTTGACACACTGTCTTCACCGACAGGGGTGACCCCCCCACCCCTCGATTCTCCTCCTGCCTCGCTTGGCTGTTACTTCTGTCTTCTTCCCCGGTTTTCTCATTCCTCCCAGAATTCCATCCCCAGCTCCTCTGGAACTTCCTAGGCTCAGAAGGCATAGGGACCCTGGAAGACCATCTTGTGTAAACACTCCTCCGGCAGTCCGGGCCAAGCATCCGTGCCCACCTTCCAAAGTCTCCTTGTCCACCTCCCACTAAACTTGCTTTCTTTATCTTTAAGGCCAGGTCTATTGAAATATAATGTAGATGCCATAAAAGTCACCATTGTTGGCATAGAGTTTTGTGAGTTTTGACAGGAACATGCAGTTAGGTAAACTCCACGCAATCGAGATTGAGGATAGGATCACCTCCCCCAAATCATGCCCCTTTGTAACCACCCCTTCCTCTCCCTCCAGTCCCTGGCAACCAGTGACCTGTTTTGTTTTGCTTTTTTTATTCCTATAATTCTAACTTCTCCAGAATGTCCTATAAATGGAATCATGCAGTTTGTGGCCTTTTGAGTCTGGCTTCTGTCACTTGACATTCATACTTTGAAGATTCACCCATGTTGTTGGCATGAATCAATAGTTTGTTCCCTTTTATTGCTTCCTGTGGTGGGGCTGTACTGCAGCTTGTGTATTCATCCCCAAGTTCAAGGACGTCGTAACTGTTTCCAGTTTGGAGGATGATGGACACAAAACACAGCTTCTCTTAATGCTCACTGCCGGGTTGTGTCAGATCCCCGAGGACCTCCACTTCCCAAGTGCTGGGAATTGAGATATTTAAAGACCTCTGTACCCTTTCTTGCCCATCCCTACTGTGCACCACCCCTTGCCCTGATATCTGTTCTTATCTGACCTTGGGTGGTTCCCCATACTCATTGGGTTCCTTTGCATGCACCCACATTATCCATGTTCCTCTTGGATGGGGCGCCCAAAGCTGCATGGTGCCCGGCAGGATGTCTGGCACATGGTGGGATGAATCAGTACTCCCAAATGCGGTTGAAAGCCATAAAACCGAGGACTGGCTCTTGTTCTCGGTCATCTAATTCTGTTGATATAGCCCAAAATGAACTTCGCTTCTTGAATTTCATGTTATTATAGTGGCCACGTCATACTGTTAAACTCAGCTAACCTACCGGGAACTCACTGGGCACTTACTGTCTGACCATGTGCAGTTGAATTCTGGGCCCAGGCGTATTCTTCTGTTCCACTGGTTATCACCTATGGTCATACCCTTCCACTGTCATCCAAACACGTGTGCACTTGCTCTAGACATTACTTAGCTCTGGCGCTATGCCTTCTGTATACCCTCAGTAGTAAACACAGTGGAGGGCACAAGTCCAGGGTGCCGGCACACCCTACCCCAAGGTGACGGTAGCCAGTTATCAGCACCTGCAAGCAGAGACAGCTGCCCTCATGGATCTTCCCTCGTAACCCAGGGACTGGCAAGCTTTTCCTGAAAAGGGCCAGGTAGTAAACTTTTGGCTTTGTGGCCAGATGCTGTTGCTTCCTCCTCCCTCTCCCTTCCTCCTCTTCCCTTAAAAATGTCAAAACCAACCTTCACTCATAGGCCACACACAAGCAGGCTGCAGATTCAGCTGGAGGTTAGTGGTTTGCAACACTGATATCCTGTAGTTTCTTGTCCTTGTGTATGAGATGTTGTAAGAAACTTTGTTAAATGCCTTGATCCTCGAAATTCAGACACACGGTGCATCTGCTTGATTTTTCTGAAATGTTGCCTTAGAGTCTAGAAGGCACATCACCTTGGCTTGCTCCAGTTCACTCAGCACCGGCGACCCTTTGACACCCTCCTAACTCACCTTGGGTTTTCCCTTTCAATGCTCTGTCTGCCTTTTTCAGTTCAAAGATCCTTCTGGACGGAAAAGACAGAGGCAAAATAGGAGTTTATCATCCACAGTGCACCACTGGCGGAGAGCAGTGTGCCCATTCCGTCTTGTTCTTTTTGCGTTTTGTATGATAAGATAGCCTTTTTGGGTTTCCTCCACATTTTCTGGAAGCTTCATCTCATTTTCGGCTTTCACTTTCTGATACCACTCATCCGTCTGTGCCACTCGTAGACGTTGGCATAAGCAGCTTGCGTAAGTAGCTTGCACACCCAAACTGGTTACTTTTTTTCATAAAGCATTGCTGAAATTGCACAGAGAAGAGGGAAGGAAAGAACAGGAAGAGGAAGGAGGACGGTCCTTATCTCCCTACAAACAGTTAACTCTTGGATGGCAAGGTCCACTCTCTTCCATCTTGTGTTGTCCAGGAGCGCCTCGCTCCGTGCCCCACACCCAGGCACCTGGTCCAGTTGCATAGAATGCCCATCCCAGTCTGCAGAAGGCCCACTTGGGCTTGCATAGCTCAGTCCTACAGCCTAGAGGCAGCCCTGCACTACATCTGATAGGTATTCAGTCAAAATCACAATTCCTTGGTGTTTTCTACTTAAAAAAAAAAAATCTTCCACAAAACACCAAATTCACCATCTTAGCCAATTTAAGGCGCATAATTGAGTAGCGTGGCACAGCCATTGCCACTAGGTTCAGAACGTTTTCGGCATCCCGAGAGGAAACCCCATCCCCATGAGCCACTGCCCATCCCCCCCACTCCTACCCGAACCTGGCAACCAGCAACCTGCCCCCTGTCCCTGTGGATTCACCCCTTCTGGACGTTTCCTATAAATGGAATCCTATAGCCCATGACATCGTGTCTGGCTTCTTGACTTAGCATGATGTTTCTGAGGTTCATCCACGCTCCTTTTTGTGTGTGGATGTGTGTTTTGATTGTGGCAAAACACATGTAACATAAAAATGTCCCATCTTAACCACTTTTAACGGTCCAGTTCAGGGGCATTGAGTGCATTCACACTTCTGCACCTGTCATCACCATCCATTTCCAGAACCTTTTCATCTTCCCAAACTGAGATTGGTCTCCACTGAACACTAACTCCCCATTCCCCCTTCCTCCCAGCCCCCGGCACCCACCATTCTGCGTCTGTCTCTTCTATTTTGACTGCTCAAAGTAGCTCACGTACATGGAGTCCAACAGTATCCTTCCTTCTGTGTCTGGCTAACTTCACCGAGCATCATATACTCCAGGTTCATCCACACTGTAGTGTGTGGTAGGATTTCCATCTTTCTGAGGCTGAATAATATTCCATTGTGTGAACAGACCATGTCTTTACTTATCCATTGCTCTGTGGACGAACACCTGTGTTGCTCCCACCAGTGTTTTCCACATCGGAGCACTGGTTTCCTGCTGCACGGTCTTGACCACCCTCCTCCCAACTCAGGTTTGTACCCCTCGCCAATTGCAGGAGTGATTGACAGTTTTTAATCTCGTCAACTTGCTTACTCCGTCTTCCCTTCCAGATGATGAGACTGCAGAACAGTGCCTTTCTTTCTGCTAAGCCTTCTGAAATCTGTGTGACCCAGATGGCTTGGTTACTCCCCACCTATCCTGAACCTGGAGGATATGGTTGGGGGCTTCATAGAATGGGAGGAAGAGGGAGATGTGATTCTAATTTCAATACCCCCCAGGTTGTGATACAGAGAAGCCACACAAAATACTAAAAAGAAAAAAAAAAAATACTGTCATAGTCTGTCTGGGCTGCCGTGATAAAATGCCATAGACTGAGTGGTTTAAATAACAGGAATTTATTTTTCACAGTTCTAGAGATTAGGTGCCTGCTGATTCAGATCCCTGGAGAGGGCTCTCCCTGTGACTTGTAGACGGCTGCCTTCTTGTTCTGTCCTCACATGGTGGAGAGAAAGAAAATGAGAGAAAGCAAAGATGCTCTGGTGTCTCTCTCTCCTTTTTTTAATGTTTTATTTGTTTTTGAGAGAGAGAGAGGAAGTTGGGAAGGGGCAGAGAGAAAGGAGGACAGAGGATCGAAGCAGGCTCTATGCTGACAGCCTCGAGCCCGACGTGGGGCTCAAATTCACAAACTGTGAGATCATGACCTGAGCCAAAGTCAGACACTCAGTGGACTGAGCCACCCAGGCGCCCCCATAAGGGCACCGATTTCATCATGAGGAGCCCATTCTGACGAGTTCACATAACCATAATCACCTCCCAAAAGCCCTCATCTCCAGATACCGTCACATTGGAGGTTACGACTTCAACTTACAAATGTGGGGGGTACACAATTCTGTTCATAACAAATAACCTTTTATAAAAACAAGGAAATGAGTGGAAGTATTTAGCTATATAGAGGCTAGCTAAGTACTAGAGGATAATAAGAACAAGTAGCTGGATATCATTAGTTAGGGCAGCTTCTATGTAACTATCAGCAAGAATTTTTTTTTTTTTGAGAAAGAGCAGGTCGGGGAGTGAGGGAGGGGCAGAAGGTTGGCAGGGGAGAGAAAGAGATTGAGAATCTGAAGCAGGCTTCACGATCAGTGTGGAGCCAGACATGGGGCTCAATCCCACCACCCCACCACCCCAGGATCATGACCTGAGCCAAAACCAAGAGTCAGACGCTCAACCAACTGAGCCACCCGGGTGCTCCCCGCCCCCCCCCCCCAGCAAGATTTTTGACTTAAGAACTGTGAGGAACTTGGAGGAAGGAGAAGATGGGGCATCCTAGGCAGGAGAGGGGAGTGCACACGGTAGGGAGCACTGACAAGGAGGTCTGCTTGGAGAGATCTGAGCAGACAAGGCCTTCATCCATCAGTTCGTCTGGGTACCAGGCATAGTATGTGTGCTCATGGGGGAAACGGCCAGATAACATGGTCCCTGCCCTCACGGAGATCACTGGCAGGTGGGGAAAGACACCAAGCAAATGAACAAACAAGGGAATTTCAGCTTGCGATAAGAGCTTCTACAGGAAATAACCAGGGTGGTTAATCTTGGTAAAGAGATACTGCAGGACAAGGGGTGGGGAGATGCCGTAGATTAGATGGGCCGCCTAGGAGGTGACATTTGAACAGCCTGGAGAGGGAGGAAAAGCCAGCCTTGCAGATGGAAGAGCTTCCAGGCATAAGGAGTGTCAGCGACAGAAAGACTTAGAAACGCCAAAGGAACAAAAAGACAGCAGTGTGGTTGGACCGGGTGGGCTGCATGAAAGCACGGACTTCATTCCGTGTGCACACGGTGACCAGCTCTGAGCGGGGGCATGACCTCACGCGCGTTCATACAGATCACTCTGGTTGCTGGGTGCAGAGCAGCTTGGGAAGGGCCGGTACGGTGGGGACCCTATCTCAGTGGCCCAGTGGGGACATCCTAGTGGTTTGGGCTGCGGAGGAGGCAGAGGAGTGGAGAGAAGCAGAGGGGCCAGGGGGTGGGAAGGGCCCAATGGTCGATGTCTGGATGGAAACTCAGAGGCAAAGGCTCATTAAGGAGGACTCGGAGGGACACGGGGAGAGAAATACACGGGTGGGCGTGCTGGCGGAAGTTGGGAGTGCAAAGCCACGGGCTTAGTTGAGATCATTAAGGAGGGAGGGCAAGTGGATAGAGATCTGGGGACGAGCCACCAAAGAAACCAGGGGACCAGGCATCAGGGGTGGGAGGCGAGAGGCAGGCTGCTGACGGGGGCACAGTGTGGGGAGCCGAACTGGGTTGGAATCCTGGCCCCACCTGCTGTTGCCTGTGCTACTTTGGACAACTTGACTCGGAAAATGTGGGCTCAGATTCCCCGCCTTCCAGGGCTGAAGGGGAAGATCAGAAGCAAATCTCCTGAGCGCAGCGCTCCGGGCCAGCTCTGCCGACAGCAATGATGACCGTGCTACTATTCTTTCTGATCCAGAGAAGATTTAAAAAGACTTGATGTGGGACACCATGCATTCTTAGTGCGAAGGCACCCAGTGCGGAAAGCCACGTTTCATCTTCCGCACCTTGATCGTCCTTCCCCCGGGCTCTCATGACCTCACCTGGGTTCTGAACCCTGCCGCCCTGGCTCAGGCTCCGCGTCCCGGCCATGAACTCAAGCTGTGCCCCCCCTCTCCCGTGACTGCTGCAGCGCCTTCCTGCGCTCCGTGCGTCCCCGGTGTCTTACCCTCTCCTCACCCATCACCAGCCTGGTCCTCCCCAGAGGACCCCTTTCTGCCCTGTGTCTTGGCATCGGCCACTGGGAAGAAAGTTCTCCCAGCCCTGTGTTGGCTGAGCCCAGTTCATGGAGGCCATCTCAGGGGCGCAGGCTGGTTGGGGGAAGGATGAGACCTGAGACCAACTTGCAGGTGTGAAAAGCGCCCTTCCTCTGGTCTGTTTCCCTCAGGCTCCAAACCAGATGAGGGGAAGCACACTGTAAGGTGTCATCAGCTCCCAGCCTGTCCCCAGGCCACTGGCAGCCACCAGCTGTGCCTTTGCTCAGCCACCTGCACCCCACGTGCTCTTGGCATTTACTTTCTCTGCCTTCCTTCTATCTCACTTTCTGCTTTCCCCTTCTGCTGCCCCGCCTGGTCTCACATTTCCGTCCGTGTGGCGCCGGGCAGGGGCCCCTCCAGTCCCTTGCTTTGGGACCTGCCGCCCCGACCCTGCCACATCTTCTCTGCCCGGCCCCGCCATGGAACCTTTGCGAGCCAGCCCAGCCTTGGCAGCCCAAGCATGGGGCCCCTGCCAGGAGCTGTGTGCGTGGCCAGACAGTGCCCAGCTGGCCCCCAGAGGCTGAGCCCAGGCCCCGCTTCCCGCAGCAGCAAGGCCCCACGGTTTTCCATTGGGTGCAGCCTGGCCGAGGCTACCCTAAAGGAGCAGAGGAAGGGGCTGGAGAAGGAGAAGGAGGCGCTTGGGAGAATGTCCCCCTTCCTGCGGTGCCTGCTGATAATTGGCTCTCCGGAACCAGCTCGGGACCCACGGGCCAGCTGGGCCAGGAAGCAGTGCACAATGCTGGGGGGGGACTCTGCGTGGTCGCAGGTCTTGTGTGACTCCAGGGAAATCTGGAGTACAGCCTGTTCTCAGAGGACGTTCTCTAACCTAGACCGGAGGTGAGAAATCGAACCCCGACTTCTCACTCTCTGTCCTGGGAGGGTCCCCGCAGGCATCACCTGGTTCCTGATGATTTCTTGCAGGGAGAGTCTGGGGAGGGGAGGGAAAGGGAAAAGATTTTCTCAAGGAACCATGAATCATTGCCTACCTGGTGCTTTTTAGAGGGGGAGCCTGGGAAGCAATCCACTCCTTAATCACTTAATGGTTTATTAAGACTCTGCACCTGCCTTAGCAGCTGTGGGCCCTCGAGGGAAGAAGGCAGGTCCTTGCCCTCGGGAGTTTAATCTCGGTGGGGAGGTGAGACAACATACCAAGTGTCAAACTCTAAGAAAAATTGGAATTCAAGAAGAAGGTTGGAAAGAAGAACTTAGTGGCCAGAGTGGCCTGGCCGGTCTAAAGGACGGTAAAGTTTGGTCTGCCCTGGGAAGACGGGCAGAATTTGGAATGTAGAAGGAAGCAGAGCATGTGTGGCATGAAATTTTACAGAACTACAGGAAAGTTGTCGTCGTAGCTAGGAACTTCTGTCCTGGAAACATCCTGGTGTCCGACGTTCCGAGGACCCCCGAGGACCCACAGCCTGCCATTACGAGCCCAGAATGCTGAGGCTCAGCCCTGCCAACGAGCCCAATAAATCTCTGGCTCAGAAACCGGGCGGCCTGCCTACAGCCGTGGGCCGGGCTCTCTGGGGCACTTATATGTTAGGGAAGCATTGGTCGGGGAACTTGGGGCATGTGGGCCACAGTAATGGAAAACTCCAGTGAGCTGCAAGTGAAGGGGCCGGGGCAGCCTCCACAGGAGCAGGCAGGGCTTGCGGGGGTCAGGGAGCTGTTGGTTTGGGCAGAAACTTCATTCCGCAGCCCAGCATCAGGCTGGGCCCTTGGTCAGTGTCCTAGACTCGTACTGGGGGCTGCGACTATATGTGCACGTGGAAATTGTTCCACGCTTTCCTTTTCTTTTTTTTAAGTTTATTTATTTTTGAGAAAGAGGGAACGAGAGAGTGCACACTTATGAGTGGGGGAAGGACAGAGAGAGGGAGACAGAGAATCTCAAGCAGCCTCCGCATTGTCAACGTACAGCCTGATGGGCTGCTCAATCTCACCAGTCTGAGCTCGTGACCTGAGCTGAGATCAAGAGTCAGACCCTTAACCGACTGAGCCACCCAGGTGCCGCTGAGTAGTGTTTTATGTGTGAGTTGATCCTGCATAGAGTTGGAACCGTCCCCTCCCTCATTCTGAACACTATACTCCTTTTCATACAGCCAGAGCTCAGATTTGCATTTTGACCAATCACATCATAGTGTTGCTTACAGTAAGTTAGCAGGCAAATAAAACACCTAATTTATTTCACAAGGGCTGATTTGAATCCTGCTTCCCCTGTGCCGGAGAGTTAGATCTAAATATAGGAAATCTCTTTGGTACCTACTGGGTTGCATATTGGGAAATGTTACTGTGGAAAGCATTTGGATTCTGATTCTGTGTTCCTGATGTGGAGGGCCATGTCTGCTATGGGGATGGTGACTCAGGGGCTGAGCTAGAGCCACATCGCAGAGTCTGGTTCTCAGCGGAGTCTCAGAGTCTGGTTCTCACTCCACTCATTGGAGTGGCCTTGGGCAACCTACTTGGCCGTGGTTTCCTCATCTGTGGAATGGGGGCGGTTAATACTAATACTCACCTACTTGGAGGCTATAGAATTAGGAGATTTTAATAAGATAATTAACACAAATTGTTTGTTATTAGCACGGGGCCTGGGAGCAAACACTCATTAGCTTGTAACTCATTAGCTAGTAACTTGATGATTATAACCACTGCTGTTTCTGGTTCACGTCCTCCTTCTTTTAAAAATGACTGTTTCTCACCCCAAAGGTGCCCTCCTCTGCAACATCTTCGATGTTCCCCCTGCTGTGTCCCCTGTACCTGGGAGCTCCTATCGGCCAGTCCTGTTTTTAGAGCCCACCTTCCACTGGGCTCTTGGCATTTTAATTTCTGTCATTTTGGCCGAGGCTTTACTCCCTCATTTCTCTGTTGTCACTAGCTTCCTCCTGCGTCTCCCTACCTCCAGGTTCCGTCCTCTTCTGCCTGTGGCCTTCACACCCCTGCCGCTTCCCCATCGGCACCCAGCACCGCCTCCCTCTCTGGCTCCCCGTCCCCACCCTGCCTCCGTGCTGCCCTCCAGCCACGCAGCCTGCGCGCTCTCTGGTTGCCTGTCCTCTGTGACCCTGACCTAGACAGCCCCTCCACAGTCCAGAGCTGTCACGATGGCTCAGGGCTGGGATCCAGCTGACCAAGATTGGCACTGAATAGCATGACCTCAGGCAAGCTGCTTGGCCTTCCTGTGCAACAGTCATAGGTGCCTCTGAGTTCGAATGAGGCATAACTGAGAGAAGTAGGTAAATTGCAGGGATAATTACAGCACCTGGGACAGGTCACCACCTTCTTCTCTAAGCGGTGTCCTCCTGGAGCAGTGTCATGATTTCCAGGGGCTTCTGCCTCCTGTCAATGTTTAGAGCACAGAACATGTGCGGTGTGCAGCCAACACACAAACACATACAGGATCTGTAGTTCCAGACTCATGGTATATTATTTTAAGGGAATTGTAAGGTGTTGGGTTTTCTTATTGTTGCAAGCAAGACTCATAGTGACCGTGAGCTTGGGCACTTGGTCAGTATGGCTTAAAGACGTATTTGTGGGGGCGCCTGGGTGGCTCAGTCGGTTAAGCGTCTGACTCTTGGTTTCGGCTCAGGTCACGATCTCACGGTTCGTGGGTTCAAGCTCCGCATCGGGCTCCGCACTGGCAGTGCAGAGCCTGCTTGGGATTCTCTCTCTCCTACTGTCTCTGCCCTTCCTCTGCTTGTGCTTTTATTCTCTCAAAATAAATAAAATTTTTAAAAAATTAAAACACTTAGAAGAAAACGTAGGAGTCTACCAGTATAATCCAGGGGCAGGAAAAACCTTAAGTACACACAGAAGCGGTCAAAGTTGAGGTGAGCATACTTAACTATGTAAGGCAGTCGAGCCGCCTGGTTGGCTCAGTCGGTTGAGCATCTGACTTTGGCTCAGGTCATGAGTTCGTGAGTTCTAGTTCGTGAGTTCTAGCCCCGCGTCAGGCTCTGTGCTGACAGCTCAGAGCCTGGAGTCTGCTTTGGATTATGTACCTCCCTCTCTCTCTGTTCCCCTCCTGCTTGTGCATGCTCTCTCTCTCTCTCTCTCTCTCTCTCTCTCTCTCTCTCTCAAAAATAAATAAACATTAAAAAAATTAAAAAACAAACTATCTAAGGCAGTCGACAACCATGAGCATATGTAAGGAAATACTCAGAACTCACTAGCAGTGAAATACAAAATACAGTCACAGTGAAGCGTCACCATACCCATAAGACCAGCAAAAATGGTGATGGTGGGGATGCTTTTGTACATTGTCAGTGGGAATGTGAACCATTAAGGTCTTTTCGGAATGCAACATGGCAAGCTTATCTGGATCCTGATTAGGAGAAATTCGAGAAAGTTTTCCTGTTTTCACACAACCGGGGCAACCTGAACACCTAACTAACCATTTGATGATATTAAGGAATTATCCTTAAATTTTTTTTTTTAATTTTTATTTATTTTTGAGAGAGAGAGAGACGGGGGGGAGGAACAGAGAGAGGGAGACAGGATCCGAAGTGGGCTCCACACTGACAGCAAAGAGCCCACTGTGGGCTCGAACTCACAACCCTGCAAGACCACGACCTGAGCCAAAGTCAGACACTCAACCGACTGAGCCACCCAAGCGCCCCCATCCTTAAAAGTTTAGGTGTGATAATAGTATTATGGTTTAATTAAAAAATTTTTTTTTTAATTTTTTACATTTATTTATTTTTGAGACACAGAGAGAGACGGAGCACAAGCGGAGGAGGGGCAGAGAGAGAGAATGAGACACAGAGTCCGAAGCAGGCTCCAGACTCTGAGCTGTCAGCACAGAGCCCGCGGCGGGGCTCAAACTCACGAGCTGTGAGATCATGACCTGAGCCCAAGTCGGATGCTCAACCGACTGAGCCACCCAGGTGCCCCGGTTTAATTTTTAAATTGTTCTTTTTTTTTTCTTTTTTCCGTAAGAGGTTCATCCTGAACTGTTACTAGTGAAATGATATAATGCCTGGGGTTTTACTTCAGATAATCCAGAGAGCAAGGGCATCAGAGGCTGACAGGAGAAAGCAAGGGTCAGCATACTTAACAGGCACTGGCTGAATCCCCACCACTGCCTGGTTTTTGTGCATAAAGTTTTATTTGGAACGCAGCCACACTCATTTGGTTATGTATTTGTTTAGTATCTCTGAGGCTCCTTTCGTGCTCCAACTTTTGCAAAATTGAGGACTTTCAGCAGAGAGCCATGTGGCCCACAAAGCCTAAAATACCCACTAACTGGCCCTTACAGAAAATGTTTGTGACCCCTGGCCCATAAGGAAGTGGATTTGGCTGCAAGTTCATAAAGGTTGACACTGGGGGGTGTGGGGGCCATGTTTGTCTATGTTTGGATCTTTCCATAACGGCAGATTTAAAAAAAAATCACAACACTTTGACCCAGTGTATCCCACTCCTGGAAATCTACCCATTGGGAATGAAGGCATCAATATGTATAAGCATGCTTACTAAAATGGTTTACAGTGGTTAAAAAAGTTTTTTGATGGCCTGCCAGCACGGGAATGCTTGTATAAATCATGCCCACCCACACCATGAAATATTATACTGTCTCTTTAAAGAATGAGCTAGAATTTTACCATGCCGCTTGGAGAATTTTTCATAAGATGTTTTCAAGTGAGAAAAGGAGGATGTTGAAAAGTCTTGTGCTTGGTGATCACATTTCTATAGAACAGTGGCAGAATTAACCCCTTTGGTAGGGAGGTGTGTGTGTGTGTGTGTGTGTGTGTGTGTGTGTGTGTGTGTGTGTGTGATGCATAACATGTTAACATGGCTTAGGGTCAAATGCCAACTATGGAAAAGCACAGCAAAACAGAAAAAGGAGAAAAACTGTACTTAAGCAGCCTCCATGATAGGATCCCATTTCGTCTTTCCGTAAGTTGTATCCATAGGTACACACGATTTGCTAAATTCCAAAGGGAGTTACGATTTTTAACACAACTGGAAAGGAGTGGGTATTGTTAATGCCTTGTAAGTAAGTAAGGAAATAAAAGGGAATTTGGTTAGGGTTGGAAGATGCCCAGGAGTAGGAAAGCAAGAAGTTCCAGTGACCCCGCCGCAGACCTGGGCTGGCTAGGGAAGCCTCTGTGGAAGGCTCTCCTGGTGAGAGAGGGGCGGCTGGGTGGCCTTTGGGCCGCAGCCGCTCCCTGAGCTCAGTGCCTCTTCCTCCTGCTCCCGGAGAAATAATGTTTCCCTGGGGGATGAAAAGCATCCCTTTGTGCAGGCTTTAATTGCCACGCTGTTGTATCGAGTGAATGAGTGGCAGGCGGGCACAGCAGCTGGGCACAGCCAATGCCAGGCAGCAAAGCCCGCTGCCTTAGGACAGCCTGGGCCAGCTGGCCTGGGAGCGTTGCCCACCTCTGCCCCCCACAGCCCCACCTCCTCCAACCCGGACCCTGGTCCCGGAGGGGTCCTCAGAGCACTGGGGAGGAGTCACTGGAGGGAGAGAAAGGGGTGGGGCGCCTGGGAGGGTCTCAGACACTCTAGAAGCTTATTCATCTCAGCCTCCTTTCCCCTCCCCCTCCCTCTTGTTTTTCAGACTGTCAGCATCAATAAGGCCATTAATACGCAGGAAGTGGCTGTAAAGGAAAAACACGCCAGAAATATCCTTTTGGATGTTGTTTGGAAGACTGACCCCAAGGAGGGTCAAGTTGTGGGGACCGAGGTCAGGGCGAGGCGTCCTTGCTCAGCTGCAGGAAGGGGAACCCCCACATCGGCCAGGCCTCCTGCAGGGTTTGAGAAGCTCGGTTGGCAGCAGCTGGCCTTCGAGACCACAGCTCATCATGAAGGGACCCAAGGACCCCGCCCGGCCTAGGACTTGAGCTCCTCAGAACTGCCAAGTCCCTTGACATCACTTTCCTTTGAGAGATTTTCTCGGGCCACAGGAGTGACTTTTCACCTGTGTCCTCAAAGCACTTCAGGCCCTGCACTTGGCCCATAGGGCCACACTGACCACCCCCTTGGGAACATGATCGTCTCCCCTTCTCTGATCATGAAACCCAAGCAAAAGGTCTCGGCTGCAATGGTTGGCCTTACGAAAGTGCAGGGGCTCCACCAGGGAAATAAGATCCACCTGTGTGGGCCAGTTCACCCCAAAGGCAGCAGGGGTGAAGAAGACAAGGACCCCAAGGTGGCTTAGGGAGCTGGTGGCTTGGAGGTTCTCACCAATCGCACCTCCTGGCCCCCACGCCAAGTTTGGACCTGGGCCACTACCATCATGGGTCGTGTCTTCGGAGAGAAGCGCAGGCAGCCTCCTGGCTGATGGGTCCCTTGGGATCTGCCCTTGAGGCATAGAGACCAAGAGCTGGAGGGCTGATCCTCAAAGGCCAAAGGAGAGGCTGCTGGTGTGTGCAGCTCGGGGCGAGTGGAGGCTGGGACGAACAGCTCCTTCTTGCCTGGGCTCATCATGGTGGCAGGGACACAGCCAGTCAGCTCGAAACCGCTCATCTCGAAGCCGTCCCACCTCAGCCCCTTAAGGTGGCGGAAGAAGCCCCGGACTGCTGGTGCGATGCCCCACACCTGTCAAGCCCCTGGGAGGTGTTGCTAAAAGCACGTGCTGCTCCTACTGGCGGAAACGCAGCTTGTGTTTGGTGGGAAGATACTTTGGTTGGATTTAGGGTTTAGCTGCAGGATGGGGGCTCTAGAACTTTGCCCAGGTACCCCAGAAGCCTGGCTCAACAGTGAGCCTAGTGAGACCTTGTAGACCTTGCCCTTTTATCCCCACAAAGGCACAGTCCCCTTGCTCTACTGAGTCGAGAAAAGCCTTCATTATAAGTGGCCCAACTGCTGGCCCCGCCCTGCCAAAAATACTGATCAGTCCGAATGAGACAGGAAATAGAGAGAGAGAGAGTTTTCAGAGACTAGTGTGCTCCAGATGGGGGACTGGCGGGGCCACATCACACCCTCTCGGGAAGGCTGCCTGGGGTGATGGAAGGGACACCAGGAGATTCTGGAATCCCTCCTCTACAGCAGTCTGGCTTGCTCTGGAGCCTCGAGTGGGTCCAGCGGGGGGGCCTCCCAGAGACTTCGCCCCCTTGTCTGTCACATGAAAGACCTGGGCCAAAGAAGATTTGAAACGTCTAATGTTCCAGCTGTAACATTCTGTGAGTCTCTCTGATTCACCATTAAGAGGTGGATAAACGTTGAAAGGGTAATTCCATAGGGTAGGGTTTTAAAGCCTAAAGATATCACACAACCTTTATTCTTTATTGATTTTTTTTTAAAAGACTGTCAGCCACCCTCAATAACAATTGAATAAGCATTTGGAAGTCTGACGTCAGAAATGCTGTTCAGACAACCGTTTATCCTTAGGTGCCTAACTGTGCCCACCCCCACCGCGGCATCTGCTCCTAGAGGGCTGGCGACTGAGTCTTAACTTTTTTTTATATCCCTGAGTGCCTTTTATAGTGCCTGACACGCAATGGGTGCATTAAAATGCTTATGAAATCAAAGGACAGAAAGGTCTCCTTGCCTCTTTCAAAGTCAGGGTGGCTGGCTAGCTCTCTGCAGAGGGGTTGGGAGCTATCTACCGCTCCTCTTGGCTTCTGTCTAGCCCGAGGGGGCTGTACTTGAGGGGAGACTGTAGTCATTGCAGAAATCACTCTAAGACCAAAAGCTGACTTCAGCTTCTTAGACCCAGAAGTCTGTGTTCAAGCTCATCCCCTCTCGAAATGTAAATTTCAGTCTGGGGAAGGAACTTTATGATACCTTCCAGCTCAGAAGCAAAACAACATGTGTTCTGGATGAGTCATGTAGTTCCCTGACCCGAGGCAAGTTTTTCTGGCCTGCTTGGCACCTTGCTTCTTACCTAAGCTTTGACAAAGAAGCCTGTAGTTCTGGGGAAAGACCTGCACTTGAGGGTTGATGGTGCCTAGGAATTGGGTGTGTGAGGCCTATTTAAACGAACAATTACGAAGGAAGTGTGGACATCCCCTACTGAGCCCAAAGGGGCTCACGAATTCCACATACAAAGAATTCAGAGTATTGGGAGATTAATGCATCCCTGGTTGAGGCCAGGCAGCTTTGCAGAAGCGGTGGGGTGTACGAGTCATTTTAGGTTTTGGGGGACAGGCTTCCAATGTGGTCAATGGTATTGTAACAGTGTCGTATGGCAATAGGTTGCTAGTGGCCTGTTGCAGCCTCCACCCCAGGGATTGGCTGCCCGAGGCAGGGCCCGTGCCTTTGTTTTCCATGACCCTCCCTCACCATGCATCCTGGGCACCCACCATGAGAAAGGGGCACAGACCTTTTGGTCTGTTGTCAACCGGCTGCCCCTCTCTAGCAACGCTGTCCTCTGCTGGAAGTTCTGCCACGTGTTTCACAAACTCCTCCGAGATGGACACCCAAACGTGAGTTCCTGGGGCTGCAGGGGTGACCAGGGAGCCCGGGGCCCATGTGGGGAAAGTGGCTGGGGCACAGGGGCCGCTGGCCACTCCCGCCCTGAGGGCCTTTTGGTTACTGGTGAGAGGAGGGCTTGTCTGTCTGGTCAGCCTCCCTGCCTGCCCCAGCCCCATCTTCTGCCATCCTCTGTCTCCTTGCCTTCTTGTCTCTCATCGGCGGATCCCTTCCCTCTCCAGGTCCTGAAGGACTCTCTGAGATACAAAAATGAACTGAGTGACATGAGCAGGATGTGGGTGAGTTTGGAGATGCAGCCGGGGGCCACCTGCACCTTCTTACCCCTCCCCAGAGGCCATAGAACAAGGACTATGGACCGGAGTGAATTTATCTCTTTCAACTTGCTTAGAATTTCTCTCATGAGCATCACAGAGGGGTCAAAGATGGCCCCCAAACAGTACCATGATATCCATAGTCTTACTCGGGGGCCCTGGTAGCCGTAGGGAAGTTCTAGGGCCTGAGAGCTTCTCCTGCCAATGGGAGCTTACATCAGAATGTGCTCCAGGCACTGGAATCCCTCAGCAGTGACTGCCATAGTTCCTGTGTCTTTCCTTCTGATGGCCCCGTGCAGGTCACAGTACATTGAGAACCAGCATTCCCAATTCTTAATGCCAGGGCTTTTTCTTTCCTGTCTAGGGATTCTCAGTGCCTTAGGATGAAGGAGGAGGTAGGTGGTGTTATCAGCATCAATTGAAAAAGAAGGTTTTTATACACACACCAGAATCCCTTTAGATTCTGTTGTCCAAGGAGTATGTGTGTAGATGGGGTGTAATCTGCATTTTGTTTTTGTTTTTTTTTTTTTTTAAACTTTTATCAACGTTTATTTATTTTTGGGACAGAGAGAGACAGAGCATGAACGGGGGAGGGGCAGAGAGAGAGGGAGACACAGAATCGGAAACAGGCTCCAGGCTCTGAGCCATCAGCCCAGAGCCTGACGCGGGGCTCGAACTCACAGAACGCGAGATCGTGACCTGGCTGAAGTCGGACGCTTAACCGACTGCGCCACCCAGGCGCCCCTGTAATCTGCATTTTGAAGCCTCTCCCGGGTTGATTCTGATCTGTCTCATTGCCCCCACTGGTTGAGAACTCCAGCCCTTTCCTTCAAATTTTTACCTGTATCTGTCTGCACTCACAGAATGTTATGTCATCCAGTCTACCCATTGCTGATAAGAATACAGGCCCAGAGAGGGAAGCAGCTCTTCTACATAACAGGCTAGGTAGCCTGAATAAAGCTGAGGGGGCACCTAGGTGACTCAGTTGACTCTTGATTTCAGATCAGGTCATGATCTCAGTTTGTGAGTTCAAGCCCTTCACCAGGCTCTGCACTGACAATGCAGAGCCTGCTTGGGATTCTCCCTCTCCCTTTCTCTCTGCCCCTCTCCTACTTGTGCACGTGTGCGTGCTCTCTCACTCTCTCTCTCTCTCTCTCTCTCTCTCAAAATAAATAAATAAACTTAAAAAAAAAAAAAAGCTGAGAGTTGTCCCCAGATCTCCCAAGTGCATATTGGAGAGCTTTCTGTTATTATATCTCTAAACACAGGAAGCTTAGGTCTTTTTTGTTAGAATTTGCCTGGTGAGTCTTTTTCCTTCCTTTTAAAACTTTTGACTTTTCTATATTCTATGTCTTAGAAAAGTCCCTTATAAATAGCATTTAATTGGATTTATGTTGTTGCTTTTCTTCAAGATAGCAGTCTTTGTCTTTTAACTGTACATTTACTCCATTTACATTTATTGTAATGCATGATATTTTTAGATTTCTATCTTCCATCTTAGTTTGTGCTATTTTCCCCTTACGTTTCTCTTTCTCTTCATTTCTTCTTTGGATTGATTGGGTATTTTTTTTCCTCATTCCATTTTTCCCTCATTACTAGTTAGGAGATTTTTTTTAAACTCTCCTTTTATTTTTTATTTTTTTTGGTATGTTTTCCAATAATTACAAAATACACATTTAGCTTATCAAGAGCTAAAATTCCTGTCTTTATCTGTTTCCTATTAACACAAAAACCTTAGAATATTTTCCCTCCATGCCCTCCCTATAAGCCTGTAGGTTATTGTTGTTGTGTATTTTAATTTTGGTTTTGTTTTTCTTTTTAGACTCTATAAGATCTTTTGTTTTAATTGTTTTATTCAGAACTCTTTGTTTCTTTAGATCTCAGTTAAATCTAACTTTAAATCTTTAAATATAACATCCAGGATTACTTTTCTTTCTGCCTGAATTATTTTCTTTAGAACTTCCTTTAGTGAGAATCTCATGGTGGCAGATAACCGATTTCACTTGTTTGGGAATGTCTTTATTTCACCCTCCTACATGGAATATACTTTGTCTGGGTTTAGGATTCTGGGGTGACAGTTTTCCTCAGCACATGGACAATATTATTCAAGATACCCTTCCACTGACTTCTGGCTTCCATCATTTTCAGGAAGTTGGCTGTCAGACTCATTGTCCCTTCTTTGAAGCAAATCTGCATTTCCTCTGGCCATTTTTAAGATCTTACCATGTATAGGTGCAAATTTATTGTGGATTCCTTAGACTTCTTAAATCTCTAGGTTAGTATCTTTTATCAGTTATGAAAAATTCTCTTTGTCTCTTCAACTATTGTCTTTGCTCTGTTCTGTCTTTTCCTCTGAGACTTTGGTTATATCTGTCTTTCTCATTCTATCCCCCCAGTATCTTTTTTTTTTTTTTTGAGTAAGCTCTACTCCCTATGTGGGGCTTAAACTCATGACCCCAAGATCAAGAGTCACGTGCTCTATCAACAGAGCCAGCCAGGCACCCACCACTACCACCACCACCAATGTCTTTAGACTTGTGTTTCATTGTTTTCTACCTGCTTATCTCTTTACTGTATTCTGGATAACTTCAGTAGATCTAGCCTTCATTTTATTTGTCCCCTTTTCAGCTGGGTCTCA
Organism: Puma concolor; assembly: GCF_028749965.1. Classification (NCBI taxonomy): domain Eukaryota; kingdom Metazoa; phylum Chordata; class Mammalia; order Carnivora; family Felidae; genus Puma; species Puma concolor. The sequence continues at coordinate 10,086,809 of NC_141682.1, forward strand.
TCTGTTAAACCTTTTCATTATATAATTATAATTTTAGTCTAGCTTTCATTTCTTGGAGTTCTTTTTTTCCCTCCAAGTCTGCTTGTCATTTTTTATGATTTCTTGTACCCTGCATGTATTTTGAAGCAGACTCTGACTTATTTAAACAAATTAAAGAGTGATTTCATGTATCACTTCTTATACTTCCATTATCTAGAGACCTTTGAGATATGTTTCTGCTGTCCATTGTTTTTGATGAATGCTGTTCATGCTATGGAGTTTCTTTTTGTGCTTAGTTATTTTTTACTGTGAGGTGCTCATTTTCCTAGGAATCTTATTTGTGGGAACTCTTTGAAGTCTATATTGAAGGCAGGTTCCTCCAGAGAGAATGGGCATTTGCCTCCATTAAGATCACTCTAAATTAAATCCTCAGCTTAAGGTTTTGTGAATTCCAGGAAGATTCCCTTGAGCTCTGGCTCCTTTGGGTCCACTTCCAAGGAGTTGTTTTTCCCTCCTTCTGATCACAACAGTGGTTCAAGGGCCTCAGGGAGGACTTTTTTGGTGCAGGAGTGCTGGGATCTGTGTTATGTCCAGTTCACCTTTAGTTCTCCTACACCAGAAAGGCAGTCTTTGGCTCTTCCCCCAGACTCTTCAACTTCAGCAGGGCTAAGTTCACACCTGGCCCCTGAGGCTCAGAAAACCAAGTTCAGTTCACCTGGTGAGGCAAAACCCCTGTCCCTGCCAACTCCATCACCCCAGTATTCCATATTTTGTCCTAGTAGCCGTAAGGACTTGGTCCCTGGTCTGAAGATTCCTTACCCTCTCATTAGTTCATTAATGCCTTCGAAGAGAAGTTTTAAATATTTTACCCAATATTTTAGTAATTTTTGATGGGAAAGTCAGCCCAACGTAATCTGACTCATTATCCAAACTGGCATTCCTTTAGGCCTGTCCTCCTATGTAGTTTTCTCTTCCATTTGACTGAGAGTTTCTAGGTATTAGAAACCTTTTCACTCTTTTTTTTTTTTTCCAATTAAGACCTTATTTTCTTTTAAAGCAAGTTTTATTAGGTTCACAGCAAAGTTGAGCAGAAAATATGGCAATTTCCCATATACCCCCACCCCTAAATGTAGCCTCCCCTGTTATCAGCATCCCCTACCAGCGTGGTACATTTGTTACAAGTGATGAACCTTCACTGATACATCCTAATCGCCCAAAGTCCATAGTCTACATTATTGTTCACTTGTGGGGTTGTGGTGTTGTCTATTCTGTGGCTTCGGACAGATGTATCATGACATACATCTATCACTGTGGTATCGTACAGATGAGTTTCACTGACTTAAAAATCCTCTGTGCTCCACCCGTGCATCCCTGCCCACCTCCTGCAGCCCCTGGCAACCACTGGTCTTTTTACTGACTCCACAGTTTTGCCTTTTCCAGAGTGTCCTGTAGTTGGAATCCTTTGGTATGTAGCCTTTTCAGACTGGCTTCTTTCTCTTAGTAACATGCAGTTAAGGTTCCTCCATGTCTTTTCATAGCTTGATAGCTCATTTCATTTTTAGTGCTCAGTAATACCCCATTGTCTGAGGGGACCACGGTTTATCCATTCACCAACTAAGGGGCATCCTGGTTGCTTCCAAGTTTTGGCAGTTATAAATAAAGCTGCTCTAAACATCCACGTGCAGATTTTGTCTGGACTAAGTCTTCATCTCCTTTGGGCAAAAACCAAGGAGCGTCATTGCTGTATTTTGTGCTAAGAGTATGTTTACTTTTATGAGAAACTGCCACACCATCTTCAAAAGTGGCTGTACCCTTCTGAATTCCCACCAGCAATGAATGAGAGCTCCCATTGTTCCCTATCTCCTCACTGGAACTTGGTGTTATCAGTGTTCTGGATTTTGGCCATTCTTGTAAGTGTGTACTCATATTTCAGTGTTGTTTTAATTTGCATTTCCTGGTGACACACAACGGGGAACGTCTCTTCACACGTTTATTTGCGGTCTTCTTTGTGGTGAGGTGTTGGTTAAGGTCTTTGGTGATTTTTTTAAGCAGGTTGGTTGTCTTTTTATTGTTGACTTTTTCTTTTAATTTTTTTTAATGTTTATTTATTTTTGAGAGAGAGAGAGAGAGAAAGAGAGAGAGAGAGAGAGACAGACAGAACACAAGCTGGGGAGGGGTAGAGAGAGCAGGAGACACAGAATCCAAAGCAGGCTCCAGGCTCCGAGCTGTCAACTAGAGAGCCCGAAGCGGGGCTCGAACTCACGAACTGTGAGATCATGACGTGAGCTGAAGTCAGATGCTTAACCGACTGAGCCACCCAGGTGCCCCAATTTTTATTGTTGAGTTTTAAGAGAATGTTATATAATCTGGATAACAGTCCTTTATCGGCTACGTCCCACTCTGTGGGTTCTCGTTCTGTTAACAGTGATTTTTGCAGACTTTTTTTAATTTTAACGAAGTCTAGCTTGTCAGATATTTCTTTCATGGGTCATGATGTTGGTGTTCTAGCTGAAAAGTCATTGCTGGGGCACCTGGGTGACTCAGTTGGTTAAGTGTCTGACTCTTGGTTTTGGCTCAGATCATGATCGCACGGTGTGTGACTTTGAGCCCCTCATCGGGCTCTGCACTGATGGTGTAGAACCTGCTTAGGATTCTCTCTTTCCCTCTCTCTCTGCCGCCCCGCCCCTGCCCCGGTCACTCTCTCTCTCTCTCTCTCTCTCTCTCTCAAAATAAATAAACTTAAAAAAATAAAAATAAAATAAAATAAAATAAAATAAAATAAAAAGTCTTTGCCATACCTAAGGTCATCTGTGTTACCTCCTAGGGTTTTTTATAGTTTTACATTTTACATTGATGTCTATGATCCATTCATCTTTTGGTTTTTGATTCTGGTGCATTTTCATATGAAATACAGTTGCCTTTGATGATGAGCATAGTTTCCCTTTGTCTTTCTGCTACTTTCTAATTTTTCCATGATGAACAAGTATAATGTGCAACTCATAAAATATGGTTCTTCATAGAAATGAATACATGAGGAAATACTGTCATCTCTGGCATTGATATCTTTAACTTCCTCTGATGACCCAACTCCCTTTGGTGCCCTTTGAGGCATGTTTCAGTGGGGTTCCTCTACCTTAGAGGATATAGATGCACCCAGAAGAAAATGTAGAAGTCAGACCTCATGTGAGAACTACAACTATTCAGCTCAAGGGTCCTTTGTGCCAGGGCGCCTGGGTGGCTTAGTCGGTTAAGCTTCCAATTTTGGCTCAGGTCATGATCTCACAGTTCGTAAGTTAGGGCCCCGCATTGGCTTCTCTGCCATCAGCACAGAGCCCGCTTTGCATTCTCTGTCTCCCTCTTTCTCTGCCCCTCCCCTTTTCTCTCTCTTTCTCCCTCTCTCTCTCTCAAAATAAAATAAAACATTAAAAAAAGAGAGTTCTTTGTGCCACCATGTCCTTCCTCCTTTGGGTATAACAGGCAGTTCTCCAAGCATCACCCTGCTAATTCCAGCTTCTTCCCAGACACCCAGGACACGACCGCATGGGCAGCCTCCATGGGAATGCTTATTTGTCCCCAGCCGGGATCCATCCCATTTCAATCCCCCCTCCATGCGGAATGTTCTAGCCTCTCTTAGTCTGCTGGAGTCCATCTGGAGGAGGTGTTTCCTCTCCTGCAGTTAGAGAGAGAGAGACAGAAGGAAGGAAATGGCTTGTAGCCAGACTGTGATTACTAAGGGTGGGAGACTTTAAATTCTTAAATCTGAAGCCTTGTCTAGAATTCATGCAAAGGAAGTTCTCCTGTGTGTACACAAGATTATACCGTAAAAATGTTCGTTGAAACAGAGCTTATAACAGAAAAACTTGCCTACAAGTAAAACATACAACACTAGGGAGTTCGTTGGATAAATTACATTACACACGGATAATAGTATCACTGAAAATAATGGTACAGGAGAAAATGTGAGAAGATAGAGAAAAAGAAGTATATTAAGTTAAAAAATGGGTTCCATTTTTAAAATTTTTTTAATTTAATTTTAGAGAAAGGGAGAGGGGCTGACAGAGAGAGAGAATCCCAAGCAGGATCCTTGCTCAGTGTGGAGTCTGACGCAGGACTAGGAGCCTGATGCAGGGCTTGGTCCCATGACCCTGGGATCATGACTTGAGCCGAAATCAAGAGTCTGGATGCTCAACCAACTGGGCCACCAGGTGCCTCCCATTTTTAATTTTAAAATAAATGTAGGACTCAGAGGATTTTTAGGGCAGTGAAACTATTGTGTATGATACTGTAATTGGCAGGTACAGGACATTATGCATTTGTCAAAACATAGAATGTATCACACCAAGAGTGAATCCTAATGCAAATTTCACTTTGGATGATAATGATGAGTCAGTATAGGTTCATCGGTTGGAACAAATGTCCTCTCTTGTGCGGATGTTAACAGTGGGGGTGGCTATGTATGTGTGGGAACAGGGGGTATATAGGAGAGCCCTGTACTTTTGGCCTAATTTTGCTGGGAACCTAAAACAGCTCTAAAAAAAACTTAATGTCTATTTAGGGGCACCTGGCTGGGTCAGACAGTAGAGCATATGACTCTTGATCTCGGGGTCATGAGTTCAAGCCATGTGTTGAGTGCAGAAATTACTTAAATACATAAAACTTAAAAAAAAAATGTCTAGGGGCTCCTGGGTGGCTCAGTCAGTTATGCGTCTGACTTTGGCTCAGGTCATGACCTCCCAGTTTGTGGGTTCAAGCCCTGCGTCAGGCTCGGTGCTGACAGCTGGGAGCCTGGAGCCTGCTTTGGATTCTGTGTCTCCCTCCCTCTCTCTCTCTCTCTCTCTCTGTCTCTCTCTCTCTCTCTCTCTCTCTCTCTGCATCTCCCCCCCTCAAAAGTAAACATTAAAAAAAATTAAAAATAAAGAATATCCATTTTAAAATAGGTCTATTTAAATTGAAAAAATTAGATCAAATAACACTTTGTGCCCCAGAATGTTAGCCATGATTGTATCTTCTGTCTAGATGAAGGCTGATGTGTGTGTATCTGTACTTGTCTGTGTTTTCCAAATTTTCCACAATGGCCATTTGTTGTTTTCCAGAATTGAGAAAAAAAAAAATCTATGTATTGTTTATAGAAGAAGTCCCGGCCATCAGTCTCTCACCCAGGTGTTGTTAGTGGTGACCCTTGTTTTCTTTTCTTTTCTGGAAAGGGCCACCTGAGTGAGGGCTATGGACGGCTGTGCAGCACCTACCTCAGACTGCTAAGAACAAAGATGGAATATCACACCAAAGTGAGTCTGCGGACAATTCTGCCACCACCCCCGGCTCCCCCAGCTCCTCCCCTACGGTCCCCTGGCACCTCCCTGAGCCTGTCAGGTCTTTACGAGAATAAGGCAGCCAGGGCCCCTCAGGGAGTGTTTGTACCATATCCAGTGAGAGAAAGAGATTTCACACGACAGCTGCAGTCAGGCCCCCGGGATGGGACACGGAACTGGGCGTTTGGCCCACGTCTCCTGCCCCTTCTGGAGAGGAACCCGGTGCCCTGGGTTGCCTTAGGAAGGTGTTTTAGAAAGCACCGCCTTGACTGTTTCTAAAAAACGATCCCTCCATTTTATATAGTGAGTTTCCACACAGAACCTTCTTTCTGTCCACGTATGGCGTTAGACAGTATTTCTTATGTGCCCGATGCAGGTAAAACCGTTGTGCTCGGTACCAAGTGGCACATAAGGATACATAGGAAGGGTCGGCCAGTCAGGAGTGCACCGATCAGTCAGAGGGAGGAGGCTTCTTACCTGCAGCACCCTGTAACTGTGCAAAGCGGTCACTTGAGCCTATGGAAGGAGCCACAGATCCACATTAGTGTGAGGAACAGTCAGGTGCAGGGTGGCAGGGACGGGGGGTGGCTGGGCAGCTAGGTGAGACCATCCCGCTCAGAGTGGAAGATGGTCAGAGCCTGATCGGGACGGTGGTCCCTGGGACAGGCAAGAGCGGCGGGGACTCTCTGAAGACTGGCAGGAGGGGTGGGGGGCAACAGCTAGGGAGATGTGGGGCCTGTGGGAAGGACCTGGGCAATAGGAAGATGCACAGGAGCCCAGGGAGACAGAGTGAGGCCACAGGTGCTCTGGACTGAGGGTTTCAGGAGGACAGAGGACAGGAGCGCGTGTCTCCTTGTGTCCTATGTGCTGTCCAGCGTCTAGCCCAGAACAGGCGCTCAATCAGGACTGCTTGGATGAGTGACAGAATCAACCAGAACCTATATCGGATCGAATAGCACACAAGAGTGGCTGATCCTGAGTCAGGAAAGAGCTGGCCCCTCCTCTTTTGAAGCTGGAGAAACAGAAGGTCAGCTGGTACATTCAAAACAGGGAAGGGAGTGAGAAGAAGGATGCACAGGGAGTTCCAGTGATGTCAGGAGGAAGGCACGTGAGGAGGGCGATGGCATGGGCACCGGGTTTGAGAGCGGGACAGTTTGAGGTCAGGACAGTCATTGAGGGATTAGGGAGCCCGTCGGGGCCAGGAGCAAGGACTGTGAAGGGGCTCCAAGGCTGGAGAACATGATTAAAGGGTGACTCCAGCTCTGAGTCCCTCTCCAGGTTCACCAGGTTTTGACGGCAGTGTGGTGGAAGGACAGGCAGCAAGAAAGGCAGGGGACAAGGGGACCAGGTCTCTGTAATGTCCAGCCCGAGTGAGGAAGTAAACATGGCCAGAAGGGGGCGCTCAAGGAACCAGCCAGCTCTGAGATGGAGGCACAGGAGTGGTGAGCGTGGGGCAGCAGGGGACAGCCGGGCAGAGGGCCAGTGGATAGCCAGGAGGTGCCTGAGTGGAGGATCTCTGTCTCCCTGTGGAATTGAGACCCCCTTGATGGAGCAACCACCCATCTGTCTGTGCCCATCTACACCTTTCCCTTTGCCACACTGGGGAGGAGATAATGATACGGATATTTGACAAGATTGCTGATACGTAATAATTTTTCCTGACTTTGGGGGTGCATGATGTAATGTTTTCCTACCTTCAAGTTTATTTTACTCATTATGTTTCCCTAAAGCTAATATCCCCTCCCCCCCCCCCCCCAAACTCCCAAGGGCAGCTTCAGAAAGTGGTGGAAGGACAGAGGGAAGCATGGGTAGGATTCAGAATGTACTGGCGGTGCGCGAATGCAGCACTGTCTGTGCTTCGTGGATGGTTGAGGTCCGACCGCTGTCCCGCTGGCTCTCGCTGCAGCACCAGAGAGCATCTTTAGAAGACGGTCCCAGGACCCAAATTGTTAGGACGGAGCCCTGTCCTGGCTCCCAGAGAGGGGTGGAGCCTTCACCTGTGATGATGGGCAGTGGATGTCCTTTGATGTGAGCTGGTCAAGGGGTCTGTGTGTACGTGAGGTTGCGTGCCCTGACAACCCCCAGGAAGGGTGTCGGTGTTACACGAACAGAATCAAGCCTGCTGCTCCCCGAACTCAGTGTAGACAGTTTGCCTGGTGTCAGCTTAGTTGAGGTGCTCTGTCCTGACTTCATTCCTCTGCCTGCCTTGCCAGAATCCCAGGTTCCCTGGCAACCTTCAGATGAGCGACCGGCAGCTGGACGAGGCTGGAGAGAGCGACGTTAACAACTTGTGAGTGGACGTCCTTGTGCGGTGGACCCAACGGGCAAGGAAGCTCTTGTCAATGTTGCCACTTCTGGCTGGGGTCACACAGGGCCTGACGGCAGGGACAGTGGCTGGGGTGGGGCGACTTAGTGCCGGTGCCCCATCCAGAACCCTTCCGGTCTGTCCAGGGTTCCCTTCTCAGTGTCCCCTTCTGCCCTCCCACCCCAGCATGGTACCTGCCCTTTTCCTCTGCCACTGTCACTGTGGAATTCACCCTGTTTGATCTTCAGATGGCCTTAAGACCCGTGTAGGCGGGGCTAGGGATTGGAGCTAGTGTGTGGGTCTGTGTGTGTCTGTGCGTGTGTGCATATGCTCGTGTATGCATGCACGCGTGCAGGCAGGCATGCACATGTGCACCGAGGACAGAGACAGAAACACAGAGCGTGGGGAGGGAAGCCTTGGCCTTGAGCTATGGAGTATAAGCTCTCTTTCCTCTTGGGTCCAGTTTCCAGTTGACAGTGGAGATGTTTGACTACCTGGAGTGTGAACTTAACCTCTTCCAAACTGGTGAGTCTCTCGCTCCCGTCTGGCCTAGGCTCTTCTGAGAATTGCCTGATTCCAAACTTTGTTCCCGGCTTGGCCCAGCCATCCTAGCCCCTCTCTCCCTACAAGTTGTACAGCACAGGCCAGGAAATGGGGATACCCACACGCTATCTCTGCTCTCTCCATCCCTGGTGCAGGGAAGGGCTGGAGCTCTTGGGTATTTTCAGAGTCAGTGATTTCATTTTGAGCAGAATGACCGTGCCCCCTACCCTGCCAGCTTCCCTCCAGAGGCCCAGGCCTCCAAGAGCCCAAAGACCAGTTTGGCCTCTTTGATAACCTCTGGACTGTGGCCCCAGCACCGGTCGGCCCTTTGTCTGCTACTCAGCTGGGCCGGCACTCGGAACCGATTTCCGCTCAGGAAGAGGGGTTGCTGTGTGCTGTTTGGTCAGCAGCTGGGGTTGACCCGCTGGTCGAGTTGAGTTTTGGCCAAGTCCGTGTACGAAGCCCCTTCCTACAAGCAAGGGGAGTTGGCCACACTTCCGGGCTCCCTTCGCTGAGAGTTCTGGTGCCTCCCGGCTGTCAGCCCCTCACACTTCCCTGACAAGAAATCAGGAAGGAAGCAATCCATTCCCTTCTCTCTGGTGTCCCCTCTTCCCCGCACCACCCCCCGCCCCCAGCATGGCTCCCCTTCCTTCCCGGGGAACAGAAGAGCCCGTTTTCTAAGATTCACCGTGCACCATGACAAGTGTTCGGCTCCGTGAAAGAGTGGATTCCAAACTGCAGGCATTCGTGCACAAGCTTGGTGACCTTCTCAGCGTTTGGACGTGTGGGGCCCACTCCTGGGGTTCTGATTTCCTCAGGAAAAAACCAGACACCCTCTCACCCTGAATTACAATTTCTTCCGCATGTTCATCTGTACAGGAGCTCGCAAATGGCCTGTTAACCAGCCAGCGCTGTACTGGGTCGGCAAACGCCTTCCTGCCTTGGCCAGTCAGTTCAGGGCAGGTTATGGTGAGAACAGCACCACACACGGTTGGAAACCGTGGTTTGTAGGAGAAATAAGACGCTTGGCCTGCTAGCCACCTTCTCATACAAAAGTCAGTAGTTGAAACACAAAACAGAGTCCCCGCCCTAAAGTGTTCCCAGCCAGGTAGGAGAAATGGTGCGGATGCGTTTTGTTTTTGTTTTTGTTTTTTTTTTTAATTTTTTTTTCAACGTTTATTTATTTTTGGGACAGAGAGAGACAGAGCATGAACGGGGGAGGGGCAGAGAGAGAGGGAGACACAGAATCGGAAACAGGCTCCAGGCTCTGAGCCATCAGCCCAGAGCCTGACGCGGGGCTCGAACTCACGGACCGCGAGATCGTGACCTGGCTGAAGTCGGACGCTTAACCGACTGCGCCACCCAGGCGCCCCTATGGATGCGTTTTTTTGAATGCATCGGCAGTGTTTGCACAAAAGTACACCAACAACTGTATGCTGTCGTGGCTGCCTTTCGGTTACTAGTGGTGGGTGGGGAGGTCCTATGTGGATAATTTAGAATTTGTCGACACTCAGCCTCGGAATGTGCTTAAATCTGAATGCAGGTAGGAGTGATATTGCAGGGATTGTCATCCTTGGGGGAGTCCTGTCCAGAGCCTGCCACTCAGGTGACCCGAGGCCTCTTCCGGGCCTCCTCAGACCCACCTGCCGCTGCTGTAGGGGTTATGGGAGAGCAAGTCAACTGTTTGAGCCTCTGTGGGGGTCGCTTCCGGCCCTGACAGACTTGAGTAGGAGAGAGCAGAGCTGTGATAACACCGAGCGGAACTTGAGGCTGGGAAAGCATGTATGTGATGCCAGCTGGTGCCCCACGCCAGGTGGCCAGCTCAGTCCCCCTTTTAGTCCCACATCCCATGATAACCTGGCTCTTTTTGTGTGCGTTGGTCGCTTGTATTATTACCACTGGACGCTGAGCCCCTCCTCAGAATCAGGAGCCGTGCCCCACTCATCTTTGAATTACGTCCCTTCTGTTCTAGCTCAGTGCCTGGGATACACAGCGGGCGCACAACAAAATTCAAGAATGCTTGCTTCAGATAAACAGCAGTGAGGAAAGGGCAAGGGAACAGAGTTGATAAAACGGTGCCAATATGCAGCCCAACGCGGTGGGATTATCTGGAGTGAATCGGCCACTTTGAGTTTTCTTTTTTTAATTTTTTAATTTTTTTTTATGTTTATTTATTTTTGAGAGACAGAGACAGAGCATGAGTCAGGGAGGGGCAGAGAGAGAGAGGGAGACACAGACTCTGAAGCAGGCCCCAGGCTCTGAGCTGACAGCAGAGAGCCCGATGCGGGGCTCAATCCCACGAACCACGAGATCATGACCTGAGCTGAAGTCAGATGCTTAACCGACTGAGCCACCCAGGCACCCCGCCACTTTGAGTTTTCTAGAGGGGAGCACAGATCTTGGCACAGATCCCTCCATGGCTTAATGTTGGTGGCTTTCTTGCTCCTGAGCAAGCACTGATTTGGAATCGAGAGCCCTCTATCTTTTCCATTCCCCATCCATCCTTAGTTTCCTAGGGCATGCCATAAAAACCAAGAGGACTGGTATTGGAAGAAGTCCCTCCAGCTTCTGAGTCCTAGTCTGTGACCCTGCAGGGTTCCAACCGGTACCCTTAGAAAGGTGTCCCTGCTTTTCAGCTGTGGGAAACATGGGCCGGTAACAGTTAACGTTTATCTCCAATGCTTGCAGTGGCTCTCAGAGTGTGATCCCTGGACCAGCCGCAGGAACAACTCCTGAGAACTTGTTAAAAACGCAAAACCCCCAGGTCCCACCCTAGACCTACTGAATCCAAATATCTGGGGGTGGGCCCAGCCCATCTGTGTTTTTCAGCCCCCCAGCCCCAGGTCTGCACTGTCCAATATGGTAGCCACTAACCACGAGCGCCTGTTTAAATCGACTCTAATTAGGGGCGCCTGGGTGGCTCAGTCAGTTAAGCGTCCGACTTCAGCTCAGGTCACGATCTCGTGGTCCGTGAGGTCGGGCTCTGGGCTGATGGCTCGGAGCCTGGAGCCTGCTTCCGATTCTGTGTCTCCCTCTCTCTCTGCCCCTGCCCCGTTCATGCTCTGTCTCTCTCTGTCTCAAAAATAAATAAAACGTTAAAAAAATTTTTTTTTTAAATCAACTCTAATTAAATACCAATCAAAAGTCAGGTGCTCTGTTCCACTTTCCATATTTCAGGCCCTCGGTAGCCACATGTGGCTAACATATTAAACAGCTCCTACAGACACTTCCATCGTCACAGAATTCTGTCGGACGGTGCTTCCAGGTGATTCTGCTACATGAGAACCACTCAGCTGGGAAACACAGTTTTCAACCCTGGCTGTGTATTAGAATTACCTGGGGGGCTTTTGAAACCTACCAATGCCCCAACCCTACCCCAGAACAATGAAGACGGAATGGGAGGTAGGGCGGTTGCAGGCAAACATTAGCAGGCGTTAAATTTCCCCTAAGTGATTCTGATCAACCTGAAAGCCAACTCCTTCAATAGGTACAAGACCTTTTGGAGGTATGTGCGCTTTGAACCGTCTGCATCTTACAGAAAAGCATCTGGAGGCACAGCGAGGTTGAGGAACTTGTCCGTGGTCACACTGCTCTAGAGGTCACTGGATGCTAAGGGGCATTCCTGGAAGGAGGCAGGAATTCCTGGAAACCTGGCTGCCTTGCAGTGACAGCTGCTTTTAATTTGTGTCAAAAAGAAAAACTGCCTTTTAATTAGAACTGTTGGGTTGTTTTTTCCTTTTTGTTTTTTGTTTTCAGCTGCCAGAATAAGCCAGTTAACGGGGATTAGCAGTCTGGGAAGCCAGAGTACAGCAGTTCTGGGCTTTCCCCCGGGGCAGTCCCACTCACTGATTTTTTTTCATTGCTGGCCATATAGTGGAGTCTACGCAGGCGGTGGGCAGCCACTGTGGGAGGGAATTCGGCCCTGGCCACTGCTGTGCGTGGAGGGTCCACGGCCAGGGATCCGGTTACTTGGTTTAAGAACAGGGGGGTAGGGGGGCGCCTGGGTGGCTCAGTCGGTTGAGCATCCGGCTCTTGATTTTGGCTCAGGTCATGATCTCACGGTTTGTGAGATCGAGCCCCGTGTCAGGCTCTGCGCCGAAAGCATGGACCCTGCTTGGGATTCTGTCTCCCTCCCTCTCTCTCTCTCTGCCCCTCCCCCCCCCCCCCCGCTCACACCGTCCCTGTCTCTCAAAATAAACTTTGAAAAGAAGAACAAGGGGTAGGGGGCGGAGGGTAACATGGAGGGGTCTGTGGAGAGAGACACTAAGGGAATGACATGCGGTCTGGAGCTCAGGAGAGTGGAGGGCAGTACTTCTGCTGGCCAGCCCCCCAAGGACCAACAGCAGCCTTCGATCCTGATGGTTCATCCTCGGCCCTCCCAGATTCTCCAGTTGTCCAGCCAGGGCTCCTGCGCATGTCCCCTTCTGGTGTCCCAAGACGCTGTGGCAAGCCACGAGGAAGCCAGGGCTGAGTTACTCCCTCCTTTGTGCTCTGATCAGTGTTTGATTATTTTCCCCTGCCTTCGAGGGACTCACCCTCCGGTTCCTCCGTTTTCCTCTCCCACAGGAGTGTTGTAAGGGGTAACCGCGCCAGATGACCCAGCGTGTGCACAGAGCAGGTCCTCGGTGCGTGTCTCCTGCCCCCTCCGAGAGGGTCACCTGCAGTTTCCTGCCCCTACCACCTGTCTCCCTTTCTATCTCCTAGTGTTCAATTCCCTGGACATGTCCCGCTCCGTGTCAGTGACGACAGCCGGGCAGTGCCGCCTGGCCCCGCTCATCCAGGTCATACTGGACTGCAGCCACCTGTATGATTACACCGTCAAGCTCCTCTTCAAGCTCCACTCCTGTGAGTACGCCTGGCCGGATCATCTCTGCGCGCTTGGGGCGGGAAAGGGGTCGCAGCCTGAGGCTCTCCCTGGAGAAATGCGGTCCCCTCAGCGCCCTTCCTCCTGCTGCTCTCAAAGGCCCTAGAGCTCCTGACCTTCTTAAGAGTGAAGACGAGCAGGGCACAAGTTTTGGTGTGCCCACTCACCATAGGGTTTCCTAGGACGGTCCTTTCCCTCTACCTCTGGCTTTATCGCACCTCCGTCCATATGTGTATCCTGGGACCCACACAAATGATGCCAGACCCGGCCTAGACCCACAGGAGCAGGGGCACAGTGGTTTCCAGAGCGTTACAAGTGGCATTTTGTGGGGAAATAAAAAAAATATAAAACACGGCTGCTCTAGCAACCGGAGGGCCACCCCCTACCCAGCCAGACACCCCTGGGATGCTTTCGTGGATTGTATTTTGGAAACTACTAGTCTCGTGGATGTTCTCATGCTTTCACGTGTGCTTCTCGCTTAAAACGGCGTGTGTGGGTCCTGTCCCTGCAAGGTCTGCGTTGGTCAGTCTGGTAGGTTAGGGGTCTTCGTTATTAAACCGTATCCCAGATGAAACTGATGTGGGTGGTTTCTGGGCCACCCTCGGAGGTGTTCACCACGAAGGATATACACATGATGGAGAAACAACAAGAGTCGAGGCCTGAGTGGATACTAGCAAGGTTTTATGGCCCTGGAAAAGGGGACAGGGTGAATTTTAGAAGACAAGGACAGGGATCACTCTAGAACTGTGGTCACCGACGAGATGCGGATCTGGTGATTTAGACGGGACGGGGAAAGCGACATTCAGTCTGGTTAGTCTGGGAACTCTGTGAGGAAGGGAGGTTGGAAATTCGACGTTCAAGCGTTAGAAAGGCATCGAGGCAAGTGGACGCCCCTGGAGGGGCACAGGGTGGACTGAATGCCAAGAGAAGAAACACAGTTGCCCCACAGAGTATATACTTCTCTAAAAATGAATGTTTGATTTTGGAATAGTTTTAGATCTACAGAAAAGTTGTAAAGATAGTTCAGGAAGTGCCCCTATACCTTGAAGCGAGTTTCCTCTGTTGTCAAGATCTTACATGAGTATGGTACATTTGTCACACTTAATGGACCACTATTGACACATGACTCTCAACTGAAGTCCAGATTTTATTCAGATTTCCCCAGTTTTTACCTAATGTGCCATCCAGGACGCCACATTACATTTAGTCTTTGTGTCCCCCTAGGCTCCTTCTTGGCCGTGACAGTGTCTCAGACTTGTGACCTTGACAGTTTAGGGGAGAATCGGTCAGACACTTGTAGAATGTTCCTCAATTTAAGTCTGTCCGCTGTTTTTCTCACGACTGGGGCTAAGGGTTCTTGGGAGAGAGATCACGGAGGTACAGTGCCATCGTCATCCACCGTATATACTTGGCATTCTGAATTCTCATACATTTTGCATGTGCTCCCTATTTATACCAAGCATCACCTACCCAAAAATTACTAAAATGTAAATTTAAGGAATAAAGCAAGAACTAAAAGGATCGCTGAGCTGTGATCTGTAGTTGAAGTACACAGAGTGACATTATCTGGGAGCAGAAAGGACCTCAGAGAGCCCGCTCTGTAGGGGCGGAGGCTGGCGCTTAGATGCTGCCACTCGTCCAGCATCGTGCAGTGGCAGGGCCGAACAAGCACCGGACTGAGATCCTGAGTGTTGTCCGCAATCTTTGCCTTCGCACGGCCAACCTCTCAGGCAGGCTCTCTGGATCCCTTCTGTCCCGCAGCTTGGTCAGGTCAACCACGGTCGCTTCTGTGGTCAGGGACACAACTTCCAGCCCACTGTGCCCAGAATGGCTTGCACTCCGGGAGCAAAGAGGAGGACAGATTTGAGGGACAAGCGCCCCCCACCCCGGGTTCCCTGCGGGTCCTTCTGGGCCCCTTGGTGTCCGATCCTGGGGCAGCTCTAGGCCAGGAATGCCCACCTCCCTCCTCCCCCCGCCCCCGCACCGGCAAGACTGGCCGCAAGCCCCAGGGTGGCTGGTCCCCTCCTTCCAGAGCCCCGCTGTGGCTCACCTGGTCCTCCTGTGGTCCTCTTCCCTCTCACTCTATTCCAATATCTTCCAGGTCTCCCAGCTGACACCCTGCAAGGCCACCGGGACCGCTTCATGGAGCAGTTCTCGAAGTAAGTGGCTTATGGGAGAGAAATGAAGGCGAATCCAAAAACTGCTATAAAATCAATTAATCAGAGCACTTGCTTTATAACGATTGGGGATCACCAGTATCTGAATGGCAAAGCAGTAAAGCGAGGGAAAGTAAGTAGGACAGCAGCAAAGCTACCACTGGCTGGGGAAGCTATCTGTTCTCTGATAAAAACCATACACACATGTAGAAGAAAGCGATTCCGTACATCCATTCATCACCTGCTGTATGCCCAGGGCTTCACCCTCTGTTTCCTCTTCTTACATTCTCCTACCGCGTAGGGTCTTACACCATGTACATGAAAAGCAACGCCCAGATATGTGTCTCTAGCGGGGCCTTGACTCCGAATTCCAGTCTCACATACCCAATTGTCCGTCTGACATCCTACACCAAACTTACATCTCAAACTGAACTCTAGATTTTCCTCCCAAAGTGTTCTCCCCAGTCTTCTCTATCTCAGTAAATGCTGCCACATCCATTTGGGCCAGAGACCAGGAACTCCCCATTTTCCTCATCCCCATCCCCCACGTCCAGTCTACCAGCAGGTTCAGCTGATGCTCTGCAAATATATCTTGGTTCCAGTCATAGCTCCTATCTCTCTGGCTGCCATAGTTGTGTGCCAGGACCCTCCAATATGGCGGACACACTGAGTTTCCACTGCTGCCCCCTGCTATTCTGTCCTCCCCCAGCAGTTAGAACAACCTTGTGAAGACATCAGTCCCTTGCTCAGAACCTTCCGGTGGCTTCTGATTACACCGAGAATAAACTCCAAGCTCTTCTCCGTGGTCCACAAGGCCCTGCTTGCCATCTTCACCTCGTCTCCAGGGCTTATGAGGTTTCAGCCACACGGGGTCTTCTTGTTCCTGGAACGTACCCAGCACATTTCTCTGTCAGGGCCTTAGGGCTTGTCATTCCGTCTCCTGGGGATGTTCTCCCAGCCTGGCCAGCTCCGGATCATCTTCCATCACCTCCTCACAAAGGCATCTCTGGCATTAAATCTTTTAAGATTTTATTTTATTTTATTTTATTTTATTTTATTTTATTTTATTTTATTTTATTTTATTTTATTTTTGAGAGAGAGAGAGTGCACGTGCACACAAGTTGGGGTGAGGGGCACAGGGGGAGAGAGAAAGAGAAAGAAAGAATCTGAAGCAGGTTCCACACCCAGCAGAGCCCAATGGTGGGGGGCTGGATCCCACAACCGTGAGATCATGACCTGAGCTGAAATCAAGAGTCTGACTCTTTTTTTTTTTTAATTTTTTTTTTAACATTTATTTATTTTTGAGACAGAGAGAGCATGAACGGGGGAGGGGCAGAGAGAGAAGGAGACACAGAATCGGAAGCAGGCTCCAGGCTCTGAGCCATCAGCCCAGAGCCTGACGCGGGGCTCGAACTCATGGACCGCGAGATCGTGACCTGAGCTGAAGTCGGACGCTCAACCGACTGAGCCACCCAGGCGCCCCAAGAGTCTGACACTTAACCGACTGAGCCACCCAGGCCCCCCTTAAATCTTAAATCTCTTATTTAAGTTGGGTTTTCTTCACCTCCTGTTCCTCCAAACCCAGCCCCGCCTCCCCATATTCTCCAGGCCAGTGCCTTGTTTCTTTCATGGTTCTTAGAACCAGCTTTATTTCTGCTTGACTACCCATTCTTACGTCCCTAGCTCCTGATACGTAGCAGCCAGTTACCCACAAATATTGGGATAAATTACTAAGCGAGGAAGCCAGGTGTCTTGTCTAGAAGAGGAAGAGATTATCCGACCGAGGGATAAATTATTCTGTGCATTTGGGCAAGATGATCACTGGTGAGGCGAGAAGTACAACTCAGCTTTCGTTACGTGTGCCCCCAGAAGAGGGGAAGGAAGCACGAGAGAGAGGGAGAGAGAACCCAGGCGCCGAGAAGGGCACTGGGGCTCGGCACGCTGTATTTGACCCTCTTGTTTTGCCTATTAATTTCTTCATCCCTGACAATAGAGGAAAAATACCCACCAAATCCCAGGCTTCTCCTACTGGTTCCGAGCCACAGTCAGAGGACAAGTTCAGGGTTTTGCTCACCTCCTGGTTTCCTTATTCCATTTGAAAAGCCTCATATGTTTATTCTATAATAAATGACTTATTAAATCCTAGGAGACAGGCCCTGGGGCTGATTTCCTGGAATGGTAAATTCCAGTAGCTTATGAAAGCAGTGCGGCCTATTACTGTTGGCTCCAGCCCAGAAAGAGGGGGATGTGTGGTCAGGTGATTTTATTTCCTTTAATGTTCTCCTAGCTTATAAAAACTTCTGCCATGAGCAGCTGTCTCACTTTCTCCTCTGCACGGACCTGGCAGCTCCCAGAGGCCTCAGTGTCGACGACTTTGGGGAAAGCACCAATGACATCACAGGGGCAGTTCCAGCCTTGGGGTCAGAATGGCTGACATGAGATCCCAGGGGTTTAGTTTATTGGGCTGAGCTGAAGGAGATTCTGAGAGAGGTTGCAGAGAGAGGGTGCTGAGACCCACGATGCTCTTTCCTCTCAGGAAATCTGTCTGGTGCCCTCTGCTTTCTGGGCCTTCCATGTTTCGATTGAAAACAGAGACCTGAAGACAAGAAAAAATATTTGGTTTCTTCACCCCCATATCCATCCAACATTAGGACACAGTATAAATAGATTGCTTTCCTCCAGTGAAGTCTTTCTTGATGAGTTAATGCCTCTGTGCATGGTACTGTGGTACCCCTAGCTCAGCAGGGCCCAGGCTCTGCCCTCTAGAGGCTTATAGTCTAACTGGGAGGTAACACACAGCTTTAAAGCAGGGTGAGTTAATTAAAAGGAGCTTTACCTTAGTTTTGGGGTTGGTTTTTTTTTTTTACTTTTTTTTAATGTTTATTTATTTTTGAGAGAGAGAGAGAGAGAGAGAGAGAGCACGAGCAGGGGAGGGGCAGAGGGAGAGAGACACAGAATCCAAAGCAGGGTCCAGGCTCTGAGCTTTCAGTCCAGAGCCCAACACGGGGCTCGAACCCATAAACCGTGAGATCATGACCTGAGCTGAAGTCGGACCCTTAACCAATTGAGCCACACAGGCACCCTGAGGAAATTTACCTTAGTAATTAAGTTCCCTTCCCTTTCCTTATGGTTAGGTGGTTTATCCTCAGAGAGAGTAAATTTATTTTCGTGTTATTCTAAGCCGAACATTCTTGGGAAGAGACATCAGCCAGACAACAGTGTAGATTCTGTGGTGATACAGATCTTGTTCTGGGATGATCCACTCCTCCAGAGGATTCGGTCATTTGAATCCCTGTCTCCTGTGAGGACTGGCTACAAATGACCTTCCCCCTGTAGCATCATAATTGAAGCCCAGCGCCATGGAAGCCATCTCCTTGACAGCCTTTGGGCTGGGTGGGCAGCAGGAGACCTGGGTGGCTGCAGTGTCCCCAACCCGGGGCTGGGGAAGGCGCCCAGCACCCCTGAGGCCCTTCTCCACCCTCCAGGTTGAAAGATCTGTTCTACCGCTCAAGCAACCTCCAGTATTTCAAGCGGCTCATTCAGATCCCTCAGCTGCCGGAGGTAAGCGTGCCCGGCCCCCTGGCCGTGGGAGCTGCCGGGTCCAGGGTGCTCGTAGAGACCGGCAGGCCTGGTGGGTGACGCGGTTCGGGGGCGTGTCTTCCCTCTTCAGAACCCACCCAACTTCCTGCGAGCCTCTGCCCTGTCAGAACACATCAGCCCCGTGGTGGTCATCCCGGCCGAGGCCTCGTCCCCGGACAGCGAGCCAGTCTTGGAGAAGGATGACCTCGTTGACATGGATGCCTCACAGCAGGTGCGGAGCGCCTCACTAGAACCCGAGGAGGGCGGGGTTGGAGCCCAGCAGGTGACGTGCCCCAGGGGCGGCCCTTCCAGCTGCCCCATGCACACAGGGGAGAGGATGCGAGAGGCTCTGGCCAAGACCCTTTGACTGTAACCAAGATCAGCTGCCGTCTAACCCAAGTGCTAACCTAGACTGAGCCCCCTCCCCCCGCCCTTTGGTCCCCGGGAGGGACCACAAATGGATTTGAACCCAGTTAAGAAAGGGTCCTTTTTCACATGTCACTCACCTGACCCCTTCCCGGAAGTCTCTGGGTCTCTAACTTTGTCTTCCCTCCCTTTTGGTCACCACAGAACTTATTCGACAACAAGTTTGATGACATCTTTGGCAGCTCGTTCAGCAGCGACCCCTTCAATTTCAACAGTCAGAACGGCGTGAACAAGGAGGAGAAGTGAGTGGGAGCTGGGCACAGCCTGCTGGTGCGGAAACTAGGTGGAGCCGGGAGCCGGCTTGCCGCACCTAACCGGGGCGGGATGCTTCGTGACACGTGGGCCCCCTAGAGAAACGTCTTGACCCACAGCCCCATGATCCCAGAGGGAAATCAAATGGGGCCGAAGTAACGGTGGGCCCATGAGTGTTAGGTTCAGGTCTTGGAACACTGAGGGTCTTAGTATATAATTTATGGGATCTCAAGGCACTTTCCCCACATTAACGCCAGCTTTTAACTTCCTCCCCTGATCTCCCAGCTCGCATTTAAAAGGAAAGGGGTGGAGGCGCAGTGGAAGCAAACTTGTTCTCCCTTCTGTTCCCAGGGATCACTTAATTGGTCAACTCTACAGAGACATCAGTGAGCTGAAGGCACAGCTAGAGAACTTGAAGACTGAGGTAGGACTCGGGCTCTGATCCGGTTCTGGGCTTCACCAGGATGGGACGTTTTCATACTAACTTCGCGTTGTGGAGACACTTGTCAGACCTCATTTTGGAGGGCGGGGGGGGGGGTGGGGGGGTACTCATTAGTAGAAATGCCCAGACCAGACGGACCTGGTCCTCTCGTGGTCTTGGTGGCACTGTGTTTCCACTCTTCCTACCTCAAGAATGGCATCTAGGCCAAGCCCAGCGTCCCCGTGGTGCTTGGAGAGAAAGACCTGTTCTCTTCCCATGGCGATCAGAAGGTTTGATTTGTAACTCTGGTGGCTGTTTGCAGAGGCCGGGGCAGTGAATAGGCCCGCCCCTCAGGCCCACGGCTGGTCGGAGGCTTCATTCACTGGGACAGGCACACATCGCCTCCTCCCTCAGGCCAGCTCGCCCACAACTGCTCCTAGGCCCCTAACAGGATCAGAGCTCCCCTGCTGTCACCCTGTGTTTGGCGGGGGGGGAGCTTAGAATGAGCAAAACCCTCAATTCCCGTGAGGCCACGGGAGTGGGTTTGTTAGGCAAACTCGGGTACTTTATTGGATCAGAGCTGGAAACCCTGGAGGACCCGCTTCTGCCACCCACCCCAGCCCAGCCCAGCCGACCCCAGCAGTGCAGCCCTGGGGCTCATTGGCTGAGTTCATCCCACAGAGCCAGCGGGCGGTGCTGCAGCTGAAGGGCCGGGTCAGCGAGCTGGAGGCCGAGCTGGCAGAGCAGCGGCACCTGCGGCAGCAGGCGGTCGACGATAGCGAGTTCCTCCGCGCGGAACTGGATGAGCTCAAGAAGAAGCGAGAAGACACGGAGAAGGCCCAGCGGAGCCTGACAGAGATAGAAAGTGAGTCTGTCGGGCTGGGGCTGAGGGTGGGGGCCGCAGGGTCAGGCTAGGCTCACAGGGAGGACGGGGCTGGGTGGCAGAGCCCCAGGTGATACATCTGTCCAGAAGAGCTGCCAGGAAGGACCCTCGTGTTGCCAATCTGAGGGGGGCAGGTTAGGGCCCAGCAGGTAGAGAGCCCCACGTGCCACACTGCTCAGAATGCCGGGACGGGAACCAGGAGGTGACGGTGGGGTGTCCAAAGGAGAGATAGCCTGAGAAAAACTTGCCACAAAAGCCAAAAACACGGATGAAGCAAATACCGTGTGTGTGAATGCCCAGGAGGCACGAATCAGTGCAGCCATCAGAATCAGGTAGTTTTTTTTTTTTTTTTTTGAGGTTTATTTTTGAGAAGGAGAGAGACCGTGCATGCACAAGCGGGGGTGGGGCAGAGTGAGAGAGGGAGACACAGAACCAGAAGCAGGCTCTGAGCTGTTATAGCCCAGAACCTGACGCAGGGTTCACACCCACAAACCGCGAGATCGTGACCTGAGCCGGTGTCGGACGCTTAACCGACTGAGCCACCCAGGCGCCCCACGAGTCAGGTGGATTCTTTTTTAAAGACCACTTCCCAGGGGCGCCTGGGTGGCGCAGTCGGTTAAGCGTCCGACTTCAACCAGGTCACGATCTCGCGGTCCGTGAGTTCGAGCCCCGCGTCGGGCTCTGGGCTGATGGCTCAGAGCCTGGAGCCTGTTTCCGATTCTGTGTCTCCCTCTCTCTCTGCCCCTCCCCCGTTCATGCTCTGTCTCTCTCTGTCCCAAAAATAAATAAACGTTGAAAAAAAAAAAAATTTAAAGACCACTTCCCAGAGGAGTTTATTTCAGTAGGATTTCCCAGGGAGCAGAAGGTACATGCATTTGTGAAAAGAAAGGAGGATGTTCTAGGGACTCTGGCGTGTTGGAAGGAAGGCACGGGGTCCCCCAGCAGGGGTCCACTGCTCACCTTGGCCCCCTGACAAAACAGGGAGAGCCCAGGCCAATGAACAGCGGTACAGCAAGCTAAAGGAAAAGTACAGTGAGCTGGTGCAGAACCACGCCGACCTGCTACGGAAGGTAGGACCCTCCACCCGCCTCTTGCCCCGCGGCCTGGGCAGTCCCCACGCCACTCCCGTGCCTCCATCAGTTCTGAGGGGCTCACCATCGTTTCTTGGAACCACAGCTCTTCAGGCTTCCTTGCCTCCCACGCCTTGGGCCCCACCTTTGATGCCAGCCCCGAAGGGTTTGTCCCCCGTCCTTGTTATTCTTCTTTTAAATACTTAAGCGTTGAGTGTCTGAAGATGACAGCTTCATTCTGGCTTCTCTCCAGGTAGAAAAGTGATTACTGTGTCCAATAGCCTGAATGCTGTCATTTGTTCTAGAAGGGAGATGTTGTCCCCGAGATGTTACGCCTGAGATAAGCCCACTGTTCTTTTCTCATCCAGAACGCCGAGGTGACCAAACAGGTGTCCGTGGCCAGACAAACCCAGGCAGATTTGGAACGAGAGAAAAAGGAGCTGGAAGACTCTTTCCAGCGCATAAGTGACCAGGCCCAGCGGAAGGTGAGGGGGAGAAGTGGGGGGGGGGGGCAAGGGAGGGGTCTGCCCGAGTTGGAGGCGGGCCTGGGGCACTAGGCCAGTGGAAAGACTGCTCCGTGGACAGCAGAAGTGGGTTAGAGCCCTACAAGTGTACTACAAGAGGCGTGAGGCAGGGACATGGTGTCCGATGCACAAGGGATTAGAGGCACGGAGCGACGAAGGGGGTCCAGCTGAGTAGGTACATCAGCAAAGGCTTGTCCAGGGTGAGTCCGGGCGGGTTGAGAGAAGTGAAAGCACCTGGGTGTCAGAGAGACTTGTGGCCAGGAGAACACCCATGAGTTGGGGGGGGGGTGGCAGTAAGAGATGTCAGATGGGGGTGCCTGGGTGGCTCAGTCAGTTAAGCGTCTGACTTCAGCTCAGGTCATGATCTCGCTGTCCATGGGTTCGAGCCCCGCGTCAGGCTCCGTGCAGACAGCACAGAATCTGGAGCCTGCTTTGGATTCTGCGTCTCCCTCTCTCTCTTCCCCTCCCCTACTCGCATTCTATCTCTCTGTCAAAAATAAGATAAACATTTTAAAAAATTTAAAAAGAGGGGTGCCTGGGTGGCTCAGTCAGTTGAGCGTCCGACTTCGGCTCAGGTCACGATCTCGCGGTTTGTGAGTTCGAGCCCCGCGTCGGGCTCTGTGCTGACAGCTCAGAGCCTGGGGCCTGCTTCAGATTCTGTGTCTCTCTCTCTGCCCTTCCCCACTCACACCCTGTCTCTCTCTCCTTCAAAAATAAATAAACATTAAAAAAAATTTTTTTAATTATTTTAAAAAGGAAAAGGATAGTGCCTTTCACTTTTCTGTGACCCAGAGTAGGAAGTAAAATTTCACAAAGCTGTGCTCAGCCTTACCGTGTGGATGCGTGTGGTCATATTTTTTGCTTTGTTTATTTCCTTTTTTAAAATGTTAGCTGTAGGGGCGCCTGGGTGGCGCAGTCGGTTAAGCTTCCGACTTCAGCCAGGTCACGATCTCGCGGTCTGTGAGTTTGAGCCCCGCGTCGGGCTCTGGGCTGATGGCTCGGAGCCTGGAGCCTGTTTCCGATTCTGTGTCTCCCTCTCTCTCTGCCCCTCCCCGTTCATGCTCTGTCTCTCTCTGTCCCAAAAATAAATAAAAACGTTGAAAAAAAATATTCTAAAATAAATAAATAAATAAAATGTTAGCTGTAAATTCTCATGGGTTGCAACGGGCTCTTCAGAAAATACCACTCAGAAAAGAAATTTTTAAAGAAGGGAATTGTTTCCAGATGGTAAGATGCAGCAACATATCAGGCGTTGGGGTGGCTGAATTAACAATCCGGTTCTGTATCAGTAATGCTTCTATTTAAATAATAAGAAAGAACACCTTCTATGTGTAAGAAAAAAGAACCAATTCTACTTTAATTAGTATCATAAGCCGAAGCGTGACATTTAGGAAATGTCCCTAAAACTCCCCTCTTTGATATTCCACTTAGCCAGAAGACTCGTCACTATACTCTGGGTTCCCACCTCCTCCCGCCCACTTTTGGGCGCATCCAATCTTGCCTCCAACAGAGCACACAAATCTCCCATTGATAGCTTGGGGCTTGTTTTTGAGATTCTGTTTTTAAGGAATCCCTACGCCCAACGTGGACCTCCAACTCACCACCCAGAGATTAAGAGTTGCATGCTCTATCTACCGAGCCAGCCAGGCACCCCAGTAGCTTGGGGATTTTTACAGGTGTTTATCCCTGGCAACCAGCACCTTGATCAGAGTGCCCCTGCGTTTCTTCTCTTTCAGACTCAAGAACAGACCGAAGTACTGGACAACTTGAAGCAAGAACTTGCCACCAGCAAACAGGAACTCCAGATTGTCCAAAGCAGCCTGGAAACTTCTGCCCAGGCGAGCATCACCTCCCTTCTCTCCCTTATTTTTTCCCCTCTGGCTTGGGCACTGCCGTCACCCGGCGGCCAGCTCCATCCAGCAGCTGGCCAAGCTGGTCCCAGCCGTGCTCTGTGTGTGATTGGGGAGGGTGAAGGTGGCGGCTTAGAGATACCACCTGCTGTTCCGTGTGGCCTGCTGGTGGGTCTGGACTCCTGGGAAGCGGACAGTTTGATTCTCCCTCTTCCCACGTGGCCGACATTGCAGGCAGAAGCCAAATGGGCGGCACAGCTCGAGGAGCTAGAGAAGGAGCGGAGCGGCTTGGTGCACGCTGTGGCCCTCCGGGAGGAGGAATTATCTGCTCTTCAGGAACAGCTGGAACTCGCCCAGCGGGAACTATCCAGCACACAGGCAAGTAACAGACGCCTGCTGGGTGCCCGGGTCCGAGCCGTGGGCCTCGGTGATGTATCCGTGGAGGCAGGGAGCTGGGGACGGTCTGTGAAAACCGTCTGGGGCCTCTGGGCTGATCGTGAAGGCATTCTGTGGGCACAGCACTGCACACCGGCGTGCTCTGCATCACCCCCATCTTGTGAAGCTCCCTGTCTTCACAAGAGAAGCACTGTGCGTGGTACTCCCCCCAGGCACAGAGAATGGGTTACAGGAGGTCCATCCCCATAACTTCCTGTGTTGCACCCCTGCGCACGCCTGTGGACCAAGGGAAAGGGTCGTTCTCTGTGGCAGGCGAACTGGCTTGGGCCTCGTTAGCCACAACTTGAGTTAAGATGCCGGAATCCCAGCTGCATCAAGATGGCTGCTGTTCGAAGGCTCATGACGGGGTCTGTGTCAGATTCTCACCTCCCTGGACCATTTCTAGGAATCAGTGTGCCAGCTCGCCAAGGACCAACGCAAAATGCTTCTGGTGGAGACCAGGAAGGCTGCGGAGTGGGTGATACAAGAGGCCCTGCGGCAGCTGGAGGAGCCCCCTCTGATCAGCTGTGCCGGATCTGCAGGTACGTCCCCCTGTCCTGGTTGCACACGTGAATCCTTAAAGCCCGTTGCCGTTGGGTGTTGACATTGAACCCCAGCGACACTGAGAGCGGGGGTCCTCGGCCTGCTGCCTGTCAGAGTCGCCTGGTGATGACCAGTCCCCACTCTAAGATCAGTTCAGCCGGAAGCTGTGTGGCCCAGGGCCTCAGTGGTAGTACTTTCTGAAGCCCCCAGTTGTGATAAGGACAGCTCTGTGCAGTGGGTCACGCTAACAAAACTCTCCCCGGGAGCAGAGCCCTGATGACGACTCTAAGCGTCAGGGGGTGGAGGAGCAGACGGCCCTGCGTCTCTGAACAGAAAAACGTGGTCTGAATGAAGAGGTGGTTGCTCAGGAGCTTCAAGCCCACACGGGGAGCACCATGATGTATGGCGGGGCAGAAACAATGAGAATACCCATGCAGTCACAGGCTATGAACGGAGGAAGGCTTGACCTCTGCAAGGTCAAGAGTCCTAAGGGCATGCTGATTGGGCAGCAGTCGGAACTGGAGAAGCCCACCGGATGAGAGGAGGGCCAGGGGCGCCTGGGTGGCTCAGTTGGTTAAGCATCCGACTTCGGCTCAGGTCATGATCTCACGGTTTGTGAGTTCGAGCCCCACATCAGGTTCTCTGCTGTCAGCACAGAGCCCGCTTTGTATCCACCGCCCCCCCCCCAAAATAAACATAAAAAAAAAAAGATGTAAAAAGGAGAGGAGGGCCTTCATGCACAGTAGGTAGCAGAACATCCAGGCCCAGGACATTGGTGACGTCATGTGTAGTTGCTGGCAAAGTAACGAGAGGACCCACTGAAAACAAAGGCGGATGGAAGGGAACAGCTGATAGTTGATTTTCATTGTCGAATAGAAACGTCTCCATTCGGTGACGTGTACAGCCAGGACTGTCCTATCTTATTTGCCAGGGAAGCCATCTGTAATGGCTTCCATTACAGCAGCCCCGAATGAAGGAGCACACAGTGCCCCGCCAACCGGGGAAATGCCAGGAAATGGGGCAGCCATGGGCAGGTTCTGAGAAGAGACTTCATGAGCCGGGGGTTTGACAGAAGAGGACAGACTTGAGCCAGTGGAGGGGCAGAAACGTGGGCATTGTAAGCGCTTCACATACCTCGGCCCAGCGAATCCTCACGATGGCGCCGTGAGGTGGTGCCGTTACTCCGTTTTCAGATGAGGAAGCTGGCATGGACGGCCTGAGAGCATAGCCAGTGGTGGTGGGGCCGGGAGCCACACCGATGCAGTGTGACCTGAGCGCCCACGTATTAACTCCTACGGGACACGGTCTCTGTGGGCCAGGGCACAGAGGCACAGAGTGGGGACGGCTGTGTTGCGTGCACAGCATGAGCCTAGATTCGCCTCACGGAGCCAGGGGTCTGGGCTCAAGAGTGATGAGAGTCCAAGGGCCTTGAAAGACTTAACAGGAAGGCCTGGATTTGATTTGGCGGCAGTAATGAGAAGTGAGAGGCTGATTCTCGGCTGCTGCCGTGGTTGCCCTGGTTCTTGGCTCAGGGACCAGATGGGCTCAGAAGAACAGCTTTTGAAGCTGCATTAAGAGAGTCGTGTACCTGCAGAGTCAACCATCTCCGCCCCCACCCCCCATCTTAGGGCACCCCCCCGCAGGGCTGAGGCCACTTGCTAGGCAGGCTCATCCACTGGGTGGCTTGACCTCACGGGGAGAAAGTGACTCCAATACCAGTGGCTCTGACTCTGCCCTGTCTCCCCTCTCACAGATCACCTTCTTTCCAAGGTCAAGTCTGTTTCCAGCTGCATTGAGCAACTGGAAAAAAGCTGGAGCCAGTATCTGGCCTGCCCGGAAGGTAAGAAAGGCGAAGGATGGGGTCTGTTGCTAGTGACGGCTGGGCAGAGTTCAGAAACGCTTGCCTGCGGAAATAACAACCAGGCCCTATGCTCCAAGAAAGGGGTGCATATAACTTGTCAAGCAGGGAAGGAGGTAGGGCGGTAACGGCTCGTGAATAGTGCTGAGAAACCTCCTTTACACTCCTGGCAGATATCAGTGAGCTTCTCCGCTCGGTAACCCTCCTGGCCCACCTAACCAGTGACACCATGGCTAATGTTAGCACCACCTGCCTTCGAGCCCCACCGGAGCCTGCTGACTGTGAGTACCGGGGGTGGGGGGGGGGGGGCAGTCTTATAAGCAGGGGGAGCGGAGGACTCAAAAGTTTTGGTTGTCTTACGTCTCCAGCACTGACCGAGGCCTGCAAACAGTTTGGCAAGGAAACCCTCACCTATCTGGCCTTCCTGGGGGAAGAAGGAATGCTTGAGAATGACAGCACAGCCATGAAGAGCTGCCTCAGTAAGATCTCCGCCATTGGCGAGGTAGGACCAGTGTCTCAACCGGGGGGAGTTACGATGGTTCTTGGGTGAGTGCCGGTGATGGCCCAGGGAGTCAGTGATGTCCGAAGCCAGTTCTTTCTGGCTTTCCACTTGACTCCAGAAAGTGAGAGTTGGGGCACCTGGGTGGCTCAGTAGGTTAAGTGTCCGTCTTCAGCTCAGGTCATGACCTCACAGTTTGTGAGTTTGGGCTCCGTATCAGACTCTGTGCTGACAGCTGGGAGCCTGGAGCCTGCTTCGGATTCTCTGTCTCCCTCTCTCTCCTCCCACTCCCCGACTTGTGCTCTGTCTCTCCAAAATAAACAATGTTGAAAGAAAGAAAGAGAGAAAGAAAGAGAGAAAGAAAGAGAGAAAGAAAGAGAGAAAGAAAGAGAGAAAGAAAGAGAGAAAGAAAGAGAGAAAGAAAGAGCTGACACTGAAAAATCTGACCCTCTGCCCAATTTTCCAGTCACATTTCATTCATCGGCTATGAGTTGAGAACCTACTGTGTGTTCATCGCTATGCTAAACAATATCAATAAAGAATAAGCATAGTTTCTCTGTTTTCAAGGATTTGTATCCAGTTGGGCAGGTAACACCTAACATGGAGATTGGGCAGGTAACACCTAACATGGAGATAGCAGGATATTTATTGATTTAATAAAGATGTAGTGAGCATGTCATGTGTAGTGGGAATTGTGGTAGATGTAGTTGTACGGAGACAAGCCACCGTCTCTCTGGGAAAGAAAAATAAGGAAATCATCCATTTTGATACAGTGGGACAAGAGCAGTAATCAAGTCTGTTTTAAGAGTTCAGTACAAGGCCGCATTTACTTAATTCCAAAAATGTGTCATGATATCAATTCCAGGGAGGGAAGAGATCAGGGCCAGAGTTCAGATTTTCGTCATCCCTCATCAAAACTCTTAAAACAGGCTTCTGGTTAGTTTTTCTGCCTCTGGTCTCTTTTTCCTCTGATCTCTTCCAAAAACAAAGATCGTTGGATGACAAAAATCAAATCACGTAATGTGACATGCAAGGACCGTCACAGTCTGGCCCTTATTCATTTTTCTGGGTCCCTCTCCCCCTTTTCCGCCTTCACCTTACAGAGTTGGTGGCTAGTGCCACAGGGTACCTGCCTGCCTGTCTCTTTCCCCCATGAGTCTTCAAAGGTAGAGCCCGTAGCCTTTTTCCATTGTCCCTTGGTCCCTGGCATGATATCTGGCAGGTGGTTTACACCCAGTGAATGTTTAACTAATTGAATATGCACATGGAGAGAGCAAAGCAGTTACAAAGATCGGATAGAGAGGAAGGTTCATACTGGGGAGAAGTGGGACGACGAGGTAGGGATCCGTGAAGGTCTAGATGAAGGAAGACTGGATAAAGGTGAATTGCTAACCCTTCTTTCAATAGAATGACATGATCCTGGTGGTATTTTAGTATTATTAAATTCCTGATGGCGGCCAAGAGCATTGCCACCGTCTGCCTTTTGCTGGAGACAGAGCATCTTCTCCCGTGCTGTGCAGAACTCAGTGTCAGTATACACACACAAAAGCCTGTAGGACACCGTGAGGTGAGGAAATAAGAATCGAGTTAATTTAAAAAAGCAAAGTGTGAGAGCAAGATCCTGGGCAGGTTTCCTTTCTGGCGGTAAGACTGACTAAATATTTAGAAGCTCTTCCCAGCACAAGACATGGAAAAAGCTAAATAAAATTTGGTGGGGGGGCGGGGGGGATGTTAATTGAATCTGAACTGGCCAAAAACTAAGGAAATTCTCAGAATCAGAAACCAAGAGGACGCAGGAACTGGTGTTTGTCCATCTCTTGACCTAGAGCTTGGATTCTAATGGGCCACACATACAGAGGAGACTGAAAAACAAAACGTAAGCCCGAGTAAGGTAAAAGTTTGGAATGCAGAGACTTCCTCCCCAAAGCAGAACTCCAAAAGGTCACACCCCAAGTAAGTGGGGGGGAAAGCCTACTCTGTTGGAGAGATCTTGTCTCAACCTCAGTTGTAGGGGGAGAAGGAAACACGGCTGCCTAGGGAATTTCTGACTACAAGCCACCTTTCTATGGTTTCAGGGTCCAAATCTCCTACTACCTGTGTTACCTGAAAAAACCCAAACAGAAAATCAAATATAGGGCGCCTTTTACACGTCGGTTACGTGTCTGACTTCATCTCAGGTCATGATCTCGCAGTTTGTGAGTTTGAGGCTGGAACCTGCTTTGGCTTCTGTGTCTCCCACTCTCTCTGCCCCTCCCCGTTCATGCTCTGTCTCTCAAAAATAAATTAAAAAAAATTTTTTTTTTAATTTAAAAAAAAAAAGAAAGAAAATTAAATGTAAAGTAGTCAGGTTTTTAGGAGCCCAAGTACCTGGTGGAAGCAGATCCAAGTGGTCTCTGAAGGAATATACTTTGAACCTAAATCCCAAAGAACTTTCACAGAGTCCCAACGCACATCAGTTCACCATGAGTGTCTTTGACATGTTCCAGAACGTTTTCTTTTTTAAGTTTATTTATTTAGTTTTGAGAGAGAGAGAGCATGAGCAGGAGAGGGGCAGAGAGAGAGGGAGAGAGAATCCCAAGCGGGCTCTGAGCTGACAGCGTGAGATTATGACCTGAGCCGAAGTCAGACACTTGACCGACTGAGGTGACTCCAAGTACTTTTTAAAAGGCATTAAAAGCGTGACAAAGGAATAAGACATTTTCAAAAGTCACCAGATATATTTGATAAACAACCATGGGACTTCTAGAAATGAAAAATATAATCATTGAAAGTCAGAACTCAGTATACAGATTCAACAGCAGGTTAAACAAAGCTAGAGAAAGAATTAGTGGGCTGGATGATAGAACTGAAGGAATTATATAGAATGTGGCACAGATTTTATAAACTAGAGTACAGAAGTTATAGGTAGAATGATTAGTCAGGGTTCCAGATGAAGACAATAGAAAGACTATGTCCTTTTCTCCCCCAAGTAACATTTTTAGTTCTAAGTGTTACAGACTTTTCTCCTACACCTTGCTTTTTCCAGCATTCTGTGTGTGAGGTTCATCCGTACAGATACATTCATTTTCACTGCTCTGTAATATTCTGTCATGTGACTATAGCTCAAATTATATATCTATTACATATCTGTTTATATTTATTTATCTATCTGTCACATAGCTAGATGTCTATGGTTGATGAACATTTGGGTTCTTTCCGGTTTGAGGCTGTCACAAATGTGCCATATGGTCACTTGTGTAAATATCTCCTGATGTAAGAGTTTCTCTAGTGCATTTGCCTAGGGATAGAATGACTACATTACAGGGGCAGCTGGGTGGCTCAGTCGGCTAAGCATCTTGACTCTTGGTTTTGGCTCAGGTCACAATCTCACAGTTTCATTAGGTTGAGCCCCATGTCAGGCTCTGTGCCGACAGCACAGAGCCTGCTTAGGATTCTCCCTCTTTCCTTCTCTCTTCCCCTACCCCACTTGCTCTGTCTCTCTGTCTCTCTGTCTCTCTCAAAATAAATAAATAAACTTAAAAAAATAATAATTCCTACATTATAGAACAAATCTCACACACAATGCCGAACGAACAAGCAAAATACATACGGTAGGATTCCTTTTAAATAAAGACCAATATATGCATACTTAACATTATACTGTTTAAGGATACATTCTTATGGAGCTTTAAAAAAAAGACATGACAGGGACACCTGTGTAGCTCAGTTAGTTGAGCATCCAGTTTTGGCTCAGGTCATGATCTCATGGTTTGTGAGTTTGAGTCCTGCATCGGGCTCTGAGCTGACAGCTCAGAGCCTGGAACCTGCTTCAGATTTCGTGTCTCCATCTCTCTGTCCCTCCCCGCTTGTACTCTGTCTCTCTCTCAAAAATAAATAAGCATTAATAATAATAAAAGGATATGATAAAGCATTCTCCTGAATTCTGTGTTTATCTTAAGGTAGGGAATAGGGATGTCAGGAAGTGGAATTAGAACAGGATACAAAGGAAATTTCAAAGATACTGATGTTTCTTAAGCTATTCCTTAGGTCGGGTGGTAGATACATGGGTCATTGTTCTTATTCTTTTTTTTTATGTTTATTTATTTTTGAGAGAGACAGAGAGAGACAGAGAGAGAGAGCATGAGTGGACGAGGGGCAGAGAGAGAGAGGGAGACCCAGAACCTGAAGCAGGCTTCAGGCTCTGAGCTGTCAGCACAGTGCCTGACACGGGGCTCGAACCCACGAACCATGAGATCATGACCTGAGCCAAAGTTGGACGCTTAACCACCTGAGCCATCCAGGCACCCCGTTTCTTATTCTTTAAACCATTCATACCTGTTTTATACTCTTGGAGGCATAACACATAATATTTTCAGAATTCACGGACTTTGCCATCAGACCTGAGTTCGGATCCCTGCTCTGCCATTCATTAGCAGTGTGACTGTGGTCAAGACCTCTCTGAGCCTTGGCTTCCCATCCGTAGAACAGGACGAGTCACTGCCTCATGATTGCTGTAGACACAGAGTTAAATAAGAGGCAGAGTGTTGGTTGGAAGGCATCACCCACATTTGAAGAGGTTTTTGACATACCTCCCAAGCCTCAAATACAATCAACACTGTGCAGCTGTGGGGTCAGGGTCCAAGCAGTCGCAACTGAATGGCCTTGTGGGGTTAGGCAGGGTGGCTTTCTGGAAGGAGGGGGGGTTTTCAGCGAAAGGGGGGTGTGGAGCGTGAGGGTTTACGCAGTAGCGAGTTCTAGATGAGGCCTGGCCAGGATGCCCCTCCCTGGGTTCTACAAGCGTGTTGCGTAGTGGGACCTTCCTCTCCTACCTTCTGCCACCATGTGAGGACTATGGGTCTGTCGGGGAGGAATGGAGAGGAAGTCAAAGGGTCATTTCAGCCTCCGTGCTGCCGTTCGCAGGAGCTCCTGCCCAGAGGCCTGGACATCAAGCAGGAGGAGCTGGGGGACCTGGTGGACAAGGAGATGGCTGCCACGTCAGCTGCCATTGAAACTGCCACGGCCAGGATAGAGGTATGGAAGCGTCTGCCCGTCTCCTAAAGCCAGGCTCTTGCAGCTTCCTCAGGTGTGACATTGCCCATGGGACGTGTCCCAGTTGTCCATCCAGGCCACAGATGGCCCCTGTAAGACCAACCCCAACCCAAACTCCCCAGGCTTCCTGAGGCATAGAAAAGGAGAAGGTCCTCACCTCCTTCGGTGTGAGGCCATCCTGCGTTACGGTTCCAGCTGGACCGCTTGTTCGTCGTGTGACTTGTGACAGGTTGTTCCATTAGCCTCGCTCAGATTCCGTTTCTAGATGATGGCAGTGATAATAGTGCTCGCCTCAGAGGGGCGTTGGAAGAGTTAAATGAGATAATGCACATTTATCTTCGTGCCAGGCGCGCGCCAACAGTTCCGATTGTGTCGGGGAAAAGCTGAGTGGGCACCATTGGAAGGGTCACATATTGTTCCTTTGGTGGAAGGCTGCAGGCTGCCCACCTTGGTTTGCCCCTAGCCGCTGCCCCCTCTGGCAGGTGCAACATCTCAGAGTTCTGTGCACGTCGGCCTGGGTGCCAGAAAGTCAAGACGGACACTCAACGGACAGGAGAGCCAGCCTGCCGGGGCTGCTTCTCGCTGACTAGATCGGAGGTCTGGGCTCTTTTCCCAACCCACCAGGACGTGGATGGGCATTTCTGGATTTGGGTTTCTCAGCTACCATGGGGTGTTGGACACAAGGTGCTTCAGGATGCCAGTGAGTGCTCCGTACCCATGATGTATTGAGATACCCTGCTTGTTTTCAACAGGAGATGCTCAGCAAATCCCGAGCTGGGGACACAGGAGTCAAATTGGAGGTGAATGAAAGGTCAGTCTACACAGTGTGGTGGTGCCTAGGTGATCAGGATCAGTCTCTCCTGCATTGGATTATATTAATTACAATAGGACATTAGCAGCCACAGGCATTGGCTGAGTCTGTATAATTGTCAATAACAGTATTCTTAATAAAATTGCTGTTGCATTTTAGGGGAAAAGAAACCCCGAGAATCATCACATAACTGTCTGCGGTCAAGTCTTCTCACTCACGTACCTTTCCTCCAAGGCTTCACCGCACCCCCAACTCCCCTCCTCCCACCCCCACCCCCGCCACCGTATTCCCCACCCCCTTTCCCATCCCAGGTTTGCCTGTGTTTAGGCATGAAAAAGAAAAACGTCTGTTTCATAGCTCCTGGTCTCTGTTCTGTTTCCCTGACCTTTTTTTTTTTCCCCCTAGGATCCTTGGTTCCTGTACCAGCCTAATGCAAGCCATCCAGGTCCTGATTGTGGCCTCTAAGGACCTCCAGAGAGAGATAGTGGAGAGTGGCCGGGTAAGCGTGGCTGAGGGCCCCTGGATGGGGGGACCAGACATCATTCACAGACTCCCAGTTCACTGGGAGGCTCTGTCCACTCCATACACTCATCCACCTTCAGTCAAATCCACGGCTGCTGCCATCTTGTCCCATGTGTCCATCTGAGGGCGTGGTTCCCTTTCCCCGGGCCGAGCACAGATGCCATGGGAATCTGGGGCGCTGCCAGGTCCCCAGGGAGCAGTCAGCCCCAGCCTCTAGCTGCAGGCTCGTTAACCCAGGCGCCATCGCCAGATCCTGCTCTGGAAACCCCGCGTGCATTGCAAGCCTGGGCCCTTGGAGGAGGAGGGGAGGGCTTTTGAAAAGTGGGCAAATGAGAAGAGCCAGCCTGGTGCTGACCTTTCATAGCGGGTGGGGCCATGTCTGTTTCTGGCGGTGGAATCCACTCCTCGCAGACAGACTCTATCCCAGTTTCTGGTCAGCATCATCGCTTGGCTTTCTCAGTCCTCTGCGGGCATTCCTACTGCCGTGTTTCCTTCTCACACCTGCGTGCAGTGCAGCTCAGGAGACAGAGGTCCAGGGAGGGATTCCTGAGCCCGAAAACTATCCTTTATTTTTTTAATGTTTATTTATTTACTTAGAGAGAGAGAGAGAGTGGGAGAGAGGGGCAGAAAGAGAATCCCAAACAGGCTCCGCACTGTCAGCACAGAGCCCGATGCTGGGCTCGATACCATGAACCGTGAGGTCACGACCTGAGCCGAAACCAAGATTCAGACACTTGACCGACTGCACCACCCAGGCGCCCCCTGAAAACTATCCTTTAAAGAACGAAGCCATATCTGCTTTGATGGTGGTGCTTCTTACCAGTCTGGGAGGGGATGGTTTCTGCCCCCCGAAAATAGAGACGGGGACTGAGTAAGGAGAGCTCGGAGATTCTAAGATTATCGTCTTAGAATTTGGAAATGGAAGACACTTCCAAAGCATGGAAGCATTTTAAAATTCCAAGCAGAAATTATTTGCTTAAATTATTCACTGTGTAGTCTCTTGGCAAATCATGGTAAGTGGTTGGACTCCAATCACGTTGTTCATCTATGCAGATGCCTATATACATATATATGTATATGTATATATACACTCATACATACAATGTAGAAATGTTGTGATATAATAGAAATGCTAGGGGCTTTGGAGTCAGAAAAACCTGGGATTTACTTCCACTTACTTCCTGCATCAACTTGAAAAGTATTATTGCCTTTCTGAATCTTAGTTTTGTCATCTGTAAAATGGGATGATAATGCTTACCTCTTGCAGTTACTATGAGGTCTGTATGGGGTAATATATATGTATATATATATATATATATATATATATATATATATATATACAGATAGAAATATAGATATAGATATTTGTAGGTATCTAAGCACCGGGCACACAGTAGGCACTCAATAAAAGCTAGCCATTCTTATTTTTCATTTCCTTAGGGAACAGCATCACCTAAAGAGTTTTATGCCAAGAATTCTCGGTGGACGGAAGGACTCATTTCAGCGTCCAAAGCTGTGGGCTGGGGAGCCACTGTCATGGTGTAAGTGTCTGTTGCTCCCAAGGCTCCTCAGCCCCACCCCCATTCCAGTGACCCATCGCAGAGCATAGCCGAGGGAAAATATCTGTCCCTTAGAAACTGTTGATAGGGAAGACAACAGTATTAAACCTTTTTTTTTTGTTTGTTTAGTGTTTATTTTTGAGAGAGAGAGAGAGAAAGGCAGAGTAGGGGGTGGGGGGGCAGAGAGAGAAGGAGACACAGAATCCAAAACAGGCTCCAGGCTCTGAGATGTCAGTACAGAGCCCAGTGCGGGGCTCAAACTCATGAGCCATGAGATCAGGACCTGAGCCGAAGTCAGACGCTTAACCGACGGAGCCCCAACAGGACTAGAAGTTTAAAAGGAAACCTGGATCTCCTTGGCAGTGCAGGGGTGGGGCAGGCAGTCTGTGTCTCTGAAAAAGCCAGGGTGATAGGCGAGGTCTAGAGGTGGGATTCAGTGACATAATCTATCTTGACCCTTCCTGACTCCCAGGGACGCAGCCGATCTGGTGGTACAAGGCAGAGGGAAATTTGAGGAACTGATGGTGTGTTCGCATGAAATTGCTGCTAGCACAGCCCAGCTTGTGGCTGCGTCTAAGGTAGGAGCCGCACACGACGCCCCGGGGCTCTGTAAGGGCCGGCTAGATTAGAGACACTCGGATGATGGAGCCTGCCCCAAGAACAGAGGAATTATCCAGGGTCCACGTAGGTTGGGTCCCACATTAAAATTCTGCCTCTCAAGGGTCCCAAACTACCCTCCTCTGAGAGCCTGCCATCTGTCATCAAGGAGCCCCTGTGCCCAGCTTGTCACATGGGCTTCTCTTCTTGGCTTTCATCACTTTTGTTAGTAGTGGCCTTTGAGGGTCCCAGCCATGCCGACCTCTGATCGACAGTCTCGGCATTCAAGGAGCTCTTAGATAAGGAATATGTCAGCACAGTGGGCTGGTTACCTGGCCCGGCTCTGAGGTTCCACTACCGATGTCTGCCTCTCCTTAAGAGTCTCTGCATTTGAACCACTGCCCCATCTAAACGTGATACAAAGCTTGCTACCAAAATCTGTCTGTGAGTTATATAGTACCCCGGGGAGTGTTCTTATCGTCCTTACTTACCATCACCCCAAATTAGTTTCCATAACTAGGAAAGCTAGAGTCTGAGGCCACCAAATATGCCGGGGAGGTGACCCCAGAGACAGCGATTTTTAAGAAGTCAATTGGGGACCACAGCGGATACCATGTTTGTCAAGAACTGTCGGACCGACTATTTGATTCAGTCGTCACCACGTTGTGTGAACCTCAATCCGCTTGGTCCTGGCAGGTGAAAGCTGATAAGGACAGCCCAAACCTGGCCCAGCTGCAGCAGGCCTCTCGGGGAGTAAACCAGGCCACCGCCACTGTTGTGGCTTCGACCATTTCTGGCAAATCACAGATCGAGGAGACAGGTAGCCTTCCAGAAGCAATGCTTTCCTTACCTGTCTGGTTCAGCTATTTTTATGTTCTTTTTCATGACCCCGATGTCCCACAATTCTGTTTCCAAATTCTGTATTGTTCATCGTTCTCCACACATATATTCTCGTAAGATGGGACACCGCATAAGCATGCTATTTGTATCTCCATGGCAACAGACCTTAAGGTGGATTTTCCATTTAGTAATTTCTCTGGATTCAAAGACATGAGTCTCCAGGCCTGGCTGTCCCGGGGGGTGAGGGGAGGGGTGGGGAGGTTCCGACCCTCGTTACCCTTTCACGGCACTTCTGTCCCGTCCATCCATCAGTGACTTTCAAGTGTCTGGTGGGAACTAGCAAACCAAGCCTTTTAGCAGAGCGCTGACATTGGCCGCCTCTCGGGCGAGAGTCAGCCATGGGCATTCTCTGACAAGACCTTCTCTCTTATCCTTGCAGACAACATGGACTTCTCTAGCATGACACTGACCCAGATCAAACGCCAGGAGATGGATTCCCAGGTACGATCCCCGCTTCTGAGTGCACTGTTCTGTTGCCGGTGACGTCACCCCCAAATCTTGTCCCCATGGAGAGAAGCCAGTGGGGGGAGAGTCTTGGGGAGGAAACAAACACGGACGGACAGCCGCCCGGGAATGAATGCCAATGATGCTGGAAGGGACAGTGGAGGCGGCGGCAGATGACGGGTTAAGATCAGAATCTTAACTCTTGCTCCCTAATGCCCCTCTCAACGTTACCATCAGGGATTTCCTAGCCGACATCAACGAGCATTTAATGTCTTGTGATTGACAATTTTTTCATTGTAGTTGACATCTAACGGTACATTAGTTTCAGGCATACATGTAGCGACAATTCCATGTATGGTCCCCATCTGTCACCATGCAACATCATGACAATATTTTGTTAATGACAATATTATTGACTATATTCCCTATGCCTATGACTTATTTTTCTCATAACTGGAATCCCGTACCTCTTAATACCGTTTCCCTGCTGCACCCATCCCTCCGCCCGCTTCCCCTCTGACAGCCACTAGTTTGTCCATTTCTGCTTTTTTTGTTTTTCAGCAGTTATTTTTTTTTTTTAAACTTCTGCTATGAATTATTTGTGTATGACCTCTGGTTTAAAAAAGAAAAATCAATTCACTGAGAACCCATCAAAAGACAATGCCATTATCTCCAATTGTTCAGTAAAGTTATGGCATGCAAAGGAATAGGAATCCATGGAACCCTGAAAAAAACCCTGACATCCTTGTTTTAGAATGACTGGTCCCAGGGGTGCCTGGGTGGTTCAGTCGGTTAAGCATCCAACTTTCGTTCAGGTTATGATCTCACAGCTCGTGAGTTTGAGTCCCACAATGGGCTCTGTGCTGACAGCTCAGAGCCTGGAGCCTGCTTCAGATTCTGTGTCTCCCTCTCTCTACACCCCACCCCTGCTCATACTCTGCCTCTCTGTCCTTAAAAAAAGAATTACTGGTCTCAGTCTTGGAGTAAAGTCCAGGTTGAAGACCGTTAAAGGCTCTGTATGTGTCTCTCGACATCTTTTAGAAAAAGTCATATGGCCAAATACTGGAAGACCTGAGGTCAGGCTTGAGTCTACACTGTCTACACTGTCTTGCTTACTGGTCTCATCCAGCCCCGCTTGACTGCAGATCCCATCTGTATGCTGATGAGTACCAGAGCCTTTTCCCTGGCCTCAATCTTTTCCTTGAGCTCTGTGTTTGTCCAACTGCCTACTTGATCCCTCCACATGATGCCAAATACATCTCTAATTGAATGGGTCCAAACCAGGGCTACTGGTTTCCTTCCCACTCAGATCTGTCCCTCCCCTGTTTTCTCCATCTCAGTAACTGGAACCCCCCCCCCAGACCTGGATGGCGGAGACCTAGGAGGCATCCTTGGGTCCTCTCTTCTCCCTCTTCCTTCTACATCCAGTCCCCCAGCAGGTCCTGTCAACTGTGACTCTCCTGGCCTGAACCTTCCCCCTTTTCTCCATTTCCCTAACCCAGCCTAAGCCACCACTGGTTCTCTCCAGAACTACTGCAAAAGCAATTTAACTGTAACTTATGCAAGTGTTTGTTTCCAAGTAGTTTTGTGGAGGGGCCAGGGAGGTGGGGCAGTTGGGGTGGAGAATAGGAAAGGGTGTTGCTGAGACAGGTCCAGCCCTGGGTTGACAGTTGGCAGAACTTGGTGAAGGCACACGATGGAGTTCGCCATATCATCTCCATTTCTCTGTATATGTTCTCCATTTTGCATAATCAAAAATTTGAAAAGAAAAAAAAGGAACCACCTAACCGGGCTTCATTGCTTCCACTCTTGCCCCCTACAGTTTGTTCAGGTTCCACATATTTTATTTTATTTCTTTCTTTCTTTCTTTATTTTAAGTTTAGTTATTTTGAGAGAGAGAGCGAGCGAGCACACACGCATGTGAGCAGGGTGGCAGTGGGGGGGCAGAGAGAGCTGGAGAGAGAGAACCCCAAGCAGGCTCCGCACTGTCAGTGCAGAGCCCAACATAGGGCTTGAACTCACGAACTGTGAGATCGTGACCTGAGCTGAAATCAAAAGTCAGACGCTTAACTGACTTGAGCCGCCCAGGTGCCCCAATTTTACATATTTTAAAAGCGTAAATAACATCACTTTATGTCCCTTGCTTAAAATCTTCCAACGGCTTTCCTTTCACACTTGAGTTAAAACCCAAATTCCTGACCCCAGCCCGGGGCCCTGGGCTGTTTTTCCACGCATCTCCCATGGCCCTCTCCCTCTCCCAACCTCCTTCCTGCCTGAGTAGCCTTTGCTGAGCACCCTTTGCCCTTATCACATGACCCTGTGTCACTTTCGCTATGGGTCTGATCTATTCTTGTTCATGAGTTTGTGTCTTTGCCCTGCAGGGTAAGCAGAGACCTTGTCCATGCACCACTGTGTCTCCAGCACCTGCCGCAGAACCCCGGGGTACATGATGGGTGCTCAGCTCAGCAAATGTTTCTTGAATTAATAAATTAATTAATAAAATAACTAGAATTAATGAGGGGTAGGGATAGCCAGGGACCAGCCTTTTCCTTGGGAAGATTGTGCTTTTTCCTGTATAATAATAACCCTAAGTTGGACCAGCCCTTCAGAGATACCAGGGCCATCAGAGCTGGCTCTTGCCTGGATTTCCAGGAAAGCGGGATTGAAAGAGAAGGGGGATTTGGTTGGAACATGCCACACGGATGGGCTACACATTGGAGATGCTTTCAGATAGAGATTTCAGAGGAGCACGTTATGAGCCCTACTCCCAACAGGCTTTGGGGCTATAAGGCATCAGGTCCAGTAGAGGGCCCCAGTGAGGAACAAGAGGAGCCACTGGGATAGACTGGTGGATGGCAGAGGGTGGGGAAATCCACAGACCCGAGGATGAAATTGAGAACCAGGTACACTATGGAAACGGGGTGAATAACCCAAAGGACGAAGAGACCCGGAACATGGAGGAGAGGGACTGAGTTAACACGAGACCGCTGTCCGGTTGCTGCTCAAGAGCACATTCCACTCTTCCCACAGGTCCGGGTGCTGGAGCTGGAGAATGAACTGCAGAAGGAGCGTCAAAAACTGGGAGAGCTTCGGAAAAAGCACTACGAGCTCGCCGGTGTTGCCGAGGGCTGGGAAGAAGGTGGGCCTCTCTGAGCGCGGTGAGGGCACGGTGAGGGGAGAGTGCACGTCCCCTTAGATGTGACCGAATGAGGCGCCCTTCAGGCCACTGACTTTCCCCCTCACGACTCACAGAGCGTGTTTTCTCTGCAGTTGTAGATAACCTCCAAGCCCAGAACTGCCATAAATTGTGGCGAATCGAGAGCTTTGGGCGTCACCTGTCAAGACCTTAACCTTGACCAGTGGGCTCATCACCCACTCACCACTGTTCCCTTCCAGGCCCAGTTAGCCTGGTTTCCGGCCCAGCAGTTTCCTGTGTGGCTTGCACAGAGTTGAACACTGAATGAAAAAATGGCGGCCAGCAGGCAGGGCAAGTGGATCACAGGCCTCTCGCTGACCAGGGTCAGCAGTGGGCACCAGTGGCCGCGCCGTAGACAGGGTCAAGAGCTAGAAATGGAGTGGAGTAGGGGTACTGTCAGGCCCACCCGCCCAGAGAGGCTTTATCGCCTGGAATGTACTGCTCTCCCACGTGCCTAACGCGGCCAACTTGATCACAACCAGGACTGCCAACCCTCGTCGTCTTGTCTGCGGGAACCAACCACAGATGCATACCACTCATGGTCGGGCACCTAACTTGGGGAATAGATGCCTGTGAGCATGAGGTATTTTAGAGCCTAACGTTGGTCGCCGTACCTGTTGGGTACATGAACGCGTGCACATGCGACGCGCTATGAAACAGAAATTACCGTTGTCTTTCAGGAACAGAAGCATCGCCACCAGCACTGCACGAAGCGGTCACCGGAAAAGAATAGAGCCACACCGACACCCCACACGTCTGAGTGTAAATCTTGTTGCAGTCTCTGTGTGTTATTCCCCAGCCACAGCCTAAGCCCCCGGGGGTCCCGGCGGCAGCCACACCGCTCACCGCTCCCGTTGTCCAGAGCCGGGGACCCGAATGGCCTTCCACAGAGGAGGGGGACCAGGGCCGCCCCCGCGGAGAGGCCCTCCCTCCCAGTCCTGCCTGCTGTTTGACCCCCCCCCCCCCCCATGCTCGGCATCCTTGTCCGAGGGGCCTGCTGTTCCGGAGAGCCTGG
Source organism: Puma concolor (assembly GCF_028749965.1). Taxonomy (NCBI): domain Eukaryota; kingdom Metazoa; phylum Chordata; class Mammalia; order Carnivora; family Felidae; genus Puma; species Puma concolor. Next base: position 10,128,377 of record NC_141682.1, read on the forward strand.
CAAGGGGCCATCTATGCCTTCTCTTCTCTGTTTTCTTCTCAGCCTTTTCTTTTACCATCATTTGCACCAACTTGGGAGCATCCGAGGGCTGGTGGGCTCCAAACCAGGATGCCGCCCCGAATCTGCCGTCAGAACGGCAGGAGCGTCCTGGCTGAGCACGCCAAGGCAGCTCTCCCCTCTCTTGGCAGTTCCATGGCTTCCCACTGCTTCTTACGGTGGTTGGTTGGGTTTTCTTTGGGGAGGGGGGACTGTTTTTGGTTTTTTGGGGTTTTTTTGGTTCTCTTCTTTCAGTGTTCACTCGTAGAGCCAACTCTCCCAAAGGGAGCGCCCCCAGAGCTCTGAGCCATCGGGGGGGGGGGGCCCCTAACCACAGCAGGTAACAGCAATGGTGCTGCTTAGCCTCCACCTTGGTGCTCCACGCCAGCCTCCATGCTGAGTGTCCTGCGGAGCGAGGATGGGTCAGCCGAGGCCACTCCCCAGGGGCGGGCACTGCTGCAGGGCCACGCTTTCCTCAAAAGGCTGAAGCAGAGCGAGTGCCTTTTCCTCCTAAAGCAAGAGCCCGGCTGAGAGAGCCCCTGCCCACCTTCACGAGCGACCAGGGGTAAAGAAAGAAGGGGAGGAGGGGTGCACACTGCCCAGGTCTCGGGAGACCCCGCTCTTGGGAACTCTTCGCGACCAGGCTGAAAAACCTGATCACATGCCTGAATGTGTCGGTGAGAGAAGCCACATTTCTGACCCCAGAATGAATTTTCCGGGCCACCTCCCTTCAGACCCAGGCAGGACCCTGAGAGGGAGTGCATGAGGGGTTTCCAGTTCCTTTCTCCAAATGGCTGCTTTGGCATCCTTGTGAACCTGAAGAAGCTATATAGTTCCACGTTCTACCTAATCGATAGACCCAGAAGATCAGGCAGACTTGCTCCCGGCAGGAAAGAACCCTGTGCTTCGTTTGGTACCTTTCATATTTATTACTAACGTCCGTTGAGCAGCAGCAGCCTACAGAAAGCCGCTTTGAGCAATCAGGATTTGAGGTGTGATGATGGCAAGGCGTGCGTTGCTGCCCTAGGTCATCAGTCTTCAAGTATCAGAAACAAGCTTCCCAGTCTGTTACCAGTCTAGACCCCGAAGCGAGCAGCTTCCTCAGAGCATCTGGGTCAGGGAAACCGAGAAAGGGGGACCACTGGCTCTGAGCCCTTCCAGCCACACATCCCGGGCCCTTGCTGCTCGGACGGGATGAGGACAGAAGGCACGTAACGGCTTCCTAGAGGCGGGCAGCCTGACAGCACTTGTCCACCTCCAGACGGACCCCCGCATTTAAGTGACCTTCCGATCTTGGACAAACAGCGTCTTCCTTCCTTATCTGTAGCAACTCGTAGGTAGAAAGCCAACAAGCACTTCCCAGGACCTGTCCCAAAGGAACGTCTCGAAGTGTTGCTACTTGACAGGTTGTGAGAGTCCTGTTTGATCACTGTGAATCAACCCCGCCCCTTCCTAACCACGCCCCTCCCTCTCTGTACATTTCCTAAGTAGGGCACTCAAGACGCACTCTCCCATTAGCTCAGATTCCAAGAGTCAGACGTGCTATCTCCACATTGGGCTAAGGGGGGGTGGTCAGCGGTAGAAGATGAGCGGTCTTACGCTTTAAAGCCCCTTGGTGCTCAGCGTTTTTCCATCCGCGGCTCAGAAGGAATGGCGTGCGGCATCTCAGTCCCCGTTGTGCGTTCTCAGAGTGGGTCAACATTACCACAGAGGACTAGCCACAGAGTCTTGGCCAAACTGTTGTGCTCTAGGTTCCCAGTGGTGACAAAAAAATCCAGAATGTGGGACCACACTAGGACTCTGAATCACACTCCCTCTAAAAAGAAGCCACGGTAACTTTTAAAACCTTTGTGGACTGTGGACTTAGCCCGAGTAATCCAACCGTGCAGAAGGCAATTAAACAGGAACACAGGCTAATCCGTCTCGCACGAGCCAGATGCAGCACAATTCTGTTGGTCATTGCTCACCTTGGAAGCTGGTCCATGCTCTAGCCAAAATCAAATTGTCCTACCTTGGCTTTTCTAAAAATGAGCGTATCTCTACTTGGTGTGAAATGCTCAATTAAAACAGGAATCACATCCTAAGGCTAAAAATGAACTCACAGCCTTTTAGTCACCTGAGCATCGGTAGTGACTGAAGTCCCATGGGTCAGTGTAAATGGGTCACAGCAAGGCAGAGCAAGAAAATGGCTTAGGGCCGATGAGAGGTTGAAAGACAGCCGTATCCGTTATTTAATTTTGTAATACAGTGCTCTAATACCTCTAGAGTAAGGGTTTGCGTGTACATAATAAGGAACACGATAGAAAAGACCTGCCTTTGTGGGGTTCTTTTATATCTGAGTCAGGAGTTTAAATTAGACTGTAATTTAGATCGTTTGCTGATTCTGCTGCTTACAGCAGGGTCCCTAGGATCCCACCTGAATGGGAGTCCCTAACCCATGGCTGGAAGAACCAAACATTGTCCAGAATATCCTTTTTTGGAAGTGTTTGAGCTGCCAGGTCAACACCAGGGTTTACTAGGTACCACGGGGGTCACGATGCTTGTCGTCCATTCAGTCAGGTTGGTTTGCTTCGGCTCCTCCCTGAGGAGGAACTGGTTCTGAACTTGCACCTGGGACATACTCACTTCTCTGCCGGCTCCGTGGCCCGGAGGCATCTGCCGGCTCCACTTACCCTGGTCTCTGACAACAGGTAGAAGTTCTTGTTACCTTCTACCGCCTTTGCAAGTCTCTGGAAATCCTTCCTGCCAATGAAAGCCTTCGATCCTGGCATTGGCCTCTCAACTAGATTGGCTTTGCCCGTCGCCATCTTCGGTCCTCCAGAGACCGCCCTGTCTATAGCATAGAACACCACCACCACGGGCCTGCCAGCCTTCACCACAGCAAACCGGGCCAGCTGTCTGCTGCTCAAGTCCCCTTCGTCTCCCAGGGTCAGACCAAATGCAGGATCAGCGACCCAGAGTGGTGGCACAGCCTCTCACCCCCAGGAGCCAAAGCAACGGGAAACAATTGGTTAGATGCCGTGGGGTCCGATTCTGAGAGTAGGTCATTTCCAGACATGGTTTTCAGGTGACCCTCAACTACCTCAGGTTTGAAGGCCCTAAACGAAGCTGATTACTACTCATAGGGACAAACCGAGGGGGTTCAGATAAATCTTGGTGATAACTTATAACAAACTCTCACATTTAGGTTTGCAGGGATAGGTTGGGTTTGTTTTTTCTTGTTTTTAACCTTTCCCCCAGTTTTCCATTAGAATAGTTCCTATAAATGAATTTCATTTTCCACTGAGTGCCTACCTTCCCAGGGCAGGTAGCCACTGGCTTTTGTTCCCTTCCAACAATACTTTTCTTATGGTATTAAGACCTTTCTTTGTATAATACATTGCATCTGTGTTTTCAATTTTTCAAATAAATATTTCAACCTGGCAATGGAGAGTAGTTGTGATGACCGGCCAACCAAAGTGGTTTGGAGGTTGGGGCTCCAGTGAAAAGCCTACACTTCTATCCTGGGATTCACTGAGTCCGCTTAAGCTCTGCACCTCTGGGAGTCGGTCTGAAAGACAGGACGTTTTCTGAGGAATACAACTGTAGAGAAACTGGTTTGCACTCCTTAATCATGTTCTGTCTCCTGTACACTGTCCTGACCTTGGGAATGATCGAGCGGAACGTGCCAAAGTGGCCAATGCTGTCATTTATCTTGATGGCCGGGTCTGTGCGTGAAATCTCGGGATTTGAGGTGTGATCTGAGGTCCCAGGCTATGGATGAGCCTTTCCCCGCCTGCAAGACACAATAGTAACCTGCCGTCTTAAAAATTGGATGGGACAAATGCCGCTCAGTGCCAGAGGCTGCCAGTCCCGGCTCCCAGAGGATCTGCAGAGGGAGCTGCTGTTAAGCTAAGGGGACATCCAAGGGAGGGAGGGAGATGGGGAAGGCCCGGGGATGAATTGCCCAAATGACTCATCAAGTAAGGAGAGAGGGACCGCCCAACGGGAAGATCATCTGGATAAATACAGAAATGGGGGAGGCTTGCTTACAGCCGGGGTTTTCTGCTCCCTGCAGCAAAATGCAAGGGTGAGCCTGTTGCATTTGAAGCACCACTGAGAGAGTGGACAGACCTTGGTCACAGCTGTCTTGTAGATCACTCCTGGGGCTCAAGTGTGAAGCTGAGGGGTCTAGAAAGCCAGGCAGAGGGCTGCTTTGAGCTTCGAAGTACCTTCCAGGGGCCTAGGTCTGGCCCGGCCAGCTGTGCCACCGAGGCAGGTGTACCCCGCCCTCGACACTGCCCAGCCTGCACATGGCCTTGACCAGATGCCCCAGAGGCTCTGGTACTCACACCTAAGGGGTCTTCCCAGCCTCCTGTGGCCACGCCCCAGTTCTAGAAAGGCAGCTTGGCCGGCTGGTCACTCCGGCAGGCAGAGCATTGCAAGGAATCTCGAGATCAGGCCACTAGAATGATACTAACGTGCCTTAATAAGGGCAGTAGGGGCGGGAATTAGGGCTTACACAGACGGGCCAAATTTGGGGCTTAGGGGTAGCCCTGCTAAAGTAAAAAGCAACGAAGGGAATGGGCAAGTGGAAGGATAGCGTAGCTGAAATCTAAGCCGAGGGCACACAGCTGAGGCACACGCTGTCCTGTTGTCTGAAGCCAGTGAGTTCATCTTGCTCAGTCTGTAACACGTTCCTGAACAGATGGTAGGCCTTTCAGCATTTTGGGGAGAGTGAACGTTTCTCTATTTACTCTGCATTCTTAGTCATACACACGTTTTATGAATCCATCCACTGTGCGAGCACTGAAATGTCGAAAGATGAAGACTGTTCCCTACCCTCAAAGGTTACGTGCACGTGTTAGGTTTTATCAGATGTCTGTTTTGTGCAGGGCTGGCAACACGGTGTAGAGCAGAAACCCACCCTTCTGGAGCTTACAGGCTACCCAGGGAAACAAGCAGGACAATCCAATAATCACAAAGACAAATGCAGAACTGCAGTCGACCCTTGGGGCACCTGGGTGGCTCAGTCGGTTAAGCATCCGGCCTGGGCTCCGGTCACAATGGCCTTGGCTCAGGTCACGATCTCACTGCTCGTGAGTTCGAGCCCCGCGTCGGGCTCTGTGCTGACAGCTCGGAGCCTGCAGCCTGCTTTGGATTCTGTGTCTCCCTCTCTCTGTCCCTCCTCCACACGTGCACGCTCTCTCTCTCAAAAATATATAAACATTAACAATTTTTTTTTTACAAAAACCACAGCTGACCCTTGAATGACACAGGTTTGAGCTGCAGATTTTTTTATCCGTGAATATTTTTTGATAAACACAGTATAGCACTGTAGGTGCGTTTTGTGCCTCTCTTAATAGCATTTTCTTTTCTCTAGCTATGTTAGTGTAAGAATCCAGTGTATATGAACATACTGATTGGAAGGGGTACATGCGCCCCGGCCTTCATGGCAGCATTGTCAACAATAGCCAAATTATGGCAAGAGCCCAAATGTCCATCGACTGATGAATGGATAAAGCAGGTGTGGTATATATATAAAATGGAATACTAAGCCACCAAAAAAGAATGAAACCTTGCCATTTGCAACGACGTGAATGGACCTAGGGAGTGTTGTGCTAAGCGAAATAAGTCAGAGAGAGAGAGATACCATATGGTTTCACTCACACGTGGAATTTAAGTAACAAAACAGAAGAACATAAGGCGGGAGGGAATGAGAGAGAAACCAGAAAGCAGACTCTTAACTATGGAAAACAAACTGAGGGTTGTCAGAGGGGAGGTGGGCAGGGGGTGGGTTAAATCGGTGATCGGGATTAAGGAGGGCACTTGTGATGAGCACTGGGTGTTGTATGTGACGAATCGCTAAATTCAATACCTGAAACTAATATTACACTCTATGTTAACTAACTGGAATTTAAATAAAAACTTGAAAAAGAAAAAAGAAGTATACGGCATATAACACATGTACAAAATAGGTGTTTGCTGACTATTTAGGTTATCGGTAAGGCTTCTGGTCAACAGTAGGCTACTAAGTTTTGGGAAAGCCAAAAATTACATGTGGATTTTCAGCTGTGTGGGCATCGGCGCCCCAAACCCCTACATTGTTCGAGTCAACTGTTCACCTAGAGTAGGCACAGTAACAATGCTCTGACAGCGTGGAAGGCCAGGTTATAGAAAAGCTTCCTTGATAAAGTGACAGCTACGCTAAGCTACAGAGTGTGAGGAAGTGTTGACTAAGCCACAAGGGAGGGAAAGCCCGTTCTCGATCGCAGGAGCTGCATGTGCAAAGGCCCTGTGGGACATTAAAGGAACTGAAAGGCCAGTAGAGCAGGAGCCCAGACAGTGGTTCAAGACGAGTCTGGGCAAAGAGGCAGGACCTGATTACGCAGACAATGGAAAGCAGTTGATGGGCTTTAGGCAAAGGGATGTCAAAACCATATTTGCATTTCAAACAGACTATTCCAGATACAGTGTGGAGAACAGACCAGAGGGCAGGCCGCAAGAGTGGATGCAGAAATCCGGTAAAGAAGCTGCTGTATTAGTCCAGGCAGAGGATGGTGGAAGATAAGACAGTGGCAGTGGAGGGGCGCCTGGGTGGCTCAGTCAGTTAAGCATCTGACTTGGGCTCAGGTCATGATCTCGCGGTTTGAGAGTTCAAGCCCCGCATCGGGCTCTGCGCTGGCGGTGCCCAGCCTGCATGGGGTTCTCTCTCCCTCTCTGCCCCTTCCCCAATTGCATGCTCTCTCTCAAAAATAAGTAAAATAAATAAACTTAAAATAAAAAAAGGAGTGGCAGCGGAGATGGGAGGAAATGACAGGACAGAAGCACGTGTAAAAGGCAAAATATTCAAGTCTTGGTTTAGATAGAGGGATACGGGAGAGGGAGGCCCAGGTTTCCGGCTTGTGCCATCCGCTCAAGAGAGGGGACACAAAAGGGCCAAGCTTGGCACAGATATTATGTCCTCAGCCGAGGTGCCTCTGAAGCACCCAGGTGAAAATGTTCGGTGGGCCCCTGGAGCCCAGGGAAGTCGGAAGCGATGGGAATTCATGGTAACTGGAACCATAGCGTAGATGGCCAAGAGGAGAGTGTGAAGAGAGAAGTGGGTCCAGCACTGAGGCATTTCGATATTCACAATAGTCAACTATAGGAGGCCACACTTGCCACGGACCTTTGAAAGAGCAGCTTGAGAGGCAGGAGGAAAATCGGGTGAATTGGCACTTGGAAATGAAGGGGGGACAGCGTTCCAAGGAGTGACACGAGATGGCATCAGGTACTGCCCTTCTGGATGCGGGTTACAAGCAGATGCTGTAGGAGCTGTTGAGATCACTCCCAAGTGGAAAGATCAGGAAAGGCTGCATGTGAACAGTGACTGATCTCCTAAGAGGCAGATTAGATTTCAACAGGTAGAAATTGGGGATGAGGACATAGCAGGTGCAGGAAGATGCCACAGAAGATGTCAGTGTGAGGAAGCAAGGCGAGGAAAGCGTCCACCCTCTGGTTTGGTTAAAGCATCAAATACAGGAGTGGAGAAATGGAAGACAGAGCTGAAGAGGTAAGTTGTGGCCGAGTGAAAGAAAATTTTGACTCAAGGGGCACCCCGATGGCTCAGTTGGTTGAGCGTCCGACTTCGGCTCAGGTCATGATCTCGCAGTTCACGAGTTCAAGCCCCACGTCGGGCTCTGTGCTGACAGCTCGGAGCCTGGAGCCTGTTTCCGATTCTGTGTCTCCCTCTCTCTCTTTGCCCCCCCCCCCCATTCCACCTCCTCGCTCTGTGTTTCTCTCTCAAAAATAAACAAACGTTAAAAAAAAAAAAGAAAGAAAGAACATTTTGACTCCCAGGCTGAGAAGTTTTCATTTTGTTCCCCAGTGAGCCCTTTGTAGGAGAAAGGGCTTGTCTCACCTCCTCGCCTCCCGGGTTCACCGGTCGGACTGGCCAACCGGAAACGCTGTTGTGTCACCCCACAGGATCCTCCACACTCCCTCGTAGGCCCCCCTTCCACTCTGCCTTTCACCTCTCACAATTCCGTGAGCCTGCACTGAGCAATCTTGTGGGCACGCGGGCTCCGTGATCCACACTGTTCCTAGAGAAAGTCTTGAGTTTCTAGGTTTAGTAAAGCATCCAGGATCCTTGAAAGCATCCTGGACTGTCCCTCAAAAATTTCTCCTGAAATCTCCACGTCTAGTTACACTTTTTCCCCTCCAAGACCGACTTTGGAAACTAAATTGTATTCGACTCCTATCTGGTTGAAAATGACTAATATTACAACAGGTGTATCTTCTTGAATTCTGTCAATTCAGCAACCGTCGCTGATTTCCTATCCTGCACACGAGACTGGTAAGAGGGAAAAAAAAAAAAAAATAAGCAGAGCTTGTCCCTTCTTTAAGGACCTTCCAGACTTGGAAGATAGACACATACATGAGAAACTGAAGGATACGTGTGAAAGAGATGAAACGCTGTTTGAGGAAATCCAGCGGTATTCAAAAGGAAAGAGAGGGGTGAGGCGATCACTTTAGGAGGTAACAGCATCTAGAGAGGTGTTTTTAAGGAGAAAGACGGAAGCACGCTTCAAAGCTAAAACAAAGTCAAAGGAGGTAGAGATGGAGGTATGGCGGAAGGAGGAGGAGGGCTGTAGCACATTCCTTGATTCATTCATTCATTCATTCATTCCTCCCCCAAGTCCTTATTCAATGCCCGTCATGTTGAAGGCACGAGGGACACAGTGCCAGGGACACATCTGCCCTCCAAAAGCTTGGGTGGTCCGGTGGGTCAGCTGACGCCGAACCAGTGTGATGCAGGACCCAAAAGGTTCGTGGAAAGGGGGACCAGTACGTTCAAGAAGCTAGTACATTCAAGGAGGTCAGGGGAAGCTCCCGTGAGCAAATGACATTTAAGCTGAAACCTGAAGAGTAAGGAGAAGTTGGCAGTGGGGGAGGGAGGGGGGGAGGAATACTCCAGGCAAAGCTAACAGCAGGGAGAGAGACTTTGGAACACTGAAGAATGACAGAAGCCTGTGCGGATGGAGCGTGACCAAACTGAGTGCCAAATTGGAGAAGGTCTCGAATGCCACTTGAAGGATTGGAGGCTTTAACTTTTTTTTTTTTGTCTTTGTTTTTTTTGTTTGTTTGTTTGTTTTTTTGAGACAGGGAGAGACAGAGCATGAACAGGGGAGGGTCAGAGAGAGGGAGACACAGAATCTGAAACAGGTTCCAGGCTCTGAGCTGTCAGTACAGAGCCCAACGCGGGGCTCGAAATCACGAACCACGAGATCCTGACCTGAGCTGAAGTCGGACGCTTAACCGACTGAGCCACCCAGGCGCCCCAGGATTGGAGGCTTTGTGCTCAGGACTGGAACAGGGGTGTGACATGCCACCAGCTATCACCTCTCATCTAAATAGCCTCGCTAGCCTTCTAGATCTCTTACCCAGCTCTGCGGGCTGCCAAACCATTCTCGTTCATCAGCTAATTAACATCCCCAAAGTCACACCTCCTCTTATCATCCTCCCTTCTTAAAACCCTTCAATGGCTTCCCATTGTTTTTGTGTTTTTTTTTTTTAATTGAGGTGAAATTCTCATAAAATTAACCATTTAGTACACTTTGGACATTCACACCGTCTTGCAACCACAATCTCTTTCCGGTTCCCAAACATTTTCATCTGCCCAGAAGAAAACCTCTTACCCACTCAACAGCCACCCCTACCCACCCTCTCCCCAGCCCCTTGAACCAACTGATTTGTTTCTGTCTCTGCAATGGTGCATGACGGATGGCGTTATAAGCCAGTGAGGAAATTATGGGATATCTAAATACTCAAAACATTAAGTTTTATGGATATAAGTGGGGGGGGGGGAGGGTGTCACTGGGACAGAGAACAAAGGAAACTTCATTTTTACCTGGACTCTTTCCTTTTGACAGGGTTCAGGACGCGCTGATATCCCATACGGCACTTGTAGCATATTGAATATTTGAAGCTGAAGGAAACTGAGAAATAGCATGTACAGGAAGGACTTTGTGGCCTTCCTCTGAAGCAGGTCACGTGAGAGGTACCCTCCTTATACCTGGAGGAAAGGAACGTCCTTCTCTCCATGTGAGGGATGCTGAGAAGAATCGGAACAGGGCTTCCCTGATGTTTCTCCCAGTTTACTGCACTCAGCTCACGTTTTCTTCATTCTATCAGTTTTCTTATTATTTATTTATTTATTTATTTATTTATTTATTTATTTATTTTTGAGAGAGAACGAGTGAGCAGGGGAGGTGCGGGGGTGTGGGGAGGGGGGACAGAGGATCTGAAGCGGGCTCTGCGTGGACCGCAGAAAGCCCGAACTCACCAACTGTGAGATCACGACCTGAGCCGAAGGCAGACTCTCAACCGACTGAGCCACCCGGGTGCCTCTCATTCTATCACTTTCTCCACGACTTTCATCATTAAACCTAGCATAGCAACACTCAGGTTTAACTAACCACTTCTTTAGGTCTTCATTCCTGTATGAAGACGCCCACGTCATGTAAAACTGATTTTATATAAAAGTGTACGTTTTTCTGTTGTTCATCTATCTTCTGTTGCAAGGGCCCCAGCTAAGAAGGTAGAAAGGCAGAGGAGGGAAAAGACCTTTTCCTCCCCTGCAGTTTCTGACAACCACAAAGGGACGGCCGGGATACCTCACTTGCTCCAGAGCAATTAGATGTAGGTGAAATCCTTTACTAAAAGTACAATGGGATTGAGTGGCAAGTTTGGGGCAGACTTTAGGAAACTGGGGCGAAATGCTGTAGTTAATATGACAGCAAGGTTCCAGAACGGATAAGAGAACTTCCAAATCTGCAGGAGGAGCACAGTGCCATTAGAAAGCATGCACTGGGGGGCGCCTGGGTGGCTCAGTCGGTTAAGCGGCCGACTTCGGCTCGGGTCGTGATCTCACGGTCCGTGAGTTCGAGCCCCGCGTCGAGCTCTGTGCTCACAGCTCAGAGCCTGGAGCCTGCTTCAGATTCTGTGTCTCCCTCTCTCTCTGACCCTCCCCCATTCATGCTTTGCCTCTGTCTCAAAAATAAATAAACATTAAAAAAAAAAGAAAGCATGCACTGGGGCACTGGGTGGCTGTCAGTTGAATATCCCAACTCTTGATTTCGTCTCAGGTTATGATCTCACGGTTGGTGAGATCGAGCCCCGCGTCAGGCTCTGAGCTAACAGTGCACAGAGCCTGCTTGAGATTCGCTTGAGATTCTCTCTCAAAATAAACTTAAAAAAAAAAAAAAGAAAGCATGCATCTACAGAGGAGTGATGACATGATTCTTTGGTTTTCACTGGCAATGTTTACAATCTCTGCAGCCAGACTGGAGAGAAGACACAGTCTGGTTTTGCAAGGGATGGACATTGGCCAAAAGGGCAGAGTGAAAACTCACTGAGGTGAGAACTGGATGGGTCAGGATATCCAAGCCATTTGGGAAAGGAAGAGAAGCCCAGAGGGGGCCGCTGGTTACAGCCAAAGAGACCTGGCTGCCATGAGGGTGAAAAGTCTATTCGTAGAAGAACTGGGGAAATGTGAATTATGCATTAAAATGAAGGATCAAGAGAGGTAACAGAATCATTTTACGGGAGGAATGAGAGATTGCAGAGTTTGACCCCCTCCCCTTCCCCCGGATGGCTTTTCTTTAATGCTGAGACTGGTAGAACAGGTGTTAGCTACTCAGTTTCCTCCTTGGGACAGAATGATTGTGAGGGGGTAATACCCCTCAGCTATTGTAAAGAAAAAAAAAAAAAAAAAAAGGTGCCCTTTGGGTCTGCCTTCAGTCTAATTGTGCCGTCTTCCGGGCAGTCTTTACAACGGTCTGAGTAATTTACAATGGAACAAAACAAAAACCCGATCTCCAGCTACTTGCGGGTGCTCTGCTCCTGGGGGTCCCAGAGAAACCCTGCACAAACCAAGGGCAGAGCCGCAGGGGGATTTGGGTTCTCAAAGAGCCACACAGCCTGGGAGGCACACACCACCCTAAGGGACGCGGGTCACTGGACGTGAGCGGATTCCCTCCTCCCTTGGGAAAGAGTCACCGAATGGGATCCCGCAAGTCTACAAGGCGAGGACGGAAGGCGGGAACGACGGCCAGCAGGCGCTCTTCCCTTCCTGACCCGAGACTCCCGAAGCCCACTGCGGGCAGGGAGCAGCCTAGAGCGGTTGCCCGGCAACCGGCTCCCTCGCCTGCTCTCGCGGGAGTCGCCCACAGTGACGCGAGACGCGCGTGGTGCACGGCGGGACCACGCGGCGTTCTCCTGCTGGCGGCTGGCTGGCTACGGAGGTTGGAGACGCGTCCTCACGGCCCAGGCTGGAGTACGACGTGGCCTCCCGGGCCGCAGCCTCCTGGGCTGGCCGCTTGCCGGGGCCGTGGATGGGCCACCGCCTGGAGGTGCGCCGTGGGGTAAGCTCCTTCCGCGCGCTCTGGCCGCGGGACCTCGCGCGTCCCCGTCCTTGAGGCTCGCTTTGGGGCCGGCCACCAGCGCTTGCGACTCCCGCGAGGTGGGGGCCGCAGGACGCTGTGCGCCTGGGTGTGTCGGGCACGTCATAATGGAAAGGCAGTTAGGCGCATAGTAGGTGCGCAGCGTTTGCTGCTTAGCAGTCGCTCCAGCGGTCGATCCTGCGCCTTCTTCGCCGATTCCTGGGCCCCCGTGGGTTCCACGATGCCGCTCCTTCGATGACATTGGGTCTCCTCTGCCAGCTGCCCCTTCCTTGGTTTCTGCTCCTGAGCATTACGTCTCTGTTCAGGATTCAGTTCTTGGCGCTCTTTTAAGAGATGTTGGCCAGCCCTCCCGTCTCCCTGATCACCAAGGTTGTTTACATGGCTCCTAAATGCTGTCGTCGTCAGACAGGACTTCTCCTGTAAGTTCTAGGGCTGCATTTCATGGCTTTGTAGGGCAGCTTTGTGCCTTTTTCCCATATCGCAGACTCCGCCTGAATCTGGCCTCGTGATTTTCGCTTGTCTCCCAGTCTCCCTCCTCCTGTGTGTTGGCTGACTCAGTTCACAACAGTCACTAAGGCATGAAACCGTCAGATTTGACTCGTGACCAGCTCTTCAGCGCCATCATTCCGTGAGGTGGCGGATCCTCTAAAGCCGTCCCCATCCTTCGGTTCCCACGGGTCTTTTCGGGCCCTGTTCCATTTCTTCGTTTAGTTTTCTTCAAACCGGATAATTTCAAAGGGCCGGTCTTCAAGTTTGCTGATCTTTTCTTTTACTTCTCACATCTGCTGCTGAACCCCTCTAGTGAGCTGTTCATTTAATGTACTCTTCAGTCCAGAATTTCTGGCTGGTTCGTCTCCGTAATTCTTTCTTTTCATAGATATTCTCCTTTTGTTCATCTCTTGTTTTCCTGATTTCCTTTAGTTCTTTGGCCGTGATTTCCTGAGCTCACTGAGCACATTTAAGATGGTTGGTTTAAAGTTTGTGTTTAGTAAGTGCAATGCCTGGGCTTCCTTGGGGATGGTTTCAGCCAAATTCTTTTTTTTTTTCTTTTTTTTCCCCGGGAGTGGTCTGTACTTTCCTGTTTCTTTGTGTGTTTCATAATTTTTTTTTGGTGACAACTGTACATTCAAATGTTATAACGTGGTGACTTTCAAAATGTGATTTTCTTAGTCATCGGGGATTGCTAATTTTTGTTTGCTGAGAGCCGGGACTGTGTTACCTTTCCAAACTAATTTTGTAAAATGTGTATGCTTTGTTTTTGTATCATCACTGAAGTTTGTGTTCCGTTTTCTCTGCAGTCAGTAAATAACCTGCCATAGATTTCCTTAAATGCTTGACTCTAAGTTGGGAAGCAGGGGAAGGGAATGCTGTCTCTTCAGGTCTGATAGATGCTCCCCGGGGAAGCCGTTGCCGCCAAGAAGGTCAAATGCACAGCAAGTATCTGTGCTGGTCGTCAGGGATCTGTCAGACTGTCCAAAACGTATAACCCCAAATTTACGGAGGACGAGATTTCCACAGCCTGCCCTGGGGCCAGCAGATTCTTCAGGAATGCAGGCTGCTACCCATACAGCTGCAGCATGTCTGTCTGAGGAACGGGGGGATATTGGCTGGTTTCCACATGCTGCTCGCTTGTGAAGAATCAGCAACCTCTCCGTTCATTTTGGAAGGACTCCTCTGGTTGTTAAAAGTCTCTGGTCATGTTCCAGAATTCCAAAATAGTTGACTCTAATCATTTTTCCCAGTTCAGTGGTTGCTTTGGTGAAGGGACCAACCTTTAGAGCTTCCTACTCCTCTATTTTGTGTGCTGTTACGCTGGGTAGTTTGGTGTTGTTTTTTTTTTTAATGTTTATTTATTTATTTTTGAGAGAGACTGTGAGCTGGGAGGGGGCAGACAGAGAGGGAGACACAGGATCCGAAGCAGCCTCCAGGCTCTGAGCCATTAGCACAGAGCCTGACACGAGGCTCGAACTCATGAAGCACAAGATCATGACCTAAGCCGAAGTGGGACACTTAACTGACTGAAACACCTAGGCATCCCTTGTTTTGTTTTTTTTAATTTGACAGTCTGTGTTTTAAATTGGTCTGTTTAGATAATTTACACTTAATATAAATTTTGGTTGGTTAGGATTTAAGTCCGCAATTTTACTTTTTTCTATTTGTTCCCTCTGGTTTTTTCTGTACTCTCTTGCCTTTTTCCTTCCCTGTTGTGTGATATTTGAACATTTTTTTAGTATGCCATTTTAATATGTCTGAAGGTTTTTTTAATTTTTTTTAACATTTATTCATTTTTGAGAGAGAGGGAGGGAGGAAGCAGGGGAGGGGCAGAGGGAGAGGGAGACACAAAATATGAAGCAGGCTCCAGGCTCTGAGCTGTCAGCACAGAGTGCCATGCGGGGCCCAAACTCAAGAACCGTGAGATCATGACCTGAGCCTAAGTCTGACGCTTAACCGCCTGAGCCACCCAGGCGCCCCTGTCTAGAGGTTTTTAATGTAGCTCTCATTTTATAGGTTTTAGTGGTTGCTTTAGAGGTTGTATTATACATACTTAGGATAATTTACTAGTATCAGTCATTTTACCAGTTCACGTGGAATGTAGAAATTTTACCACCTTTAGGTCTCTTTGCCTTCCTTTATATGAGGCTTTAGTCTTAAATATTACCTCCGCACACATTGAGAACCTCATGAGATGATGTTATAATTTTGCTTTCAGCCATCAAACATAACTAGAAATTCAAGAGATTATATTCACCCAGATATTTACACCAAAAAATGCTTTTTTCTTCATTTCTGTCTGATGTTTCAAGTTTGTTATTTCTTTTTCATTTGAAGAAGTTTCCCTTGATGACTTTTAAAAAAAAAAAAGATTTTATTTTTAAGTAATCTCTACACCCAACGTGAGGCTCGAACTAACAACCCTGGGATCAAGAGTCGCACGCTCTTCTTTTTTTTATTTAAAAAAAAATTATTTTTAACGTTTATTTATTATTGAGAGACAGACACAGAGCGTGAGCAAGAGAGGGGTAGAGACAGGGGGAGACATAGAATCTGAAGTAGGCTCCAGGCTCTGAGCTGTCAGCACAGAGCCCGATGCGGGGCTCGAACTCACAAACTGTAAGATCATGACCTGAACCGAAGTCGGTCGCTTAACCAACTGAGCCACCCAGGCGCCCCAAGAGTTGCACACTCTTCTGATGGAGCTTGCCATCCACCCCCCTTGATCACTTGTTTTGGAGCCAATCTGATGGTGGCAGATCATTTCATTTTCCTTTATTTCATAATGTCTTTATTTCCCCTTTGTTCCTGGAAGATATTCTCACTGGATATAGAATAATGGCTTTTCAGTTCTTTTCTTTCAGCACTTTAAAAATATTTGCCACTTCCTTCTCTCCTCATGATTTCTGATGAGAAATTGTTATTCCTTTGCATTGTTCTTCCCCTGTAGGTAGTATTTTCCCCTGTCAAGGTTTTTTTCTTTATCTTTAATTTTCAGACATTTGATTATGATGTGTCTGGGTGTTGATTTATTTGGGTTTATCCTTTTACGGTTTGCTCAGATTCTTGAATTGATAGGTTTATGTCCTTTGCCAAATTTGGGATATTTCCAGCCATTATTTCAAGTATTTTTTTTTACTTTTTTTCTTTTCTTTTAATTTTTTTAAATTTCCATCCAAATTAGTTAGCATATATTTTTTTAACTTTTTTTAATGTTTATTTTTTTGAGAGAGAGACAGAGCGTGCACAGGGGAGGGGCAGAGAGAGAGGGAGACACAGAATCTGAAGCAGGCTCCAGGCTCTGAGCTATCAGCACAGAGCCCGACACAGGGCTCAAACCCATGAGCCGTGAGATCATGATCTGAGCTTAAGTCCGATGCTTAATTGACCGAGCCACCCAGACACCCCTCAAGTTTTATTTATTTGTTTGTTTGTTTATTTATGAGAGAGAGTGAGACAGCATGCATGCACATGCACAAGCCGAGGAGGGGCAGAGGAAGAGGGGGAGAGAGAATCCCAAGCAGGCTCTAAACCTAGCACAGAGGCTTGATCTCATGACCATTATATCATGACTTGAGCCAAAATCAAGAGTCAGATGCTTAACCAACTGAGCCACCCACATGCCTCTCTTCAAGTATTTTTGTGTCCTTCACTCTTTCCTCTCTTTCTAGAACTCCAGTAAAATGAGTAAGATCTTTTGTTATTTTCCTGTAGACACTTGTTCATTTTTTTCTGTTTTGTCTCTGTTGTTCAGATTGGATCATTTCTACTGATGTATCTTCCGGTTCACTGATTCTTTCCTCTGTTAAATCTTCATTTTGTATTAAGCACATCCTGTGAATTTTTCACTTACTGTAATTTTTCATTCTGAAATTTCTATTTGGGCCTTAAGATATTTTACTTTGATGAGGCTTGCTATTTTCTGGTATCTTTCAAGAGTGTTCATAATTACTTCTGGGAACATTTTTGTGATAGCTGCTCTAAAATCCTTATTTAATAAATCCAACATCTTGTCACCTTAATGTTGGCATCTGTTGGTTTTCTTTTCTCATTGGAGTTGTTTTTCCTGGTTCTTAGTATGAGGAGTAGGTAATTTTGTATTTTATCCTGGGCGTTTTGAATCTTCTGTTTTGAGGCTCTAGTTCCTATGTAAATCTTCTATGTTAGCAGTTAGTCAGTATGTTTATATTCAAAATGCACATTCTGGTCCCTCTATGTAGCCTCTGGTTTGAAGGTAACTTTGTTTTTCAGAACCTTTGCAGAGCTGTTTTGGCCTGCCCCACTAGTGTGCTACCCAGAGGCCGGTTTGAATCCTCAGAGTATTCCACATTGTAGTTCAGTTCTCAGAGCTTCAGAGCTTTTGCTGTGTTGATGCTGGTGGGTTTCACACATGGGCTGCTTAGGGAGGCATGTCCATTACTTCATACCCATATTTAAAGAATCCCTTTTTCTAGATCCTCACTGTCTACTTGAGAGGGGAGGGGGTGCCAGCTTTTTTAGTATTATTCAGTTAGTGCAGGTGGTGGATGATGGGGCTCCTCCCCAGTCTCCTCAGTGCCTGGTGGGGAGGGGAGAGGCTCTACCTCTGCTTTGTTGGTGCAAAGTGGGCCTGGTCTACAGGGCTTCCTCCCACAGTCTCTGCAGTACCTGATGGGAGGGGAAAGGTATGGATTCTTTCCCAGTGTTTGCCTGGAGTAGGGTGGCTGTAGTCAAAAGGGTACCGTCCTGCAGAACTACCCTCTTCCTGGTCATTTGGCTGGAGAGAGTGGGCTTTTCTTGGCACTTTTGTGTTTGGGGTTGCGGGGGTGGGGCCAGGGCCTGTTGGCGTATTCTGGTTGCAGACTGCTCCGTCACCAGAGCCAAGATAGAGAGAAGGCAAAAGAGACAGACCACCCACCCAGGGAACTCACCACTGGGTCTCCTCTCAAGTCCCTAGCCAGTTGGCCTTCTTTTTTCCACCTTTCAAGAGGTTTTTTGATAGTTGCCTCATGTATTTTAAACAGGAGTTTCGGTTGTAATTAGCAAAAGGAATGTGATGGAATGTCCTTAGTCCTTCTTCTGTGGGGCCAGGAACAACATCAGGCGTTTTTAATTGTTTTCTTCATAAGTTTTAGAGTGTTACTCCTCATTTTAGCAGTGATACATTTGCTGCCGTGTGATGAAAATTCCTATCCATGTTGTGTGGGGGTGACGTCTCGTGGCCCCATGCTGTGGCAGGCAGTGAAAACCTGACCCCAGTCCACAGTGTGCAGAACTCCACTCTCCAGCCCCTCTGCCTTTGGACCCTGGCCCATGGGACCTCTCCAGATCTCTCCCCTCATTTCGTCCATCCATTTGGGCCCTGTTCTCCAGGAGGCCAGCCTCAGCCTTGTCACCCTTTGCTGGACTCGCAGTAGTAGGACTGGCAGGAGGAATAGGTGGATAATACGTGTCAAGCACTTAGAACAGCAGCTGGCCTGGGGGAAGCAGTCATTACATGGTGGTCGGTGGCTGTTACACCCTTCAATTTTGGCATAGTCTCCGCTTCAAGTAAAAGACAACCCAAAGTGTCTGTGCTCTCCCACTGAAGTAGGGGAGTCGGATTCTTGTTAGCTTCAGTTTGAAGATGAAATTTTCACTCCTCCAACCGTCTGCAGACATTTATTGAGCACTCACGATGTTGTGCAGCCAAAGACAGACAAATAGTATATATGTGAATGTGCACAATAAAGTAAATAAATGCAGTGAGGGGTGCCTGGGTGGTTCAGTTGATTAAGCATCCGACTTGCACTCCGGTCACGATCTCACGGTTCATGAGTTTGAGCCCTGTGTCAGGCTCTGTGCTGATAGCTCAGAGCCTGACCTGGAGCCCGGAGCCGGCTTCAGTTTCTGTGTCTCCCTCTCTCTCTGCCCCTCCCCTGCTCACACCCCGTTTCTCTGTGTCTCTCAAAACTAAACGTTAAAAAAATAAATGCAATGAAATTAGTCTGTACTAGATAGAACGGGGACCCCAGGGCAAGCGTGGCCATATGTTTCAGGTTGAGGAAGGGTTCACAGAGGTGGTGATGCTCAGGTTGAATCTTAGAACATAAGTAGGTTTTCCCCATGTGAGTAAAGGCATTTCATGCAGAAGCATACATCATTGTGGCAGGTAGTTTAGTGTCCACATAATCTGTGTCATGTCTTCAGGTGGATTGAGATTGTACGCTTAGAGAGGCACACGAGACAGACTCTAACCTAATTTACGAGGTTATGATTCTGGTTTTATCTCTTATCATTTGCATACAGATATTTATAATTTTGCCTGATGGAAAGTATTAATACTTGCACAGTGATACACAGTAACCATTTGAAAGACAAACTTCATGGATCTGACTCTGCAGACAAGACCAGCAGCCGTACACGCATTCAGTCCCAAGTAGAAGGTGAGAAAAAGACCCACTGAGTCACTGATCTGAATGGAGGATGAAGGCAAGGAGTACGGGGTAGCAGATGCCTAAGTGATAGCAACTTGAGATTTTACTGCAGACGTGCTGGATCTCCCCGTAGCCACTGGGCTGCTGATACACCTGTGCGGTCTCCATTTTTAGCTGCCTCGAGCATCTGTTAGAGGCAGAGCCGTTTCTCCACATTTCCATTGCTTTGTCTGGATACAACTTGGCCAGATTCCATTTTATCTTCCATGTGGGGGCCTCTGGGGTGGGATGGCAGCTAAACCGGGCAGCTTTCCCCGCACTGTCACCGGTCTGCTGCTGTCCTCTCGAGCTTCTCTTTTCCTAGGACACTGCTGCCTGGAGGCTGCTGCTAATATCGGGGGCAGCACAGAGGGCCTGGCCCAGAGGCCTCGGAATCTCCCCTGTGTATCTTCCTTCTGCACCACTTTTTCCTGCCTCTGCTTTCATCACAGCCTCTCTTTGGACTGCAGCCTCTCACATTCCTCCACCTGAAACTCTTCCCCAGGCTCCTCTTAGCCCCTGACCCCCTCTGCCTAGGACAAGACTTCCTCACTGAGGCCTTTGCTGGCTGACCTCTTCGGCTAAGTTGTGCCCCCACTGCCCATCCTATGCTGTCACGACAGCCTGGGGCAGATTGTATTCTGCCCCAGAATACAGATATTACTTTGTGCCACACAAGATACAGCACCCCGCCTGCTCTTCTTACCAGATCTCCCACCCTGCGTGCTCTTCTTATCATATAACCTTACTGCTGTTCCCGTCACATGATGGTGGCAGTACGTCTCTTCCCCTAGAACCTGTGCACATCTTTGAGATTGCCTTGACCAAATACAGGAGGACAGAAGTGATGCGTGGTACTTCTCAGGCTAGATCATCAAAATGCCATGCACGTCTACCTTTCTCGCCAGGAGTGCTCACCAGGAGTACGGCCAAGCTGCCGCACTCTGAGGAAGCTCAAACTAACCAATAGGGAGAGACAACAGGCAGAAGAAGCATGGAGCTGTAACGGCCCACGGTTCAGCAGAGGTCCCGGCTGATGGCCGGCACCAGCCTCTAGTATGTGAGCTGCGATACCTCTAGATGATTCCAGCCCCCTACCGTCAGCCACCCCTAGCCTTTGAGTCTTCCTAGCTGAGTTCCCAGACATGGTAGAGCAGAAACAAGCCAGTCCCCTGGAATCACAGAATCCCTGAGGATCATAAAATGAGTGTTTTATAACTACTACATATTCTGTTGGTTTCTTACGCTATTAGTAACTGAAGCAATCCTTTTCTTTTCTACTTCTGTACTTTTCGGTGCATTTCTTTTGGTTTAATGTATGCTCCTTGAGGGCCGGTACTGTGTCTGTAGTGGTCATTGCTGTATCTTGTGTGGCACAAAGAAGGTGGCGGGTGCACAATAAATAATGAATTAATGAATAGGAGCTATGTGTTTCTTCTTTTGATGTGGGTAGACACGTTGGTGTCTGTATGTGCAAGCAGGCACACATGTGTTTCTGCTTCCAGGGTAGCTTCTGGCCTGTGGTTCTGTGCTTAACGTGTTAGTCCCTCCCTCCCCAGGCATCTCCTCTCTCCCTCCCCACCCTGACTGATCTATTGGTGTGAGACGTACTTGATTGTTTCTGCCACCTGGTTTTTTTTTACTTGACAGGTGGTGCCTGTAAAGGTTCACATCACCACTGCAGGGACAAGGGGAGAAAAGGTGAAGAGATAGGAGGCTAGGAGTTCCAGAGACAAACTTGACCCATTTCATAATTTTGTCAATGACAGTCTTGAGAGAATAAATACGAACCTTAGGTTATGTGGTATTTTGTCCTTCAGGGCTGGTCACAGATAGCATAGACTGTGGGGTTAACAGCCATTATGAAAAAGCTTCAGCCTGCCCTCTAGTGGGAAGTAGCGCAATCCTAGTGTAAGTAGGGAAGTAGTAAAATCCTACTATATTCCACTCCCAGGCAACCTGGATCTCGGAACAAAGAAATTAGAGTGTAGGGGCCAGTTCTGTCTTGCTGACGATAATCGGGGCCTACGACATTATCTGGCATTTAGTAGGAGCTCCACTAAGATTTCCCGAACAGACTAAACAACGTGCACTGTTTATGAATGCCAGCACATTTCTCAAGAGCCTCCTGTGTTTAAGACATTAAACCAAGCACTGTAGATGATAGAAATCAGGGCCAGGTAGTTAATATTTTGGGCGTAGAGGCCATATGGTCTCTGTCCTACTCAACTCTGCTGTTGTGGTAGGAAAGCAGCCATAGACAATACATAACCTAATGAGCGTGTCTCTGTTTTAGTGAAATTTTATTTACAGAAACAGGTGGCCTGCTTGCAGGCCATAGTTTGCTGATCCCAATATAAATAATAGTATAAATAATAAAAATGGGGATGTTTCTAGTTGGGTTCACCAGTAACTCCCATTGCCAAATCCCCTAGATCCTTTAAAAATGTTTTTTTCAGTATGAAGTATTTCAAATCTCAGAAATGTACAGAGGACAATATAATGAATACCTCATTCATCTATCACCCAGATGTACCAAATGTTCATATTTTGCCATGTTTCAAATCTTGAAAAATAACAATACATTATAGGTACAATCGAAATTCCTTTGCGTAGGCCAACTGGATGCCATTCTCTTCTTTCTCTTCCTGTCCGGAAGTGAACATAATGTTGAAGTTTTGTGTTTTCTTCCCATGCATGCAGTTACGTTCTTAATATATACGTAGGTATTCATATTAGGTGTATTATTGTTTAGCATCCTTTAACTTTGCATGCATCGTTATGCCACTTTGCTTTTCCACTTACCATTGTTTTTGACATTTATCCATATACTATGTGTACAACACTGAATTATTTTTAATGGGAAGTGCTTTTTGCACACTGAGAAATCTTGGCCTGTCCCAAGGTCACAAAGATTATCTCCTATGTTTCCTTCTATAAGTTTTATAGTTTTACCCTTTGTTAAATTTTCTGATCCATTTTTAACTAATTTCTACATCCATGTGGGGCTCGAACTCATGACCCCAAGATCAAGAGTCATATGCTCTACCAACTGAGGCATCCAGGTGCCCCTCTCTGATCCATTTTCAATTAATTTTTGTGTATGGTGTGAGGTAGGGGTTGAGATTAATTTTTCCCATATGGGTATCTTGTGTGGGCATTTTATAATATGTTTACAAATTCTATGATACTCCTGTCTTCAAAAGATAGAACCCAATTCTCTTCTCTTAGGTGTGGACTGTACTTAATGACTTGATCTTAATGAGTAGAATGTGATAGAAATGATGTTATGTGACCCAAGATTAAGGCATAAAAGGCATTTTGGCTTCCCCCTTGCTCTCTCTCCTTGATGATTCACCCTGTGGGAAGCCAGATGTCATTATGGAGAGGTCCACATGGTGAAGAACTAGGCCTTCTGCCAATGGCTGGCAAGGAACTGAGGCCTTCTCTAAATGCTAAGTGAGTGAGCTGTCTTGAAAGCAAATTCTACCGCACTAGTTGAGCCTCCATATGACTGCAGCCCTCACTGATGTCTTGACGCCCACCTCCTGGAAGATTCTGAGCCAGAACCACCTAGCTAAGCCACTCTCAAATTCCTGACTCACAGAAACTGTAAGATAAGAAACGTTTGTTGGGGCGCCTGGGTGGCGCAGTCGGTTAAGCGTCTGACTTCAGCCAGGTCACGATCTCGCGGTCCGTGAGTTCGAGCCCCGCGTCAGGCTCTGGGCTGATGGCTCGGAGCCTGGAGCCTGTTTCCGACTCTGTGTCTCCCTCTCTCTCTGCCCCTCCCCCATTCATGCTCTGTCTCTCTCTGTCCCAAAAATAAATAAATGTTGAAAAAAAAAAAAAAAAGAAAAGAAATGTTTGTTGATTTAAGCCAGTAAATGGTGGGAAGCTATGCAGTAATACGTAACTAATAGGTCCAATGTCCTAGCATCTTCCCCTTTGAATTACAATGGTGCCTATATTGAACATCAGTTGACTACATATATATTAGTCTTTTTCCTGGATTCTCTATTCTGTTCCAGTAATCAATATGTCTGTGTTTATGCCAATAAATACTGCCTTGATTGCTATGACTTTTACTATAGTCTTGAAGTCAGGTAGTGCAAGTCCTCCAACTTTGTTATTTCTTTTGTCAAAATTGATTTGGCTATCCTGGGTTCTTTTGCATATCCATATATATTTTATTTTATTTATTTTTTTAATTTTTATTCATTCATTTTTCAAGAGACAGAGAGAGACAGAGTGTGAGAGGGGAAGGGGCAGAGAGAGGGTGACACTGAATCCAAAGCAGGCTCCAGGCTCTGAGCTGTCAGCACAGAGCCCGACATGGAGCCCGAACCCACGAACCGTGAGATCATGATCTGAGCCGAAGTCGGACGCTTAACCGATCAAGCCACCAAGGGGCCCCTCCATATATATCTTAAATCAGTTAGTCCATGGGGCGCCTGGATGGCTCAGTTAAGCGTCTTTGGCTGAGGTCATGATCTCATGTTTCGTGAGTTTGAGCCCCGCCTTGGGCTCTGTGCTGACAGCTCAGAGCCTGGAGCCTGCTTCGGATTCTGTGTCTCCCTCTCTCTCTGCACCTCCCCCGCTTGCACTCTGCCTCTCGCTTTCTCAAAAATAAATAATCAGTCCATTTATACAAGAAAAAAAACCTACTGGGATTTTCATTGGTATTGCACCAAATCGATAGTTCAACATGAAGATAGTGGCTATCTTAGCAATATTGAATCTTCTAACACATGAACATATATCTCTCCATTTATTTAGATCTTCTTAAATTTCTCTCAAAAACACTTTGCAGATTTGTGTGATGTTTTAGTGTAGAGGTCTTGTACATATTTTGTTAAATTTATTGCTGTTTTTCAAGTTTCTATGCTATTATAATTGGTATTGTATTTTTAAGTATAAAATTTTAATTATTGCTAAAATTGATTTTTATATATTGACACTGTTTTCATGTACTTTTGCTCAGTTCACTCATTAGCTCTAGCAGGTCTTTTGTAGATTGGGTAGGATTTTCTTTGAACACAAATCATTTTCTCTGCAAATAAGGAACACCTTTGCTTCTTCCTGTCCAATTTGCATGTCATTGCGTTCTTTTTCTTGCCTTGATTGCCCTGGTAATGTTGAATAGAACTGATGAGAGTGGACATCCTTAACTTGTCCCAGTCTTTCCTCGTTAAGTGTAGGCTTAATTAAGTGTACAGCTCATTCGCTGTAGGCTTTCTAACATGTCCTTTATTAGGTTGAGGAAGTTCCTTTTTTTCCCTAGCTCACTGGGAAATATTTTTACTTCATCATAAATGGGTGTTGAATTTTGTCCATTGCTTTTTACTGACTGGATCCTCTGCCTTTTAATTGGAGTGCTTCTACCGTTAACTTTAATGTAATTATTGACATTTTAGGTTTGCTTTTATCCTCTTGCTGTCTGGGATTTGCTCTTTGTTCCTGTTTCCCTCTCAGTTCTGCATTCTTTTGGATTAATCCAGTACTTTTTGTTATTCCATTGTCTCCTTTGTTGACTTGTTAGCTTGACTCTTTGTTTTGCTACTTTAGTGATACTTTAAAGGTTTTAGTATTCATCTTTAACTCATCAGAGCCTACAAGTAATAGGTGGACACATCATATATATGGCTTAAAAACCTTTTTTCCCCTGTCTCCCCATCTTAAAAACTTTTTAATATTATACTTTCATCCCTACCTTTATGGCCCCTTGTGCTATTGTTATTATGTATTTTACTATTACTCATGATACAAGCCCCTCAATACATTGTTATTGTTTTTCCAAGATTTATTGAGATATCATTGACATATTGACAAAGTTCAAGGTGTACAAATTGATGATTTGAAACATGTATATATTGTAAAATGATTACGATAAAGTTAGTTAATACCTCCATTCCCTCACATAATTACCATTTATGTGTATGTGTGGTGATAATATGTCTTAACAAATTTCAAGTATACAATACAGTATTGTTAATTATAGTCATCATAATATACACTAGATCACCAGAACTTGTTCATCTTACGGCTGAAAGCTCTGACCAACATCTCCCCATTTTCCTCACCTTCCGGGCCCTGGCAATGACCATTCTATTCTCTGGGAGTTTGATTTTTTAATATTTATTTTTCTATGTTTATTTATTTATTTTGAGAGAGAGAGTGCAGGCAGGGGAGAGGCAGGGAAAGAATCTCAAGCAAGCTCTGTATTGTCATCACAGAGCCCAGTGCGGGGCTCGAGCCCATGAAGTATGAGCTCTTGACCTGAGCTGAAAATCAAGAGTCAGACGCTCAACCAACTGAGCCACCCAGGTGTCTCTCTATGAGTTTGATTTTTTTAGATTCCACATATAACTGTCTCTGACTTATTTCACTTAGCATAATTCCCTCAAGATCTAGCCATGTTGTCACTAAAAGCAGGGTTTCTTTCTTTTCATGGCTGAATAATATTTCCTTCCATGTCCATACCACATTGTCTTTATGCAGTCACCTGTAGATGGACACTTGGGTTATTTCCATGGCTTGGTTATTCTAAAGAATGCTGCAGGGAATGAACATGCAGAAACAGCTCTCTTCAAGGTCATGATTTCATTTCCTTTGGACATACACCCAGAAGTGAGATTACTGGGATATATGGCAGTTCTGTTTTGTATGTTTTTGAGGAACTGCCAAACTGTCTTCCACAGCAGTATTTGAGGGTTCTAATTTCTCTATATCCTCACCAACACTTACTTTCCTTTTATTATTATTATTATTATTATTATTATTATTATTTATTATAGTCATCTTAGTAGGTGTGAAATGGTATCTCATTGTGTTTTCATTTACATTTCCCTTATGACTAATGGTACTGATTTCATGTCCTTGTTGGCCATTTGTGTATCTTTGGAGAAATATCTGTATGAGTCCTTTGCTTATTTTTTAATTGCACTATTCCTTTTGTTGTTGTTGACTTGCAGAGATTTGCTGTATATTCTGGATGTTAAACTCTGATCAAGTACCTGATCTGCAAATATTTTCTCCCATTCTGTGGACCGGCTTTGCACATTCTTGATAATCCTCTTTGATGCACAGGGTTTTTTGTTTGTTTGTTTGTTTATCTTGTTGAAGCCCAGTTTAGTTCTTCTTTTGTTGTAATGCTTTTGGTATGAAAGCCAGTGTCATGAAGAATTTACCCCTTTGTTTTCTTTTAGAAATTTTATGGTTTTAGCTTTCATATTTAGAATTGATTTCTTTTCAGTATTGTTTTGCATATTTGGAACCCTTGCAGTTCCTTAGGAATTTGAGGATTGACTCTATTTCTGCAAAAAAAAAAAAAAAAAGCTACTGAAATTCGGATAGGGATTGCATTGAATCTGTAGATTGCTTTGGGTAGGATTGCCATCTTAACAATAAGTGTTCCAATCAATAGGGGTGTCTTTCTATTAGTTTAGGTCTTCTTTAATTTCTTTCAGCAATATTTTTTAGTTTTCAGTATGCAAATCTTTGGTAAAATTTATTCCTAGGTATTTTAGTATCTTAGATTTTACTGTAAATGGAATTATTTCCCCAGTTTTTTTTTGATTATTTATTGCTGATGTATACAAACAAAATTTAAGACAATTGATTTTTGTGAGATCTTATATTCTACAATTTTGTTGATTTTATTAGCTCTAGTGACTCTTTTGTGAATTCTTTGGGATTTTCTGTATAGGATTGTGTCATCTACAAATAGAGATGGTGTTATTTCTTCCTTTGGAATGTGGGTGTCTTATTTCTTTTTCTAGTCTAGTATCTCTGGTTAGAACTTCCAGTTCATTGTTGAATAGCAGTGGCTAAAGGCTGCATCCTTGTTCTTTATTTTATGGATGCTTTCAGTCTTTCATCACTAAATATGCTATTAAATGTAAAGTTTTCATAAATACCTTTTGTCACCTTGAAGAATTTTCTATTTCTGCTTTATCATGACAAGATGTTGGATTTTGTCGAATGCCTTTTCTACATTAATGGAGATGAGTATGTGTTTTTCCTTTATTCTATGAATGTGGTGTATTACACTGATTTTCATATATTGAACCAGCCATACATCCTTAGGATAAATCCTACTTGGTCATGATATTTAATACTTTTTATATGCCAGATTCGGTTTGCTGGTATTTTGTTCAGGAGTTTTGCATCTCTTTTTTTTTTCCAAGTTTTTATTTAAATTCTAGTTAGTTAACACATATGGTAGCATCTATCTTCATAAAAGATATTGGTCTATAGTTTTCCTGTGATGTCTTTATCTGGTTTTGGTATCTGCCCTCTAGAATGACTCGCAAAGTGTTCCTCGTCTTCTGTTTTTTGGAAGAATTTGAGAATAGTTGGTGGTAATTTTTTTAAAAAGTTTATTGTATTTTGAGAGACAGAATGCACGCAGGAGAAGGGCACAGAGAGAGGTAGAGAGAAAATCCGAAGCAGTCTCCACACTGTCAGCGTGGAGCCCAATGAAGGGCTCAAGCTCATGAACCATGAGATCATGACCTGAGGTAAAATCAAGAGTAGGACGCCTAACCGACTGAGCCACCTAGGCACCCCATTGGTAGTTCTTTAAGTATCTGGTAGAATTCACCAGTGAAGCCATCTGGTTCTTGTCTTTATTTGTTGGGAGGTTTTTGGTTATTGATTCAGTCTTTTTACTTATTTTAGGTCTATTGAGATTTCTGCTGCATCTTTAGTCAGTTTAGATAATTTGCATATTACTAGGAATTTGTCCATTTCATTTAGACTATCTCATTTGTTGGTGTACAGTTATTCATAGTATTCTCTTATAATCCTTTTTCATTTCCATAAGGTTGATAGTGTTCCCACTTTCATTTCCGATTTTAGATATTTGTGTCTTCTTTTTTTGTCAGCCTGTCTATAGGTTTGCACATTTTGTTGATATTTCCAAAGAACCAACTTTTTGGTTTTTATTGATTGTTGTTTTCTATTCTGTACATTAATCTCCATTCTAGTCATCATTATTTCCTTCTGATAGCTTTGCGCATAGTTTGCTTTTTTTTCTAGTTCCCCATAGTATAAAGTTAGGTTATTGATTTGAAATCTTTCCTGATTTTAAAATGTAGGCATTTACAACTATACATTTCCTTATGAACACTGCCCTCACAGCATCCCAAAGATTTAATTGTGTTATCTTTTCATTTGAATTTGTCTTTTTAAATTTCCCTTGTGATTTCTTCTTTGACCCATTGTTCAAGAGTGTTAATTGTTTAAGAGTTTAATTTCCACCAACTTGTGCATTTTTTCAATTTTCCTTCTGTTATTGATTTCTACCTGTGTTCCTTTGTGGTCAGAGAAGATACATTGTATTAAAATCTTTTAAAATTTATGGAGACTTAGTTTGTAGTCTAACTTATGCCATATCCTGGAAAATATTCCATGTGTATTTAAGAAGGATATGTATTCTGCTGTTGTTGGGTACACTGTAGTTGTTTTATAGTATTGTTCAGGTGCTCTAGTTCCCTGTTGAGCTTCTGTGTAGATAGTCTATCCATTGAAAATAGTACATTGACTGTTACTGTAGAACGGTCTATTTCTTCCTTCAATTCCTTCAATTTTTTGCATCATATAATTCAAGGCACTATGTTTTTGTTGCATGTATGTTTATAATTGTTGTATCTTCTTGATAAAATTGGTCCTTTTATCAGTAGATAAGGTCTCTTTGTCTTATAATAGTTTTAGTCTTTTTTGTGTGGAATTAGTGTGGTTGCAACTCCCAGGTCTCTCTTGGTTACTGTTAGCATGAAATACCTTTCCTTTCCAATCTTTGATTCTCAACCTATTTGTATCTTTGCATCTAATGTGAGTCTTTTGAAGACAGCACCTAGTTGGATCATGTTTTTTCTCCATTCTGCCAAACTGCCTTTTGACTGAGATTTTTTATTTATATTTAAAGCAGTGACTCATAAGGAAGGCTTTCTTTTCCTTTTTCCTATTTGTTTCCTGTATGTGTTATACTTTTTTTTTGTTCTTCATTTTTTCCCATTACTGCCTTCTTTTGTATTTAGTTACTTTTTTTTATAGTGAACCACTTTGATTCCCTCTCATTTCTTTTTGCAGGTATTTTAAAAATATTTTCTTTGTGGTCACCATGGAATTACATTCATCATCTTAAATGTATAACAGTCTAGTTTGAATTGATAACAACTTAAGCACACAAAAATTCTGCTTCTATACAGCTCTGCCACCCATTATTGTTGTCACAAATTACATCACTATATATGGTGTGGTCAATAACACAGATTTACAATTACTTTTTATTCATTTGTCTTTCATGTAAGAAATAAAACATGGAACTACAAACCAAAATACAATAAGGCTTTTGTATATGCCCATTTAGTTAGAGATCTTTGTTTTTTCATACAGCTTTAAGTTACTCATATCCTTTCATTTCCATCAAAAGGACTTACTTTAGCATTTTTTGTTAAATGGGGGTTTTAGTGTTATCAAATTTCCACAGTTTTTGTAACTATGAATAAGTTAATTTCTTTTTAATTTTTGAAGGAAATTTTTCCTGGATATAAAATTCTTGGTTGACAAGTGCATTTGTTACCACTTAAAAAAAAATTGAGGTGTAAACATAGAACACTGTGTAAGTTTAAGGTGTACAGTGTGTTGATTTGATGTATTTGTATATTGCAATAAGATTACCACCATAGCTTTAGCTAAGACTACTGTCATGTCACATAATTAACACTTTTGGGTTGAGAACAATTAAGTACTAGTCTTTGAAGTTTATAATACTGTATTGTCGACTGTAACCACTGTGTTGTGTGTTAGATCTCCAGAAGTCATTTTTCTCTTGGTTGCAAGTTTGTACACTTAAAATAACATCTCCTTGATTCCTCCACCCTCCAGTGTCTAGTAATCACCATTCTACTCTGTTTCTAGGAGTTTGGATTTTTTGGATTCCACATATAAGTAATATCATATAGTATTTGTCTTTCTCTGACTTATCTCACTTAGCATAATGTCCTAAGGGTGCATCCATGTTGTCTCAAGTGGCAGGATTTCCTTTTCTGATGGTAAATAGTATCCCCTTGCATGCATATACCACATCTCTTTTATCCATCCTTCCACTGATGGGCACTTAGGTTGTTTCTACATCTTGGTTGTTGTAAATAATGCTGTAGTAAACATGGGAGTGCAGATGTCTTTCAATGTATCATCTCTCTGCCTTCTGGTTTCAGGTCGTAAGTCAGCTGGTAATCTTACTGAGATCTCTTGTACTTGACAAGTCACTCCTGTCTTGCTGCTTTCAAGACTCTGTCTTTTTTTTTTTTTTTTTTTTTTTTTGCAGCTTCATGGTTGGTTTTGGCCAAACTTTTTACTTAGTATTCTGTAGTTGCTTAACACACACTTAAATGGTCTTATTGGGGGAGGGGAAAGGGGAGGTTCTTGTAGATTCCCAAGGAAATGTCAGAAAGGCAAAATATGGCCAGCATTATCCATTTGCTTTTTTGGATTTACTGGGTGAATAGCACTTTCCTTACATAAAAGCATCTGATCTCAGGTTTTACATACTGAGAACATGGAGATTTCAGTTTGAAGACACTCTGAAATCCTAAGAGTAGCATATCCCGACCACCCTCTAATAGCTAGCTTGTTTGTATAGGCAGAAGAATTCCACCTCTCCATTTTAGATGGCTAGATGTTTGTGGAAGGTCCTAGAATTGCTTGCCTCATTTACTGGGAAAAATCAAGATATAGGAAGTGACCTTTAGGGACACTTTTACTTGGAAAATTACAACACTAGTACACAAGTCAAGTCTTAAACACATTTAACATTTGCTTACTGAAAGCAATGTCATAAAGTCAAATAAGATTCACAGATTTTACTTTTTTCCCTCACAAGAACATAAAAATTATGGAAGGGGAACTTAACAGGAAATTTAAAAAAGGTAACACAATTTTTCCTTTTAGTAGTCCTTGGGTAGTTATGACAGAAAAGGTTCCACTGTTTTGTTTGTTTCTTTGAACGGGGATTTTGGTCCAAAGTTTTGTTTGCTTTTAATACCTGCTTCTGCCTCCCCCTCTATCAGATCGGCTTCCTCCACGGCCACCACTTCTTGGTGCTCCATGGCTTGAACTGCTGTAGGAATCACGTGGAGGAGGGTACCCCCTTTCCATAGAAGGGGGAAGCCCTCTTTCTTGTCTGCCAACCCGATCACGACCACTTGAAGACTCTTTGTCTTTATACAGTTTGATTATAATGTATATTGGCGTGCATCTTTTTGAGCTCACTTTATTTGGAGTTTGTTGACTTCTTGGATCTGCTGAGTAGTATCTTTCA
Organism: Puma concolor; assembly: GCF_028749965.1. Classification (NCBI taxonomy): domain Eukaryota; kingdom Metazoa; phylum Chordata; class Mammalia; order Carnivora; family Felidae; genus Puma; species Puma concolor. The sequence continues at coordinate 10,160,089 of NC_141682.1, forward strand.
CCAAATTTGGAAGGTTTTCACTATTACTTCTTCAAATATTCTTTCTGCCTTTCTCTCTCTCTTCTTTGAGACTCCCATAATGCATGTGTTCGTCTTCTTGTTTTTGTCCCACAGGTCTCTTAGTCTCTGTTTATTTTTTTCTCAATCTTTTTTCTTTCTGCTTCTCGAACTGGATAATTTCAGTCAAGTTTGGTGATTCTTCTGCCTGCTCACATCTGCTCTTGAAACCATCTAATGAATGTTTTATTTCAGTTAATGTACTTTTAGCTCCAGAATTTTTTTGGTTCCGTTTTGTAAGTTATCTCTTTATTAGTATTCTCATTTTGCTTAAACAGCATTTCCCTGATTTCCTTTAGCTCTTTGCCCATAGTTTCCTGTAGTTCTTGAGCAGATTTAACACTGTTCTTTTAAAGTCTTTGTTAAGTCCAAGGTCTGGAAATTCTCAGGGCCAATTTGTGCCAGTTTATTTTTGTTACCTTGAGTGGACCCCACTGTCCTGTTCCTTTGCATGACTTGTGATTGTCATCGAAACCTGGACATTTGTATAAAATGATATAGTAACTCTGGAAATCTGATCTCCCCCTGCTTTGCTGTTTGCTGGGGTTTGTAAAAATTAAATCACTGAAGGTTGTAATAGTCCTCTTATTTAGTGTCTTTTCCAAACTATTTTTGCAAACTGTATCATTGTCATGTGTGATTGCTGAAGTCTGTCATGTTGACTTGTATCCAGCTAATGTTTTGACAGAGATTTCCTTGAGTACCAGGAGCTAAATATGGACGGGAAAAAAAACCCACTTCTAGTCTTTGTGGATTGCCTCCATGCTACAGCTTTTCTTCAACACTTGTCCAGGCCTACACTGATCTAGGATCAGGCCAAAGTGAAAACTTCGGTCTTGTCAGATACATTCTGAGCATGCATCTTGCCTTGGGCATGCATGTGGCCTTCTAAATCCTCTGTTATACATGGGTGATTATGAATGCCCTGATTTCCCATAGAAACTCCCACAATTTCCCTCCCAAACTTTAGTCAGTCTGTATTAGTCTGTTAGGGGATTACCATAACAAAATACCACAGACTGGATGGCTTAAACAATAGAAATTAATTTTTACACAGTTCTTGGATGCTGAAAGTCCAAGATCAATGTGTTGGTAGGGCTGGCTTCTCCTGAATCCTCTTGGTTGCAGTTGTTTGTCTTCTGGCTCTGTTCTTACATGGTCTTTGTACACAGACATCCCTGGGGTCTCTACCTCTTCTTATAAGGACACTGGTCATGCTGGATTAGGGCTCCACCCATATGACCTCAATGAAATTTAATTACCTCTTTAAGGAACCTGTCTCCAAATAGAGTCACTTGAGGATTGGGGTACAGCATATAAATTTGGGGGGAACAAAATTCAGTCCATAACAGTGGTTCATTGTGTGTCTCAACTGTAACCTTTTGCCCCATGCATCTGTGGTTGCTTGTTTCCTTTGCAATGTTTTCAAGCAGTGCCCGCTGTTTTTCCAGCCTGAATGAGTTCCAAGTTTGGCAAAATAGAGATGAGTTCCTGCATCATTCCCTCAGGTAGCCCCCATATAGAGCTGATATACATAGTAATTTGCAAATAAGGTCTGCTGTGCTTTGTGGAACCAGGAACCAGGTCCCCACACTAGGAATGCAGGTTTCTGTCTTGAAGATTACTGCCAAGATGGGGAGTAGGTGGGAGAAGGGCAAGTAAAAACATTACAAAGATTTCCACCACTTTAAAATTGCAGTTTTTTTGATTCAGCATTTGTTTCATTGATGTAAACCTTTGATTGTTTTCCAGAGTGCTGATAAAGTTGGTTCTAACAGTTACTGCTAGTTTTGTGTTCTGTTTTGTTTTCATTTGTTTGCTTTTGATGTTTCTGTTGGAGGCTGGGAGCTTGAAGCTGTCTACTCTGCCATTTTGCTTATGTCACTCAATTATGTCTTAAAGAGATTTAAATAATGGGGGAGGGAGGGAGTCATAAATATCTACCTATGTAGTTACCATTTCCAGTGCTCTTCATTCCTTTGTGTAGATCCAGGTTTCCATCTGGAATTATTTTCCTTCTCCCTGAAGCACCATCTCTTATACTGTTTTCACTTGTTTATATTGTTTTACTGTTTATAACATTTCTTATACTGTTAGTTTGACACTGACACTAAATTATATTGTTAGTTTTGTATGTCTGAAGACCTCTTTTAAAAAAAGATATTTTCACCAGGTATATATATCACTCTAGATTTAGTTTTTTCTCTTAGTACTTTGATGTTGTTACTCTCCTGTCTTCTCTCTTGCATTGTTTCCAACAAGAAATTTGGTTATTATCTTTATCTTTGTTCCTCTGTAAGTAACATGTGTTCTATCTCTAGCTGTCTTTAGGGTCTTACCTGTGTCACTGGTTTTGAACAATTTGGTTATGATGTGACATTACCATGTGACTTGTTATAGTTCTCTTTGTTTCTTGTACTTGAGGTTGAGCTTCAGATATGTGGGTGTATATTTTTCATTATGTCTGGGAAGTTTGAGGCCATTATTTCTTATATTTTTCCATATCTGTAGTTATCTTTTTGAACATATGGAATACAGTTAAAACAACTTTCATTGTCCTCTGATAATTTTAACATGTGTGTCAGTTCTGGGTTAGTTCTGATTGATGACTCTTCTTTTGGTGAGTCGTGTTTTCCTGCTTGTTTATATTCCTGATAATCTTTGTTTGGATGTTAGACACTGTGAATTTTATCATGTTGAGTACTGGTCATTTTTTTATCCCTGTACATTTCTTAAACTTCATTTTGGGATGCAGTTAAGATCCTTGAAAACAGTTTGATCCTTTTAGGTTTTGCTTTAATGATTTATAAGGTAGGTCCAGAGCAGTACTCAGTATAAGGCTGATTATTTCCCATCACTGAGGCAGCACCTTCCTAATACACCCCTAGCATTTAAAAGAAACTTAGTCATCTTCTAGCCTACCTTGTTTCTGATGGGAAGCTGTGTTATTCTCTTAGTTGCTTTGTAGTTTGTTCAACTTCATGAATCTTTATGTTACAATTTTCATCACATTTGGGAAATTCAGACATTATCTTTTAAATATTTCCTCCTGCCCCAGTCTCACTTTTCCTTGTTACAGTCCAGTTACACAACATATGTAGACTATTTGATATTGTTTCATAGGTCCTGGAAGGTCTCTCCATTATGAGATCAGTTCTACTGATCTGTCTTTAAGTCCACTGACTTCATTTTGCTGTCTCCAATCTGATGTTAAGCTTATCTGGTAAAAAATTTCAATTATTGCTTAGTTTTAGTATTTGTTAGTTTCTTCCTTATAATTTCCATTTCTCTGCAGATTCCTTATCTGTTTACTCATTAAGACCATACTTTCCTTTAATTCTTTGGATGTATTTATAATAGTTACTTTAAGATCTTGGTTGGCTAAATCTAACATTTAGACCATCTTGGGTTCATTTCTATATACTGCTTTTTTTCTTTCTTGACTATGGATCTCATTGTTTTGTTTCTTTGTGTGTCTCAATGGCTTTTCATTGAATATTGTATGCTGTCAACAATACTCTGGAGTCTCTTATCTCTCCATGAGATATAGGGATTCTTGTTTTGGCAGGTAGTGTAATTACTGGCTAATGACCTTATATTTGTTTACACTTGGTTTTTTGTTTTGTTTTTACAGATACGGCCCCACTGACTTGGTGAGACTCAACCTCCAAACTCATTGCTTGTGGATCTTGTCATGGTTTGATTTTAGAATTTATTAAGGCAGACCTAGAGTAGGTCTTACTCTAGACTGTGGTCCTTACCTCAAGTTGTAGCCTTTCTGTTGTTTCAGCTGGATTCCAAGGATGTTAAAAATGCATTTATGAGATCTCTCCATTTTGGTAGGGCCAGAACTCCCCTGGCAATGCTCTTACCCCAGGATTGCTCTAACTCTAGTATTTCTGTTATAATCTTAACCCATTTAGTGCTTTGCTTTCTGGTAATCCTCAGGTGGTCTCTCTGTGCATATACAGCCCAACTATATTATTCAGGGTTCTCCAGAGAAACAGAGCCAATAGGATGGATACACACACAGTATTATTAGGAATTGGCTGAAAAGTCCCAAGATCTATAGTCAACAAGCTGGGGGGACCCAGGAGAGCCAAGGGCATAGTTTCAGTCCAAGGCCAAAGGCCTAAGAAGCAGAAGAACTGATAGTGAGTTCCAAGTTCAAGTCTGAAAGTAGGGGAGAGAAGACAGATGTTCCAGCTCAAAGCCAGGCAGAAAGAATTCTTACCCAGGCCTTTTGTTCTATTCAGGCCTTCAACAGATTGGTTGAGGCTTACCAACCAATTCCCCTGTGGAAGGGGAATCTTCTTTACTTAGTATACCAATTCAAATGTTAATCTCATCCAGAAATACTCTCACAGGCATCCCCAAAATAATCTTTAACCAAATATCTGGGCACACTGAGCCCCAGTCAAGTTGAGACATAAAATTAACCATCACTCCAGCCTCCAGCCACAGATTTTTGGGGAACTCACACATAGACTTCTGGAACTCCCTGTCTGCATGACATCCTCCTTTCTCTTGCTCTGCCCAGTGGTTTCCAGCAATTTGAGCAATCCTGAAGTCTGATTTTTGCCTCCTCAGCCCTACTCTAGCTGTCTGCACTGAACTTGGGAAATTGTCCCCAAGTAGAGGAACTAGGTGATTTTCAAGGCTCACTCAGGAGCGTCCTCTCAGGGATCAGTCTTGAGCTTCTGTTGTTCTCTGTCTGACAGTAGTTGCCTCATAAATTTTGTCCATTTTTATAGTTGTTTATGGTGGAAGGACTGGCCTGGAATCACTTAATTATGGCTAGAAAGGTGGTTAATTTTTCAGCGGCCTTTATAGTATTTTATGATATGAATTATACACTGTCCATCTGTTCTTGGGTTGGTAGGCATTAGACATTTAGGGTTGTTCAGATTGCCAGTAATGCAAATGATGCTGCAATGGCTGTCTTTGTACCCAGAAGTGGAACTGCACAGTTAGGAGGTACCTGTTTCTTCACTCTTACTAGATATTGCCAAATTGCTCTCCAAATCATAGTTTTACAAATCCACAAACAGTATGTAAGTTCCATTTGTTCCATATTCTTGCCACAATTTGATCTTGTTGAACCATTAAATTTTTCTCCTTGAGCAAAGGAATGCAAAATTTTTACTACCGTAAAGCCTTCCTAGATTACTAGTGAGGTTAAACATGTATGTATACATACATATACGCATATGTATACGTGTACATATATATTTACTTATTACTACCTATTTGGGTTTCCTATTCAATGAATTAATTTTTATATCACTTGTACTTTTTTACATTTGAGTCTTTTTGTTACTGATTCCTTATAAATTTCATTTATGTGTTTTTTTATATGAGGTTTATTTGCTTATATGAGAGTGGTTTTTTTTCTCAGTCTTAATTAGCTTCTCTTTTAGCACCTGTGTTGTCTTTTCCCATACAGGAGTGTTAACATTTTAATGTAGTCATACTTATCTGTATTTTACTAAATGATTTGCAGGTTTTGTGTGTCCATTTCTTCGACTTGTAAACACTGGGGTGCCCTGGGGCTCAGGTCTCAGACCTCTCTCGATCTACATTAATTCCAAAGTAATCTTAGTCTCCCAACATGTATACACTGATGGCTTTTATGTCTGGCTCTTCCTCTGAATTCCAGTAATATATGATAATTTAAAGGACCCTTGCTGAGCTAGATACTTTCTTTTTCCTTAGTATCCCAATTCTTGAATGGGAAGTCTGCAGTCACTGCCTCCATTTCCTCGTCTTCCATTTCATTAACTCACTGAAGCTTGGCTTTTGTCCCGCCATTCCGCTGCTGCTGTTGACATTTGTTCCTAAATAACAGCCCATCCCTTTGCTTGTCAAATGAAGCCTTATGTGAAATCAAACAGAAGCCAAATTGCCCTTGCAGTGGGTTGGGGAGAACTGCGTGCCTTTCTCATCTCTTCAAATTGCTCCAGAGGCATCTTTACCGAGTCCTGCCTATCTTTCCAACCTCTTCATTCCCTCAAACTTCCCAGTCTCCAGCCACATTGAACTGTTCGGAGACTCTTGTATCATACTCCTTTCCATCTCGGTGCCTCTGCACAGTGCTCCCGTATTTGCCTTGAACTTGCTTTAGCCAGTTCTCTCCCCTCTAGTAACACCTCCCAGCCTATCTACTTCTTTATCATTCCCTCTCTCTTTTGTGCGTCTGTTATCACACTGGCCACACTGAATTGTAGCTTTCTACTTACACCTATTTCTTCTCTACTAAAGAGAAGGCTTGTAGAGATCAGAGACCCTGGCTTTTCCCCTTTCATCTCTTCAGTGCAGATTAGCAGTGGAGTGAATGAATGGTCCAGGAAGCTCAGCTAGTTCAAAATCTGAATTGGCAGACCACTAAAGGTTTCTTTGTTTTGTTTTCAGCGGTTTTATTAAGATACAATTCACATGCCATACAATTCACAGGATTGTGCAACAATCACCATAATCTAATTTTAAAAGTTTTGTTGCCCTTCAAAAAGAAAACTCTACTTTCTAGCAGTCTCCGTTTTCCGACCCCCAACACACTCCCCAGCCCTGGACAACCACGAGCCCACTTTCTAAGACCACCACATTTAACATAGGTAAATTGATCACAAATCCTCAAAATCTCCCCGATTCTGGACCCGATGTGAAATTTGGTAGATAACTGTACCACTGAAACAATTTGTACCGCAGCAACTCCGACTCAGGTCGCAGCTTAAGGTTTGATCCGCAATCTGTTAGACTCTTTGTTAGAGTGCTTGAGCGGGAATTTATTAGAGTTAGATGCACATTTAACAAGGGTGGTTGGTTTGGGTTGGTCTTGCATTTCAGTGTTGCTGTAGAAATAAACCCCCTTTGGCAGTAAACAGGGCAACTGAAAAAACTCAGTACCTCTGGTAACACTGTTCCGGGGACGTTAGTCCCCTAGAAAATAACATGGATCAAACATCACGTCGCTTTCCGGAGCTTTTATTCTTAACGCGACTCTTCCACAGGCTCACCTCGGTATGGGTGGGGTGCGGTGCGGTGCGGTGGACGCGCGGAACCCGCAAGAAGACGAGCACCGCGTTTCTGCCAGACAGCCTTTGCCGAGCTGGGTCGGGTCTAGCGCGTTGCCGGGCAGCAGCGGCGTTGCCCGCGGCGGTCGCGCGTCCGGGTCGCGCGCGCAGTGACGCAGCCGGCGCGCGATGACGCGGCGCGCGGCGCGGTGCACGCTGGGATATTTAAGTCTTCTCCGCGGCGCGGAGCCGCGATGTCTCCGGCGGCTGCGGCGGCTGGCGGAGGCGAGCGGCGGCGGCCGATAGCAAGCGCCAGGGACGGCCGGGGCCGGAGCGGGGGCTGCGGTGGCTCGGCCGGGGCGGCGCTCCTTGGCTTGTCGCTGTTCGGCCTCGTGCTGTACCTGGTGCCGGCGGCGGCGGCGCTGGCCTGGCTGGCCGTGGGGGCCACCGCGGCCTGGTGGGGACTGAGCCGCGAGCCCCGAGGTTCGCGCGCCCTCTCCTCGCTCGTTCGGAGCGCGCGGCGTCAGCGAGCACTGCACGCTTCGCCTCCGGCCAAGTCGGCGGTGAACGGAAGTCTCCTAGAGCCGCGGAGCCCGCTCGAAGGACCCGACCCGGCCGAACTGCTCCTCATGGGCAGTTACCTGGGCAAGCCCGGCCCCCCGCAGCCTGTCCCCGCCCCGGAGGCCAGGGACCTGCTGGAGAGGCCTGGCCGCCGCTGCGCGTCCGCGCGCGCCGCGTCGCCAGCGCACTCGGCGCATCGCGCTCACCACATTCACCCTTCTCTCCCCACTCCTCTTCTCCGACCCTCGAGGAGGCCTTCCCACCGGTAAGATACGCTCACCTTCCCCAGACCCTCCTCTTTGTCGACCAGCTTTGAATTGAGGGCTTAACTTTTAAATCCGATTTTCTTTTTCGTTAAGTCAAAGTGGATTCTGTGTCGCTTTGTCCTCTTTAAACACCTTGGTGTGTGTCAGCCGCCTCCAGCCCTCCTTGAACCTTTGGGATGAGATGTGATGGCAGAGCTGTTTCCTTCCTTACAGTTCTTAAAACTTAATTTTAATACGGCATGGATTTAGCAGGATACTTAATAAGCTACTAAAATATCCCACTTCTGGTGAAAATATCTTGTTCTTTCAAGAATAGTTTAGATCGTATATTTTGTTACATTTTTTCCTTTCGACCAGTAAGAGAAGTACATCAAAGCGGTGTTCCCAGGAGACCCCTCTTTGATAAAATTTGATGATAAATATCAAAGAGGCATTTCCGTTTAGTCCCAATAGCTGAGTGACACAAGGAAATCCAAAACTTTGGTGAAAATATTAGATTATGGATAAACACATGTAGTTGAAAGATCAACTTTAGGTGGTAAAAATGTTTGACTTTGGGTGTATATTACTTATGACTCAGCATAAAAAACTGAAATGCTTTGAGAATTCTTGAAAAGTGCCGCCTGGCATGCCCTAACATGCACTTTCCTCCCATTGTAGTTTTCCTTGTGTGGGCAGGGTTTTCAATTTCCCTCTCAAAATTGTTGAAGTCCATTGTAGGGACAGCTGTTCAACAGCTGCCACTTGCCACCCTTAGATGGAATGGGGGAACGTTGCCATAAAAATGCTGTTTTGTGTGGCTCAAAAAGCGGTCTGAGCTCTCTGGAAAATAACCAAACCCACGTGATGCTTTAGGAGTCTACGTTTTCTGCCATTCTTTTAAGCTTCTTTGATTCTGTAGTGTGTCTCCCATTCTCCATAGGGATTGTGGGACTTTATCAAACCGGTTTGTCATAACACCTCGAAGACGATACCCAATCCAGCAGGCCCAATATTCCCTTCTGGGGGTACTTCCTACAGTGTGCTGGAATGGTTATCACAAGAAGACTGTGCTATCTGCTCGTAATTCCAAAATGGTGTGCAGCCCAGTGACAGTGAGGATTGCTCCTCCGGATAGTAAATTGGCTCGTTCGCCAATGTGAGTATTACTGCTGGCAGAATGAACTCCGATTTATTTCCACTTATTCTTCTATAGCTACTCCTCTGATAAAACAAATGTAAAGCATAAAAGAGAAGAAACTGCTTATTTGAATGAGAAATCCCGAAATCTGGTCCTTGAACAGTTTTTTATGTTTGTTTTGGCCTTAGGCTGTAGCTTTAATTGCTAGGGGCAGTTTCTGTCAGTGTATACGTTTGCTTATCGGTTAGCTTCTGATTTCCAGCGGCTGAAGTCTGTGCTGTATGGCATGATTATTTATTTTTTTAACGTTCATTTATTTTTTAAAGAGAGTGAATGTGGGGGGGGGGCAGGCAGAGAGAGACAGGGACAGAGGATCTGAAGCAGGCTATGTGCTGACAGCAAAGAGCTCGATGTGTAGGGCTCAAGCCCACAAACCGTGAGATCATGCCCTGAGCCAAGACAGAAGCTTAACCAACTGAGCCACTCTACTGTCCCTGACATGGTTATTAAAATGTGTTGATGCTAGAATATTATCTTTCCTTACAGACCAGAGCAGATAATCAACTCCACACTGTCCTCACCATCAAATAATGCCCCAGACCCATGTGCAAAGGAAACTGTACTGAGTGCCCTCAAGGAGAGAAAGAAAAGGACGGTGGAGGAAGAAGACCAAATATTTTTTGATAGCCAGGAAAATAAAAGAAGGTAACCAGCCCAGCAGAGTATTAAACAGGCCTCCCAAATGGACTCCTGTGATTTGTTGAAATACAGATCATTGCCAAAAAGATACAAAGGCCAACTCCAGTTTGTGAGCTTTGTATTTATAGTAGGCTTCTTTGGCTTCCGTGGAAGAGCTTGGTAACAAGGGCTTTAATGTTCTTAGTTTTCTAAGATACAAGTTAAACTTTATAATTTACCTTTTCCATAAGTGCCAGAGATAAGCTGACAGCTGTTAGCCATGTTAGCCTCATACTTTTGATACAAATGTGCTGAATCTTATTTTTTAGAGAGAATGCTAACAATCTTTCCCTCACCAGCTTGTGTTGTTCAGTTATTTGGGTAACCCCCATTTCAAATGTCTTACTTGTGCTGAAGAAACATTTAGGAAAGAAAGGTGAAGACTGGAATATGGTAGATTTATCAGTAATGAGAGTAAAACCAATTTCATTGTTTGATTTCTGATATCTTAATGAAAATGGAATAAACAGTCAATCTCCTGAGTGTGGAAAGAGTAGAGGCTGAAGCCACTAGTTAGGATGCAGAACTGCTTATGGCTTTCCAAGAATCAGTTCAGGATTCCAGTCTTTTAATTCAACAGATTGAGCACCTTCTTTTTGCCAGGGCCTACTCCAGGTACTGTGGATAGGGCAGCGAGCAAGATGGAGTTCCCATGGGACTTGGATAAGAAGATGAGGAATTCTAGATTGTGTCTAGAGGTTAAAAAAAAAAAAGAACAGGGTGGATCTAACAGACTAATTAGAAGGGGGGGGGGTTCTTTGTATTAGACAAGGAAGCACTCTGAGGAGACGGTGGACCCCATACTTGTTAAATATATTGTTTCTATTACCTAGACTAGATTTTTCATCTTCTACAAGTTCAAAGATGGCCATCTTTGATACTGCCAGTGGAAAATTAGGTAGGGAAATATTAATAAGTGGAAGTGTTTTATGTGATGTGGGAAGATCTAATGATGGAGAGACGATTTACAAGTGAGCACTTTGAACTAATGTTAGCTAAGCAGGGGTGGCGAGTGGGGGTTGGAGGCAGGAGAAGGACTCTTTTTTTTATATTCCCAGTAGGTCTCCCTTGTTCTCCAGTTATAATTTTTCTTCACCCCATGAGCCTATATAACTGAAGACCCTGTTATCTTTCTCACACTTGGAGTAAGCGGTGATTATGGGCACCATGCATAGGTCCTTCTTATGTGTGTTATATGACATTTTTCCCTAACGGATTTGCCATATTAACCTTTAGAACACTATGCGATGTGTGGGTTGGTCCCTAAAGTGTTCATTGGTTTTTTGTTTTTAATCTGTGGATGGTAGAGTATCAAATTTGTGATTGTAAAACTTTGGAGAGAAGTTAGCAATTAATTGATACACGTTAATAAGGTCAAAAGGTCTTGAAGCATGTTTATACTTCCCTTGCTATGAGGACAATCTTAGAATAAATTTACCTTTCAGAATCTTTAGGATTTGAAGCAACTTTTCCTTATCTAGCGTGGAACTTATATGCCATGGAAATAGTATAAGGTTCCAGGAATATGAGAAGATACTCTAAGAAAAAAAAAAAAAACCAGTCATTTCATTTAATTGAGGGTTTTTTGATTTGTCACAGGCGCCATGATAGCAGTGGGAGTGGACATTCAGCATTTGAGCCCCTGGTGGCTAATGGAGTTCCTGCTGCTTTTGTGCCTAAGTAAGTGAGACTCTTATCTGAATGAGATAGACTGTTGGGGAAAGGGAACCCTCAGAGCTGTTTTCCTGTAGATTTTACTCTGTGCTTTTTTGTGATGCTTTATTAATTCAGGTTCAAATCTTTGAAATTGGAGAGGAACATTTTGAGTAATGTGCCACAGTATCATCTAATTTCTTCTAATATTTTTTCATTACTATGGATAAAATATGGTAAGGCTAAGAGTTTGTAAATGTATTTAACCACATATGTAAACAGGTTTGTGCAATGGATAAAATGCAACAGTGTGGAATTTAAGATAAATGTTAAGTTTGTACGTGTGAGTTGAAGTATATTTAAGGAAGAATTGGATAGAAGGGAAAGTGGCTTAGAAATTGGTGAGGTACTTGGGGTGACTTACATGCTTATTGAGTTAGTAGTATGATAAGGCTGTCAGAAGAGCGGATGTGCTCCTAGTCTGTACTGATAAAAGAACAAAGACTAGCATGGAGCAGGTGAGAGGCAGTCCTGCTTCCCTTAATTCTGTTCAGATCATCCATGCAGTGCTGTGCTTGCTTCGATGCCCTACACAGTAAGAGAAGATAAACACAACCTGACATTCATTCCACGTGAAGCAATTATAAGATGTTAAGGGGTGGTGGTGGTGCATGAATGGGTTTTAAAGGTACAAAGTACTAACCCAAAGGAGAAAAATCTCAAGGACAATAAGGAAATGAGGGAGGGGAGGCTTATGGTCTTCAAGAACTTCAGGGACAGTCGCATGGAAAAAAAGAAGGAAAACAGTCGCTTGGTTTGGCTCCAGATGGGATTCCCGTGGTGAAATAGGTGGACCTTAGGGGAAATACATTTCCTCCATCCCGTGTAAGAGTGGCTAACAGTCATCACTCTAGGAGATTGTGAGTTGTCTACATTGTAACAAAGGTTGGATGACTATTCTACAAGAAAGATGTTTAGAGAACTTTTGTTTCGGTTGGAAGCTTAGAAAAATTGGTTGGTTCCTCTTAACTCTGATTTTTTTTTTTAATAGCTTTGTTGAAGTATAATTGACATTTATAATAAACTGTGCCTGTCTAAAGTGTACAGTTTGATAAGTTCTGACATGTATACACCTGCTAAACCATTGCCACAATCGAGGTAATAAACATAACCGTCACCTTCACAAGTTTCCCCGTGCCCCTTAGTAGCACCTCCCTCCAGTCCTGCCTCTATCCCCAGGCATCCACTGATCTGCTTTTTGTCACTGTAGATTAGGGTGCATTTTCTAAAATATTTTTTTTTTCTAAAATATTATTTAAGTGGAATCCTACATTTCACTTTTTAAATATTTGGCTTTCCCTTCCTGCCTTTGTCAGAGATATTTAGCTGAAGTGGTAACAGTAATATTAAGAGCTTTATCCTTTTTTATTAAGTTTATTTAAGAAACATTTTATGGCCACGGATGAAAGCCTTCAAAGAACGTGGCCTTGCGCACCTCACTGTCCTTTTCTCTTGTATTAGGCCTGGCTCTCTGAAAAGAGGTCTCAATTCCCAGAGCTCAGATGACCACTTGAATAAGAGATCCCGCACCTCTTCCATGAGCTCCTTGACAAGCACGTACACAGGTGGCATCCCTAGCTCCAGCCGCAATGCCATTACCAGTTCTTACAGTTCTTCTCGAGGTTTCTCTCAGGTACGTTCATCCTGCGCTATGGGAGAAATGCGTTCCAAGCATTGATTAGTTGATTACCCAGTGTTTACTAGGCACCTTCTGTTGGTCAGATATTGGGGTTACCTCTAAGCTAAACAGAAGATACAAACCCTTGAATGGTAACGGTAGACCCAGGGATGGACTAGAAAGCCCAGAAAGCAAACCAGGGCATGTGGCACAAAACAGCCAGTATCGCAGATAAATAGACAAAAGGATGAAGAATTCCATAAATGAGACTAATTTAAGTGAAAAGGTAGATTCAGTCCCGATTGCACTGGGTCTTAGAAAAGAGATTCACCCTATTGTCATTGAGAATTTAGTGAAAGTTTTTAAAATATTGTCATTAAAAAATTTTCTTTTTTAGAAAAATTTGTGATTCTTTCTTAGTAAGAGGAAGTAGTGTGGCCTAGGGAATAGAGCAAGCTTTGCTACCAGACAGACTTGCGTTCAAATCTTGACTCTTGACTCTTACTACCAATAGGGCCTTGGGCGGGTAAGTCACTTAAACCTTTTCATCTCCAAAAGATTATTACAAAGATTGAGGGCAATGCTTGGAGAATGCCCATCACAGTGCCTGTCAGTAGTGGACACCCTATATATAGTAGCTAGAAAAAAAATAAGGCATGTGTGAAAGATTTTTGAGAGGAGACCGTTTTTGAGATAAGATAATCCAGAAGGTTCTTAGGGTAATACAAATGGAAGATGAAGGCCTAAGCCAGAGCAGCCGTGGGAATACAAAGAATATTAAATAATAACCTTTACCTGGAGCACTTACTCTGTGATAGGCCCTGTGCTGAGCACTTTACGTAACTTTCCTCACGTAATCATCACAATGCGCAGATTTAGGATAATTCTTAAGGGCCCTAGGATTTTCAGAACGGTCAGTGAGCACTGGCTTCAACTTGAAGTCACCAGCTGCATTCGCCCGTGACAAGAGACTCGGCCTGTCCTTTGAAGCTTTGAAGCCAGGCACCAACTCTATAGTTACAGAAGTCCTGGATGGCCTCTTCCAACGTAAGGCTCTCTGTACTGAAAATCTGTTGATTGGTGGAGCCGCCTTCATTAATGACCTTAGCTGGATCTTCTGGGTAACTTTGCTGCAGCTTCTCCATCAGCACTTGCTGCTTTGCCTTGTTGTGCAGACAGCTTCTTCCCTTAAACCTCATTGAGTTGGCCTTTGCTGGCTTCAGACTTTGCTTCAGCTTCCTCACCTCTAAGCCTTCGTTGAATTGAGGAGCTGGGTCTTGCTCTGGATGAGGTTTTGGCTTAAGGGAATGTTGTGGCTGCTTTGGTCTTCTGTCCAGCCCACTGAGACTTCCTCCATCTCAGCAAGAAGGCCTCCTCACTTTATCATTTGTGTGTTCCTTAGGGTAGCACTTCTGATTTCTTCAATACCTTTTCCTTTGCGTTCACACCTTGGTTATTGGGTATGAGAAGCCTAGCTTTCAGTGTCTCGGCTCTTGACCTGTCTTTCTCACTCAGTTTGGTCATTTGTAGCTTTTGCTTGAAAGTCAGACATGCGACTCTTCCTTTCACTTGGACACTTAGAGGCCATTGTAGGCTTGTTCTTGGTGTGATTTCCATACTGCTGTATCTCGGCAAATAGGGAGGCCCGAGGAAAGGGGGAGAGAGGGTGGGGGAAGTGCCAGTTGGTGGAACAGGACACATGCATTTACCAGTTCAGTTTGCCACCTTACACGGGTATGGGTTGTGATGTTCTAAGACAGTTACAGTTACAGTAAGAATATTGAGGATCACTGATCACAGGTCATTATAACACATAGAATAATAATAAAGAGTTGGAAATATTGTAAGACTTACACAATGTGAGACAGAGACATGAAGTGAGCACATGCTGTTGGGGAAATGGCAGCAATAGACTTGCTAAAAGCAAGAGTTGCCACAAACCTTCAAGTTTGTGAAAAACAGTATTTTTTTTAAGTTTATTTATTTTGAGAGTGAGACAGCGTGAGAGGGGGAGGGGCAGAGAGAGAAACTCCCAAGCAGACTCCACACAGGTGCTCTTACCCCAGTAGTTTTTGATAAATAACTTCAGTGCTTTTTAACTTAAAAAAAAAAAAAAAATCCTTTGTGTACATTTCCAACTCAAACTGAAGTCTCTTTGTTCAGACAGCCTTGGTTTCTTTGAGTTGGAAATGATATTTGTAGGTACAGTCTCTAGGACCATTAAGGTATGCATACCCTTTAGAAAGAGGACGCTCAATCGTTAGTTTGTACTGATACTTCAAATTCAGATTTAGGATTACAGAACTTTTTACATAATTTCTTTGATTTTATATTTTTATGTATTCTTATACAAAAAATGTTGCTTCATGATTACTTATTTGATTGGTCCCTAGTACACACGATTTCAAAATAATGATATCAGTGCCATTACAAACAATAAGACAAACCAGCTTAAGAATTACTTGTGACTCATTTTGTTGTTACTGTATATTCTTGTATGGGTACTGGGGAATATACAATCAAAATACGTGTTATAAAGTAATGTGAATTCAGTGTTCTCATTTACAGCACCAACTTGATATACGGTAAGGTTTATTCAGTGTATTTTAATGTTTTAGGGATTTCTTTTATTTTTGAATATAGTTTGCTTTTAATTATGTAAAATAAAATACTTAAATCGTCCGAAGAACGTATGATAAAGCAAAATACACTCAGAAGTCCAGTTGCCACCTCTTTCTACTCCATGTTGTTCCCTTCCTGTTTTATTACTTTCTGATCGTCCTTCCACTGTTTTTTTTGTTTCCCCTCAAAACCATATGCAAATCCATGTCTATCTGTAAACCCCACCTTCTAACCTTTGAGGCAGTGATAGGTGCAAGTTTGAGCCTTGCTTCGTCTTTCCCTCTACACCTGCATAGTTACTCTTTCCCTTTGGTGACAAACATTGGGTTGTTTCCATCTAATGCTGGGACAGATGGTGCTGCAGGTAATGCTCTAGTTCATGTGTCATTTCACACTTTGGCCTTTACACTTCTAGGATAGCTTCCCCAGAATGTAGATTTCCAGGCCAAAGGTTAAATGCATGTGTAGTTTTGCTAGATATTGTTAACTTCCCCTTCTTAGAGTATGTACCGTTTAGCATTCCCACCAGCATCGTATGAGTCACCATTTTTCCATAGTAATCAATAGATGAAGGTTGTCATAGCTTTGGGTTTTTACCAGTTAGGTGAGGAGTAGTATTTGTGTCTCTTATGAGTGAGTCTGGGCGGATTTTCCTATATTGGAGAAACAGGATTTAAATGTAAAATAAAAGTCACGAAAGTATTTGTGAAAACGGTCTTCTTGTGCAGTGCTGGTGGGAGTGTCAATTCATACAGTTCTCTAGAGGGCAGTGTGGCAGGTAATTACCAGTATTAGAGATGCAGGTGCCCTTGGTCCAGCAGCCTTGCTTTTCGGAGTTAATTCTACATATACACTGGAAAACATATACAAGGATGTTGATTGTAGCATTTTAATAGCAGAATCTTGGAAACAATGTAAATGTGCCTGGGGGGCGGGGGGGGGGGGGGGGGAGAGTTGAATGACAGTATTTCCATAAGTTGAAATACTATGTAACTATCCAAAAGAATAAGGTACCTTAGGGGCGCCTGGGTGGCGCAGTCGGTTAAGCGTCCGACTTCAGCCAGGTCACGATCTCGCGGTCCGTGAGTTCGAGCCCCGCGTCAGGCTCTGGGCTGATTGATGGCTCAGAGCCTGGAGCCTGTTTCCGGTTCTGTGTCTCCCTCTCTCTCTGCCCCTCGCCCGTTCATGCTCTGTCTCTCTCTGACCCAAAAATAAATAAACGTTGAAAAAAAAAAAAAGAATAAGGTACCTTAATAGGCGCTGATGTGAATGATCTAAAAGATACATGACAAAAGCAAGGTGCAGAACTGTGTCTGTGGTATCCTCTGTTGTTTGTGCTGCTGGTTTCTTTAATCTTTTAAAGTGCATAGAATAATTCTGACAGATTTTATTAAAAACTGGGAATAACTATTGCTGTAGGAGGGGAACTTTTTACTGTGTACTCTTTCTGTTGGAATTTGTAATACCTGCTGCAAGTAGTACGTTTCCTGGTTTCAAAAAGGTGTTCAGTAAAATAAAATTCCCCTGACCTGGGTGTCCCAGTCTCTGTCCCGTAGTACCTGTTAACATTCGTGCTATATGCAAACACAGATAATACACAGAATTATTGGTCTGTGTTACACAAATGGGATCATCACGTGTGCTTTTTTGAAAAACATCCTTTTTTATCATATATTGCATAGCATTCTGTGTCATATGATCCATGTTGAAAATATTTTTTTAAATCAGAGTCTAATGTAGAAAAACAAGTATTGTGAGTGTTTAGCTCCATGTAACCACCACCCAGGTCAAGTAATAAATCATTTTCTTTTTATTTTTTTCACTTTGTTATTTTGAAAGAGCGAGAGCACAAGTTGGGGAGGGGCAGTGAGAGGGAGAGACAGAATCCCAAGCAGGCTCTTTGCCATCAGTGCAGAGCCTGACACCAGGCTCGAACTCCAGAACCATGAGATCATATCCTGAGCAGAGATCAAGAGTCAGACGCTTAGCCACCTGAGCCACCCGGGTGCCCCAGTAAATTTTCAACGCCCAGAGGCCCTCCCATACTCATTCCTTCCTTCTTGAATATTAGCACCATATAATTTTCCCTGTTTTATTTTATTTATTTATTTTTTTTTAATTTTTTTTTCAACGTTTTTATTTATTTTTTTTGGGGACAGAGAGAGACAGAGCATGAACGGGGGAGGGGCAGAGAGAGAGGGAGACACAGAGTCGGAAGCAGGCTCCAGGCTCTGAGCCATCAGCCCAGAGCCTGACGCGGGGCTCGAACTCACGGACCGCGGGATCGTGACCTGGCTGAAGTCGGACGCTTAACCGACTGCGCCACCCAGGCGCCCCTAATTTTCCCTGTTTTAAAACTTGATATATAAATGGAGACCAGAATATGTTTTCTTTGGTATTTGGCTTCTTTCACTCCCCATTTTCTTTGTGAGATGCATCCATGTTGTTGCATGTAGCAACAAGTCTTTCATTTTCTTGCTGTGTTCATTTTTGTTATATGAATATACCACAATTTTTTCCTCCTCTTGTTGGGACATTGGGTTTCCAGTTTGGAGCTGTTATGCATAATGCTACCATGGACATTCTTGTATTAAATCTTTTGGTGCACGTATATAAAGTATGTGTAATTCTCAGTTTTAGTAGATTGTATTGAACTGTTTTAAAGTTATGTTTCAGGGTGCCTGGGTGGCTCAGTCAGTTAAGTGTCTGACTTCGGCTCAGGTCATGATCTCACGGTTCGTGGGTTAGAGCCCCACATTGGGCTCTGTGCTGACAGCTCGGAGCCTGCTTTGGATTCTGTCTCCCTCTCTGTCTGCCCACCCCCACTTGAGCTCCGCCTCTCTCTCTCTCTCTCTCTCTCTCTCTCTCTCTCTCTCTCAAAAATGAATAAATGTTAAAACAAAAATTTTTTAAATAAATAAATAAAAATTAAGTTTTGTTTCAAGGGTGCCTGGCTGGCTCAGTCAGTTAAACGTCTGACTTTGGCTCAGATCATGATCTCACAGTTAATGAGTTCAAGCCCTGCATTGGGCAATAAACTTTTAAATATATATATATATAGGGGCGCCTGGGTGGCGCAGTCGGTTAAGCGTCCGACTTCAGCCAGGTCACGATCTCACGGTCCGGGAGTTCGGGCCCCGCGTCGGGCTCTGGGCTGATGGCTCAGAGCCTGGAGCCTGTTTCCGATTCTGTGTCTCCCTCTCTCTCTGCCCCTCCCCCGTTCATGCTCTGTCTCTCTCTGTCCCAAAAATAAATAAACGTTGAAATATATATATATATATATATATATATATATATATATATATATATATATATATATATAAATAAATAGATGAAGGGAAGAAGGAAGGACGTTATGTTTCTGTTGATACTCTTACCCTTACCAGTGCAGTATGAGATTTTGTTCCTGTGGTTACACAGCCTCACTGACACTTGGTGTTACCAGTCTTTTTTTTAAAAAATTTTTTTTTTCAACGTTTATTTATTTTTGGGACAGAGAGAGACCGAGCATGAACGGGGGAGGGGCAGAGAGAGAGAGGGAGACACAGAATCGGAAACAGGCTCCAGGCTCTGAGCCATCAGCCCAGAGCCCGACGCGGGGCTCGAACTCCCGGACCGCGAGATCGTGACCTGGCTGAAGTCAGACGCTTAACCGACTGTGCCACCCAGGCGCCCCATTTTTCTTTTCTTTTTTTTTTTTTTAATTTTTTTTTTTTTTGTTACCAGTCTTTAATTACCCATTCCAGTGGGTGTGAAATAGTATTTCATTGTGGTTGTAATTTCCTAATTGTAATTTGTGGTTATAATTGTAATTGCTGATTGCTAATGAAATAGAGGTATGAACTGTTCATTGGCCATTCAATAGAGGTATGAACTATTCATTGGCCACATTCATTTTATGAAGTACCTATTCAGGTTTCTTGGCTTTCTTCTATTTAGTTGTCTTTTTTTTTTTACTGATTTATATACATTCTTCATATATTCTAGATGCAAGCTCTCTGAATTCTATGTATTGCAACAAATCACTGTCCTATTCTGTGTCTCACCACTTGGTTTTCTTCAGATTTACTCTTATGGTTAATGTATTGTGTGCACTGTTTAGGAACTTTTTGTCTACCTGAAGTCATGGTGGTGTTATGCTACCTTCTAGAAGCGTTATTATTTTTCTTCTCACATTGGGATCCATAATCCACCTGAAGTTGATTTTTGTATATGATGTGAGGTATGGATCAAAATTAGTGTCTTTCCACATAAATATCCATTCGACTTAGCAACATTTATTGAAAGGATGGATCACCCTTTCCCTCTTGCGCTGTGGCACTGCCTTTGTTATAATTTAAGTGTCCATATGTATATGTGGATCCGTATCTAGATTCTGTTCTGTTGGTCTGTTTTTCTGCCCTGTACCTGTCTTCTTTTCTACACTATGCCACACAGTCTTTTAGTTTTGGTGTGTAGTAGAATAAGTCACCCAACTTTCTCATTTTTTTCATTCCTCTTCAGAATTGTCTTCGATCTTGACCCTTTGCATTTTTCTGTAAGTTTAGAATTAGCTTGTTGATTTCCACCTAAATAAAGACCACTTGCTGAGATGTTAAGATTGCCTTTAATCTGCCAGTTATTTTGGAGAGAAATGACCTTTTTACAGTGTTGAATCTTCCAGTCCATGAACATGGTATATCCTTCATTTACATCATCTTTAACTTCACCATGTAGTTGTTTTATGTATTAAACTTATTCCTAGATAAATGTTTTTGATACTACTATAATGGTGTATTAAAATCTGTTGCTGATGTGTAGAAATACAACTGATTATTGCATTCAGGAAATTTGCTAAATCCCATAAGCATCTATATATTCTTTAGGACTTTTGTGTGTGCGTCACGTTGCCTACGATAATGACAGCTTTTTTTCTCCCTTTGCAGTCCTTATGTTGTTTGCTTATGCCTTAGTGCATTTGGTTAAGACCTGAAGTACAACGTTGAATAGAAGTGATAGCAAACATCCTTGTCTTTCCTGATCTCAAAGGGAGCGCTTTCCACATTTCCTGTTACATATGCTGTTTAATACAGGTATTTTGTAGATAGGTACTCCTTATTGGATTAAGGAAGTTCCTTTTTCAAGGTTATGTATCAATGAATTTTAGAAGTCACTCTATTTTATGCTTTCCTTTTTCTTTAATTGCTGCCCTTATAGATATTACTTCTTTTTTTTTCTTTTTCCTTTTTTTTTCTTTTTTCATGTTTGATTTGTTGGGATTTCTTTCTGGCTTTTTAATCCAGATTCTTAGATCACTGGGGTTTTTCCATTGTTTTCCCTTTTCTAATATATGTATTTAAGGTTACACAGTTCCTACAAACTTAACCGTAGCTGCATTTCCACAGCTTTGTAATAGAAGAATTTTTCATATTCATTCTTCGATTCATGGGTTACTTAGAAATTCATTGCTTAATTTCAAAACCATTAATTCCTTGTCCTCTTTGTTACTGGTTTTTAGCTAAATTCCATTAGCTCACAGGATATACTCCTCTATCCATTCTTGTTTTGAGATTTGCTCTGTGCCTGAGTACATGTTTAGTTTTGGTAAGTGTTCCAACTTCACTTGAAAAGAAATTTTATGAAGTGCTCGTTTACAGTTTATATTCCTTGGAGTTTGTCTTGTGGCTTGATATGTTTTGAAAAGCTCTCAACCTAATATTATCTCTTCAGATACTGTTCTGCCCTATTTTCTCCCCTCCTCAGTGTTCTAGGGCACATGGTAGACCTTTTCCTTTTGTCCGTGTCTGTCTGTGTCTCCTGTCATTTTGTCTCCACCTCTAGTCTTCCTTCATCTAGTTTACTGATTTACTTTAGCTTTCTGTCATCCACTGCCATCCATCTTAAGTAGTTTTGATTCTCTTTCTTACAGTTGTTGTTGGTGTGCCAGGATTCTCCATATTGTCATTTAAATTCTTGTATAACAATTCTTCTAAGGTTTTATTCAATAATTCCAGCATTGAGTCTTCTGGTCTGTTTTTGATGTCTGATTTTTTCCTCTGGGGTATTGGATAACTATTACTTTCTTATATATTTTTGTTGTTGCTTTATTTCTGTGTCAGACAAAAAAAAAAAAAAGTAATGGTGACTTAAAGCTCTGAATGATGGTGTCTTCTCCAGGGAGGTTTTACTTTTTTACTTTACCTTGGGCAGTAGTTAGGATAGTGGCAGGTTACTTCTGTCCAGGTAGAATTGACATGGTTTTGAGTTGGTTGTCAGTTCTCGTGAGGGCTGCTTTATTTCTGATTTGCCCTATATCCTCGTATGTAGTCTTTGGGATCCCAACCAGAAAGCTTTAGGTCTTATTAAGGACCCTCTACTTTGGAAGACCCTGAATTCATTTTTGTCTTTCCAGCCATATGAGACTGCCAAAAGCTTTTCCGTGCCTCTCAACTATAGCTTTTGCTTTTGGAATTGGCATTCACCATGAGAGAAAAAGTAGACTTAAATATGGGGGCTAACCCTTGGCTCCTCTTCCCTTGGCTCCACGATGTCTACTGCCCCGCTGGCTCTTCCGTACTGCCATACCTTCAAACACACGTAGGTCAGACCTTCAGCATTTGCTTCTTGTCTCTGGCGGGAGTGTTAGTGTAAAACAACACGGTCAGCCTTTGCCTGGAAGTGGGTCAGATTTTAAGCAGCCTCATTTGTGGTGGAGCCTTTGACCTGTTGCAGGAAATACACTCCCTGACACTAATAACTGTTTGGTATTCTGTTTTAAGTAGTTACTGGTCCCCTCTCTGCTTGTCCCCTGCTCACATGCATGCACTGTCTCTCTCTGTGTCTCTCCATCTCTCTCTGTCTCTCTAAATAAATAAAGTAATATTAAAGTTCTTTTTTTGTTTATTTATATTTAGAGAGAGAGACAGCATGAGCTGGGGAGGGGCAGAGAGAGAGGGAGACACAGAATCTGAAGCAAACGGGGAGATTATGACCTGAGCCATAGTTGGATGCTTAACCGACTGAGCCACCCAGGTGCCCCAATATGAACGTTCTTTATGTTTCTTTGGAAAAAAATGTACTGAGGTAGTGATCATCTCCAGTAATCAATTTCAGTGTCAGTCCTTACATTTGGTGCAGGTGGTAGTAGAGGTATTTATTTTAACTATATTTTTCCAGGGGAACACTAGTAAATATCCACATCTACAACTGTCTACACTGGAAGTCCTAGCATTGATACAAAATCATCACAGATGTTACACTGGTACCAGTTATAGAAAAAGTAAACTGTCCTCTGACCTTTTGTGCGTGGCGTTGATATCTCCCTGTGTCTTACCAGATTTCTCATTTTCCAGAGTAGGCGTATGTATTTACCCTTGCCATCAGCACTTCCAGGCCTAACCTGCCTGTCACCCTTGTGCCCCGTAACTATGTTCTACGTTGCAGCCAGACCGTGACATTTATTATCTACCAAGAGCACTTCCTACCTGCTGCCTTCCTTTGCTTTGTTCTGGTCTCCCTCTGGAATAACACGTCCATCCCACTGCAGGCACTCTTCAGGTGCTTTCTGTTAAGTCATGAAAGGCTGTCTTGTCTTTTGGCTGTTACAGTCGATTTGTGTTCTTTCCTCTTTTTCACACTGTAAATTTCTTGATGGAACCGTCTTGCTCATCTTGGCATTCTTTGTAAAGTAGAAAGGTCTAGAGCCTCTTGTGAAGTGGGGACTCTGCAAATCAAAGTTGAGTTATAGCGCAGAACTAAATTGACTGTTAGAAGTATAGATTGACTATTTTTTTTAATGACTCTCCTTGTTACATCTTTTGCCTGTTTTTCATTTGATACGTTCATTATATTTTTGTGGAGTTGCAGGACTTGCATTTTTCATGTTAAGGATAATAACTCTTCCTGAAAATATTTGCCTTTTAATTTTGTTTTTAGTTTTTGTTTGTTTTGGGGTGTGTTTATTTCCAGCCTACAAGGGTTTTATTTCGATTTTATGGAAATGTGAGCATGGTGGAAAAGACAGATGGCACATAGAGTCTCCCTGCTGCGCGTGATACTTTTCCACAGAGAGGTTCTTTACGTAGCGATTTTATGTGACAGTCTGTCAGTTTTCTGTCTTCTGTCTCTGGCACAGACTTCTCCCTGGCCCATAGTATGGAACAGCTAATCTGGGTTTTTTTAGTCTTTTTGTGACACTTCTTACATGTAAACCTTGGTCACATCTGGATTGTGTGTGTGTGTGTCACCTGTGACAGACATAGTGGGGGTACAGTATTTCCCCTTAAGTGTTAAACCAGGTTGTCCTTAACCCTGGCTAAACATTGGAATCATCTTTCGTACTTTATTAAAAATGTAAGGTGTGAGGTCCAAGCGTTTAGTTTTTGTTCTGTGTTTCTTTCCCTGAGTGCACCAGCATTCCTCTCACACCCGTTCTCAGCCTCGGGTGTCCTGATACTGGTCTCACGGAGTTGCCCTGTTTTCACCACTTTCGCCACCTGTCTCTGAGTTTAAATTCTTCTTTACCTCTTCAGACTTTTATTAAAGATTGCTGTCTGCTTGTTTGTGCTTATATAACTGTTACTGAGTAAGAAATCACTAGAAACTTCTGGAAGAATGTCTGCAGTGATAGGTTATTAGTATTTTTGTAATTAAGCTAAAGACTTCACGAAACTTCATGGTGCTTGCTCTTGGTCAGTTACCGAGGCTGCTTTGCAGGAGGGGAAGGTGAGAACAGACCTTCGCTACCAAGGAACCGATTGCCTGTTTGTTGGAGGAGACAGGTGTCTGGATAATAATCATGTAACAGCAAATACCATAGATACTGCATAAGTCATAAATGTCATGATAGCACATCTTAAAAAAATAAAGTTGAGGGGCACCTGGGTGGCGCAGTCGGTTAAGCTTCCGACTTCAGCCAGGTCACGATCTCGCGGTCCGGGAGTTCGAGCCCCGCGTCAGGCTCTGGGCTGATGGCTTGGAGCCTGTTTCCGATTCTGTGTCTCCCTCTCTCTCTGCCCCTCCCCCGTTCATGCTCTGTCTCTCTCTGTCCCAAAAATAAATAAACGTTGAAAAAAAAAATTTTAAAAAAAATAAAAAATAAATAAAAAAAAATAAAATAAAGTTGAAGCAGGGGGCACCTGGGTGGCTCGGTCGCTTAAGCATCCGACTTTGTCTCACGTCATGATCTCATAGTTTGTGAGTTCTAGCCCCACATCAGGCTCTGTGCTGGCAGTGCAGAGCCTGCTTGGGATTCTTTCTCCCTCTCTCTGCCCCTCTCCACTTGCTCTCTCTCAAAATATACCTAAAAAAAATAAAGTCGAAGTAAAACAAAAATTAATAAAAGCAAGACTATTAGTTTACTGGCTTACCTTTGCCGTAATAGGTTTTTTGAGGCGGGGAGGGGGGTTGGGAAAGCTTCTTAATTGTGTAATTTCTGCAGCCAACATAAAGTAAAGCTGGATGCGTCATAGGCTCTAAACCATGACTGAATGTAACCTTCTACTTTTTAATATATGCAAAAAGTACATTGTTCCTTGTACTTTATTAGCATTTCCTTACTTGTTCAGATTTTTTCCCCGTAGTTAATACTGGCAACTGACTTTCCTTCAGGGGCCTTCCTTCACAGAGAAATGTTTTTCTTTATTTTTATTTTTCTAAATTTATTTTTGAGAGGAAGCTCATGCACCAGGGAGGGGCAAAGAGAACGGGAGAGAGAGAGAATTCCAAGTACGCTCCATGCTGCCAGCAAGGAGCCCAGTGTGGGGTTTGAACCCACGAACCGTGAGATCATGACCTGAACCAAAATCAAGAGTCAGATGCTTAACCGACTGAGCCATCCAGGTGCTCCTTTTTTGTTTTAAAAGATCGTATTTTTAAGTAATCTCTACACCCAACGTGGGGCTCGAACCCACAACACGGAGATTGAGTCTCATGCTCCGCTACGTCAGCCAGGTGCTCCACAAAAGATGTTTGTCACTGAGGAGGAGACCCTGTGTGTGGCGATGAACAGAATACAAAGTTGTATTGAAGGTGGATGTCACGCTGTCCAGTAGGGTAATCGTGTCACTGCTTTTTGCCTTTTAGCTTTGGAAGAGAAGCGGGCCCAGCTTGTCACCGTTCTCCAGCCCAGCCTCATCCCGCTCGCAGACACCAGAGAGGCCAGCAAAGAAAATAAGGTAACGGGTCCTTGTTTGCACTGCAGACTAATGAGAGGGCAGGAAAGGAAGCACACGTACTTGGCTCTTAGGCCTCCTGCGGCTCCGATCCGGAGGATCCAAGATTGCCATCCAGAAGGACAGTGAAGTACCTGCCCAAACTGCTCTTGCCTCTTAAATGTCTTCTGTGCTGACCCTGGAGGCTCTGGCTCTCTTCCTCATCCTGCAGCACAAGCGACTGGGGTGTGAACGCAAAGGCCACAGGGTAGAGGGGGCACAGAGAATCATGGCAGGGGCAGGAGAGTTCATGTTCTGGACCCCAGCTGATCTCCAGGCACCAACAGGCGACTAGACTGCTGCTCTTAGGGGTCAGCTCTGTGGCTACAGCTCTCGGGAACTGGGCGAGGTGTAAGTAAGGTTGTGAAGGTTCTCGTTTCGTGCTTGTTGTGAGACAGAGGTTTCTCCGTGGCTTCCATGAACTTCTCCCTTCGTTTTGTAGGAATTTCCTTTTGATTTCTCTTATTTTTTGTCCTGGCCTGTGATCTTAAATCACAGTTGTTCTAGACTTCGGCAGGGTTGGTAGTTACGAGGCTGTAAGTAGTTACCCGATACTCTGTATCAGGAAGTCTTTCTAAATGCGCTTCTGCCTCTTCTGCCCTCAGAGAGGACGAGCTTTCTCACCGCTCCAGTTCTTCAACTCCTTTGGCAACAGACAAGGAGGCCCAGGGAGAAAAGGGTAGGTTGTGAAGCGCGCAGGAGTGGCTTCTGGTGGTGGGAGTGTTTATGGAGCATGTGAGACCCCTGCTCATCCGGAAGCATGCGCTGAGCATCGCTGTGTGCAGGACCTGGTAGGTGCAGAGGTCTGTGGTCTGTGGCACAGGCAGCTACGGCACCGGCCAGTGGATCTGTGGGCTGGCGATGAGCGCTGGTGGGGGCCTCTGAGCAGCCTGGGTGACTGCTGTCAGTAAGCACTTGTATGCCTGTGTTTGGAGCAGTTATCTTGATACCCTCCTGGCAGAAACCGTCTTGCAAACTCTCCAAGACCCCATCCACGGAAGACCAAATCTTTCAGACATAACCAGTGAGAATTCAGTGTTAAAAACCAAGTGGATAGACAAACTTGGTCATTTCTGGAAGAGGAGGAAGAAAACAAGTCCATGTTGTTTCTTTAGCTGCAGATACAACCACATGGAAGGCGCAGAACTCGTGGAGCTCCCCTCCCACACCTGGCAGCTCTGGGCAGCGGAAGCGAAAGATTCAGCTGCTACCCTCCCGGCGAGGGGCTCGGCTGACCCTGGTATGGCTTTGTCTGTCCACACCCGCCCACCCCAGCTCGGCATCCCCAAGTTCTAGGGTAGCTCCATACAGGTTTCTTGCAGCTTCCCTGATGGGCCTCTCGTCTTTCTCTCTGGCAGCCCCCACCTCCCCAGCTTGGCTACTCCATCACTGCCGAAGATCTAGATTTGGAAAAAAGAGCTTCGCTGCGGTGGTTTAACAAGGCCTTGGAGGATGGGACTGGTAAGGAAGACTGACCAGCTTCAGGCTGCAAAGAGGAGTTTCCTCTGGTTTTATTTGGATATTTCTCATCTGACAAATCCTTTTGAGGCCTCAGTGGAATCTGGAGAACAATGAGCATTGGAATCAAGGAGAAGCTTTTCTTTCTTGCTTTTTTTTTTAAGTTATTTAGAGAATGCCAAATGGGGGAGGGGCAGAGAGCGAGAGGAGAGAGAGAGAATCCCAAGCAGGCTCCATACTGACCGTTCAGGGCTTGAACTCACAAACCGTGAATCATGACCTGAGCTGAAGTCAGTCGCTCACCTGGAGCCTCCCAGGTGCCCCAGGGGAAGCATTTCTAAATAAGCAGATACCGAGTCCGTGAGCGTCTAGTGCTACGTGATGTGCCCCTGGAAAGAATTTCCCAGCACCTTTCTTTCTCCTTAGATACGGCTTCTAACTCTGGCACCGAGAAGCCCCCTACTACTCAACCTTCTTTGACGTTTACCCTGCCAACTACTGGGACCGCCGCCTCCCCAGCCGCCCTCCCAGCCCCAAGCCCCAACCCGCTGCTGGAGAGCTTGAAGAAGAAGCAGAGTTCTGCAGGCCCACCCCCTTCCTCGGGTGAGTGGGCGAGCTCCATCTGCGGCGTCGAATGGCATCCGTCCATGGGTCACGTGGGAGTAAAGGCGTCATGCCTGCCAGTCCCTGAAGGCCTTCGGGAGCTTGAACTTGATGTGGTTCAGCAGTCCTGAGCTGGCACACGC
Organism: Puma concolor; assembly: GCF_028749965.1. Taxonomy (NCBI): domain Eukaryota; kingdom Metazoa; phylum Chordata; class Mammalia; order Carnivora; family Felidae; genus Puma; species Puma concolor. The sequence continues at coordinate 10,188,188 of NC_141682.1, forward strand.
TTCCGAGCTTCAGAATTCTCTCATCAGGAGGTTCTAGGGAAGGGGGTCCACGGCTTAGTCTTAGCAGTCGGAGGCTCTGGAGGCCAGAGCCACTCAGAGCCTTGCTGTTGTCCTCTGTAAAATGCACACGTTTACCTTTGAGGTGGCTCTGAGATGTAAATGTGATCCCATGGTTACCAAGTCTTGTCACATGACCACAGGCACAAGAGGATGTCATTTTTCCCTCTAGGTTTCCAAGGGTCCTTCACGGTACTGCATGTGCCCACACTCCTCTTGTTGCCCTTTAACATAGAGTAGTCTATCCGGCATCAGCCCGTCCCAGGGCTCAAGGGCAGAGACTCTTCCATTCGTGGTTATGTACCCTGCACTCAGCACAGTAGGCAAACAGGCAGTCTTTGTTGGACGAGTAGTAAGTAAGGTGCATCTGGGAAATTAACGGGACTGGAGTTTGGGTGATTGGGTTTTCCTTAGTTTCTACACATTACCCCCCGATGAGGCCACATCGTATCCCCTCGTATCCTACGATCGGGGAAGGGTGGAAATAATGTTTCCTTGATTTTAAGGGGTGGATACTTTAAGGGTCTGTGGTGTGGATGTCGTCACAATTTGTTGACGGACTCTGAATCCCCAGCACGGTGCTAGGGAGAGAAGCGTTGAATGCCATCACATTTGAGGTATTCAGAATTTACTCTCTCTGTTCTTCCAGAATCTGCTGGAGTGGCAACCACTGGGGCCCACACACCTCCGAAGACACCCAGCCTTCCGGCCCCTCTTGGGTCTTCACAGTCGGGACCCCTTCCGGGCACCTCCTCTGACTCCAAATCTACAGCCGCTTTCTTAGGGCTGACCCCTGCTGCTTCCCCGATCCCAGCCACTGACCCCACCAAGTCCCCTCCAGCTCCTCAGGCTGAGACATCGGCCCCGTCTCCCACCCCGAAGCAAAGTCTTCTTTTGGGAATGCTGAGCACCCCACCTGCCGACCCCCCTACCTCCACAGCCCCCGCCGTGTCCTCGGCATCTCCCATGTTCAAGCCCATCTTTCTGGCCCCCCCAAAAAGCGAGAATGAGGGCCCTTTGCCATCCAGCCCATCCAAGGTCACCACCGCGACCCCTTCCGGCTCTGCCCTCCCTGCGCCTGCCAGCAGCCCCAAGCTCACTTTCGAGCCGATCTTCGGCAGCATCGGGCCCCCTACGTCTGTGCCCTCGTCAGTCCCCTTCTTCAGTCAGACGGCCGTTCCAGCCACTGCCACGAGCACCCCTCTTTTCACCGGCCAGGCCGGTGCCACCTCAGCCGTGGCTCCCACGAGTACAGCCAGCACGTCCACAGACTCTGTTTCGAAGCCCACGTTCAGCTTTGGTGTGAGCAGCGTGACCAGCACCACCACTTCCGCTGCCCAGCCTTTCCTCTTCGGGGCTCCCCCTGCCTCCGGTGCCAGCTTCACCCCGGCCGTGGGCTCCATATTCCAGTTCGGCAAGCCTCCTGCCGCGCCCGCCTCGACGACGGTCACGACCTTTGTCCAGTCCCTCCCCGGGGCCGCGCCAACGACCGCCAGCGGCAGCAGCACCACCGGCTTCGGCGGTTTCGGCGGCGGCCTCGGCACCCCCGCCCCGGTCACCAGCAGCCAGCCGGCGCCGGCCTTCACTAGCGCCGCCACCCCGGCGTTCCACATTCCCTTCGGCTCGAGCACCAAGCCCCCCCTCTCTTCATACCCGGGAGCCAACCCCCAGCCCACGTTCGGGGCCGCCGACGGGCAGCAGCAGGGCGCCGCCAAGCCGGCCCTCGCCCCGAGCTTCGGTAGCTCTTTCGCTTTCGGGAACTCTGCGGCCGCGGCCTCGGCTGCGACCCCAGCGCCCGGCCCGGCCCAGCCCGCCTTCGGCGGCGCCACGCCGTCCGGCTTCGGCGGTTTGAAGCCCACGGCGTCCGCCTTTGGCGCCCCCGCCAGCACCCAGCCGGCCTTCGGCAGCGGCACATCCGTGTTCTCCTTTGGGGCGGCTGCCGCCTCCGGCTTCGGAGCTACGACCCAGACCACCAGCGGCGGGACCGGTAGCTCCGTGTTCGGCAGCACGACGCTGGCGCCTTTCACGTTTGGGGGCTCGGCCGGCCCGGCCGGCGGCGGGGGCTTCGGGATCAACGCGGCCACCCCCGGCACCAGCTCTGCTTCTGGAGCGTTCAGCTTCGGCACAGGACAGAGCGGGACCGCTGGCGGCACGACGCCTTTCGGAGGAGGCTTGAGTCAGAGCACGTTGGGCGCACCCAGCCAGAGCACACCCTTTGCCTTCAGTGTGGCGAGCGCGCCCGAGAGCAAGCCTGTGTTCGGAGGTAAGATGAGGAACGGACTCGGGTGCTGCTCTGAGTGCTGGTCCCGGCCGCCCTCGGAGCTTTATGGTGTGGCGGTGACTGACCTTAGATACAGGGTCAGGGAGCTGTGCGTCCTGGGGGAAGACGGTCTGGTGGTCGAGGAGGTGGGCCTTTCTGAGGCAGTTTGAGCCAAGACTCCCCGTCTGTGATGCAGGGGTTGGGAGCATGGGTGGGTAGGCGTGAGCCAGAGCCCACTCTTCGGGCGCAGGAGAGCTGGCGCAGAGGCCCAGGGGCGGAAGCAAGCTCTGGTCACAAACAGCGAAAAGTGAGGTGTGGCTAGAGGATCGAAGAACAGAAGTGCTCCAGAATGATGTGGGGAGGCAGAGTTGACGGTCACACGTGGCCAGGGTTAAGTTTGGATTTAAGTATTGAGGGAAATCCTGGTAGAATTTCAAGCAGAAGAATGAAGTGATCTGATTTGCCACGTGGAAAGAGACTCCCAAGGAGCTCTGATCCTGATAGCGTGCTTTCTTCAGGAAACGGGAGAGGTCTTGGGGAGGTCCGTGTACGGAGGAGGGCATCTTGAAATGGTCGTTTGGAGAGCGGGAAAAGGAATGTAACGAGAATGTTGGAGAATCACGGTTATGAATTTAAAGCGAGGCCGGCCCGTGCTGTCACACGTTGTTAATCAGCGACATCCAAACTGAGGTGGAGAACGGGTGCAGGCCTGCCTGTCACAGCTCCAGCTGGTGCCGCGAGAGGGGCAGGGCTCGGCAAGGTGGGGGTGATACTTGAAGTGCTCGCGGTGGCCATCTGGGTGCTGGGCAGTCCCGGGCAGCGGTGAGGGGTGACGGGGTGGGAGTGGGGTGCGAGGTCAGGACTGGGAGCGAGGCGGCCGGCACTCCCTGAGGCCTGTGGGGGGAGGCGGCGGCAGGACTGGACTTTGAATGTGGCCGTGGGAAGGCGAGAGGACCCACACTGGTGGGGTGTTTGGAAGGTTCCAGTTTCTGATGCCAAGGGACAGATAAACAGGGGGCAGAGGCAGAACTCCATAGTCATGACAGAGGGAAGTAACCTGGTACAGGTGGAGGCGAGGGGGGTGGAGGGCGTTTAGTGTCCCCAGGAATGCAGAGACTCTGTTCCTTAGGTGGCCAAAAGGCAGCACCGTGGTTAGCAGGCAGGCACTTCCTACCACCGAGGGAGCCAGCTTTGGTGGTCCAGGGCTGAGGTGCCCTGTGGGGACCCCCCCCCCCAATTCGTCATCCCGGCTGTTATGCCCTCTTCCCACTGCCTAGTCGCTCGTTTTCTACGGTCTCTTCGTTCTAGGCACTTCCACACCCACTTTTGGTCAGAACACCCCTGCCCCTGGGGTGGGCGCATCGGGCAGTGGTCTCTCCTTTGGGGCGTCCTCAACACCCACCCAAGGCTTTGTTGGAGTTGGACCTTTCGGTAAGCAGCCAGCGTGACCCTGCTTCATTCTGCAAAGAAGGAGGGCGGTGGGGGGCGGGGGGGGGGGGAGGTGGAGGAGGGGGTGGGTCTTGGCAGGTTCCTGGCTCTGGGGCTCCCTGGAAAAGATCAGACTCACAGGCATGAGAAAGATGTGGCCTGGCTACAAGATTGGCAAAGCCCAGGTATGGAGTTGAGGGTGGAATGTTTCAGACCACTGGAAAGCCAAGGGCAAATGCCTTGTTGCTCGCTCTCAGGTGTTCTGGGATTCTGTACTTTCAGTAGCCACCACCCCCCCACACACACCACTGCCACTGTTGGGGAAGCTCGGTTTAAGTACCGGATTCTGTCGGCCTAACCTTCCAGAGATTAGGGTACCCAGGGAGGTGTCCCGGATAGCAGCTGCCCTGATGAGACCTTGTTGAATCTTTCCAGGATCGGCGGCCCCTTCGTTTTCCATTGGTGCAGGATCCAAGACCCCGGGGGCTCGGCAGCGACTGCAGGCCCGCAGGCAGCACACCCGCAAGAAATAGCCTTTGTCCCCGTTCCATACCCCCCCCAACCCCCCTCCTTGCCCACATCTGGACCTCAACACCTGCTAGGAAGAGCCTCTGACCCTTCTAGTTCCATAAAGCAACCTACCCCAGATCTCTGGCTTCTGCCACCAGGGAGGCGGTGGCAGCCCCGGTGGCCGGTTCCTGCTCCTTGAGGAAGAAGCCCCTGGCCTCTCGAGGGAGGGGGGTTGGGGTGCGCGGGGCAGGAGCCTGATCCCTTTACTTGAATGGCTCCGTGGCGAGGCTGGAGAAAACTGAAGAAACACCTGTACATACTGTCCTCGTCCTCCCGACTCTTGTCTGGTGTATGAGCTTGGTCAGGCGGCCTCCCTTCCCGCCTTGCCCCCAGAGCCATCTCCTCTCGCCTGGCAGGTCGTAGGCACGGCCCTACCCACACGTGCCGCCGCCGTGCAGTGGATGATGGGAGTCGGGGAAGTGGGTCAGCCCCGCGGCTTTACCTTGCTTGGCTTGCCTATAAAAAGCGGTTCTCCTCGGGTCCCGTTAGGGGACTCTGCTTCCCCAGTTCTTGCTGCTTCGTCCCTCCCTGGTTCCCCGCAGGCTCTACTCCTTTTTAAAGGACCTTGAATCTAGCTTTGCCTTGGAGACCCCAGTGGGGCTGCTCCTGCTGGTCCACTTCCTCCTGCCAAGTCTGAGTCCATGTTTGTCCTCAACCCTCTGCCAGTTCGGCCCCTAAAAGCTCGGTGGCTCAAGACTGTTAGCCTGGCAGCTGCAGGGGAGCTACCTCGCTCCGGGGGAGTGGGGGGCGCGCCGGGAGCGGGCAGGATGTCCCCCGCTGCCTCCTTGCCCGCCTTCCCCGCTGGCCTCCGTGGGGCTCGTCCGCCTCCTCCCCGGGGTTGTATGTTTAAAGCCTTGTCCTGTGTTACTGTCTGATGCTCACGTCTATTGCTCTTTGAATCGAGTTTGGAGGAAGAATTGAATTGTATGAGTGGCGGCATGTTGGTAGTGCCGGACTTAACTGTTTCAAGTTTCTGGGGCCTCGCTAATTGAATGTGGAAAGTAGCACCGCTTTATGGCTACACGTGCTGACTCCTGGATTTTCAAATGGTGTTTTGACTTTAAGGGCTGGCAGCCCAAGAGGATGGGGCCGAGGGGGAAGCAAAGTCCTCTTCCCTCTGCTGTTTCCCTCCCGCCTACCTGACCCCACCGTGGGCTGGATCCTCCCCAGAATGTTAGAAAACCAAAATTAACCAACCACGCTTCAAAATTCATCCCCCCCACCCCCCCCTTCAGCAGAGCCTCCCCTCCGTCCCGTTCTTCCCCTGTTCCCAGATCACATACCCCGGGCCCAAGAGCCTTGCTGCCAATGCCCATCCTCTTTGGGAGAAGTATGAATGCGTGTGTCTAAATTAAAAGAAAAAAATATTTAAACGTTTTTTAACGAAATAAAAATTTATTTTTGTATTTAAGCTAAATTGCCTTTTAAATTCCTTCAAGCTTGGTTCACTGAGGTGGTTAAGTATAAATGCTATTGACTAGGAATTAGCTGTATAGTTAAGTTATGCCTGTGTGGACAAGAGGCTCAGACTGTCCCAGGCAGCTTTCCTGAGGGACTAGAGCCCCTTCGGGACACATTCTATAAACCATAATTCTTATTTTATAAATAATGTGACGTAGATGTGACTTGTCCCCCCTTCCCCCTCGTGACTGAGGTTGAGTGTGACGCAGGGGACTGTTCCTTCCCACCCCCCAGGAAGAGCAGACAGTATTTACCTGTGTGTGGCGCCCAGAGGCCTGGACCTTGAGTCCCGAGTCCCTGTTAGGATTGGGGGGGGGGGGGTGGGCACGGGTCTAGAAACCAAGCTTCTAGCGATACCTTCCGGAAGGTAGAGCCTCGTTAGTGTTAGTGTTCCGAGCTAGTTTACCTCAGGTCCACAGGCAGGACACTTGGCCCGGGAGCCCCCAAAGAGGGTGTCCCGGCGCGGCCTGAGTGTGTGTGTGTGTGGGTGTGTGTGTGGGTGTGTGTACACGTACGTGCACTGGACAGGAACGGGAGGCTGGGACTTTCCATTACAAATAAAGACTTAATTCCTGTGAGGCTAGTTGGAATTTTTAGTATGAATGTGAGATTTTTCTCCTTGCTTATGTCATTAAGAATAAAAAAAAAAACTGTGATCTATTGTAGACCATGTCCTGCTTTTTATTTACGTGGGCAGAGCTGTCACGAGCAAGAACATGGCCCGGGGAGGGGCCCAGAGGACAGGCAAATCCACATTCTCCCTCCAGCTACCGCTTTCCTTCCTAAAGCAATAAAAAGAAAAGAACCTTAAAACCCGCCAGCTGAGCTGCGGGACGGCGGGGTCCCCCCGCCCAAGGCACAGCTCTGCAGACCTGCTCGGTGCGGGGCGGCACCCCAGGGGCCGCCGCTCTGCGCCGTCTCTTCCTCCGCGGGGCGGCCTCGGGTGGAGGTGCCGGTGCTTCGGCCCGGGAGACTGAGCTAGAAGGAAAGTACCTAAGTTAGAGGTGCCCGGGTCTTCCGGCGTCTTCCAAGCAGCACCCCCCCCCCCGCCCCGCCCCCCACTCACCTCGGCACCTCCACCCGTTCAAGTACGGCAACAAAGAAGCCGCCGGTGAGCGTGGTTTCAGGGGAGGCCCGGAGGCAGCGTTCAGCCCCCGGAAAAGTGCCGAGGCCACGGTGGGGCCAGGAGGGGAGGACGGGGACTAGCCTGTGGAGGTGAACAGACTTCTGGGTAAAAGACAGCAGCCCCCTTCCCCAGGACCCCGGCGGGTCCCCACTACCTGAAGGTCCCCGAGTTCTGCTGCAGGGCGTCCCGCACCACGTCTTCATTCTCCTCTTGGCAGAGGGAGCACGTGGAGTAGACCAGACGCTGCAGGGAGGGGAAAGTGAGCGCGTGGCACAGTGCTCGCCGCTGGAACCCAGCCAGGGCCTGCAAGCGCGCCTTGCTAGGTGTGCCCGCCCCGGGCTCCTCCAGCCGTCTGGTCGCCATACCTAGGGACAAAGCCTGTCAGCTGCAGACGGGCCTCGTTTCGCACCGAGATCCCTGCACTGCAGGGGACAACGTCTGCCCAGGGTCACCAGTATTAGACCGAGGCCAAAGGGAACCGCTGCCCCTTCCGCCGCAAGGTTGCCCCGCGTCTGCAGGTCCCGCGGCCAGGCTCTGTCCCCATCTCACCAGAGCCGCTACAAGAAGGATCCAGTAAGATGTACTGGACCTGACGGTAGCGCTGGTCGGAGGGCGATACCGCCAGGAAGTCCTCCTCGGCCAGCTCGCAGCACGAGACTCCGGCCCGGGCCAGCAGGGTAGCCATGGACGCCAGCCGCCCAGCGTCCAGGTCAAAGGCAAAGATCTTGCTGGAGAAGAGGGGAGAGACGGGGCGAACTGAGAATCCACGGGGAACCTCAGGGCCCACAGTTCTGACACGAGAACATGTCCCTTCACAGGGACACAGAAGAGAAGGGACAGTGGTTAGAGGGACCTGACCTGGAGACTCTGCCCCAAGGGCTGAGGGATTCCTATCTTCCCACCGGCCACCCAGAGGGCAGCTGAGCTTCGGGCTCCGCCACCAACTGCTCTGGGTCCAGAAGCGAATATTTAAGGGGAGATCCTCCTTTCGGCCTTCAAGCCCCCACTGGGTCACAGTTTTCCTCATCTCGTCCTCCAAGTACAAGGTCAGACCCCAGCTCCCTCAGGCTGACCATGGCACTCACCCCTGGTTCTTGAGAAGAGCAGCCAAGTGACTGGTCTTGTTGCCTGGGGCAGCGCAGGCATCGATGACGTGGGAGCCGGGGGGCGGGGCCAGCAGCACGGCCGGCAGACAGCTGGCCTGGCAGGCAGAGCAGGCCCTGGGCTGGCGCACAGAGGCCCGGCTCCCTCTCGGTCCTCCCCTTCCCACCCACCTGCCCTACCTTGTCTTGTAGAATGAGGTGGCCGGCCTGGTACAGCGGGTGGTCGTGCAGATCCGTCTGGGCTGGAAACACCAGCAGCTCTGGCAACAAGGGATCCAGAAGAAAGCACTTCCCTTTGAGGGCCCGGAGGTCCCCGAGGCTGCCAGGGAACAGGAAGCATCGGCACATCTGAGTTCCTCCGGGCTATGCGCCAGGCTGGCCATTTCACACGTTTCCTCACTTGGACTGTTCATTCACGCGACAGATGCTCCACCGCCAGGAAGCGAGGGACAGGATCGATTTGATACGAATGGGCAGCAGAGGGGCGCCTGGGTGGCTCAGTCAGTTAAGTGTCCAACTCGACTTCGGCCCAGGTCAGGATCTTGAGGTTCCTGGGCTCAAGCCCCATGTCAGGCTGCCAGCGCTGAGCATGCTTAGAATTCTCTCCGTCTCTCTCTGCCCCTGCCCTGTGTATGTGCGCACGGGCTCGCTCGCTCTCTCAAACAAACAAAAAAACCACCTAACTTGGACAGAGGTCACTCCTGGGGAGGCGGGCACCGAGCTGACTGCTCAGGGGCAGGGGTCTCCTAACGTGAGGAGCGGAGACGGAAGCGTCATGTTCCAAACCCTGGCGAAGCGGGCCGACAACGATGCTCAGTTCGGAAAGCCATCCACAGGGGCAGAGCTGGAAGCCAAACCCAAATAGCCACTGCCTGGCGCGCCGCCCAGCCTCCCAACCACGTGCTGCGGGCAGAAGGACAGAAGGACCGTCTACCACAGAAGGGGAAGGCGGACGCAGGGGCGACTCCCCAGGATGAGGGGGATGGGGACGCAGGGGAGCAGCGGGGAGTGCACAGGAACGGTGGCGGGCAACGGAAGCAGTGGGCACAGCACAAGAGAGCCAAGGACGGTTTAGGCAGGGGAGATCTTTCTGTGGCCGACCACATGACACGTCTGGAGGCGGAGAGACCAGGTCAGGGGCTGCTTCTGCCAAAGAAGACGGAAAACCACGGGCAGAGTGGGGGGAGGGGGCAGAAAGATGCCGCAGGCAAGGGCGTAAGTGACGAGGGTGAGAAGAGAAGCATTTCCGGTGACTGGGTTCGTGGCCCAACCAAATGCTTGCGTGATGGTGATGTCAGCTGCCAGGTTAAGAGGGAATGCAGAAGGGGCAAAGGTCAGGGATGCAAGGACGGGTTCAGGGTCCACAAAGCAATCCCCGTGCTGTGCTGCACTCACAACAGGAGGGATAAAAATCCTGATCGGCTCATCTGACAAAACTCAACATGCACTGAGGATAAAGACACTCTCCGCAAAGCAGGTGCAGAAGGCACACGCCTCGCCACAATAAAGGCCGTATGTGAAAAGCCCACAGCTGACATCCTCGGTGGGGAAAAGCTGAAAGCCCTTCCTCTAAGATCAAGATCAGAGATGCCCACTCTCACCCCTGTTACTCAACAAAGCCTGGTGAGCATTTGGGCGAGATCAAGAAGAAAAAGGCGCCCACGTTGGAAAGGAAGAAGTAACACGGTCACTATCTGCAGATGATATATATAGAAAACCCTAAAAACTCCCAACCAAAAAAACTTGTCAGAATTTTTTTTTTTTTTTTAAGTGTATTTGAGAGAGACAGAGCATAAGCAGGGGAGGGGCAGAGAGGGGAAGGAGAATCCCAAGCAGGCTACTCGAGGTCAGTGTGCAGAGCCTGACTGGGGGCTCAAACCCACAAAACCGTGAGATCATGACCGGAGCCAAAATCAAGAGCCAGATGCTTAACTGAGCCACCCAGGCGCCCCCAAACTGTTAGAACTTATAAATGAGTTCAGTCAAGTTGCAGGATACAAAATTCATACGCGAAAATCTGTTGTGTTTCTACACACTGACAACCTAACTGTTGGGGGAGGTCACAGAGAAGATGTGACCACCTGTTGGGAGCAGGACCCGGGCAGTCAGAGGCTCCTCACCCCTGCCCCGGGATGAGCATCCTGCTTGCCTTCGCCCCTCCCAGAGGCTGCCTGAGGACACAGCCTTGAGAGAGTAATACGGTGTTGAGACCATCTGGAAGGTATGAGACAACCCATTAAGGCCTCTGTATAAACTGAAGATTCTGGCAGGCAGGTGTATGTTCCCTCGCTTATGAAACCTGCCACCTAGGGGCGCCTGGGTGGCTCAGTCAGTTGAGCGTCTGACTTTGGGTCAGGTCATGATCTCACAGTTCGTGAGTCCGAGCCCCGGACCGGGCCCAATGCTGTCAGCCTGTCAGCACACTTTGGATCCTCTGTCTCCCCTCTCTCTCCACCCCTCCCCTGTTTATGCTCTCAAAAACTAAAACGTTAAAAAAACAAAAAACCTGCCACCTACCCACCCTTTGGTCTCTCCTTGCCCTCTGCATACAGGGGCCAGTTTCAGATCAAAGGCTGCAAACCAACAACGGATGAACAAGCCTGGAGACCAAAGACACGGGCCTTGGGAAAGGCGTCCACAGGGGAAGTCCGCAGTTGGCCGGCGACCTCTGTGTGGGGAGGCGTGGCCCATATGTCGGCCTGTGGATCGCTGTACGAGCACGGGGCCGCCCGGGGAAGGGCGGGCCGCTTTAACCACACGGATGTGAGGACGTGGAGGGCGCTGTGGCGGTAGACAGCAAAACAGACGAAGCACCGGGGCTGGCGGACCCCTGGTACAAGGGAAAGCAAGAACAGCCACGGCAACCCCAGCCAGCAGGGCAGTCCCCGGTTCAGGAGACACTCCTGATGAGAGTCTGCTCCTGCCGAGCTCACCGACGTAGCTGCCAAGCTCCAGCAAAAAGCCAGGGAAAGCAGCCAGGCGCAGCTGGTGCGGCCACGGGGCAGTGGCTTTTCCCTGACCACGCACGAGGCGGAGATGCCCTCCAGTCGGGGCTGCCTGGCGCTACTTCCTTCCTTAGACACCGGATTACTCTAGCCTGCAGGGAGGCTTGGCCCTGTGAGAGGGACCTCCCCGGGCTTGTGGGACCCTGGGAATCCAGAGAGGAGATATAACAAATTCTCAGGGGGGCTGGGAGCGAGATGGGCCATCTGCACCCGTCTTTGAAGGCTCTGATCAGGCCACATGATGGCAGGGAAGAAAGTCGACACGATCTCCAGTCCAGCCCCAGCCCCGGGACGGGATGCTGGTGTCCACGCTGAGCCCACTTGTGCCACAAAACGCTTAGAATGAATGCTGGGCAACGTGCTGCTGATCTAGGGGAAGTGGAGCGGTCCCGGGGACGGGTGTGGGGCGTGGGGAAGAGCCGGGCCTGAGAGGGAGCTCAGAAAGCCAAAAAGGCTATCCCAATGGGCCACGAAGGGTCTGGAGAAAGTAACCTGGAAGCAAATGTGATCTGACCGCATCACTGCAGGGACCCCACCTGAACAGAGAGGTCAGCCCGTGGAAAGCCTTAAAACCCGAACAACAATTTCGGTCAAGAAAGTCCCTTGACACTGCAAGCTGGGTGTTCTGCCCCTGCCCGCGAATATGGGGTTTCTCTCTCTCTCCAGTACGAGGGAACACACCGGACACAGACATCTCACAGGGCTGAACTCCGCAAGCCTCTTACGGTGAATTCACGCCGGTGCTGAGGGGAAACGCAGCTGGGAACCTGTAAACCTGTTACCCCCACGAAGAGTGACTGTCCGACAACACAAGCCGCACAGGGAGACTGGAGGAACTACCTAAGATCTGCGCCGAGTGGGCACTGTGCGCCCTGCACATAGTCCTTCCAACAGCCTAGCAGGGCAGACAGAAGAGCCAGAAGGCTCCTGGTGGGTGACAGCCAGGACCTCACAAAGTGTGAGATCACGACCTGAGCCAATATCAAGAGTTGGACACTTAACTGACTGAGCCATCCAGGTGCCCCAATGTTGGACCTTTCAAGTGCTCCCCCAAGGTCACCAGCACAACCCCACCATGTCATGGCATGGCGGCCAGAGACCTATAAGATGGGCCCGCCACATTAACGCGATAATGGTCACGTGCAGAACTGCCTCTCTCGCAGGATATCCTGCAGGCTTTGCTGGAGATCTGAGAGAGGCTGGGCAGTGAACCCACGGAACATTCCAGGCCCAGACACTGCCCCAAGGTTTTGGGAATCGTTTGGTCGGGTAAGACCCGCCTTGTCACAGACACCGTGATTGCCAGAAGGCACACTTATCCAGCCCCTAAGAACGTGGAAGATGTGTGTGAGCCTCTGCAGGGGTTTTTGGAGTCTGGAGGCCTCTTACTCTCTATCTGGCACAGTGCCGGGTCCTCTATACCGCCCGGTAAAGAAAGTGCACGTGTGCGAGCGGGGATCAGAGAGCGGGCCGCCTATGAAAAGGCAAAAATACCAGTGGGACAGATGAAAGCCCTGGGCGTCCCCCAAACAGGGCTGCCACTGGAGTTCAAGGTGTCTGTGACTCTGGAAGGTGTGGGGCGGGCGCTGTGGCAGAGACAACAGACGGGAAGGGTGCCCCTGGGATTTGGGTCTCAGCTCCGGAAGGAGACAGAAGCCACGCATTCCTCCCCGTCCCCCTGGGCAGGGGGGGCAACAGCTTCTAGCTGTGTGCCCCACGCTCCTCCAGGCAGAGCCTCTCAGGAAGAAACAGCACAGAGAGCGTTCTGACTGGTGATCTCTCAGAGCCCTGGCCCTTAACCCTCCGCACAGGCAGCGGGCTGCGCCAAGGGCACTGGCCCCGCGGCTCGGACAGAGGATGTTGAATAAGCCCCTGTGCGGTCAGGGCATATGACAAGACCCGTGGTTCCCCTGCAGGAGCCCAAGGCAGGCCTCACCGGTCTCCACACCCCGGCTCCGAAGGCACTGACGCCCCCTGGCGGTCAATAAACTGATGCCCTAGCTCAGGTACGAGCCCTAGCAACTGACCTTTGGCAGGCAGTGCGGACTAGGCGCGGAGGAAGCCGACCCACCGTCACCCCCTGGCGGGGCGGCCTGCTGCCGAGGAAGCCAGATTGCCCCGCAGACGCGGTGACTTGACTTGGTTCACCCGGTAACACGACCTGTGTGTTCTAAATAACGCCCGAGGCAACTGCCAAAGGTGCCTGCGGCCATCCTCCTGAGCTCCCAACCGGTAAGGAATTGGCAAACTGACTGGACCGGCCCCTCCCTCCAAGCGAGGGTTCTAACTGCGACTCGGTTTGCGTGGTTATCACATCTGGCCCAACCTGAGCTTTCCTGGCCGCCGCACCAACTGGGCCGCCACCGTTGGGAGACTGAAAAAGACCCGTGGAGAGACATCCTCATCGACCAGTGACTGGGGGTCACGTTTGAAAGGCCGTGACGTGCAAGACCGGGCAGAAGAACATGATACTGAATGGAGGATCCTTCACCCACACACCCTGCAAGCAGCAGGACCGGCAGTCGGGAAAAAGAGATGTTTAACTTTTTTTTTTTTTAACGTTTTTATTTATTTCTGAGACAGAGACAGAGCATGAGCAGGGGAGGGGCAGAGAGAGAGGGAGACACAGAATCCAAAGCAGGCTCCAGGCTCCGAGCTGTCAGCACAGAGCCCGACACGGGGCTTGAACTCACACGCTGTGAGATCATGACCTGAGCCGAAGTCCGACGCTTAACCGACTGAGCCAGCCAGGCGCCCCGGAAAAAGGGATGTTGTAAAAAGCAGATTACGTCACTAACAGAAAACCACCTTGGCTGGGTGGACTAGGCACCGTCCCTGCCGTTAGTACGTCCGGACGATCCACCGGTAGGGCCTGCTGCCCCATATGCCAGACCGGGGACCCTGCCGAGACACCCAACACCATAAAGCAAACAGCTGCCGCCCCCTTACCGTGGAGCAACGTGCGGCCACTGAGCACGCCAGGCTCCACCACGCCTGGGAAAGGAGTCACCCACTGACACGCACGCTGGGATGTCCCACACCTAGGTGGGGAGCTACCCGTCTCCCCCGGGATCCCGCTGCCCTGCGGCAAGCTGCACCTGCAGAAAGGCACCCCACCTGGAATGGCACACGCGTTCTGGAAGAGGGGAGGAGGTGGGGGTCCCGGTCTGGCACATGCACCCCCCCCGTCCCATCTCCTCATGGCGGACAGCGCCGCCTCCCCCCCGCCAACACTCATGCTGCGGTCAACCTGGTCAAGAAACTAAAGCTGCCAGCCTCCCTCTCCTCAAGGCCAGATGGGCACAGTCTGTCATCTATGAGGATATGATCATTTGGATGGTGCCTCTGTTCCTTCCGTGAAACTGGAGGACATTCTAGCCCATACAGAAGCCCTTATGAAATTCACCCAGCCCACTGTGAATGGCAGCCAGTAAAGCTGGTCCTTACGGAACACTGAAATGTCTCTAATAACAAAAGCTGCCCTCCAAAACAGGATGGCCTTGGGAATTATTACTGCCTCACAAGGAAGCACCTGTGCCATTATCCAAACAGAATGTTCTAGGTTTGTATCTGATGAATCCACTAAAGTACCATCTTTACTAAAATCATCTAAAGACACAGGTAAATGCCCTGAGTGATCTGACCTCCAGCCTAGAGGATTTTAAGAAATCAATGGTTTGGATCCTGGGGTTCTTGGAGGAAGAAGTTTTCACTGATTTGGGGAATGTCTGCCTTCATCTGTTTTCTTCTGCACGTGCCTGTACCACTGCTGTGGCTTCTGCCTCCAGGGCAGCCAGCCAGCTACCAAAGGAGCTATCTCCGTGCTCGTGAGACCCTCGCTGACCGCTCAGGGCACACTGAGGAAAACAGTCACGTGGGATTTTAAGAGCTTGTCACAGGGGTTAGTGTGGAGGGAGGTCACTGAAAGGACATGACTACCAGTTGACCTGTGAGCTGGACCCCGGCAATCAGAGGCTCCTCCCCTCTTTCCCTATCCTTGGGATGGGCATTCCCACTCGCCTTCTCCACCAGAGGATGCTCCGAGGACAAAGCCTTGAGACAGGGTCATGGTGTTGAGACCATATGGACGGTATACGGGCATACCTCATTTCATTGCATTTTGTGCTTCACAGATAAGTGCATTTTTTACAAACTGAAGGCGCCATTTTTCCAACGCTATCTGCTCACTTCTTGTCTCTGGGTCATGTTTTTGGAATTGTCACAATATTTTAAACTTCTTCATTATTAATTATGGTCATCTCTGATTAGTGATTCTGACTCACCAAAAACTCAAGTGATGCTCAGCATTTTTTTAGCAATAAAGTATTTTTAAAATACAGTTTTTTTTTTTTTTTTAGACATGATGCTCTATACACTTACGAGATCACAGTATAGTAGAAACATAACTTTCATAGGCAGTGGGAAACCAAAAAATTCATTCCACTTGCTTTATTGCAGTGTTCTGGAACTGAACCTACAATATCTCCAACGTGGGGCCTGTATGTGACTGAACCCAATTCAGGCCTCTCAATAAACTTTCAAGATTCTGGCAGGTGGGGGCAAAGATGTACTTGCCTTCCAGTTACCCAAGACAAGCCTCGTATAGAAGTTCCCTTGCTTATTAAACCTGCCACCTATCAATCTGGAGCAGCCTGCCTCTTTTTTCATTCCCTCTCTGACCCTGCCTTCTGTGTTTGGGGGCTGGTTTCAGATTATATCTGGGAAGCTCCCAAGGAGGTTGCAAACCAACATTATCTTGAAAAAGAAATTAACGGGGCGCCTGGGTGGCTCAGTCGGTTGGGCGTCCGACTTCAGCTCAGGTCACGATCTCGTGGTCCGTGAGTTCGAGCCCCGCGTCGGGCTCTGGGCTGATGGCTCAGAGCCTGGAGCCTGTTTCCGATTCTGTGTCTCCCTCTCTCTGCCCCTCCCCCATTCATGCTCTGTCTCTCTCTGCCCCCAAAATAAATAAACGTTAAAAAAAAAAAAAAAAATTTAAATAAAAAGAAAAAGAAATTAACAATCCCATTTACACTTGTATCCAAAAAAATTCAAAGAGGTGAAAGTCCTGTACTCTCAAAACTATAAGATAGTGGGGTGCCTGGGTGTCTCAGTTAGTTAAGCATCTGACTTTGGTTCAGGTTCTCATGGTTCATGAGTTAGAGCCCTACATCAGGCTCTGTGCTGACAGCTCAGGGTCTGGAGCCTGCTTCATATTCTGTGTCTCCCTCTCTCTCTTTCTGTCTGCCCCTCCCTGCTCATGCTGTCTCTCTCTCTCTCAAAAATAAACGCTAAAAAATAATAATAATAGTAATAGTAATAATAAAACAAAATTACCTATTCTTGAAAAAACAAAGAAACAAACAAACAAAAAACCTCTAAGATACTGATGAAAGAAACTAAAGATGATACAAACAAATGAAAAGATAGTCCATTCTCATGGACTGGAAGAATAATGCTAAAATGTCCATACTACCCAAAGCAATCTACAAGTTCAATGTGATCTCTATCAATTCCGATAGAATTGTTTACAGAGAGAACAATCCTAAAATGTAGAACCACAAAAGACCCTGAAGAGCCAAAGCAATCTTGAGAAAGAAGAACAAAGCTGGAGATACCACACTCCCTGATTTCAAACTATATTACAAAGGTATAGAAATCAAGACAGTATGGCATTGGCATAAAATCAGACACACAGATCAATGGGACAAAACAGAGAGCCTAGAAATAAACCCATACTTAAATGATCAATTTATGACGGAGAAGCCAAGAATATACAGCAGGGGAAAAAAAAAAAAACCAGTCTCTTCAATAATGGTGTTGGGAAGACTGAAGCCACACACAAAAGAACGAAACGGGACCCCTACTTTACAGCAGACACAGAAACTAACTCAAAATGGATGAAAGACCTAAACGTGAGCCCTGGAAGCAGAACACCCCTGGAAGAAAACATGGGTGGTAAGCTCCCTGACATCTGTCTTGGTTTTTTCTGATTTTTTGGATCCAACTCCTAACAAAAAGCAAAAGCAAAAGCAAAAATAAACAGGTGAACTATGCCAAACTAAAAAGTTCTGTAGGGCACAGGAAATCATCAACAAAATGAAAAAGCAACCTACCGCGTGGAAGAAAATATCTGCAAATCACATATGTGGATAAGGAGTTAATATCTAAAATATGTAAAGAACACTAACTCAACAGTTAACGAAAAAAAGGGGGAGGTGGGATTAAAACACACGTAAGGAATCTAAACAGTTGTCCAAAGACAAACAGATGGCCAAAAAGTACACGAAAAGGTGCTGAACATCACTAGTCATCGGGGGAAATGGAAATGAAAGCCACAATGAAACATCACCTCACACCTGTGAGAATGGCTATTCCCAAAAAGAAGTAACGAGGGTTGGTGAGGATGTGGAGAGAGGGGAGTCCTCGTGCACTGTTGGAGGAAATGTTAACTGGTGCAGCCGCTGTGGAAAAACACTATGGAGGCTCATCAAAAAATTAAAAATAGAACTACCATACGATCCAGCAATCCCATTTCTAGGTATTTGTCCAAAGAAAATGGAAACACTACTTCAGAAAGATACCTGGACCCTGTTTACTGCAGTACTATCTATAACAGCCAAGATGTGGCCGACGTGTCAACTAAGAGATGAGCAAAAAAAAATACGTAACTATATATATGTGTATTGTGTACCTACACCTGTGTACACACACACATAGGAATATTATTCAGTTCCCTCTAAAAGAATAAAATCTTGCTATTTGTGACCACACGGATGGACCTTGAAAGTATTATGCTAAGTGAAACAAATCAAACAGAAAGACAAACACTGTATGTTCTGTTGGGTGGACTCTCTTTTTAAAAACAAAAACAAAACCAAAACCAACCAACCAACTCATAAATACAGAGAACAGATTTGTGACTGCAGACGGGTGGGGGGGCATGTGTGCAAAAGGGGTAGAGACAGTCAAAAGGTACAAGTTTCTACTTGAAGTCTTGGCGATCTAATATACAGCATGGTGACTAATAAAAATACACTCTTGCATATTTAAAAGATGCTAAGAGATCTTAAAAGTTCTCATCACAAGAAAAACTTTCTGTAACTATGTGCGGTAACAAATGTTAACTAGATTTCTTGTAGCAATTCTTTCGCAGTGTACGTACATACAAAGTCATTAGCCGTCTATCTGAAACTAATGTTATGTCAATTATAAGGGGGCGGGGACACTGCAAAATAAACCAACAGCCCTGTGTTTAAGCATGTTGCTTTGGAAGGATTTCTTTTAAATCTTGAATTTTGAATAAACAGGATTTAGCAATTTAAAACGAAGAAGGTGCAAAGTTCAGAGGGGAGATGAATTTAGTATGACACACACTGTGACTGTGGGGTCTGTTTACCACTCCTATGACCCCGAGGGTAGCAATACTGAGAGAAGTCTAGACTGCGAGACACAAATCATCAGGCGAGAAGCAGGAATTAAGAGTTCGAGAAATTGAGGGATGCATTAGAAGAACATAGGAGGGAACCACAAGAATCCATGTTTAAGGGACAGAGGAAGACAGGCCTTGGAAGGAGAGGAAGCAACTGCCGGAAAAGTCCAAGAAACGGATCCCTGTTTCCCAGTGCCCCCCAGGCACCTCCCCTGGAGGAGGGCAGCCAGGCGGGGTTCTCAGCTCACCTGGAAGCCCGGCCCTGGTAGGAGAAACCTTGTCTCTTGAAGTAATCAACCGCATCATCACAACAGGTCTTCAGAGTGTTCACCCGCACAAACCGAGGCACCTGAGAGGCTGGGAAGCAATCAGCAGTGAGTGGGCAGGATCGAGGCCTCTCTTCCCAAGGCCTGCGAGCTACCCTCCTCCACACAACTCCTTCCTGGGAGAAAGCTCACCTGGGCCAGGCTTGGATTCCACCTGCAACAGGTCCTCGTTCTTGCTCACACCTCGATGAACCTTGAGCCGGGCCAACTCAGCCTTCAGCCTTGCCTGGTGCCGGTCCAGTAAAGGTTTCCATCGGCCCCCACTGCCACCTTTAAAGCCCTTTCCCAGCAACAACTCATACACTAGTACCTGGGGATGAGGAAAGAAAGAGAAAAAACTTTAAACGTGAATGTCTTGGAACTCCATAGTGTTGGAACCGCAAGCGCTGAACCAATCACCTATCCAGACAGCAACAGATGAAAGTGAGGTGTCCCGCCCAGGATCACAACGGATTTACGGCTGAGCCCTGTCCCGAAACCTGTCCCCAGGGCTGCTCAGCCCAGGGCTCTGGATCCCAACCTTCCTCCTTGTCAGCATCATCCATTTGTTTCGGCCAGTGTCCCTGCCACGGCTACTTTGCACTTTCGTCCTTATTTCATCTTCCACTCGGCTCGAAGTTAAAGCACTGTCATCCCACCTCAAATAACCCGGCTAAAGAGTGCTCATCCTCATTTCAGAGGGGCGACTTGCCGAAGTCACACCGTGGACGGTACCGCGCGGCGACCAGGTCCGGAGGGGGCTCACAGCCCAGCCCCGCCCCGCCCCCCGGCCCCGCTACCTTGGCCAGGTGCGGCCGCAGCTTCTTCTCGGCGCGGAGGAGGCCGGCGCTGGTGATCACGGCGTCCAGCACGGAGGAGTAGCGCTGGGTCTCGCACACCAGCGCGTACAGCTGCTTCACGTTCTGCTCGTGGCCGAGAGGACACCGGCTGAGGCAGGGGCCCCCCGCCCGGGCTCCCCTCCCGCCCCTCGCCGGCCCGAACCCCGAACCCCGCTACCTGGAAGCTGCTGGCATACACCAGCCCCTTGATGGAACCCCGCCGGCTCTCCACGCCCGCCAGCACGGACGCTGCCGTCGCGTAGAGCGCCATGCTCTGCTCCCGCGCCTTTACGGCTGTGTCGCGAAGCGTGCCCGCCTCTGCACCGCCCTGTCTGTCTGCACTTCCGGAGTCAAAGGGCACGGAGGTTCCGACCCGGAAGCCCCAGAGCTCTTCCGAGGCTCTCCGGCGTGTTTGCGGTCGAACCCTGGGAGCGCGTTTCCCTGTTTCGTAGCTCTTCGCTTTTTTTCTAACAAATCTTTGCCAATCTCATAGACAATGGAATTTTGCTGCTGTTTTAACTTCCCTGAGGTTGACTATTTTCCTATGCTTATTGGTCCTTCGTAATCTGTTATGGTAACATGCTAATGTCTTTTGGTCACTCTTACAGCATCCCTTAGTGTCCTTTGTATATTGACCATATATAGCTCGTCTTAGGTGTTATTTTTTCCAGTTTGTTTTTGCCTTTAATGTGGCTTATAGTTGTTTTGGACAACTGTAAATGTTTATGACAACATTTATAAAACTATAAAAAACGTCTTCACTTTTTACAAACTTTTATGGTGTCTGCCTTTGGTGTCATGCTTGGAAATCCCTTCACACCTTTATAATATAGAAATCGTGGCTTCATGTCTTCACACTTAAACCTTTAACCCATTTATAATTCAGTTTGCACAAGATGTGAGGAAGAGCTCTTTGTTTCCAAATGGCTAGCTTTTCAGGCATTGTAATCATCATTTACGGGAAAGTGTCCCCAGCCTGAACTCTAGGAGAACAGGGATTTTGCAGTATTTGCCTCTGTCCCAAGCCCCCATGTGGTTAGTGGTACATATGGAGTGAACAGATCCAGTGCGTGTGTATCTCAAGCATCCAAGTAGGCCTCCATGGACCAGAATATTCCTGCCTGTATAGTCTCTGTATTGTCAGCAGCATGTCGGCAAGCATTTTGCAAGAAGGTTGACTCTACATTAAAATTGCTGAGTTGTTTAAAGTTCAACCCAGTCCTGTGCCTCTAGGTTGGTTAATAAGTGATCTTTTAGTGGACTCCCCCAACCCGATCAAATCACATAATCTATTTTATTTTCTTCATAGCATCTGTTCCATATGTAGCTATGATTTATCCTCTAGCTGGCTCCACGAGGGCAAATCCTGTTTGACTTATCAATCCCTACCTCCTAAACCGGTGTTTTTCTCACAATAAGGACCTAATATATCTGTTGAATAAGTGAAAGAGTGAATGAATTGAGCACAAATTGATGAGGACACGTGGACAGCTATGCCAGAGTTGACCCGTCCTAAATCCCAACCCCACTCCTTCAGGTGAGTGGTTAAAAGTGCAACAATATTGATAAAGTCCATAGTTGACTCAGATTTCCTTAATTTTTACCTAATGTACATTTTCTGTGCTTAAATACCAGGACACCACATTACATTCAGTCATCATGTCTCCTTAAGGCAACTCTTGGCTGTGAGTTTCTCAGACTTTCCTGGTTTTTGATGACCTTGATAGTTTTGAGGAGCCCTGGTGTTTTGTAGAATGTCCCTCAACTGGGATTTATCTGAGGTTTTCTTTCTCATGCTCAGACTGGGGTTCTGGGTTCTGGGGAGGAAGACTCCCAGTGCCATCCTCATGAGATCTCATCAAGGGCATATAGTATCAACATGACCTTATTCACTGATGTTAACCTTGATCATCTGGTTATGGTCGTGTTTTTCAAGTTTCTCCACTGTAAACCTCTCTATCTTGTTCCCTCTGAAAAATAAGTCACTATGCACAGCCTGCCCTTAAGCAGTAGGGGGTTATACTGTCCTTGAGGGCAGAATAACTACAGAAATTGTTTGGAATTCTTCTGCAGAACGGTCTCTTCTTCGGATTTATTTAGTTAACCACTTATCAGCATGAACTCATGGATATTCTACTTTGAGTTGTAACCCAGTACAGGTAACCCCCGTTTTGAAAGTTTACATTAATTACACTGCTTCACTTTTACAAAAGACCTACATCAGTACCTGTTTTCGTTAGTTGAAAGAAATCCTAAGAGGATTTTCACTTTTATGGAAAAAGGGGAGAAGTAAAAATAGCATCAGGGGTTCGTTTTGCTGCGAGCCCTGGTAGAGGCAGTGAGTACCCCAAGGAGTGAGAGTGATGCCACCAAGTTCCTTCCCCAATATCTCCACACATCTCAGCATCAACCTTCCATAGCTTGGAACTGTGTCTGTGAGCACCTGTGCTTTGCCTTGATTGACTGTGTTTGCAAGATGTATCCTAAGATAGGGGCACCTGGGTGGCTCAGCGGTTAAGTGTCCAACTCTTGATTTCAGCTCAGGCCAATCAAGACCCGCATCCGGACCGCATCAGGCTCTGCGCTGGGTGTGGAGCCTGCTTGAGATGCTCTCCCCCCTCTGCCTCCGCCCCTCCCCCTACGTTCTCTCTCTCTCTCTCTCTCTCTCTCTCTCTCTCTCTCTCTCTCTCTCTCTCTCTCTCAAAAAAAAAAATGTATCCTAAGGTAAGAAAAGGTTAAGAGCAGTTAATTTTTTAGGTCTGGAAACACTAAAAAAATGTTTCCATATAAATTAATGGTAATTGCTTCTTCACTTTATTGCATTTCAGTTAATGAGAGATTTCATAGAAACACTCTACTTTTTTAAGTTATTTATTTTGAGAGAGTGCAAGAGAGTAGGGGAGAGGCAGAGAGAGAAACCCAAGCAGGCTCCGCCTGTCAGCACAGTGAGCCGGAACTCACAAACCATGAGATCATGGCCTGAGCTGAAGTCAGCCACTGAACTGATTGAGCCACCCAGGTGCCCCCACTCTACTTTTTGATAGCAGGGAAACCTGTACTACTTGATTTTGTTGCTCAAATTCTTCCCATTTTGGCCACTGGGAGAGCTTTCAGTTGGCTCCCATGTCCCTGCGACAGTCCTCTATTATTGCAGAGGTTTTTCCCACGGTTGTTTGGTTTTGAGCATTCCTAGAACTAGGAGACTCATGGCTTAGCTTGTGTGTTTCCTCCCCCAGCCCTCAAAGCAGCCATTTCTCCAAGGACCCCTGGTTCCATTTCACTGGAGAATGGTATTAGGAGCCAAGATCTGGATGCCAGGTGACCTGTGCCTTTTAATGTTTAATATGTGACCACTAGAAAGCTTAAATCTACACATGTGGCTCTTCTATTTCTGTAGGCCAACACTGTTTTAAGTCTCCTCTATCCTAAAAAAGCCTTCCCTTAATCCCACCTTCTCTCAAATTCGTGACCCAGTTCTCTTCTTCCCTTCCCCATCAAGCTGCTTAAAACAAGAATCAGCAGTCATTGCCTTTACTTCTTCCTCACGTGCTGTTTAATTCCCTGCAGTCTGGCTTCCACCCTAGTCCACTGAGATGGCTTCCTCCAAGGCCACCAAGAATCTCCTAATATTCCTCAGGCCTTTCCTGCTGAGGCTGGGGTTTCACGGCACTGTTGGCACACCTTCTTTGCTGGAAAGCTTTGGCTTCTGTGACCTTTGCTGCTGGTACACACCCCCCCACCCCCAGTTCTCTGACCATTTCTACGTTTCCTTGGCAACCTTGTCTAAGCAGCTCCTTTAAGTTCTGGTGTTCCATCCTCTGACCTCCTTTCTGCCAGTCTAGTATTTCCTCCTGGGGCAGACTCCCTCCCTTCCACACCGTCATTGCTACAGAACAAAGTTAATACGCACTAAAGTAGCATCAATGGCCCTCCCTGGTCTGGCCTCCACCCCCTCTCCAGGTGCAGCTCCAGCCGCAGCACCCCTCGGTGGACTTGACCCCCAAAAGCTCTTCCCCTCTGCCTGTATTCCACTTTTTTTCAGCTAAAATGCCAACTCCGCATAAAGAATTCACTGCTCTTTCCTCTGCCTTCTCCATATTGGGTGGATCTTTCGGGTGCAAGCAGAAACACGAACTCTGGCCGGCCAAACAAAAGAAGGGATTTACTAAGTGAGTGCAGAGGTGTCTATTGGCACCTGGGGCTGGGGGGGTGGGGGGGGGAGCCGAAAGGTGAACGCACAACGGTAATTGAGATGAGCTTAGAGAAGGGAGTATTTATAAAAGAATGGTCAGAGTTAAGGGAAGTCATAAGAGATGGTGCAGACTCAGGGCTAGTGACAGAACTGCTCGCCGCCCGGCCTGAAGGAACAAAGGAGAGCAACAGAGGAAGGGACCCCCTGTTAGTGATCTCTGGATGAGGAAAGCTGCCAGCCAGGCAGGCAGGAAACCAAAAAAATAAGTACTTGAACTCCTTCTCCTGCCCTTGGACCTCCTACCAGTCCCTCCCATCTGCTGACTCCAACAGGAAGCTAGAGGGTTTTGTGTTCCACCGGGGCCAGCATCCCAGGACACAGAACAGGGGGGAGAGGTGGAGGGCAGTGGATGCAGAGGGTGACAATCTTCAGCCCAATCGTGGAACTGAAGGAAGAGCTTCATAACCAAAAACCAGGTCTGCAAGGTGTCAAACAAGCAGGAGCCAGGGCCAAGGCCTCACAGATTCAGCCGGTAAAGATACAACAAGCTCCTTTTGGTTCAGACAGCCGATTACTTACATGGGCAGAAGGAAGATCGGCCGAAGGTGCCTCACGGTCCTTGTTGCACACAACGGAAGGATGGCTGCAGTGAGGGCTGGGGGATCTCCTGTTGCTGAGAAGCCAGTTCTAGATGCAGCCAGGCTGTTTTACCGTCTACAGCTCTATTCGGAAGGAGGTGGGGCCGGAAGTCTCAGACCTATCAGAGCCTGGGAGGTGATGGTTCCTGACTCTCCTATGGGATAAGGTCAGTGGAGATGGCCTTGGGTCGGTGCCTCACAAGCCTCCCATCCTCTCTGGTTCCTGGAGGATCTCCCAGACAGCCTGCAGGTCAAGCCTTCGCCTGTGTGGCCAAGGTGAGTAAGTGCCAGGGGACCAGGACACAGCTGTTCCCCACAGAGGTCTCTCAGGCAGCTCCACAAACCTCAGCGGCACAAGGCTGGGGAGCTTCTCTCTAAAGCACCAGGTCTCAGATGCCTCGGCCGCAGCCACTCTCTCTTCCAATTTTCTTTTTTTTTTTTTAATTTTTTTTTCAATGTTTATTTATTTTTGGGACAGAGAGAGACAGAGCATGAACAGGGGAGGGGCAGAGAGAGAGGGAGACACAGAATCGGAAACAGGCTCCAGGCTCTGAGCCATCAGCCCAGAGCCTGACGCGGGGCTCGAACTCACGGACCGCAAGATCGTGACCTGGCTGAAGTCGGACGCTTAACCGACTGCGCCACCCAGGCGCCCCATCTTCCAATTTTCAAATTCTTGGCAGAGAATTCAGCTGTCCCAGCCTCAGTCTGGAATGGACACCATCAGCTGTGGCCAGGGGCAGACTCACCACGGACAGAGAGAGGGAGGCTCTGAGCCACTCCTGTGTGCCAGCAGCTTTCAGAGATAGGCCACACCCATCTAGACCCTACTTGCTTCTGCTCTGAAGCAGTGTTATTTCCATCCCAACGAACGGTGAGGGAAGTCGAGAGAGAGGCCTTTGAAGACAGCGAAGACAGAGTGATTGGCGCGACTCTAACCACAGCCCAGCCTGCAGGGCACAGAGGCAAGATCTGACCTGACTGGAAGCTGGAGCAGTTTTAAAGACCTGAGTGTAAAGCGGCGTATGTACAGTTGTTAACATTTGCAAATCATCTAAAGAGAAAGACGATATCAAATTTATTATCCTTAAGTTCACAATGACATGGAGAAATCACGTGCGGCAATGTTTCCAGCTTCAGTTAAAAGAGGAAGCAGAAAGTGTGCTTAGGAGGGACCAAGGGAAGCCTATCTTAACCCGTGGACACCCAGGCCTGGTTCTGCTGGTTTACGAGGAGGTGAATAACCCGGCAAAAGGTGAATCAATAGGCCCCTGGCTGTAGGGGAAGGGATTATGGTCCTTTTCTTCGTATCATTAAACGTTTCTAGGAACACACAGGCGTGAAGACCTTCCCACACGGTAAAGAACATCATCTCTGCACACTGGACCCAGCAGAGCCCCCGCTGGGAAGAGCCCGCGGGCAGGCAGACCGACCGGCAGCCCTACAGCTTGGTGGGCTGCGTGGGGGTGAGCTGGGCAGGCCCGCTGGGCGGGGGCAGCACCAGAGGCAGCACGTTGCCGCCCTTCTCGTGCCAGCATGTGTCCAGGATGGGGTAGAGCTTGCCCTGGAAGTCAGCCTGGAACGTGTAGAGCGGCCGCAGGTCATCGGGCCGGTCAGCATCAAAGAAGGTGAGCTCGCCACGCTCGTAGTGCAAGTAGACGCCGATGCGGTGGGGGTGGCCGGCCACAGGCAGGGGCACCCGAGGGCAGCCGAAGGCCTCGTACACCCGGCCCTCCTTCAGGCCAATGAGCCACACGCCATTCTCCGGGGATTTGCTCAGCCTGCCCTTGCGACTGGCCGTGCCCTTGATGACCCCCAGGCGCCAGTCGCTCTTGCTGCCCACCACCACCTCCCAGTAGTGACGGCCGCAGGAGAAGCCCCGGCTGGCCAGGACACAAGTACTGTAGTCAAAGCGCTCTGGCTGGCTGGCTCGCCGCTGGGCCAGGAGCCCACACTGCACCACCGTGTTGCCCTTGGAGAGTTCCAGGAGTGGGTGGGCGGTGGCGGGGTCCAGCTTGAGGGACTCCGGGGCTAGGAAAGATCAAAGAAGTGTGTTTTCCAGCTACACAGAAGGCAGCAGACCCTACCCCAGAGGGAGGCCCTGAGCTCCTCAGGAGAGGAACTGCAAAGGCCTCATCCCAGAATCGGAGGGGCCTTCTGAGAAGGGGCACAGAAGAGGCAACCCTGAGGACTGCTGAATGAACAAACAATGCCTGAACCATGGGAAAAATGGGGCAGCTGTGAGGGAGGCATTCTGGTTAAGGGAAAGGGCACGCACCTGCCTGCCTAAGATGGCGGTGCAGATGGAAGGTCCTGGAAGACGGCCCGTCACTTGTGCACCACAGCTAAACTCCCCAGGAGAATCCTTATCAAGTGCAATTGTTTTGATATCCTACCAGCCTATTCAAGGACAAACTGTTCCCAACTGACCTCTGGATTACCTGCCAACTAATCAATTTGCACCAAAACCACACAAACAACACTCACAGACCAGAGATCATCAGGTTTTTTCCTCCCCTCCCCTTTTTATTTTACAACAAACCCTATTTTTGTCTTTGTTACATGAAATCAGCTTATCGATTGATCTCCCTTATGTGCTAGTAACAAAGGAATTCGTTAAATGTCTTCGTGTTATTTTTTGACAGAGCGATAGCTACCATTTATTAAACACGAAACTATGCACACACATTTGAATGTTTATAAACTACACAGCCCAGCAAGGTGGACTTTAATACCCCCTCCTTGCAGATGAGGAAGCAGACTCAGATTACAGGTTGGATCTTCAGCTAGTAAGGGACAGAGCTGTCTGGTGGAGCCCCAAAGCCATGCTCTCAACACTAACCTATGCAAACACCCTTCCAGTCTTCTGCACCCTAAACTCTGGCACAAGTGACAAACTGCTACCCACCCTGCATGGCAGCCCTCAGGGAAGAGAACGGGTTGGAGCCTTACCCGGCAGAACTTTTCGGAAGAGCCTTTTCCACACAGTCAGCTTGATGTCAGCCTGGTGGAGGCCCGGCTTGAAGGACATGGGGCTGAAGGCGCCTTCCAGAGGCCGGGCCTGCTGGAGCTCTGCTCTGAGGGCGACAGACCTACGTGATGGTGGGGATGCACACCGCGCACCCCAGCCCTTCACCCATGGGCAAGTCCAACCAGCCAGTCACGGCTCAGGACACTGTGCACTCAAGAGGCCCATCATTTCCTCCCCTCCACCCCACTCTCAGAGGCCCCGCCCCTTCCTGGAAGGAGAAACACATCAGTGGTTCTCAAAGGGCATCACCTGGAGGCTTGTCAGAAATGCAAATTTCTCGGGGCCACCCCAGACCTGCTGAAAGCGATTACTAGGGCTCAGTGATGTTTTAAGGAGCCCTCCAGGTGGCTCTGATGCACACTAACATTTGAGGATCGCTTCTCGATATCGGGCGACCCTGGCCCCTGGCCACAGCTGGAGCGGACACCTGCTCCCAATCAGCTACACTGTCCATTCTTTTAAACCAATGCTCCTAACCTGACTATCCCGAAGACCAAAGGAAATTTAAAACAGACAAGGAGATTCCCACAATCAGGATCTGAGGAAGGCTAAGAACTGCATGGCTATTCATTTGTTGGGGCTGGAACATGGATCCAATCCCTTCCCACAACCCATGGTGCAGGATTCGAGGCCCCTCATCCTGGCTCTTGCCCACCTCTCCCACTCCTCACCCATTCTGCCCTGTAGCCTACATTTTACCTCATTCGTACTGAGTTCACATTTCTCCCAAGTCTGCACACTTGAGCCTTTCAGATGACCCTTCCCCACTCTGCTTACCTGGCCAACACCTGTCCTCTGCCCTAAGCTCACCCCCTGCCATCTTCGCCAGTCCCGCCCCCCCCGCCCCGCCCCCAACCTCAGTCACCTCCTCCTGTTATTTCTGTAGCCCGTGTGAACTTCTCTGGTCTTAAGTACCCACAGTGATCAGTGATGTAACCGGAGTTCACCATCCGCCTCCCACCAGTCTTTGAGACCCTTAAAGGCAGGGGCATGACCTTCATCTCCCTGTTCCCTGGGCTCAGTACAGAGCCAGATGTGGACAGCTGCTGACAAGGCACTGGTGCAGCTACAGGCAGGAAGTAGGGTAGAGGAGCCACCAGATCCAAGCTGAGAGCTCCCTCCAAGGTTATTACCTGGAGGCCGTGGAGTGATACTTCTGGAAAACAAGACAGGTGGGTTAAGGCATGGGGGAGGCTCTTGGGACCCTGGGGACCTGGGCGTGGGTGACACTCCCTTGTCCACTCACCCGGATGAACTCATAGTGACTCTCATTACTGAACTGCTCGAGCACACGTTCAGCCTGGCCCAGCCGCTCCTGAGTGCCCTTGGCCTGCTCCAGCTGCATGTCCAGGGAGGCCACAAGGCCACGGGTATGACCCTCCAACCCCTCCAGGCAACGGGCCTTCTCCTCATCCACCAGGTGGTGCAGCTCCTGGAACTCGCGACGGATCACCCAGCTGAAGACGTCAGATTCATTCTGGGACGAGAAGGGGCTGGTCACGGCCAGAACCTCAGCCAGAACTGCCTGCTTCCGGCTGACCCCTGTGTCCTCAGGCCCAGGCAGCTTAGGCCTTCCTGGGCTTTTCCAATCTGAGCTGGTTCTAGCACTTGAGTTGCAGGCTGACTCGTGCGCTGTTCACACTGTGCCTGGGCACCCCCCGTGTGGCCACGGGGGACAGCAATACAGGCAGGGGACAGACTGGGCCCCAGCACCCATTTCAAACACAGTGGCTCTGCTTTCTTCGGTCCTAACTATTAAACGTGCAACTAAGATTTTGCTTCAGTACAGGGTTCCACAACTGGAAAAGGTCTGAAAGGCCCTGGGAGGGCAGACTTCAGAGAGCCAGATTCCCTGTGTAACCCTGAGTTCAGCCTCCCTGTCAGGCTGAGGAAGGTTAACCAAGAGGACCCTCAGGGGACATGGGTCTCCTGCTTCTGTTTCACAATTGCCTGCAGGGCCTAGGCTCCACATGCCTGCAGCCCCAGTGTGCCTGTCATTCAGGAAAAGCAGAAAGCCACCAAGGGCTTCAGGCGTTTCTACACTCTGCTCCAAGCTACTGGGCAGGCTCCACAGACTGTCAAGGTCAAGCAGACACAGCGAGTCAGGCGTTGGGGGGGGGTGGGGGGTGGGGGCAAGAGAGTCATGCCCACACTTTGAGCTGTTTACATCTGGTACTTAGGTTCTGTGTTATCTCAGTCCCAAGGACAAGAGGGACACAGCCAATTTGGACAGAGTCCTGACAACTGAGTTGATTCCCCTGAGGGGATTTGCCCTTTCCCCACTCCACCCTGCAATGCTTTGAATTCTGGCTTTATATGAAAGCATGGGTTTCTGTAAAGGACAAATCACAACTGGGCTCTGCAGGAAAGGGAAGGTGACCAGCCCCAGGGTTAAGGGGACAGAGGGAAAGGGCACTCACGACAATCCGGGTCCTGTTGTTCACCAGCTTGGCAATATGCTCATCCACCTTCTTCTGCTCCTGCTTCAGGTCAGAGATGAGAGCCGCTAGCTCCTCCTGGAGGCAACGTACCACGGCCTCATGAGTAGCTGACCCCTGCACGCTTTCAGCTCCTTGGGGCCAGCCTTGGGCTTCACCCATCCAGGGGACATCCCAGTGGCCACAAGCACTCCCAGTGGAACCAGGGAAAGGGCTACCCGGGTACTCCTGACTCCAAAACAGGTGAAATTATTCAAGAATATTCCACATCGAGGGCAGGAATTACCCAGACAGAAAAGGATCTCCAGATCATTCCTCTGCAGGACATGGAGACAGACCCTAAACGTTGTTACAACTACCTGGAAGTCACCACACAACATCCAAGGGGGGCGATGACCGGTCTGAAGCCCACACTCCCTGAACAGAACGCTGGATGACCACATAAACTGTCTGGTCACCAGCAGATCTAGAATCAGTGGGCATGTGATCAAGAGCATCACAAAAAGGCTGACTCCCAAGTGAGGCCAATGGTGCATACAGTAGCCCAGGTTATACCTGGGGATTCCCCAATCCCTATAAAGACCTGACTCAATCGCTGGCAGGGTTGGGCCTCCCCAGGCTGAAGTAAACGCACTTCTGATGGCCTTCCTGGCCCCAAATCTGACGGAGTCTTAAAGATTCAACCAGGACCACCTAGACTCCCATCCAGCTGCACTACTCGAGTGGTGCTGGTTTGTGCCCATGGAGCGTACAAGTCTTTGGCTTAGACAGTTCCCAAGCAGAAGTCAGCAGCAAGAGGGGTGCCTGGCTGGCTCGGTTGGAAGAGCAGGCAACTGATGATCACGGGGTTGTGAGTTCAAGCCCCACATTGGGTATAGAGATTACCAAAAATATATAAATAAACTTAAGGAAAAGAAAAAAAGAAATCAGCCGCAAGAGGCTTTCAGGAAAGGAGCAGAGTAAAGAATAAAACCAGTGTAGGGATAAATGGACACAGAGTCTTGCTCTGGAAAACAAGACATCAGAAGATCTCATAACAGCCCGAGAACGAAACTCCAGTAGGAACTCTCCTGAGGCAGAGAGAGATGGGATTAGTTCTTTTCGTCAACTGGGTCACAGTGAGAGTAAACAGAAACACACAAATAAATAATCTCAAGATCTCAATCAACAGGAGGACAACAGGCATGCATAAAAGGGATCTAATAAAGGAACATAATTTAGTGGCATCACAGCAAAGAGTCTTGGGATCACAAACAGCCACATCCAAAACCAGGACCCAAGCCGTCCCCGGCTCCAAGCCAGAAATGATGAGTGAGCTCCTGTGTGTCTCCTCCTCTCCAGGGCTAATAAAACACAGGCTCTCGATCTCGCTGCACTGCAATCTGGCTTCCTCCTCCCACACTCCACTGAAACGACTCTTGCCAAGATAATCAATTCTTACTGCTAAACCTAACAGACTCTTTCCAATCCTCAGCAGGCATTTCACACAAGTGATCTTGTTCTCATTAAAACGCTCTGCCCTGATCTCCAGGAGGTCGTATTCAGCCAGTGTTCCTGTTCCCTCTGCTGATTCTTTCTGTCCTTTTTTGGGGTTCTTTCTCTACCCGAATCTTAAACCCTGGTGTCCTTTGGGGGCATCGTCCGTATCTTCCCTGTCACTCTGCAGACTCTCCTGATTGGTCTTCTCCACTCCCGTAGCCTCAATTACCACCCATATGTAATTCTCCCAATCTTTTATCCCCAGCCTCAGTCTCCAGTCTACCCCCCAGCAGTGTTTGGACCACATCACCACTCTGCTTAAAACCCTCCGGAGACCCCACCATGATGGTCCTCTGAATAAACTACAGATCCCTTCACATTTCACAGAAGCCTTTGCAAGACCTGGCTCCTGCTTACCTCTCTCCAGAGCTTGACAGAACAACTTATAATTCTTCAAATAGGTCTCCTGATCTTTTGCAGGGCTGTCTTTATACGTGGAATGCTTTCCTCCCCTTTTTTTCCTACCACGTCCTCCTTGTGGTTCGGATCTTGGTTTAGCAGTCCACTTCCTCCAGAGAACCTTCCCTGACTACCTGAGAGCATGCAGGAGCTACAGTCCAGATGGCCTCACGATTGCCTGTATTTAACCTTGATGGTAGCACCCAACACATGGGGACCGTCAGACTCCCAGATTGTGAGCTCCCCGGGGCAGGCCAAACCACTTACCCACTATTGTACCATGTGCTCTAGCATATCTAGCACAGGTTAAGTGCCAAGCACATGTCTGTGGGTCAGAGGGTCTGGTGGATGGCCTGGCTGGTCCTGTGCACATTTCATACTTGTCTCCCAGGGTTCCAAGAGCAAAGAAACGCTGCTCACTCAGCCAGGAAACCCCAGGAACAGTGACAGGGGACCCCTCTGCCTTCATATCTGGATGCTCTTTCTTTTTCCCCACCCCTATCACCTGTATTTTGTCATTCCTTACCTTTACTCTCCCTTCCTCCCAAACACTCTGCCAGGTGCCCTATAAGAATTCACTTTCCAGGATCCTTCCTGCCTCTTTTGATCTGTTGGCAGTGGAAAGAAAACTGGCCAGTTTGTGTCCTACCTCTGCCACCGACAAGCTGTATGACCTTGGGTTAAGACCCTTGGCTTCTCTGAGCCTCATTTGTAAAATATAGTGAGAACCCCACCTTTCATAAATCTTAGATCAGCGTTATTCATCTTAAATAATGACGTGCTAAATCTAAGTTCACGAGGGCAGGAATCCACTGTTTCCACAAATACATTTTGAGCTTTTACTACATGCTAGTCATGGCTCTAGGCATGAAAATACCCAAGGAAACAAAGTGCTTTCCCTCATGTGGAGTCTGGGAGAGCACTCAAAAAATGGATGAAAGCTGCGAAGAAAAACCGAGCGAGGGAAGGGGCTAGCACTCCACAAGGACTCTCCATCGTGCCTGTCTGCAGTGCCCAGCACCTGGAGATTGGAGCTGCTGAGAACACACTCTACAGAGTTCAGCTCCAGGACAGGGCTGCAGGGCACCGGCATCCTGGCCTGGGACCCTTCTGTGCCAGGCGATGGCGCCAGAGAGCGCAGGAGCTGGGCTCCTTGGGTGCGCCCCGCGCCTCCCCCCCCCCCCCCCCCCCCCCCCCGCAGCAGCCTCGCAGCCCACCTTCATGCGGCTGTAGACGGTGGAGACAGGCGTGACGCGGTGGTGCTGGTGGGAGCCCAGCAGGCCGCAGAGGCCGCAGATGAGCTCCTGGTCCCTCTCACAGAAGAGGCTGAGCGGGTTCCGGTGGTGCTGGCAGACCTTGGGCTCCGGGTCCCCGGGGAGCTGTAGAGCTTCGATCACCCGCGCCAGAGAGACATTGGGCGGGGAGCTGCTGCTATCCACCTCCTGCCGGCACACTGGGCAGCGGAGCTCCGAGTCCAGGTGGTGGGACAGGTTCACCAGGCAGCCCTTGCAGTAGGAGTGGCCGCACTGCAGCATCATGGGCTCCTTGAAGACCTCCAGGCAGATGGGGCACTGAAGGCGGTCCTCCAGCTCGGGCACGCTCACCTGCCACGCCATCCACGGTGCCGGCTAGAACACAGGGCAGCTTTTTCAAGTCTGTTCCCTCCACACTGTGCCCCCAATCCCCCCGCCAAGTGCCACTGGGAAGTTAGAGCGCCTTAGGGTCTCCAGTCCTGGATTCCAATCCCAATGCCTATGACCTTGGGCCTATTTCCTATCTTTATTTTCTTTTTAATTTATTTATTTTTGAGATCATGACCTGAGCCAAAGTTGGACACTTAACCAACTGAGCCACCCAGGTGCCCCTTTCCTATCTTTAAAATAAAGGGCTTAATTGGGGGGGAATCACTTGTAGATACAGGATTCTACATTTTTCACCCCAATTTGTAGGTAAACACAAAAGGGGCCATCTGCTGGGTCATCTGGAGTGACACCAACAATGTGCCCTCCAGCCGCAGTAGGCGTACTGACTCAGAACTGGACAGCAAAAACAAGCAAAGGTCCTTCCCACCTTCTAGTTCAGTCCTCAAAACTGGCGAGCAACTGTTGGAAGCACAATTACAACCGATTCCTGCGTCAGCCCCTCACACATATTCAGTGAGCCCCAGAAATCTGCATTTACAATAGCACCCTCCCTCCCCAAGGTCATTCTAAAGCAGAGAGTGCTGTCTTAACAACACTGTTCTGGAGAGTCGGAGACCGAGGACGGTAGCCTCCTAAATTCGCACCCACTCCCTGTGCAAAATGATCGGCACTGAGAGAGGACAAGCACCAGGTGCAAGTTGGCCACAGACCCAGGGAGGGCCCCCACAACGAACTACCTGCTTTCTCACAATCCACTGAGACGTTCGCTGGATCTGCTCTACCTTCTCTTCTCCCCAGGTTGGGACAGAGGCACTAAGAGATGTGGGGATTGTAGCTGACCGCCTGCTCCACCCTTTGTCTCTGCCCCTTTCCTCCTCCCCTTTCCCAGCAACACTCCTATGTCCTCAAGGTCACCCAGAATCAGGTGGAAACTGGGCCACATCACGAGACGGAGGAGGCAGCCTCCTTCAGCTGGCAACGTTGATAATTCCAACATTCAGACGCTCACCTTGGCCACACTTCGGGGAAGCGGGGGAGACAGAGGAGTGGTCCCCCAGCCACACCTTACAGACCCCAAACAGGAGTGGATTCATGTTTTGACACAACTCTTTCTGAATCTATTTTTTTGAAGATTTTTATTTATTCAACTTCTTGAGACAGGACCTCTGTAAAGTATGCATATCTTAACTATACACTTAATGTACACATTTCACACATTTACTCACCCTCGAGATCAACACACAGAATGTTTCCAGCACCCAGAAGACACTATGTGCTCTCCAGTCAGAAGCCCCTGGCAAGGATAGCTATTCCCCTAACTCTTGTCATCGTAGATTTATATACCTTTATTTTGACATTCAAATAAACAGAATAATCTAGGTTGTGCTCTTTCGTGTCTTGCTTCCAATACAATTGAATACCATTAATACCATTACTCAATACCATTGAATTGGGAACCTTTTTATACGAAGCCTTTCAAAGGTTTAGGAGTTCAATGGCTTTTTTTTTTTTAAAGCTAATTTACTTATTTTGAGAGAGTGTGCACATGCAAATAGGGGAGGGGCAGAAAGAGAGAGGAAGAGAGAGAATCCCAAGCAGGCTCCACGCTGTCAGCACAAAGCCCAATGTGGGGCTCGATCCCACCAACCGTGAGATCATGACCTGAACCTGAAGTCAAGAGTCAGATACTTCACCGACTGAGCCACCCAGGTGTCCCTAACGACATTTCTTTATGCAGTTAATAAATATTACAGTCAGAAAATGCTACGCATATCATGGAGGTGGGATAAAAAAATTACTGATTTGAAAAGGAAGAGATGGAAGCAGGTCTCCAGGAGTGTTAAGAAACAAGGAGCTCAAGGGGCGCCTGGGTGGCTCAGCTGGTTGAGCGTCTGACTACTGATTTCAGTTCAGGACATGATCTCATCGTTCATGAGTTCAAGTCCCGAGTCAGGCTCTGTCTGTGCTCAGTGCAGAGCCTGCTCGGGATTCTCTCTCTCTCAAGATAAATAAACACCAAAAAAAAAACAAAGGAAAGAACCAAGGAGCTCTAGACCAGTAAGACACAACTCCCAGAGACCTAAGCATCCCTGTCTGCCAGTAGGGGCCATCTCTACCCCATGACAAGCAAGACCAAAGTCTGGCACAGGCATGTTGAAGGCTAATTTGATTTGTTAATTCAACAAACATTTGTGGAGCACCTGATATGTGTCAAGCAGCAAGCTGAGCATTAGGGAAACATAAGGGAACAAGACAGATGAGGTTTTTGTCCTTTCAAAATTTGTAATATAACCGTAGTAGGAGTGAGGTAGGATCATCAACAAGAAAACATCATAGGATTTAATGTGATGCAGGAAGGAAACAATGTGCTGAGAAAGAATGGCAGGAGGGAATAGGTTGTTTGAGGGACAGAAAGGCCACAAACAAGGACGGGAGAGAGGCCTCTGCAAGCAGAGTGTGGCCCCCTGGTCAATTCCCAGCAAGGATGTGGGGACCTCAGGTGTAGAGCCGCAAGGATCTAGGTTTACCAACATGAATGAGCTTTAGATTCTTTAGAAAGGGGCAGCACAGTGTCTTTGAGGATGGATGGTTGAGACCCGAAGGATACAAACATGCCAACTGCCTGAAAAACTACAAGAGGGCAGACCAGGCCTGGGCAGCAAATGCAAAGGCTCTGAGGCTAGAAAGAGCCCAGTATTTAGGAGATACACTAGAGAAAATCTAAGTAGCTGGAGCGTAGTGAGAGGGAACACCAGGAGAACAAGTCAGAGGGGCTGGCAGAGAGGGCCCTGGAGCAGGGCAAAGGTTCAGATTGAATTTCAAGGGCAGTGGGAGCTATAGGAGGATTTTAAGGCAAAGGAATATCATCTGACATATTTTTAAAAGACCACTCCGGCCACTTGTAGATAATGGATCAGAGTAACTTTAGCGCCTGAGTGGATGGATCGTGAAGGCTGATAAGGAAAAGATCAAGGTAAAATGTACCTGGGAAATCTAGAGTCAGATGCCCAAGGACACCTGAGTAGCAGTGGTCTGCAGACTTCAGCAAACAACAGAATTACTCGGGGTGCTTGTGAAAATACAGACTTCTGGGCTCTAGCCAAAGTTTCTGATTCAGGAGCACAGGGATAGGCTCAAGAATTTGCATTTTTAACAAGTTTCCAGACAACACTGCTGCTGGTCTGGGGACTACACTTTGAGAACCACCGAAAAAGGCAATTGAGCACAGGAGCCTGGAGGTCTAGTGTGCAGGGGAGGCCTTAGGCTGGCCAGGTAAATACCACCTGTTTACATCACATATTTAAACTTGTGGGAATGGCTAGGATCTCTCTGGGATTAGAACAGAAAAGGGCTGGGGCGCCTGGGTGACTCAGTCGGTTAAGTTCCGGACTTTGGCTCAGGTCACAATCGCACAGTTCATGGGTTTGAGCCCCGCACACAACTCTGTACTGACAACTCAGAGCCTGGAGCCTGCTTCGGATCCTGTCTCCTTCTCTCTCTCCCAAAAGTAAATAAACATTAAAAAATAAGAAGAACAGAGAAGAAGAAGAACAGAGAACTGAGTGGTTCAGTCAGTTAAGCATCTGCCTTTGGCTCAGGTCATGATTTCACGGTTCATGAGTTCGAGCCCCACATCAGACTCTTTGCTGATTCAGCTCAGACTCTCTGCCGAGCAGAGCCTGATTCAGATCCTCTGTCCCCCACCCCCTACCCCTCCCCAGCTTGTGTGCTCTCTCACACATTCTCTCTCAAAATCAAAAGAAAAAAAAAACTTAAAAACATGGAAGGGCAAGGGTCCAAGGATAGGGCCCTGAGGTTGTTAGTGTATACAGGTCAAGAAGATGACTGAGAAGAGACAGCCAGACAGACAGGAAGAAAATCAGAATATGGAAGCAGATCCATTTGACCCTGAACACTAGAGAACTTTCTCAGGCAAGAATCACGAAGACTGAGAAGATTCGGCATGCTGTTGCTAACTCCAATGTGTAGAAAGGCCACGAACAAGGACGGGAGAGAGGCCTCTGTGAGTGGAGTGTGGCCCCCTGGCCAATTTACAGCAAGGATGTGGGGACCTCAGGTGTAGAGCCGCAAGGATCTAGGTTTACCACCATGGATGAGCTTTAGATTCTTCCCCAGAGCCTGTATTAAGGCTGAGGCCTTGATTTTAGTTCATTGAGACTGGCTGGTGTCTCTGACCTACAAAATTGATGACAAATACATGAAATCATAAATATCTGTGGCTCAGAACAGCTAAATCTGTAGTAATCGATGGTGACGATAGGAAACTGATACAGAAGAGGACAAAAAGCATTTAAAGAGGAACCAACTTCATCAAATGCTGACAAGAGTCCAGGAATCTGAGGACACAGGACTATCTTATGGATTTAACATGAAGTGCAGTCTTGGTGACATGGAGCAGGGGAGAGTGGTACTGCGGTGGGTTGAAGAGAAAAGGGAGGATAAGGAAGTAGAGACAAAATAATTGAAAAACGCTCTATAGCAACTTACAAAATTTTTTTTTTAATTTCTTTTTTAACGTTTATTTACTTTTGAGACAGAGAGGGACAGAGCATGAACGGGGGAGGGTCAGAGAGAGGGAGACACAGAATCTGAAACATGCTCCAGGCTCTGAGCTGTCAACACACAGCCCGACGCGGGGCTCAAACTCACGGACCGTGAGATCATGACCTGAGCCGAAGTCGGCCGCTTAACCGACTGAGCCACCCAGGCGTCCCCCCCAAAAATTTTTTTAATGCTTATTTTTGAGAGAGAGAGAGAGAGAGAGGAAAGAGTGCGAGCAGGGGAGGGGCAGAGAGAGGGAGACACAGACTCTAAAGCAGGCTCCAGGCTCTGAGCTGTCAGCACAGAGGCCCACACGGGGCTCAAACCCACAGATGGTGAGATCATGACCTGAGCCGAGCGAAGTCCGACGCTTAACTAACTGGCCACCCAGGCACCCCAACAACTCTTTTTGAGAAGTCGAGAAGACTAGGCATGGGACCACCTGCAACAGGAGTAAGATGTGGGACAAAGGTGGGGGTGATTTTAGGAAACATAGAAGCTGAAGAAATGATCCAATAGTCAAGGCATGATGGGTGCAGGAAAGAGGGGCCGCCTCTCAAATCCTGGAGTGGGCAAGAGCTGCAGGCCCCAGGGAAAAAGCAGGAGCGGGTGACGTCAAGGGCCATTCGTGCTTTGCACCCCCCGCCCCCACCACCGGGGAGCAGGTATGGATTCTGTGGATTTAGTGACCGCAACGTGAAGGACAACGTTGCCTTGTTCTCTGACGAACGAGGCAGTTTGACTTGAAAGGCCTGTCTGCGTCTACATTTCTCAAGCACGAAAAGGTTGAGGAAAATTGAAAAAGTGGAGGTAACCCACTTAGCAAGGCCGCACACTTCCGGCAGCAGGCTGTTTCTGGAACTCCTCCTCCCCAGCCTGCTCCCGCCTCGAGTCCCACGACAAGCCCCACCCAACCCCACCAAGTCCCGAGCCACTGCCAGTCCCGACCACCCGCGTGGCCCATCTCCCGCGCCATCCCACGCGCGCCCCCGGCGCCCCGTCTTGCCACAGGCGTCCCCTTCACGCGCCTCCTCCTGATCCACTTCTCCCCGCCAAGGGGCTCCATCTCTCCGAGCGCGGCACCGCCCCATCTTCCATCATGCTCACACACATCCGGCTCCGGGAGTCCCTGTCACGTGCCCATCAAGTTCCGCGCATGCCCTCCACCTGCCCGGTCACGCCCCACGCGTCACTTTCACGAGCCTGGTCCCGCCCCGCGTGTTCCCGCCACGTGCCCCATCAGGCACCACACTGCCCCATCACGTGTCGCACGTCCCATCACGTGATCCACCACGCACCACCTGAGGCGCCAGGGCAGTTGGCAGCTGTTGGTGCGAAACGTTGAGCGCCTCCTCGCGGCCCCTGGACGCCACCGGCGGGAGTGGGCGGCGGGGTATAAAGGGGGTGGCTGGGCCACCGCCAGGTGGAGAACGAGGGGTTGAGGGCTCGTGCGCGTCGGCAGGCCACGTGGCGATGGGGGGCAGCGCGCGGAACCCGGGGGCCCTGCAAGGGGACAACGCTTCCGGCCAGGTGAGAGGCTGGGCTTTGGGGAGCCACGGGCAGGGGGTGCCGGAGTCGGGGTGCAGGCGGGGCGCTCTGAGGTTTTGTGTTTCTCCCCGCAAGTCTCCATACCAGAGGTTAAGTCGGAGGATGCGCGACATTTCCGGGGACCGGGGCGTGTTGAAGGATGTCATCCGAGAGGGTGCTGGAGAGCTGGTGACACCCGATGCTTCCGTGCTAGGTACCGTCATCTGCCACCCAGCAGGAGATGTGAAAGTACCGGTCATCAAGTGTTTTCTGCTTTATACCTAGAAAGGTGGGAGGGAAGGCTAGGTTTAAAACACACACAAAAGAAGGGTAGACCCCCGCTCGCTTTATTACAATTCGGGCTTTTAAGGGAAAGCGAGGGAACCCATCTCCCCTTTGCATGAGGCCAGTGTAAACAAGGGACATTCTGAGGCCCTTGAACCTCACAACCAAGCTCTTGAATCTCACAGCCAAAGGGCAGGCATCTAAATGTTGACCAAAGATTTTCCTATCACTGTGGGTGGGAGGCGACTTGAGCACATCGAATTCCCTTTTTTTTTTGTAACAGAGAATTGATATGGAGGGGTGCATGTTCTTGATTTTCCTTGTATTTTTTTTTCCTGTCCTAGTGAAATATTCCGGATATCTGGAGCACATGGACAAGCCTTTTGATTCTAATTGCTTTAGGAAAACTCCTCGCTTGATGAAACTTGGAGAGGGTAAGTTGAGATTAGCAACTACAAAAGGAGGAATTGTTTGGGGAAACTGTTCAGAGCCTGGAGTCCTTGAGTTGGTTTTTCTGAGACCGGGCTTTGCTACACCAATCATGGTCTTGTCCGCATTTCCCCCTGAGGCCTAGGTACTTGGGAGATGGTTTACCTGGCAAGGTTACCTTTGCATCCCAAGAACTATTGGGCTTGTTCATTTGTCAGCTGGACACTTAAGCAAGGGTTTAGTATCCATAATTCATGCTGGAAAGAGAAGAGATACTCAGATGATTAGAATATCTCCACTAACGTAGTGGAAGAGATTGATTGCATTCACAGAATTGGATGAGGTCCTGGGAGGTGTAAGTAGTGTTGCAGGAGTGTTTAATGAAGCCACAATTGATTCCAGCTGGGAAGATCAGGGAAGGCTTCATGAAGGAGGGGGTATGTAAAATGAGCCTTGAGGTTTGAGTAAGATTTCAGTCAGGGTAGAAGCTGGGTGTGGGGTGAGGAAGCAGGAACTTCCTTGCAGGAAGAAGGAACATGAGCAGTGATGTAGAGGCCACGGAAGTCTTGGTTTGGCAACGGTGGGGGTGGCGGGGAAACAAAACCGAAAAGTGAGTTGGGACCACAGTGCAGAACACTCGGAGTCTGTTGTGGAAAGATCTGGACTTTAGGAAGAAAGAAATTGATAACCTTGGATTAGGATGCTGGGCGAGCTTCAGATTCTTTGTCCCTTCTTCCAGATATTACACTTTGGGGCATGGAGCTGGGCCTTCTGAGCATGCGGAGAGGAGAGCTGGCCAGGTTTCTGTTCAAACCAGCCTATGCCTATGGAACGCTGGGCTGCCCTCCCTTGATCCCCCCAAACACTACTGTCCTGTTCGAGATTGAGCTGCTTGACTTCCTGGACTCCGCTGAGTCAGACAAGTTTTGTGCCCTTTCAGCTGTAAGTTCTGGAGCACAGATATCCATACTAACAGATAGCATGCTCTAGTGTGTTTGGTAATTCCCCTACCTCGATCGTGATAGTCTGCCCCACGTCCCACCACAAGGCTCCTGTGTGGCAGTGGTAGTGGTGGCGGAGGAGTTCCCCTGCTTCCTGGTACACCTCTGAGTATGGGCAGATGTTCTAGGCCAATGCTGGGCCTTGGGTTTGTTCTGGACCCGCAGTTTGAGGTGATTTTTTTTAGTCCTCATTTGCCTCGTTTTCCCTGCAAGACCATGAACGTTGGCTTCTCAACATTAAGTTGGGTTTCTAACAAGTCAAGCATCGGTAGTGATCAGCTAGGGTGAAATATGGTTTCTTGGCCAACCCCGGATACTTGATAGCAGAAGAGAGTATTAACTAGATGGAATACCAGGACGTCAGGTGTAGATGGGGAAAGTCCCAGGCAAGTGGGAACACATGACCGCTGCCCTCATAACTCAGATGTTGTCTTTTCTTTGTGGCCTCTCACTTCACCCATCCCGTGGGTGCCATATGCACTCTCAGTCCTGCTCTCCCACCCTGTATGTGTGTCCTTAGATGTCCCTCCAGGTTTGTACCTGGATATGATGTCTCCCCAGCTAAGCTGTCATTGCCTCAAGGGAGGGCCCTTCCCTTTTTCTGACCTTCCCATAAAACTGGTTCTTGCAAATGCCTGGGGCCCCACCTCTGGTGTACTGATTGAGAATCTCAGTGGGGGAAGGGGTGGATAGGGCCAGGACATCTGTGTTTAAAAAGAGACTTCGTGGGTGATTGACCTGTACCCAGGGCACAGCATTGTGGCCATGAAGGCCAGTAGGGCCCCGGGCAGACCAAAATCTCTTAAATGTTTGTTGGACAAATGGTGGTTGTGAGACCCGCTTTCTGTTTGGCAAGTTCCATCAGTTTCTGATTCCGTGAGACCGTGCTTCTTCAGGGAGCATCTCTAGAAGGACTGAGGGAGATCAGTGTGTGGCTCTGGTGTCTACGGTGGGAGTAGTAACAATAGCAACCCCCTTTGTCTTCTGCCGGGCATCACAGAGACAACCTCTGCAGGGGCACCAGGCCCAGTGCTTGGCACCCACACAGCAGTAAGCAGAAGTGCGTCATCTGAAGCAGAAACCCTAACATCTGTAAGAACACTTGCACTGTGGTATCACGGCTTTCAGTTTCCTTGTTGGGTGTCCTTGTCTTTTTTCCTCAGGAGCAACAAGATCAGTTTCCACTTCAGAAGGTCCTAAAAGTGGCAGCTACCGAACGGGAGTTTGGCAACTATCTTTTCCGCCAAAGTCGTTTCTATGATGCCAAAGTGAGGTATAAACGGGTAAGGATGCTTCACAAGCATAAATTTAGGGGCACCTGCCTGGCTTAGTCATAAGGGCACGCAACTCGTGATCATGGGGTCATGAGTTTGAGCCCCAAGTTGGGTGTAGAAATTACCAAAAATAATAAATTTTTAAATTTAGACCCTGAAAATGGTCTTTTTTTTTTTTTTTTCTTTGAGAGAGAGCATGGGGGCCTGGGGGTGGGGGCAGAGAGAATCTTAAGCAGGCTCCGTGCTCAGTTAGACGTAGAGCTCAGTTCCACAACCCTGGGATCATAACCTGAGCCAAAACCAAGAGTCAGACATTCAACTGACAAAGCTACCCAGGCATCCCTGAAAATGTTTTTACAAAGTTATTGGGGTGCCTCGATGGTTCAGTCAGTTGAGTGTCCAACTCTTGATTTTTATTTTGTATTTATTTTTTTTGGCTCAGGTCATGATTTTCGCCTCAGTGTAGAGCCTGCTTGGGATAGTCTCTCCCCCGACCTGCCCTATTCCTCCTTCTCCCCACTCCTCCCCAGCACATGCAAGCAAGCACCTTGTTGCGCATGTATGGCTCTCTTCCCATCTCTAAAAAAAACAATCTAAAAACTTTTAAATGTTCTTGTTCTTATTTTTCATATGCAGTCTTTGAAAAAAAATCTCATTAAAAAATCCTCATGCCGGGAATAATGACTGAGAGAGGGGACATGGGATTTGAGGAGCCCAGTAACGTTCTGTGTTTGTGTCTGGATGTGGTTACGTGGGTGTGTACAGACTGTGAAAGGTTGTTGAACTGTCCACTTGTTTTACCTGTGTGTGTACATTTGTGTGTATTTCAGTAAAAAGTCTTTAAAAGTTCTCATTCCAGGATTAGGTCCTACCAACTGATTTTCCATCCCGCTTGCCATCTTCATTTCCTGTCTCTCTGACGGTGGAGCTTTCTCTAGCTCTCTGAGGTGACTCCATTCTCACCAGGCTTCTGATTGTGGTTTGGCTTCTTGCATAGGTTATGCTGACAGGAATTCACTGTTTGCTTTGTAACTCATTCAACAAATACTATAAGCATTTTCTGTGTGCCAAACTGTGCCCTAGGTTCTAGAGGCGAGTCTAGGGGTATTCTGATTTTCTCTCATTTGCGAAGGGAGCCTAAATCAGTCAGAATTTGTATTCAGCTGTAAGCAACAGAATCCTGAAAAACTTAAATCTTCAGATTTAATTTTTATTTAAATGAGAAGGGAGGCAGTCCAAGGGTGGTAGATCAGTTCCACAAAGCCATCAGGGATTCAGGTTCCTTTTGTCTTTCTGCTCCACTACCCTTAAACATCTCCTTGTCTTTTTCGCCCCGAGATGGTCCTTCAACCTGTAGCATCACATGGTCACCTGGGCAGGAAGGAGGGGAGAGGAGAAGAGTGTGGTGTGTTCATGTTAAGAGCTCTCCAGAAGTACTCCCTTAACCCGGTGACTTTCGTTTTTATATCCTTGGCCAGACCCATATTCAGCGGACCCCATTGACTGTAGGAAGCTAGGAAATGTAGTTGGTGTACCACTGCTTTGGGTGACGTAGAGGCTCTGCTAGAGGGGGAGGGAGATCGATATTGGGTAGGTGGCTAAAGGTATCTGCCATGTTCGGTCTCTGCGTATTGCTTGAGAGAGACACGGAGACTGGAGAATGCATGTGTGTGTGTGCGCTTTCAGAATGCTGATAGAATCAGGGTCCTAAACATGGAGGGTATAGGCTTGGGTTCATAGTTGGCTCAAATCGTGGATACTATTAATGTTGTAAAGTTTTTTGAAACTGAGCTTGCTCACATGGGAAAGAACTTTCCAGTGAACAGACCAGTCCTTCCATTGTTAGTCCTGTTTCCCGGGTCTGGTCCCCTGAGGTGATCCCTCTTTAAGCCTGTTTGCTGCTTTTTCTGGCATTGTGAGTTGATACTCGACATGCTTTAGTTCCTGTTTTTAACATCTCTTGCTTCTAGTTCTGGAATGTGGATCTCTAATTCCCGCTAGGGCTTTCCCTCTGCTCTCTGGTGTTCTGGTTCAGTGTTCTTATCCTGGGCTGCCCTGTGGTTCTGTTTGTGGACTTCCTGTTGTTTTTCTCTACTTGCTCCCTTGTGCTGATAGAGCACATCCTTACATTTCA
Organism: Puma concolor; assembly: GCF_028749965.1. NCBI lineage: Eukaryota > Metazoa > Chordata > Mammalia > Carnivora > Felidae > Puma > Puma concolor. The sequence continues at coordinate 10,232,864 of NC_141682.1, forward strand.
AAAATATTCTTGTAGTTCACACTTAGCAATTGGCACACGGAGTATAGAATTCTAGGAATTCTAGCATGCAGCCATCATCCCTCAGATTTTGAAGAATATTGTTTGATTCTAGCTTTACAATGGCTGTCAGGAAGTCTGGATAAAATTTAGGTTCCTGTACCTTTATATGTGGCTTTTTCTTTTTTTCTCTGTAAGGATGTAAGGATCTTTCTTCCTCTAGCGTCATTAAAATTTTACAGTGGTGTTTGTGTTTTTTAAAATTTGTTGGTATTGAACCCCTGGTGCATCTTTCAGGAAACCTGTCCTGTGTTCTGGGAAACTTCCTTCATCTATTTCTTTGGTAATTTGCCCTTGTTTCTGTCTTCTCTTTTTTGGGACTCTTGGTTGTCAGTCCTCCTGGATTGAGCCTCAACTTTCCTTTTTTTCTGTCCTTGCCCATCTCGCTTTTGCCATCCCACTGTCTGGGAGCTGTCCTGGACTCTATTTGCCATCTCATCTGAGGAACGGTTCATTCATTTGTTTTTGTTTTTGTTTTTTTTTAACTTTCCACAGCATTGTGTTCTTGTTTCACGCATACATCAGCTTTTCTTATGTTTTGAGTATTGGTTGTAATTTTCTTCTCTCTGCTTTTCAGATTAAAAAAAAAAAAAACTCCATTCTTTTTCTGCCTGATTTTTTTTTTTTTTCCTGCCCATTGGATATTGTCCATTTGTCTTAGGTTTGGTGGTAGGTCCCAGACTCCTATCATTAGGTCAGTGATACTGTTTCTTATGTGAAAGGCTTGAGGTGAGTAAAGCAGGACTGGTTGGTAGCTGTGCTCTGTAATGGTTTCCGATGCTGAGCACTCTTCCATCTCTCTGTGTTCCCATTTGTAGGGCAGAGCTCTGGGCCTTGTGGTTGAGAATGGTGGCCTCTAAATTCCAAGCACCGGAGGGAAAAGAGAGGGCTGAGAGTATGAACCTGTGACCCTCACACTGAGTGATGTTTTCCAGAACCTTGTCTTTTGGCTATAACCAGCAGCTGCAAGGAAAGCTAGCAAATCCCTATATTCCGATTGCACGTGTGCCCAGCCAAAAATCCTGCTACTATGGGAGAGGGGAGGACAGCCACTGGGAGACAGGAGGCCGTCTCTTCCATAGAGGCTTTCCTCAAATGTCTTGCAATCTTCGGCTGCCCATTAGGATGGGAAAGAGGCATCGGAAGTGCTTGGTAGGGCACGTCGCAGTGTGCTCACTTGGCCTCCCACGTGTCTCTGTTCACTTGTTTCCGCAGGAGCCACTCTGTTCTCCATCGCCTGCCTGTGTGAATGCCTGGCTACCAGCGTGCTGGGAGCCACCGGGAGCCGAACAGGGGAACGGGACAGAGGGCCTCTCCGGCTGTTAGTGAAACGGTCGTCTAATACCCATTACCAGTTTACCTCCCTCCTGCCCCCTGCTGTCCCTGAATCGAGAACTCTTTTGGTTCTATTCCATTTCTCCAGAAGATAGACTCCATGATCCTGGAGGTGGTGGGGAGGAGTGGCCATCTGGATGCATAGGGACAGGGACTGAGTGGCAATGTTCAACGTGTCCTGTTTATTCAGTTCCACTTCTACAGTAGCTCTGATGGCTCGTTCTGTCAGTTCCTGGGGCTCTGAGCTGCATACTAGCCCCTTCTTTATTGGTGCTCCCTTGTGCTGGGTTGGTCAGACTCTGCCATCTGTTCTGACATGTTGGGCTTGTTACCAGTTCTCTTGTTCTTTGTTCTTGTTGGATTGTGCCTTTCTGTTCCACAGGGCAGGAGAGACTAAAAGGTGAGTGTGAAGTCTGTCTTGCTCAGCCACAGGTTTTGCTACCTGCTCATGATAGAAATGTTCTCCGTCTTCAGAGCGGGGAAATTGGTGTTGATTGAGTGCCATTGTTCCCAGCTTTTTGCTCAGCTTCATGTGGGATGTGCCATCTAGGCAGGGTCCTTAGCTTCATGTAATGGTAACATAGGTAGGGAGATCAAAGGTACTCCCAGTGACCAAGAAATCCCTGTAGTATCTAGTACTATAGCCTTTCAGAGGAGGAAAATCTTTGTGGGCTAGCCCATCTGGTAGTGGTTTCTTGGAAGCAATGGCACGGTAGCTGAGTCTAGAAGGATGAAATGGCAAAGAAAGAGGCAGAAGATAATTCTGGGCAGGAGAAAGGATGAGCAAAGGTGTAGAAGTGAGAAGAGCCTGTTCAAGGGCCAGTTGGTGGTCACTTAGTCTACAGCACAGGTTATATTTGGAGAATACCAGGAAAATAGAGTTCAGGTAACCAGATTCAAGAAGACCTTAAAATGTGTACGGATGGGTCTGGACTTGATGAAGAAGAAGGAAGGGGAGAGTGAGGTTATAAAAGTGATATTTAGGGAGGACGTGAAGGTTGGTAGCACGCAGATAGTGTGTAGGAGCTCGTGAGAGCCAATTGTAAAATGGCTCAGGAAGTTTTACGAGCTGGTTAATGTTACTTTGGCCGCTTGAGATCGGCCAGGGTTAAACTGTTTACACCACAGGAATGGGCACACCCTGCAAGGCACCCCTTCCCCAAGAGCTGATTGTTAAACATTTACCAGCACACCACCATATGCAGGACACGTTGAAGGGACAGACTTTTGTTAGTGAATTTTCCATTCCACGTGAGGCACTGCTTCAGGCGTGTTGCAGCTAAGCCTGTCACGGGGATCCCGGAATGTGTTTCAGAAGGTGGGAGTTGTGCAGATAAAAGTTTTGGAAATATTTTCAAAACCGAGTAACTAGACCTGATGATGATGTTTTATGAGTGACAAAGGAAACCAAAGAATAGACTTGCTCGAAGCTTTCTCATTTGAGAAAAATTTTTAAACAGGAATAACTGGCAAAGAGATGTATTAACTTCAGTTTCACTCACTGGTGAGAACAGTCAGATAAAGGTGGCCTGTAGAAGATGGTTTCTAGGTGGCAGATTGTCCCATGATTCCGTTTAGGAATGGGGCCAGAGTTTAGGGGACAGATCCAGGTCGGTGATAGGAGACCTGAAGCAATTCAGAAGGTGTGAGGGCAATGGACAGAAACTTCTGTGACAAATGCCTGGGGCTTGGAGATGAAAGGGGAGGCAAAAGAAGGCTGGTGGCTCTGTGCCTCCGGCACCATCTTGTCTGATGTGTTTTCCAGTTTGGCTGTCGTCTTCCAAATGGGGTCCTGCCTGTGAGTCACTCTGACCCTGCTCAGGCTTTGCCTTCATCGCTTTTCTTCCTTTGCTATTGTTAGAATTCACATACCATGAAGTTTACACTTTTAAAATGCAGTTTAGTGGTTTGTCGTGTATTCATAAGGTTGTGCATCTATCAACACGACATAATTCCAGGTCGTTTCATCACCTTGAAAAGAAGCCTTGTACCTGTTGGCAGTTCTTCTCCTATCCCTCAACACCCCTTGATCGCTCCTATTTTGCTTTGTTTCTATGAATTTGCCTATTCCTAGACATTGTACATAAATAGAATCCCCAAATGTGTGGTGCTCTGTGTCTAGCTTCTTTCACTTAGGTGAACTTTGAAAATATATTGCTATGTTGTAATGTGTATTAATACTCTGTTCTTTCTTTAAAAATTTTGTCTCAATTTTGATAAAAATGTGCAAACCTAAAATTCATCATTTTGATTATGTTCAGGTATGCAATCCAGTGGTATTAAGTACATTCAGTATTGTGAAACTGTCATTACCACTGCCCATTTCTGGAACTTTTCATTATCCCAAACATTGTTTAGCTATTAAACAGTAACTCCCCATTCTCCCCCTCCTCCAGCCCCAGTAATCTTTATTTCTACTTCATGCTTCTCTGAATTTGTCTCTCATGGGTACTCATATAAGTGGAATCCTACAAGATTTGTCCTTTTGTGATTGGCTTCTTTCACTTGGCATAGTATTTTCAAGGTTCATCCATGTTCTAGCATATACCAGATTTCATTCGTTTTAAGGTTGAACGATATATTGTGTGGATTTAACTGGGTTTTGTTCATTCATCGGTTGGTGGACACTTGGGTTGTTGTTTCCTCTTTTTGGCTACTGTGAATAATGTTGCTTTTACATTGGCGTACAAGTTCTTGTGTAGACCGAAGTTTTCATTTTTCTTGGGTTTGTGCCTAGGAGTGCAAGTGCTGGCTCATGTAGTAACTCCCTTGGTTAACTTTTTGAAATACTGCCAAACTATTTTCCATAGTGGCTGCAACATTTCACATTTCACATTCCCACCAACAATACAAGGGTTCCAGTTACTCTGCGTCCTCACCAATGCTTGTTTTCCATCTTTCAAATTATAGGCATCCTAGTGGGTGTGGAGTGGTATCTCATGATTTTGACTGCACTTCCTGATAACTAAAAAGATGTTGCCCATCTTTTTATGTGTTTATTGGCTATTTGTAGGTCGTATTTGGAGAAATGTCAGTTCATATTCTTTGTCCATTTTTTTTTTAACGTTTGTTTATTTTTGAGAGACAGAGACAGAGTGTGAGCAGGGAAGGGGGCAGGAAAGAGGGAGATACAGAATCCAAAGCAGGCTCCAGACTCTGAGCTGTTGGTTCAGAGCCTGACACGGGGCTTGAACTCCCAAACCATGAGATCATGACCTGAGCTGAAGTCAGACGCTTAACCAACTGAGCCACCCAGGCGCCCCTTCTTTGCCCATTTTTAATTGGATTTTCTTCTTATACTTACAAAAGTTATTTATATTGTCTGGATAGTAGGTTCTTCTTAAATATGATTTACAGATATTTTCTCCGATTCTGTGAGTTGTCATTTCACATTCCTTTTCTTTTCAGGAATGTACAAGTGTCTTTTCATTCAAAAATACAAAATCATCTATAGGCATACACAGTGACATCAGTAAGCCACTGTATTATTAGTTTAAACCAGTAAATGATGGTTATAGTGACTTTTTTCAGTCATTTTCTTTGTTTTCTTGATAATATCCTTTGAAACACAAAAGTTTTTAAACTTGAAGTCCAGCTTATCTTTTTTATTCGTGTGATTTGTGCTTTGCATGTCATGTCTAAGAAACCATTATCCAAAGTCAGAAAGATTTATATCTGTTTTCTTCTAAGAGTCTTACAGTTTAACTCCTCCATTTAGGTGTATCATCCATTTTGTTAGCATTTGTATATGTGTGAAGTGGAAATCCAACCTCACTCTTTTGCATATTGACAACCAGTTGTCCCAGCACCATTTGTTGAAAAGACTACTCTTTCCTCGTTGAATGGGGGTGGTACCCTTGTTGAAAATCCATGGACTCTACACAAGTGTAGGTTTGTTTCTGGACTCTCAATCTACATTCTCCATTCCATTCTCTTGATCTGTACGTGTCCAAACCACTCTGGCTTGCTTACTGTAGCTTTGTAATAAGCTTTGAAATTGAAAGTGTGAGTCTTCCATTTTTATTCTTGTTTTAAGTATTGTTTTGGCTACTTGACATCCCTTGAATTCCCATGCAAACTTTCAGATCAGCTTGACCATTTCTGCAAAGATTGTTGAAATTTTGGTAGTGGTTGCTTTGAATTTACGTATCAACCTTGGGAGTATTGTCTTCCTATTAAGTCTTATGATCCATGGACAGGGAATGTATTTCCATTTAGGCCTTTAGTTTTTTCTTTAAAAAAATTTTTTTTTAACATTTATTTATTTTTGAGACAGAGAGAGACAAAGCATGAACGGGGGAGGGTCAGAGAGAGGGAGACACAGAATCTGAAACAGGCTCCAGGTTCTGAGCTGTCAGCACAGAGCCTGACGCGGGACTCGAACTCACGGACCACGAGATCATGACCTGAGCCGAAGTCAGCCGCTTAACTGACTGAGCCACCCAGGCGCCCCAGGCCTTTAGTTTTTTCAACAGTGTTTTGTAGTTTCCAATATACAGTTCTTGCATTTTAAATTTATTGTGACTTCATTTTGATGCTATTGTAAATGGAGTTGTCGTCCTCATTTTTGGATTGTTTATTGTTGGAGTATAGACTTACAGCTAACTCTCCTGTGTTGATCTTGAACTCATTTTTTTTTTTTTTTAGCTCTAATACATTTTTTTTCTGGATTCTTAGGGCTTTTAATAGCAAGATTACATACGTCCTCTTGACTACCTATTTTCCCTGTCCACAGGCCTTGCTGCTGCTTCACCGGCGATCAGCACCCCCTGAAGAGCAGCACCTGGTGGAAGCAGCCAAGCTTCTTGTCCTCCTTAACCTGTCCTTTACATACCTGAAGCTGGAGCGGCCCGCCACGGCCCTGCGTTATGGAGAACAGGCTCTGATCATTGACCGGAAGAATGCCAAGGCCCTCTTCCGGTGCGGACAGGTGTGTTGGAGGGCAGGGACTGGGGAACGAATGCCCAAGAAAAGGTAGTGGTGATGTTCAACTTGGGCCCTAGAAAAACACGGTCTTTCCTAACCAAGTGTGTTTTTAAAACTCCATCCTTTGACAGGCCTGTCTTATCATGACTGAGTATCAGAAGGCTCGAGATTTTCTAGTCCGAGCCCAGAAGGAACAGCCCTTCAATCATGACATCAATAACGAGCTGAAGAAACTGGCCAGGTGAGACCTCTGTTTGCGGGAGTACGAACCAAAGAGAGAGAGATGAGCCTTGGGGCTGTGGTTCATGTCTGTCCACCTGGCGAAGGACTATTTGGCAATGTTGTGTGGAGCGTGTTACAAGGCAGTGCCCCCTAGAGCTGGCTTTAAGAAGTGCTAAACCAACAGCTCCCACTGAGGAGCCTGGGACAAACTTCAAAACTGCAAATCCAGATCCTATCCCATCTCCCTATTCCCCACCCCTTACCCCCAAAGTAAGCACTCTATAACAGGCGGGCCAGTGTAATTTTTTGAAAAGGTCTTGTTCTTCAGATACTTTCCCCTACTTGCCACAACTGAAAACCACTGTTCTTAACAGAATGCAGAAATGTGTCTTGTAGATCCTGGTTTGATCTGCAGTGGATCTTTCAGGTCTAATTCATACCCAGAGGGTGACTTTTTGTTGTCCAAGTAATATCAGTACCAGTCTTTCAGTAGTGTAGCTTTTTGTGATTACAGAAGTTACTTTCAAAGTTTTCTACTTTGACTATATCAACATATAAATAAGAGTTGTCCATAATAATCTGTCCAGTTTCTTAGGTATTATTTTTTTGTTCTTCTCTACTGGTAAGATTCTCTACTCCTGTTGACATTAAACATTTAATCTGGATTGCTAGTTGAAGCCCCTTGATGTTAAAAAAAAAAAAAATCCTGTGTGCACCCCTTACACTTGAATCCATTTGTTGTATTTCAGGCCTTTTAAGACTGTCCAGAAATCTCTTTTCTGATTGTTTTTAAACTGAAATATTTATTACGTAATTAGACTAAGTTCTACACCCAACATGGGACTTGAACTTACAACCCGGAGATCAGGAGTCACATGTTCTACTGACTGAGCCAGCCAGGCACCCCTCTTCTTTGGTTTTTAAAAGTATCCTGTCCCACCTAGGTGCCAAAAATAATAAGTGTATCCTTTGAAGATACTTACAAGTCCGATGTAGAAATTTTGGAATCTGACCATTATTTAGCAAAGAAATCTCAAGATAAATCTGAGGTCACCGAGTATGAGGCCATTTGGGAAGACTCAGCCTGGCAGCCCTTACAGTGGCTCCAGCCTTTAAGGTTGTCATCTTCTCAGATTGTGGGCTTCAGGTTGTCCATGTGCTTCTTAAACAGCCCTTCCCTGGGAGCCTCTCCTGGTTCCCCTACACGTCCGGCTTCCATCGCCTCCAGATTCAGTTCAGGGCTTGCTGAATTTTCAATGTTTCTGGACCTGAGTGGAGTATTCTAGCCACCAGATGTCACCTCCTACAAAGACAGACTTTCTCTAAGTGTATTTTTGTCTCCAGCTATTACAGGGACTACACGGATAAAGAGAAAGAAATGTGTCACCGAATGTTTGCTGCTTACGATAATGGCTCTACAGTAGGAGAATATTGAAGGTAATCAAAGGGCTGAAGCATGCAAGGCTTCAGGATTTTGTCCAGTATATGGAAGGATGGTTGTTCTCCTCAGCCCACTAGTGAATAGTGGCTGTCTACAAGTGAGTATAGATGGGAGGGGTAGAAAGTTCCTGTGGGAAGCTAATGGCACAGTGACTGTGTAGAGTGCATATACCATAGGCCTTCTCATGAAGATGATCATGGTGAAGATTGGAAAGTTCCAGAGCTGGAGATTCAATTTATAGGTGGAGGCGGTCTTAAGCCTTAAAATTAAAAACTTTTTCCATGTTTTATGTTAACCTTTCCCTCCCAGTAGCTCAGAACATGAAACTGTTGAGTATAGTCATTAATGTGATGGTTTATCTGGGCTTTGCAATGAAGAGTAATGCCCTTCTTAATCTGTTTTTTCCTGGAAGCCTCCAGCATCACTTTGTGTCTAACACATTGTTAAGACAAAATCCAGATGTTGGGCAGTAGGGATGAGCTGTGACTCTTAAGTTCTGCTTACTGTCAGTTGGAGAGATTTGAAGGTGTTGGAACCACCAGGGATCACAACCTAACTTTCCTGCTGCAGCAAATGCCTTGTGATTTAGCAGGCACAGGGTTAAGGTTCCCCTGTGAGTTCATGAGATAATTCTCTAGTCTGGTTTACTATTACTTAAGAAAATTAATGGAAACAAAATCACCTGCCTTAAACACCTGCTTTGCTGGGTAGATAACTCAGCTCTCTTGAGAGAAGTTAAACAAGGAGCAACAAGAAAACAGCTGCCGAATGGGCTCATGGTAATAAATCTCTCCTTTGTTGCTACCTACATCTCTCTACAAAAGAGATTGGAGAGAAGAAGGCAGTGAAAAGGCCTATTCATCCCAGACATTTTCGCAAGTGATCTAAAAGCTGTTGTTCTCTGCCCTGTCAAAAACAACCAGTCGGTATCAGAAGTAAATGTTGCCTTTATCACAAGCTCTGACCCAGTGACCCTGGCCTTTGGGTCTTTCGGGGACATTGAAGTATTAGTGGGTTTTCTGAACTGAGACGTGAGCCAGAATACTTCTCCTATTTGGCTACTGTTAATGTCCAGCAGGAAGAGAGGTTTGCTGGCTTTTTGCCAGACGTTTTGGACTGTCGTGTCATCTGGCATGTTGTACCATTTAGTGGTCTGTCCTGGAAACAGATCTTGAGAAATCCAGCAGGGCAGCTCCTCATCGTTGTCTCTAACCCCCCAGCTTTCTCCGTCTCGAAGGTGTTTTGGACCTGATGAGTTTTTAGATGGTTTCCCAGATATTCCTAAGTTTTGGGTGTTTTGTCAAATTAGGAATGACTGTGTTTGAGTCTAAAATGGCCATTATTGGGAGGCCTGGGTGGCTCAGTTAGGCATCAGACTTCAGCTCAGGTCACGATGTCACAGTTCGTGGGTTCGAGCCCCGTGTAGGGCTCTGTGCTGACAGCTCAGGGCCTAGAGCCTGCAAAATGGCTATTCTTGTCTTACTGCCACTACTGTTGAGATTGTGACATATTTTGGCTTTTCGGTCTTCAGCGTTCTATCACTTAACAAGTTTTGAGATTCTTTCGACAACCTAGTTTTGACACAGTTGGTTCTTGTTTTCCAAGATGTTAAATACTAGTGATCTGTCTGCATCTTGTCTTATAAGATGTTGGTCCTCCTGGTGGAATGAGTGTTCTCTTAATTACAGTCTCGAAGTTTCCGCTTATAACAGACTACATTTTTGGAGATCAGAGACCGTGTGTTTTCTGTCTTTGTATTTTCTAGTGTCTGGAAGCTTGCCCAGCACATAATTGGCACTCAGTAAATGTTGGTCGGATCAAGTGTAAAATAGCCGAAATGCTAAACCAGCCTTTTTGAAACCGTATCCTCCAAGCTGGCTCTTGTATTGGCTGTCAGGACCCTCATTATTGCCAGTGACAGAAACCTGTCTTCAACGAGCATCAGCTAAAAAAGAGATTTGCTGAAGGGATTTGGGGCACTCACAGAATCGGAGTTGAACAGCCAGTACTTGAGCAGGTGGACACCTGCGGTTCTGAAGGCCTCAACAACTTTGTCTCCTCTGCTTCATGCTCTCCTACTGTAGAGTGCCCAAGTGTCCTTTCGCAGCCTTTCTATTTGAGAGCGGGCTCTTCCCTACCCCCACACCTTCCTCTTCTTCCTATACCAGCCAGGGCTCCAGCTTGAAAACTCCTGAAGCATGACTCTGGCCTGTTACCGTGTGTTGAGTCCCACGAGTGGCTCCCTTCTTAGCGTTGCATAGTAGGGCGGGGGAGCAATGACTGAAGCAGGAAAGCCACTTGTCTCAGAACACAAAGGGGAGGAAGGGGAGGGGCAGATTCGAGGGAAGATGCCCATCAAGGGTATTTAGCTATTGCAGCTCTCACTGTTCTGCGGAGTGTGACTTCTGTCTCACTCTAGCGGAGGCAGCGGGTTGAACGAGGCATCTCTTTGCGGCTGCTGCTCTGCTGGCATCTCCACGGTGCAAAGGAGCAGACACGGCATTGCCGTTGCGGCACCCTTTTTCCTCTGGGTGGATCTCCAGAGGGTATGTCGACCGCACACGTACTTCTGGATGGGCGTATTCTTGGGGTGATCTAAGAGGTCAAGATGGAAGTCAGCCTTTCGACTCCTGCACTTTGGAAGGCCTGAAGGTTTATAGCAAACCCCGAGCTGGTGTATGATAAGCTGTTTTGAAGCTGCAAACAAACCTGTGGTTTGCAGTGCAGTGGCTGCAGTGTTCCTGCACGTGTACTTAACAGTGTTCAGACTTTGACAACTGGACGTTTCCTAGCTACCTACTTGGTGGAGACCTCCCATAGCTCCCTCCTGAGTACTAGTGGTTTCACCGGGGCCACCAGAGGGCTTTTATAACAGGTGCCGACCTAGCTGGAAACACTTGGGGTAGGGTTCTAACCTTTTTCCTAGTTCTGTTTCTGTGCCTTGTGTTGCTGTCTTCAGTTAGAGCTTGAGTGTGTCCTTCTTGTCCTGACACGCTAGCAGCATCTGAGACCGTTGCCGTACTTCTATCGTGTCTGGAAAAGAGATGTAAAGTGAGCACCGTAGCTATTTTCAGCTGTTTAAATGGTTGACCTAAAATAGGTGAATTCAGGGGTGCCTGGGTGGCTCAGTGGTGTGTTCAATTCCTTATTTCAGCCCAGGTTATGATCGCAGGGTCACGGGATCGGACCCAGCGTAAGATTCCACACAGAGCACCCCCCAGATTCCCTCCCTCCCTCTATCTCTGCCCCTCCCCCCTCCCTTGTGCTCTGTCTCTCTCAAAATAAATATTGTTTAAAAAATAGGTGAATTTAGGGACAGTGTCACCTATGCTCCCTTTGTGTGATAAGAATATTACTAACTGAAAACCCAGTGTGTGTGTGTGTGTGTGTGTGTGTTTGTTTTTAAGAGCTTTTGTTTTCCCTACAATTTATAAATGCCTTTGTTTTTGTTTGTTGAACTGTTTGCCTTTATCCTTACCTCTTTAAAACTCTAGTACCAGGGGTACCTGGTCAGTTAACTTAACTTAGTTAAGTGTCTGACTCTTGATTTTTGGCTCATGTCGTGATCTCATGGTTTGTGAGTTCGAGCCTCTCATTGGGCTGTGTGCTGAGAGCACAGACCCTGCTTGGGATTCTCTCTTTGACCCTCCCCCACTTGTGCATGTGTTCTCTCTCAAAAAATAAACTTTAAAAATCCTACATATTAAAACTCTGTGATACCATTTAGTCTAGGACTTCCCTTTCTTCTCAGGGACCTCCCTCTTAGAAATCTCCCATTTTGTGTACCAATCCGTTGAGAATGTTCCATAGGCCTGATGCATAACTGCCATTCTGGGATTTCTTTTATCTGCTGGGCTGAATCCACTATTTACTGGCTCTCTTTTCTTGGTTTACTTCCTTGTGTAGATATTCTCAAATAACATCCAAAAATTGGATGTATAATAGATAAATTTTTCCACTCCTTCTGTGTCCAGTTCACACTTGATTACACACTTTATAGCTTGGTATATAGATTTTAGAACGAAAAGAATCCCCTCCCTAGTTAGAACCTATCCCCCATTTCAAAGCTCCCTTCCTCATTAGAAACGAGCCCCCTATTAGGACTTGCCTCCCACAGTAACTATCCTCACCCCCAGACCCCACTTACAAGATCTCCACTCTAAGACTGTGCATCCCTCCCGACTTAGCCCTCACAGCTTTCCCCTCAGGCACATCCACCCCCAGTTCCACTCCTGTCACTAGTCCTGCCCCTTCTCAGAGCTCCTCCTCCTCAACTCCAGATGCTGGTAAAAATGTATCTCTGTATTTTTAACTCCTCTAAAATTTCAGTGTGTGTCCAGGTGCCCCCAGATGCTCAAGTCCTTCACATAGGTACCTTAATTCTAGAGGTTCATGTTCTTGAGAGCTAAGAAATTCTTCTATATTTCCTTAATGACATTTCCCCCCTTCTTTTTCCCTCTCTTCTTGTTCTAGGACTCCTGTTGGTTGGATGTTAGACCTTCTGCAGGGATCCTCTATATCCTTTATGTTTCTTTACATTTTTTAAAATATTTATTTTTGAGAGAGAGTACAAGCAGGGGAGGGGCAGAGAGAGAGAGAGAGACACGGAGACACAGAATCTGAAGCAGGCTCCACACCCTGAGCTATGAGCACAGAACCCAATGAGAGACCATGGAACTCCCAAACCATGAGGTCATGACCTGAGCCCAAGTCGGACGTTTAACTGACTGAGCCACCCATAAACCTTTACGTTTCTGTAAAATTGTCTCTCTTAACTCCCTCACTGCCCTGCCTCCTGCCAGGAAACATACCTCATTTCCAACTCTCTCCTGTTGGCTTTTTTTCATTTCAGCAAATATTTGAAACCACGAGATCTTTTCAGATTTCCCTCTTTTATAGTTTCCCTCTCTCTCTCCACCTTTGTATTATGAAATATCTCAAACTTAGACAAGTAGAATAATAGGATTTCCCCCATGTATTCAGCATTCAGGTTTAATAGTATCAACATAGAACCAGTGTTTCCATCTGTGACCCCACCCATTTCTTCCCCACCCCTAGCACTGTCGGTGTAATTTGAAGGGGATCCTAATAATACTGTCATTTCATCCACAAGGATTTCCCATTTCCTTATGTACCTCTAAAAAATAAGGACCATTATTGCACATTTTCTTTTGTTCTCTGAAATGTTTATTTTTCTGCTTACTTGCTTTCATCTTTCTCTTTTCCATGTTTCATGTTGCAGACTTTCCACAGTTGTTTTTTGGTTGCCTGTTCACACTTTAGAACGTAGCAATAGAAAAATTGATCAGGAGTTCTGTTAGGGGAGCCTGGCTAGCTCAGTCAGTTAAGTGTCAGACTCACATTTTCAGCTCAGGTCATGATCTCATGGTTTGTGAGTTTGAGCCCCGCGTCGGGCTCTGTGCTGATGCACGGAGCCTGCTTGGGATTTTCTCTCTCCTTCTCTCTCTGCCCCTCCTCCACTCATGTTGTCTCTGTCTCTCTCAAGATAAATAAATAAACTTAAAATAAAAAATTTCTGTATACCCGGGCAGGATATCCACTCACTCACTCTTAAGGCTGAGCAGGTGGGAACCAATCAAAATGCTTTGAGATCCTTAACTACCAGAAGGAAGGGGATTTGCACTGGGCCCCAGCTCTTAACAATAGTTTCCCCCAAAATTTTTTCCTCAGGTGGATTTTTCTGGCTGAAACAGTGGACACAAGTGCTACATTATCTTAACTGTACATCGCCAATTTCTAGTGAAGTTGAGCGGCTTTTTGTGTTTTTAATTGGCTCTCTCTACTGTTAAAGCAACTTGCCTCTTGATCTCCTTTGCCTGCTCTCGTTTTGGGTCTTTATATTTGTAAAAACCCTTTTTTATGTGAAGGATGTTAATTAAATGTTACGTAACTTGAAATATTCTCCCAGCTGTTTTGCCTATTGATATAGTTACACATGTCACTGTTTCTGTATGGCTTTTGGAATTCACGTTATGCTTCTGTCTGACCTATGGGAGTAAGGCCAAGCTCCGTAATGAGCTAGCAGGAGTGCCCCAAGTGAAGGGTTTTCAACAGTTCTTCCCGGAGTCCGAGCACTATTGTAGGTCTGTTCTCAAACCCATTCATCTTTCCGACATTCCTGAGGGAGAAATGATTGTTTCCACTTTACAGATTGGGAAAGGCATGAAGCTCAGAGAATTAGACCCTTTCCCTGTGGAGGTCTTTGTGCTTATGAATAAACAACTCTGACCATTTTCATTGGATTTGAAATCTAAACCCCAGATGATATCTGAAGCTTTAAATATATTCAGCAGCTCTCTTCAGTTGGAGTGTTACCACCAGGTGCCCATGGATTTTTCTCCCTCACTTAGATGTTTAAGAATTTCTTCCTTTTTTTCCTGCTTTCCATACTTAAGCTGAAGCCTTTGAGCTGTAGAATTAAGAGGATTGAGCCATGTTGTGTGGCCAGCCTCAGGGAAAGAGTATCTTAACAGACTTAAAAAAGAAAAAAAAAAAAAAAGAAGAAGAATGTTTTCTGGGAAGCCAGAGCAGCTCCCAGGAGGCTCAGGTGGAAATAAAGGCCATGCTGCAGAGAATACATTCCTGTTCGCTGAAATTCTGAGATTTCGTCCTGCTTCAGAGAGTTGGCCTGAAGTGAGCACTAAAGCAGCAGGCCCCACAGAGCTTGGTGCCACCACAGAAGCTAGAGATGTCCTCTGGGGTCAGGGGTTCCCTCGTTCCAAAATAGCCTTCCTGTGTCCGGCCGGGCTAGTCCGTTGCCAGGAAACCCTAGGAGCAAATCATCTTTTCCCCATATCCAGTATGTGACTGGACCTAGATGGGGAATCTCTTTGATCCCCCTCTTCCCAAAGAGATTAAGAAGAAACTCACAAATCGACGCTTGAGTCTATAAGGATGTTTCATGCCTCCAGTTAGACTCGTCTGAGTCCTGAACAAATAACTCATTTAAACGTATTTTTGTAATTTTATATATTATTATTCTGACTTTATTCCTCTGAGTCTCCACTTTTTTTTTTTCCTCTGAATCTCCAACTTTTTTTTTTCTCTCCTCAAAATGTAGTTGTATTTTCCCCAGGGTAACTGGGCCAGGCAGGCGCTCCCTTGTTGTCAGATAAGGGCCCTGTCGGTTTTTCAGGCAAACTGTTAGACACAGTCCCTTGATCTTTTGAATATCTGTGAAATGCCTTTTCTCCCAGCTCAGGAGGTATCACTGAAGTCATCCCTTTGTTGTGTGACTATAAATAACTCCACTCAGGTTGGCACCTTTTCATTCTACCCCTGCCTGGGAAGGCATTTCCCCTGGCAGAGTTTCTTTGGCCCCTTCACTCCTCTTCACATCCTCTCTTGGCACCTGTGATGGGCCTGAAACCTGCTTCCTCCTAAGGTTTACTTCAGTCCATTCTGTGCTCTCTGTGCATGAGGTATCAGTGAGGGCTATTTAATTAAATTGCAGGAGATCACTAGGTTCCTTTTTCTAATTTTCAAAATCTGCAATTGTGGAAGTGCCCTTTACCATTCACTGCAGGGTTGATAAATGGGAAATTGGGCTTCTCCGTCTTTACTCCCTTGCTGTGACTGTAGCAAAGTCCTCGAACCCCTCTGGGCTTCGATCGCATCATGTGTAGGATGAAGTGATCGGATCTGTAGGGTCACTGTGTATTTCCTGAGGTTCTGTCAGATGTTGGCTTAGTCCGTTTTAATTTCTTGGGTTCCTAACCCGGTTCATAAACCCTGCCTCCAGGCATATGTAATCCCACACACCGATCTAAGTGAACAAGGGTACAGGCGCACATAATGAACGGAGAGAGGCTAAGCAATAAGGAATGAACATCAAGTGTCTTAGTGTCTTGGGACACCTGAGGGAGAAGACAGTCTTAGCTGGTTTTCCTGGCTGCCCTCCTCAGGGTTTTGCAGAGAAGCTAGAAACATTGGGGTGAAGCCGAGAGGAACTGGGATGAGCCCCAAAGTTTCAAGAATCCAGTGAACGGTTTTCAAATCTAATAGACAAAGGGAGGGAGCTATGAGCAAAAATCACCTCTAGCACAGAGGACACAGTCTGCCCTGTTGTGACCACACCCACAACGGTCATTTTCACACTCGAAACCAGAAAGGCTGTGAGAGACAGATGCAGGCATTTTCTCTACAATTCTTTTTTTTTTTTATTTTTAAAAAAATTTTTTTTTTCAACGTTTATTTATTTTTGGGACAGAGAGAGACAGAGCATGAACGGGGGAGGGGCAGAGAGAGAGGAAGACACAGAATCGGAAACAGGCTCCAGGCTCTGAGCCATCAGCCCAGAGCCTGACGCGGGGCTCGAACTCACGGACCGCGAGATCGTGACCTGGCTGAAGTCGGACGCTTAACCGACTGCGCCACCCAGGCGCCCCTCTCTACAATTCTTGTTGGCATCCTGATCTATCATAGGGCTTGTTTGTGGTTTTCTTTTTTGGGGCAGGGGGTAGGTGAGTTTATTGTGATATCCATGAGGATAGAGCAAATTCCTCTGTACTCCTATTGCCACTAGAACAAATGGCCCGTAGAGGCTGCTTGCATTCCTTGGCTAGTGGCCCCTTTCTTCATCTTCAAAGCCATCAACATAGCATCTTCAGTCTCCCCCTGCCATGAATCTCTCTCTCTCTGTCCTTCCCTCCTCTCTTCTTCTGTCCTGTTCTCTTCTCTTTTTCTGACCCTCCTGCCTCTTCCTGCCTCCTCCTTGCAAAGAAGAATCCTTCTGAATGTGCTGGGCCCACCCAAGTAATCCAGGTTAATCTCCCATCTCAAGATCCTTAATTTAATGGTCAAGTTCTCCTTGCCACTCTAATGGTAGCATACATACATAGTGTGAGGTTCCAGATGTTAAGACATGGACGTCTTTGGGGGATGCATTTATAACAACAACTGCTGGGAAACCACACATCTCTTTAAGATAACTCACAATCCTACATCCTAAATGTTCAGCACTTAATCCTTGTATCCCAAATAAGGTCACCGTAACAGCCTTCTTTGGAATCTTTCCTCTCTCGTAGTATAATCCCTTCTGGTGGCTGGTGGAATAATGGAGATCAGGGGGAAACCCTGGGACCAGGAGACTGCCACAGCCAACCTCACAGCTAGCAGATGAGGGCCTGAATGCAGATACGGGGTGAGTGGAGAGAGAAGAAATTCAGGGACTGCTTTTGGTGGCAAGAATCACAGTTTGGTATTGCAGCAGGGGAAGGAATCAAGAATGATCCCCAGATTTCCAGCTCCAATAACTGGGTCCATGGAGGGGTTAGCAACTGAAGGAGTTTTAAGATGGGGATCTTTTGTCTGGGGCTTGAGGAATTTGAGGTGACTACAGGACATGTAGGTGGGGGTGGCTAGCAGACAGCTGGAGGGCTGGAGAGCAGGTGGCAGCCACAAGTCTGCAGGGCAGTATGCCCAGGAATGGGAATGAGGTCACCCAGGAGGAGGGGTAGAAAGAGGAAGGAAGGCCAAGGTTGGACCCCGGAGTACCAGCTTTGAGCTGAGAAAAGAGGACAGAAAGCAGAAGGAGAACGAGCCACTGTGAAAACAGCAAAGTAGAACAGGAGGTTTAGTCAGGAGTCTATGGTGGGCATCATGGCATCCACGAACCCCCGAATAGCTGTGTGTATCCCCAGAATCCATGCCTGCCATCACTTCTCAGAGGGCCTCTGACTCCAGAAAAGGTGCAGACCGACTGGGGGCTCGGATTTCAAAGAGTAACCAGCAGGGTCAAGTCTAGCAGCACAGAGGACTCAAAAGACCAGGACTGAAAAATGTTCATTGGATTTGCCAGTGGCAACTTAACGGTGACCCGGGCAGCAGTGGAGAAGTGGGAACAAAGGGCAAGAGCACTGTGGTGTGGAGTGAGCGGGAGCGAGAGGGTAGAGTGTGAGCACAGCTTCCAGAGCTTCTGGTTCCACAGGGCAGTAGGGCCCGAGAATTTAGGGTTCTAACATTCCCAGGTCATGTGGATGCAGCTGGTCTGTGGTCCATGGCAGTGCAGGCCTTTTCTCCAGACCTTTTTGTGTGAGGAGAGGGGTTGGATGGTACTAGAAACCTCACATGTTAAATGATATAAACCTTATTTTGAAACAAAGGTAGCAGTTGGGTGGCACTTTTTACCCCTTGGACCACATGCCCTGCTGCTTCCACCTTTGCACCGTGGAGGTTGATGGCCATAAGCTCTGACAGTTGTCATCGGAAGTGCAGCAGGGCTATGCTGTGGGTCCTGGCCATCTCCGCTGGACTGGGGCATACTTGGTTCAGCTTAGCCTAGAAAGGGTGGGCTTGGAGGGACCACTCAGAGCTTGAAAGGGTTCCCAGCGGCAGGGAACACCACTGTATGGCCCCTGACTCAGGCCGGCAGTAAGAAGTAGAGGAATGTGGCCCAGGGAAGGGGCAGATTGCTGAGCTGGAGGACCACCAGGGAGGCCAAGAGGCCAGCAATAGTAGGAGTCAGCATGGAGCCACAGAAGCAGGGGCAGTCGAAGGAGGGCCCAGCAGCGAGTGTCTGCTTTGAACAGCCGCCTGGCAGGGTGGCAGGAGCAGGAGTGGCAGATTGGAGGACCGTATAGGCCAGATCAGCACGTCACAAGAGTGTGAATGGGTTCTGGCTCCTTCTAAAATAATTCTCCCCACCATGGAATTACTTGAGATACCCAGGCTAGGTTCTTCCGATGGGCTGAGTAATGCTTTTGGAGAAAGAGAACCAGTTAAACAGCTTCCAGGAGGATCTGTGAATCTTCACCTTTATGTGCAACGTTTGTGCATTGGCTGGGATCTTGAAGAGGGATCCACAGCTTTCATCACTTTTTTCAATGACCCACCATTACGGGTGTATCTCACAGATGCCGCTCAAGGTGGGCCCTTCACTCTGGTTCCCTGAGTGGCACTAGACAGAAGTGCTGCCGGAGAGGGCAGGGAGACCGGGTGGGTCTGGCACCCGACGCCGTGGGAACCCTGCTCACCCTGCCCAGCCCAGGGCTTTGGACTCCCGCCTCCAGCCTCCACATCCTGGGTTCTGCAGCCTCCGGCTCGGGCTTCCAGGATTACATCACCTCCCAGGCTCCTCTGTTACACTTTCACACTCTTCTCTGGTTACTGCTCACTTTTGTGTGCAGCTATTGTAGACACCAATTGTATCCTCACTTGAGTCTCTCTTTCACATTGACTGCCTTTTCCCCAGGCCTGGCTCTGCGCTCCTCGGAAGCCACTTGTTGAGTATGAATGTATTCAGCGGGCGTCTGCTTGCTGGAACGTGGTCTGGGTTCCCTGCCTAAGTGGGGCCGCTTTTGTCTTCGCAGGTCTCTGAGCTTATCTTTCTGTGAGCCCTGGAGACATGCTGACCTTTTCCTCTGACTGTGCCTCCGTGTGCTACGAGATTTGGTTTTGCAAAATGTGAATTTTTCTATTTTGGTATCTTTTTATTTGTGCTCAAGTGTTACTTTTTATTGGTTCCAGTGTGAAAATTCAACTACCTGAACCTCCTAAAATCCCAGTGTCTGATCTTGGCGGTTCTCTACCATCCGTTCCTGGGAACGTGTTCACACTGAATGAATATTGATCACAGTATTTATGTCTGAAGTCACTGCACAGGATACGAACTAGATTGAGACGGGGTTTTTTTTTTTTTTTTCAGTTGATTATTTTCAAGCTATAATAATAATAAAATGGAGATTTTCAAACCTATTTAAAGGTAGCAAGGATGGCGTGTCGACCTCCCCATGTATGCCTTACCCATCTGACCATGATCAGCATTCTGCGTGCTGCTTCCTCTACTCACCCCACCCATACTGACAGCTGTGTGTCAGTAGTAAAATTTAAATTATGAAAATGCTACATGCTTATAGGCTTTTTTTTTTTTTTAAAAAAAGGTTGAGAAGTAAAAGCTCTCAGTCCCCAAGCCCACACTCCAGAGGTAACCAGTGTTGACGTTTTATATGTGTCCTTCCTGAAGGTTTTTTGTGAATATTTGAGAATGTGGGTGTATATGCAGTGTTTCCCACAAATAGAATTATGTATTTTGTATTATGTAATATGCATTTAAATACATTTCAGGGGCCACCTGGCTGGCTCAGTCAGAAGAGCATGTTGCTGTTGAATGGAGTTGGGGGACAGGGAGTGAGACTACCTGTAAGAGGGGCCTCATCAGTTTGTCTCACCTCCATTACTCTCATTTGTCTGTTTATGCTTCCCCTTGGCCAGCAAGTAATGTCTTGTTTCCTTCTAGTATTTGTATAGTTCTTTTTTTAGGTTTAGGGTTCTAAACTATTGTCAGTTTATATCCATCCTTAATTTGAATTGGGGATATACATCTTTATTTTTTATTCAAATGTCTAAAGTAGTTGTCCTGGTTGCGGGGGGAGTGGCGCCTGGGTAGTTAAGTCGGTTAAGTGTCTGACTCTTGGTTTTGGCTCAGGTCAAGATCTCACAGTTCTTGGGTTTGAGCCCCACATAGGCTTTGTGCTAACAGTGCAGAGCCTGCTTGGGCTTCTCTCTCTCCCTCTCTCTGCCCCTCCCCCACTCGTGCTGTGTCTCTCTCACAATAATAAATAAATAACAGATAGTTTTCCCAGCACGCCTGGCCAGCTTAGTCAGAGGAGCAAGCGACTCCTGGTCGTCGTGAGTTTGAGCCCCACGTTGGGTGTAGAGTTTACTTAAAAATAAAATCTTTAGGGGCATCTGGGTGGCTCAGTCGGTTGGGCGGCTGACTTCGGCTCAGGTCATGATCTCGTGGTCCATGAGTTCGAGCCCCGCATCGGGCTCTGTGCTGACAGCTCAGAGCCTGGAGCCTGTTTCAGATTCTGTGTCTCCCTCTCTCTGACCCTCCCCTGTTCATGCTGTGTCTCTCCCTGTCTCAAAAATAAATAAAACGTCAAAAAAATAAAAAAAATAAAATAAAAAAAATAAAATCTTTAAAAAACAGTAATAAATAGTTGTACCCAAATTTCTGTTTATGGACTCATAATACCCAGAACAAAGGGTTCACATCTATACAGGGTAGATTAACTGCTTCTTACGCTTTAATGGTAGACTGACTCTTCATGTTTGTACAACAAACGGTAGCATTCATAGTGGAATGACTAAATCATGCTCCATGGATGCTCTGGTGGGTTTTCCTCTCCCCTTACTGATTCTGGGGCTTGAGCTCTGTCTTGTTTCATCAGTAGGTTCTGAAGTCCTGTTAGGCCTCAAGCTGGACAGCAGTTGCAAGTGATCAGAGGTGATGTCAGATTGGTTTTGGCCCCACAGCTAGACATTTCTCGGTGTGATTGCATCAGAGGTCCTCATGAGATTACTGCCAGCCTATTGTTTCTTCATAACTTCGCTTGGGTTTGGACAGGAAAGTGCTTTTGATGTTTCTGCCCTCACACATCCTGTGTGGTCCCACCCCGTCCCTCCCTTGTCTGGATGCCTGGCACGGTGCAGCAAACGCCTCCCACCTCTGGGGCTGTAGAAAAGGGGCCTCATTCTAATCAGGCATGTGTGTGGACTATTGACTGGAGCCCACACGTGGCCTGTCCAGTGTGACGGCCTTAGAGTGGTTGCTGTGGTGTGGCAGCTTGGGTTTGTGGAGGAATACATGGGGATACATGTTGGGCAGCACAGCGCTGCCCAACAGAAGAGTGAAGCTGCCAGTCTCTGAAGGCCTGGACCCGCTTTGCAGCTCCCACCTCAGTGTGCTGGGCAGAGCAGCCTGAGAGCCTAGGTTAGAGAGCCTTGCTCTCCCCATGCAGTTCTCATGCCCCTTCAATCTCTTCCCCACAGGGCAGCCACAACAGTCCCTCTTTTCTTAAAAAGCTTCTCCAGGGGCACCTGGGTGGCTCGCTTGGTTAGGCATCTGACCCTTGATTTCAGCTCAGGTCATGATCTCACAGTTCATGAGTTTGAGCCCTACATCAAGCTCTGTGCTGACAGCATGGAGCCTGCTTGGGATTCTCTCTCTGTGTCTCTCTCTGTGCCTTCCCCTCTTGGGTGTATGCTCGCTCACTTTTAAAAAAGGGGCGCCTGGGTGGCTCAGTTGGTTAAGGGTCTGACTTCAGCTCAGGTCATGATCTCACAGTTCATGGCCATGTTTTACTGGTGCCATGTTTTTCTGTAATTTGGGATAAAGGTGGCCAACAAAGGCTTATAATGAGAAGAGTTCCACAGTATTTATAGGAACAAAAAGCGCTCTTCATAGATTTAAATGAGAGACAAGATGGACAACTGGAGGAGGAAGCGTTGGCCTTCCCCTCCCTGCTCTGGGCTGCTGCTCCTGCACCAGGGGGAGCGTCCCACGCGGGCTTCTCCTCCCCTCAGAAACTGCTGTCCTGCATGAAGGGAGTGGAGGCAGTATCCTTACTGGCACATCTGCTTGCCCCAGTGCTGGGAATGCACGCCCAGCCTCCCAGCCCTCTGTGTACCCACATATGCAGCTCTGGGGCCAGTGTTTAGTGCCAGGGGATCAGGGAGGAGGGATGGTGGGCAAAGACTGCAGAACCATCAGTAGTTGTTATAACGGCATCTGTCACATGCCCTCCTTCAGATAACTGTCACGATCGTACCAGCTTGGTGAAGTTCATATTATCGTGCACGGTCTATAGATGAGGAAACAGGAGCACAGAGCAGAAGTAGTGGCAGCCAGGAGTTGAACTGCGGTCTTCTGGTTCTGGATAAACCGCCAGCCACCCTGTCTCTTTGCACCAGTGTGGAGTGTGATGGCGGTTGTGCCATGGAGCTGCCTGGGAAACGTTTGTCCAGGCTCTTAGTGTGGTGACCTCCTGGTGGCTCGTGCTGCCCTGTGTGTTTTACAGGTCTTTGGTGGTATCCCACTGAGAAGCAGCTGCTTCTATATTGGACTCTTCGGGGTGTTTTTCACATCTTTAAATGGCTAAGGCAGTGTCACTCCTTGTGGAACAGTTGAGAAATTCTAATGAATAAGGCTCTACCTGCATTCAAAAATTAGTCTTTTATTTTTGGGGCTTCATTTGAAAAATGAAGTTGAGCTGGATGAAGTGAGGGTCCTTTCTGTTCGGATTTTCTGAGACTGTCCTGTGTTCGTGATTTCGCCTTTCAGAGCCGCCATGTTAATCAGTTACCGTTTCCCAGAGCCCATCCAGTAGGGGCTCTGCAGCCATGCATCTGTTCCCTGACCCCGTCTAGTGTCGTCACCACAGACCTGGGACCGACCGGCTCTGGCTCCTTCTGATGGGTGGCTGTGACCGCCTGTGGCCCTTGCAGCTGAGGGCTCAGTGTGGGGCAACTGAGCCCTGTTGGATTCCTAACTGCTGTGCCTGATTCCTAGGTTCTCCGACTAAACTTCAAACAAGAGGAGCCAGGCTGCTGGAATTGTCCGTCGTCGTTGGGGGCGGGGGGCTTTTGGGAAAGAACTGCCCAGGGCAGACTGTGTTGCAGGGACCTGCTTGGAAGTCGGGGCAGGAATTCCCCAGCCCTGGGCCATTGCCTCATCTCTGCCTGGCACGGCCGAAGTGTGTTTTCACAGGTGCTGTTTTCTGTTTCACGTTTTCATACACGGAGTAGGGGGAAGTGCAGCTACTGACAAGCAGGAAAATGCTATTTTTTTTTTAATTCAGTTTCTTTTTTTCTTTTTCTTTTTCTTTTTTTTTTTAATGGAATTAGTCCTTGGCTTTTCTCCCAGTCTCAGCCCCCCTTCCGGCTGTTAATGTCCCTGGGTAAATACAGATAGAGATTGCTTTGTGTATTTTATGGGGTTTTCTGTTTTAGAGAGAGAATTATGTTACACATGTTTTCGTTGTCAATAAATAAAACCTTTCCCTGTCCTGGCAAGATCCAGTATACATTGTGTGAATTCAACTAAATTTGTAAAGTCAGTAAGTGGGGGGGGGTAGAGGGACAGCTGCTCGTTAAGACCAAGGGGATCGGCAAGAGCAGAACTGGGTCTCTTCTCCAGAGCACTTCTTCCTGACGTACCCAGGAATGAGATGCCCACGCATTGGGACGGGGGTTCCCTTGAAACCTCCCTTCTGTGGGGAGGTGCTGCTGTGGGACAAATCCAGTAGAAACGCTGGAGCCAGCTATCCCCCATTTGGTTCCCCTGGGCTGGGGCCTGGCTCCCTGCGGGTGCTGAGGGGGGAGGTGCCCCGTCCGGGCTCTGGCCCTGAGCCCCGCAGGCCACCCCACAGCTTTGTCTCGGTCTTCACACGAATGCGCCGGGCCTTCCCACCACGGCCACGCTGCCCTTGGGTCCTTCTGTCAACCCTGTGCCCTCCCTCCTCACCCTTCCCGACCCTCATCTTCCTTCCTGGCCGACCTTCCTCAAGGGTGTTGTCTACACTGGCTTCGCTCTTGCTGCCAGTTACTCCCCAGCCCACTGCCTTCCCGGTGTCTCACCCTGACCTGTGGGGCAGTCAGATCCAGCGGGCGTTTCCCTCTTAGGCTCTTCCCTGAATTTCCGAGCTGGAAGCTCTTGATTTCTTCCCAACCCTCGGGCAGCCCTTTGGTCTCACTCTTATTACCACGCCCCACCCCTCACTCTTCAGAATCACTCCCGGAACTTCACATGTGTAGTCCACACAGCCAACGGCCAAGGCCTCACAAGTGACCCAGCCAGACCACAGGGCCGGACATGTTTCCTGACCCAAGAGGCACCTGGCCCGTGTCCCCACCCTCTGCAAAAAGCCACGTCTTCCCGGGGCAGGCTGGGCCCTCCCACTGTGCCTGGGGAGAAAGGGTGCTGAGAGGCCTCCCTGGGTGACCCCTCTGGTAGCCTCAGAAGAACGGTTTTCTCGAGAAGCCGCGGAAACCTTGCCGATGGTTCCCAGATCAGCTCCAGACCTCATGACCATGACCTGGGATCACCTGGAGTCAGACCTCCCTCAACCCCTCCAGACCAAAACCACCCCCCACCCCCACCCCCCCGCCCTGCACGAGCACCTCGCCCAGCCCTGCCTCCGCACCCAGCAAGGCCATCCACCCACCTGCACTCTCCTCTTTGGCCTCCGGGGTGGCTGCATAGCCCCGCTGTCTTAAGTGCCACTCTGGTGTCTTCACTCCTCAGTCTTCACCGACCTCCTCTCCCTCAGTTCTTCCTGCTTAACTCCTGTCCCAGCCTTGCCTGCACCCCCCACAGCGTGCACACACACGTACGCACGTGTGTGGTGCACACAGCACCCTCGAGCGGTGGGAGCCGCCCCATCACCGCCCGCTCCCCTCTCGGCTTCTTTCCCCAGCTTTTCCTTTCGGGATACTCGCCGAAAGCTTTAGCAGAGGAGTGGTCCCAGGTGGGTGTTTCAGGAAGGTCACTCTGGGCTGAAGCCTCTTGGGAAGACCGTTTGGAAGCACGACGAGTTAGAATACACGCTCTTCAACCCGGCAGGTCCCACTTGTAATAAATCCTCTGTCCTTTGAGACCACTTACGCTTGCAGACTAAAGGCGCGGCTCCTGTGCCACTGGTTGGGGCCGTGGCAAAACTGGAAGCAACCGGAAGTCCTTTGAAGGGGAGTGGCGAGAGAGCTCCCAGTGCCGCTGTCCTGGGGACACTTTGTGGCTTCGACCAAGACGGACCCTGGAGAACGACACATGGCAGTTTGAATATACGTGTGTGAATAAGAACTGGAAGCACTTCAGACTTCCCAGTGGCCCTTCTGGCAAGCGCAGGCGTGGGAGACAGGGGGCTCCATGTTGTGTTCTGAGGGCTTCTGTATGGTCTGCGATGTGTCCGTGTGTGGCCAGTGTGGTCCAATGCTGAGGGAACGGGCTGCGGTGCCAGCCGGCGGCAAGGACGGAGCTGGGACTGTAGGAACGTGGTGGGCGTCCCCGTGCGCGTGCGAGCGGGACACTGGGGTCTTCTCTTTCTGCCAGGGGGACGTGTGGCCCCCGAAGGACAAGGAAACCAGCTCGTATGTGGCTGATCTCCAAAGAAACTTCGGAGAGGGCTCCTCGGGAGGCCAGCACGAGGCAACTAAGGTGCCTCCCAGGTGGCACCGGCCTCGTCCGGCCGCGTCACGCAGTTGGCGCTCGGGAAACCACTCTTTCCCTCACGTGGGTTTGGCGGTTTAGGCTCCTCTGTAAGTTCTGGTGCAGACAATAGACGTAATTACGCCCCGCGGTCAAGGCACGCCACCACCGGCCCGTGCAGGGCCCCCCCTGTTTCCTCTCCGTCGTCCCTGTGTCCTCTCGCGCGCAGACAGCCGGGTTGACGGGGTGCGTGTGCGGCTTGGTCTTTGCGTTCTCGCGAGAGGTGTGCGTCGGGCGGCGTTACGAAGTCAGCCTCCCCGCGGCCCGGCGGGCAGTGTGGTGGCAGGGTAATGACGAGACCCTCGCGGCCTGGCTTCCGTTCATTCCTGCCGCGGCTCTGGGAGGTGAACTCGCCAAGGAAGGAGGAAAGTGGCTTAGGGAGGTTCCGAAACTAACCGGGATCGGCCCGCCTCTTCCACGGGGCTCCCTCCGCACAGCCCCAGCTCGGGGAGCCTTGCTCTCCCCGCTCCAGCCCTGCCAGCACCCGCGGCCCTGGGCGTCGTCGTCATCGGAGAGAAGGTGGCCGAGGCCCAGGGGAGGAACCGCTTGCCCCAGGCCGTGCGGCCGGAGCCGGGCGAAGACCTGGTTCCAACTTTCCACCGGGTTGTCAAGAACCTCTCCCGCTCTGTCTCCACCCAGGGCCGGTGCCGTCCTCAGAAGGAGGGCTTGAGTTCTTTCCCCTCTCAAGCCAAGCCCGAAGGAAGGCCCCGGCTGACTTCTGCCGAGCAAACCAGGCGATAGGTGGCGACATAACCCGCCGCATGCTTCCCCAAGCGAGCCAGGCGGCCCCAGAGAAACTGTGGCCCACCTCAGCCACAGCGAGTGGCCTGCGCGGCCCCCCTTTATGGGAGATGGTGACCTGTTGAGACGGGCACCCGGCCCCTCTCTGCCCACGTCATCAGCACGGTCGCTCAGTAAAGACTGGCCTGTGCCCGGTGCTGGGACCAGGCTCCGAGAGTCCGGCCACTGCTCTCAACAAGGAAAAGGCAGCAGGCATCGCCGGCGCTGAGCGCCAAGGCCGGGGAGGCCAGAATGGGGCGGTGGTGGGGAGCTCCAGGGAGAGAGGAGGCAGGAACACAGCCTGCCCTCGGTTTTGAGGAGAGTGGGCAGACCAGACCCCGGGGAAGGCTGTGTGACCGGCCGAGTGACCCAGACCCTCCTGTAGGCCACAGGGAGCCCAAGGCGCTCTTTTCCCGGGGAAAACCTGCCACGCGCCTCAGTCTCTCACCCCCAAGGGGCCAGGCTGGCTGCAGAGAGAGACCTTGCTCTCCTTCGCCTTGCTCACCTGGTTAAGAGGCTTACCTTGACCTCTCTAATGTCTGGTCAACTCAGTCATGTAATGATACAACGATGTGAGCAGTCTGATTTAATCCAGAGTATCGGTTAAGCACAAAATGCCCGTGTGCTTGTGTCTGTGTGCGTGCGTGCATGTTTGCACACGTGCACTCATGTGTTTGGCTTTGGAGGCAGACATTCTAGAAAAAGAAATGGCAGCAGATAATACAATAGGACATAAATGTTGTAATAAATCAAAAAAATGTTTTTCTTATAAACCCAATACTCTTAATTCCATTCAAACCAAAAAGCACAGCTGTGGGTAGGGAGGGAGTTCACCCAGACCCCAATTTCCCCGTCCTTCTCCCTCCCGCTGACCTTCCCCCCCCTTCCCCCCGCCCTGCCACCACACCCCTGCACTGCTCACATCAAGGTGGAGACACCCTGAAACATTCACACGCAGAAAGGGACAGGACTTGGGGGTGAGTGTGAGAAATCCCGGGACACAACAGCACCCAGGCCACAGAATGCAGACAAATGGCTACTTAAGAAAATAGGGGTTCCAGAAAAGGGGCCACGTGACCCCAGAGGGAGCCCCAGACTTATTCCTGCCAAGTGACCAGACATCTATGTAGCAACCCTTTGGGGCCTGTGCCAGGAAGGTGTTCACTCAGCGGTGGGTTCTCCTTATACCCTAGCAGAATCTGAATCCAAATTCCTTCTGGGAAACCTCGTGTTGGTTTCTAAGAACCTTTTTTTTTTTTTTTTTTTTTTTGAGATTTTTATTTATTTTGGAGAGACAGCACGAGCAGGGGAGGGTCAGAGAGAGAGAGAGAGAAAAAATAAAAAACCCAAGCAGGCTCCACGCTGACAGGGCAACAGGCCCCTTTAAGAACCTTTTGAGGTAGGGGCGCCTGGGTGGGTTCAGTCGATTCAGCGGCCAACTCTGGGTTTGGGGCTCATGTCATGATCTCACAGTCTGTGAGTTCGAGTCCTGTGTTGGGCTCCGTGCCCACAGCGCTGAGCCTGCTTGGGATCCTGTCTCTCCCTCTCTCTCCGCCCCTTCCCCGTTCATGCTCGCTCACTCTCTCAACAAATAAACTTTAATATTTTTTTAAAAAGAGCCTCTTGAGGTAAATTGTGAGGTGGGGCAATGAGAGACTGTGGCATCATTGTCTGATCTTGAAGAATGGGCTTCCCAAACTCGTTCGTGTTTGCTCGGTGTGGCTTGTGTTGGCAGGACCCCTACATAGCTCCTGAGACCCCCCACACACACACACACAAAACGTACCTCAACACCCTCGGCAGAAGGGAAATTAAAATCATTTCCCTCAATTGCTGCTGCTCCTGTCCCCTCCCCTGTTCCCTGAGCCAGACTCCCAGGGTCCTGCTGTTCTCCCTCCCACTCAGCCTCACCCCATGTCTGCAGGGCTGAGAGTTCTGCCCCCTTAATGTCCCTTGTGCCGCCCCCAACTCTTCATCTCTGCCACGCTTGGATCTGACCCTAACCTTGATCGCCCTCCCAGCCAGCCTCCCCGGTCCAGTCTGGGCTCCACTATCCCTCCTCCACCTGCTAGCTCTGTCCTGCCCCGGCTTAAATGCTTCAGTAGCTCCCAGTAGCCTCTGAGATAAAGTTCAAACTCCCTGATTTAGCACAGAAGGCCTGGCTCCCCTCCAGCCACTATGTGCCAGGCTCCCTGCCTTCCAGCCACACTGAGCTGCTGTCGGGCCCTTACAGCTCACACCATTCTGCATCTCTGTGCTGCTCTAACCAGACTCCTTTTCCGGAACTCAGTTTAAGATAGGGTCTCTGGTCAAAGTCCTGGTGGGACCCAGAGTGAAGACACACGTGTCCCCAGTTACCGTCGGCGGTCCCAGTAAGCGTGGCAAAGGGGCCACACAGCACGAGAGTGAATTTCTCTATCCCCCAGTCCATCAAACAAAATCACAGAGACTTTCTTCTTTCTTTGGTATTAAGATATTTCTCATGTTTTTAAAAATCGTTTATTTTGGGGGCACCTGGGTGGCTCAGTCGGTTGAGCGTCCAACTTTGGCTCAGGTCATGATCTCACGGCTCATGAGTTCGAGCCCCGAATCAGGCTCCGCACTGACAGCTCAGAGCCTGTAGCCTGCTTCAGATTCTGTGCCTCCCTCGCTCTTTGCCCCTCCCCCATTCATGCTCTGTCTCTCTTCCTTTCAAAAATAAATATTAAAAAAATTTTTTGGGGGCGCCTGGGTGGCGCAGTCGGTTAAGCGTCCGACTTCAGCCAGGTCACGATCTCGCGGTCCGTGAGTTCGAGCCCCGCGTCAGGCTCTGGGCTGATGGCTCAGAGCCTGGAGCCTGTTTCCGATTCTGTGTCTCCCTCTCTCTCTGCCCCTCCCCCGTTCATGCTCTGTCTCTCTCTGTCCCAAAAATAAATAAAAAATGTTGAAAAAAAAAATTTTTTTTTAAAAATTTTTTTTGATAAAATCATTTAAATTCCTTTATGCAAAACCACGCATATAAGGTAGTTAAAAATGCATGCATAAACCTAGAGAGAGGGAAGAAAACTTCTCTTAAGCCCCATCTCCTCCAGGCAGCCTTCCCTGATCACTCTGACATAGCTACCTCTGAGACGCTCAGTCCTAGGTCCGCATCACACCACAGTCCTCAGATGGTCTGGCCCGACCTCCCCAAGAGTGAGAGCTTCTTGAGGGCAGGGACAATGTTTCACCTGACTTTGGTTGTCCGTTCTTCAGCACAGTCTGACAGGATCCCCAGTTTGTCCAAGGCGTACACAGATCTCATTATGAACACTTCATGGACAAGTCAGATAATGTGGAATAGGTGGCTTGGAATGAGGTCCGCAGCTGGTTTCCTGTGGGAAAAAACCTGGTTCAAGGACCCTTGATGAAAAAGAAAAGACAAACCCTTTTTGTCTGTGACTGACTGGGAGCTCATTGGGGGCAGAGGGTGGGGCACGGTGACTGCTAAAAGGGCAGGACAGATGCTGATGGGTCAGGCTTGGGAACAGCACCCATACAGCAGGAGGGGGCCCGTCGTTTGAGCTGACTCACACCCCAGCCAGGGACCCCAGGCAGGTCTGCAGGCTGCAGATTGGAGGACAGTCACCAGCCCAGAGAAGGGCCAAGGGCACAAGGGCACGTGGACGAAGTCCTGCTCTGTGCCTGGCTTCTCCACCTTCTTGAACGACTACCTCCCTCCATGCTGTTTGTTGAGAGTCAAATCCGATGGCATCCCTGGGTGTCATGGAGAGCCCTTGGGGCCACAGCAGGCAGCAACGAGGTGGCTGGAAATGCAGTAAGGGTGTTGAACTTTGATTGTGAATAGTTGTCAAAAACGTGGCATTGGCTGGGAAGGTCGGAGACCACAGCATTGGCTGAAGTCCTGACCATTCAGTCCCCGCCCCACAGATGAAGCGACTCCCCAGAGCAGGGGCCTCTCCCTTGGGCACCATCACCCGTGTTCCTTTGCAAGCGCTGTGCACCTCTACCCCCACGACGTCCTCCCCGCTCGGTGACAGTGATGCAGACGCCCAGGCAGGCCGACCCCTGTATGGCCGCAGCCGATAGCTACCAGCCATCAATAGCACAGTGTCCCCGGCACACAAAGAGCCTCACTCAGGCTCCAAGGAATGGATGTGAAAATCACCAAAGTGCCTTTCCAACCTCAGGATTACTCAGCAGCCTCTCGTGCGTCACTGGTTCCTTTTCTGATTCCATGAGGAGGCCCTTCCCAACCTCACCATGATTCCCAGACCCCCTCCTTCCCTTCCAAGCACCCCCACTCTGCTCTCTGGCCCCAGAGACCTGGCCTCCTCCTCCACAGAGACAGTAAAGGCCATCAGGCACAAAATAAGGCCCCCTTCTCTCCTCACCCCTACCTCTTCTGTATCTTTGCCCATCCTGCCCCCTCCCCTGTGTCCTGGGGGATAGAAGGGTGCTGCCCCTTGCCCGTCTGTGGTCCGTGTGATTGATCCTGGCCTCATGCGGATCATCCGCCATCCTCTGTGCTCCTCCTATGCTTCTTCCCTCCTGCCTCTGCACATGGCCCCGCCTCTGATTCCTACCAGAACATTCCTTCAGTGTCGCCCCTCTTTTCAGCCACAGCCAGACTGCTTTTATTTTATTCTATCCATTCACCTCTTGAAACTCATCCATGCAGCCAACTGTTGCCCCTCATCCCATCCCCAGTCCCTTCTCCTGCTCAGGCAGGGGAGTTCACAATTTTTACAGGAGAATCTCTTTGTATATTCTTTCTCCTTTGTTGAAAAAATGAAAAGTGATTCACTTACCATGAACGTCACTCTTTTGAAATATACAATTCCGGGGCGCCTGGGTGGCTCAATCAGTTGAGCAGCTGACTCTTGGTTTCAGCTCAGGTCGTGATCTCAAGGTTCGTGAGATGGAGCTCCAGTGTTGGGCTCTGGGCTGAGAGTGGAGCCTGCTTAGGATTCTCCCTCTCTGCCCCTCCCCTGCTCATGTTCTCTCCCTCCCTCCCTCTTTCTCCCTCTCCTTCTCTGTCTCTCTCTCTCAAAATAAATAAATAGACAAAAATAAAGTATGCAATTCAGTGGGGGTTTTTTTTAGCGTGATCACAAAGTTCTCCAACTCTCATCCTATCTTAATTCAAGAATATTTCGATCACCCCAAAAAGAAACGCCATAGCCATCTGCGGTCACTTCCCATTCCCCTCTCCCCTTAGGCTCTGACAACCACCCACCTACTTTCTATCTTAATGGATCTGTGTATTCTGGAGATTTCATATACGTGCAGCCATACAACGTTCGTCCTTTTGTGTCTGGCTTCTTTCGCTGACCATGATGTTCATCCATGTGGTAGCACGTGGCAGGACCCCAGTCCTATTTACGGACGGCCAGTATCCTCTTGTGTGGAGACACGGCCTTGTGTTCATCATTCATCAGCTGCTGGACATTTGGCTCGTTTCCACTCGGGGGCTGTTACAAATAATGCTACTGTTAACGTTCATGTATATTTTTGTGTGAACACTTGTTTTCACTTCTTTTAGGTGTATACGTAGGAATGGAATTGCTGTGTCCTATGGTAACTCCGTGTGTAAATTTTAGGGGAACAGTTATACTGTTTTCCACAGAGGTTATACCATTTTACATTCCCACCAGGTATTGTATGTTCTAGTTTGTTCACATCTTTGCTAGCACTTGTTTTTTTTTTTTTTTTTTTGGTATTTATTTATTTATTTATTTATTTATTTTTAATGTTTATTCATTTTGGAGAGACAGAGTGCAAGCAGGGGAGGGGCAAAGAGAGAGGAAGACACAGAATCCGAAGCAGGATTCCAGGTTCTGAGCTGTCCGCACACAGCCTGACACAAGGCTCGAACTCACGGACCGAGAGATCATGACCTGAGCCGAAGTCACACTTAACCGACTGAGCCACCCAGGCGCCCCATTTTTTATTAAATTTTAAATGTTTTATTATTTATTTTTGAGAGAGTGCAAGTCGGGGAGGGGCAGAGAGAGAGAGGGGGACAGATGATCTAAAGCAGGCTCCATGCTAACAGCAGAGAGCCCGATGCAGAGTTCCACCTCACAAACCGTGAGATCATGACCTCAGCCCAAGTCAAGAGCCTGCTTAACCAAGTGAACCACCCGGGCGCCCTTTTTTGTTTCTTTCTTTTTTTTTTTTTTTAAGATCTTATTTTTAAATAACCTCTACACCCAGCGTGGGGCTCGAACTCACCTGAGATCAAGGGTCTCAAGCTCCCTGGCCAGTCACCCCTTTTTTTTAAATCTTTCTGAATACAGCCATCCTAGTGAGTGTGAAATGGCATCTCATTGTGGTTTTGATTTGCATTTCCCTAGTGACAACTGAAGTCAAGCATCTTTTAATGTGCTTATAGGCCATTTGTAAATCTTCTATGAAGAACTGTCTATGTAGATCCTTTGACCATATTTTAATTGGGTCACTTGTGTTTTTATTGTTGAATTGTAAGAGTTCTGTATTCCACAAGTCCCATATCAGATTTATGATTTACAAAAATGTTCTCCCATTCTGTAGATTGCCTTTTCAGTTTTTGCTGGTGTCCTTGGAAACACAAAAGTTTTGATACAGTCCACATATACCTATCTTTTGTCGTTACTATTGTTATGCTATTGGTATCATACACAAGAAACCATTGCCACATCTAAGGTCGTGATGATTTACCCCTGCATTTTCTTTTAAGGACTTTATAGCTTTAGCTCTTATATTGAGGTTGTCGATCCATTTTGAGTTCATTTTGTATATGGTATGGATATCCAGTTCAAGCACCAATTGTAGAATAAATGATTCAAGACCCATTGAATGGTCTTGGCCCCCTTGCCAAGAATCAATTGGCCGTAGATACATGGGGTTCTCTATTTTACCAAACTGTGTATCTTGAAGTCTATGTTCTTATGCCACCAGCATACGGTCTCGATTACTGTAGCCTAGCAATAAATTTTGTCGTCAGGAACTGTGAGTTCTCCAGCTTTGTTCTTTTGTTTGTTTGTTTGTTTTAGCTATTCCAGGTTCCTTGAATTTTTCCGTATCAGTTTTAGGATCAGCTTGTCCATTTCTGCAAAAAAAAAAAAAAAAAGCAGCTTTTGGGGAAGCTTTGGTAGGGACTGATTTGAGTCTATAGACCAAGTTGGGGAATGCTGCCATTTTAACAATATGAAATCTTCCAATCCATGAACATGGATGTCTTTCCAAGTCTCCTTTGCTTTCTTTGGTTCCACTCCGCAGCTTTCAGTGTGTCCTCCCCCTGCCTGTTAAGCCCGCACCAGCCAGGCTTTGGCTCCCTTGTCTGCACTTGCTCTCTCAGCGCCTCCTCCATTGGTCACCCCTTGGCCCCGTTACTGTCACCGTTCTCCGGACACCACTCTGACCTAGGTCCTCAGTGACCCCCGAATTGACGGTCTGGTGAGCACGTACCTCCTGGATAGGTTCCCACAGATCTCTGAGGTCTTCTGCCAGTTTCGAACACTCCTTTGTTAAAATTCCTTCTCATGCCACTTTTGCAAACCACTCTCCCGTGCTGGTGCTAGGTCTCTCTGCCTCCTTCGCTGACCCGCCTCCTCCCCTTCCTCCTGCCCCTCCCTCCCCTCCCTCCCCTTTCCTCGGTCCCTTAAATGTTGGAGCTGTGTCCTGGGTATTCTTCTCTTCCATATGAATGAGTTCATCTTGGGCAGACTCATTGGCTTCCAAGGCCTCAGCCTCCCTCTTTACCTCAGAGCCTCCCAGACCTTCTCCTCCAGCCCCATCATTTTGGAACCTTCGGTGCTGTATCCAGGGACCCTGAGACCACCACTCCCTGGTCCCTCTTCTCTCTCATGCTCCTGAGGCTGGCTAGTGGTAACACCCGCACACAGGCACAAACCTAGGGGCCCCCATGCTTGACTCCTCTCCCTTGTCTTCACTCCCAAATCTCATCCACTGCCACATCTTACGGCTTTTGCCCCCTAAATATCTATTTTTAATGTTTATTTATTTGGGGGTGAGGTGTGGGGATGGGGCAGAGAGAGAGGGAGACAGAATCGGAAGCAGGGAGACAGAATCGGAAGCAGGCTCCAGGCTCTGAGCTGTCAGCACAGAGCCCAAAGCGGGGGGCTCAAACTCAGGAGCCTTGAGATCATGAACTGAGCGGAAGTCCAATGCTCAACCGACTGAGCCACCCAGGCGCCCGGCCCCCTAAAGGCAGGTCCAAGGTGGCACAGGGCAGGCTGTGCGCAGCCGAAGCAGGGTGGGAGTGCAGCAGTCCAGCCTACAGCGTCAGGAGCGCAATGACCGCAGGCAGGTTGCAGGCTCAGAGAAGGGGCCGGTAGGTGGGCACACACTGAGGTCAGCGGGGAGGCGGAGGGAGTTCCAGAGCCGCACAACGGTGGAAACCCCCCCCCCCCCCAGTGTGGGTTCAGGAACAGTCTCAGGCAGTGTGGCTGGGAGGGCGCAGGAGCACCGAGAGCGAGAGCGGGGTGCCATGGTCCGAGACAACTTTGCGGTTCATCCTCGTGCCTGTGTGACCTCAGGTGCGGCATTTAATACCAAAGCCTCGGTTTCCTTGTCCAGCACGTGGCTTGTGGTGGCATCACGTCCTATCTGGCTCGTGAAAGTCCTCTGTAAATGGTAAAGTGCTGGGAGAGTGTAAGACCACTCAGGGCCAGAGAGGGAAACAGGTAGCTCATTGTGAAGGCCGCAAATACCAAGTGAAAGCGCTCAGGCTTTACTTCAGCTACGGAGAGGATATTAGGCGCGACCTTTTAAGATTCCAAATGACGGAATGTATGGGGCGGGGCTGTGTGGCTTTCCCAACATTGATGAGAGGGCCCAGTTGGCAAACCATTAGGCTGCCCATCCTCCAACAGAACCTCCCAACAGGTCCGTTCAGGACCAGCACTGGGCATCCGGGTCCTGTGGTAGGAGTGGGTTCTTCACCCCACCACCACGTTTGGGGGTCGGGGGAGGCTCGCACTGGGCTGCAGGAGGGCCAGACCCTGTCGAGGGCTCGGACCTAAGGGGATTTGGGGGCGCGAGGAAGGCCCGAGAGAGTCCAGCGCAGGGATGACCCAGGCAGGCTTCACGGAGCAAGCGGCCTTGAGCCCCCTAAGCGCTCCCGAGGCTAGGCGGCGGCGGCGGACGAGCAGCCCACGGAGCGGAGGGGCCGTTCCAGCGAGGCTTGGCAGGCAGGGGTGTGGCCCGAAGCCGGGAGCCGGGCCGCCCCGGGGGTGGGGGTGGGGGTGGGGGTGGGGGGCCGCGCGCGGGTGGAGCTCCGGGGACGCCACGCCCCGAACCCCGCCCGGCCGGGCGCTCTCCTCGAGCGGCTCCCGGGGTCCCCGCCGCCTGCGATTTCGGCGCGTCAGCAGAGCGGAAACGGGAGCGGCGCCAGCCCCGGATCGGCGGGGACGCGGCCTGGCAGCGCGGCCGGCGGCTCCGCAGGTTCTGTTCCGCCCGCGTTTGTGTTGGCAGCTGCCCGCGGCGCGCGGCCGGGCGCGATGAAAGGGCCTTCTGTGTGCGCCGAGTGGCCCCGCTCGCCTTTCATTCTTAATATAATCTTCACTTCATTTTCAGCCGAGCAGAGGTTCTCTTGGAATGTTTCCCCTTCTTCCAAAAATACATTCGCGTGCGCGCGCGCGCGCGCGCGCGCGCGCGCGCGCGTGTGTGTGTGTGTGTGTGTGTGTGTGTGTGTGTGTGTTTGCAAAAGTTCCTTCACGGTGAAGGTCGGGATGGTCCTGGGGAAGGGAAGTGCGAAACCCGAGGCAGGTTCAGAGCAAGACAGAAATGCCTTTCTTCCTGCGCAGGGGCCTCCCCGGGGGTCGCCGCCTCCGTTGGGGTGTCCGCCCTCGAGGCCCCGGGGTCTGGGGGAGAAGGATGGGGATTCTTCTCTAACCACGGCCCACAGCCTGACCCCAGGATGAATGGGCTGTTTGGAGAGGAGGTCAGTGAGGAGGGAGTGAGGTGCCTTCTCACGGGGTCCCTGCCCAGGGCTGGTCAAAGAGCACTGCCATCAGGTGGGGCCAGCCCCGGACTGTCCTTACAGAAACGAACAGAAAAGGAGAGGAGACCTCTGTGTCCCGAGTTCTGCTGAAGGAGACAGTATTCGCTACCGATGCCCGCTGCCCGCTGTGTGGGCTTGAAACAGCCTGCAGCGGTGCCTGGGAAGTGTCACCGGTCAGCCACCATTCACCTGGCGGTGCAGAGCGGCATTACACCTGAGAAAAATTTCAAGATTCTACCGAAGACAGACAGCGGTCACCCAGGCCAGGACTTTTCCCTACGTGGTTCCAGGCCCTGGGCGCTAGGCAGGATTATCCTAACTTCTTGTTCGGGAAAAGGACGGCTCAGAGAAGCTAAGTAACTTACCCCCAGTCCCAGAGCATGAGGGTGCCAGGACTGGAAATGTGGAAGCAGGTGGCAGAAAGCCTGACTTCTGCCTTGGGCATCACTGGTTTCCAAGCTGTGTTCTGCCAAGATTCTACCTGCTTGGAGGGCTCTGAAAACGTACAATTCTGATTCTTGTTTAAAAAAAAAAATTAGTTCGTTTTTAGATTGGGACTTCTGTTTTGAGCAATAGAGTGGATTATATAACCTGAAAACCATCCGGCTCTGAACACCTAGAAAAGTCAGGCTGAAACCAAAACAGTCAAACAAAAGAAAACTACCAACAGCATCCTTTCCAATCCAAGAAGTGAAGAAACAAACCACATCCTTTTAAGTCCAAGAAGTGAAGAAACAAAAGGAAATTCTCCAACCCGAAATGAAGTTGGCCACAACTGCCCTCGCCGGGGGACCAGGGAGTGGTGAGGGCACAGGCAGAAAGTGGGGACCGGTTGTCATCCAGGGAAGGTGAGGCCTTGGACCAACCGAAGTGGGGGTTGAAGCAGAGACCCCAACTAGAGCCGAAGCTGTGGGGGGTGATAGCCTCAGTGCAAGCATGTGCTGGGGAAGAAGGAAAGACCTTTAGGCACAGAGGACAAGAAAGAAATTTGCGGGGCGCCTGGGTGGCGCAGTCGGTTAAGCATCCAACTTCAGCCAGGTCACTATCTCGCGGTCCATGAGTTCGAGCCCCGCATCAGGCTCTGGGCTGATGGCTCAGAGCCTGGAGCCTGTTTCCGATTCTGTGTCTCCCTCTCTCTCTGCCCCCCCCCCCCCCCCGTTCATGCTCTGTCTCTCTCTGTCCCAAAAATAAATAAACGTTGAAAAAAAAAATTAAAAAAAAAAAAAAAAAGGAAATTTGCCTTTCCAACCTGGCTGGTAGAATTTTTTAAAATCCCTCGTGATAGTTTGTTACCATGAGCCAGTGCTTATACAAGTTTAGATTCACATTGACTCTACCCTGAAAAACCTAAAACTGAGAGATTAACATATCTGTTGGTCCCAGGTTTAATTAGAGACAGACTCCAAACTTGCTTTAAAGGAACAGGACGATGGGGCGCCTGGGTGGTTCAGTCGGTTAAGCGTCCAGTCTCGGCTCAGGTCGTGATCTCATGGTTTGGGAGTTCAAGCCCCATGTCAGGCTCTGTGCTGACAGCTAGAAGCCTGGAGCCTATTTCAGGTTCTGTGTCTCCCTCTGTCCCTCCCCCACTCGCACTCTCTCTCTTTCTCTCAAAAATAAATAAAAACATTTTTAAAAATTTTTTAATAAAAATTAAAATTTTAAAAAGAAGGAAAATAATACCAGAAGGAAACCTGGAACATCGGGCTTGACAAAAAAGCAATAGAAATGATAGATGTCTGAGCAAATACAACAGACTATTCTAAGTTTCAAAAACTATGTCTGACAGTTGAAAGGAAAAAGCTATAACATTGTTTGGTGGGATTTTCAGCGTAGGTCCACGTAGGATATGACCACCACAATGTAAAGGGGAAGAGGAAAGGAACCTATATTATGGTAAGGTTTCTATATTCTATGTGAAGTAGTAAAACATTGATTCTAAATAGACTGGAAAAGTTAAGTCTGTATGCTCCCTAGAGACACCACTAAAAAACTATACAAAAAGATACAGTCAGAAACACAATAGATAAAACAAGATAGTAACAAGCATGCAAACAACCCAAAAGACAGGAAAGGGGAAATAGAGAAACATACAAGGGAAAAACGGAAAATTGATAAAATGGTACATCTACATCCACACAGGTAGATAATAATCCTAAATGTAGATAGACACACCAACTAAAAGAAAGAGATTGTCAGAAAGGATGGAAGGAGAAACAAAACAAGACCTAACAATATGCTGCCTACGAGAAACTTACTTCAAATGTAATGATACACATAGGCTGAAAGTAGAGGAATGGAAAAAGAAAACATTCAAAAGAAAGCTGCAGTGGCTATATTAAGATCAGGCTAAGTAGACTTCTGAGCAAAGAAATTTACAAGGGACAAGTTCAATTTACCAAGGACACCTAGCAATCTTAAACGTGTACGCACCCAAAAACAGAGCTTTGGAATACATGGAACAAAGGCTGGCAGAAATGAAAGGAGAAATAGACAAA
This sequence comes from Puma concolor, assembly GCF_028749965.1. NCBI lineage: Eukaryota > Metazoa > Chordata > Mammalia > Carnivora > Felidae > Puma > Puma concolor. The sequence goes on from NC_141682.1 coordinate 10,272,115, forward strand.
TTCGCAATTACAGAGACTATAGCACTTTTCTCTCAGCTGAGTGGTAATAGTCCTGGAAGACAGAAAACTAGAAAGGCCATTGAAGAAAGAACAAGACCATCAGTCAACTGGATCTAACATTTATAAAACACTCTATACAACAGCATCAGAATACACCTTCTTTTCAAGTGCCCATGGAACATTCACCAGGATAGCCTGTATTCAGTGTCCTAAAACTAACCTTTACAAAGTTAAAGAAGTGAAACTATACAAAGTGTGACTATAGTGCCCTGAAACTAGGCATCCTCAACAATAACACAAAAAAATATTCAAACACCTGAAAATGAGACAACATACTTCTAAATAATCCATGAGACTGAATACCCTTTATTCTTTGTACGAGGCCCGTATTACCCTGATATCAAAGCCAGACAAAAACATACAACAACAGAAAACTGGAAACCAATAGCCTTTATGAATATAGGTGAGGAAAAAAAAATCTCAACAAAATACCAGCAAACTGAACTCAACGGCATATAAAAAAGATTATATACCATGACCAAGTGGGATTTATCCCAGAAATACAACAGTAGTTCAACAAACAGAAATCAGTCAAAATTAACTCAAACTGTATCAAAATGTAAGAGCTAAAATGATAAAATTCCTATAAGAAAACATAGTAAATCTTCATGACCTTGAATTTGGCAATGGTTTTTTAGAAATGACATTAAAAGCGGGGCGCCTGGGTGGCTCAGTTGGTTAAGCTTCCGACTTCGGCTCAGGTCATGATCCCTCAGTTCATGGGTTCGAGCCATATGTGAGGCTCTGTGCTGACAGGTCAGAGCCTGGAGCCTGTTTCAGATTCTGTGTCTCCCTCTCTCTCTGATCCTCCCCCGTTCATGCTCTGTCTCTCTCTGTCTCAAAAATAAATAAATGTTAAAATTAAAAAAAAAAAAAAAATACAGGGGCGCCTGGGTGGCTCAGTCGGTTGAGCGTCCGACTTCGGCTCAGGTCACAATCTCGCGGTCCGTGAGTTCGAGCCCCGCGTCGGGCTCTGGGCTGATGGCTCAGAGCCTGGAGCCTGCTTCAGATTCTGTGTCTCCCTCTCTCTCTGCCCCTCCCCCGTTCATGCTTTGTCTCTGTCTCAAAAATAAATAAACGTTAAAAAAAAAAAAGAAATGAATTTCACTTTAAAAAAAATACATTAAAAGCATGAGCAACAGAAGAAAAAATAGATAAATTGGACTTTGTCAAACTCAAAAAAAAAAATTATGCTTCAAAGGATACTACCAAGAAAGTGAAAAGATAACAAAACAGAAAATATTTGTAAATTATATCTCTGATAAAGAACTAGTATCCAGAATATATAAAGAACTCTAAAAACCCAACAATAACAAGACCAACAACCCAATTTAAAAATGGGTAAAAGACCCAAATCACATTTCTCCAAAAAGAGATATACAGATGGCCAATAAGCACATGAAAAGGTGCCCAATATCATTAGGCATTAGGGAAATACAAATCAAAACCCAGTGAGAAACCACTTCGTACCTACTGGAATGGCTATATTTTTTTTTAAAAAAGGAAAAAAACGTTTGCAAGGATGTGAAGAAATATGGACAACACATTCATGGTTGGTGGGAATAGAAAATGGACAGCCTCCGTGGCAACAGTTAACCATATTGTTACCATAGGACCCAGCGATTCCACCAAGAGAACTGAAAACATATGTTCACACAAAAATATATGCATGAATATTCATAGCAACAGTGTTCACAGCAGCCAAAAGTTGGAGGTAAAACTGAGGCCTGAAGAAATCAAAAGTCCAAACCGACCTCTAATTAAATAGATGGAACTGGTAGTTTGACATCTTCAAAAATGAAATACTCAGACGCCTGGGTGGCTCAGTCAGTTAAGCGTCCGACTTTAGCTCAGGTCATGATCTCACAGTTTGTAGGTCTGAGACTTGCGTGGGGCTCTGTGCTGACAGCTCCGAGCCTGGAGCCTGCTTTGGACACTGTGTCCCCCTCTCTCTCTGCCCCTCCCCCCCTCATACTCTCTCTCAAAAATAAACATTAAAAAAAATTTTTTAAAAAGATTCTCTTCCTCTCCCTCTGCTCCTCCCTTGCTATAAATACGTACGTACATACATACATACATACATACATACAAACACTAGGTTTAGGTGGCTTTTTAGGTGAGTTTTTCCAGATATTCAAGGAACATAAAATATAAATCATGAACAAAATATTCCAAGGAAGAAAAAAGGAGAGAATGTTTTACTGACTCATTTTATAAGGCTGATAACAGTATCAACCCAAACACCCAACAAAAACAGTAGGAAAAAAAGGAAATTATAAATCATTCTCTTCTAATAGCAATGAATATGTCACAAATGCAAAAATTCTGAGTAAACTTAGCAAATTAAATGTAGCAGTAAAAAAATTAGGACATTATGACCAACTTGCAAATTATACCAGGTATACAAATAATGTTCAGTATTATTAGGAAATATATTAATGCAATTCACTGTATTACCAGTTAAAGGGAAAAGAAGCCATGGGGTGCCTGGGTGGCTCAGTCGGTCAAGCGTCCGACTTCCGACTTCCGCTCAGGTCATGATCTGGCGGTTTGTGAGTTTGAGCCCCAAGTCAGGCTCTGTGCTGACTGCTCGGAGCCTGGAGCCTGCTTCAGATTCTGTGTCTGCCCCTCTCCCTCCCCCTCCCCGGCTCACCCTCTGTGTCTCTCTGTCTCTCAAATAATAAATAAATGTTAAAAAAAAAAGAAAAGAAAAGAAAAGCCAGATGATCTTCTCAATAAATGCAGAGAAAACAATTGAAAAAATAGCATTCGTTTATGTTAAAAACAAAAACTCTAAGTAAACTACAAACACAAGGGCATTTCCTTAATCTGAGACTGCTGTGCACACACCCCTACATGTTCTTCCCTCCTTTTTTGCCAATAGCATTTTTAGCTGGGCATCTGCACCACCAGCAGAAGGGTTAACCTTCCCAGCTTCCCTTGCTGTGGACTCTGTTGCAGTGGGGTCTAAGGGCTGATTTCTGGGAGCCTTACTTACCAGACAGCTACTGTGCACCCTTCGCCTCTGTTTCATCTTTTCCTTCATCCTGGGTAGAACTCAGAGGCCACCTTGGACCATGAGGACCAGAAAGACTGTGGAGCAGTGAGCAGAAAGTAGCTCGAGTCTCTGAGGGCTTCTTGTAAACGAGATGTCATACCAGCCTCTGGTTGCCGACATCTGAACTGTTTTATCAAAGAGAGGTAAGTGTGGCGCCTGGAGGGCTCAGTCGGTTAAGCATCTGACGCTGGATTTCGGCTCGGGTTGTGATCTCATGGTTCATGGCTTCAAGCCCCGCGTCGGGCTCTGTGCTGACAGCACGGAGCCTGCTTGGGATTCTGTCTCCCTCTCTCTCTGCCCCACCCCCATCCACTCCCTATTTCTCCCTCAAAATAAATAAATAAACTTAAAAAAAAAAGAGAGAGAAATAATTTTATCTTAAGTCACCGTTATTTGGGAATTTTCTGTTACAGCTGAAATTAATCTTAAATGGGCAATACTGATAAAGGATGTCTACCAAAAGCCTAAATGAGAGGTGCCTGCCTGGCTCATTCAGAGGAGCAGGTGACACTTTTCTCCGGGTTGTGAGTTTGAGCCCCATGCTGGCTGTAGAGATTACTTAAAAATAAAATCTTAGGGGCGCCTGGGTGGCGCAGTCGGTTAAGCATCCGACTTCAGCCAGGTCACGATCTCGCGGTCCGTGAGTTCCAGCCCCGCGTCAGGCTCTGGGCTGATGGCTCAGAGCCTGGAGCCTGTTTCCGATTCTGTGTCTCCCTCTCTCTCTGCTCCTCCCCCGTTCATGCTCTGTCTCTCTCTGTCCCAAAAATAAATAAACGTTGAAAAAAAAATTTTTTAATAAAATCTTAAACAAAAACACACACAAAAAAAATGGGTGTCTGGGTGGCTCTGACACCAGTTGGGCATCTGACACTTGATTCGGGCTCAGGTCAAGATCTCACAGCTGGGGGGCTCCAGTCTGGAGTCCAGCTCTGTGCTCACAGTGTGGAGCCTGCTTGGAATTCTCTCTCTCCCTCTCTCTCTCTGCCCTTCTCCCCCTTGTGCACGCACGCTCGTGCTCTCTCTCAAAATAAACTTAGACACACACACACACACGCACGCACACACACAAGCCTCAATCAGTTGTCATACTTAATAGTGGAATATTAGAAACGCTCCCTTAAAATCAGCAATTCTGTTTCAATTCAGGATTGTCCTGAAATTCCTGGTCAATACAGTAAGATCAGGAAATAAACACGACACTCTTCAAAGTGAAGGGGAGTCGCATGGTTTTCCCCACCTTATCACCCAACAATTCCAGTTCCATTAAGTATCCAGACTCTTGCACATATTCATAAGGAGACATGTGCAGGAATGTTCATGACATCATTGCTTTCGGTGAAACTGTGGGGTCAGCCTAAGCACCCATCAGTAAGTCAGTGGTCAAAGAAATCAAATTATTTTCCCCATGTAATCAAATTTCATGTAACAGCCAAAATAACAACCAAAGCTACATGTACCATGTGGATAGATGCAAGATACGCTGTTGATTTTCTAGGCTGTATCTTTCTCTGTTGGAAATATGTACTGCAATTTTTACAGATGAAATTTCACGGCGTCTGTTTTGCCTTAAAATAAGTCAGAAGAGGGGCTTCTGGGTGGCTCAGCCAGTTAAGCAGCTGACTCTTGATTTTAGCTCAGGCCACTGTCTCACTCTTCATGAGTTTGAACCCTGAGTCAGGCTCTGTGCTGACAGCACATAGCCTGCTTGGGATTCTCTCTCTCTCTCTGCCCCAGCCCCACTAGTGCTCGCTTGCTTTCTCTCGCTCTCTCTCAAAATAAAAAAGAAATAAACTTTAAAAAAAAATGATTTAAAATAAGTCAGAAGAGTGAGAGGAAGTAGGTAGGGGGGTTAACAAAGCACATGTAGCCATAACTGATTGTTGCTGAAGTTGGTATATGGATACACAGGGGTTCATTATATTATTCTCTGCTTTTGTGTACATTAGGGAAAATAGTGTGAAAAGAACGCATTAAGAACAACATACTCAAAATGACAGTATTTTTACATAGTTTAACTTTTTTTTTTTTTTTTTTTGAGAGAGAGAGAGAGAGAGAGAGTGAGCGGGAAAGGGGCAGAGGGAGAGAGAGGGAATCCCAAGCAGGCTTCCCCCTGAGCTCGGAACCCCACACGGGGCTCAATCCCACGACCCTGGGATCATGACCTGAGCTGAAACCAAGAGTTGGATGCCCAATTAACTGAGCCAGCCAGGCGCCCCTGCGTAGTTTAAAAGCGCGCAAAACATCACTGTATATTGTGCAGTGATTACATATATAAGGTTTTAATGTATATATTCTTATATATGGTTTTAAAATACATATACGGTTTTTAAAAACATTCATAAGAGTGATAAACACTAAATCCAGGAAGATAGAGGAATTAGGATGGGGAAGAGTTGCGTGGGAAACTTCAACTGGTTTTGTGATTTTTTTTTTTTAATTTTTTTTCAACGTTTATTTATTTTTTGGGACAGAGAGAGACAGAGCATGAATGGGGGAGGGGCAGAGAGAGAGGGAGACACAGAATCGGAAACAGGCTCCAGGCTCTGAGCCATCAGCCCAGAGCCTGACGCGGGGCTTGAACTCACGGACCGTGAGATCGTGACCTGGCTGAAGTCGGACGCTTAACCGACTGCGCCACCCAGGCGCCCCTGGTTTTGTGATATTTAAATATTTTTGTTAATATTTATTTATTTTTGAGAGAGAGAGAGAGAGAGGGCTCAAGAGGGGAAGGGCCAGAGAGAGAGGGAGACGCAGAATCTGAAGCGGTTTTGTGATATTTTATTTCTTAAAAGAAAATCTGAAGCAAATAATGCAAAATGTGCAGATTTGACAAAGCTGGATTGTATTAGCTGTTGGTTATATAATTTCTGAACTTTTTTTCCTGAATGCTTGACACATTTACTTTTAAAAACATTTTTAGCTGTTTACAGAAGAACAACATGCCTACTCAAATGACTTTTAAAGTTCATTTATTTTCAGAGAGAAAGAGAGAGCACAAGCAGGGGAGGGACAGAGAGAGACGGAGAGAGAGAATCCCAAACAGGCTCCGCACTGTCAGTGCAGAGCCCGACATGGGGCTTGAACCCACAAACCACAAGATCATGACCTGAGCCGAAATCAAGAGTCAGGCGCTTAACGGACTAAGCCACCCACGCACCCTTCAAATGAATTTTAAACCAAATGCTTACACATTTGCAATCACCAAAGCAAAATTTATGACTAAACTGAACTTAATAAATGATTGCTATTGTTAAAAAGTAAATGGGGCGCCTGGGTGGCTCAGTTGGTTAAGCGTCCAACTTCGGCTCAGGTCATGATCTCACGGTTCATGGGTTTGAGCCCCACATCAGGCTCTGTGCTGACAGCTCAGAGCCTGGAGCCTCCTTCCGATTCCGTGTCTTCTCTTTGCCCCTCCCCCGCTCGTGCTCTGTCTCTGTCTCTCTGTCTCTGTCTCTCAAAAATAAAATAAATGTTAAAAAAATTAAAAAGTAAATGAATTTGACACTATAATTATACTAATAAAATATCATTTCTATCTGTTCTGTATACTGAGAATCTCACACAAAAAAAAAAAAACTTTAAAAATATTAGGAATTGCATCATAAAACAACTTTGTCCAGATAGAGTTCACAAAACATACGATTTAAAGTGTACAATTCAGCATTTTTTAGTACATTAACAGATAATGTACGATCATCACCACGGTCAACTTTAGAACTTTTCAACACCTCCAAAACAATTATAACCGTGTAACCTCTCCCATCTCTCCCAGACTTATGCCAAAACTAGTCTACTTGGTGTTTTCTAAAGATGTATCTATATTGAACATTTCATATAAATAGTATCATATAATATGTGGCCTTCTGTGACTGGATTCTTTCATTTACCAAAATGTTTTCAATGTCCATCCATGTTATAGCATATATGAGTACTTCTTGCCTTTTTATCTCCTTGGCTTTTTTAAAAAAAATTTAATGTTTATTTATTATTGAGAGACAGAGCGCGTGAGCAGGGAAGGGGCAGAGAAAGAAGGAGACAGGATCTGAAGCAGGCTCCAGGCTCGAAGCTGTCAGCACAGAGCCTGATGCGGGGCTCGAACTCACAAACCATGAGATTGTGACCTGAGCCAAAATGGGACACTTAACTGACTGAGCCACCCAGGCACCCCATCCTTTTTATCTCCTTGTATGGAACCACTAAATATTGTTTATCCACTCATCAGTTGATGAACATTTGGTTTGTTTCCATCTTTTGGCTACTATAAATAATTCTGCTATAAATATTCATATACAAGTAGTTCTGTGGATGTATGTTTTCATTTGTCTTGGATGTATATCTAGTGGTAGAATTGCCAAATCATATGGTAACTGAATGTTAAACTGTTTAAAGAATTGCCAGGTGGTTTTCTCAAAGCAACTGTATCATTTTATATTCCCACCACCTGTGCATGAAGGTTCTGATTTCTCCACATCCTCACCAACACTTGTTATTATCTGACTGTTTGATTATAGTCATCCTAAGGGTGTGAAGTGGCATCTTGTGGATTTCATTTGCACTTCCCTAATGCCTAATGATGTTGGACATCTTTTCATGTGCTTTTTGGCCATTTGTATATCTTCTTGAGAGAACTGTTTATTCAGATCCTTTGTTCATTTGTAAATTGGGTTGTTTGTCTTTTTATTGTTGAGTTGCAACTGTTCTTTATACACTATAGATACAACTCCCTTTTCAGATACATGATTTGCAAAAATTTCTAACATTCTGTTAGTTTCCTTTCACTTCCTTGATAGTGACTTCTGAAGCACATTTTTTTTTTTTTTTAAGTTTGACAAAGTCTAATTTTCTATATTCTTACTCTGTTGCTCATGCTTTTGGTAACATATCCAAGAAACGTGCCTGGTCAAGGTCATGAAGATGCATCCCTATGTTTTCTTCTAAGAGGTTTATAGTTTTGGCTCTCATATCTTTGATCAATTTTGAGTTGATTTTTTTATATGGTGTGAGACCAGGAGCCAACTTCACTTTGCATGTGGCTCTCCAGTTGTCCCAGGAACCCTTTGTTGAAGAGACCATTCTTTCCCTATTGGATAGTCTTGGCACCTTTGTGAAAAAATCAGTGACCATGGACACATGGGTTTTTTCCTAGACTCTCAATTCTATTTTACTGATTTATATATCTATCCTTATGTTAGTACCACCCTGTCTTGACTACTTTGCTTTGTAGTAAATCTTGTAAATAGGAAGTATGAGTTCCCCAACCTTTTTTTTTTTTTTTTAATTTTTTTTTCAACGTTTATTTATTTTTTTGGGGACAGAGAGAGACAGAGCATGAACGGGGGAGGGGCAGAGAGAGAGGGAGACACAGAATCGGAAACAGGCTCCAGGCTCCGAGCCATCAGCCCAGAGCCTGACGCGGGGCTCGAACTCACGGACCGCAAGATCGTGACCTGGCTGAAGTCGGACGCTTAACCGACTGCGCCACCCAGGCGCCCCGCCCCAACCTTTTTAAAAAAATTTTTGAAGATTGTTTTGGCTATTCTGGGTGCCTTGTATTTCTACATAATTTTAGGATCAGCCTGCTCATTTCTGGTAGGGAAAAAAAGCAGTCATAATTTTTATGGGAGTTGCACTGAATCTTTAGGCTAATTTCATAATAAGCCTTCCAGTCTATGACTTAACAATGTTATTCTGGATCTCTTAACTTGTTCCTGTGGATTCACATTACTGTCTCATTTCCTTAGTTTGCTTCCACTCATCTCTTCTGTGCTGTTGTTAGCCAAAAAAACAAGTCAAAACAACAACAAAAACCCATTACATTTCTATATGTTATAGGCTCAACAATACATTATATGCATGTTGTTTTATGCTATTGCTTTTTAAATCAGTTTAGAGAAACAAGAAGCAATGTGCATTTATATTGCCTTTTAGAGTTACATAATTACCTGTGGCTATTTTTTTCCCCCTTCTGTGAATCCTGTCACTTGTTTTGGGATCACTTGATCTCAGCCTGAAGAACTTCTTTTAGTACTTCTTATAAGGCAGTCTGGTTGCAACAAATTACCTCAGTTTTTGTTTATTTGGGAATGTCTTCATTTTTTCTTGATTTTTGAAAGATAGCTTTGCTGAATATAAGCTTCTTGGTTGACAGGTTTTTTTTTTCTTTGAGAATTTTAAATATGTTACCCCAGCACCTTCTGGCCCCATCGTGTCTAATGAGAAATAATCTATCTTATTGATGTTCCCTTGTAAGTGACAAGCTGTTTTCCTCTTGCTGTTTTCAAGATTTTCTCTTGTCTTTGGCTTTCGGCATTTACACTATGATGTGTCAGTGTATGGGTCTGTTTGTGTTTATACTATTTGGAATTTGTTGAGGTCCCTGGATGTGTAGATTAATGTTTTTTCAATTAGTTTGGGAATTTCTCAGCCATTATTTCTTCAAATATTTGTTCTGCTCATTTCTTCTAGTGAATTTTTCACTTTAATGACTGTAATTTTTAACTCGAGAATATCCATTTGATTTCCTGTATAATTTCCATCTCTTTATTGATATTCTCAATTTGCTGCAACTTAATCATCACATCTCCTTTTACTTCTCTTGTCGTAGTTTCCCTTAGTTTTTTTGAATATGTTTATAATGGCTACTTTGGGGCGCCTGGGTGGCTCAGTCAGTTGAGCATCCGACTCGATTTCAGCTCAGGTCACGATCCCAGGATCATGGGATCAAGCCCCATGCCAGGCTCTGCACTGAGTGTGGAGCCTGCTTAAGATTCTGTCTCTCGGGGCGCCTGGGTGGCTCGTCCGTAAAGCGTCCGACTTCGGCTCAGGTCATGATCTCGCGGTCTGTGAGTTCGAGCCCCGCGTCGGGCTCTGTGTGGACAGCTCAGAGCTCAGAGCCTGGAGCCTGCTTCGGATTCTGTGTCTCCCCCTCTCTCTGCCCCTCCCCCACTTGCACTCTGTCTCTGTCTCTTGAAAATGAATAAACGTTAAAAATTAAAAAAAAAAAAAGATTCTCTCTCTCCCTTTGCTCCTCCCCTGCTTGTGCGCGCTCTCTCTCTCTCTCTCTCTCTCTCTCTCAAATAAAAAATAAATAAAAATCAAAAAGTAAGAATTTATAAAATGGCTACTTTGAGGGGTTTTAGATCCAATACCTGGTCACTCTCATAGGCTGTTTCTGTTACCTGATTTTTTTCCTGGTATGTGAGTCATACTTTTCTGTGTCTTTTTTTTTAAGTATGTATTTATTTTGAGAGAGAGAGGGAGAGGGGGAGAGAGAATCCCAAGCAGGCTCCATGCTGTCAGCACAGAGCTGACACGGGGTTCAGTCTCATGAACCGTGAGATCATGACCTGAGCCAATATCAAGGGTCGCACTGAACCACTCAGGTGCCCCAACTTTTCTGTTTCTTTGAATGTCTCATATTTTTTTTGTTGCAACCTGGATAATTGTAGGTTATAGACATTCAATTTCAGATAATATACTGTAGGGACTCAGTGTGGTCCCCCCTCCCCTGGGTCCCGTTATTGTTATTTGCTTGTTTATATATGTAGTGACTGAGGGGCGCCTGGGTGGCTCAGTCGGTTGAGTGACCGACTTCGGCTCAGGTCATGATCTTGCAGTTCGTGAGTCTGAGCCCCGCGTCGGGCTCTGTGCTGACAGCTCGGAGCCTGGAGCCCGCTTCGGATTCTGTGTCTTCCCCTCTCTCTACCCCTCCCCTGCTCACGCTCTGTGTCTCTCTGTCTCTCAATAATAAACGTTAAAAAAAAAATTATATATGTAGTGGCTGAAAGGATTATTTATTCCACCCTCTCTCCTTCTCCGTGTGTAGCCTCTGATGTTGCTTCCGAGGAGGCGTAACCATAGGCGTGCCCACAGTTAACACCAGAACGGCCGTGGTCTCAGCAGGCTTCTCCTTGACTGTCTCTTCCTCTGATTCCACCCGTACATTAAGCTCCACTAATCGCTGTAATTATACAATATTATTTTCAACGATGTGCTATGGCATAAATTGGTCTCACGCTGATCCAATCAAATTTGAGCTCATTGGATAGTTCCCGAGGTCAGTGTTTGAGATTTGTTCTGACCCCAGGAGAGCTCTTTCTGGTCGTCTCTCTCCCTGATCCTCTCTGCCTACAGTGTAGTCAGTATCTCTAATGAATTTGCTCACTTCCTTCCAACGGCGTTGTACCGCAGCCCCCACTGTTTTTGAGAGCACTGCTGGGCCCCAGCTTCTTCACGCTCTGTTGCAAATAAGTCCGTTCCTTTGGGAAGAGATCCGGAGCCGTCTGTCCTACAGTCTGCCTCTTCCTGTGGGTGCAGTCTCTGTGCGTGACTCTCGAGCTGGAGACAGGACAAGGGTACGCTTCCCTCTCTGAGAGACAAGTCTGCCTCAGGGGCCGAGGGCTCAGTAGAGGGGAAAGGCAGCAGCCTCGGGTCTTCCTGGTTGTCCTCCCCCCGCGATGGAACCTGTGCCTCACAAGCCGAGGCAAGGGGATAGGGGCCTAAGATTCTCCGCGGTCTCATGCTCGCGGCAGAGGGGGGTCTGGGCAGAAGGGATGCCAGAGCTGAAAAGTGCTGCTGTCCTGCCCCTTGGGGGAGAACAGCCCTCTTGACTGGGAGCTGGAGGGAAAAGGACTTCTCCGTTCTGGGCCGCCCCAGTCTGGAGTGCAATTATCATCTTGAGGAGCTAGAGGTGGGGCTGGGGGAGTCTCGGTTCAAATCCCACAGACCCTCACTGTTCCTACCAACCCTCGGTAGATTTGAATAAACATTTCTTCTTCGTTTGGTTTTGTTTTGTTTTGTTTTGTTTTGTTTTGTTTTGTTTTGTTTTGTTTTGTTTGAGAGAGGGGAGGTGCAAGTGAGTGAGGGGCAGAGACACAAAGAGAGAGGGAGAGAGTGAAGAGAGGCTTACCCAAAGCAGGGCTCAAGCTCACCTGATGAGGGACTCATGAACCGTGAGATCGTGACCTGAGTCGAAGTCAGATGCTTAACACCTGAGCCCCCCCCCCCCCCCGCCCCGGGCGCCCCATTTCTTCATTTGTTATATGCCTTTAAGACCATTTCCAAAGGGTGCCTGAGTGCTGTGATGAGCAAAGTCCCCCTCCCACCCCTGGCCGACAAGCAGCGTGAGGGAGAAATATTCCTTTGCTGTTTTAAGTCACTGCGAGTAGAGTTTTTGTTACCACAGCAAATCTAGCTTAGTGGTTCTCACGCTGGAGCGCACATTGGAATTACCCAGAAGGCTTATTAAAATACAGAGTCCCGGGGCGCCTGGGCGGCTCAGTCAGTTGAGCAGTCTGACTCTTGGTTTCGGCCCAGGTCATGATCTCCCAGGTTTCGTGAGACTGAGCCCTGCTTAGGGCTCCGCGCTGACTGTGCAGGGCCTGCTTGGGATTCTCTCCCTCTCCCTCACTCTCTGCCCCTCCCCGACTCGAGCTCTCTTTCTCTCAAAACAAAACAGAACTTTAACATACGGAGCAGCTCTCCTCCTGAGTTTCTGATTCAGCAGCTCTGGGGTGGCGACAGAGAATTCCCATTTCTAGTTCCCACGGAAAAGTGATCCGGCCATCCCACGTTGAGAGCCACTGCTGCACTGAAACGCAGGGGTAAATAACAGTCCGGTAGCCCTGACCTCACTCGAGAGTTGTAGGAATCATGGCGTTAACATCCGCAAGTCATGTAGACTGTGGCACACTGGTAACCTCAGTGCTACTTTTAATATGTCCCAAGGTTTTCTTAATATATTCTCAGGTGGTTCGATTTTAATACTATTTGGCCTTTTACTCCAATAACCCCGATGACTAGACTTCCCAGGATTTTCAGTTGTCTCTTTTTCTTCCTTCCTGATCCACATAGAGCTCCCGCCAATTTGCCAGGAAAGAGAGCCAGCCATCCAGGCAGGATTGTTAACTAGACCGCATCACCTTACCTGCTTTCCGCGGGGGGGGGGGGGGGGGGGGGGGGGAGCCGCTCCCCCCCCCCCCCCCCCCCCCGTGCGCGGGCGAGGGGGGAGAGGGGGTCAGCCCTTTCCTCCCCCTGCACAAAGGGGCATGGGCTGTGTGACTGCAGTTCCCCTCGGTTCCCCTCAGGACTGGGCTTTGGGGAGGGGGCGGGTCTCCTTTTTTGGCAAAGCCGGTGCAAGGCCCCAAAACGGTGTTATCGGAGTAGTGCTGAGATTTCTTCCTGGCGGACAGATTGTGTAGAAGGAAAGACAGGCACCAAGCCGAGTCGGGGAGAAGGGGGGGTACCTGGCTTCGGCCGCTGCCTCCGTGCCTGAGGAATCGAGGAACCGAGGTTTGCTGCCCTTCAGGAGGCTGTGGCCCGAGAGAAAAAGGCAAGAGCCGTTCCCTTTGAATTCCTCAGAGGGAAAGATTGGTGGGGCTGCCGTAGTCTAAATGATGGCACTCCGCGATTTGGTGCCCCAGTACCGTGTCATAACCCTCCCAAGACTCCCCGGGAGGGCCTCAGGTCAGGCACTGACAGTGAGGGTAGCCAACATTCTGTGTCCCGTGCCATTAACTCATTTAATCCCCCCCCCCCCCCCCCCGCAGCAGCAAAGCCCGTACCTCCATTTACCGTCAGTTCACAGCTGGAGAAACGGAAGCACCGAGAGGTTCGGCGTTTTGTCCAAGGTCACACAGCTAGTGAAGAGAGCCAGGCTTCGAACCCAGTTGGTTCTAGAGTCTCTGCTGTCAACCCTGCCAACTGTCACACTATAAGACTCCCCAGAGGGCAAGCCCTATGCAGACAGGGACCTGTCCTGTCTCGCCTACGCCGGAGCCCCAGCCCTGGAAGACTGCCTTCCCTATAGGAGGTACCCCGTAACCATCTGTAGAATGAACGAGCAAGTCCCCACTGTGATGCTGGTGGGCGGAGACTGCTGAATATGTGCTGGGTGTACAAAGGAGACTCAGAGAAGACTGACCCCTCCGAGATCTCCCAGGGCGTGGTGTGGCCAGAACCACTGCCCAAGGCTAATTAGATGAATGAAGTGCCTGCGAGTCTCTCCAAAGCAAGAACCTGGGGCAGGGTGAGGTTCTGCGGGCGGAGGCTGCCCCAGAGAGGCAGAGCCCAGTGAGTGGGCGGGGAGGGCACCATGCCCGACGCTCATGTCCTAGCCATCACGAGAGACAGACACCGAAGGCTGCTGTGCAATAACACTGAGCTTGGACACAAGGAAGAATCTGGGGTTTTCCACCATGACCTAGACTGTGGGTGGTGGCCAGAGACCCAGGTTCAAATCCCAGCTCCAGGGGTACTGCCGCCTGGGAAAGTCCACCCTGCAGGTGATTGTGAATAGCTCAAGCAGGCCCTTACCCACTTCGGCTCCTCCCAGACCTGGCCCGAGCGCTTTAGCCCCCAGGGAGCTGCCTCTCCCCAACCTCTCGCCAGGCGTGGATTTCCCAAAGAGAGGCCTGGACACTGGTGGGGTGTGATCTTGCCTCAAATAGGTCACTTTTCCAGCCAGTCACTTTTTCCCTGCTGCTGCTGACCCAGAGAGAGCTGGCACATTGGCCTGCCCGAAGGGAGGAGGTGGAAGGGAGGGGGGCGAGGAGAGAGCCTGGACCCTGCCCAGTCTAACACCTCCCAGAGCTCCAGCCCTGTGCAGGGGACGGTGGCGGGGGGGGGGGGGGGGGTCGTGCATCAGGGGAGGCCTGGGCCACCACAGAGACAGCAGGCCTAAGACCATGGGGGCCTTGCTTAAAATGCACTTCTGGCCCCACTCCTGGGAGTCCAGGGCCTGGAACCTCCATTGTGAGGAGCTCCCCAGATTCCTCCGACGCAGGCCTCAGACGCCCTTTGGGGCTCCCTGGCAGAGGATCCCCACCCCAGCCCCACCCCTGCTTCCAGGGCGCCTTAAGTTCCTCCTTTCCTCTCTCTGTTCCTGGTTGCCGGGGAGGCCCGGGTGGTGCAGCAGGCCCCTCACCGCACCCGACCCTCATTCCTCACCGACTACCCAGCTCTGACTCTTCCCCAACCTGACTCGGCCAAGGATGTGCACTGGCCCCTCTGCAGCCGACCCGAGCCAGCCCGAAAGTCAGTGGTCTCGGCCTGGGGGACAGAGCTGCGGCGGGGGACCCTCCCTGCACCCCCTCCTGTGGAGACCAGGGGCAGGCAGCAAGCCTGGTGCGTGGTGGGGAGGAGGAGGTGGAAACTCTGTCCGGATGGTCAAATGAGGCATGACCAGAGGGCGGGGCCTGGGGGAGCCTGGCCGGCCAGCTCTGTTCCATGCACAAGCATGTGCAGGATGCCATGGGGCTATTTTTACTCCTGCCAAGGAAATAGCATGATTTATGTGAGGCCTGGTCCCCTTCAGGGCTATGTTATAAATACACCTGGCCCCACACTCGTGTTTGCTTGGAGAGGAAGCTCGGGCCCTGTCCTGGGTGGCCTCCCTCCTGCCTCCCTCCCAGCCTCACTGGGTCGTGTCCACGTGTGGCCTCCTCAGAATGCCCTCCCTCCTCCTGTGGTGGCTCAGCTCTCCTCACTCATCAGGGCCTCACATGCTTTCAGGAGTGACAGCTGTCTGGGTGCTGGCTTTGATGAGGGAAAGAGGAGAGAGGCCTTGAATTTGGGGTTCACGCTGCCTCCAAGGGCCAGTCTGGGTAACAGGAAGGAGTGAGGGGTCCAGGCAAGAGGGAGGCAGGACTGAGAAACACACGGCCCCTCCTTGAAGATGTGCCCCCCTGACCAGAGTCCCTTCCCGGAAAGTAGGAGGCCAGACAGAGAAGGTGCCTGAGGGGCCTTTCTGGGCCCCGACTGGTCCCTGCCCTGCTCCCTGCCTTCAGCTCCCAGAAGGGCAGGTAGTGCTTCATCATGGAAAAATCTAGTCTCGGGAGCACCGGCTGAGCTATTCCGTGGTCTTAGGAAGTCCCTCAATTTCTTCTGAAATGGGCACATAGATGCATACCTTCTAGATTGATGTATGTGAGATTCAGCCCAGGCCAGAGGGACAGGGAGATATTCAGGGCAGGCAGCCTGCGTCTGACATCATTCTCATCCTCTGAGAAACCCTGGTCATGGGGCGGGGGGCACAGGGGCCGCACTGATCTGTGGACCCCACCTCTGCTCTGCCCGGGAAGAAGGCAGGGAGGGCTGCTTCTCAGTGAGCTCCTGGGTCACTCAGTTCCTTCGTGGTCATTCAGCGCAGCATCCAAACCTTTCACAGAAGGCCAGGATTAGATACTAAGAGCTACAAGGGGCCCCAGAGGTCACCTAAGAATGACAGTTGGCTATTGCCACAATAATGCTGTGTATCAAGCTGCTTGAAGACCCAGAAGCTTGAACCAACAAGCATTTATTTCTTGTTCATTCTGCCGGGCGGCTGGACTTGGCTCCAAGTCGGGTCCAGGACTGGCTCCACACGTCCCTCAACCTCTGTGGACAAGGAGGGGATGGCTGGGGCGTGTCACGGCCGAGCCCAACCTAACGCTCCTGCCATAGAGGGGGGCGGTGGGGAAGGGAGTGACCATCGCTAACTGATAATCTCATGAACTAGCTTCCCGATCTGCCCTGGACGATGAGACGGGATCATGGAGATGCTCTGGGGCAAGGGGCGGCATAAGGGACAGATGTCGCAGAATCCCCCCCCCTCCCACGACACCCCCCCCAACCTCAGCTCCATCCAGAGCCTTCCGGCTCCTGCTTCGATGGTGGGAGGTGGAGGGAACTGCTTCGTTATTCATATGCTCTGCTCTTCTGCAGTTCTGAGCTACGTCCTGGGAAAGGCCATGCAAAGAGGAAGAGGAGATGGGGAGGATGTCTAGCATCCAACCACACAACTGTGCCATCTTGAAAAGGAATGAACTTAACGCCAGCACCTTCTGCTGTAACTGACCAAGGTCCAGGCTTGGAGAACGACACTGGACCATAGTGTTTATGATGAGAAAAACAATCCAGACAAGAAGAAGGAGGGCGGGGCGGGGGCCCCCACTTCCTGCACCTGGGATTCGTGGGAAAGCAAGTGACGACATTGCATGTCCCCACCTGGGCTTCTGGATAAGCGGAGAGGGGAACCAGGGGTGGGGTTCTCTTGCCATTGGGACTGTGGAGGAAACCCCTTGGACTGAGCCACATCAAAGTGGACACGATGGCCAGCATGGTCAGGCAGGGGTAGCCTGGACACAGAGCTCTCCAAGGCCCCTCCGAGTGGGTCCTGCAGGACGAGTCCCAGGGTTAAAAGCCAGCCGTCAGCCACAGAGACATCTGTGGTGGCCACGGTGCCACCTCAGCTAAGGGTGGGAGGGGATGCAAGCCAGGCCCGGATCCTGGAGGCCGGCAGACCCCAGCAGGTGCCAGCACGGGCCCCAGGCCAGCAGAAGGCTGGCCCCTTCATCCCTCGCTCCCTCTGCATCCAGGCCACCCTCTCTGGGAGGGAAGAGGAGTGTGGAAGGGGTGGTTCTGAGAAAGATGGGGTTTGTTTTCCTCTATGAAAGGCTAAGAGCCACTAGAAGGGAGCCTCATCAGTCATCTGAGCAGACACACAGGATACCCCCTGCCCGTCCCCACACTAACACAGCCCTCACACTGCTGACGTCACTGCCCCCCAGAATAGGTCTGAGCGGTTCGTTCTCTTGCTTCACACTTGGGGCCAGCCCCTCGCCCGTGGGGCAGGGGTCCACCTTCCCCGCCTCTCTGGCCCCCCGACCCCACAGCTGGATCCAGCCATGCCAAAGGAGAGAGACAGAGACCTCTGGTTGTCCCTTGATACCTCCTTCCCCTTCTTCCGTGGCATTTGAACCCCTGAGTTTTAGCTGGATATGCAGCCACCCAGAAAAATCTCTTGGCTGTCCTTGTGGCTAGGGTGGTTACAAACCACGTTCTGGCCAACGGGTTATAAACAGTGTCACCTGTCAGCTTCTGAAAGCCTTCCTTCAGCACACTGGCATGTATATTCCCCCCCTTTTTTCTTCACCTCTTCCTCCATGCCACTGCCTGGAATGTGGGTGTGATGGCCGGGACTCTAACTGCCATCTTGGGCCAAGAGGTCAAAACCTGCATTCCAGGGATGTGTGGTGAGCTGGAAAGAGCCTGGGTCCCTGAGGAATTCATGGAACTGAGCCACCAAGTTAACGGTGACTGCCTCCCTCTGGACTTTCCCATGAGAAGGGAGGCGGGGAGGGTGGGGAGAGAAGCTTCTATGTTGTTGAAGTGGCTACTGCCTTTCTGTCGCTGTAACTAACAAACACATGGAACTCACTGTTTCCAGAACGGGCCACATTCTTTCAGCCCTCCAGGTCTTTGCACCTGCTCCCTTTTCCTATCCCCACTGCCACCCAACAGCCTGAGAAACTCCCATTTAGCTTTAAAAACTCACGCCAGACATCCTCTTCCCCTCAAAGAAACCTAAGACTACACTTATTTTAGGTGATTAATGAGCCGTTTCTTCTCGTTTTCCTTGCATTTTATTCTTAAATCCTCACAGAGTTAGCTGCTTCCGGTTGCGGGTCCCCCCCCCCCCCAACTCAGATTCACCCCAGGGTCAGCACCGTCTAGACTCCTGTCTCTCCAGCCCAGCAGCATGCTCCTCAGGGAGTCTGTGTCTTTACCCTCCTGGTCCTTTGTGAAGTTCGATTCATCATGGGGTCTGGTGGGTTTATGCAGGGCGGGGGTGATTCTAAATCGCAATCCTGCCCTCTCCTGTCATTCCGTCCCCCTCGTGCCCGCCCCGGACTGGCAAGGTGGTGAGGGTCAGCCGAGGCCAAGGGCAGGCAAGGTGGCCACGTACCTGGACTGTGCCAAAAACAGTGCCGGGCGGTGGGAGATCCGCTCTGTGGAGTGGAGGTGGGGGCCTCAGACCAGGGCTGCGGGTGATGTGCCCAGGTGTCCGGGCTGCGGACGGCAGGGAACAGGCGCGCCAGGAGAGTGTAGATTCCGCTGCCTAGAACCTTATCCGGCCCAGCCCGGACACACAGCCCGGGCATTATTGCTTCAGCCATGGAGGGTCAGCTCGCCCCGGCTCTCCAGGGCACTGACTTACACGAGACCCTCTTTGTAGCCAACCTCATTGCTAGCAGGGACGTTGACAGCGTGCTGGGCCCCTCCTGGGCGGAGCTCCCCTACCTCTTCCTCCCCTGGTGACCCTGCCGGGAGGACTGGTCCCCGCACAGGGGGGGGAGAGGAGGGCCCAGCCACAGATGGTGGACACCCGGACCGGCCTCAGGGCCACACACCCTGAGAACAGACGGAGCCCCAGCTTCAGACTGAGCTCCACTAGTCTGAATGTGTCCGCATGGGACCGGGCTGAAGTCAATATGTCAGAGAGAAAAATCCATCTGTCCCTAAAGGGTCTGTTGTCTGGTTATTACAGAGTAATTCGTTGGGCAAACGAACCACGTCCAATAAGGTGGTGTGATTACAACGAACGGAAGGGATTCAGGATATTCCCTGGACTGGCTGATGATGAACTGGGCGTTGGGAATCCAAGTATTCCCAGGTTTCTGAGCACAAACCCCTGGCTGGATGTGACGTCACCGGCTGCAGTGAGGACAAGAAGAGAGGTAGAGGGGCAGGTGGGGGTGAGGGAAAGACAAGAACCCTGTTCTAGTTGCTGTGTGCGTGGGCTGTCCTAGCAGAGACACATGCCAGGCACTCAGTTGGATGTCGGGACTCAGAGGGCAGGCTGGGTGGGAAATGGGAATTTGGCAGCCACCTCGTACAAATGAGAGAGGTCCTTGGGGGGTTGGGGGGGGGGCGGTGGTGGGGAAGGTGCTGCCCTGCCAGCATTCGGAAGTAATGGGAAAGTTTGAGGCACACCCAGCACACGCAGGTCAAGGTCAGGGGACCAAATGCCTTTTCGGAGGACTCTGGAACGGAAGCTCCATGTGGGCAGGGACCTTATCACTTGTCTGCTTCCCCCATCTCGGCCCTCCTGGGGAGACTTCTAGACCCGCAGGTGGAGGGGACCGTGCCTCGCGCACCCCAGGGGGCTCCCCATTGGCATCAGGCATGCTGTGCTGTGGGGTATATGTCTTTTAAGGGAACATAAGTGAAGGAAGGCAGGATTCGGGGCCTGAGGTTGTGGAAGCAAATGTGAAGGATCGGTTTCAGGAAGTAGGTGCCACCCGATGGGCCTTCTCTATGGGCACCAGGTGGGAGCAGGCAGAAGACGGGGTGGGGAGGGGCGCGAGGGGTTGCATGCAGCCCCCACTCCCTGCTCTGTGTCCTTCTCATCCCCACAGCTCAAGGTGGGCTCAGCCTGCACGTGTGGGGGGGGGGGGAAGCTGGGGGAGGCAGGGTCTGATCTTGCCACTCCCCTCACATCTGGACAAAAGAACCAGGACCACTGGGGCTCGGGCCCTGAGTCTCCTTCCCCCCAACCCTGGGAGCTGTGACTTGTCCAGGTCAGGCAGCCCAGCGAGGGGCTTGCGGCCCTCCAGGCCCCCACCCTGCCAGCCCTTTCTGCAGCTGGAGGCCATTTCCTTCCCCAAGGACACAGCCCCCCGAGGTGGCACAGAGGGTACAGGAGCCCGGGGACAGCCATCCACTGCAGAGCTCTTTCCACACCTCCGCCGCCTGTCCCCTGCCTGGGAACCCCTGCTGGGGGTCCCTGGCTCCTTGCTTCCTCTCTGGGGGCAGCCCTGGGTGAGGGCGGGACCTGGGGAGGCTGGGAGGCCCAAATCTTCAGTGGGTCCTGTTCTCTCTGGGGCCAAAAAAATTCAGGGGTGGGGGCTCAGCCTTCTGTTCTGCCCCTGCGGCCACACAGCAACTACGGCCATGGGGTTGGGGCTGGGGGCGGAAAGAAAACCCCAACACCCCGCTTTCCACCCCAGGCCCCAACTTCTCTGTATTTGTTTATTTACCTTGGAAAAGGCCCCACGGCCCAGGCAGGAAATGGGCCAATTCCAGGAGGCTCGGCCGGGCTGGGGAACAAGGAGCCACATTGTGCTCCGTGCCCGGCTGCTCCCCACCCTGGGCCTGCCGCGGGAGCCCAGAGAGGGGGATCTGCGTGGGGGCCCGGCAGGAAGGAGGCGTGGGGCTCCAAGCCAGCCGTCCATGAAAGGGCTTCTGTGCGGGGGCGGGCCGGGGGCTGCCGTGTCCCCACCCCTCCTGGGAGCGGACGCAGCAAGGATGCGGGGCAGGGGGCGGCCCCTTGCTATGGCCTAGGGCCCTCCTGGCACCGACCTGCCAGGTCAGGCGAGACACCCAGGAGCCGCCTGGCCACGGCGCCCCCTCCCCTTCCCAAGCAGATGCCACCCCTCCGTGGTGGGGACGTCCTGCCCTTAGCCTCCCCTCCCTGGTCCCAATTCCTGCCAGGCAGCTGGCCCAACCTCAGGCCTCCCTGCGGAGAGGAGAAGCCTGCAGGCTGGAGAGTCCTGTGGTCAGAGCCCTGCCCTGGCTGATGAGGGCCAAGCCGGTGTGGAGGTTGATGTCACCGTGGGGGCACTCGGGGAGGGCTGGCCCTTCCCCAGCTCTGGACTCTTCCCTACCAGCAGACTGTGTCCATGGGGGCTGATCGTTCATTCGTTCATTCACGTGGCTCCCTGTCTGTAGCCGCACACTCCCTTCCTCCCTATTCGTGCAGCCCTGACAGGCCACAGCCCCCTCCCCCAGGTCCCAGAGTGCCGGTCCGAGAATGGCACCCCATCTCTACGGTCTTCTGCAGAGGCTCCCTACTACTTTCTGGGTCAAGACACTCAGGGCCCTGCACACTCAGCCCCACCTGCCCTTAGGCCCCAGCACACCAATGATGGGATGTGGGGAGACAAGGGATGTGGGGGGACCTCCCCCACCAACACTCAGTGGGGCTTTTGGATGAACATGTCTTTCCATCTGGAAGAGAGTCTGAGGGGGCTCAGAATGGGGATAAAGACCTGGGACAAGACATGTGTGCAGGAGTCACCTAGGACTGCCCCTCCCAGCTAAGTTACCACCCTCCACCCTGCCACTCGGGGCATGGCTCTGTGCCCCCACACCTGCAGGCCCTCACAGCCCCACATCACCCAGCATGTGTGTGTGTGTGTGTGTGTGTGTGTCTGTGTCTGTGTCTGTGCGTGTGCGCGCACGCGCATGTACCTATCTGCACTAATCTCCGAATGGATCATCAGCCTTTCCGGCCGGGACTGGGTCTGTGTCCTCACTGTGTCCCCAGATGTGGGCCATAGCAGGTGCTCAGTAAATGTGTATGGGATGAAGCAAGCAGGAGAGGAAGGGAGGAACGAAGGAAGGAAAAGACCAGAATATAAAGAGAGAGAATCTGCTTCCAGATGGGTGGGCTCGATATTGTAAAAGTGTGAGTTTCCCCAAATTAGTCTATAACTTCAATAAAGTAATCTCTAAATCCAATAGGACTACTTAAGGAAGTAGATGACACAGTTCTTCTAGAAGAGAAAGTGAGCAAGAAGGAGCCAAGACGATGATCCAGAGGAAAAAAGACGAGGACCTGCCCTTCTAGCTATTAAAGCAAATGACACATTCGCAATCATTCAAACCAACGAGTCCTGCGCAGCCGATGCTGGGGGCATGGACGTGTGTCCCACACCATTAGGAGCGGCTCTTCCTGTATGGACCCATCTGAACCTCAAGTTAATCTCCTTTCACAGCTCCTGTCATTTCCAGGTAAGGAAACTGAGGAAACACCCCACGCAGTGGGTACTATTACTCATCCAGTCCAGCTAGAATATTTTCATGCTGTGTGAAATGCTGAGCCACGGTTACTCAGGGGGCAGACTGAGCTTTGAAAGGGCCCAAGACCCATCCAGTTAAAAAAAAGCTGCAGAATGGTACCTACATCTTTGAAGGGGAACACAAGAAAACACCCGTTGTTCTGTATACATGTGCATGGAGGGAGGTGAGTGCATAGAAGTTTCCGGAAGGAAACAGAGTGAGTCCCACCCTGTCAACCCTGCAGGGGGGAGAGGGATGGGGACTTTTGGATTTCCCTTCATATACTTCTCGTGCCTCTTTCCTTCTTCCGTGGGAAAACCTAACACACAGAAACGTGCCCCAAATGTAGGTGTTCGCACTGAAACTTGTTATCAGATGAGCACCTGTGTGACGCCACCCGGCCAAGAGAGGGACACTCCCTGCCATTCCCAGAGCCCCTTCCTGCCCTTCCCAAACGTAACCAACTCCCTGCATGACTGCCACATCTACTTACCAATTATGATGTCACCTGCTTTGCATTTCTGTAACATTTATCAAAACTAGCAAACCGGGGCACCTGGGTGGCTCAGTCGGTTAAGCATCTGACTTCAGCTCAGGTCATGACCTTATGGTTTGTGGGTTCGAGCCCTGCATCAAGCTCTGTGTTGGCAGCTCAGAGCCTGGAGCCTGCCTCAGATTCTCTCTCTCTCTGTCTCTCTCTGCCCTCCCCTGTCTCTCTCTGTCTCTCAAAAATGAATAAGTATTGAAAAAAAATTGTTTTAAATAGCAATCTAATTTACTTTCGCCTGTTTCCAGGCTTTGTCTAAACGAACAGTAGGTATTCTGCTGGCCCTGGCTTCTTTCAGCCTTACGATTTAAGATTCACCACGTTGGTGCACGTAGCTTGTATAAAGACGCTAGTCTCGGGACGCCTGGCTGGCCCAGTGAGAAGAGCGAGCGGCTCTTGATCTCAGGGGCGTGAGTTCAAGCCCCACATTGGCTGTAGAGATTACTTAAACAAACAAAAATCATGCTAGTGTCACTCATGGGGCTCCACCCTCATGACCTGTCAGCTGCCAAAGACCCCACCTCGTTACGTTACCTGCGCACAGAGGGTTGGATTTTGGCCCAGGAATTTGGGGGGACACAGACACTCAGTCTATAAGATGTACGTGCCATCTATAAGCAAGCCCCAAACTGGAGACGGCCCAGATGTCCGTCACCAGAACAAACTGTGCCATGTCCATACAGTGGAGCCCCACTCGGCAATAAGAGCAAACAAATCACAGAGACTCACAGTGACACAGAGGAGTCGCATAGACACCACGCCAAGCGCAAGAAGCCAGACACAAAGAGCAAATACCGTAGGATCCCATTTATAAGACGGTCCAGAACAGGTGCAGCAGAGCTGAGACACAAGCAACAAGAACAGCAGAGCGTCTGGCTGGAAGGGGACATGAAGCAGCCCTCGGTGGGGGGGGGGGGGGGGGGGGGGGGGGCTGGGGGGCGGTGGGGGGGGGGGGCTGGGGGGCGGTGGGGGGAGCACACATGCTCTGTTTCTTGATCTGGGTGGTGGTCACAGGGCCGTGTTCACTTTGGGATTTTTTTGTTTTTTAACTTTTTTATTTTTGAGCGAGAGCATGCGAGCAGGGGAGAGGGGCAGAGGGAGAGAGAATCTTAAGCAGGCTCTGTGCTGAGTGTGGGGCTCGAGCCCACAACCCTGGGATCGTGACCTGAGCCAAAATCAAGAGTCAGATGCTCAACCGACTGAGCCACCCAGGCGCCCCCATATTCACTTTGTTACTAATTGGTCAAGCTGAACACACAAGACTTGTGCATCTGAACGTAAATTATATCTCAGTTAAAAAAAAAAAACACAAAAAACAACTATATGCATGTATCACTTTAATTACAAAAGTATTGGGTCACCTGGCTGGCTTAGTTGGAGGAACATGTGACTCTTGATCTCGGGGTCATGAGTTCGAGCCCCATGCTGGATGTGGAGATTACTTAAAAATAAAAATCACTTAAAAAATTACAAAAGTGAGGTGCCTAGATGGCTGAGTCGGTTAAGAGTCTGACTCGTAATTTCAGCTCAGGTCATGATATCGTGGTTTGTGGGTTCGAGCCCTGTGTTGGGCTCTGCCCTGGCAGTGCAGAGTCTGCTTGGGATTCTCTCTCCCTCTATCTCTGCCCCTCCCATGCTCTCTCTTTCTCTCTCAAAATAAATAAATAAATTTTTAAAATGCTACCTTTTAAAAAAAAATCACAAAAGTATTATGAGTAAACAAAAGCACCCCAATTTTACTCACCTGTAGGAATGTCTTTGAGTCTGGATAGACACACCTCCCACTGCCAACAGGGAACCTTCCATAGAGGGGGAAGAGAAGGCATGAAGAATGTGAATTTTCACTTTTTTAAAAAATGTTTTAATGTTTATTTTTGAGAGAGAGAGAGAGAGAGCATGAGCTGGGGAGGGACAGAGAGAGACGGAGAAACAGAATCCAAAGCAGGCTCCGGGCTCCGAGCTGTCAGCACAGAGCCCAATGTGGGGTTCGAACCCACGAACCATGAGATCATGACCTGAGCCGAAGTCAGACACTTAACCAAATGAGCCACCAAGGCGCCCCTGGATTTTCATTTTTTTTTTTTAATTTTTTTTTTTAACGTTTATTTATTTTTGAGACAGAGAGAGACAGAGCATGAATGGGGGAGGGTCAGAGAGAGGGAAATCTGAAACAGGCTCCAGGCTCCGAGCTGTCAGCACAGAGCCCGATGCGGGGCTCGAACCCACAGACCGCGAGATCATGACCTGAGCCGAATCGGCTGCCCAACCGACTGAGCCACCCAGGCGCCCCTGGATTTTCACTTTTTTTTTTTAAAGTTTATTTATTTGTAATCTCTACCCCCAAGATGGAGCTCAAACTCATGACCCCGAGATCAAGAGTCTCACGGTCTGCCAACTCAGCCAGCCAGGCGCCCCATTTCACTTTCTATTGAGTAAACTCGGAAGTGTGCACAGAACATAATGCTAGTTTTTAAAATATGTGTGATTATAAATTATATATATTCTGTTTCTTTCTCTTTAAAAAGAATAATCAGAAAGCAATGGTGGGGCGCCTGGGTGGCGCAGTCGGTTAAGCGTCCGACTTCAGCTCAGGTCACGATCTCGCGGTCCGTGAGTTCGAGCCCCGCGTCGGGCTCTGGGCTGATGGCTCAGTGCCTGGAGCCTACTTCCAATTCTGTGTCTCCCTCTCTCTCTGCCCCTCGCCCATTCATGCTCTGTCTCTCTCTGTCCTAAAAATAAATAAACGTTGGAAAAAAAAAAATTTTTTAAAAAAAAGAAAGCAGTGGTGATGAAGAGTCCGCAGTCAGCAGAGGGTTGTCCTGAGCCAAAATGTGGCCCAAGCCCAGGGAGGCTGCACAGATTAGCTAAGATGACAGGTGCAGAGCACGGTTTGAACCCAGGCAGCTGAATCCAGAAACTGTGTTCTGAACCATCCTGCGTGCGGCCTAGAGGCGTCAAAGATCCACGTGTGGCTTGCCCCAGGGGGGTGGGGATGCCTGCAGAAATGGTAGTACAGGCCACAGGAGAAGACGTATGGGAAGGGGGCTTCTGTCCTTCTCGTGGGATAATGCTCCCCTTGCCTCTCCCCAGAGCACACCCAGGAAGGACAAGCAACCGGCAAGGACCAAGGAGGGACCAAGATGGAGGGACATCCTCCCTGCCTGTGCCGCAGCTGGGAGAGACACAATGACGGGGCCATGGACGCGGGGACTCCCTGGTGGGATGACCTAAGGCAGAGAGGTAAGGCAGGGCATAGGCCAAGTGTCTGGCCCAAGGTCCAGCTGACCACTCAGCCTCAGTTTCCTCATCTGTAAAATGGGGCAAATAAGGTCATGGGTATGAAAGGGCCTCACAGGACACGGGGAGTGGTTGGGACCATAATCTGAAAGAGTTGGAGCCTGGAAGGGGAGGCGGTCTGGGCTGTGAAGCAGTGGGAGGCCCTCCCTGGGCCGTGGCGGGGGGCGGGGGGGGGGGCCTGGGGGCAGCGTCCACACCTTTTCCTCCACACGTCCGTCCCTGGCTGAGGGAGGCCACGGTCCGGAGTGGCTAAAGGTCATGCTTCTGCATCTGACAGGCCTTGCCAGGCTTCTGCCCTCACACCTTGAGAGGCCAGTGTGGCCTAGAGCCAGGCTCCTATGCTGGCTGCCCCGGAGGCGGGGGCTGGGGCGGGGCAGGAGGAAGGCTCCAGAACACGTTCAGGAGCTCAGGACCGTCCAGCCTGGAGCCTCCCCAGGCAGGGGCGGAGTAAGGAGGTGAGACCCTTGGTGGTCAGGGCCCACTTGCCCCACAGGCAGGTGACTTTCCCTGGGGAAGCCCCAGAGGCCAGCCCTGCAGACCGCAGCTTCAGAGGGGGCTGGTCCTGGGCCCTGGAGCCAAGGGAGAACCCGGGCTGGGGAGCACAAGGCCCGTCCGCTGCCGGGACAGCCTGTGGGCCTGGACCCGTGGCCCCCGGCTGCACTGGGCAGGGCGGCAGAGGCAGCAGGGGCCGGGCTGGGGCCTCCTTCCTCCCTGCTCGGCAGCTGAGGTTATTTTTTTCCCCTCCGCTGCTGCTGAATTTCCCTTCAAGTTGGATAAATAAGCAGCAGGTTCCAACGTCAACGAAACAGGAGCTGGAGCTGCCACACAAAAGCGGCTTTCAGTAGCCGCGGGCGCCTCCCGGCCGCCCTGGCCCCAGGGTGGCTGCAGTAGCCCCAGCAGGGCTTGGGGCTGGACACAGGACGAGGGGCTCCCCAGAGGAGGGATGCCTCTTCCCGGCAGCAACCCCAGAGTCCCTGCGCTGAGAGGGCCTGCTTCCTGCTCATAGCTCTGCAACCCTCTGCCTCAAATACCTCTCCCCTTCCCTTGGCCCGGTGAGAGCACCTTCCTCTCCAACACTCACGCACTAGCACTCGTCACCTCTTTGGGTCCCTGCCTGCACCCGCCCCCTGCCGCAGAGCCCACGCTTGTCCTTTGCCCCCCATAGCATGCCCTCCCTTAAAATCTTCCCAGGCTCCCCGTTGCCCAACGGTAAATCCCAGATTTCCAGCCTCCACTACGGACCCTGGCAGGCTGCTGCCTTTTTCTCTCCAAAGCTTTTGCAAAGGCTGTGCCCTCTGTCTAGAACACCCTTCCCTCTCTTCTACCTGGCTCCCACTTAGCTTTGAGACCCAGCTCATGTATCACCTTCTGACACGCACGCTGGCGTCTCTCTAACCGCAGCAATCGGCTGACACCACAGCGGTGGCTCTCCCGTCTACGACTCGGGCTGTCCCTGGGCCACCAGAGAGCAGGCGGCCAGGCTAGCCCGGCCTGTGCTGTGTGAGCAAAGGCTCCCGGCGCAAAGGAGGTGCTCAGTTAATATTTGCTGACAAAAGATGTGATTCCTACAAAATCACATTAACATTCCACTCATGTAAACTAAATGCAAACCAAACTGTACTGACCGCAGTCCAGCACCTGGGAAGGGGAGAGAAGGTACAAGACAACTTTTGGGGGTGAAGAATATATTCACGATTATTATTTTTTAATCCTGGCACTATTGCTTGCCCTTAAGCCAGTAGCTCTAACTCTCCCTAAGCCCATGAAAACTAAAATAAGAGCCATCTCATAAGGTGTTAAGAGGACCAAATAAGATATAAATCAGGGGTGCCAAGCTGGCTCAGTTGGTAGAACATGCGACTCCTGATCATCTCCGGGTCCTGAGTTCAGGCACAGAGCTCGCCAAAAAAAAAAAAAAAAAAAAAAGGTAAATGAATACTTAAAATATGGTACTTTTTTTTAAGTTTATTTATTTAGGGGTGCCTGGGTGGCTCAGTCGGTTAAGTGTCTGACTTCGGCTCAGGTCACGATCTCATGGTTCGTGAGTTCGAGCCCCGCGTCGGGCTCTCTGCTGTCAGCGCAGAGCCCGCTTGGGATCCTCTGTCCCCCTCTCTCACTGCCCCTCCCCTGCTCCCTCTCTCTCTCTCTCTCAAAAATAAATACACTTTTTTTAAAAAAAATGTACTTATTTATATCGAGAAAAGGAGAGTGGGGAGGGGCAGAGAGAGAGAGGGAGAGAGAGAATCCCAAGCAGGCTCTGACCACAGCCCAACGCAGGGCTTGATCCCATGAACCGTGAGATCATGACCTGAGCCAAAACCAAGAGTGGGATGCTCAACCAACTGAGCCCCCCGGGCACCCCAGGACTTATTTTTAAGTTCGTTTCACACTATACTGGCCAGTTATTGTATACAACAGTTATGTACTAGTTATTAACATTTGAATGTGCTAGTGCCCGGCAAGATAGTTGCATTTTAACCAGAAGATACTCATTATCTGCGTAGATTGCGGTGATGATTCCACAAGTATATCCATACGTCAAAAGTCATCAAATTGTACACTTTATTTTTTTGAAGATTTTTTTTTTTTAATTTTTTTTTCAACGTTTTTTATTTATTTTTGGGACAGAGAGAGACAGAGCATGAACAGGGGAGGGGCAGAGAGAGAGGGAGACACAGAATCGGAAACAGGCTCCAGGCTCTGAGCCATCAGCCCAGAGCCTGACGTGGGGCTCGAACTCACGGACCGTGAGATCGTGACCTGGCTGAAGTTGGACGCTTAACCGACTGCACCACCCAGGCGCCCCTTGAAGATTTTATTTAAGTCGTCTCTACACCCAAGGTGGGACTCAAACTCACAACACCGAGATCAAGAGTTGCACACTCTACCGACTGAGCCAGCCAGATGCCCCAAAATTGTACACTTTAAATATAGTGAATTGCACATCAATAATGTACCTCAATGATGCCGTAAAAAAAACCTCATATACCCGTTGATCTAACAAGTTCTCAGACTCTATGCTATAAAAATAAAAGCACAAGTACATTCAGCATTTGACAAACATTTTCTATAAAGGGCCAAATAGTAACTATTTTCTGCTTTGTGGGCCATGTAGTCTCTATCACAACGCCCTCTGCTATCGTAGCTCAAAGACTGCAGATTCTGTGTCAACCAGTGAGCATGACTTTGTTCCAGTAAAACTTTATTCACAAAACAAACAGCGGGTCCAGATTTGGCCCGTGGACCACCTTTTGCAGACCCTGAATATAGATACATATATTCATTTATCTGCATGGTAATAGAAATCGTAACAGAAACCACCTAAATGTCTGTCTAAAGGGGATTAGCTAAATAATTTATAATAATTCCACACAGTGGGAATCAGAGTGACGGTTAAGAAGAATGGGTTAAGGGCACCTGGGTGGCTCAGTCAGTTGAGTGTCTGACTTCAGCTCAGGTCATGATCTCACGGTCCGTGAGTTTGAGCCCCGAGTCGGGTCTGAGCCTGCTTCGGATTCTGTGTCTCCTTCTCTCTCTACCCCTCCCCGGCTCGTGCTCTGTTTCTGTCTCAAAAATAAATAAAAATTTTTAAAAATTAAAAAAAAGAAGAAGAATGGGTAATGGGTTGGATCCTGTGTATCGACGCAGGAAGACATTCGTGACAGATTATTTTCAAATAGTTTCTTATGAGACTTTAAAATGAACAGAAAGTTGAACCAAGAATGTAGATTCCACCATCGACATTGTGCTGTGCTTATTTTAATCATCTATCCATCCATCTATCTGTATCCATGATAGATTTTTAGGTGAGGAAAATGAGGTGTAAAATGTAGAATATTAATTCCATTTTAGTAAAACAAAAGCTAAGAAAAGACTAAACTATGCATGTATGTGTTTGCAAAGTAAGAAAGTATCAGAAGAGGTGTCTGAACTTTTTTAAAAAAATTTTTAATGTTTATTTATTGTTGAGAGAGAGAGAAACAGAGTACAAGAGGGGGCGGGGCAGAGAGAGAGGGAGACACAGAATCTGAAACAGGCTCCAGGCTCTGAGCTGTCAGCACAGAGCCTGACGTGGGGCTCAAACTCACCGACCGCAAGATCATGACCTAAGCCAAAGTCGGACGCTTATCCGACTAAGCCACCCAGGCACCCTGAGAAGTGCCTGAACTCTTAACGTTGATTGTCTGAGGGCTGGGTTTGTAAAGAGAGGGGAAAGGATTACTTCTCTCCTCACCTCTAATGCTGATCAGTTGTGAAAACTGGAAATGCCCTAATAAGGAGTTTTTTAAATTCTTCTTTAGTAAGAATAGAACAGTCCAGGCCAGCCCTGGACACCCCCATAAAGGGAAATCGAGTCAGAACCAGGGTTCAGGGAGGCGGGCCCATTCCCTGAGCACCACCGAGCATGTCAGCCGGCCCTGCCCCGTGCACAGGCACGCGTGCACACACACACAAGCAACCAGGCCCCTGCATGTCCCTGTGCGAACGCACACACTTACCTTGCCCCTGCCTCCCCTGTCCCAGCACTGCCCACCTCTGCCTGCCCAGACTGTGGCGTCACTCTGCACCTGCCCCTGCCCAGGAGCAGGGGCATCATTGTAGCTTGGCGGGCCCTCCCCAACCAGCGACAGCCCCCCTGAAGGGTGTCCTGGCACCTGGGCACCCGGAGAAGGTGCAGGATGGGCCTGCTTACTCCCACAAACACCTCTGTGCTCCAGGGCCCAATCAATACCCCTCCCCCGCCCTCAGGCCCCATTTGCATTCAGGCTCTTCCAGAAAGATCTCCGGCCCCCTCCTCATTACAACGTGCTTTTCATTCAACAAACTTTGATGGGAGCTTGTCCAGGCCAGGCACCCAAGACACCCAGGCTGGTGGGGAAGAGGGCACAGCTACAGGCACCAGGGCCATCCAGCAGGGGAGTGTCCTGGAGGAGGCAGGGTCAGAGCCAAGCTGGGGAAGGGCAGGGCAGCAAGTGTCCAGTGGGAGTGATATGTGGCCATAGTCAGGGAGACCGTGGGAAGAAGGGCCTCTGGGAGTGCAGGCGAGGGTGACAAAAGGGGCGTGGGGGACACAGGTGGGGAGGTGTCCCTTCCCACGTGTGCAGGACCCCCAGGAAGGAAGGCCTCTCCAGGGAGGAGCTGAGAGAGGGTTCCACTACCCCCTCGCCCCTGTCTCCGGCCCCTCTGCCCAGTGAAGCAGGAATGGGGGTGGGCACTGATGGTAATCCCCCTCCTCCCAGTCCATAGTCTCCCTTTCAGGGAGCCCTCGGGTATTGTTCTGCCTTTGTAAAGAGGGAGATCGAGTGACAAAGCCGGGTGGGTGGGCAGGCGGCCCAAGAGGCCTCTTCTCTCCAGGCAGCATCTGCATGGGGGAGGGGCCCTTCCACACCCCCACCTCTGGCTTCCCAGGAGCAGCTGTTGCCATGGTGAGAGTCCAGGCATCCCCCAGCTCCTGGGGCGCCCTCTCCCCCATTGCTACATAGGAAGGGCCCCAAGACTCCTCTCCGCCCTGCTGGGGGACAGGAGCACAAAAAACCTGGCTCCCAGGCCAGGGCTGGTGGTGGGAAAAGCCTCCACCGGCCTCAGCCTCCCCGCCCGGCTGCCAGCAGAGGGGCACCTCTGGAGCCCCCACCTCCTACACACACCCTGACGCGGGGCCCCCGCTATCATTCATGCACCTCTGCCTCCTGGAGGCCAGACACACAGAGAAATAAAACGTTCCCAAGGTCCTCGAGCAGCTGCTGGTATTAGGGTGGAGTGGGGATGGATGGAGGGCTAACTGAGTGCACAGTGCGGGGACAAGGACCCTGGGCCCAAAGAGCAGACCCTCCAGCCCCATCTAGGAGAGCTGGGCTGGGGGACTGCCCCTGCGAGGTGATGCTGGAGGCTGGTTGTGCCAAGCAGGGCAGGAGAGAAAGGCCTCCTGGTCTGGGGAGATTGGAGGCATGATGGCAGGATGTGGCTTGGTGCTTCCATTGGTGGGGTGGGGAGGTGGGGGGGGGGATACAGTGGGCGGGGGAAGTCACGGCAGGAAACGAAGAGGCGAGTTGGGGGCTGTGCCTGGAAGGGCTTCATCCCCAGGAGCGTGGGCTTCACCCTGGGCAATGGGAAGCTGCTGCTGACATTTTGGGAAACTGTTATCCTTGACCAGGGGGTCAATGCCAGGTCCTTTTTTTGCAAGATACCCTACCTCCTTGGGAAGGTCGGGAGCTTGTAGCCGCACCCGTCGTGGCTCAGGTGGGCTGAGTGCACGCTATGCGCTGGCCACAAGGCTGTGTGCCCCTCCACGGATGCCCAATCTCACAGGGCCACTCCGAGAGCATGAGGCTGGGTGCACACCCAACACAGAGCGCCCGCCACCTTTCCTTCTCCCTTCCCTGCAGGCAAGTCTCTACACGGTGTGAGTGCACCAGCCTGAGTCCCCACCACGTGCCACAAGGGGCAGGTGCCCTTCCTCTGCTGGTGACAGGCAGCCTCATGCCGTGGAAGAGCCTGAACGCCCACCCTGATCCTTCCGAGCTGTGTAATCCCAGCAAATTATCTAGGGTTTCCTGTGCCTCAATTCCTCATCTGTAAAATGGTTACAAAAGTCCTTGCAAGACTGTTAGGAGGGTTAGAAAGGCCACTGTGTGAAGTGCCTGGCCCAGGGCCTGCATCGTTCATGGGAGGTCCTGGGCCCCTCTCCCAGCCCCCCTGCAGGGCAGGTCTCTCCCTCAGCCTATGTCTCAGCACCCTGAGCAGCTGCTAGTGCGTCTGGACCTGTGGAGTCTGAGTTTTCCAGGTACGTCTAAGTCAAGGGGGTGAGGACAGACGGGGCAGGGCCTGGGGTGGGGGTGGGACCATAGTCTCTAAGTGAGTCCCAGACCAGAGCAGAGCCCCGTGGGTGGTCTGCTGGGTGGCATTTGTGTTTCCCTGCAGAGCTTCTCTGGGAGCCATGGTGGGAAGCTGGCAGGGCAGACACAGGTGCTCTGGGACTCCAAGTGGCCCCCAACAACCCCAGGCAGGGTGGGGCGGGGTAGGCCGCTCAGGGGTCGCAGTTCCAGATCTCACTCATTGTCACTGGCGGACTGAGCCACACCCGTAGGGAGTCACAGATACCGCACTGTGCACTGGTGAACCCAACTGTACCACGAGGACGGTCCTCCTCGCTCCCCGTGGTTGAGGAGCTGCCCATGGAAGCAGGGGGGTAACAGTCTCATGTCATCCTGATGGCTCTCAGGTTTAGGTGAGGAGGGTATGAGGTGGACTCCTAAGGTACCCATGGGACGTTGCTGTGTATCGCCCCTCTGCTCTGCAGGCACAGGAAGGAGAACAGGGCTCTGCCGGGGACTGGCAGGGCGGTGGGGAGTGAATCTTGGAAGTTCTCATCACTGGTGAAAAAAAATGTGTAACTGTGTACCATGCCAGATGGTGACCACTTGACGTGGGGGCTGATTATTTCCCAATGTGCGCAAACAGCGAGTCATGCTGTGCATGTGAAACTAGTATGAGGTTATGTGTCAATTATACTTTGATTTAAAAAGCCCAGAGTCCATGGAGCACCTCGGTGACGCTCTGGGGGGTCTGTTGAGCCTCCAACTTCAGCTCAGGTCATGATCTTGCGGATCGTGAGTTCGAGCCCCACATCGGGCTCGCTGCTGTCAGCCACAGAGCCACTTTGGATCTTCTGTCCCCTTCTCTCTGCCCCTCCCCTGCTTGTCTTCTCCCAAAAATAAATTTTAAAAAATAATCAATAAAAAGCCCAGTCTTTCAGCTCTAAGGGAAGCACTTTCTAAGGGTGTCCCAGAGGTGGCCAGGTGGCACCCTGGGGGTGGGGGGGGCGGAGCCTGTGTCCCCCAGGGGAGCGCAGCAACCTTATGAAACCAGTACGGGGGTGGGGAGAGCGCCTGGCTGGTGCAATTGGTAGAGCACATGAGTCTTGATCTCGGGGTTGTAAGTTCGGACCTTACTCATTTAAGATTACTTAAAAAAATTAATATCTTAAAAACAACAAGAAAAATAAGTTCGGAGACAGTAACAAATGCAACACCTAATAGCTTCATACCCGTGGGTATGTGACTCCTCTGAGCCTCAGTTTCCCCACCTGGATTGAGGAGTAGAGACCAATGAAGTCAAGTGTGCAGCGTGACCCATAAGCAGCATGTGTGCTTGTTTTTACAGGATTATCTATCTGCCTGTTTTACAGAAAAGGAAACTGAGGCTGAGGGAGAAGAGCCCAAAACTCACAACTGGTGAAGGCACGGGAAGCACTGGAATACAAGCCGGAGGCTTCCCAACGCGTGGAGGCCTCTAACAATGGTCTGCCGCCTGGGGTAAAGAGAGGCGACCCGGGGTGGAGGGCGGGGAAGTCTTCGACTTCGACATGAGTCGCTGGGAGAGCGGGGAAAGCAAGGGAAGGGGAAGCACCGAGTGTGAGCGCGCGTGTCCAGGGCGCACGTGCAGCCCATACCGCCGGGACTCGCCTACACGGATGCCCCGGCGCGGCGGCGAGACGCGGCGCCTTTAAAGCCCGGCGGGGGGGCGTGCCCGGCGCGCGGAGGGCCCGCCTCTGGGCGTGTCCGCCAGGCGCCCCGCCCCGAGGCTTGTAGCGGCGGCCCCCGGAGGCGGCGCCCGCTCTGGCTCCGCGGCCGCTCGAGTGGCAGCGGCTGTGGCGGCTCAGCGGGCTCGGCGCCTCCTCTCCCTCGGGCGGCTTCCCTGCGCGCTGCCGGGGCGCCCGGACGCACGCGGGCGGCTCGGCGATGGCCAGCGCCCCGCGACGTGGCGGGCGGGCACGGGGGCGCCGGACGGCGCGGCCCGAGTGAGCCGGGGCCGCCCTCCCGCCCTCGGCCGGGGCCGCCCGGGATGGCCGTGCCGCCGCTCCGCCGGGCGCTGCTGCTGTGGCAGCTGCTGGCGGCGGGCGGCGCGGCGCTGGAGATCGGCCGTTTCGATCCGGAGCGCGGTCGCGGGCCGGCGCCCTGCCAGGCGGTGGAGATCCCCATGTGCCGCGGCATCGGCTACAACCTGACCCGCATGCCCAACCTGCTGGGCCACACGTCGCAGGGTGAGGCGGCCGCCGAGCTGGCCGAGTTCGCGCCGCTCGTGCAGTACGGCTGCCACAGCCACCTGCGCTTCTTCCTGTGCTCGTTGTACGCGCCCATGTGCACGGACCAGGTCTCGACGCCCATCCCCGCCTGCCGGCCCATGTGCGAGCAGGCGCGCCTGCGCTGCGCGCCCATCATGGAGCAGTTCAACTTCGGCTGGCCGGACTCGCTGGACTGCGCCCGGCTGCCCACGCGCAACGACCCGCACGCGCTCTGCATGGAGGCGCCCGAGAACGCCACGGCCGGCCCTGCGGAGCCCCACAAGGGCCTGGGCATGCTGCCCGTGGCGCCCCGGCCCGCGAGGCCCCCCGGCGACCCCGCCTCAGGCCCTGGCGGCGGCGGCACCTGCGAGAACCCAGAGAAGTTCCAGTACGTGGAGAAGAGCCGCTCGTGCGCGCCGCGCTGCGGGCCCGGCGTCGAGGTGTTCTGGTCGCGGCGCGACAAGGACTTCGCGCTCGTCTGGATGGCCGTGTGGTCGGCGCTGTGCTTCTTCTCCACGGCCTTCACCGTGCTCACCTTCCTGCTGGAGCCCCACCGCTTCCAGTACCCCGAGCGCCCCATCATCTTCCTGTCCATGTGCTACAACGTCTACTCGCTGGCCTTCCTCATCCGCGCGGTGGCCGGCGCCCAGAGCGTGGCGTGCGACCAGGAGGCAGGAGCACTGTACGTGATCCAGGAGGGGCTGGAGAACACGGGCTGCACGCTCGTCTTCCTGCTGCTCTACTACTTCGGCATGGCCAGCTCGCTGTGGTGGGTGGTGCTGACACTCACCTGGTTCCTGGCAGCCGGCAAGAAGTGGGGCCACGAGGCCATCGAGGCCCATGGCAGCTACTTCCACATGGCGGCCTGGGGCCTGCCGGCCCTCAAGACCATCGTTATCCTGACCTTGCGCAAGGTGGCGGGCGACGAGCTGACCGGGCTCTGCTACGTGGCCAGCATGGATGTGGCCGCGCTGACGGGCTTTGTGCTGGTTCCCCTCTCCTGCTACCTGGTGCTGGGCACCAGCTTCCTCCTGACCGGCTTCGTGGCCCTCTTCCACATCCGCAAGATCATGAAGACAGGCGGCACCAACACGGAGAAGCTGGAGAAGCTCATGGTCAAGATTGGGGTCTTCTCCATCCTCTACACGGTGCCTGCCACCTGCGTCATTGTGTGCTATGTCTATGAACGCCTCAACATGGACTTCTGGCGCCTTCGGGCCACAGAGCAACCCTGCCTGGCAGCCACCATGCCCGGGGGCCGGAGGGACTGCTCACTACAAGGGGGGTCGGTGCCCACCGTGGCTGTCTTTATGCTCAAGATCTTCATGTCGCTGGTGGTGGGCATCACCAGCGGTGTCTGGGTGTGGAGCTCCAAGACTTTCCAGACCTGGCAGAGCCTGTGCCACCGCAAGATGGCAGCTGGCCGGGCCCGGGCAAAGGCCTGCCGGGCTCCCGGGGGCTATGGCCGTGGCACCCATTGCCACTATAAGGCCCCCACCGTGGTCTTGCACATGACTAAGACGGACCCTTCTCTGGAGAACCCCACGCACCTCTAGGGACACAGGCCTGTGTGGGGCGGCTGTTGCCCCCTCCTGCACCCCCCCCCCTCTGGAGGAGACAGCTGACTAGCAGCTGCCCAGCTGTCAAGGTCAGGCAAGTGAGTGCGAGGGGCCGAGGACCAGGGCGTGGAGCCTCTCCTTCCACCCTCATTCACAGAGACCCAGTGAGGCTCACTCCCCTGTGGCCCAGTGGAGGGGGCGGGCCTGGCCAGGTCCCCACAGGGTCCTGGGGGAGCAGGTGGAGAGGAGGAGGGGCAGAAGGGGGCGTGGTCCAGCAGGGAGTTTATTTAATGATGTAATTTATTGTTGAGTTTCTCTGGAAGCTGTGACTGGAATAAACCCCCGTGTGGCACTGCTGAGTCCTCTGTGGGCTGGGAAGGGGGTAAGGTCAGAGAGTGAGGGTCCTGTAGGAGTCCCCCTGGTGGGGTGAGCTGGGTGGCTGCTGGCCTCATGGCCCCAGCCCCATTCTCTGCCTCCCCTCCGGTCAGGAGGACGTCCCTGTGGAGCAGCTGTCTTTGCAGAAGTCCCAGATTCTGTGTGTGTGTGTTGTCCCCTCTCACCAGTCTTTGCTCTTTTGGGCAACCTGTTTGCCCGAGTCCTGGGTTCCCGCTTCCCAAAGTGTGACCAGGATGCCTGCCAGGATACTCAGGAATCCCCTGAGAGGACACCTCTGGCCCTGGGGACTCTAGCCTGTTTGGTGGCCCTGGGAAAGACTGCTTTCTTCATTTGTATAGAAAACGAGGGCATCAGCCTGTCTCCAAAGTTCCCTTGGGGGCTCAGGATCTGCTCCCGCTGTCTCCTATAGGCCGTCCTACTGTCCCTTCCCTGGGGCCTAAGGGCTAAGGCTGGAGTGACTGTCCTCATTGCCTTCCAAGATTGCTGGTGTGTCCACCTCTCTCCTTGGGCTCCTAGTCGGGGCACCCCACAGCATCCCTTCATCTTACCAGGTGGAGTGGAGATGGGGCAGGACTGGCTCGTATAGGGGCATCTTGGTGGCACAGACACAGGGCATGGGGAAACCCTTGAGCATAGTGGAAATTGGGTCCCCAGCTCCGAAAGGACTGCCGA
Organism: Puma concolor; assembly: GCF_028749965.1. Classification (NCBI taxonomy): domain Eukaryota; kingdom Metazoa; phylum Chordata; class Mammalia; order Carnivora; family Felidae; genus Puma; species Puma concolor. The sequence goes on from NC_141682.1 coordinate 10,310,367, forward strand.
AGGACTTGGGGTGCTGGGCACCGTGTGAGAAATGGGGCAGGTGCGGGGGCATATGCGTGGCTGCTCCAGGCCAGCTTACATACTCATGTGCCCAGGGACAGGAAAATGTACCTGTGTATCCGTGCGCCGGGCTTCGTCATCTCTGCCCACTGTAAGGAGTGTGTGGCCGTCCCAGAGACGCCCATCGGCTTGGGGCAGGAGGTCAGACCCCAGAGTCCCATCTTGGCCTCTGCTTTGGCCACTGTGACTCCAGCCAGGTGTATCGGTCATTGTCCTGGGTGCATGATCCAGAGCCGGCATTCAGTGTCACTGCCAAGAGGCCCCAAGGGTCCAGCCTCACTTCAGAACCAAGGGGAGGCTCAAGGCCGACTGCTTCCTGTGAAGCAGGGCTGAGTGCCTAAACCCAGGGCCTCTCAGGCCGGAGCTCTTTGCCCTGTACCAGCCACCAAGCTCTGCGGGACAAGAAGGAAGCCAAATGGAGCCCCAACAGGCTGTGTCAGACTCCCATCAGGAGCTAAGGAGAATTAAGGGCTGTCCCTCAGCACAAGCAGCAGCCCAGAGCCCCCAGGAGAACTCTGCCGCCTCAGCACCTTGGGCTTATGCATTTCATGCACGGAATGGCCCAGCCCATCCAAATCTTTCCTTCTCAGAGCACACAGGAGGCCCTCTTGCCTTCTTTACAGCAAAGCCAAGTGACCCTAACACCTTGTAACTCCCTAGGAGGGTCCTTGACTGACAGATTGCGCCTACTGAATGTGACAGGGGCCCAGGTTGGAAGGGGAGACGGTGGCTGCGTGGAGTTAGGCTTGCAGGCCAGGTCTGCAGGGAGTGGCCCCAGTTCACCCCTGTCCCTTGCCAGTCAGCGGCCCTGGGAGAGATGATGCTTGACTAAGTCCCACCCAGCGGAAAAAATTTGGGCTCCCAGGACAACTGGGAGGGGGGTGATGGAGGGTAAGGGGCTCTGCCAGCAGCCTCTCAGCACTTGGGGACACTGGAAGGTCCCAGACCCCGGGAGAGAAGGAAGGAATCGTTTATTAAAGACCTTTTACAGAAGTCCTCCATTAGATCCTTCTCTCCCCATTTTCCAGATGGGAAGTGTTGAGTGCTTGGCTGGCTCAAGGTCACGCAGCCAGGTAGCGTGCAGCCTCCAGAGCCTTTGTGATTTCCACTGCGCCACGGATTCCACCTGGGTGGGCAAGGGATGGCGGGTGTTATAACCTAGGGTGGTTTTGTCCAGAGAAACACCCCCCCACCAGCCCCCAAAAGGAAATTCCAGAGCCCGAGGGAAGTGTCTCGGAAAGCAACACCTGCTGGCCAGTCACTGTGTGTCCCCGGCCCCTCCCTGCCAGGCTTGTGCGTGGGAGACCCAAGTTAAGGGAACTCCTTAGCCCTGACCTATTAGTTCCAAGGAAATGATTCAAAGTTCACAGGAATCGGTGGCGGTGATCTTGACCAAGGTCAGCCTGAGGAGAGGCCCCAGAGTGTCAGTGGCTGCTCACGGCCACACCCCGGAGGCACAAACTCCAGTACTGCCCTGTGAAAAGGTCTGAAGGCTCCGGGCAGGGGCAGTGGTGGAAACTTCTCTTCCCACCTGGTTGGAGTTTCTCAATATCCTGCTAAAGAGGCCCTGGCTCCCGGCAATCCAGATACCACCTCACTGCCACACACCGCCCCCCCCTTCCCCAGACACCGCAGCAAACCCCCCATCCCCTGGGGACACTGCCACCCCACACACACACCCGCAGCACCCTCCCCCATCCTCTGGGGACGGGGTCTGAGGAGAAAGCGCAGGCAGGACGGGGGAGAGGTCTCCGTTGATTCCCAGGAGCAATGCCTCAGACCCCAGTCCTCAGGAGGAAAAGTTCTCTTGTCCCCTCTTGCAGTAGTCAAGGGAAGTTAGGCGGCTCCCCGAGGTCCGAGCCCACAGCAGGGAGGATGGGCTGATGGTTTAACAGGACCAGGGTGCTGACCTCAAGAAGACGTGGCCCCCGGAACACCATCCTAGGGGAGCCTGAGAAGCCCACTGAGGAGAGGACATCACAGAAGTGGCCGAGCCCCCAAGTCCCGCTGTGACCGTGTAGGAAATGCACAGAGGCCCACAGCTCCCTTCCCCAGAGCCGGAGCACTCGTCAGACCGGAGCTGACCTTGGGGCAAACTGCTCACTCAAGCCAGGGGCCCGGCTCGGAGCTCACACTCCCCGAGTGTGGACTCCACAGAGCAACCCAGGGTTTTGGTTTCTCCTTTTTCTGCCCATTTTAGCCAACGCTGCCCCAGGTTCAGGTGGTCAGGAGTCGGCAGTGTCCCTTCTTGGTCAAGGGGCTCACAGAGTGTGCTCTGCAAAATCTTTGAATTCCAGAAGCAGATTGCCACCTAGCAGTGACCTACTGAACCAACCACTCTGACTTGATAAAAACGCCCAGCATAAAAAATAAATGGAGACATAAATAAAATTGCTTATGTGGTAGAACTGATGAAGCAGACTACAAGGGAATTCATATTTTCACTCTTTTTGCGTTATGTTTGAAATTTTCCTGGAAAAGAAGTGTTTTAAAATGTCTGGGATGCCTGGGGTGGCTCAGTTGGTTGAGCGTCCGACTTCGGCTAAGGTCATATCTCACAGCTTGTGGTTAGAGGCCCGTGTCGGGCTCTGTGCTGACAGCTTGGAGCCTGGAGCCTGCTTTGGAGTCTGTGTCTCCCTCTCTCTCTGCCCCTCCCCAGCTCATGCTCGGTCTCTGTCAAAAATAAACATTAAAAAAAAATTTTTTTAATGTCAGCAATTGCCCCTAAATTAATTCTTCCAGCCCCAAATTCCCAGCTAAGCCTTTAGAAATATTTGTCTCTAATTACTAGAAAAATGTTTTTAAAGTTTGTTGTGAGAGAGAGAGCGAGCGAGTGCTGGGGCAGGGGGGCAGGGATGAGGGCAGAGACAGGGAGAGAGGGAGAATCCCAAGCAGGCTCCGAGCAGTCAGAACAGAGCCTGATGCAGGGCTCGAACTCACAAAACCATGAGATCATGACCTGAGCCAAGATCAAGAGTCAGACGCTTAACCAATTGAGCCACCCAGGCGCCCCCCCCCCCCCCCCCGGAAATTTCCAATGACAATTTTGGGGGTTTCAGAGACCAGGCCAGAAGCTTGAAAGTCACACTCTGATTACTGGGCACCAGAAATCTCTCCAGGAAGCAAAGAAATGCAAATGGATGTGGCCTGTGGTTAAAAAGATGGTCAGAAGTCCTCTCAGCTCCGGGAAAGAGCCCTGGGGGACACATGTGCCACTACCGCCCCCACAAACACAAAGAAAGATTCACCAGAACTGCTGCTTCTTTATAAACACAAGTACATAATGTTTATTTGAAATTCCAATTTATTACAAGTTTACCCTTGAACGGGGCCCTTCCTCCTTAAAGACAATTAAAAAAAAAAAAAAAAAAACAACAAACAATTCAGGTGTCACTGAAGTGGGAACACAGGATTCTCACTGTTAACAAGAACAGACTGGCTCTAGGGTAAGAGGCAGGGGGAGGTGTTGGTGGCTGGGATCACGGAACTGTAGCGTCAGTGCTAACTCCGAACCTGTGGGAGAAGGGACAGTAAACCTATCCAGCAGCCACTGGAGCAAATCCCCCCCGGTCTCTGGGCAGGGTAGGCGGGGCGAGACAGGGAACACACCTTGAAATTCAGTATTAAGAGGCTTTATTCTCCAGTTCTAGGAGCTGCAATCCCCTTGGTGGACATGTTTTCCCTTAACTTAAATAGTTACAGAAGAGCTGAGGTGCTCACATTTGCTAAATTCAAAGCTGGTAGAAAAGAAAATTAAACCCTGTTTTGCATTTTATCAAAATCTGCCATAAAAGGGAAAGAAGACTAGGAAGTCCTGCCCAACCAGAGCCACTAACGCCAGACTCCTTGCGGAAGGGCCGGCAGAGCTCCTCCACACACCCCCACTCCCACCCCACGCGCAGCTGGCGGACCGGCAAGATTCAGCTTCGTGGGGACACGGTGGGGGGAGGCGGGAGGTGGCGGCTGTAGATGGAGGCGGCAGAATCGGCGGTCGGGGCAGGCAGAGGGACAGCCCTTCCCCCCCAGGTCCCACCACCTGCCCCGATGACCCTCCAGCCCGGCTTCTCTGAAGGAGAGAGGATGGGCTGAGGGAGGAGACGGGGCAAAGTAAAGCGAACACGTTATCATATAAACTGTACTGTACATGTGCCAAAGCAAGATGACAGAAATATCTTACAAGATGTTCTTTATACAATATCACTGCTGAAACAAGCAACTTTTAATAACTAGAAAAGTCAATTAAAAAAAATTAAACATTTAAATTCTTCCTGCTTTTCTTCTCCCCTAAGAGCTTGTCTGGTACGTGGGTGGGCTGGGCTCCAACACCCCTCTGGCCAGACCCATTGAAGTAAAGGTTATACGCATGATTATAAGCAGGACTCCAGTCTCTAAGTGAAGTGCCTTAGGTTTTTTGTGGGGTTTTTTTTAAGTTTTTTTAAGTTTTTTTAAGTTTTTTTTTTTTTTTTTTTTTTTTCTGAGGGGGTGAGGTGGGGTGGGGTGGGAGCAGGGAGAGAGCTGTCACAAAGAGGGGGAGGGGTTAGATTCAGGAATGGCTCCGGGACGTGTCCCTTTACTCTGCCAAGAGCAACTCAAAGGAGCACAAGTGTCTCATGATGCTGGTGAATACAGAACGTGGTGTGGCACTCACTGATAGCGTCACCTGAGGGAGGGGGAGCGAGACACAGAGGACGGGCTTGAAGAAACAAGACTGGGTGTAAATACAGATTAAAAAAAATCAACACCACCTCCCCAGTTGGCCTGATTACCCCCGATCCTTCTATGTAATGCAGTAACCCCTCCGCTAGAGACCAGAGGCTTGGCACTGTTGTGGTGGCCAAAGCGAGAGGGACCCCGGGAAAGAAGGTTAAAGGATGGGGGCTCACGACAAGGGCTGTACCCCCAGCCCCTCCCTGGACACTTTCAGGGCCAAGGCCCTCGTCTACCACCCGCCGTGTCTCTGGGCAGAGACCACCCAAGAGCAGGTTCTCCAAAGAGCTCTGTGTGCGGAGGGCCCTCTGGAGAGCTGGGGAGGGCGGCAGAAGCTCGGGATGACGGGCACTTCGGGACTCCCCGTGACTCCCTCCCTTCCACACTCCTGTCCGCCTTCCTCTCCCGCCCCCCGCTCACCCTCCCCAGCTCTCTCCATTCCCCCCACCTCAGCTCCCTTACCAGGGCCCTGCCTCTCTATTTCTTCTGCCTTCGTCCCCTGGACTGTCCAATGGGCTCTGACTCACTGTCCCCTTCATCTTCAGCAAGCCGATCGGGAAACTTCTTGCGTTTCCTGCGGACATATGGGTGGCCAGGAAGGTGTTTATGCAACAGAGCCACCAGACACTGTTCTGTCTTCACCATACAGTTTAGCACATGGCTGCCCCGGCAGTTGTAGAGCTCAGCATTGGTAAACACTTGCTTCATGTCAGTAAGAAACTCCTGCACAGAGCGGTAGCTCCCACAGGAACATTTGTTCTGCATTGTCTGGAAGTCCATGGGGTGGGTGATGACATCATAGTAATCCTCGGCCTCGTCTCTGGTCACCGGCTCCCTGTGGAAGAGAACCAAACGGAGATGTGAACGTAGCCTCGAGAACAGACACAAACCTTGTTATCAAACCACCGCTCCCGGGACGCCCGCCCCTGCGGAGATCGGCCAGCTGGCAGGCGGAGAAGAGGTGCGTCCACCTTGTACAAAGTGCTCTCCCTTACCAGTTTGGGAAGCTAACTCCTCCACCACTCACACATGTCCTAAACGAAGGGATCGGGGTGGATCCCACGGCCTCCGCTCAGCACGCCCCGGGCCAGCTGCCTATCTGCACGCTCTGAGAACCCACAAGGTGGGTCCTGCTTCCCTGTGCTGGAGACACAAAGCCCACCTGAAAGGCCAGCTGAAGCGGTACTTCACAATCTTGTGGAGGATCTCTTCACACTTCTGCAACTCCAGGCTTTGCCTCCGGGAGCTCCGCTTGGTCTGGAGTACCTGGCACCAAAAAAGAGAGACATGTTATTACAGGTCCAAGAGAAGAGTGGACGGAAGAGAAAATGTGTGTATCTGTTTTTAAAAAAAAAAAAAAGGAGTTCAACCATTTTCTTGGAGCAGAGATCGTCAACATCATCTGACATTCAAGTCAGGATGCGCTCAGCCAGGGGGCAGGCGTCTTCCCATCAGCCCACTTGCCTCCTCCCTGCAAAGGGAGCAGCAGAGGGCAGGCAGCAGTTGCCGTATTACAGCCGTCCTGCTGGAGGTCAGCTAGAGAGCCCACTGTCACCAGGACGGCGGCCTGAGAGCAGATGGACCTGGGATTATGTGCACACCATGGAGGGGTATAAAACAGCAAGTGCGGAGAACTGGACTGGTTACAGGGACCACTGGCGGCTAACTCTGTGGGGGTGGAGGGCCTGAGGGAAGAAAAGCCGGAGGCACGACTCCTTTCCCGGGCTCTCCTGCTGCAGGCATGTGGGAGCTAAGTGGCTGAGGAGGAAAGGGCGGGTGTCCCCTCCAGGGAGTTATCACTGCTGCGGCTCACAGTGGTCAGAGCCACGGGCTTGAAGAGTTAGTTAGGGTCGGGCCAGCAGAAGGATCTCACAATGCCCCCGAGCTCCCCAGAGGCTCACTTTATGCCCCCAACCCCAATTTGCTCTGTCAGAATAAGTTAATTTTCAAGAGCCCCTTTATTGTTCTTGGAAGCTCAAGTAAAATCTGAAGTAAAACCACTAAAATTACATTGGTTGGGGGAGCAGAGGGGAGGGTAACACCCCTCCACGACAACTGTCGGCAAAAGACTCAAGAGTGAGTGAGGCTCCAACATTGCTGACATTCCCACAATGGAGACCCAGCCCCTCTGAGCCACTGGAGACACATGGATACTATTTTAAAATCCCTAACAAGTCACAGGCTGCCTATTAACTAGGGGAGACGATATCTGCAGGCTACAGCAGGGGAATGCCGGACATAGCTGCTCCCGGAGGGCCTGCTGCCTCCAGGCCCACCCATCTGCCACACGCAGCAGCCTGCAAAGTTGGGGAGGGGGGCGCCAGGGGGAGGCTTCCACCTGTTGCACGCTGGCGGGGGAGGGGGGGAGCGTTAGAGGGAAGGGGAGAAATCACTTACCAGCTCCTCCACCTCAGCGTCATCCACAGGTGGTACCTTCGGCCGAGACTTCCTAGCAGGATGAGGCTTCTTGCCTGGCCGTCGTCCTGGCCTCGCTGCAGGAGGGATGACACCATGCTTGCCCCGGACAGTCTTTCGAGGTCTCACTGAAATAGAAAACATGGATTTGGAGTCGAACAGCTGAGGAAGAAGGGAACACATCTATGGAATGGGAAGAGCACCCAGTCGAGCAAAGCAACGGCTCCCCGTGGTTGTAAGGAGCTCTTACAGTTTCTCTCTTGCCTTACCTAACAGGACACTTTAAAGGTAGAGAAGGAGATGAACGGATAGCTTTCATCAACTGCCAAAGACCTGCTAAGAGTCTCTTCGGCAGGCTCTCTTCAGAACGGCTCTCTCTGCCCCACTGTTCACAGTCACTCCTGGGAACGAACGAGTCAGTGGTGAGCTGACTCACCCAGGAGGAGAGGCCGTCTGCTAACAGGTCTGCCTGGAATTCCCACAGCCCCAGCTCAGCCTGTCAACGTACGTCCTTACGTGGAAGGGGGACTCTGAACGTAGAACACTTCCTAGTTCCCCAAGGAATCCTACATTCACCACAACCTTCTCAGAGAAAAGCAGATACCTATGCAAAGTCTCCCTCATCGAATCCAACTTCTGGCTTACCCTAGTCCAGCTTTCTTGCATTTCTGAAAACCACAGACAGTGGACCAGGCCACTTCCACAAGAGCCCTTGCCCACAACCCCGAAAGGAACAATAAAGAATACAAAGACCCCCAAGATGACCTGTGTCTCAGGTTTACAACAGGTGGTCAATGTCAGACAAACCAACATTTCTCAATATGTCCTCCAGGAGCGATGTTCTATAAGGATTAGCTCAAAGCTTCTCCACTGAACACAGGGAGGTGACATGTGGACAGAGACGGGGGTATACACAGTCAGTGACACAAAGAATCAATAAACAGTGTTTTACATTCACTTCTGGACCCTGATAACCCTTCATAAGCTATTTTAAGGTCTCTAAGCTCAAGACCAGGCTTGAAAGAGAGAATAAAAAAACTGACAACAAGGATGAAACTCAAAATGCTAGAGACAGCCACCAACCCAGGGCCTCGAGCTATACTAAGGAACACATCTTTGGTGGCCTAAAAGGTGCAGCAGACAAAGGGCTCAGAGGTATACTAATATTTCCTAGACCCTTTTGGCAGACAAGAACCTAGAAACCTGGAGAGAGAACAATTCCTTGGAAAGAGAAGATAACTCACAAGTGAAAGCATCCACTACTCCGAAAACAAACCAAATGAGTACACTGTTACATTCAGAATCTATTCCCAGACAACCGTGCATCTGAACTGCACTCTCTAGCCAGCAGATGAAGTCTCTTCCTGTAAGGGACTACGTGTCTCCTTACCCTGGATAACTGGAAAATTATGCCTGGGGAATAAAAAATAAAAAAAAAAAAAACAAAAAAAAAAAACCCTCTAGGAATGAGAGAAATTAATGGGTCTCAAATTAGAGCCCTGCAGGACTGGGAAGATGGGGGCAGGCGGGCACACCCAAACCTCTCAAGGTTTTAGCAGCACCACCGCCAGAAGACTGGTCACACCAAACACCTTCTCAGACTCTATACCAAGATGTGAATGTTCAGAGTGCTGTGATCTTGGGAACTGTATCATCTGTTCAAAAGCTCATCAAAATCTTGACTTGTGGTCTCTTTTCTACCAACCTACAAGGAAGGGTATATACTCTGCAAAGAAGAAGGCTGTTGAAAGTCTAGACTGCAGGACTTTAGGCTTAAGCATGAAAAGGACTCATGAAAAATGACCATCACAGAAGTGAGAGAGTCAACGAAGTCAAGTGTAAATGATGAGGCCTCCCCAACCCTGGCTCCTGCTGGCATCTAGTGAGAAACAGATCTGAACCTTCCAAACAACCACCCTAACCCATGAGAAAACAAGTCTTCTCTTTTTAAAACCAGCAAACCTATAGACCTGCATGCCACATAAATGAGAAAAATCACTGTAACCAGAGAAAAAAATCACTTCTCTGACAGCAGCACTGCACCAGAGGCTAAAACAACCATTAAGAGATGACAATGGGCCTAGACCTTCCTTACCCATTGTCCCCACTGTCCCCATACACTGAGAGGTTTGAATCAGGAGACTCGTCATCAACACACTTGGGGGCTTGAATTCCACTCAATCTTGGACCAACTGGACCTACCATAGGGGTGATCCAACCTCCCACTAGGAAAGTGGTTAAATGGCATCTTGAAAACCCATTTGAAACCATGGCAGTGGAGTCACCCACCCCACAGCCACAACATGTGAGAGCAATGCTGGGTGGGGGTCCGCTGCCAACGCAGTCTTCCTAAGGCAGCCTGGAAAACTGTGAGGTCAACTATGAAGGCAAACTGAATACTTACATCGCAAACCAGCCACCTCATAATCTTCCTCCTCCTCCTCCTCCTCCTCCTCTTCCTCCTCTTCATTGCTCTCATCATCTTCACTGTCCTCAGAGGCAGACTCTTCAGTGTAATTCCTGTGGGGAGGGAAAAGCACGTAGGGAAGGACCGTGGTTCTAGGCCTAAGCGCTCCTGAGGAAGGATGAATTCCCACACCCCTGTAGCTTTCTCCTCTTCACCAACTAGGCAGGTTTGATGACAAGGCCAGGACACGGGAAGCAGAACGAAAGCCTAAGCTTCAATGGCATCTCTCCCCAACCAGGCCATAAATGCTTTGGATGAGACACCAACAGCACCAGAAATCAAGCGCAAAATACAACCCCACCTCTCCTCACATAAAACAACACAAAACCTGTTTCTTTTGTCTCAACAGAATCAGCCAGGTAACGTAACATTTCAGATATGAAAAGTTGCTCCCGACCTTGGGGCAGACTGAACGAATGAGCAGCCCGGACAGGTGTTACTCCACCTTGACGGCCCCGTTCCAGGAGTGGGACAGCTTACAGATGACCACGACATCAAAGCGATGCTAATCCCGGCTCTGAACAGCTGGTCTAAAGCCCCACCATTTCAGAGGAGTGTGCCTTACTCGGCTCTCAGTGTGGCTGGAGCGGAGTGAGAAATAACTGAGTAACGCTGTCACATGGGGTCAGGATCAAACAGCTCTGCCCTCTCGGAGACCAAGCCAGAGAACCCAGAAGCTGCCCTTTCACAACCTCCAATTGCAATGTGGGAAACAACGGGATTAACTTGGCCAGTATGAAGGCATCTCCTCTTTACAAGGCCCCGGTGTTCGGCCTTGTGGGGGTCAGGGTGGTGAACAAAGCACCACCTCCACTCTCAGGGCAGCAGCAATCTCCTGGAAGACAGTCACTTGTAAGCCTAATCATAGAGGCACGATGCACCAAAGACCGCAAGACTGGATGCTCACTTGGAACACAGAGGAGGAACAACTAATTTTACGAATACAAAAACACTTCAAAAAAGTGAAATTTTAGGTAGGCCATAGGCAGTTCCCTCAGTACTGGGGAGAGGGAATATTCCCAGCTAGGAGGAACACACAGAGGCAAGGATACCCAATGAACAGTCTGTAACAAGCACACAAAATGGGAATAAGGGCTCATAAAAACAGACAGGGGAGGGACCCCACGTCAGGCTCTCAGCTGTCAGCATGGAGCCTGGAGCCTGGAGCCTGCTTTGGATTCTCTGCCTCCTTTTCCTCTCTCTGCCCCTCCCCTGGTCATGTTCTCTCTCTCGTTCTCAAAAATAAATAAATGTTAAAAAAAAAATTTTTTTAACACAGACTGGGTGCACCTAGGGCTCAGTCAGTTAAGTGTCCAACTATTGGGTTCAGCTCAAGTCATGATCTCACGGTTTCATGAGTTTCAGCCCTGCAGTGGGCTCTGTGCTGACAGTGTGGAGCCTGCTTGGGATTCCCTCTCTCTTTCTCTCTCTGCCCCTGCCCTACTTGTGCTGTCTCTGTCTCTCTCAAAATAAATAAACAACAACAACAAAGACCAGCATTCTATAACAATCTCAAAAATTAGGCCCAGGAATTTGGACTGTATTTCTAGAGGCAGTGGAAAAATTAAGGTTTTTTAAACAGGAGAGTAACACGAACAGATCTCTGCCTTATGTAAACTCTTCTGGTATCACCACAAAAGCTGGACGAATAAGAGGGGGAAAGATTGGAGGTAAGGAATTAAGAAGCCACTGGAGGAGCCCAGATGAGAGAGACAGGAGGGCCAAATGACAGCAGGGACCATGGAGAGTACACAGCAGATGACTGATTTTGTAAGACGTCTGGACACACAGATAATGTCTGGCAAATGAGCATGGAAGTTGAGAGAGGAAGACTTTCAAGTTGACAGCAAAGTTGTAATCATGATCAGGAAGGAAAACAACAGGTATGCGTAAGGAAGGTCAGGAGTTTCGGGATTTTTAGCGGTGGGTGGTTGCAGAAGTGATCGCAAATCAAGAAGTGGCCCAAGTGGAAGTAAAAGGCAAAAGGAGACATACTGCTAGGCAGGATCAAGAAGACACAGAACGTGTCTCACAATGAAGATGAGAAATGTCAACATTAAGCTAAAGTGAAATCAGAGTCCTTTGACCTCTTACTGTAATACCTTAAATGATCAGGCTCCATACGCAAAAGATGAACTTACAGCTCCTTAGAATAATTCAGTTTGAATAACTAAAGCTTAATTATAAACCAGCCATTTCATCTGTTTTTAAAAGAAGAAATTCTCACCTGCCACGGGAGTTGCGCCTGGCAGTAGCAGGCTGGCAAGCGGGGCACTGCCACTCACCATCTGGCACCTCATAGAGGGCTGGCCTCAGACAAAACAGGTGGAAGGCTTTGTTACATTCATCACACAAGATCAGTTTGTCATCCTCACCTGCAAGGAGATAAACTTGTAGAGCACTGTCGGGAGCACAGCAATGGTTGGCAAGCTGTAACAAAGAGCCACTCACCCACCCTCCATTAACGCCATAGGGGAGCCAACAGTCTAGCAAACTGTTATCCCTTTTTAGAAAAAATGCAGTCATTTCTGAGAAGAAATGAAGCATAACTATACTACTCGTAATTGAACACTCAGGTCTTCTGACTTCTATCCCCAAATCCAACTCCATCTAGGAGAGGACAGTTAAAACATTTACAAAGTGGCAGCAAATACCAAGTCCTAGCAGGAAATGTCACTGCTCCTCTCCCACTAAGAAACAAACCCCCATGAAGTATTAACATTTCCTATCCATCCTCTTCCTCGATACCCATCTGATATCGTTCTCTTAAATCACTCGGTTTCAAAATATATGAAATCAACCTGACATGGTCACTTCCCTCTAGAACATTTATTCTAAAACAATGTTGAGAGCAACTGATGGGTTTTACACAGGATCTTTTCATCCTTGGGAAGGGAATTAAATCCTAACCTAGTTCACAAAATAACTTCAGCCACTGAGAAGGCACTTGAGGGCTATTAGTCATTAAGTTCCTTTTACACGGGTTCTGAAAGCTAAAAGCATTAAAGAGTCCCAAACGCCTTGCTCTGTAGGACTGTGACAGTTGGCCCAAACCTGAGTAGTCTTCCCAATGCACAAATACTGCCCTCTGCTGGTAGAATATCTTACTTCATGGATGACTAAAAACTCAGATTTAAAATTGTAGGTTAATTTTGTTCCCTGTAGAAAATTTAAAGATTGGCAAGATAAACCGCTCTTATATTCAAAACTGAGGAACAAAGGGTTTTCTCTGATTTGCTGTCATGTTACTTCAAAGGGCAGCATTTTACAGATCTCTAGAAAAAGGCAAATTCTGTTCCATTACACTTGAAAGTTGTGCACAGCAATCTTCAGGGGGGGAAATATCTTTGGAATGGAAGCCCCAGTCCCTATTACACTCAGACACACAACACTGATTTAAATATACCTTTCTTTCGACAAACTTTGCATCTAGCATTTTCTGCTGACATATCCCACTTGATACAGGCATCAAGCATCCCAAGTAGAACATGCATTCTGGAAAAAGTCTGAGCTTCACGGATTGCTGTCTTCCATTTCTCCAGAGCAGACGCAACCTAAACAGAGACCACATCAGGTCAGCGCTGCCACAGTGACCTCAAGGACATGACATGCAGACTGTTGGCGAAATGCTGCCGGAGAGCATGAACTGACAGCATCAGGAACAGGTGGAGGGGTGAGAGAATGCTGGATACATTTATCTCCTAGGGCTTTTCCAGTCTCACCCATTTAGTTTATAGAAGAAATCAAGGCTCTGAAGAGTGGGAAAAACTTACCAAAGGTTACATAAAGAATTAAGGCAGGGGGTGGGGGGCGGGGAGGGTGATCAGACACCTGTCTCTTCCAGTGAAATCCACTTAAAGATTGAGTGTCATTTAAAAGCACGAACACCTCTGTACACGCTAAGCGTGCAGTAACGTCATGTAGCTACCGCAACTCTGGTCAACAAGATGATCGGTTTCTGTGTTATGTGCCACAACCCCAGTTTACAGGGCCTGGAAATTATAGTAAATACTCTCCATGAAACATTCTACAACACTTAAAAAATATTTTAATTTTTTTTTTAAATGTTTATTCATTTTGGAGAGAGATAGTGTGAGCAGAGGAGGGTCAGAGAGGGAGACACAGACTTCAGGTTCTGAGGTCAGCACAGAGCCCGATGCAGACCCAAACTCACAAACTGAGATCATGACCTGAGCCGAAGTCAGCCACTTAACCGACTGAGCCACCCAAGTGCCCCAACACTTAAAAATACTATGCACTGATCTGAAGTATTCCTCTTGACTTTATCACCAACTTGTAAGTGAAAATTTCAGAGGCCCAGGGCTCAGACTCACTTCTTCCCGGGAGTTACTCTCAGCATAATAAGCACTGCCTCTTCCCATCTTCAGAAAATGCAAATTAATTCAGAATAAGCCAGGGAAAACACAGTTAGGAAGGGGGAGGAGGGGTTAAAACTCTCAACAACAGGGGCACCTGAGTGGCTCAGTCGGTTAAGTGTCCAACTCTTGACTCGATTTCAGCTCAGGTCACGATCTAAGGTTCATGAGATTGAGCCTGCATTGGGCTCTGCGCTGACGGTGTGGAGCCTGCTTGGGATTCTTGCTCTCCCTCTCCTTCTGTCCCTCTCTCACTAGCACGCATGTGTGCCCTCTCTCAAAATAAAAAAACTTAAAAAAAAATTCAATGATAAACACAACCCTCTCTCCTATAAAATATACATTCTAAGGAAAACCAGAAATGCCATTTTTGGATTAATTCCTTTATTTGTATTACTGTTTCATTAATCAAAAGGTGTTTATATCTTCAAAACATTTCTTACCTCAATGATGAGGTAAGCATCTGCATAAACAAATGCCTCTAAAGGGATTATCATTCTCAGACAGTCAGAAAACACAGCAGCGATGGAGGGAAAGCTTGGGAGCTACACCGGAAGCTGAGAGATTAGGTCATCCTACTGTCATCCACCTTTTGGGGATCGTATTGCTTAACCCGGCCAACCTGGCCGTAACTGAACTCAAATTCAAGGAGCAATGCCTACTGCTTTTACAACTTGGCTACCAGGCCTAGCTGACTAACTGCTGCACATCTCTGCTCTACCCTAGGCAGAGGTCTATTTTAAGTAATATAGTCTTTATCTTATAGGAAAGGCTAGTTATCCTGGAAGCCCACAGGCTTTAAAATAGAGCTGCCAAGGGACAAAGACCGTTGAGCTACTTCTGAAGCTGTGGTGTGAGGTTTGAGAGTGGGGAACAAAGGCTGCCCTTTCTCTTTCTTATGGAAACAGAGAACCACAGAGAGCCCTGTGTGTATCAATTCATGAATAACAAGAATACGTAATATAAATACAACAAAAAGTCTATTTAAGGGGCAGCTAAAATTCTAGTAGAATCTGGCTCATTCCTTACTCCAACCTCCACTGCAGATAATTTCAACATCTGCCTTCAAAATACAGTACAATTTCCTTCCTTCCCTCCTCAGAGCTCCTCAGTAAAATGTGAAGTCCACAATCGCAGCTTGCCTCGCTGGGCTGGGCTGTTCCCATGATGCCAGGGAGAGATGACCTATGGTACACAGATTCTTGTAGCATGGTAACAACCCACATGCCTTCAATGGAATACAAATTTAAGAATTTTAGGTTCAGGGGCACCTGGGTGGCCCAGTCGGTTAAGCATCTGACTTTGGCTCAGGTCATGATCATGCAATTCCTGAGTTTGAGCCCCGCGTCATACTCGGTGCTGACAGCTCAGAGCCTGAAGCCTGCTTCAGATTCTGTCTTCCTCGCTCTCTGCCCCTCCCCCGCTCATGTGCGGTCTCTCACTCAAAAATAAGTAAACATTAAAAAAAAAAAAAAAAAAGATTCAGTCCTTAAAAAGAGTGCCCTAACAGACAGAAATGGCTCAAATGGGCTTTGCTGTCCTCTAGTGGACAGACGCACAAGAGCATTCAAGAGTCCTATTAGCATATAGTACCCTTTTTTTTTTTTTTTTTTTTACTATTTCCTATGAATTACAAGATTTGAGTGTGCTCAATAGCACATCTGGCCTCGTTAAAATAAAAAAAAATTTTTTTGGAAGATCCTGGAAATAGGCTTACTTAACCTCATTTTAATACAGACTTGAGACATAATTTATGTTAACAAGTTCACCTGTAAAGAAACAATGGTTTTTCATGTATTTGCAGAGCTGTACAACTAGCGGCATAATCTTAATTCTAGAACATTTGCAGCATCCCCGAAAGAACCCCTGCACCCACTAGTAGCCACTCCACATCCTCCACCCTAACCCACCACTTCCCCAGACCTAGGCAACCACTAATTCACTTTTGGTCTAGAGATTCTCTTATTCTGGACATTCTGTATACCTTTTGTGTGGCCTTTTGTGACTGACTTCTTTTACTGAGCATAATTTTTCTAGGTCCATCCACATCGTAGCATATAACAATACTTCATTCCATTTTAACTGCTGAATAATAACCACTGAATGGATAATTCACATTTTGTCTATCCATTCATCAGTTGAGGGACATCTGGGGTATTTCCATTTTTGGGCTATTATAAATAATACTGCTATGAACATATGTGCACATTTGTATAATCTTCATTTACTATTTTTGCCCGAAGTCTCAGCAATTTGGGGCCAGGTCTCCTTCACATTTCTAGATCCCCAATCCCAGTGCTCTTGACATCATAGATACTGGACAATCACTAGCATCCTGTTAAACCCACTGAGTTATCCACTTAGACCAGCCTACATTCCAACCAACCTCTAATATTGAGGGCAAAACATTAGGCATTCAAGATTTGAAAGACCATCCTGTTCTCCTGTCACTGTAAAAACTTCCAAACAGTCCAGCACATTAAAACAAAAACCCCACACCATATTCAAGACACTGGGTTTTTTGTTGTGCTTTTAAAGACACTGTTGGGGTGCCTGGGTGGCGCAGTCGGTTAAGCGTCCGACTTCAGCCAGGTCACGATCTCGCGGTCCGTGAGTTCGAGCCCCGCATCAGGCTCTGGGCTGATGGCTCAGGGCCTGGGGCCTGTTTCCAATTCTGTGTCTCCCTCTCTCTCTGCCCCTCCCCCGTTCATGCTCTGTCTCTCTCTGTCCCAAAAATAAATAAAAAACGTTGAAAAAAAAATTAAAAAAAAAAATAAAGACACTGTTTTCAAACCAGATATACAGTGGCAACAAAGTTTTGACATTCGACACTGGTGGTATCCAGTAAATCCTCTAGGTCTTACAATGCTGCTGGAGGCTAAACACATTATTCTGATGGAAAATTCAAATCTCTAGCATGTTTAAATAAAATTGGTCCCTAGGTAGAAGTGGATGTAACAGAATCAAGGGGAAGCCAGCTTACCTGCAAAGTTCCCATTAATCCTTTCACTAACAGTAAAAAGGCAATATCCTATCTTGGCAAGGATATGACAAGGCTTTCAACCACATTCTTCCACAAAAGAACATTTAAAATGGAAAAACAGATAATCAAGTTTAGGGACAAATGCATCCAAAGTAAATAGCCTAAAAGAACTCAGGATTTTGCCAATTTATACAACGGCTTTCCCACTTAATGCAAAAAAAAAAAAAAAAAAAAAAATTAAATAAACATTAAATATCTGAAATCATCAACTATTACAAAAAGGGATTCGAGAAACCATCTACTTTATAAGTAAGGAAACTGAAGCCCATTTTAAAGACATATTAGTTCAAGCAACCACCTAGTGCCAGCTGAAAAACCCTAGCCTGTGCTAAGTGGAAACCTTCAAAGCAAAGGGCAGTGGAAAATTTCAGAGCTGTGGCAAAGTTGACCTTTGGTCGGGAACTGCAAGCAGGGCATAATGCCATTTTAATGGAGAACATTGTTGAACTACTTAGTAGGCAACCTAATTGATTTTCCAAGAAACTCTTCCATGCTTTCCATTTGTGTACCATGTGTCTGGGCCCCAAGGTTAAACCAGCAAAATGCTCATATTTTCCTCCCCGATCAAGTTAAGAATGAAGTCTCATATGACAAGCTAAAAAGAGGTTACTTTGCTATGGGGAGGAATATTAAAAAAGAACTTTTGACAAGAATTCTATAGCTACTGCTGCGCAATGAGAAACTGTTACTGGCAAAGAACTGTCAAGGGAACATCACATCAAGAAAGAGACTCTTCTGGATACAGTTAAAAATAAAGCCCATGTAGGGGCGCCTGGGTGGCGCAGTCGGTTAAGCGTCCGACTTCAGCCAGGTCACGATCTCGCGGTCCGGGAGTTCGAGCCCCGCGTCAGGCTCTGGGCTGATGGCTCAGAGCCTGGAGCCTGTTTCCGATTCTGTGTCTCCCTCTCTCTCTGCCCCTCCCCCGTTCATGCTCTGTCTCTCTCTGTCCCAAAAATAAACGTTGAAAAAAAAAAAATTAAAAAAAAAAATAAAGCCCATGCAGTACTCAGCAAGGCTAAAACTGAGGCCTAATGAGAAAAGACTTAGCAAAGGAGACTATTAACCATCTAACATCTTAGACTTCATCTAGAAGCTTACCTGAATGCCGTGCCACCATCAAAAGAGAACACAGAGAAGTGGGAACTAAATCCCAGGAAGATACCAACATGTGTGGAGTGTTTGAATCTAAGTCATGAATTAACAGTTAAACCTTTATTGGGGTGCCTGGGTGGTTCAGTCTGTTAAGCATCCGACTGCGGCTCAAGTCAAGATCTCACAGTTCATGGGTTTGAGCCCCGTGTCGGGCACTGTGCTGACAGCTTGGAGCCTGGAGCCTGCTTCAGATTCTGTGTCTCCCTCCCTCTCTGCCCCTCCCCACTTGCGGTCTGTCTGTCTGTCTGTCTCTCTCTCTCTCTCTCTCTCAAAAATAAATAAAAACATTAAAAAAAAATAGTTAAACCTTTATCGGACTGAATCTTAGCTCTCTGCTCTGCTTACCTCCTTCCCAAAAGCATCCTTTTATCATGCTTCACCCTTGGCCTGAGGAAGAAACGGAGGGTAACTTGACAACAGTGTACAAATACCTGAGGAGCTTTAGAGAATAAACTCATTCTGTGTTCTTATCAATTTGGAGGGAAAACAAGGACCAGCTGGCCCGTGAGGAGAAAGCCAATGTCAGCTCAATCTAACGAAGTCTATGTGCCCTTCCACGACTGGATTAACTCCTACTTATTCTTCAAAACCCAGCTGACATGGCCTCTCCTCTGGCCCCGCTTTCCCCTAGGTACCCCTCACAGGCAGGCTGGCTCCTGCACTTTCTCATCAGCGCTCGGATGCCACCAAGACCATCCTTCCCATGCCAGCGGGACTCTTTGAGGGCAAGGACTTCTGGCTTTTACTCATCACCATGACCTCCAGACTTCCCACACGACTGGCACAAGGCAAGTCTTTACCAGATGTTTGTGAACAGAAGGAAATGAGGGAGTGGAGAAAAATCAAAAACAGGGAAAAGTGTTCTTCTATGGGATAATGCCTGGGACCACTCCCTTCATGTAGTGTTTTCAAATTCTTTTCTTCCTAAGTAATCTTAAGCAGAAATCTAATAGACAAAACAAAAAAATGGAGCTAATTATTCTAATAAAGAAAAACCAGAGACATTTCATCAGTAAGGAATTAAGATACTGAGAAAACAGTGTCATGTGGATCTATATGGACTGAAAGCAGACAGAAAGAGATTATGCTGAGGGGTGAAAAATCGCAGAACATTATGCAGATGACTCCATTCTGTACAACTGCCATAAAACTATCTTCATATGTATACAGAAAACACACCAAAGTACTAAAGACTGATATCCTTGGGGAGCAACACCAGGACAGGAGTGGTTTCATGCTTTACGGTACCTCTCACACTGGATTTACTTACAATGAGCATGTTACTTTTAAAACTTAAAAACCAAAAAAACTGGATATCCACATGCAAAAAACTGAGGTTAGACCCTTACTCTACAAAAATTAACTCAATATGAATAAAAAATTCATTTAATTATTAATTTTTTTGAGAGAGAGCACGCGCGCACACACACCCGTGTGCACAAGCGAGGGAGGGGCAGAGAGAGGGGGAGAGACTCCACGCAGTCAGCACAGAGCCCAACGCGGGGCTCGAACCCATGAACCACGATATCATGACCTGAGCCGAAATCAAGAGTCAGGTGCTTAACTGACTGAGCCCCCCCAGGTGCCCCTGGATCAAAGATTTAAGTGGAAGAGCTCAAACTCTAAAACCTGTAGAAGAAAACAGAGGGGAAGGACATTAGATTTGTTGACACTGGATTTGGCAATATTTCCTGGATGTGACACTAAAAGCAGAAGCAGCAAAAGAAACAACAGGTAAGGTGAATTTTGTCAAACTTTAAAACTTTTACACATCAATGGACATCACCAAGAGAAGTAAAAGGCAGCGCAAAGGATGCGAGAATATATTAGCAAATCACACATGTGATAAAGGATTAATACCCAGAACGTATAAAGAACCTACATAACTCAATAGTGAAAAATATACAACCCAATTAAAAAGCAGCCAAAGGACTCAAAGCAACATTCCCCCCAAGAAGACAGACAAAAGGCCAACAAAAACATTGCTCAACATCACTAATCATTAGGGGAATGCAAATCAAAACCACAAGAGATCACTTCACACCCATCAGGATGACTGCAACCAAAGAAACAGAAAATACCAAGTGTTGGCAAGAATGCGGAGAAATCAGAGCCCTTGTGCACTGCTGATGGGCATGTAAAATGGTGCAGCTTCTATGGAAAACGTGACCGTTCTTGAAAAAATTAACCAGAATTACTATAATGATGCAGCAATTCTACTTCTAGGTATACAGCCAAAAGAACTGAAAGTAAGAACTAGAACAGATAGCTGTATGCTGGTGTTTAAAGCAGCAT
Organism: Puma concolor; assembly: GCF_028749965.1. NCBI lineage: Eukaryota > Metazoa > Chordata > Mammalia > Carnivora > Felidae > Puma > Puma concolor. Next base: position 10,330,882 of record NC_141682.1, read on the forward strand.
TACTGGATGTGAGGGCCACCGGCTGCAATATCTGTCATGCCAGTTCTCCAGGATGGATCTGGCACATGTGGTGGGCTAGCTGAGTGTATCCTTCCTCCCTCACTGTACAGCCCTCCTGAACCTTCCCCCATAGAGCAGGACCATTCTTCAGTCAAGGGTATACAGTGGCACTCCCCTGCTAGAGGCTCCCAGCAAGCTCTCAAGGCCCACAGCAGCATCACCCACTAGAGCCAAAAGGTGGAAGTTACCCAAGTGTGCATGGACGGATGAATATGGAATGTGGTATATACACAGAATGGACTATTACTCAGTCTTAAAAGGGAAATTCTGGCACGTAATATAACACAGATGAGCTTTGAAGACGTTATGCTAAGTTAAATAAACCAGTCGCAGAAGGACAAATAGCATGATTCCACTTCTATGTAACGGTGCTCAGACTAGTTGAATTCAGACGCAGAAAGAAAGTGGTGGTTGCCAGGGATTGAGGGGAGAGTGAAATGGGTGGTAGTTCAGTCTTTAAGGGGCAGAGTGTCAGCTTGCAAAGGTAAAAAGGTTCTGGAGATGGACAGGGGAGATGGCTACCTAATACTGTAGGTGCTCGACACACAACTGACAAAGAGCATAGAAATGGCTAAAATGACTAAGTGCTCATTATGAGTATTCTACCATTTTTGAAAACTTAAAAACTGCTACCACCTTTTAAAAAGAAATCAGCTCTGGCAAAAGGGGCTGGGGACACTCTGAGCCATTATCCAGTTCTGTTCCACAGACGAATCTGAAAACCACAAAATTTAGTGAAAGTGATAAAAATGGACCACTGGTGCAGGAACAGTGCTTACAGAAGGTAAAATCACAGGGTGAGACCATTTTAAAACCAGACCGCACTCTTCCACAGTCATGAAACTGCATCTTCATGAACAAAATACCTTTGCTTCCTCTGCCATTTTCTTCTCTTCATCCACCTCTTCTGTCTTTGCTGAATCTTCGCTTTGGAGTTTTCTTCTCTTTTGTTTGGGAGCCATGAAGCCTTGGAGAAACTTCTTTATGACACTGGCTTGTAGGGCAATCACACACTCACCAAAATCCTTCAGTTTCTCTAATGAGATCACCTACAGGAAATGATGGAAACACCAGAATGAATGAAAGGCCAAGATGGAAACACCAGAATGAATGAAAGGCCAAGATGCGAGGAGACTATCCTCAACTAAATTAAAATCAACCTGGGCCCCAAATGGGTCACATAGCATGAATTTACCTCGGTGCCTCAGTTCAGTGGGTGGTTTATACATTGAAAAGCAACTTATTACTTTCCCTGGCAATGGGACCCACGGGAGGCTGAAACTTGCTCCACTCAAGAAGTCATTCATTCACTCAGCAGCTGAGTACCTACTATGTACAAACTGCAGTCTCAAGGCAGAGAGAAAATGAGAAGGAAAATAAACATTACCTGACCCACCGGCTTACAAACTATATAAGCCAGGTAAATATGCTTTCCATACTTTTTCACCTAAGCCTCTCTCATTTATGTCCTGGATAAGGAAATCATTTTGATTCAAAGCATGCGCTTAAGTGAACACTACCTTCTCAGTCACACAAAACATGTCAATTAGAGATAGCATTTTAGAACAACAAAGAAATAAAGATGAATGATGGCAACCCGATGTTAGCAAGGTGTGAGCCTGGGTCTGGCACAAAGCAGGCAACAGATAAATATTTGCTAAATAAACAAAAAAGTATATGTTGATTTTGAAACTGGCAAAATCCTTTAGGGTTGAAGAATTCTTTAAAAACATCATTAAGAACAACAAAGATGTTTAAATCCTTTTTCTCAAGAAATGTGCCACGCATTCATAACCAAATTACAGAGAAAAGGCTGGGGGTGCCTGGCTGGCTCAGTCAGTGGAGCAAAAGACTCTGGATTTTAGGATGGGGAGTGTGAGCTCCACACTGGGCATGGAGATTACTTTAATTAATTAATTAATTAATTAATTAATAAAAGGAGAGAAAGCTGCATATATGTTTTACTAATTCTAACAGTAAAGACACAGAAATATGGAAGTCTGGCTGTAAGACATCTACCCTATCAACTCCTACCGTTATTATGTACCCCAAAGTAATATAAAGACGGAGAACAATGGAATGTATTTATAAATTAGGAAAAATGGGGAGAAAAGATGCAACTGCTCATAAAAAAAAATCACACAACTAATACATGTTTAATGCATACGTATAATTTGAAAAGACCCACAAATGTTATTACCTTTGGAGGTATATGGACTTTATCATTTAAAATCAGTAAAAAGCACTTTACAACAACTGATGGATAGTATTTTCCAATCTTCTCTCAGGCTGTGGTATATACTAAACCTACCTCACGTGGAACATGGGGTCTCCTGAACTGGTTCATCCACAGCACGTGACAGTCTTTTGGAGCAGTAAATGACAAGACCGTAAATGGGCCTTGAAATGTATCCATTCACCAGCACCAGTGCTACCCAACATTAAGCAAACCCTTCTGAGCCAATCAGTGACAAGGATGGACAAATGGGAATACACAAACATGTTTCAGACCTTAAAGCATAGGCACCAATTACATGGGAATGTTAAATAACAGATACGTTAAGCAATGTTCCAGAACTGTGACTCCAAAACCAGTTTTCTATTCAACTTAATAGAAAAGAGATTTTTGGAGAGCTTGGCTCAGTTGGTGGAGTGTCTGACTCTTGATCTCGGGGTTGTGGATTCAAGCCCCACAATGGGTGTAGAGATTAAAAATAACATCTTTAAAAAAAAAAATAGAAAAACTCTTTTTGAACAAAGGATCTAAGTGTATGATGAGATTTTCCAGATATCAAAGGAAAAATACCACATGTACACAGAGAATTTTTGGTTCCACAGGTCTTTCAGGACAAACCCACATGTGATTTCCGGGGTCATCTGGGGAAGTCAAGAACATCAGGGCACAATTCCGAATTGAGTTCACAGAAGTAACAGATTTCATTGGGTGTTTATGTTCTTACCCGAGCTTCAAATTCTGATGTTTCTTCCACATAACCAAGTCCCCCCTTTTGTAACCTTGTTGCAACTTCAATGAGATCACTACGAAGAAAGTTTAAAAGCTCCTGGTTGCCATCACAGGATTTTAGACCCAAATTTGGCTTCCGGGCCAGATGAATAGAATGAATAATGTCCTGGTACCTAGAAAAGTTGGGGTAGAGGGAAGGGGAAATAAAGGAACATTTCAAAACGGTCTATAAATTTCAATGACTTGAATGGCAGGTCTCATTTCTAGAAGACTTACTCAGACTGTTTTCATCTCTCCTGGGTGTTTCTTCAGACCCACGGTTTCTTGCACAAATTCTCAAATTTTTCTTATTCATTTTAAAAACACCCTTCTTTTATTCTGTATTTGATAATCCCAGTATCTGAAGTGGACTGCTTTACCTGGCTCTCATTCACATTTCCTGGTCTGGGTTTTGTTTTGACCTTTTTACCTTGAGTTTCTTGGATTTCTATCTGTGGAAATTCTTTGAGGCCTGGTTTGAAGCTTACTTCTCCACAAAGAATGTGCACTTGCTCATGTCAGCTGCCAGGAATTGCTACCAACCTGAGATAACTTTAAATCACCTGCCTGGAATTCCTTACAACATAGAAAAAAACATGAAACTGAGCAGAGACCCTACAGAAGGACCTTCAAGTTCACTCTCACACTACAGATTAACCTGCTGAAGTCCCAGCAGCAGACTCTCTTCTCTGTTGGCTTCTTACAACAAAATGAAAACTAAAGCTCAAGGTCATCTCCGTTGAGTTAGACTAAGTTTCCATTTCGTTCATTCCAAGCACTTTTCATATTATTTTCCTCTGAATACAACCTTCACTGTATCCCATGGGTTTTCTTACAAAGGATTTCCCTTTCCTTGCTTTCTAGAATTCCCTTTTATTTTCTTCTTTGATACGTTATCTAGAAATACATTTAACTTTCAGTTAAGATCCTTTGGTTATCTTTAAAGAATTTATTTCTAACTTTATCATAATCTGATCAGAGAATGTATCCTGAAATTACTTTTTTTTTTTAATTTCTTTTTTCAACGTTTATTTATTTTTGGGACAGAGAGAGACAGAGCATGAACGGGGGAAGGGCAGAGAGAGAGAGGGAGACACAGAATCGGAAACAGGCTCCAGGCTCTGAGCCATCAGCCCAGAGCCTGACGTGGGGCTCGAACTCATGCACCGCGAGATCATGACCTGGCTGAAGTCGGACGCTTAACCGACTGCGCCACCCAGGCACCCCCTGAAATTACTTTTTAAAAAAATTTTTTTTAATGTTTATTTTTGAGACAGGGAGAGGGAGAGGGAGAGACAGAACATGAACGGGTAGGGGCACAGAGAGACGGAGACACAGAATCTGAAGCAGCCTCCAGGCTCTGAGCTGTGAGCACAGTGCCCGATGCTGGGCTTGAACTCACAAACTGTGAGATCATGACCTGAGCCAAAGTCAGATGCTTAACCAACTGAGCCACCCAGGCACCCCTTACATCTGTTGAGATTGCTTTTGTGGCTGAGTATATGATTATCTTTTATAAATGTTGATGGATATAACAAAAAACTTCACTTCTCTGTTTCCAGTTGGCCTGGTATCTATCATTTTGTTTTTAAATTCCTTTTTTTATTGAGATAATTGAGTGCACACTCTATATCCTCCATCACTTATTTTCTTGAAAAGAGCATATACATTTTTGTTTTATAAATTTGAACCTCAAATGGTTTGTGATACATTATCCTATCCTTATCCCCTTGGCCACCCAAAGGAAATTCAAATAACCACCACCAAGAGAACAGATAAATTAGATTCACAAAGATTACACAAATTCGCAGAATCATATATAGAAAGGAAAACGATGGGAGTTCAGTTATAAAAATCACGGATGGAACCTGAACTAGTATGATTTTTTAGTATAAGAATGCTAACTAAAAAGCATTACATCTCAAAGACCACATATGCTTGATAGCCTTTAAAAAGTTCAAAATCAGCAAAACAAGATATGTGAGATTTTTTTAATGTTCAACAAAAGAAAAAAGTTTAAGTTTTGTTTTTAATTCCAACTATCAAAACTACTTTACCCAAACAGAAGGAAAGTCACATAACTATATTCCTTTGTGATTCTATGTGTTGACATTTTTCCTTGTCTTTCTTAATTTGCCTGGTCATATCTATATTAAAACAGCATGATTCAGAATGCAATTTTAATTAATCTCCACATTAACTACGAGACTAAAACTAGTATACTGTACCCACCATCACTCACAAAAGTCTGGAGAACTTGCAACGTACTGAATGGTATTTTCCTTCTCTCTTCAACCAAACCTAAATTAAACCATGAAAGTGTGCACTTGATACTAAAGGCAGCCTTAAGCCAAAACTTTGCCCTGTCTTTGACAGGAACAACGGCTAGAGCAGGACGGACACTAGCAAATCTCAGATGTAGACAGTTTTTGTTTTGAGGGGCTTTTTAAGACAGAATTCACATTAACATTAAACTCACCATTGTAAAGCATACACTTCAGTGGCTTTTATGTTGTGGAACCATCAAAACTACCTAATTCCGATACTTCCATCACCTCATGAAGAAATCCCACACCTGTGAGCAGTCACTCCCAATTCTCCCCGTCCCCCACCCACTGGAAAGCACCTGTATATTTTCTGTCTCTATGGAGTTGTCTATTCTGAAAGTCTTACACAAATGGAATCCTAAAACATGTGTCTGTTTACCTAGCTTCTTTGACTCCACCGTTTCAGCCACGTTGTAGCATGTACCAGTACTTTCTTTTGTCACTCAATTTACGGCGATGCTACATTTTGTTCATCCGTCAGCTGAAGGACATTTAGGTTGTTTGCATTTTTTGGCTATTTTCAATACTGACAGAATACTTCCGAATGCCAACTGATGTGGCACTGACCTTGCAAAGATGCCTAACCACAATGAGGACCTCAGCTCGCTGCACGGCACACACTAATCAACAAATAACCCTGCCACCCTGTACATACGTTAAAGTTTAAAAGCAGACTTTTCCAAATAAGCAGGAGTCAAGAAAATACCAAGCAACAAGGACATTAAAGGGTTACAGACACTTTTAAAAAATGTATTTTAACAGCTTTTATGAATAAACAAACAAAGATCCCCTAAGATATTTAAATGCTGAAGAGAAGCCGTGAGGAGCAAGATGAAAGTCCTTACCTCTTCTCCAGTCTCTCTTTAAGTTGACTTTCTCTTATTCCCTGAGGGTGAAGGCAGTTTAGCAACTCATCCAGTTCCTTCTGACTATCACATAAAAACCTGCAAGGAGCAAAACAGACCTAGTGACTCTGAAAAACAATCAAATACTAAGAAAGAGATCTACAGAGACCTAGGGTTGTTGGTGGGAGTTGGGAGAGAATTCCAAACTTGCTTACAAGTAGAATAATTTACTATTTCCATGAAGTGTAATGTTAAGTTTACCCTAGAATATTGAAGCCAATGTTTCCTACTAAAATAGACAAATTTTATAAAGTTAATAAGCACAGTTGTCACACACCTTCAAAAGAGTAAACTTATATACAAAACTAAAAGATAAAAGGTCATTAAACCAAAAGGTGGATCAGAGGTGGAACAGTTAATGCAATCACAAAGTGAAAGGGACCCTCTCAAAACCTAGCTCCCTGCCTGAAAGAGAACTGACACAAAAGATTATTACTATGTATACAATATTTTCTTCTTTAATTAATAAAGATGAAAATCCTAAATCTATTCCCAGAATTAAAAGCACTGCCAACGTAACGTAAGATCTATTATAGAACATACACAGTTACTTTATAAGGGGGAAATAAAATTCCAAAGCTTAGAAAAAATATATTATCAAAAAAAAAAAGTGTGCTTTTAAAGCAATGAGTTTACATATTCAAGAAATCAAAGTCATACAAAATGATCTTAATAATCACTGGTATCACTATATTAAATATTTTCCTTCTTTTTCTTAATTTATTATCTTGGGAGAGAGTGTGAACATGTGCACACAGGCGTGTGATCAGGGAAGGAGCAGAGAAGGAGGGAGAAAGAATCCCAAGCAGGCTCCACACTGTCAGTGCAGAGCGTGACGCAGGGCCTGATCTCACCAATCGAACTGTGAGATCATGACCTGAGCCAAAATCAAGTCAGAAGCTCAACCAACTGAGCCACCTAGGTGTCCCTAAAATATTTTAACGTGAAAAAAGAAAAAAATAGAGCAACCAGATAAATGCTCACATTACCATAGATTCTGTCCTTGTTTGGGTATGGTGGTCTCCACAGCAACTTCTGCTGATGGGCCAGATTGTACGTTCATGCTTACGTTTTTGCCTAGGTTTGCTTTCTTACCTAAAAAAAATTAAAACATTTGGTTGAATATAGTAAATACCCAACTCCTACTTTCAAACCTCAGTGGGACACAGTGTCAAAGCCAACAACTAATAACACAGATGCTGCATATTGAATATAGCCAATGTACAGCAGGTGCTAGTTTCTCTTAAACATCTTATGTACAGCGCATCATCTGAGATAATTACTCTCTATGCAGCTGAACAGCTGCAGAGTCCAAGGTTCAGAGTGTGGCAACTTAGAATGGAATGGGAGCACTGAGTAACTATCAAACAATTTACTTCTTGTGCATCTGTAGTGAAGTAGAGACAACTGAAACATATAAAACCATAAACTTACCCCTGGAGGCTTCAAATGTCAAACATGATTAACTTTTTTGTAAACCAGCTCCTATCTACCATTAGGACATGAATACAGACAGATCTTAAGCCAATGTGAAGCCTGTACTAATACTCTCATGGCTCCTGTCCCTTGCTCCCATTCTGCCCTCTTTACCCTGCGGGCACTTTCCCTGCAATAGAACACATGACCCTGTAGTCTTGAGTCAAGTGACTCTGAAGTGACCTTGCCATGCCTGAATGAGGGAACATGAAGCAACAACATCCGCCAGGATGCGCTGGAAGTGAAGGGACTGATGTCCATCCTCTCTTGAGAGCTAGAACTACGGAAACCTGATTTCTAAAGCCATTAAGCTTTTGAACATCATAAAATCAGTCTCTCCTCCTGCTGGAAACTCTCCCCCAGATCTGAAGATCCGGACTTCACATTTACTGCTCTCAAATACAACTGCCCTCATGTGGGTATTTACAAAGTTTACTAAAACTAGATATTTCTACTAAGTACTACAATCTAACACTTAATACAATGCACAATATGAAAATACCTGTGAAACTTTGAGCTATATATTAATTTCTTTAACAATTTTGAGTTTTAAGTTTGGGTTAAGAGTTTCTCTAAAATGAAGGAAAACTGCATTTTACAAAAATCTCTCCAAGAAATATAATGATCTAATATTTGAGAAGTAATTTGCATTAGGTCGTAGAAAGCAGAGCTAGAAGGAAGCTTGCATATCATTTAACCCAGGGGTTCTCAATTGGGAGCCAGGCTGCCTCCCAGGAGCCATGTGGCAATGTCTAGGGACATATTTGGCTGTCACTATTGCATCTAGTCCACTGAGGCCAGGGATGCTGCTAAATATCCTACAATACACAGGAATGACCTGACCCCCAACTACAAAGAATTATCTCACCCAAAATGTCAGTAAGGTTGAGAAATCCTGACTTAACCTCACCATTTGGTTTTTTCATTAAAAATTTTTTCTTTTAATTTCTTTCTTGAAATATTATACATATTATATATGTAAATGTTGTTATATATAATATATATTCAATATATACCTCAAGAAAAAAAGTGCCCCTCTGTATTTATTTTACAAACTGAATAGACCCGTGTAACTAGAACCCAGATCAAGAAAAAGAACATCAGTATCCCTTTATGACCCTTTCTCCGTCACTTATTTTTAGTTATTTGCTGTTTCCCCTCACTTGAATTTTAGTTAAATAACATTCAGGACCTTATCTGTCGTGTTTGCTATCTTGTAGCAAAACATGAAAAACTGGTTGGCACACACAAGATGCTCTACAAATACTGAATAAGTAAGTTTTGGAAGATGTGTAACTGCCTTCTTAGCCCCTTCACCTCAATTCCAGCCATTAAGGTACCTACAAAGAGACTTTTAAGGAACAAAGTTTGAAGACTACTTGTATAAAATCTAATACCCAAATATCCTAATATTCAAGCTCTTTTCAAACTATACCTGGAACAAAATTGGTAATCAAATGTTAGTTTCCTTCCTTCTTCCGTGCATTTCACATTCTCCCATCCCACTCAAATACATCTACCTAAGAAGACAATAAAGAATTCTTTCAAATGCAAAAAATGACAGAGAAAAGACAGTCCTTATCAATGACCCTACTCAAGCAGGGTAAAAGAAGTGGTAGATATATACATACTTCGGGGATAGTAATCCTCATCAGGAGAGTCCGCACGGTCTTTGCGGTGATTGAATCGGTAGTCGATGCTGTCATGTACCCAGCCTTTTTCAATGAACAATCCTGGAACTTCATCTGAGAAGAGCCAGTATCTATAAATCACAACCATATATTAGTAAGACAATGACAGATTATGAGCATGACTGTTAGTGGAGATGATCACACAATATCACTGAAAATTCAGATAGATACAAATGATAAAGTAAGGCACAGAATACCAACATTTTTGAAATTTGAGATTCACAGCTGTAATTTTTATAACTTCTAATATTTCTGTTTAGGTTCCACACAATGTACACATGCAAAATGTATCGCTATTTTTAATAAACTCTATTTGAATTACATTTCGCAAATCACAATAATTTAAGTTTCATATTTGTAGTATCTTCAAGAACAGGGTCATGTCTTACTTAACTTTGTAACTAGCATGTGGCACAGAAAATATTCAATAAATGTGTGAAGAGCAATAGTTTCTGAAATCCATAAATAGGGAAGCCTCTCTATTCTTGGTACTTTAGGCAGTTTCATAACTAGGAACAATATAACAGCTCTAGAAGATAACAAAAATTAAGTTTAGTAACTTACCTGTTATGGTTTCGATCTGTACCAATAGGAGTCCTGCGCATGACCAGCTTTGCCTTGGCAATTCCTTCCTGGAAAGCCTTCTCAGCAGCTGCTTTGTGCTTTCGTATTCGTTCTTCTTCAGCTTCACGTTCTAGTTTCACTGTTACAGATAAAAGAATCAACTAGATTTTTTTCCCTAATAAATTCTATTCTTACAAATTAAGTAGAACACAGAGTAGAAAGTACAAAGTCGATTTTCTGTCAAACCTTATTTGTTTCCTCCTCCTGATTCTGATCTGTTATAAGAAATGATGTGTTATAAGTGGTTGCTCTATGTCCTTTGAATTCTGATGATACCGCAACCATCGACTCAATGCAAAATCTTTTCTCTTCAAAATGTAACTTCTTACTAATTTTAATAATAAAATTAGATTAATTCTATTAATAATTTAAAATGGAACATTAAAACAGTCCCTAAAGGGAATTAACTGATCCTCAAAATTATGAGAATCAATAAAACCAGAATAGTTATTTTGAAAACATATTTTGATACTGAGGAAGCTGATTATTATTCAGCTTATTAGCCTTGGTGACAAGCAAAAAGAACTGAGAAATCAAGGGCGGGCAGGCAAGCACTTGTGGATAATAATCATCACTGCATACTGAATACCATTCGGGGGTTGGTTATTCAGCAAGTTACTACTGTTACAGATGAAAAAAAGAAGTTTTACTCAACTTATTCCCGATCATTCATCCACCCAGAAATTTCTCTCAACAACAAAAGCAGCTCAGTAATCTTGTCTTTTCAGTTTTTCTATAACTGTCACAAATTTTGAAACAGTAAGTATACAGTGCTGCTATTTACAAGGCCAGAATTTATAACACTGATCTTCTAATAATGACAGACTCTACAGTATGATAAGAATCTGGAAAACACATCAATCCACAGATGTTACTTTAAACAAGACAAATCTCAGTTATTTAAAACCAACATGATACTTGTTACCTTTAACAAAGTTTGCTCTCCTGAATGGAACTATGTTTGCAACAAGGATTACAGTAAACGTAAGTACAAAGGTAATGATGAAAACAGTAATGGCTTCATCACAATACAAGTTCTTTCTCCTACGGCCACAAATAAACAAAAAACTCAGGGCAAGTCATAAAAAGAAGACCAAATTTAGTTTCAGAGGCTATAGAACTGAAGGAGACACTGAAAGACCTGAATTCTAATTCAAGTACTGGCCTTGGCAAAATATTAACAGTTTCTGTCCCTTATTTCTCTACATCAATTAAGAGTGCCATAAATAAATAAATAAATAAACAAACAAACAAACAAATAAATAAATATCAACCGCCTTTCCTCTGTCCTGTGTTAAGATAAATATAACACACAGAAAGAAATACTTCAAAAACCCAAGAAGAGGGGCGCCTGGGTGGCGCTTTAAGCATCCGATTTTTTTTTTAATGCTTATTTTTGAGAGAGAGAGAGAGAGAGAGAGAGAGAGAATGTGAATGAGGGAGGGGCAGAGAGAGGGAGACACAGAATCTGAAGCAGGCTCCAGGCTCTGAGCTGTCAGCACAGAGCGTGACTTGGGGCTTGAAATCGTGGACCATGAGCTCATGACCTCAGCCAAAGTCGGGACACTTAACCTACTGAGCCACCCAGGTACCTCATGACTATTGATTTTAGCTCAGATCATTATCTCATGGTTGGTGAGTTCCAGCCCAGCATTGGGCTCCATGCTGACAGTGCTGAGCCTGCTTGGGATTCTCCTTCCCTCTCTCTCTGCCCCTCCCTCAATTGCCCAGGCTCTACCTCTCTCAAAATAAATAAACTGAAAAAAAGAGGGGGGTGCGTGGGTAGCTCAGTCAGTTAAGCATCCAACTTCAGCTCAGGTCATGATCTCATGGTTCATTAGTTCGAGCTCCATGTTGGGCTCTGTGCTGACAGCTCAGAGCCTGGAGCCTGGTTTAGATTCTGTGTCTCCCTCTTTCTCTGTCCCTCCCCTGCTCACACTCTGTCTCTCTCAAAAATTAAGTAAACATGTTTTTTTAACTTAAAAAACCATTAAAAAGAAAACTCAAGAAGAAATCATTACATTTCTGGTGAAACACAGCTAAAGTGTGATTACATACATACATATATATATACACACACACACGTATACATACACGTATATAATAGTTATATATACACAATTATTACATACATGATATACACAATGACTATATATAACTTTAAAACTGGAAAGTACACACATATAAATGCAATGTGTATATATATACGTGTGTATATATATATATACACACACACACACATATATGTGCGTGTGTATATATATGTAAAAACATTCCAGCGGCCTTACTTAGTATAACCTAAAACCTGTTTTTGGTTTTTTTTTAGGTTTTATTTATTTACTTATTTTGACAGAGCACAAGCAGAGGAAAGGCAGAGAGAAAGGAAGAATCCCAAGCAGAATCTGTGCTGCCAGCACAGAGCCCAATGTGGGGCTCAAACTCACAAAATGTGAGATCATGACCTGAGCTGAAATCAACAATCAGATGCTTAACCGACTGAGCCAGTCAGGAGCCCTTAAAATCTGTTTTAAAAGAAGTATTACATATACATGAAAGAACTACTGAAGTTATTTCTACATATCTGTCTAATTCTTGGTATCCAACTTTGACAAATAAATGGTTTTTACCATCTTCATTTCACAAGCTGGAAACTTTCCTAAGGTTGGATACTGTAACAGCGATCAAAATAGCTTAAAAATCAAAAAAAACCAATAAACATAGCAGGTTTACTGTGGGTAACAGCAACTATGAAACTTATTTTGTGTACATCATAAGACTGAGCAAATAAGTACACACTGATATTGATGGATACACTAAGGTTCTCATGATATTATAAGAAGGGAGATACAAATACAGAATGAGGGATGGCAAACCGGAACCGTTGGGTGTCAAAATTTAGGAATAAATTTAACAAAGTACAAAATGTATACTTTGAAAACTACAAAATATTTGTTGAAAGAAAGTAATGATCTAAATAAAGAAAACATCTGATGTTCATGGATCGGAAGACAAAATATCATTAAGAGAGCAATACTCAAAACTGACCTATCTACAGGGACCTATCTACAGTCAGTTGAGCGTCAGGCTTCAGCTCAGGTCACGATCTCACAGTTCAGGAGTTTGTGTCCTGCACTGGGCTCGCTGCTGTCAGTGCAGAGCCTGCTTCAATCCTCTGCACGCCCCCCCCGCCCCCCCCCCCCGCCCCGCTCCTTCCCTGCTTGTATTCTCTCTCAAAAATAAAACTTTTAAAAATTTGTTTTTTTAATGTTTATTTATTTCTGAGAGAGAGACAGAGCATGAGTGGGGGAGGGGCAGAGAGAGAGGGAGACACAGAATCCGAAGCAGGCTCCAGGCTCTGAGCTGTCAGCCCAGGGCCCGATGCAGGGCTCGAACTCACAAACCGCGAGATCATGACCTGACCCGAAGTCGGTCACTCAACCGACTGAGCCACCCAGGCACCCCAGAAAGAAAACATTTTTTAAAAAAAGGAACTGATAAGGGCGCCTGGGTGGCTCGGTTGGTTGAGCGACTTCGGCTCAGGTCATGATCTCGCGGTTTTTGAGTTCGAGCCCCGCATCGGGCCCTGTGCTGACAGCTCGGAGCCTGGAGCCTGCTTCCGATTCTGTGTCTCCTTCTCTCTCTGCCCCTTCCCCACTTGTGCTTGGTCTCTCTCTCAAAAATAAATGTAAAAAAAAATTTTTTTTTAAAGGAAGTGATCTACAGATTCAACACAATCTCTATCAGAATCCTAGCTGCTTTCTTTGCAGAAATTAACTGATTCTAAAACCACTGTGGAATTATAAGGGACCCAGAACATATAAAACTATCTTGAAAAAGAACAAGTTAGAAAATTCACACTTCTCCAATTCCGAACTTATTACGAAGCAACAAGAATCTAGACACCGTGGTACTGGAGCTAAGGACAGACAGATCAATACAACAGAACTGAGAGTCCGGAAATAAAAACAACATGTCTATAGTCAAATGACGTGTTTTTTTTTTTAAGTTTATTCATTTATTTTGAGAGAGCACAAGCGAGAGCAAAAGTGAGGGAGGGCAGAGAGAATTAGAATCCCAAGCAGGCTCCACACTGTCAGCACAGAGCCAATGCGGAGCTTGAACTCACAAATAGTGAGATCATGAACTGAGCCAAAATCGAGTTGGATGCTGTAGCCAACTGAACCACCAAGGTGCTCCACAGTCAAATGATTTTTGACAAGGGTGTCAAAATCATTCAGTGGGGAAAGAGCAGTCATTTGAATAAATGATATTACAGCCACATGCAAAAGAATAAGGTTGGGTCCCTACCCTCATACCATATACAAAAACTAACTCAGAATGAACCAAAGACCTAAATGTAAGAGTTAAAGACCTTGGATTTGGCAACAGATTCTTAGATATGGCACTAAAACTAAGAACAACCAAAGAAAAAATAGATAAATTGGACTTTCAAACTTAAAATTTGGGCTTCAAAGGATATTATCAAGAAAGTAAAAAGACAACACAAAAGCTGGGTGAAAGTATCTGCAGATCATAGATCTGATAAGGGATTTATATCTAGAAAATATAAAGATCTCTTACAATTTAATAATAAAAAGACAACCCAATTTGAAAATGGACAAAAGATTGGAATATTCCTGCAAAGAAACACAAATGACCAAGAGGCACATATGGAGATGCCTGATATCATTAGTCATCAAGGAAACGCATATCAAAACCACAGTGACATACTAATTCACAACCACGAGAATCAAGGAGTCATTTAATAACAAGTGTTGTTGATGCAGAAAAATTAGAATTCTCGTATACTACAGGTACATCGGTAAGTAAAATTGTGCAGCCACTTTGGAAAATGTCTAGCAGTTCCCCCAAACAGTTGAGGATAGCGAACATATGACCCAGCAATTCAATTCTGGTATATACCTAAGAGAAACAACAACATCCACACAAGAATTTATATACCAATGCTTATAGCAGTCTTCATAGTAGCCAAAAGGTGGAAACAAATCAAACATCCATCAACTAATGAATGGATAAACAAAATGTGGTATATCCAAACAATGGAGTATCATTCAGCCATAAAAGAAATGAAAACTGATAACTACCACAACATGGATGAACCTTGACAACATTATGCTGAGTGAAAGAAACCAGACATAAAAGACCATGCATTCATTATAGGATTTCATTTATATATGTCAGAAAAGGCAAGTCTGGATGGACAGGGTGATGACAGCTAAAGAGTATAGGGTTTCTTTCTGAGATGAGTATGTTCTAAAATTATGATGAGGGGCGCCTGGGTGGCAGAGTCGGTTAAGCGTCCGACTTCAGCCAGGTCACGATCTCGCGATCCGTGAGTTCGAGCCCCGCGTCAGGCTCTGGGCTGATGGCTCAGAGCCTGGAGCCTGTTTCTGATTCTGTGTCTCCCTCTCTCTCTGCCCCTCCCCCATTCATGCTCTGTCTCTCTCTGTCCCAAAAATAAATAAACGTTAAAAAAAAAAAAATTTTTTTAAAAATTATGATGAAAGTTACACATATAAGGGGGAGGGGGTGCCAGGGTGGTTCAGTTGGTTAAGTGTCCGACTCTTGGTTTCAGCTCAGGTCATGATCTCAGTTTGTGAGTTTCAGCCCCACGTCGGGCTCTGTGCTGACAATGCAGAGACTGTTTGGGATTCTCTCTCTCCTCCTCTCTCTGACCCTCCCCTACTCGCACTCTCTCTCTCTCAAGATAAACTTTCAAGTTTATTAAAAAAACACTCAGGACGCCTGGGTGGCTCAGTCGGTTAAACATCCGACTCAGCTCAGGTCATGATCTCGTGGTTCAGGAGTTCGAGCCCCATGTCCGGCTCTGTGCTGACAGCTCAAAGCCTGGTGCCTGCTTCAGATTCTGTGTCCCCTCTCTCTCTGCCCCTACCCCTCCCCTGCTGGCAATCTGTATCTTTCTCAAAAATAAAAGAAAACATTAATAAAAAAATTTAAGTAACACATTAAAAAAACAACTATGAGTTATTCACTTAATAGACAAGTTGTATGGTATGTGAACTATTTAATAAAGCTGTTTACAAAAATGTTCAAGTGTGCCTGGGTGGCTCAGTCGGCTTAGCATCTGACTTTGGCTCAGGTCATGATTTCATGGTTCGTGAGTTCAAGCCCCACAATGGGCTCACTGCTGTCGGTGCAGAGCCTGCTTCAGTTCCTCTGTTTCCCGCCCCCCTCTACCCCACCCCTGCTCACAAGCATGGGTGCTCTCTCTCTCTCTCTCAAAATACTGAACATTAAAAAAAATGTTCAGGTTTGACAGAGTTATCAAAGTCCCAAATTTTTACATTCTTAAACCTTAACAAGGGAAAGATTAATACCTGAGTTGGCAACTGTGCTGAGGGCTTCAAAGACCCTGCCATTCAATTGTTGTAACAATCTTAACAAGCATGTTAAGGGAACTGAGGCATGAATAAGTAACTTGCCCAAAAGAATACAGCTAAGTCAGAGGTAAGGTCTGACACCAGGCCAGCGATTCCCAAATTATAGGTTATTTCCACTATGGCCATTTGTGATTTTGGTCCTTTACTAAATCCAGAAAAGATGCCAGTGTCACATTAATCTCAAACCATCCCTCACTGCAGAATGCCAGGCTGAACACGCCTGCCAGAATACTGCCTAAGTGGGGTCTGGGTTACTGCATACAGAAATAACCGAACAACTGTGACAAAGAGAGACTACCCTGGCAATTTCCTTCCTTCTACTACCTTCTAAAGGGTTTCCCTTCTGCTCCCAACACAAGGCTTTCTTTACCTTTCATTTCTCTCTCCTGGATCTCCCGCTCCTTCTTAGCCTGGATGGCGAGCAGCCGCCTGCTCTTCACCGCGCTAATCATGTCTTCAGCTCCCACATCTACCTGGGGTTCAAACTTCACCACCTCTTTTTTCCTATCAGTTTTGCCCAGCCCATTCTCCTCTTTTCCATTTTCCTTGTTTCTGGCTTCCATTTCTTTCCTTTTCTGTTTCTCTGCTCTCTTCTTATCATTCTCTTCCTTCAGTACAGCAAGCCGCTCTTTCCACAACTCTGCAGACATCTGCTGTCTGGTTTCCATGTGGTCTTGCACCGAGTACGTCATGAGGATGCGGTGGCAGAGGGCCGTCAAGATCTGGAGCTTCTCTTCTGACGTCAGTTCAAAAAACTCCGAGGTCTCCAGCTTCTCTAGGAACTCATCTTGTACTTCATTATCCTCAAATGGTGCTGAATCTTTATTGTCGTCCGTGTCTGAGCCCTCGCTTTCTTCCTGAACGTCAGATTTGCGCAAGCAGAGCCGCACCAGCTCCGAGACAGAATGTAGGGTCAGAGGGATTTCTGACAGCTTCATTCCCAATTCGCCATAGTCTTCTGCTATTTCATCTTGCAATAAGGTCTGTAAGAGGATGACCAACACTCTATTCAGATATAAAAAGCCACCTTTTTCTGCACTCAAGGCTTCCATGAGGGACACAGCAGTAATAGGATACTGAGCATCTGGTAAGAGTAGCCCAGAGTAACAGCTCAAGAACTCCACCACCATGGCCACGTCCCCAAACAGTGTGTTGGGCAGCCCTTCGGGGGTATCCACCAACCTAAACGCCGGAAGGCTTTTGCCAGTTAACTCTTGGTCCTCGTACCTCTTCTGCTTTTCCAGTTTCTCAAGCATTTCTTTCTCTCTCCTCTCCTTGGCTTTCTCCTTCAACTTTTCTTTCAGCTCCTCTCGTTTCTTTTTCAAATATTCTTTGCGCTGCTCTTCAGACATAGAGGCCCACCGCTTTTTATGTTCTAGAAGCTCAAAGCGTTTTTGAACAATACTTCGCAGCTCTTCTGGGAGACGAGCTCTATCTTCGCTGGAGAGCAGACGAGCTGTTTTGGAGATAACACAGGACAGGGCGCTCTTCTTGTCCTCCCTGTCTTTGTTTTCTTTGTAGTAGGCAATAAGGTGTAGGGCAGCAGGAGGCAGATGTTTGTGGGGTTTACTAGAAGACCTGGGTGTACCCCCAGAATTCCGTGGGGCTCGGGTCATCTTCTGAGTGCCCTTGGCCATATCCAACAAAGTCATCTGCTTCATTTTGGTTTTAGGAGTCTTCAAGCCCTTTTTAGGAGATTTGGAATTACCTGTGGATTTCTGTCCATTAAGGATGCCTTTGCTTCTACCCTTCACTTTCAAAGGTTTGTCACTATGCTTCCCTGATTTCTTGGCAGGTGGGCCTTTCTTAGGAATGTGAAAGTTGGCGTGTAGCTTGTTGGGTGACATCATCTTCATCACTTCTTCCAGATGTTCTTCTGGAGACTTGGAATTCTTTGAGTTCTTCACTTTGAGTGGTGAGCCATTCAAGGATTTCTTCAAATGTACGTGACACCATAACTTGGGATTTAGGGGTGAACTCAGAGAAGAGTTGTCGGTCTTGGATTTTTTTGAAGGCTTCCTATCTGGGGATCCAGTATTCTTCCTCTTAGTAGAAGGGTTGAGAGTCATGTACTAGAATTTAAGAACAGGAGCAAAATTAATTTTAAAAACTAATTTAAAGAAGCAACACTTAAGCATCATAAAGGCCCTCTTCCCCAGCTATCCAGGTAAAGATACATATTCATTTCTGTTCAAAGACACCATGTCCCTAAACAAAGACATGAATGTTAGTTGATGTTTTGGCCCTATCAATACAAAACTGATAGCCAGACTTAAAAATCTATACTCTTAAAATTAAACATTTTTGCTATGTAACTATATGTGTTCTGTTTATATATGGTGCTAGCAATTCTTAGATATTTTAATGACATCTGTGAGCCCTTTCCCCAGAAGCAACATATGATAATTCTGCATTCTATTTCAGAATCCATCTGTAGATCCCAGACTGAGGATACCTGATTTAGAAAATGGCAACATCTAAAGAGTTAATAAAGTATTACTCTGGATTTCTTATCATTTAAACCTCTGTTCCCACTAGGAACATTCTATGCTTTTAAGTAGAAAAATTTAAGTATTTTTGTCTAAATGCAGAAGCATATTTTCTTACTTACAATACCACAACAAAAATCATTGCTCATAAACAGGGAGCCCTCCCGCCCTGGTTCCTCAAACTCCCCTTTGTCCTGTCGCCACACATCGAGAACTCATTCCCGTGAATACATTACTAACTATAAGCCCTCTATATTCTCAACCTCATACAATCCCCTCATGTCCTTGAAATTCACTCCCTCTAGTAGCCCAACTCTGCAATCCTTTAATCCCTGCCAGGACCTTAAATCCATTAGTTCTACCAAACTTTCTGCACACTCGCTTCCTTGTTCTTCTTACCCACATTAAATTCCGGTCAGTTGCTATAATCAATCTTGCATGAACCTCTAGTTCCCTGGCCTCTCCTGCTCTACTACACCTAGTTCCCTGGCCCATACATGTTCAGCTTACACAGGCATGGAATTAAAGATACAAACGCAGTGTGTGGTCTCACTTTAAATTCAGAACCAGGTACCTCAAATGCATCCTGAATACCACCCTTAATATATTCCTTATCGATTTAACATATTCCTTTAGTCCATTCACTTCCCTCTCCCCTGGACACATATCTATCTCCTATCTCCTCAAACCACCATATCCCCTTCATAGAGAATTAGTTAATAGGTTAGAACCCAGTCAACTTGTCATAATACCATGGTTTCTGTTTAACAGTGGATTTAAAAAAAAAAAAAAAAAACTGTGGATTTTCAAACTTAAATTTTTTTTTTTAACATTTATTCATTTTTGAGAGTGAGAGAGACCGAGCATGAGCGGGGGAGGGGCAAACAGAGAGGGAGACACAGAATCCGAAGCAGGCTCCAGGCTCTGAGCTGTCAGCACAGAGCCTGAGTGGGGCCCAAACTCACGAACCGTGAAATCATGACCTGAGCTGCAGTCGGACGCTTAACCGACTGAGCCACCCAGACGCCCTGATTTTCAAACTTTAAAGAATGTAATTACAAAGAAAAAAGCTTGGCAGCTAAACCGTAAACTAAATGAAATAATAACCAACCAAAGTAAAAGTAGAGCCAATTTCAAAAAAATTCTAGTGACTAGGAGAAAGATTAGAAAACCTTTAGAATATTCAATTTCTGTTACCAAAAGCAACTAAGCACAGAGGGCACTCAGAGACCTGAGCCTAACTCAAAGTTTGAGTGGGAAGGACGAACTTGACAGAAGCTGCATATAGACAGCAGCCTGGAGGCAGCTGGTTAAGACAGGCCCACAGGAGAGGAGACTGCAGGTGAGGAAGCAGCTAAACGCTATGGAACATGAAATGATGAGCTCCTTTAAAAAGGCAAGAAGGAAGTGCTACGAGGAGTACACCCCAGAGATGATAGGAAAGAACACCCATGCTCTTGTCAGGAGTAAACAGGTACGGTAAAATTTAATAAGCTGTACTGCAACACCAGGTAAGATTTAAACATTATGGATCTAATCACCAGAGAAACAAACTCACAGAACCAAGGCAGCACAAGTAGGAGAAATATGGTCTGCAATGAATGAGTGGACTACACCTAACATCCTCCTTTTGATTAAGTCCCCAGCTTCAAGGATTTTATTTTTTTAAGTAATCTCTACACCCAACATGGGTTTAAACTCACAACCCCAAGATCAAAAGTCGCACACTCCACCAACTGAGCCAGCCAGGCGCCCCAAGTCTCCAACTTTTGCCTTTTACGGACAACAGGCAATTACAGATTATTGTTCCTCTAGCGGGCTGTTTTTGTTGCCTGACTAAAACTGTAAGTTTTGTTCCCCAATTATCATCCTCCATATCAGCTGACAAAGAGGCTTCATAGTTTATAGAACATAAACAATATCTATCTGTAACTCAGGGGATATTTTCTCCAGAAGCAGAATTTCCCAGTCTTAGTTCCCCAGAACTAGATTTCAAAATGTTAACAAGAGTGAGCAAAGATAGGGGCGCCTGGGTGGCGCAGTCGGTTAAGCGTCCGACTTCAGCCAGGTCACGATCTCACCGTCTGTGAGTTCGAGCCCCGCGTCGGGCTCTGGGCTGATGGCTCAGAGCCTGGAGCCTGTTTCTGATTCTGTGTCTCCCTCTCTCTCTGCCCCTCCCCCGTTCATGCTCTGTCTCTCTCTGTCCCAAAAATAAATAAACGTTGGAAAAAAAAAAAAAAATTAAAAAAAAAAAAAAAAAAAGAGTGAGCAAAGATAGCTTATGTGAGACTCCACTCTCCGCTTGGACAGTAATAGTACCAATACTCCAAAGACCACCCTACAAATCATAGACTAAGGCCCAAAACTACTCTGGCAGGAACTAAAGACAAATGTGTTAACTAAAGACAAGTTAGCCATCCTCTTCAACCAGCTTTGGAAAATCTTCAGAGTATAGACATAACAGATGGATACTTTTTCTAATGCTCAGGATAACAGGCTATATTTAAAGTCATTCTAAAATGAAATTTATCACTAAAAAGGAGACTAGCGTGAGACTATGTTTCATTTTTACCATTTCAAATAGGTATCATTTAATAGGGCCTATTATAATTTGGCCACTTCTTAATTTACTGATTACTTTTCTATTTAAAAAGTCACTCAAATTTTCATAAGGTTCTTTAAATTTCTTCTATTTAGAAGCATTATACTATGCAGAATTGATGTAAGAGCTGGGATGGCTTAGCCATGAGAGGGTCCAGCAACCCATTTATTTTTATTTGTAAGGTGTGTTTTTTGGCCAAATCACACCATATAATTTTTTTTCTTAAAAATGAAAGAAATTAACTCACCCAACCCCCTCCCAACAGGCCGGCTCCCCGCGTGAGCAGTCCTTCAGTAACTGGATCATCTCAGCATAGGGCATGCTGGGCAGTCACAGCCACATGGGAGCCGGCATGGCTGGACTCAGGGGGATCTGAAAAAGTATAAAACCACTTATGTGCTAAGGGTCTCCCTACCCCCCATTCAGCATAAGTAATCTATCGGAATAGTGCACAGAGAGGGAGAAAAGAATGGACACCCAGAATAGCAGAATTATAGGTTTTAGGCAAGGCCCTTTCTAAGTGCTAAACAGGAACGAAATACTAATGAATGTCTCACAATGTGAAAGCCTTTAAGAAAAAGTGTATACAATTCTATACCTGCTCCCTGTCAAGTGAAACAAACCACCACCCCAAATAAGAAAATCTATTAAATAAGATAAAAATGAAGAAACTTTATTTATAGCAGCTCACTCAGATGCTAAATTTAACTTGATAGTAAGTGGCCAAGAGCCCTGCACTGGAAAACTCCAGCAATCTGTATTCTAACATTTACTTCTCTCTACATTCACCCCAGGAGCTGTGGTAGGAGTTTCAAGGTAACACTCACACAATGGGTTCGCCTCAATCTCTAGATGTCTTTATCAGCAAATGTGCAAAATAGGTTACCATAAAATAGTCTTAAGTACTTCTAAAGTTAACTTATTTTTAAAGTGCTCGGGGGCGCCTGGGTGGCTCAGTCAGTTGAGCGTCTGACTTTGGCTCAGGTCATGATCTCACGGTTCATGAGTTCGAGCCCCGCGTCAGGCTCTGTGTTGACAGCTCAGAGCCTGGAGCCTGCTTCCGATTCTGTGTCTCCCTCTGTCTCTGCCCCTCCCCTGCTCATGATTTGTCTCTCTCTGTCTCTCAAAAATAAACATTAAAAAAAATAATAATAATAAAAAAATAAAGTGCTTCTGCTCTAGTCTCTAACTCAAACAGAAAATTCCAAAGGCAAACTTAAAGAAAAACATCAAAACCCTGAACATTTACTTGAAACATTAATGAGGAGAGATAAGAAACATCTTTAAAAATATGTAATGTCATTAAGTAATGAGACAAAATTAAATTACATCAGGTGCCTTTTGATATAATTCACTCTAAGAGGCACACAACATCAATTCTGTGGTATCTCTACCAAAAACCCATAACCTGAATGTAATTATATGGAAATAACCCTGAATTGAAAAGCATCATATAAAAATAACTGGCCTGTATCCTTATAAAACATCAAAAGTTTCTGAAAGACAAAGAAAAGCTGAGAGACTTCTTCAGATCAGAGGAGACCTCAGTCTCCTAACAAGTCACAAAACAAGGAAACATAATACATGATACTACACTGGAGCCTGTGAAAACAAAAACAAAATTTAGCTAAAAAGACAATATTGGGACAAATTTCAAAACATGCGTAAGAACTGCAGATAACAGTATTGTTTCAATGCTAATTTCCTGATTTTGATACCTGTACTATACTTATGTTAGAAAATAGCCTTGTCAGGGCACCTGGGTGGTTCAGTCAGTTAAAAGTCCAACTTCAGCTCAGGTCATGATCTCACAGTTGGTGAGTTTGAGCCCCGCATCGGGCTCCGTGCTGACAGCTCAGAGCCTGGAGCCTGCTTTGGATTCTGTGTCTCCCTCTCTCACTCTCTCCCCCTCCCTTCCCCTCTCTAAAATAAATAGATAGATAGATAGATAGATAGATAGATAGATAGATAGATAGATAGATAGATAAATGTTAAAAAAAAAAAAGTAGCATTTAGCCATTATATATTGATCCAAAAGCTTCCCTACTATGGGGTACCTGGGTGGCTCAGTGAGTTAAGCATCCAACTTTGGCTTAGATCATGATCTTGCAGTTCAGGAGTTTGAGCCCCCCGTTGGGCTCTGTGCTGACAGCTCAAAGCCTGCAGCCTGCTTCGGACTCTGTGTCTCCCTCTGTCTCTCTCTGCCCCTGCCCCTCCGGTTTGTGCTCTCCCTCGCTCTCAAAAATAAATAAATAAACGTTAAATTTTTTTTCTTAAACCAAAGCTTCCCTACTAGGATATACCAATCTAAAATAAGAGTAACAAAACACTAGAGCTGCAATGTTATTACCAAAGGGCAATGAGCCAAGGTAGCAGATTTCATCTTAGATGACTGGGATCACACAAATAAATGCCTTCTAAATCACTCCAAGTCATTATCCCTAAACTCAACTGTCCACTGCATTTTTTTTCAATGAATGGTACTTCTTAAAGAGATGACTTCACAAGCCACACACCTATTATACCTATCTAAGTATCTAAGTATCACAGAACATAAAATGAGTAAGATAGTTCTTCTAGTCAAGTTTTATGTTCTAGAGTTTGTAAGACCACAAACACACTCTCATTATCACAATAGGCCCTATTCGGCTCACACTCCAAAATTCCATATCCCTAAATAACTTTTTCCTCTCTCCCACCTAAGCTCTCCCTGCTGGTCCTTTCCTCAAACTACTGCTCAGAACTTGCTTCCTCTCTCCAGGTCTCCTCTCTCTCCACAGTAGCTACATTCAGCAGCCTGGCAGAATATCAAGTTCTACAAAATCCAAAGAGAAGGCAAAGAGAGAAAAACAATTTTTTCAAGCTATTGACTTTGGAATAGGCAGATCATAGATCTGATCAATGTGAATCCTCAAGGCATTATTTAAAATCTCCTTTGATGAAGAAAGAAAATCCAAAGTATTGTTTTATGGTCTACTTATCTATGTCTTTACTGTATTCTGTCCTGGCTGAGATGCTAGAAGTTCCTTAAGAAAACTACAAATAGGAAAAACACAACTTATATGCAAAACTCAGGAGACAAAATCAGCGACAGGTCAAATCGTACGGGGAGATAAGAATTACTGTGTAGAATGGTATTGTACAGGAGTCTCAATTTCTCTAAGCATAATCACTGACTTTAGGCAGCACTTTGTTCTAAACAAGCTTACAATTCCTAACCTCAATCTTATAGCCAGGTTCTATTAAGTTAGTATCTTAAGACCTCATTAGAAAATTTGAGAATAGGTGATTTATTCATACACTCCTGGAATTCTAGTCTCTGGCTCCTACAGAAAGTGAGTTAAGCATCCACAGAAAGTGTGGATCAGCTTTTTTGTTCTTATTAGCCCAAAAGACCTTTTACCCATAAATAATACTTAGTCTTTCTTCTTCTTCTTTAAGTCTTTCATGTCATTCACATACTTAAACTAAACTAAAATACATAAAAGACAGCTGTTAAGATTTAACAAGAGGAAAATATTTAAGGACTCAAATGATCCAAGGGTCTAAAAACTCATTCAGAGATGATTTTATATAGGATTTTTATATATGACAGTAATCTTATGTTATAGACACTGAAAGCCTTACCAGAATTCCAAAACTCTATAGCAATGAAATGACAAATAATTAAAACTTCCCCTCAGTAAATAAAAAACTTTAGTACTGATCTAGAAAAAGCCAATTGGGGTGCCTGGGTGGCTCAGTCAGTTGGGCGTCCGACTTCGGCTCAGGTCATGATCTCGCGCTCCGTGAGTTCGAGCCCGGCGTCCGGCTCTGTGCTGACAGCTCAGAGCCTGGAGCCTGTTTCAGACTCTGTGTCTCCCTCTCTCTCCAACCCTCCCCCGTTCATGCTCTGTCTCTCCCTGTCTCAAAAATAAATAAACGTTAAAAAAAAAAATTTAGAAAAAGCCAATTAATTTCTAATTTTCCTTTTTATGCAAATAATAAAAATTTAAAGAGCATAGGAAGAAAATGCTTGATCATGCTGGTCTGGAATAAGAAAACATGCTAAATATTAAACTATGGTTGGAGAAATAAAATTATTTCTCCATATAATTTTGTCAGCAAAATCAGTCTAAAATAATTGAAGTAATTTAATTGTATGCCTCAAGATGTGCTTCATTTTTCAAAATTGAAAGGAAGGGGAAAAATCTGTTTTAAATGGATCAGTAGCCCTCTGCCAGTCCTATCCTGGCCCAAAGACAAAGGTGAAATATCAGTATGCAAATCAGTAAAGTTGCCAACGAAAGACATATATACTCTCAAAACTTACATTAAAAAAAAATCTTATTGGAGGGACACCTGGGTGGCTCAGTAGGTTTGAGCATCCAACTTCGGCTCAGGCCATGATCTCATAACTTGTAAGTTTGAGCCTCACATCGGGCTCTCTGCTGTCAGCACAGAGCCTTTTTCAGATCCTCTACCCCCCCTCTCTCTGCCCTGCTTGAATGCACATGCACATTCTCTATCAAAAATAAACAAACATTTAAAAAAAATCTTATTGGAGAAACCCTGAGATAGAAAAGACAATCAGAAATCTGAGGCCAAGGTCTTGGCTTTTGTCATTTTAGTTTCTGTTGGTTTTAATTAGACTAGCCTCAGTTCCTGCAACTGGAAAATAAGATTATGTGTATGTGTATGTAGGTATGTATGTATGTATATATGTATATAAAATACACATACACCCGACACAACATTATAAGAATTGTTTGGAAGATCAAACGAGTTGATTAAAGAAAACAAAAAACAAACAAACAAAAAAACATTTTCAAGAGGGAAATGCTAGGTTTTCTACTAATCTGCCATACAAACTAATACCCATTCCAAGTCTTTTTCAAGGCTGCTGATGTGTTTATCTTATCTGATATACAAAATCAGTTTTCATTCTTAGGAATTAATTTGTAAAAAATTTTTTCCTATTTATATCATACCTCATTCCAAGAAGAATCTGAGGCAAAAAACCGTGTGTGTGTCTGTGTTTTAATCAACCATAGTAAAAAATAAATCAATCTAGGAGAGATTTTCAATATCAACCCCACATCATCATCTACATAAAACAGATGGATGTCAAAATTTCTGAATCCATTATCTGATGTTAAGAGCTCAAAATCTAATCTAACTGGAGCTACTGAAGAAAACGAACTCGTTTAAGTGTTCTACCTTGCTCTTCAAAAATTAATAGTGACCTTACCTTGTATGGATCAAGTAAAAAGTCACTGAACTTGCTAGGCAGGGAATATTTCTTCACCAATTCGTCTTCTACCACCCATGGTGCATTTTCACCAGTACCAGCCCGTAATGCGTTATGCCGTATAAAGTATCGAAGTATCTCCTTATTTGGTGGGCGTTCTGTACGAATCAAGCTGTCTGCTGGCACATTACTGATGATCTAGGTTAACAAATATAAATAACTTACCACTGGGGTTAAAAGCAATTAACCACGGAGAACAAAGATTTATGTTCTTTCCAGAAAAATCATAACTCCCTCTATAAAACAGGGCTATAAACTAGATGAAAGAAAAATAATTTTCAGAAACAGAATGTTAAATTAAACACATCCCTAGGCAATTTATCTGTATGTATCAAAGACCTAAAACTGTGCATACCCACTGAACCAGCAATTCCTCTTGTTAAGAATTTAGAAATAAATGGACTGTCAACTGCTAATAAAAGGAAGGGGGGGGGGGGGGAAGGGAAAACTACATAAAGGTACATCAGTAAGGGATTCATTTTTTAAATTAAAATACATCCAGGGGCGCCTGGGTGGCGCAGTCAGTTAAGTGTCCGACTTCAGCCAGGTCACGATCTCGCAGTCCGTGAGTTCGAGCCCCGCGTCAGGCTCTGGGCTGATGGCTCAGAGCCTGGAGCCTGTTTCCAATTCTGTGTCTCCCTCTCTCTCTGCCCCTCCCCCGTTCATGCTCTGTCTCTCTCTGTCCCAAAAATAAAAAAAATTAAAAAAAAAAAAATTGAAAAAAATACATCCATACAATGAATGAATGCAACCATTATATGCATATAATATATACATGCATATAATTATGTATAATATATTACATATAATATACACAACCATAGGGGGAAAATGTTTCTCAATAGGACGAATTTATCAGAATCGTCTAAGGTGCAGATTCTTGGCCCCCAAGCTTACTGAATGAGAAGAATCTCTGGCAGTAGAGGCTGGGAATCTAGATTTTTTAATAAAACCCCCTGA
This sequence comes from Puma concolor, assembly GCF_028749965.1. Classification (NCBI taxonomy): domain Eukaryota; kingdom Metazoa; phylum Chordata; class Mammalia; order Carnivora; family Felidae; genus Puma; species Puma concolor. The sequence goes on from NC_141682.1 coordinate 10,358,732, forward strand.
TGACTATCATACACACTACAATCTGAAAATACTATTTTGGAAAAAAATTTAATGACATCACAGACGTTTACCATATAGTAAATGAAAAAAGCAAGTTACAAAATAGTGTATATAGAATCCTCTCTTTTTTCCCCCTAAAATTTTATTTTTAGGTAATCTCTATACCCAACATGGGACTCAAACTCATAACCCCAAGATCAAGTATCATACTTTACCAACTGAGCCAGCCAGTGCCCCGACTCCTATTTTCAAAAGTCACTTAAAAGCTGGGGCACCTGGGTGGCTCAGGTCCTGATCCCAGGGTTGTGGGATGGAGCCCCGTGTTGGGCTCTGTGCTGAGCATGGAGGCTGTTCAAGATTCTCTTTCTCTCTCCCTCTGCCCCTTGCCCCTAACTCAATGTTCTAAAAAAAACAAACAAGCTAACCACCATTAACCACATCTATATTCACCAAATATCATCTCTGAGCACAGGATTAGAAATATCTTTTACCCTTATTTGTATATTCTATCTTCCTCTATTTACTACACGTAAACAAAGCAATTTACATTCTTCACACTCATCAGTAAGAATACAAACGATAATCAGGGAAGTGGATGAGACTCCCTAGTAATAATATTTTAACTAGCAACCCTGCTGAAGGTGAAGAAACTCAGTGAAAAACTGTATTTAACATCCAATTTTCAAATATAAAGAAATCCTAACAATTTAGCAATGCCTTCACATCAACTATACAACAAATGGAGTCAAAGTGCTGGGGGCGATCAGATGACTCAGTCAGAAGAACATTCGACTCTTATCTCAGGGTTGTAAGTTCAAGCCCCACGTTGGGTATAGAAATTACTTAAAATTAAAATCTTCAAAAAAAAAAAAAGAGTCAAAATAGAATAAGACTTGTCAACTTTTTGAGGTGGGAAAAAAAATCCAACACTCTGAAGAGCCAAAAGAACTGGGTTATACTCCTTCCCACGCTCATTTACTAAATTAGGAACTTTGACAGAATTCTTCAACTTCTCAGGCCCTAGCTGTTTCTTCTATAAACAGTTGAACAGGAAGACAAATGTGCAGTTATCTTCCATATCCAGCAGCCCATCTTGCCTCTTTCTAAATACAAGATTTTACACATACAGGTATACAAGTATCTGAAACTAATATGCCATATTTCATGGATTCTAAGACACTATCAATGAAAAAACACAGTGTTTTATATGCCACTAAGAAAACAATTCTTGCCAATTCATTTAAGTGATGTCCTGACTCTGGACATATTAAAAACATTCAAACCTTAGAATCAAAACTTAGCACTAAGTTATTTTAAGGGTATTTACTGTTTTAGATTATTAGCTTCACAGATACCTTGTAAAAGCGCTGATGAGAACTGACTTGGTTTCTGAGTTTATTACAAATTGCTTTATTTTTAACTGGGAAGAGCTATTTCCTGGAGAAAGTCCGTAACTGCTGCGAACCGATTCTTATTTTTCAAACTGAGTTTGAAACTCAAATGCAAATTATTCTTAGACCCTAATAATTCTTATTAAAAGAAAACAGTATGCTATCTCCTAGGGGAAAAAAATACAATTTAACTTAAGGTCATAATTACAAAGACTACAAAAGCCTAGAATTTACCGTAGAAACACATTCATTCACATTTTTCTGTAGCACATTTTCTCCGAGAAAACTGGCCCTATGATATTTTCTGAAATAGCATTTTCGACATTTAAGAGGTTTAATATAAAGTGCCAACTAACCTTATCTTCATTTTGTAATTTCACATCATATTTGTGAGGCAAAAATTTTGGCGGAGCCCATTTCCTTTCTCCTTTTTTTAATGAAGTAGGGAGTTTTCGTGGAGATCTACGTGCTCTGTCATCTAGTCAAATCAATAGAAAATTAGTGAAAAAAATACGTCTTTAATTTTATCCATTCATTTATTAATAATCTTATTGAACACCTACTCTGCACCAGGCACTGAGCGATGAGACACAAAGATGAATCATAAAGTCCTTACCTCAAGCAGATCAAGTCTGTGAGAGTCTACAAAACTTACAATATAATGTGGCAAAATACTGTAACAGAGATTGGGACAAAAAAAAATACTATGAGAGCAGAGAGGAGCAACTCTAACTTGGTCTGGAAGACAGGCAAAGGAGAGGCCTAGAACGACTAGAACTTGTTCAGAGACTATAAGCCGTAAAATGAGTGAATATGATCTACGCTATAGTAAAAACATCAGACTAAAGATACGTAGGAGCCAAATTATAAATAACACTGTACACCTTTTTAAAAAAATGTTTAAATGTTTATTTTTGAAAGAGGGAAAGTATGAGCGGGGGAAGGACAGAGAGAGGGAGACAGGATCTGAAGCAGGTTCTGCGCTGACAGCAAAGAGCCCAATGTGGGGCCCAAACTCATAAACTGTGAGATCATGACCTGAACCGAAGTTGAACACTTAACCGAGTCACCCAGGTACCCCCATTTTTTTTTTTTTTTTTTAAGTAGGCTCCATGTCCAATGTCCAGCGTAGGGCTTGAACTCGAGACCCTAAGATCAAGAGTCACATGCTCTACCAACTGAGCCAGCAGCCAGGAGCCCGAACACTGTATACCCTTTAGAGACCGGAATTTGTCTCATGGGCACTAGGGAAACAAAGGATTTCTTGTCTAACTAACTAGATATACATTTTGAAAGATTACTAGTCTGAAAAAAACTGAGAAAGAAAATAACACTTTTGAAAGTTAGAAAATGAGTAAAATGGCAAGGTGAGACTGAAGAATGGGAAATCACAAGATGTAATACTAAACACCTGAATTAATGTAACTGGAATGGAGACTAAAAGAGTCAAGAGGTATTTAGAATACAAGACTTGGTAACCACCTAGATGTGGAAATGCTAACGGCTTCCACGTTTTCTGCCTTAGGGACCAAGGAGACGACAGTGTCATTAACTGAGTAAAAGAATGCTGAAAGACTAGCAGGATTCTTGTTGACATGCCTTGGGAAGACAACATAAGCAAGACGATTAATTCAGCTTTACAGGTGTTAAATTTGAACTGCTTGGGACATGCATGTGAAGACTAGATCTAAAGTTTAGGAGTTAAACTGATGTGGTCCTGGAAATCGTCAGCCTTTATACAGATTAAGAATTTAAACTGTGGACGGAATGAAATGTAACAGTACACTTCTGCAGAAAAATAAAAAGGCAGCAAGGGTGCCTGGGTGGCTCAGTAGGTCAAATTACCAACTCTTATTTTCGGCTCAGGTCACTATCTCATGGTTCATGAGTTTGAGCCCCATATTGGGCTCCTCACTGATAGCACAGAACCTGCTTGGGATTCTCTCTCCCATTCTCTCTCTCGGTCCATTTCCCAATCACATGCGTACACTCTCTCTCTCAAAATAAATAAACAAACTTAAAAAAAAAAAAAAGGCAGCAGGCAGCTCTTCCTGCCCACAGGCTTTATCCCCATACTTTAATAAAATCACCTTTTTGCACCAAAAAAAAAAGGGGGGGAGCAGAAAATTCCTATGAAAAATAATTTAATGAGAAAAGGAGGTTAAAAGAAAAACAAAACAGGAAAGTAGGGGTGCTTGGCTGGTTCAGTTGGAAAAGCATGTGACTCTTGATCTCAGGGTCATGAGTTCAAGTCCCATATTGGGTGCAGAAATTACTAAAAATAAAAATAAAACAGAAAAGTAGTTGGGAAACCTAAGAGACTATGGTACTAAATAAGCTGAAAGATATGAGAGTGACCAACAGTCAAAGTTAAATGGAACAGAAAAGTAAAAAAAAAAAAAAAAAAAAAACAAAAACAAAAAACAAAAAACAAAGAAGAAATCAGTGAATTCTGCAATTAGGGGGTCACCTATAACCTTATTAGGAACAGTTTTAGGAATAAAGAGGCAGAAGTCACACTTATACGTAACAGTGTAAGGAATAAACTCATGGTCAGAAAGCAGAGACAACATTCTCAAGAATCTTACCTTGAATGAATTAAGACAGAAATAGAACAACAGGATCAAGGGAGGATAGTTTTTGTTTTTAGAAAATGGGACTTTATTTATAAGTTAAGAATGATTAGAAAAAGGGTTTAAAACATTCTATAGTAGGGGCGCCTGGGTGGCACAGTCGGTTAAGCGTCTGACTTCAGCCAGGTCACGATCTCGCGGTCCAGGAGTTCGAGCCCCGTGTCGGGCTCTGGGCTGATGGCTCAGAGCCTGGAGCCTGTTTCCGATTCTGTGTCTCCCTCTCTCTCTGCCCCTCCCCCGTTCATGCTCTGTCTCTCTCTGTCCCAAAAATAAATAAACGTTGAAAAAAAAAATTTTTTTTAAACATTCTATAGTAGACTAATAAGTTTACCTATTCCTTGAAAAACTAGGAGGGAATGGAATTCAAAGAACAAGTACCTTCGCCAATTGGAAAGACCACTCCCTTCTAAGATGGAGGAAGAATACAGAAGTTGCTACCAGAGAGGTTAGGAACACAAAGCTGAAAAGTTCCTGCCCTAATACATTATTTCTACCCCCTACAAAGTAAAAGGCAAGGTCACATGATGAGAACATATTTTTCATACTGGAATTTGCCTATCATATTTCTATGAAAATTCTAATCAATTTTTCCCTGAAGACATTCAGAGTACACTGTAACATTCTTTAGCTCACCTACGACGCGTAACAATATACTAGAAATGACATTATATCCCAATAATTAAAACCTGAACTAAGGCACAGGCTCTAAAAAATAGCCAAAGCCTAAAACCAGCAGTTCCTGGCACATGATGCTTAAGGTATAAAACTAACAACTGTAACACATCATTGGTATGCCAATGATTTGATTCTATAAGAAAAGAAGTGTTAGAAGACCTAACAGCCAACACTTAACCAAAACACTTATCCTCCTCAAATCTTAGGATCTGTGAAAAACACACATATTATAAACCTCCAGTATCAAAAAGGAGAAAAACTGAAAAACACAGACATTAGCATTCATAGTACACAGTGGAAAACAAAACTAAAGTATCAACAACTGCGGGGGAGGGGGACAGCTACACAACAATCTCAGAAGCTGCCTTGGGAGTAGGTAAGGACATCCCTCTAAAACCATCTGCACATATCCAAAACATCTGGAGACACAAAACAGAAGGCAGACAGTGGAACATTCTAATGCAACATTCTAACTCGAACTTTATGACAGTTAAATAATGAAGTAAAATTACTGGATCCTCTAACAGTCACAGAGAGGGGATCAGTATACACAAACCCTCTTGAGTAATCCTATTTTTGGAAAAAGAAGGGACCCAAATAAATTCCTTATTTACACAAATTTAAAAAAAAAAAAAAAAAGAAGGACTCAGAGGCTAAAAAGTCTCCCCGGTGAACAACATCTCTGTTTCTCAACTTTCAACACATCATGGTTAAGGTCTCCAGGCCCCTAAAATTTACTTTTAGAGTTTCACAATTCTGGCAATTCCTATCTGAGAGGGACCTGAATTTATGCAGATAAAATGAAATCTCTTAAAAGCACCACAATGGCTTACAAAATGAAAAAAGAAAAAAAAAAAAAAAGAGCGGGACCCTTGGGTGGCTCAGTCGGTAAGTGTCTGACTTCAGCTCAGGTCATGATCTCATGGTTCAAGAGTTTGAGCCCGTCAGGCTCTGCACTGACAGCTCAGAGCCTGGAACCTGCTTCGGATTCTGTACCTCCCTCTCTCTCTGCCCCTCCCCTGCTTGTGCGGATGGGCTCTCTCTCCCTCTCAAAAATAAACCAATATATAAGAAAGAGAGAGAGAGAGAGAGGGATAGAGAGAGAGAGAGAGCGAAGAAAAAAGAAAAGAAAAGAAAAGAAAAGAAAAGAAAAGAAAAGAAAAGAAAAGAAAAGAAAGGAAGGAAGGATGGATTCAAATTAGCTCCTCCTATTCCAATCACCCCCCTTCCACGCATCCTTATGAATGTCCAACTTGGGAGAAAAGGAAAGCAAACTCTTTCCCATCCTGAGTAGGCAGGTATGTGCACACAGATTTCTAAGCAGCCAGAGGTAAGACTTCCCCCTGGTCTTAACTGTGTGGGGAGATTTAAATCTTGATTCCCTTAGTGGATATTTTAATTGTTTTCTGAATCATAAATGAACAAAAACATATCTATTTATCTATAAAACAATTACAAATTTAATTGTTAGAACTCAAAAGATTTATGGAGGATAAAATAAACAGAGTAGCATAACTCACTAAGGAAAGCTAGCATCATACATACTAATACTCTCTCTCCTTCCTTCATCCTCTTTTACAACTGGCTCCTTCTTCTGATGATCCTGAGCAATTTGGCTAGAATTCTCTTTGTCACTTGAGGGAGAATCACAGGCACCGTCTGATTTCTTCTCAGTGGCCTCTTCATCCACTTTCTCCAAAGGATGAATCTTCACAATCCTCACCTTGAGCATTTTTTCCTTCCCAACCTATAAAGGAGACAAGAGAGAATCAAAGATAATAAAGAACCAAGAACCTAAAGATGTTTAGGATATATTATCCAATATATATCCCACTTCACCTGACAAAAAAATTCACTGAAAAAGTAGCCAAGTTGTGATTTTTTTTCCAACTTTGTTTCTCAGACTTCTAAACAGCAATAGGATACCTTAAAAAATAAAATGATCACAATCTAGTTCATAATTCATGTACCGATGTACTAAGGCTAAAAGGCCATCACTACACTAACCTGACATATGTGTAAACACAGTTCAAGAACTTCCATTTTGTTAAAAAATCAACTTCGTAGGGGTGCCTGGCTGGCTCAGTCAGAATAGCATGCAACTCTTGATCCTGAGGTTGTGAGTTCCAACTCCACGTTGGGTGTAGAGATTACTTAAAAATAATATCTTTGATAAATATATAACTATACATACGAATATCCAATTATTTTAGAATCATCTGTTGAAAAGACTACCTTTTCTTCACTTAATCATCTAACTATCAAAAATGAGCAGCATGTGTATACATGGATGGACGTATAGGAGTCTATTTCTGGATGCTATTGTGTCCCAATGAATCTATTAGTCTATCTTTACAACAATTTCATACCACCTTAATACTTGAAAATAAGGCTCAAAATCAGACAGTATTATACCTCTAACTTGGTTGTTCTTTGTCAAAGTTCTTTGCATTTTCACATGAATTTTACAATCAGCTTGACAGTTCCCATAAAAAAGCTTCTGGGATTTTTTAAAATAATTTTTTAATTTGAGTATAGTTGAAAAGCTGCTAGGATTTTATAGCATTTGTGGTGTATCTACACATCACTTTGGGAAGAACTGCCATTTTAACAATACTGAGTTTTCTGACCCATGAAGACAATATCTCTCTCCATCATTTAAGATCTTGTTTAATTTCTCTCAGAAACATTTTATAATTTTTAGTGTCTAGGTCTTGTATGCCTCTTGTCAGATTTACTCCTAGAGCACAGCATATTTTTGATGTTATCATAAATGGTACTGATCTTTCTAAATTTCAATTTCCAATTGCATGTTGCTAACATTGGTTTTCATATTATTTACCCTAAATCCTGCTACCCTGCTAAACTCACTTGTTAGTTCTAAGAGGTTTTATGGGAGATTCCAGATTTTCTACATGGATAATCATGCTGTCTACACATAAAGATAACTATACTTCTTCCTTTACAATTTAGATGCCCTTTATTTCCTTTTCTTGACATACAACTAGCTAGAACCTCAAATACAATGTTAAATGGAGTGGGAGAGCAAGCATTCAGTCTTTTACCATTAGGTATAATGCTAGCTGGTGACTAATCTGTAAATATCCTTTATCAGGTTGAAGAAATTTCTTTTTTTTTTTTTTAGGTTGAAGAAATTTCTATTTGCAGTTTGCTCTAAGTTTTTATTAGGAACTAATGTCGGACTTTGTTGAATGCTTTCTTTGTGTAAACTGGAGATGACCATATAGTTTTTCTTGGTTGTTCTTAACTGAATTATAAATTTAAAAGAGCCCAAATGTCCATCAACAGATGAATGGATAAAGATGTGGTACATAAATATATACAATGGAGTACTACTCAGCAATCAAAAAGAACGAAATCTGGCCATTTATGACAATGTGGATGGAACCAGAGGGTATTATGCTAAGCAAAATTAGAGAAAGACAAGTATCCTATGACTTCACTCATATGAGGAATTTAAGATACGAAACAGATGAACATAAGGGGAAGGGAAGCAAAAATAACATAAAAAACAGGGAGGGGGACAAAACATAAAAGACTCTTAAATATAAAGAACAGAGGGTTACTAGAAGGATTGTGGGAGGAGGGTGGACTAAATGGGTAAGGGGCATTAAGGAATCTACTCCTGAAATCATTGTTGCACTACGTGCTAACAAACGTGGATGTAAATTTACAAATATATTTTAAAAAAGAATTATACAGGGGCACCTGGGTGGCTCAGTCGGTTAAGCGGCCGACTTCGGCCCAGGTCATGATCTCGCGGTCCGTGAGTTCGAGCCCCGCGTCGGGCTCTGGGCTGACAGCTCAGAGCCTGGAGCCTGTTTCGGATTCTGTGTCTCCCTCTCTCTGACCCTCCCCCGTTCATGCTTTGTCTCTCTCTGTCTCAAAAATAAATAAACGCTAAAAAAAAAAAAATTAAAAAAAATTAAAAATATAAAAAAGAATTATACATAAATTTATAACAACTTTGCATTTGGAGGATTAACCCCACTGGGTAATGATGAATTATCCTTCTCCTAAGGAAGTGTTGCATTTCATTTGCTAAAATTTTGATTAGAAAATTTTCCATCTATGGGTACCTGGGTGGCTCAGTCAGTTGAGCTTCTAACTCTTGATTTTGCCTCAGGTCATGATCCCAGGGTTGCGTGATTGAGCCCTGAGCTGGGTTCTGTGCTGAACGTGGAACCTGCTTGGGATTTTCTCTCTCCTTCTCTCTCTCTCTCCCCTCTGCCCCTCTCCCCTGATTGTGGTCTCTCTCTTGCTCTCTAAAAATAAAAACAGTAAAAATAGGAGTGTCTGGGTGATTCAGTCAGTTAAGCATCCAACTTCAGCTCAGGTCATGATCTCACAGTTCATGGGTGGGAGCCCCACGTCAGCCTCTGTGCTGATAGCTCAGAACCTGGAGTCTGCTTCAGATTCTGTGTCTCCCTCTCTCTCTGCCCCATCTCCACTTGCACTCTCTCCCAAAAATAAACATTAAAAAAAACTTTTTTTAATAAAAATAAAATAAAGAAATTTTGCATCTATGTTCACACAGGAGTTTTGTGGACACAGAATTTTTTTTTGCCTTATCCATAGTTTTTTCTTATAATGTGTTTATATGGTCTTAGTATTGGGGTAATACTGACCTCATACAATAATGTGCAAAGAATTCCCTCCTCCCTCCGCTCTTCTATTTTCTGGAAACGTCCGGATAGAATAGGTGCTATTTCTTCCTTAAATGTTTGGTAGAACTCACCAATGAAGACATTTGGGCCTGGAGTTTTGCCAGATAATTTTAACTACAAACTCATTTTCTTTAATAGATATAGGACTGTTAAGGTTTTTATTTCTTGCTGAATGCATTTTGGTAGTATCTTTCAAGGAATTTGTCCATTTAAGTTGTCAAATTTATTGGCATAAAGATGCTCCTAACATTCTCTTATAATCCTGTCAATATATGTAGACTGTAGTGACAATCATCTAATTCCTCATATTGGTTAATTTGTATCCTCTCTTTTTTTCCTGAGAGTTTGGCTAGAGGTTTATCAATTTTACTGATCTTTTCAAATTACCAGCTTTTGGTTGCACGACTTTCCTGTTTTCTATTTTACTGATTTTCACTTTGATCTAAACTTATTAAATCTTTTCTTCTTGTTTTCTTTGAATTTGAAAGCTCTTCTTTTTCTTAATTTCTTAAGGTAGAAGTCAATGATTTGAGAACTTTCTATTTTGTTTGTTTAAAGTTGCTTGGTTGTTTAGTGCTATACATTTCTCCTAAGCCCTACCATAAGCAACATCTCACAAATTCTAATATATTGTGTTTTCATTTTTTTTTTTTAATGTTTATTTATTTTGAGAGAGAGAGAGACACACATCCAAGCGGGGAGCGGGAGGGAGAGTGGGAGAGGGGAAGAGAGAGAGAGAGAGTTTCCCAAGCATGCTTGATCTCAGGAACCGTGAGATCATCACCTGAGTCAAATGCTTAACCAACTGAGTCACCCAGATGCCTTCATTCACATTCAGTTCAAAACATTTTCTAATTTCCCTTTTGATTTTCCCTTAACTCTGAGTAAGTTAAAGGTATGTTATTTAGTTTCCAATTATTTGTAATTTCCAATTATTTGCAGTTTCCAGATAACTATTATTGGTTTCTAATGTAATTCCATTTTCATCACAGTATATTCTCTGTAGGACTTGAATCCTTTTCAATTTATTTTATGGCCCAGAGTATGATCCACCTTGGTAAACTATACATTTGAGAGGAATGTCTCTTCTGTAGTTATCAGGTAGAGTATTTTATAAATGGTAATTAAGTCACATTGGTTGATAATGCTAACTCAAGTTTTCCATATTCTTGCTGACTTTCTGTCTCCATTTTCTATCAGTTACTGAGAAGAGAGGTGTTGAAAACTCCAACCATAACTATGATATCTATTTCTTCTTACAGCTCTATCCATTTTTGTTTCATACATCTTGAAAAACTCATTAGTAAATGCATAAACATTAAAGGCTGCTGTGTCTTCTTAAAAAACTGACCCCTCTCATTATGAAATATTTCTTAACTAAAATTCAAATTAAAAAAAAAAAAAAATGTAGGGGCGCCTGGGTGGCTCAGTCTGCTAAGTGTTCAACTTCAGCTCAGGTCATGATCTCGCAGTTAGTTCTTGAGTTCAAGCCCCGCATCGGGCTCTGTGCTGACAGCTCAGAGCCTGGAGCCTGCTTCAGATTCTGTGTCTCCCTCTCTCTCTGCCCACCCTTGCTCACACACTCTCTCTCTCCCAAAAATAAACACTAAAAAAAAAAAAAAAAAAAATTAAAAAAAAATTTTACCTATGGTAATACTTTTTGCCCTGAAATCTACTTTGTCTTATATCTACATAGCCATTCCAGATTTCTTTCCTTTTGTGAGAGAGAGAAGGAACACACACACACACACAAGCAGGGAAGGAGGGGCAGAGGGAGACGTAGAAAGAATCTCAAACAGGCTCCAAGCCCAACACAGAGCTCCACACCGGGCTCAATCTCAATCTCACAATTGTGAGATAACGACCTGAGCCAAAATCAAGATTTGGGTGCTCAACCTACTGAGCCACCCAGGCACCTTGCCATTCCAGAATTCTTTTTCTTTTTTTTAAGTTTATGTATTTACTCTGAGAGAGAGTTGGGGGAAGGGGAAGAGAGAGACGGAGAGAGGGAAAATCCCAGGCAGGTTCCACACTGTCAGTGCAGAGCCCAATGCAGCGCTTGGACTCACAAACCATGAGATCATGACCTGAGCTGAAGTCAGCTTAAGTGACTGAGCCACCCAGGTGACCCCAGATTTCTTTTAATGTTAAGATGATACCTCTTTCTCCATCTTTTTACCATTATCCTATTTGCATCGTATAGGCAGCATATAATTGCATCTTGCTTTTTTATCCAATCTGGCAATTTCTATCTTTTAACTTAAATGTTTAGATCATTTATATTATATAATTACAAATACCACTAGGCATAGTTGCTTTCTATTCAGCATCATGAAAACTAAAAAAATTGTGCTCTTTAAAAGACACTGTTAAGAGAATCAAAACACAAGCCTCAACGGGCGACTGGGTGGCTCAGTAGGTTGAGTGTCTGACTTTTGGGTCAGGTCATGATCTCATGGTCCATGAGTTTGAGCCCCATGTCAGGCTCTGTGCTGACAGCTCAGAGCCTGGAGCCTGCTTCGAGTTCTGTGTCTTCCTCTCTCTCTGCCCCTCCCCTGCTTGCACTCTCTCTCTCTCAAAAAAATAAACATTAAAAAACAAAAAACATAGAACACAAGCCCTAGTGGGGAGCAAATAAAGAACCTGTATCCAGATCTCATAAAGAACTTGTATCCAGAATAAAAAAGTCTCAAAACTCAAAAACAAGAAAACAATCCAATTTAAAAATGGACAAAGATTTTTTTTTATTTTTTTTTTAATGTTTATTTATTTTTGAGACAGAGAGAGACAGAGCATGAATGGGGGAGGGTTGGAGAGAGAGGGAGACACAGAATCTGAAGCAGGCTCCAGGCTCTGAGCTTTCAGCACAGAGCCCGACGTGGGGCTTGAACTCACGGACCATGAGATCATGACCTGAGCCGAAGTCGGACGCTTAACCGACTGAGCCACCCAGGCGCCCCAAAATGGACATTTGAACAGACACTTCATCAAAAGAAATATATATAAAAGGATAGCAACAAAAATATGAGAAGATCTTCGACATTATTAGTTATTAAAATGATATTCAGGGACACCTAAGTGGCTCAGTCAGTTAAGCATCCAACTCTCGATTTTACCTCAGGTCAGGATCTCAGTTTTGTGAATTCAAGCCCTGTATTGGGCTCTGTGCTGACAGTGCAAAGCCTGCTTGGAATTCTCTGCCTCCCCCTCTCTCTCTGCTCCTCCTCACTCCCGCTCTCTCTCTCTCTCTCAAAAGTAAAATAAACATTTAAAAACACCAACAAAAAAAGGTATCTAAGAAAAAAATCCTTGGTCAGAAGGTATGTGCACATTCAACTGTCTTCAATAATGTTGAAGTGTTTATCAAAATAGTTCCACATTCTTGTCAAAACTTGGCATTATTTTTACTTTTTCTTATTTACTAATCTGATATGTATAAAATGGTCCTGCTATGCTTTTTACTTGATTTCTTGGATCACTATGTTTTCATACGTTTTACGGGCATACAGATCTCCCCAATTTTAATTTCTCTCTCCCCCTCTGTCAAACTTTTCCTCTTTCACCTTCCAGATGTGTACAGCCTATTTTCCTCGTGCCACTCCAAATCTGTCTCCATTCTGGTCTACCTTGCTCTGGGCTTATACAGGCTGATCTTTGTGGCCTACATCAAAGGGCTCCCTTGTCCTCTAGATTTTGGTGAGTTCAACCCATGGGAAACAAGAGCAGAAAATCAGATAGTGGAAGAAAAGTGATGTCGGGGTATTTACTCCCATCTCCCTGTGAAATGGGTCACACCTTACTACCGAAATACTCTTCTCTTCCACAACTACATTACTCTCTTCTTGTTCCAGTACCCACTCCCTCCTGTTTCTTACAATTTTCTTACAATGCTTATATAAGCATTTTCTCACTCTGAATACAGTCGTAAGTTCACAACCAAGAGGCACCAAAGCTAAGGACAAAACCAATACACTGAGAAGCCCAAAGCAGAAAGGCAGAAAGATACAAAGCATAGGTCCTTGACAATATTTCCCAACCTCTACGCCACATCTGGTGTCACCCACCTCTAAGACTTACATGAGATAACCAAATGTTTTCACTGCCTAAACCAATGCTATACTACTCAATGCTATCCACAGAGTATCATCATCATACCCTAGAGCTTGTTAGAAATGCATACTTTTAGGGCCTATCCTAGACCTTCTGAACCAAACTATCAGGGGATGGCACCCAAGAATGTATATTCAGAAGTCCTTTAAGTGATTCTATTTAGGCTAAAGCTTGAGAAGTACTGGGCACTGCTAGTTAGCTACTTCATTACATACAGACGAAATCACTCTTAACTGAAACATCAATATCAACAAGTTTTGTTTTGTTTTTAATTTTCTTTTTTGAGTGATCTCTACACCCAATGTGGGGCCTGAACTCACAACCCCGAGATCAAGACTCACATGCTCCACCGACTGAGCCAGCCAAGCGCCTCTGAACACACTATTTAAATATCTGAGTGAGTGAATGAGTGAGGAAGGGAGAGAGGGAAGGAAGAAAAGAAAACAAAAGAAAAGAGAGAAGGAAGGAAGGAAGGAAGGAAGGAAGGAAGGAAGGAAGGAAGGAAGGAAAGACAGAAAGAAAGAAAGAAAGAAAGAAAGAAAGAAAGAAAGAAAGAAAGAAAGAAAGAAAGAAAAAAGATAGATAGATACTTGAGCCTATTTACTACTTCAACATTTCTGTGCATATTCTGCAAGACATTATGGTAAAGCAACCAGCCTAGTGTCCACTATAGATATTTAACAAATGTTAGTTCCCTTACTCCTGAATCTTACTTTAAGCTTTCAAAGGATTATACAGGGATTGCTTGGTTTTAGGTTATTATCACTTTAGTAATAGTTATCCTTGTGCTATTTGGGCTACAAAATTAAAAAACAAATATAGCAGGGGTGCCCGGGTGGCTCAGTCAGTTAAGCATCCGACTTCGGCTCAGGTCATGATCTCACAGTTCATGAGTTAGAGCACCTCATCAGGCTCTGTGCAGTCAGCAAAGAGCCTGGAGACTGCTTCAGATTGTCTCTCCCTCTCTCTCTGCCCCTCCCATGCTCCTGCTCGGTCTCTCTCTCTCAAATAAAAACAAAAAAATTTAAAAAGCAAAAACAACAACAACAAAAAAAACAAATTTAGCAGAGAAAGAAAAAAGTCAACTTGCTCACTATTGTAGAGAAATGACATTCTTTGCTTTTGGTACCACAGATTTGGATTAAACATCTGAAAGTCTTTGAAACAAAGTATGAAAAAATTACACAACCAAAAAAAGTCAAGATAGCAGTTATCAAAAAGGGCTAAAACAAGGAAAACAAGGATGCAGCAGTACACAGTGTAACAATTTTTGTAATATTAACATAATGTTAAATATTCCCAACAATGATTATGGTTCTAAAATTTGGCCCTTATAATATCTGACACTAAGCAAAGCAAACTTCAAATATAACACAATTTTGCACATAGAAATGTACTCTATAATCTATACTAGAAGCTCTAATCCTGACATATGGTTATGGAGTCAAATTGTACCAAAAAAGGGGGGAGCAGGTACTTACCTCAAAATCACACTCTTCTCCCACAGCATATTTGGTCATGATCTCCAACCAAGCAGTATCTACTAACTTCTCTAGAGAGGCTGTGTTATGGTGAACCATTTCCAGAACAAGTTTCTCGTACCAGGCAGGGAACTCTTCCTTCAAACTAAACAAACACATTATTAGTTACCAAGAAAATGCAGAAAAACCTATCTAGAGAATTAATTCAAGTTAATTCAAACATTTCTTTAGCAAAGCTAAGTGAGGCACTGGGGAACACAAAGATTAAAACCATGTGGCACACAGGACAAAGAAGGAACTGGTAAAGAACTCTGTCAGATGGACCTATCCAGGTTAATTTTCTCATCTGGAAAATAAGAGTAACAGGCACATCATCAGTAAGGCTGAACATTTTCCCATTTGTTTTTATAGTAGACTTCCCTTTTCAGGTATGAATTATTTATTCATACCCTTTGCCCATTTTTTGTTAGAAGACTGTAACTTGAGTCTATTTGTGTTACACCTTCATCAAGAAAATGTTTCCCTATGCATTCATTCAGTTAGTACCCACAATGCCTCAGGAGGGGTGTAGAATTTTGATTTTATGAGTAAGGAAAATAAATCAGGAAGGACTGGAACCATGACTTGAACTCCAAAGCTCTTGCAAAAGTGAAACAATTAAGTGCTACTTTCTACTTATTAAACTCACGAACATGCCCAGTATAAGCAAGGAAAGAGTGCAATGTGCATTCATGCACAGCTGACAGCCTAGGTTTCTACTCTTTTGGAAAGCAGTTTGACAGTTATCAAAAGTGTCAACTTGGGGCGCCTGGGTGGCTCAGTCGGTTAAGCGTCCGACTTCAGCTTCATGATCTCACACTCCATGGGTTCGAGCCCCACGTCAGGACCTGTGCTAACAGCTCAGAGCCTGGAGCCTGCTTCAGATTCTGTGTCTCCCTCTCTCTCTGCCCCTCCCCTGCTCATGCTCTGTCTCTCTCACTCTCAAAAATGAATAAATGTTAAAAAAAATTTTTTTTAAAAAGTGTCAGCATGTGCACAAAGATGGTCATTGCTGGATTCTTCATGATAGCAGAAAATAGGAAGCAATCTAAATGGAAACTCATTAAGATCTCCAGTTCTGGGGGCGCCTGGGTGGCTCAGTCGATTGGGCGTCCGACTTCGGCTCAGGTCATGATCTCACGGTCCGTGAGTTCAAGCCCCGCGTCAGGCTCTGGGCTGACAGCTCAGAGCCTGGAGCCTGTTTCAGATTCTGTGTCTCCCTCTCTCTCTGACCCTCCCCCGTTCATGCTCTCTCTCTGTCTCAAAAATAAACAAACATTAAAAAAAAAAAAATTTAAGATCTCCAGTTCTGGCCAGTTCAATTAATATTTGTGTTGCAAGGCAAGGAAGGACCAGGCATGAGAACATTCGTACACATCCAAGTATCAGGCTTACTATCATCATATTCCCACTCTGTTCATAACTAAAAATGTTCCTCCAACTGACTGCTAGATTTAAAATCTCTTACCATACTGCCTTAAAATTTACCTGAGTTATATCTGCTTTTCCCCATTCCCATCAATAAGCTTCTAGTCTCCCTGCCTTTGTTAAGGCTTTTACCTTTGTCCTCTCCCCACCATCCTCCCTCCCAGCTTAATCATCCTCCAAAGATGTCCTCAGACTTCCTTAACTCCATGAGGCCTTTTCTGGCCCCTATAAATGCTTATTAATAAGCCTCCCAGTCACCAAGCTTTTTAAAACTTCATTGTCCACAGCTACTTCTGGGGAGTGAGGATGGACGATGATGTTCAGATTCTTTTACTAACTCTGTAGTGTTTACATATTAAACAAGTATGCATTACTTTTATAAACCAAAAAAAAAAAAAAAAAAAGATTTCTTCTTGAATAAAAATTGCATAATCATACTTTTTCAGTAATCCCTCTCATCATTCTCTACATTCTGTTCACTATCAAATCACATAAAACATTCCCCCATCTGTGTTCTTTAGAACTTCACTCTGCTGTAATGGCTTCTAAGATCAAGTAAGTTTGAGATCCACAAGGTTAAACCAAGCTACAGTTTCTTTACTGGAGGTCTTCTGAAAATCTTAAATACCCTAAGTATTATGACTTTTCAAGAAGTTTGTAGCAGTTTTCCAAAGTTATGGCCCAAAACCCTCTTTTCAGGAAGGATTACAGACTCCAACTCATTATTTCTATTCCCAATAATGCCATCACTCTCTACCTGAATACTATCCTAGCAAGCCCACATCAACTTCCCACCTGCTTTTCCTTCTTGAACTCTTCCTACACAGTTCCCAGATTAATCTCAAAGCCTAAACATCAATCACCAAAACCATCCCATGTTTCTCTCCTGTTCAAAAATTACTGCTGTCCTCCTATTGTTCACAGAATTAAATACGAATAGCTCATCTTGTCTTCCATAATCTGGTACAAACTATATTTCAAGTGTTACCTTCCTCATAGAGCCACATGAAGTTTTCCCTAACAATTCCAGGTTAGTCTCTACCCTCTAAATTCCCATTGCCTCTTTGTGTGGAGGAAAGCAATTTATTTATATTTTGAAACTGAATTCTCTTATTACTCCTAACAGCTTTTTATGGATTCTCTTTGGATTTTTCCCAAAGGGTAACAATAACTGATTTCCTCTTCAGTACTCTTCATACTCTTTGTTGTAGGTTAATGGTTACTATCTTTTATTTACATATAATTTTCACACACACAACTTTTTGTCTCAAAAAGATACCCAGAGAAGGCAACATTATCTCTATTTGCAAAAAGCAAACAGTAAGTGCTCATATAGTGCAGAGGATAGTGTCTCAGCACTGTAACCAATTCAAGAATAAGTCAAATATGAGACCTGCCCTCAAGAAGTCCACAAGCTAGGAAGGGGAAAAAAATACTTTCAAACAGAGACGGAGGCAAACCATAAGACACTCTTGAATACAGAGAACAAACTGCGGGTTGATGAGGGGCACAGGGGCAGGAAAAATGGTAATGGCACTGAGGAGGGCACTTGTGGGATGAGCACCGGATGTACGTGATGAATCATGGGAATCTACTCACAAAGCCAAGAGCACACTGTACACACTGTATGTTGGCTGACTTGACAATAAATTGTATTTAAAAAATAATAATAAATAAATAAAAAGATTTTCTTCTTAAAGTCCACAAGCTACTGTAGGGGTCAGCAAAAGCCCAAGGGCCAAATTCAGCCGACCACTGGTTTTTGTAAATAAAATTTTCTTTTATTTACAGCCATTCACATTCATTTACATTTTACCTATAGCTGTTTTCACTGTACAATGTCACAGACAAATAGCTGAGACAGAGACCCTAAAATATTTACTAAGTGACACTTTACAGATAAAGTTGCACAACTCCTGGTCTAGTACACTAAACAAGACACATATGTAATTAACACTAATCCAGGGATGCCTGAGTGACTCAGTCAGCAAAGCATCCAACTTTGGCTCAGGTCATAATCTCACAGTTCGTGGGTTCAAACCCCGCATCAGGCTCTGTGTGGACACCTCGGAGACTGGAGCCTGCTTTGGATTCTGTGTCTCCCTCTCTCTCTGCCCCTCCCCCTCTCGTACTCAGTCTCTCTTCTCTCTCTCTCAAAAATAAATAAACATTAAAAAACAAATTTTTTTTTAGGAGGGGCCTGGGTGGCTCAGTTAGTTAAGCAGCTGCATGACTGGGCTCAGGTCATGATCTCACTCACAGCTCTTGGGTTCGAGCCTCGCATTGGGCTCTCTGCTGTCAGCACAGAGCCCACTTCAGATAGATCCTTGGTCTCCCTCTCTCTCTCAAAAATAAACAAACATTTAAAAACAATTTCTTTTAAAGTAATAACACTAACCCAAAATGGAACAATGTAAGTGACCAAACAAAGAAGAAACAGGCACCAGATTAACAGACTCAACTAATTATTAGTCAGTGATGGAACCACTACTAGAACTAGGTCTTAACTGAACCTAGTGTCATTACACCAGCAAAAAAAAGCAGAACAGTATTAGATTACTAAACTGTATGCTCTCTGCTTATCTGCTACCAACAGAAGTCAATGAAAAGTCCACAGAAAAAGTTTCTATTCCCAATTCCCGAAAGAGTTCTGTTTTATTATCACCCCTAGTTTCCATGTATCTTTTGCAAGGTCCTACTGCCCAAATTCTGAGTGTTTTCTCTGAGAGAATACCCACATGAGTAGGCACTTTCAACATACACAAGTGTTTTAAGTTTACGTATTTATTTTGAGAGAGAGAGAGAAGAGAGAGCAGGGGCAGGGCAGAGAGAGAGGGAAATAGAATCCAGAGTAGGCTCTGTACTGTCAGTGCAGAGCCCAATGCAGGGCTTGAACTCACGAACCATGAAATCATGACCTGAACCAAAATCAGGAGTTGGATGCTTAACCGACTGACCCACTCAGGCACCGCAAACTGTGAATTTTTTTTTTGATAGCCACTGTAAAGACTATCCTAAATTTCAAATGACCACAAAATAAAGAAAATTTTCTAATTTGCTGCCCCTGTATTACTTCCAAGTTGTGTCAGCTTCCTTTGCTTAGAACATTTCCAGAATATTTACAAGGTAAAAGTATAGAGCAAGAACACTTAAAAGCCTGGTAAATACCCTAAATAAGTGTACATACAACGATATATTCCACATACTTTGTTACCAGCAAAATGCCACTAGGCAAAGGCACTCAGATACCAATACATTATACTAATGTATTCTAATGTACGCCCATAAATTTAAATACAAATATTGCTTTACTGTTAATATTCCCTCTTTCCCAATAATTTGAAGATGGTGCTAGAAGGGCAATGCTTCTATTACTTACAGTTCAGCAACTTCCTGTTCCTCCTCCCAGGCCTCCTTGTGTGTTAGCTGACTGCTTCCGGTACTCTTACAGGTCCAAATGCGCTCACTGTACCTTTCCAGGCGGGCCTCATACTCTCTGTTAGCAGTCGCTCAGGAAAATAATAATCAAGCAACTGAGAAAACTCATCCACATCCACAAATTACTTACACAGAAAAAAGTCTATAATATGGCAACCTTTCTATATTGTACAGCGTAAGGTAAAATTGAAATCACAGTTTTCAAGTGGCAAATCCAAACAAAATTATTAAAGCCAAAGTATGATTCAAATGGTTTGTCATGTTTTTGTTTTACAAATAAAATATTACTATTTTAGTACAAATGTGATTTATTCAATTCACCTGTTTCAGATTCCCACAGCACTAAAAATTTGTAAGACAAAGGAAAGGTAAATTAAACACAAGTTGTAAGGAATAAGAATGCAAGGTACGTGGAATTGTTACCTAACTTAGATGGTCAGCAAGTTTAAGATCTTCCACAGAAAGAGGAGAGGACTACCCCAGTCTCACAGGCAATTTGAATAGCCCTGTATACCAGCTAATGATCCACTTACTATAAGCTTCCAGCCTACTTCGGAAACACCTGTTGAGTTTAAAAAATAAATTCCATAAAGCCCTAAAAATAATTTCGATACCATATTTATCCAGCCTTTATGTTGCCTCCAATAATACTACACTCACAAGTCATTTACCAGACATTGTTCGGTCTTTGTAAGGCAGATGGAGGAAGAAAACATCCTACAAGTTAGTGCCATATAAATGGTAACTTTCCACATCGTCCCAACTGGAATTCACTATCAGCCAGACACATTCAAATTCAAATGACAAGTTAACTAATTTATTTTATGCACAGCAACAGATGCTACCCAAAAAAATAAACTGACACCACAACTAGAGAATTAGCTGCCAATCTCTGTACTTTCCAAGTGACACTTTTTATAGTAGTTGAAATAAAAGTATTTAAGCAGCTCCCTCTGTAATACTACCTCACAACTCAACAAGTAATTCATTTTAAATATACAGAGATTCTTTGAAATCAGTGCAAAGATAGATGACAGGGACAAATGCATAGATAACCCAAAATAGTAGTTTTAGCCAATAGTATGAGCACCTTCCCTTAGTGTAGCATTCTCTGGATCTGCCAAAAACAAAACAGTTTAAGTCTATTTTCCTCACCAGAGAGGTGATACTAATATTTAAATGATTAAACAAAATAGAGTACCAGAAAAAACCAGGAGTCAAGCTTCCATATAAAGCTATACAAATTCAATCTCACTGAAAATTTATAAAAATTTATAGAGAAAAAAGGAAATAGCATGACTTCCAAAGTGACATTATCATAACTAATCAATAAGATAAATTATTATGTTTGTCTGTTTGCACGGGGAGGGGGGAGGTGAATCATGACAGGAAGAATCAAGGGCGCCAGAGTGACTCAGTCAGTTAAGCGACTTGATTTCGGCTCAGTTGATTTCGGTTCTCACAGTTGATGAGTTTGAACCCCACATCGAGCTCTGCGTGGACTGCGGAGGCTGCTTGGGAGTCTGCCTCCGTCTCTCTCAAAATAAATAAAAATTAAATTTAAAAAAAAGAATCAGAAAGTGGATTTATTAAAGCATTTAAAGAGCTTGATAACATTCTAATAGATTATTTAGTTATACTGAAGAAATTCACTGTAATCAGAGAGAATGTGAGATAAAACAAATAGATCTTAAAGATTAAGTTTCTGTTATTAGCTGTTATTTTTAAAAGTAGGAGTCATGTGCCCAGTGATTCTCCTTTGATCTAGACCTATGCAGCCAACAACATACAACTCGGGTATCACCTAGATGCTCAAATCCAACTTTTTCTAAACTCTTCTTTTTACCCCCTTCCCTTCCCTCCCCTCCTAAACTTGCTCCTTAGCAATTATTCCCAATCTCTCTTAATGGCCCTTGTGTCCAAGTCAGAAATGAGGGAAGCATACTCAGCTCTTCAATCCCTAATTGCGACCACTTAGGTTTTTCTCAGTTCAGTCCTTCCTCTTCCACAACAGAGCCATTATTTAAATTCAGCCTCTGATCCTCCCTTCCCACCTAGCCATAACAGTTTTAAACATTTTAATTGACCTCACCGGTAATCCTCCTCAGGTCCTTTGTGCTTCTCACCCAAACATCCTTTTACTCAATCTTATTTGTTTTTAAACCCAGTTCTACAGCTTACTTTAAAATCTCATTTGCCCTCAGGCCCCTGAAATGCAAATACGTTCGCACTGGGAAGTAATCCTCTGGCTCCCACATTACTGAAAATCACTCCACCAATCAAGATTTTGTTGAGCTTTACTTAGTGGTTTTTATTCTTTTTTTTTTTTTTTTTAAGTTTATTTTTGAGAGAGAGACACAGAGCACGAGCAGGAGAGGGGCAGAGATAGAAGGAGACACAGAAACCAAAGCAGGCTCCAGGCTCCGAGCTGTCAGCACAGAGCCCAATGCGGGGCTCAAACCCACCAACCAACCTTAAGATCACGACCTGAGACGAAGTCGGTCGCTTAACCAACTGAGCCACCCAGGTATTCTTTTAAGAAGAAAAAAAGGGGGAAACTTTTTTTCTCAAATGATACATATTTAAATATTAAATTTTTTTGCTGACTATAGTTTTTCAAACAATACAAGACCCTTCTACCTGGATACATGGCTTTCCCACCATCCTTTGAAAATCACTATCAACATAACATTCTCATTCGCGGTGGCAGTATCAATGCCCATAACTTCAATTACTATCTACATGCTAATAATTTCTAGCACCCAAACTAAACTTCCTATCTTCACCCCCCATTCCCAGTCAAAACGAAAGGGAAAAAAACACCAGATCCTCTTCCAGCGTTCTCTATTATCAGAGAATGACCAACTACCCAAGTGATAACCAAAATACAATCCTTGATTCCTCCCCAATTACCAAATCCTGTCAAATCTACCAAATTGTTTCTGTAATCTATTGTACTTCTCAAGGGCTAGTACATTTGTTCAGATCACCATTACCTATTGCCTCGTTTATTTAGTAACTGTCTCACTAGTCTCAGGGCTACATTCTCAACACTGCAGCCACAGTGAGCTTTCAACCTAAAAGCCTGCTTCCATCCTGATTGAATTTTTTTTCAAAGTTTATTTACTTTAAGAGAGAGAGAGAGAGAAAGAGGGAGGGGGCAGAGAGAGGGAAAGAATTTCAAGCAGTGCAGAGCCTGATGCAGGACCTGATCCCATGAATCATCACGACCTGACACAAATCGAGTCAAAAGACAAGTCAAAAGATGCTCAACCAACTGAACCACCCAAGCGCCTCCTGCTCCAATTTTTGAACAGCCTCCAATATATTTAAGGCAGAATCCAAACTCCTCAGCCTATCTCCCAAGGACTTATATGGTCCAGCCCCTTTGTGTATCTCACCACTAAGCAACTCTATCTCAATTCCCATTTCTTCACTCTAGCTATATAAAACTTCTTTCCATTAAAATTTAAGAATCTTCGGGGCGCCTGGGTGGCGCAGTCGGTTAAGCGTCCGACTTCAGCCAGGTCACGATCTCGCGGTCCGTGAGTTCGAGCCCCGCGTCAGGCTCTGGGCTGATGGCTCAGAGCCTGGAGCCTGTTTCCGATTCTGTGTCTCCCTCTCTCTCTGCCCCTCCCCCGTTCATGCTCTGTCTCTCTCTGTCCCAAAAATAAATAAACATTGGAAAAAAAAAAAATTTAAAAAAAAAAAAAAATAAATAAAATAAAATTTAAGAATCTTCAAGTTCACAAACTCTTCTCTTCTTGATCTATCTACCCTAATCATACTCTAGATATGAACTTAAAAGTGACTTTCCCCTGAAACATTCCCTGAACCCTGAAGCATAGGAGACTGTATTATTTACAAATATTCACCTCCCTTCCATAAAAGGATTCTACATCTCCACCCTCTGCCCTGTGGCTTGCAATGCCTCCTATGGAGAGTAATGCCCATTCCCTCCCCACTGATGTTAGCCTCGGTCACATGCCTTGTTTTGACCAACAGATGAAAAACATGACAGATGCCACTTCCAAGAAACTCAAAAAGCCACCATAGTATCCTCCAGATCTTTCTGCCACCAGAGGGGAGCCTGGGTGGCTCAGTCAGTTGAGTACCCAACTCTTGATTCTCAGCTCACCATGATCCCAGAGTTGTGGAATTGAGCCATGTGCATCAGGCTCTGCACTGAGCAAGGAGCCTGCTTAAGTTTCTCTCTCTCTGGGGGTGCCTGGGTGGCTCAGTCGGTTAAGCTGGAAAACATTTAATTACTTGTGGCTCACATTATATTTCTATTGGACAGCACTGTCTACCTAAGATTCACATCTAGGAATGCATGCCCTCTGACAATACGTGAACAATTTAACTAGTAATCTACGATTAATTCCGAAAATCAAAAACTTAAAGTCCTACCACCCAACATAGGATACTTTTAAGTTTATGTAACTCTGCTCTGGTTGTTACTTTGTCTTATGTTAAGAGAAAGAGAAAAAAATTAAAAAGAAGAGAAAAAAGCCCATTAGAAGGATACTGAGTCAGCTGCCTCTAAATCC
Organism: Puma concolor; assembly: GCF_028749965.1. Classification (NCBI taxonomy): domain Eukaryota; kingdom Metazoa; phylum Chordata; class Mammalia; order Carnivora; family Felidae; genus Puma; species Puma concolor. The sequence goes on from NC_141682.1 coordinate 10,383,165, forward strand.
TATTTCAGATTTTAGGTTACCAAAATAAGTCACTTACTCTCAAATAACTACTCAGAGCAAATGCCAATTGAGGTTTTTATGTTCCAGCCACTGTTGCACATATAATTGCAGACAAAATGTCAAAGCAATTCTCCAAAGGTTGTGTAAGTTATAAATGACAAGATATTCTCAAATCCTATATATCTCATTATGCATCTACTTTTTCATGAGTTCAAGAGCTACCTCCTCACAATATGCTGCTTCATTGTTCTCTTTAGCCTTCTTTCAATAAAAGTACTTGATAGCCTGAAAGGAAGTGGCCCAGAAAAGTACGGAGGTTAAATAAGCATAACTATAACCCTAAGAGTTCTAAGTGAAATGACAAAGCACCAGCTCCAGATTTGCTTTTTATCCTATTTTCTGTCTCTGGAACAGTCTGTCATCAAGTTAAAAACAATTCTAATCTAGTTTAATTTCTCACTCTTAAGAAATTAAATTATAAAAACCAACCTAAGAAATCATTATTCCAACTGTCCAATAAAATCCTGGCTTGCAACTACAATTTAACTCCAGCTCTTACAACTTGGCTGTAGTCACTCTTGCCTAGAGCCTGATTAACTATGTTCTAATAGCCCCTCCTCATTATACCATCTAAAAGCTCTCATAGGGGCGTGTGGGTGACTCAGTCGGCTAAGCTTCTGACTTCAAGGGCTCAGGTCACGATCTCACAATTTGTGGGGCTCATAGGTTCTAGCATCCCCCCCCCCACAGACTCTGTGCTGACAGCCCAGAGCCTGTCTTCCTCTCTCTGCCCCTCCCCCATCACGCTGCCTCTTTGTCTCTCAAAAATAAGTAAACATTAAGAAAAGAAAAAAATAAAATAAAAGCTCTCATATATTAGTATTACAAGGTTATGAAGTAGATGTTCCCAAGCTTTACAAAGCAGGACAGTAAAGCAATACAACAAACATATTACCCTCAGCAGGCTGCTTGTAGCTTCAGTTTCTCCTTAAAACCCATCTTGACTTACTCACTGTATTATCCTATTGCCAGATAATAACATCAAGAACTGATTCTGATAATCTTTCCAAGGAAGATCTAGTGTATTGCCTTAGTATTAACCTAGGAAGTAACGTCTCATAGATTCAAACCTATAATACAAAAAACGTAATCATCAATATATAAAACCTAGTCATTAAACGTGTGCATCATTCACAACTACCACTGGAAGTTTAATGAAGAGGTACAATAAAGCCTTCAAGAACATACCATCACTTAAAGCTTTAAGTCAATAAAATGTTATACTGATTTGCTATTGCATATACATGCAATCAAACGGCAGGTATTAGGAGAAAATTAAAGATCAAATCCTATTAAAAACATAATTGTAAATATTAAGAACTGGAAACAGTATACTTTAAATGCAGCTGTTAACCAACCACATACCTGTTCTCTACGAAATCACTAAAAGCCTAATAAAGAAATAGACCAACCTGCCAACCACACAGCACAATTGTTTAAAACCATCCTCAAAGAGCTTCCACTTGTAGAAATTCCCCTGCAAGCAATTTCCCCCTCAACATGCAATGCAATGTAAGGACTCCTTTGTTAAAGGGGTTGGTTCTACATACTGGTATAGGAAATACTTAAAATGAAGAATTTTTAAAAATACCTAACATATAAAAGGTGCAGGTTTCAATTTTCAATTGTCATCATTAAGAGAAATTCCTCATATATATCATTACATTTCACCTATTTCTGTAAACGATATGAAAAAGCCTGTACTGCCAATTCTAAAAAATTAGCTCTCTTTTAGCCATTTTTCACATGGCTCAACACCTATCACAGACTTGGAACTTGTCTCTATTGAGTGTGTCTTATGCTACACTCCAAGCAGACATAAAAATAAACATCTGGTAATACTAGTGTGTGAGTATCCACCAACTGCTCAAAAAATGATATCTGAATAACATTTGAAAAGGATATGGCAGATTCCCACAGTAATTTTTTTTAACCCCACTGATGGGGCTCAATATTTTTTTTACAAAGTAGGACACCTTTAGAATAATGATGGATTTAGCAGTTGGAGTACTTCTCCAAAGCTTCCCAAAAGTCCTTACAGGACAAGAAAAAGAACCAGATTATCATGGAATCCCTCCCTAAAATGCACCTTATCTCATACCACTGACAGAGGTTGACTAACATGAAAAACCAAGCATTCCACCTTCTTTTCTGGATTTGCTTACAAGGATAAGGTAGAAAGGCACTGCATTCTACTCCTAACTCTCATCATCATTTCAGAGTGTTTGACCTTTAACAAGTCCACCAACCCTCTGGGTTCACTTGGCAAATGAGGCTAGAGAATCCAACCATCCCCAAGATCCATTTCAGCTACAAGATGCTCTAGCTATATTTCTCCAAGAGCTTTCCTACAGCACAGGCTCACTTTCCAGGCCCCTTTGTATGTAAACACCCTACATCCACAAACTGCACTGGAACAAGAAACGGGCTATCCTGTAAAAGATCGTATTATATCAAAGAGAGGATCAAAATGAAGTGAAATCAAATGATATCATCGCTCACATGGACACTTCCTCCCATACAGAAGCAAGCAAGCAAACAGAAACTAAGAAATCAAATCCTTCCAAAGGAAAAGAGCCGATAAAACTCAATATATTTAGCCTTCACTGCTGAAGAAAGCGTTGAAGAAAGCAAGCAAGCAAGCAAACAGAAACTAAGAAATCAAGTCCTTCCAAAAGGAAGGGCTGATGAAACTCAATGTATTTAGCCTTCACTCCTAAAGAAAGCGTTGATTCAGAAATCTACTCCTTTTTTACACTTGTGCTTCCAAAAGGACTCATCTGGCATCCATAAAAAAAAGTAAATAACAGTCGTACAACTAGAAGACTTCAAAGCTTACACAAGAAACCTTAAACAATGATTAGAAAAGAGGATGCGTCTTATTTAAAACATCAGCCTCCTGTTCCTAAAATACAACATAAAACCGTTAAGTAGGTCTTGGTATTTTTTATATGTTCATTTAAAGGCAGATACCGATCTCCTCCTAAATCGTCAACATTTCAAACCTGTGCATGCCGGGGAAGGCAGGCATCATCTCCTCCAAGATAACTTTTTCTTCCCCTTCCCCGGTCTGGAATTCGTTCTGGGGTATGTGCCTCACGATCCTGTCAGCTCACGACCAGCCTGAAGTCCACTCGGGAGGAGAAAAACCCAAGCGCCCCCGCGGAGATGGGGGAAAAAACGCACAAAAAAAAATCTTGCACAAGCCGGATCACGAGGCCGCGTGGGTACAATTTCAAAAACTTCAAGAGAAAGGTTTAATTTAAAAAGGAAAAGCAGCCAAGGAACCCCGTCTCCCGTTCGTACTTAGGGCCTAATGCCACCCGGGGGAAAGGGGGGGCCGCTCCTCGAAAACGAGGCCCGGGGACAAAGTGCGGAGCCGGGAAAGGATGGAGGGCACGGGGCCCCGGGCCGGCCCGCGCCCCCGCCCGCCCACCCCGCGGAACGGCGGGCTAGAGCTCCCGCCCGGGGGTGCAGGCCCGCCGGCGCCGGGCGCGCTGACAGCTGCCACAGGGGCGGGCTGCGCGGCCCGCCGGGCCCGGCGAGCCCCCGGCCCACCCCGCCCCACCCCGCGGGCGGCCTGGCGGCCAGGCTGGAAAGGATACTCCCGGGTGCGGAAAGCCTCCTGAGTGTGCGCGATGGTGAAGAGCGGCTCCTCGCCGGGAAGCGGCTTCACCAGCGGGAAGGGCTTGCGGCCCAGGAGCGGCGCCATCGCGGCGGCGGCGGCGGCGGCCCGGAAGGCTGCGGCTCCTCGGCGAGCCCGCGGCGCAACACTAGGCCCCGCGGCCCGGAGCGAGCGCCTGGCTCCCGGGGGTGGGGTGGGGGAGGGGAGGGGTGAGAGGGCGGCGCGAACTCGGCTCCCTCAGTGCTGGCGCGGCCGCGCGAGGGCCATGCAACGGGACGCAGGGACACGGAACTCCCACGCACACCGCTGCGCCGCCCGGCAGCCTCCGGCCCAACCTTCGCTACGGGTCCCCGCGTTCGGCAGTCACGACTCCTCCTCAGCTGCACCGGAGGAAATTATTGAAAAATGGCGGGAGATTCCCCTCCTCCCCCCCGCCCGGTCAGCGCACACACTAACTTGCTCCCCTGTGGCGCCGGTGGCGAATGCTCCAATAGGCGGAGAGCCGATCAGCGCTCACGGTCTACTGGCTCACGGGAGCTGCCGCTCTGCGCTTGGGTCCCGCCCCCTTTCCGGGCCGCGTAGTTGGGTTGCAGCGCACCAGAGGGCAGTATGAAGAGGTGAAAGGTCACGTTATGTAAGCGCTGGTGACAGGCCTGCGGGCCTCCAGCGGCGGAGTTGAAAATGGGGGTCAGCGGGGGACCGAAAGGCCTGGAATTCAAAGAGGTCAGACCAGAGAAGCCCCTTAACATATACAGACACTGCGCCATCTGTCACCGACGGCGACACCGACATCCGGGCACCACTGTCCGTGTGGTGCGCCGGAGGGGGAGGGGGAGCGCGCGGCCAGGGGCTTTGTCTTTCCACCGTGCTCCGCCCCCTCCTTAAAGGCGCCGCGTTCGGCCACGCCCGGGGAGGCGCGGGTGGGGCGGAAAGAGAGGAGGGGTTGGCGGGAATAAGCCCCAAGATCTTACCCAAGCGAAGGTTCTCAAGAACAGCTTGAGCCCCCAGTCTTGCTCACCCCAAAGTTAACTTCTGGAAGAGAGTGTGGTGGAGATGTGGATACTAGTATGATGCTTGTTTTTAGGGGCTTGGTGGAAAGGATCATACAGGAGCTTCTTTGGAAAAATATACTAAAAGACATACCTAGTAAAGATACATCCATTAATTCTAATAGTCTTTCGCAGCACCTCCAAAGTTGAGGGCTCTGGACTGGGAGCTTCAGAGGAAAAACAAAAAATGAGACAGAGACTGTTCTGAGAAAACAAGAGGCACGAATAATGCCAGTTCGGTGAAGAGTGCTGTCGGAAGTGCACAGTCCGAAGACAGCAGTGACTGCCTGGAGAGGGACGACATTTGAGCTGCTTCCCCGAGCACACTACACCCACGTAGTCCAAACTATGTCCTACCCAGGACAAGCCGAAACACTCACGGATAATTCTCTCCCTAATTAAATTGTCCCCTTCCGTTCAAAGATCTTCAGTGGCCTCAGAACATACCTCCCCAGCCTGTTCTTCAACAGGGCGGAGAAAGCGGGGGTGCATGGCAGTGCCAGACCCTTTTCTTCTCATCTTGAGGTGAGAAGTCTCCCCCCAGGGAAGGGTAAGTACCAGGTCAGTCGCCATCCCAATGGAGCCTCCTCTGGTCACCTAGCAGAGATAGGACTGCATCCTCCTTCGGTAGCTATTTCTTCTAAAAGGATTATGAGCAACCTCGGAGGACAGGACATTTGAGTCGATTGTGAAAAGGTGAGTAGCATTTCACTAAGCAGAGAAATGAGGGACGAACATTCTAGGCAGAAGGAGCCGCAGAGCCTTCTTGATAGATTCAGGACAGCACACCTTAAAACGTAGGGATTTTGAGGTGGAAAGTATCAAGATATGAGGGTGGCAACGGAAGTGATCATCCGGGCCACAGCGTGTGATGGCTAGAGTGACGTAGTTATTTGTGGCAGGGATACCAAGGGACCCAAATGTAACAAAATCAAGGGAGACAGGTGGACAGATTTGAGAGGCACGGACGAGGTGACTAATGGGACGGACATTTGCAGGACTAGATCCCCGGTAGCAGACTACACACAGGATAAGGACTCCAACAACATTAAGAGACAAATTTTGGAAAAATTGATATTTCAAAATAGTGTCTAACTGCCCATGAGAGTGGGGACCGTCATCATTTCAGCGCTTGGGGCCACTGTAAGCTGAATCCAGCCCTGGTGTTGGTAAAGCAGAGATCTAAAATGGGAGAATCAGTGGGGACCTGGGTGGCTCAGTGGGTCAAGTGTCCGACTTTGGCTCAGGTCACGATCTCGCGGTTTGTGAGTTCGAGCCCCAAGTCGGGCTCTGTGCTGACCGCTCGGAGCCCGCTTGGGATTCTCTCTCACGCTCGTTCTGCCCCAGCCCTGCTTGTGCCCACTCTCTCAAATTAAATAAATAAACTTAAAAAAAAAAAAAAATAGCAAACTTTAATGTGACTTTTGCTTGGTGTGTCCTCCACTTCTGTGGGTCAAATTTACAAATGATAAAGTTGATTAACATGAGATTTTACCATCTTGTCCTGAAGATGTTGAGGAAAAATATAGGGGGGCGCCTGGCTGGCTCAGTCAGTGGAGTATGCGACTCTTGATCTCAGGATCATGAGTTGAAGCCCCATTTTGCATAAAGCTTACTCAAAAGAGTAATAATAAATTTAAAATTTTTTTAAAGAAAGAAAAAAATGAAAGAGACTGTTAATGTAACTATCAGTTTCCTGCTCTAATATTTTCATTGACTCTTGTTGCAAACTTTTTTTTTTTAATTTTTATTTTTAACATATATTTATTTTCGAGAGAGAGAGAAAGAGAGATTGTGGGCTGGAGAGGGGCAGAGAGAAGCGGAGACACAGAATCTGAAGCAGGCTCCAGGCTCTGAACTGTCAGCACAGAGCCTGATGCAGGGCTCAAACTCACAAGCCTCGTGAGATCATGACCTGAGCCTCTCAACCAACTGAGCCACCCAGGTGCCTCCTCAGTCCTCAGACTCTTAACCCAGCAAGCCCCTACTGGACTACTTCCTCCTAATTCCCAGAATTCATTAGCTTTATTCCTACCCACCGCTGGAAATGGACTTTTTTCTCTGTGCATTTCAACCCAATACTTCCTTCCTAATGCCTTTTCCCAATTGTTCCAGCCCACATCCGCTTTTACTATACTCTCAAGTTTTTTTTTTTACCATAATTTTAGCAAAATTCATTGTTCAATGTGTTTTCTTTCCTAACATTTGAATAAACAAGTTGATCCAAAAAGGAAGAGATTAAAATGTGTAGCTTCCAGGGATCTGCACCAAAGCTGCTATTGCTCCAAGTCGGCTATGGCTGCTTAGTCGCAGGAATAAGACTGTCCAAGGAAGTATAGCCATTTCCCTACATGGATCTCCACTGGGTAGTTTTAGGACATGAGCTCAGTCAGCAAGATCTGTTTCTGTGGTCTGTATCATGTGGAGCTATGCCCTGCCACATAGTCCTCGTTCATTGATGCAGGCACAAACCTTTGCTTAGACAGTTCCAGCTCCTGCCTGGGCTTTTCCTCCCTGTCCTGCTGGTTCCTTAAACCCAAAACATCCCAGAGCCACAATCTTACCGTCTTCCTTCCCTCCATCATCTGCTTTATCAGAATGTTTTTCATTTTTATTAACGGCCCACCTTCCTCACAACCTCACGGGCTCAGGTTTGACCTCTCTTGAGCTCCACGGGCATAGGATCAACCAGACAATGTCAGTTCTTGAACTGTCCTTTTCCTGCCATCCCCACAGCATCCTATTTCAGGCCTCTATTATTTCTGGCCAAAACTACTACTATAATGCCTTTCTTCTTTTGAAATGTTTTAGGGGTGCCTCTCAATTGGTAGAGCATGCTACTCTCAATCTTAGGGTTGTGAATTCAAGCCCCACGTTGAGCATGGAACCTACTTACAAGTAAAAGTTTTAAACTCCATTAAAATTATGTCTTTTTTATGGTAAAATGAACATAGTTCCCCAAAAGAAACATTTAAATGTACTTTAAAAAACAACAACAGGGGCGCCTAAGTGACTCAGTCAGGTAAGGTCCGACTTTAGCTCGGGTCATGCTCTCACAGTTCGTGAGTTCAAGGCCCACCTTGGGCTCTGTGCTGACAGCTCAGAGCCTAGAGCCTGCTTCAAATTCTGTGTCTCCCTCTCTCTGCCCCTCCCCCGCTCGTATACTGTCTCTCTTCTCTCTGTATCAAAAATAATAAACATTTAAAAATAAAAATAAAAAAACAGCAATAAAAAACATCAACAAATAGTTCTACAAAAATCAGCCCTAGAGCACTTTCCCCATCCACTTCCTGTTCCCTCAAGCACTCATTTTCAAATTGTTAAACTGTGTTAAATTGGTAAAAGGAAACTTCATTGTTTTTAATGTTTTATTTTTGAGAGAGAGAGAGCAAGAGAGAGTGCAAATGGGGGAGGGGCAGAGAGAGAGGAAGACACAATCCAAAGCAGGCTCCAGGATCTGAGCTGCCAGCACAGAGCCTGACCCAAGGCTCAAACTCCTGAACCACAAGATCATAGCCTGAGCCGAAGCCTGAGGCTTAACCAACTGAGCCACCCAGGCAGCCCCTGGATTCCATTTTAATGAAGTTTCCTAGGGGCACCTAAATGTTTCAGTCAGTTAAGCGGAGGACTTCAGCTCAGGTCATGATGTCACAGCTTGTGGTTCAAGCTCCACATGGGACTCTCAGCTGCCAGCTCAGAGCCTGGAGCCTGCTTCCGAATTCTGTGTCTCCCTCTCTCTCTGCTCCTCCCCTAATCACACACTCTCTCTCAAAAATAAACATTCAAAAAAAAAAAAATCTATGGAAGAAATTTCCAATTTCTTTTTTTTAAGTTTATTTTTGAGAGAGAGACAGATTTCGAAATAACATATATGTTGCTATGTTTGTTTCTCAGTTTTAACGTTAGCTGTTGTCATTCTTCAATGGAAGATGAGGTCTCACCTCCCCCACAAATACCACACACATTCAATCATATTCCCCAAATAATTATTGCAATTGGTTAAATCCACACTCAGTGTATAACTTATGATTATTATTCATAGATGATCCACATGGTGAACTGATTACATTTCTTTTCTTTTGTTTTCACTGGTTTGCATCAGTCTATTTCCACTTCCTTTTCTAAGTACCTATCACTACTCTATCCCTCAACTGACACAACTCTAAGTCTCCTCTCAATACATGCAAACCTAGCAAGTCTTCCTATTTGTCCCCTGCCTCTTTCCTTTCCTAGGCATTTCGAACACAACCTCACTCCCCTGCTCTGGGCTTTCAATGGCTGGCTCCCTAAAGTCAACAAAGTAAAATCAAGCTCTTTGGTCTGGCCTTCCAGGCCCTCCACGATCTGTCCTCAGTCTTTTTCCTACTTCCCTCGAACCCCTTACTCCAGTAAACTAGGTTTATCTAGGTTTCTAAATACCATTCCCCACTAAAAGGATCCAGGGCTCCTGGGAAAAAGGAATGGGGCTAGCAAAGTTCAAGGTGAGTCAGGAACAACTTGTGCCTAAAAGTAAAGAAGTGCTCAAATAGAGATGGGGACATGTCAAAAGGACTCGGGAGCCAGCATGAAGGGATTCTAACTAACTAAATCTGGGACAATTTGAACATTAAAAAAAAAAAAATGACAGCAACAGATTGTGGCACATTGAATGTAAGGGGAAACCATGAGCCATAGTAATATTCAGAGAGAAAATCTCTTCTAGGCCTTTTGGCTAAGATCAAGTGCAGAGAAAGGAGGGAGGGAAGGAAGGAAGGAAGGAAGGAAGGAATGGATGGAGGAAGGGAGAAAGAGAGGAAAGAAAAGAAAGGGAGAAAGAAGAAAGAATAAGGAAAAGGAAGGAAGAAAGAAAAAGAAAAGAGGAAGGGCAATGTGCTATTTACAGAAGGCTGCCAGTGAATGAATGTGAAAAGAATGTTAGATTTAGAAAACTCACCATTTTGCGGACTCTAGTGAAGTAACTTGATTCAGAAATGGACCATCAATGGATGCTAAAATCACTGGTCTAAGTGAATGGTCTAAGATTATCACCCCCCCCCCCCGACCTACAAATTACTTATGTAAAAGTGCCCTGAAAATGGAAAGATCTGGCAGACACCTTAGCCAAGTGATCGATCTCAGCATTACCAATAATGAGACAAAAGGATGTTTCTCTTGATTCAAGGCAGTGAAAAATACATATCAACTCTGTAGCATTCTAACCAAAAACATTCCACCTGAAATCCTTAGAAAATAGAAAAACCCAGTTTGTGGGACATTCTATGAATAACTGCCTAGACCCTTCAAAAATAACGATGACACAAGATACACCTATCCACCCACCTCCAACTTCTAAAAGGAAACTAAAGCGACACGAGAACTGTGTGTGCAATGTGTGACCCTAGAGTTAGATCCTGGATCTGGGGACAGGGGCTAAAGAGAACTACTACCGTTATTGGAACAGTTGGGGCAATTTAAATATGTTCATATTAAATACTATTATTGTATCATTGTTAAGTTTCTTGGGTATGATCGTGATACTCTGGTCATGTTGAGGAATGTCCTTGTTCTTGGGACATACAAGCTGAAGTATTCAAGGCTAAAGTGCCAGAATACTAGCAACCGATTTCAAGTAATTCACCTTCCACCCCCCCCAAAAAAAGAAAGAAAAAAAATGTGTATTGAGATGCCAATGTGGCAAATGTTAATAATTGGTGAATCTAAGTGAAGGGTACACAGTTTGTTGAACTATTCCTTTCAGCTCTCTGTAGCTTTGAAAAGTCTCAAAGAGCTGGAGAAAATAGAAACTCAATTCCCTGGTTACTGCTACCCATTAACCCCGTGCTTCACTGCCACCATTTGTCCGCATTAACCTGCCCACAAGTAGTCTCTCCTCATAACCAGAGAAAAATGTCAAGGCCCAGCCTCGAATGCCACCTCTCCAAAAGCTTTCTGTGATCTCCAAGCCTCAAAGTTTTTCTCTGGGCCCTGACAGTACTCTGCCTTCTCCACCCACCGTGGCACAGGTTCCTGCCTACCTTCTCTACCTCACCAGACTGGAAGCTCCTGCAAGGCAGAGACCTGTCTACCAATTGTAATTTATATAGAGAGAACCCAGAATGTGCTTTCAATATTTGTAAAATAAACGCCATTTTCCAAGACGACAAATACCTTGGGCATGTGGAAATCTGCTCCCAGGTGCTCAGCTTTTCCATGCTCCAAATTCTCTTGTGCAGAACCCATCAAGCTCTATTGATCTTTCTCTGGGCTTATTCATATTCAATGAATTTTGTTAGTGGGCTGTTTTTAAGAATTCAAGTGTGGGTTCCAGCAGTCCACAAGCTGTCATTGGCTCCACAGGGGAAGGGGGGGTGTCCAGGCAAAAAAAAAAAAAAAAAAAAAAGAACTCAAGTGTGGGGGCACCTGGGTGGCTTAGTTGATTGAATGTCCGACTCTGGGTTTCAGCTCAGGTCATGATCTCACAGTTTGTGAGATCGAGCCCTGCACCAGATTCTGCTCTGACAGTGTGGAACCTGCCTAGGATTCTCTCCCTCTCTCGCTGTCCCTCCCCTGCTCGCGTACTCTCTAACTCTAAATAAACAAACATTAAAAAAAAAAAGTGTTTTGGGGCTCCTGGGTGGCTCAGTTGGTTAAGCATCTGACTTCGGCTCAGGTCACGATCTTGCAGTTCATGAGGTCAAGCCCTGCGTCAGGCTCTGTGCTGACAGCTCAGAGCCTGGAACCTGCCTCAGATTCTGTGTCTCTCTCTCTTTGCCCCTCCCCCACTCACACTCTGTTTCTCTCTCTCTCAAAAATAAAGATTAAAAAAAAAAGTATTCAGTATTTCAGTAAGTTTTCATTAAAAAAAACTTGCAAAAAGTCAATGTAAAATTGGAAAAAAAAAAAGTTTTCGAGTGTGCATATACATTGGGCCTAATAATACCCAGAAGCATTTTTTGAGTTATTTGTGAGTAACTTGTGATCATTGCTTGATGTTTCCTCATCTCTTTTTCTTCTCCAACCCTTACCCCATCAACATTCTGGGACAGTGGTGGAGACTGCTAGCCTGATACCTTAGAGTATCAGTGAAGTGGTGCTAAGGTGATGTCAACAAAAGAAGAGAATAGTTTCCATCTCACCTTTTCCATTATCCCACATGTTCCTTCATGGACTCCACTCCACACCTGCTACAGTATGCTCTAGAAGGTTCTATGCAAAGGTCTATTCCCTAGCCAGGCTGTCTCCTGAGGGATAGGATTCCTGGCTTCCTGTGTTCCCAGTTCTAGCACTCGGTCACAGAGTAACTGCAAATGCCAACTGCTATCTCCTGTTAGTTTTCTCTCCTGCTTTCCTCGTGTGCCACTTGATTTCAGTAATTGTCATTTACAGAAATGATTTAATTCTTTTTCAAATCTTATTGGTCATTTTTTATGATCTCAGTACACTTTTAATAACTTCCTTTGTTTAAACACATTATACTATAAAAAAATTTTTATTTTTGAGAGAGAGAGAGATGCAAAGTATGAACGGGGGAGGGTAGAGAGAGGGAGATACAGAATCCAAAGCAGACGCCAGGCTCTGAGCTGTCAGCACAGAGCCCGATGTGGGGCTCGAACTCACAAACCACGGAATCGTGACCTAAGCAGAAGTCAGACGCTTAACCAACTGAGCCACCCAGGTGCCCCTAGAATATACTTCTCTTATGTACCACTTACAATTCCCTCTCTGTGACATTCATTTGACAACTTAATAGTACATATTTCTTTTTTTTCTTTTTAAGTAAACTGTACCCTCAACAAGGGGTTCAAATTCACAATCCCAACATCAAGAGTTGCATGCTCTCCCAACTGAGCCCAGTTGGGAAAAAGAGAAAAAAAGAGAGTAGGGATGACAAAACAGGGCAGCAAAACTTGGGATGCTGGTCTCATCCATGATACCTGGAAGCCCCTGAGACAGATCAGACGAATTACTTTAGGGAATACTGAAATGAAATTCTTGAACATACAGAATGTAGAATTCTTTTCCACTGTGACATGACTTTATTGGTCTCCTTAGGAATCAGGAGCGCAAAAAGGAACTGGACGGAAAGCAGATTGTGACTGCCAGAGCCTTGGGGGAGTGGCAAACACGGAGCACCTGCTTAACGGGTCCAAGGTCATGAAAAGGTTTGGAGAAAGCTAGCAATGGCCACACAGTGTTGCGAATGTACTTATTACCACTAAGCGGTACCCTTTTAAATGGTTAAAATGGTAAATTTGATGTTATATGCACTTTACCATAATCTAAAAAAGTAAAAATGAAAGAAAAAAAACCACTCATGAATGCCTCCTAAAGACCTGGAGCCATGGCAAACATACACTGGTTGCATTCAGTGTGCAGAGGGCCGGAAGTGTAAATCAGACTACATGACAACTTCAAGAGGGATCTCCAAATCGCTTCTATCAGAAAGCTCCTCTGTGGGAGTAAGACAATTGGCAGGCACTCAGCCACCACCCCACCAGGCCCTGCCCCCACAACCTTCAAGAAAGAAGCACTCAAATACCAACAAGACGTATTTCAAATAGTTTAATTTTAAAAATATTCTATTCAGTGCTAAAATATGTCTTCACTCACTGTTGCCCATTTCCATTTTCTTAAACTTTTTTGAACAAAAAATAAAATCACAAAGTTCAATTAAACATGCAGATTTCAAAGAAGAGGGAACTTTCTAGAAAGTCTGAGCTGAAGGAGTACTGTGGGGGATGGGTACTGTTGGCAGAACCTCAAATCCTTGCTGGGGCAGAGTCTGTGGCAAGAGGCAGGGGATGCTGGAATGAAACATACAGGTGAGACCAGGGAAAGCTGTGTGTGTATGTGTGTCTGCGTGTGTCTGCGTGTGTGTGTGTGTTGGGGAAAGGGGGTGGTTGCAGCAGGGGACAAAGGACTGTCAGAAGCTGGAGAGCCCATGAGAGGCAGGATAACCTCAGGAATGGGCAGAAGTGTCAGGACAGAAATCTATACAGACTTTTCCGCCCTCGTGCACAGCCTTCCCTTCCCTCCAAAGTCTCTACCAGGCCTTCTCCAACAGCAGCTTACAGGCCCCTAGCCTGATAGGAAAGTCCATGAATCTACAGTCTCCATTCAAGTTCAAGTAACCCTGGGCACTCTCTTCTCTAGAGGGTGCCTTCCACATCTCCTTCCACATCCTCCTGTAGAAGAGCCAGCGGCTCAGTCCAGAGGTTCTGGAGCAGAGACTGCTACCTGGAGGTGACAGATGAACCTTGGGATGGCTGACGCCCCAGCCTACTTGGGGTGCAAAAAGAACATGAGCGCTCCTCTTCTCAGGAGCAAGCAAACACAGGTGCCAGGGACGGGAAGATGATGCTATCACCCCAAGTCCTATGTCACCCTTCCAGCCCAGAAGGCTCCTATGTGCAAGCTCTGGAGCCCAGTGCTTGCCCTTACCCCAGCAACAAAGCACGGCCAGAACCAGAATGCAATAAATAGAGGCAGGGGGCCAGGAGGCGAAGGGCGCCAGGATGGTGCTAGCTTTCTGATGCTGTCTGCGGCACTGCGGGTTGGTCCACGCAGAAGCGTTTCAGGGGTGGGGCACCTGAGTCTTCCTCTTCCTCAGCAATCTAGGAGCAGTCAGAGCATGAAATTATAGGACCATCCCTCTGTACCAGAACCTCCCCATCCACCCTAATTACAGCCCAGAAGCCCACCCCCAACCTTCTTGCAGATAAACAAAGAAGGTAGGGGAAGGGTGTCTTCCCCTACCTTATAACCTGGAGACACCAGCTTCCCTTGCTGCCTCCCCACCCTGGTCATAGCACATCTGATGCTGTCAGCTCCAGTTCGCATCAACAGAGTCCGGACTTGTTTTTAGAAATGGGGAAACCCAAAGTGGCTCCTTACCTGTGTCTCTAGTGGAACTGGTTCTTCCTTCGTGAGGGTGGGAGGTTCATCAGCAACTTCTGAGGCGGGCAGGGAGGGCTCTGAAAAAGCAGCAATGTCAGTATAACTGCAGGGCCTCCTGAGACAGGAGACTCCTGTGGAATCTCCCTCAAGCTGGGGGAGCTTCCCTAAGAGCTATGTGGAGGCACCTTGGGGAAGAGCAACACTGGCCAGAGAATCAATATATGTCATCAGAAGAAATTTACAGGATATAATGCAAAGAGCATAATCTCTGAAGTCAGAAGGAATGAAATTGGAGACATCCGGTTCCACCAGTTGCTAGCTATGTGATCTCAGACAAGCAGTTTACCCTTTCTAGGATTCTACTTTGTCATCTGTACATGGTAGAGATGACAGCTGCTATCTCATAGGGTCTTTGAGAAAATTATACCAAGTATCAAACATGAAAAGTGCCTTACACAGAGCCTGGCACTCAATTGTGTTGCTTGTTTTCTTCTTTCATTCTGTGAGAGGGGAAAACACAACCCTTCCCCAAAACAGCTCAAACACTGACAAATGGCTCAAGGCTGCCAGGTCCATCTTCTCTAACCTCTTCCTCTAAAGAACAGAAACATCAAGAGCACAGGCCCTTCCAAGATGCTCATCCTGGGCCAACTGCGACTCACCCTCGAGGATCTCCTGGCCCAGAGTAGGGGGCTGGGAGTCATCTGTGCGGAAGTCAGAGGTGTGTGCTGGGCTCAGGGACTCACTCTGCTGGGGGCTGGGGCTTGAGTTGGTGCTGCTGTCCACCTTGAGTTGATAGACGTCAGACACAGAACTCTGGTTGCTGTTTTCATCTGAAAACCAAACATGACAAAGGCAACAGCTGAGAGTAGTCATTTTTCTTGAGAGTAACGGTACAAGAGTCAAGAGCCTGGTGTCTCCTTAGACAGCCATGGGCACGACCAAACACAATGATCGCTGCTGCAGATGCCCCCAGAACCGAAGGCAAACAAACAAAGGTAGGGCAAATTATCCACAGTCTAAGAGAGTTCATTTAAACATTTTCTGTTTCACAACATATATTCTCAGCGCCAGATGCAGCTAAAATCTTTAAGTTCGTGCAACATTTACATTTCAGGAAGGTCAGGGTATACTTAGTAATCCCTTCTTTCTTACTCACCAAGTATAGTTTGGACCGGGTATTTTCTCACTGTCCAGTGGAAAGGAGTGATGTAGCTGTGCCTCTCAACCTTTCTCACAACACGAGAGGTGTAGAAAATGCTAAAATCTGCCTGGCATTCTCGGCTATCTCAAGGAGTGTGGTGGTATCTAGAGGCGGTCACTCGGGCCCTTCAGTGGCCGAGGCTCCACTTGGCCACCTCAAGGACCAAGAAATTCCCATCTGGCATAGTCTGTCTGAAGGCTTAAAATCACCACCTAAGTTAAAAACTAAGGAGTCAAAAGCTCCTTCCTTTCCCTCCCCTCCAGCAGCTGGTCACCAAATCTGGTCCAGCCTACCGCGCTGACATCAGTGGTGTTCATTCCTTCCTCTCCTGCCACCTTAGTTCAGGCCTCCTTCTCTCTGGCTTGGCCTCCTGCAACAGGTACCTGACTGCCCTTCCTTCAGTCTCCCGTACTCCAGCCCACACTTCACGCCGTTGCCAGAGAGATCCCTCTAAATCCTTCAGCGGTTCTCTGCTGCACAAAGGATACAATTCAAACTCCAGGGCTACCCTGGGCAGGCACAGATAGCCCTATCGCAACTTACAAAATCTTTTCTGACCTACAGGCTTACTGACGACTGTTCCTCCACACAGCAGGCTTCCACACTGCGGCCTCGGCTCCAGCGAAGCGGACTAACCTAAGGCCTGCTTCAAGCACAGGTGTCCGGTATGACCTGCTCTTTCTGGTCTTCCTGGAAAGTCCCGATACATCCACCAATCGGCTCGAGCACCACTTCCTCCGTGTCCCAGGTTCCTCTGGGTGACCACCCTATTATGCTCCTGTTGTACCCTGTGCACACCTACATTTACTATTTTACACACCAATTTCCATTGTGCTCTGTGCAAGCAGGCTCGGGGGCTTACTTGTCCTGTCCTTGGATCTCCAGTGCAGTACCCGGTACCTGGCACACAGCAGGAGTTCAGTAAATGTTCACTGAATGAAAGGGATGCGATGTAGGCCAGATTGAGGAAACGGAGCCTCGGATGTCTCCTAGAGCTCTGTGATTATTGGCCACCCCGCACATAACTAGAAAACTGTTCCCTCGTATTCTCCTTCCTCCACCATGCTCACTGACCTCGGGTGGCTGGGGGAGATGGGGAGAGGATCCCTGCACACTCCCAGGCTCGTTCCAAGCCCTTTCTAGTCTTTACTCCTACAAAGACCACGATCTTCTATGCTAAAACAGAAGCAACATTCTATTGTAAAAAGAATAAAGCTCTGTCACTTTTGAGCTTAGGCAAACACCTCTTCTTGGAGTATCGGCTTCCTTCAATAGGGATGATGATAACCGCTTACTTTAGGTCACAGGCCGAGGGGAAGAACAAAAATGAGAAGCTCAGTGCTTCTGAACAGCAGCCACCACACAGGTGTGAAGGCAGTACTGAGACCACAGTGCTGACACAGGCGGGACACTTACTGCAGGCTGGTTCCAGAGGCGGAACTTTGCTGACAGTGGATGGGAGAGGCCCTGGCTTTGGGTGGCCTGGTCTAAGGCACTGTCATCCTAAAACATACAGTCTAAAGAAAAGAGCTTCTCATCCAGAGAACCAGAACCTGACACGAAGCCTGTCACTTACTAGTTATGTACCTCGAGATATGGAACTTCATCTCTCTGAGCCTCGGTTTCCCTACATGGAAAATGAAGCTGCTATCATCTACTTTGCAGGGTTGCTGTGAGGCTTAAATTAAAAGACTTGATGTAAAGTGCCAGCAAGATACCAACAAAACAGCAGGCACTGAAGTGACACGCAAAGCTATTCTTCTCATTATTAATGGATTCATCTAAGTGCTGCTTTTCCTGCAAGGAAGACATACGGATGCAACTCACCCTGGAATTCAAGAAGGAGAGAGGAATTGGCTGAAGCATCAGAGGGAAAGCCATTAGGTTCCCGGGCTGCTGAACTGTTCGATTTTGACTTTTCTTTCTAGAAAAGGAAAAAAAGAGGAATATGACACAGCCAAGTGGGAGACCCACAGAGAGGGAGAAGGGTGCTACTAAGACACCACAGAGGTCTGGATTATGACTGAACAGGAATAATGACAACAGTTTGAGAATCCAGGACCCAAGGAATAACAGAATCCTGGACAAGGTGTCCCCAAGTCTCAGTGTCTCTATGCTGTAAAACGGACCTTCCAGCACTAATATGACTCAAAAGTGAGAAACAGACACGTAGGCTTCCACTAGAGCTCCCTGCGGTTCTCTTCTGCTTCCTGCCCTGAGCGAATGCTCTATCCAACTTGTTCCCTGTGTGGATGGCCAGGAAATACAGAGTACTGATTTGAGAATGATTCTTGTTTGGGTAGCACAGCAGGAAAAAGTGAAAGAATGGACAAAAAAAGGAGTCGCTTTATATGTAATGCAAGCAGTGACGGGACAAAGGGGCCCCTCTAGTACCATTCCTGACAATCAACCCATCCACTCAAAATGATCACCCCATGTCTACCTCTGCCTAGAACATCATTTCCTTCGAGCAGGATGCAGGTTACACACATGGGTGACCACAGTGCGGAGGTAAGCACCAGCTTGCAACACAGGAGCCCACAGGAAAGGAAATAATCCATGCGAACGTTTGCAAGTGAGAGCAGCCAAAGTTTAAATCTGGGTAATCTCAAATTTACTAATTTATACTTTTTATACAAGTCTATTTATTGCACATGCATTTAATATTTGGTAACAGCTCTCAATCCTCTCTCTGCAATGAGTCAACTGTACACACTCGTGCACGTCTTTCCCTTCATTTTTTTCCACATGCAGACATAATTTTAAGGCAATTACACTTTACATTTCACCACATGAACTACAGAAACACAATTTTTACTAGCTGCATTATATTTCATAAACCGTAATTCACTTAATCGCTTCTTACCTATTGGTAATTTTTTATAAATGTTTATTTTGAGAGAGAGAGAGAGAGAGAGAGAGAGAGAGAGAGAGGGAGAGAGGGAGAATCCCAAGCAGGCTCCACGCTGTCAGCATGGAACCCGACTCAGGGCTTGATCTCACGAGCTGCAAAATCATGACCTGAGCTGAAATCAGGAGTCAAAATGCTTAACTGACTGAGCCACCCAGCTACCCCCTCACCTATTGGCCATTTAGCTTTAACTTATCTCGGGTTGTTTTGTTTTGTTTTGTTCGGTTTGTGTTTATTTAATGCCACTAGGAATAAAGCCACAATGCTCAATTTTCACTTCTTCTCTGGGTCATTTTATTTTGATAAATTCACACACAAAATATTCCTTCTAGATCAAAAAGTATAAACATATGATGTTTCTTGAAATACACTATACCTCATGACTCTCTAAAAGGATCATAGCAATGTATTTGGTACAGATGCCAACATCTGGCTTCATCATTTTTTTCTGATCTCTCATTTGTTTTAATTTTAAGGATTCTGTGTTCTGTAAGATACGTATTCAGTTTGAAAATTCTGAAAATACAGAAAAAGGAAATCACCTGTACAACCAGACAACCTATCTATATATTTGTATGAAGATGGATCATGATATAATATTGCAACCTATTTCCCTCCCCCAATTATCTGTATTAAAAACATTTTCCAGGGGTGCCTGGGTGGCGCAGTCGGTTAAGCGTCCGACTTCAGCCAGGTCACGATCTCACGCTCCGTGAGTTCGAGCCCCGCGTCAGGCTCTGGGCTGATGGCTCAGAGCCTGGAGCCTGTTTCCGATTCTGTGTCTCCCTCTCTCTCTGCCCCTCCCCCATTCATGCTCTGTCTCTCTGTCCCAAAATAAATAAAAAACGTTGAAAAAAAGATTAAAAAAAAAAAAAAAAAACATTTTCCAGGGCACATGGCTGGCTCAGTCAGTGGAGCGTGCGACTCTTGCTCTTGAGGTTCTAAGTTTGAGCCCCATGCTGAATGTAGAGAGGACTTAAAAATAAAATCGTTAAGGGGCGCCTGGGTGGCTCAGTCAGTTACGGGTCCAACTTCTGCTCAAGTCATGATCTCACGGTTTGTGGGTCTGAGTCCCGCATTGGGCTCTGTGCTGACAGCTCAGAGCCTGGAGCCTGCTTCAGATTCTGTGTCTCCCTCTCTCTCTCTGCCCCTCCCCCACTCACGTGCCCACCCTCCCCCCCCCAATAAATTAAAACATCAAAAAAAAATTTTTTAATCTTTAAAAAATGTTTTCCCCTGTCACTTGAATACTCTTCTAGAACATCTTTTATAATGGTTACAAAGCTTTACAAGATAACAGGTGCATGATAACTTAATGAATTCTCCACAATACAATCTATTTTGTTTGCAATTCTTAAACACTCTGAACCATATTATAATGTTCAACAATGTAGATGTACCTTGTACACATCATGATTATCTCCTGAAAATAAGTTCCTAGAGATAAAACTTCTAGATCAAAGGGATAAACATTTTGAAAACGATCCCCCCTCCACTGTACTGAGGTATAACTGACAACTAAACTGGTAAGGTATTTACAGTGCACACTGGGGACATGCCAGGCCATACACTGTGGAAGGGCTCCCGCCATCCAGTTCATTAGCACCGCCATCACTGAAAACTTTTCAATGTACATGTGAGAGCAGCCTAACCTGTGTAAAGTTTGTACCAATCTACCCTCGTCAATGGTGTCTCACTCCCTTGGATCTTTCCCACTTTCTCTTCACCAATTTGATCATCGTCTCCTATTTTGCCTAATGTAGCAGATATATACTAGTACCTTAGAAGATGGCACACCACGTGAACCACTGGAGGACAGATAAACTGATGGACCTCAGCAAACACTGCGAGAAGCCCTTGGGAGACACCAAGGGAACGAGGTCCTAGGCAGGGAGAATGTGTTGTTGTTGTTTTAAATGTTTATTAATTAATTCATCTATTTAGAAAGAGAGAGCCTAACAGACTAAGACACTCAGGTGCCCCTGGCAGGCGGAATCTGAATTAGGAAATATGTGAGAAATGCACTGGGGCAGGGAAGGGCTTTCTACCAGTGCACCCCCCTCTCCACATACCCAAGAGATTTAATTGTCTGACCTTCGACCCCTAGTGGGTAATGGCACCATTAGAGCCAGGGCTGGATGAAAAATAAAGGGTGGCTCCAGAGCTCCCCTAACTTTCACCCAGCAGCTCTCTGGGGCTGGCAATGACAAGGAAGGCTGGCGGCTCCCAGATAAAGTGGCATCTGGAAGACTGGTACTAGGGACTTCCCTGGGAGGCAGGGGAAGAGGGACAGGGGATAAGGGAAAGGCTGAATCCCAAGACTCACACAATGGCCTAAATTCACTCAGAGGAAGGAAAACCAGAGCCTGGGCTTACATCCTCCCTCAGTTACATACTTCTAGCCATGGCAGCTCAGAGTCCCCCGGGAATAAAAACTGACTGCACAGAAGAAACTAACCAGACTCCAGAGGAAACAAGCACCAGGAAAGACAAGAAACAGAACAAGCTATACCGGAAGAAGGACACTAACAGGACACGAGAATTTCAATAAAACACTGTAGGTCTCCTCAGAAAGAAGGATACTGGAAAGTTGTTCTGAAGAACCACCAACTTGAGGAAATTTGGTGTGAATGATGTAATTGTAATAACAGGACAAACATACAAAAAATAAGCAAGGATACAGAAAATTTGGGTAACCAAATAAATGCTTGTTTATTGTTTAATTTCGTACCTAGAGAGTATATTTGTTTTAATCACAAGTGAATGGTCCAAAAATCAATCACGTACTAGACCAGATAAAAAAAAGTCCCGATAATCCCAAAGAACGAATATCCTACCAATTCAATAAAATCAGAACACCACTTTTAAAAAGACAGCTAAAAAATAATCCCACACAGGGGCACCTGTGTGGCTCAGTCGGTTGAGTGTCTGACTTTGGCTCAGGTCATGATCTCACAGTTGGTGAGTTTGAGCCCCGTTTCGGGCTCTGTGCTGATGGCTCAAAACCTGGGGCCTGCTTTGGATTCTGTGTCTCCCTCTCTCTCTGCTCTTCCCCCACTCATGTTCTGTCTCTCTCTCCTTCAGAAATAAATAAACATTAAAAAAAATTCTTTTTTAAATCTCACATCTAGAAATTAAAAATCATTGTATTAAACTTTGGATTGGGGCGCCTGGGTGGCTCAGTCAGTTAAGGGTCCAACTTCGGTTCAGGTTGCGATCTCATGGTTTGTGAGTTTGAGCCCCACTTCAGGCTCTGTGCTGACAGCTCAGAACCTAGAGCGTGCTTCGGATTCTGTGTCTCCCTCTCTCTCTCTGCCCCTCTGCTGCTTGTGCTCTCCCTCAAAAATAAATAACCATTAAAAAAATAATCAAAATAAAACAAACTTTGGATTAAAGAGGGAAACTAAAGAAGAATTTATAAAAAACTTAAAACAATTACACTATCGATGACATTTTGATATGCATATATGTCAAAATCTGGGAGACAACTAATGTGAAAAAAAAATTTGTTTTCAGTAATCTCTATGCCCAAGGCGGGGCTCAAACTCACAAGATCAAGAGTCGCATGCTCCACCGACTGAGCCAGCTAGACATCCCTAAAGTGAAATGTATTTTTTTAAAAGAAAACAAAACTGGAAAAAAAGTGCTAAGTTTAATACAAGGAGCTAGAAAAAGTACAACAGAGTAAACCCAATAAAACATAAAAGGAAAGAACAATGGCAACAACTAACGAAATAGAGAACAAAGCAAACAAAAGGTGAACAAAAATTACTCGATTTTTTTGATAAAGATTTTAGGAGAGACAATAAACTCGATCATATTATGGAAATATGAATATTATGAATAACTACATACCAATACATTTGAAAACTCTGATCAGTGTTCTTCAGCAGGGGTGTTGCTGGCATTTGAACAGGGCCAATTAATTCTTTATTATACAAGACTGAGTCATGAACTGCCAAAAGGTTAGCATTACTGGCCAACAGGGAAGTGCCCTGCCTCATTTCTACGCACTTCTGGGGAAATGAAGAAAGGCGGAGGACCTAGCACTGCACTCTCCTAAAGAACCAATTTCTGGGAAATACATAAAATGCAAAATAAATGCCAAAAAAAGAGAAAATCTAAATACACCAATCACCATTAAAGCCACCATAACAATCATCCCTCAACCAAAAGCCCAGAAAGTACTAAAAGTGAGTTCTACCAAACTTAATTTTGTTCTAGAAATCAAAAGAGAGGGGCAATTGCCTAATTTGTTTTAGGAGGCTAATGTAATCTTAATGCCATAACAAGGTAAGGATAATATATTAAAAGAAAATTATAGACCAATTTCACTTATGACCCAGATGCAAGTACCTCAATGAAGTATCTTAAATGTGAATTGAACACCACCTTATATGTGGGGAAGCATATCCAAGTAGAATTTCTCTTTGGCATGTAAGAATGTAAAAGGGTCAACATCAGAACTTTTACTAATTCACCATACTAATACATTAAAGATTAGAGGAGGCAAATCACATGAACATTTCAGTAAACTCAGGAAAAGCAGCTGGATCAAGTCTAACATCTATTCATAATTTTTAATAAATCTTAGAAACCTAAAAAGAGAAGGGAATATTTATTATTATTATCGTTAATATTTCAGAGGTAGCAAGAGAGGGGCTGAGAGAGAGGGAGAGAGAGAATCCCAAGCAGATTCCATGCTCAGCGCTGAGCCCGATGTGGGCTTGATCCCGTGACCCTGGGATCATGACCTGAGCCAAAATCAAGAGTGGGATGCTCAACCAATCCAGGCACCCTGGGAAGTTTTATTTTGATAAAGGCTATCTTCCCAATAAACCTACAGCAAGAGAGAAAACTCGCCCTACTTAATATTAATAAATACTAAAAACTGATGGTAAACAAAAATCACTCCAGTTTAGGAGGAGATAAAATTACAACAAAACAGAATGGAGAGCTGAAAAACAGATCTAGATATGAATATGGCACACAACACAGATGACATCCCAAGTCAGCGGAGAAAGAATAGATTGTTTAGTAAACAGTATTAGGTGAAAAAGCTCTCTGTATGAAGGAAAAATAAAATTAGATCCATATCTCCATAATTAAAAAACAACAATAGCCAAAAACCTAACAGGACCAACTCTTGATTTTGGCTCAGGTCACAATCTAACAGTTCATGAGTCTGAACTCTGTGTCAGGCTGTGCACTGACAGTGCGGAGCCTGCTTGGGATTCTCTCTCTCCCTCTCTCTCTCTGCCCCTCCCTGGCTCACACTGTCTCTGTCTCTCTCAAAATAAATAAATAAACCTAAGAAAAAAACCAAAACCTAACAGAAGATGGAGATGTTCTTTATGACCATGCAGTGGAGAATAATTTTCAAACAAGATTCAAAAAGCAAAACACGTATGAAAAAATTGGTTTGACACAAAATTAAAGGACATTATTGACAAAGTTCTCAGACAGGTGACATGTCAGACAGATGCCTGCAGTGTACAAAAGTGACCAGAGTTTTCTGTAGCTACGGTATCAATGAATCCATGCAAATCAGAAAAGACAGGAAACCCAATACAAAAAATGCAAAAGAAATCAGAGAAGAGGTATTTAAATGGATAAAAGGAAGTATGAATGGAAACCTGAAGAGAGACAATTATCAACCTCCTGAGTAATCAGAGAAATGCAAAATAAACAAAGAGCTTGAAGACTGGCAGGACTGGTTATATCAAATGCCATGAAGTTGTGGCAGTGTGAGCCCCCGGGTACCCCTGGGGAAGTGTACTAACTACGCTGGTGCAGCCCTTCTCAGGAGAGACTGGGCAGCAGTCAGTAAAAACAGTTCGTGTGCACGCCCCGGGACAGCAATCCCACTCCTGGGCATCTAACCCACGAGTCCTCCAGAAGAATGGGACGGTTTAGGGGATGTCATCTGTGCTACCAAAAAGCTAGAGCTTTTGGTAGAAAGTACAGAAACAGACCCATATTTGGACACTTGAAATACGACAAAGGTGGCTCTACAGAGCAGGAGGAAAAGAACAATCTTTTCAATAACTGGCGCTGGGACAAATGCACATCCACGTGGAAAAAAATGAAATCAGGCCCTTACTTCAAAATACACAGAAATCAGTGCCAGGTGTGTTATAAATGGGAACTGAATAATGAACTTTTAGAAGACTATACGGAGATGATCTTTGTGGCCTCAAAGAAGGAAAAGGTAATTATTAAAAAAAAGATTAATTAATTCGTCTACACTAAAATTCAAAACTTTCAGGGGCCTGGCTGGCTCAGTCAGGATAGCATGTGACTCTTCATCTCAGGGTAGTTGAGTTCAAGCCCCACCGTGGGTGTAGAGATTACTTAAACATAACACCTTTAAAAAAAAATTTTTTTTTTAAAGTTATGTACTCAAGGCAGCCTAAAGAGAGTGCAAAGACAAGCCATGGAATGGAAAAAGGTATGAAGAGTATACAATCGGTGAAGGCTTTGTGTCCAGAATATAGAAAATTCCTGTAAGTCACAAGAAAAAAAACAATCAAAGAGACTTAAAGAGCCACTTTCTGAAACAGGAAATCCAAAAGGTTCAGTCCTAAACATTAAAAACACGTTCAAACTCATTAGTTATTACATAAGTAGTCACCAAACTAAAATCACAACTTATCTTTACATATAAGTAACAATACCAACTGTTGAGGATTTGGTGCAATGAGAACTCTATTCCTGGTGGGAATGTAAATTGGTACAACCACTCTGAGAAACAGTTTAGCATTAGCTACTCTAGGTCAACATATGTACACTCTAAGACCCAGCAATTCCACTCATAAGAATATCTCCTAGGAAAACCCATGCACAGGCTGACCCATGTACTGAGTAAGAATGTTCACAGGAGCATTGTTTCTATTACCCTAAATGGGGAACAACCCAAAAAGCCATCTACAGGAGGATCAGAGAGGTAAATCAGGGCACGAGGCCTATGATAAAATTCCAAACAGCAATGAAAAGGGACAAATGCTCCAAAGATAACATGGGTGAATGTTACCAACCTAACGCCGAGCACAAAAAGCAAGACACAGGAAAACAGATACTTCATGATGCTGTTTATATAAACTTAAAAATGTTTACAGAGGACTAGAGAAGTGGTAAGAAAAGCAAAAGTAGGAAAGAGAATTCTAGCGGGGGAGGGGACACCATCAAGAGTCAAACACAGGCCTCTGGGGAAGTTGGCAATGCTCTGTTTGTTGACCTGGGTGGTTTTTACAAGGGTACTAGTTTTATGTTTTTTCATCATACTGACCGTACATTTATGTTTTATACACTGTCTGTATGTGTTTGATATTTGAGCTTTTTAAAAACAATTAGAGAAGAAAAGTTGGAGACAATCTACATGTTTGTCACTCAGGGAAAGTAGATAAATGTGGTCATTGCATGTAAGAAAATACAATGCAAGATTCGAAGTTAATAATTCTATTCACAGCTACAGAAAGCACAGTGCTCTATAAATTTTAAAATATGAACATGATACAATGCTGTGTATTTTTCAAGAATACACAGCTATCCACATAAACCCATGGAAGAGGAATTTAAAAAGTATATATATATATTTAAAACACATATAATGTACTATAACGGACAGCTATTTGGCTAAGAGCAAGAGTCAGCAAACTTCTTACAAGGCTGTGTAAGAAATATTTTAGACTTCGCAGGCTTTTAGGTCTTATGGCAATTACTCAACTCTGCCATTTGAACGCTCAAAAGCGGCCACAGACAATAAGGAAATCAATAGACATGGCTGTGTACTAATTAAACTATACTATCACAGGGAGCAGGCTGAGGGTGTGGTTCATCGAGTCTTGAAAAAGAGGAATGGGTTAAGGAAAGGAAATAAAAGGGGGTAAAGAAAGAGAGACTTTCCATGGATCAACCGCAGAGGGTGCCCCTGACGTACCTGCAGCTCAATTCTGGGGAAATAAATTCCTTTATAATTAAGAGACAATCAAGGAAAGAAAAGAAGGAAGTAAATGGTACCTTTTTGTTGTTTTGATTTTCTTCCACACTTACCTCCTTGCTGTCTGTTACAGGAACCCATTTAAATATCCTAAGGGATGTGTCACCCACAGTCACCCACTTTTTCTCCCTGAAAGAAAGACACTTCTTAAAACCGATAAATGATGAAACAGATTTTCTGTTCATAATGTGATTTTATACTTCTCAGCAACTTATTCCTTCAATCTTTTACAAATAACTTTTTTTAATGTTTATTTAATTTTGAGGGGGGGTGGATCTGAAGCAGGCTCCACGCTGACAGCAGAGCATGACAAAGAGCTCAAACTCACCAACCGGGATATCAGAACCTCAGCCTAAGTCAGACGCTTAACTGACTGAGCCACCCAGATGCCCTCCCACCAATTTTTAAATTTATTTTAGTAACCTCTGCACCCAACATGGGGCTCAAACTCATGACCCTGACATCAAGAGTCACATGCTCTTCCAACTGAGCCAGCCAGGCACCCCAAATTCCTTCAATCTTAAATGCCTTCCAAACTTCCTCTCCATCAAATTATACTTTACCTTTTGATGCAAAATCAACCCTTCCAAAAAGACGTCTCTATCAAATTCCTTTGGGTCCAAACCCTCTACTTGCCTTTCCTCATGTGCCGTGTACCAAAGCCCTTCTTACCTCACTGACTACACCAAGTACTGGCACATTTTCACACTCTGGTATCTACCTGGCATTACTTCTTTATTTTCCAAAAATTAATTCAATTCCACTGATGTTTACAAAGCCCTATTATACAAGACCCTGCAGAAGACAAAGGATGTGTTAAGATACGGTCCTGACCTCGGGAGCACAAAGAAATAAAAAGTCAACTAAGGAAATCAGTGTAACACATGAAGGTGATAAGGAAGTTGAGAA
The DNA here is from genome assembly GCF_028749965.1 of Puma concolor. NCBI lineage: Eukaryota > Metazoa > Chordata > Mammalia > Carnivora > Felidae > Puma > Puma concolor. The sequence continues at coordinate 10,410,798 of NC_141682.1, forward strand.
GGCTGCAAGACGGTTAAGATGAGGACATCCCCTGGCAAGGAGAACTCCTAGGACCCCTGTGGAACTCTAGGTTGAAACACAATTCTGTTTAAAAATAATCACAGGAACAGAACAGGATGCTTCCAAGTCTTACACTGGTTTCTGAAAGAGGTGAAGACTAAGCCACAAAAAGACTGCTTTAAGGTTTTATCTTACAAAGGAAGTTACTTAAAAAATGAGCAGTTTTCCCCCCATTCTTGAATAAGGACGAGATTATGGACAAGCAGAGTTGGGGAGCCTGAAGTATGACTTCTGAAAATTTCAAGTCCAAATGTGAGGTTACAAAAAAAGCAAAAAAAGTAACTGTTGTTTCTGCTGATATTGAGAATGCTGTTCAGCAAATAGAAGAATGAACTACATACTTAAGACACTGAAATTAATTCCTATACAGAGCACTCCACTTTCTCATTTATTCAATAAATATTTGCTACACATGACCCTGTGCTAGACCCTGGGCACACGGGGAGCAAGATATACGGTCCCTAGCCTCACAGAGCCTCCATTTCAATTGGAAACAGACACCAAACAACTCATTTCACAGTCGCTTAATCATTAGGCTTAACCGCATCAAATTTCCACTTGTGTTAAGTTGAAAAGTCAAATATAGGAAATATCTTACAATTCAACCTAATACAATTGAGGAAAGTAATATGAAAGGGACCTGATTTAGACTGGGGATTTTGAAAGGTGTCTCTTGAGAAAGCAATTTAAAAAACATTTTTTTTAATGTTTATTTTTGAAAGAGAGAGACAGAGTGTGAGTTGGGGAGGGGCAGAGAGAGGGGGAGACACAGAATCCAAAGAGGGCTCTAGGCTCTGAGCCGTCAGCACAGAGCCTGACAAGGGGCTTGAACCCATGAGCCATGAGATCATGACCTGAGCCGAAGTCAGATGCTTAACTGACTGAGCCACCCAGGTGCCCCGAGAAAGCAATTTTTGAGCAGATCTAGTAGTTAACTAGGCAAGGAGGAAGAGAGGGTAGAGAAGGATGCCTGGCAGGACATGGCTCCAGCTGAAAGATGGCCATCAACCCCCAGGAAAAGAGGGCAGTTTGAACCAGGTGGGTAAGGTAGGAAGGATCATCTTTGATCTTTGGTCTTTAACCTAAGAGCGAGAAGGGTTCACTGAAGCGTTGTTTCTTAAGCGGGGGAGTGCTATGATAATATTTACACTGGAAAGAAAGTGAAATCACTCTGACTGCAATGTGATGAATGGACTGAGTAATGAGGAAGAGTTGAAGCAAGGAGACCATAGAAGCTAAGAGTTCCAGGTGAGAGGATGGTCATCTGGCCTAAGCTGCAGGTAGGAACAGAAACAGCCAGAAGACAAAGATGTGCCGATTCTTAGGTTTCACCAAAAAACCCTAGGATTAGATTTGGAGGGGAAAAGAAATCATTGTTTAACTAGTATGTATGAGTCCCAACTACAATAAAGACTTTACATATAAAGAGATAAGGAACTTAAACTTGAGTAGAAATGAATAAACACGCAAAAGAAAAAAAAATTCCAAGGTAACGCCTCTAAAAGGGGGTGGAGGACGAAGGGCTGGAAGTCTCCCGCTGAGGGAGTTAACCCCTACTTGGGCTTTAAAAGTATTACTAGTCGTCAGCTAGAGAAAAGGGCTCATGAACTTGGTGCAACAGTTGTCTGTTAAAGTTTAATGTGAAAATACATCAAAGTTCCTAATACAAAATAGGCGGTTTGGGGTGCTTGAGTGCTCGGTTGAGCCACAGACTGTTGATTTCGGATCAGATCATGATCCCCCTGTCTGGCTCTGCGCTGAGTGTGGAGACTGCTTGGGATTCTGTCTACCCCTCTGTCCTTCTCCCCCACTGGCTAGCTCTCTCTAAAAAAAAAAAAAAAAAAAAAAAAATAGGCGGTCAACCGGCCCTGCAATGAACATTACACCAGCCGTTTCCAAATAAGGGTGGGGTCTCAACTGCTTAACCAACAGCTGGCAGCACGAAGAAAAAAACGCCTACCCAGTTGGCTGCGTGTGGACCGGTATCAGGAGAAAGAGAGGGAGTTTGATTCCGATGACCTCGCCTGTTCTCGTGACAGGTAGGTTCAGCGTGAGCTCTCACCAAACTTACAGCGAGTTACTACGTAGAGCGCTCGGTCTGGCCGGCGGGGACCCCCCAGGGAATGTTAGAGATATTATTTGGGGCAGTTAAGAACTCAAAAGGCTCCTGAAGCAGGCGGGCGCAGGGACAGAACCGCGGAGCCCGGCGTCCAAAAGCGATCCCGCGGCCCCAGCGCGGCCGGAAGTCGGCAGACCCTCTGGGAGACGCGCGACCCTTGGGCAGGTGGGCGGGCCCCGCGAGCCGGGCGACCCGCTGATTGGTGGCAGCCGCGCGCCCTCTGACCTCACGCCGACGCGAGCTGCACCCTCCTCCCGCCTTCTCCCGCTCCCCCCTCCCCCCAAGCGCCTGCCGGTCGGCTCCCACCCTGCCAGCTAGTACCGCGCTCCTCTGGGCCAGGGCCGGCGACTACCACCGGCACTCTCTGCCCCAGCCCCTCACCATTTCCGCACTTTCTCGATGGCCGCCATCACCTTCTTGATGTCGTCCTTGGCCCGACTGCGGGTCTCGGCCCGGACCGACCGGCCCGACATGGCGGCAGCGGGAGCGGCGGGGGCTGGGGCACTGCTCCCAAGACACGGGGAATCGCGCGCCTCACGCGCCGCCGCCCGCCCGCCGCAGCAGCGTCACAGCGGCAGTCTCCCCCTCCGTGCGCGCGTGCGCGAGGAAGCGCGCGCACCCACCCGCCTCTTGGGGCTCAAGGCCTCAGCGCGCCTGCGCGCCCCGCCCCGGGCGTCCCTCCCTAGGCGCCCCGGGAGTCCCCTCGGCCCCCACGCAGGCCGGGGTGCGCGGCGGCCAGGCGGCACGTGCTGTTGGCAAGGCGAGGTGCGAGGCGCTACCGGTGGGGTCCCTGGCTCTCAAGTGGTTTGGATGTCGGCACCTTTGTCCTCTGGCCCGGGTTGCTGCCATTACCTATGCTTTATGCACTTGACCCTGACGGGTGCGGGGTCCTGTTACCTCTCCAGTGCCCTCGCTTTCCAGTTATACTGCGGTGCTCTAACCACAGAATTTCACACCTTTCTTCAGGATGCCTTCTGACTTTTGCACACACCTGTTCCCTACTTGGAAGTTTCTCATTGCTTTACCTGATTAACTGACTACTTGTTTAACCTCCAGCTCAAACTCAGGGAAACCTTCCCCGATATTCTCGGGTTTCACCTAGCATGCCACATCACTGCCTTATTTAATTCTGCAATCATTAACTGAATGGTGCCTGCCTTGTACAGGGCTCTGTGCTCAATGCAGAGAACGAAAATCTGGGGTTTTGCCTTCAAAGAGCTTCCAGTTTAGAAAAACCCGTAGACCGGAAAGCAGTCATTTCAAATGTCATTTTATAAATGATAGGCTTAAGGAAGTTCAAGATGCTGTAACAGCCCTAATCTACAGGAAGGGTGTCCAGAGGCTTCTGGGAAAATATAACCCTGAAGCTGACCTCTGAAAATAGGGTACATGCAATTGCTCCGAGCCCTGTGTCCACAGACATTGTAGAACATGTTCAATAAGTGTTCGGGTGAATGTTTAGTTTTGAGTATAGCTCCCTTGCTCTCCCTACCCCACCCCCCAACAGGCACTTATTGATGCCTGCAGTATTAATGGGAGGGTCCTATAGTAGCTGCCTCAGGAGGCATGAAGGAAGCAGGTGACAGTTTGCGTTGATTGGTTGGTAATGGCTACTTCTCTCACCGCTAAAGAAACTTCCTTCTGTGTGCCCCAGAGAAATGCCTCGCTAACTCTGAACTTGACACAGCCTATGTTCAGCCTTTCATGATCAACTAACGTCATGGCTTGATAAGCATATGCTGTCTTGCTAATGAGAAGCCCACGAATAACGGCTGCCTGACTGAGGAGTGGAAGAGCTAAAGCAGCATGTGAAGGGAAGGGATGATTCTAGAACTAGTGGAATGAAAGGTGGCACATCTGTTTCTCAAGCCCAAATGATCCAAAATAATTCAATGTAAGTGCTGCCTGAGCACCTGTTATATGCCCTATGGCATATAGGACACCGTGATGCCAAGATGAGTAAGACACACTCCCTGCCCTTGAGGTGAGGATAAGGACAGCGGTAAGAAAATAAAACAAGGCAGAGCATGGCAAGTGCCGTGAAAGAGGCCAGCTCCCTAGAATTCTCCAATCCCGTTCGGAGGTCCCCCTGGTCTAAACACAACTCCTGACAGTCATGTCTGACTTCTCTCTCGCCCTTGTCCAAGTCCGGGCCAGTCTTCCAGCTGACGTTTCTCACCTATTGCTTCTCTCCACTCCAAGGCTGCTACTCCTAGCAGCTCTAGCCTTCTGTGCCCATCTCTCCTCCAGCCCGCCCTGCCAGTCAGCCACCTTCCTCAGGCCATCCCCTGCTCTGAAGACCCAGTGAGCTCCCTTTTCCTGCCCACATTTGTGCCCCTAGCCCTACATTCCTCCACCTCATCTCCACTGGGACTCTTCCTGCATAAGAGAATGATTAAAGTGAGTACCTACCAACTACTCCCCACAGGCCACACAAATGCCCTCTGTTGACATCCTTTTCTAAAAAAAAAAAAAAAAAAAAAAAAAAAACAACACACGTTGACATTTTTTAGGTGCAAGCCCTGTGCCAGCTGCTGAGGAGGATGCAGAGATGAGTCAGCCCAGCCCAGACCTCTGCCTTGGGCAACTTGCATTCAAGACAGTGACTTCCTCTCTCAGAGTAAAAGCCACTATGGTGGCCTGCAATGCCCCATCTGTCCCCAGACCTCCTCCCACTAACTCTCTGACTTCCTCTCCTATAACTCTACCCTTTGCTGTCTCTGCTCCAACGACACTGGCCTTCTTTGCTCATCTGAAAACATCCAGCAAAGTTCCTGCCTCAGGGCCTTTGCACTGCAGGTCCCTTTACCTGAAACACCCATACCATATATATTTCATGGCTCATTCTCCCACATCCTTCAGTTCTTTACTCAAATGTTATCTTCTCAATGCAGCCTTTCTTAGCCACCTGTGGAAGAATGCAGTATCCATCCCCCTGGCACACTCTGTATCCCCCTTCCACAATTGATTTTTCTCCAGAGCATGCATCACCACCTGAAACACTATTTTACTTGTCTATCTTGCTTATTATCTATCTTTCCTTTCAGTAGTTCTGTGAAGGTAGCAACATGGTCTGTTTTGTTATGTTCACTGATTACCCCTAGTAGCATCTAAAACAAGAGACTGAGGGCACTTGGCTGACTCAGTCGGTACGGCATGCGAGTCTTGATCTTGGGGTCATGAGTTCGAGCCCCATGTTGGGTGTAGAGATTACTTAAAAATAAAATCTTTTTTCTTTTAATTTTTTTTTAACGTTTATTTATTTTTGAGACAGAGAGAGACAGAGCATGAACAGAGGGTCAGAGAGAGGGAGACACAGAATCGGAAACAGGCTCCAGGCTCCAAGCTGTCAGCACAGAGCCCAATGCGGGGCTCGAACTCATGGGCCGTGAGATCGTGACCTGAGCCGAAGTTGGCCGCTCAACCAACTGAGCCACCCAGGCGCCCCTAAAATCTTTTTTTTTTTTTTAATAATAAAATAAAATGAAACAGAGCCTGGGACTCAGTAGGTGCTCATTACATATTTGTTGAATGAATACCCCACCTCAATGCATCCTCTTCATGAAGCCTTCCCCAGGTCACTCTGAGTAGGAGGAAGGATGTTTCCCTTCCCTGAATCCCCACAGGACCCTGAATACAGTCTGCATTACACTCAGCAGCAGGGATTTCCAGGACAGGCAAGAGAAGCCACCCTGAGGACCACAGGACACTGTGTGTACGTCATCCCTCATATGTTCTCAAAGATCCTATGCTTAACCATAATTTGAAGTTCTTGTTCATTTGGTCTTTATTTACTTTTTAAACACTTATTCATTTTTGAGAGACAGGGAGCAAGAGAAAGAGAGAGAGCAGGGGAGGGGCAGAGAGAAAGAGGCAGACACAGAATCCGAAGCAGGCTCCAGGCTCTGAGCTGTCAGCACAGTCTGACTCGGGACTCGAACTCATGAACCGTGAGATCATGACCTGAACCGAAGTCAGATGCTTAGCTGACTGAGCCACCCAGGTGCCCCTCATTTGCTCTTTATTATCTGCTATCCCCTGGAGCATCAGCCCTGTGAGGGTGGGGACCCCGTGCTCAAGTCCACCATCACATCCCTAATGCCTAGCACGACACTTACGACAGGAGAGGTACTTACTAAAGAGTGATGGAGAATGAATGAATGAATGAATGAATGAATGAATGAATGAATGAATGCCATTCTTTCCCAGCAGACTCTCTTCAGGGCCCACCATCCACCATGTTCTCCCTCTCTGCCCTGTCCACGTGACCTGTAGAGCACCCCACTTTCCCTGTCAGAGTGACATAGCCCCACCGCAGCACTCCGGCTCCCTCAACCAGCACATGTACCTACGGCCCAGCACACTCACGACGACTGTGGCTCTTCTAAAATCCTTTCTGTGGCTCCCCATTGCCTCAGTGCAAACTTACACTGTGGCATTACTCAGGTCCCCTGATATGACCTTGGTCACAGGGAAACAAGAATGCTAGGAGAGAGAAGCTGGGGTCAGAATCCCAGCTCAGCCACACACTTGTGTCATGGCTTTGCCATAGTCACCTAACCACTCTGAATCCCAGTTTCATCTGGGTTTTTGTTTTACTTTTCTGTGAAGTGAGTTCGCTAACGATGGCTCTGTACCTCACAGGGTTGTACTGAGGATCTGGTGAGGTGGGAGAGTGGATGAACTTGGGAAAGTACAAAGTGCCTTGCAGGCAGAAATGCTTTTCAGTTTCCAGTGCCACTGCTCTGCCTGTACTTAGTTCCAGCTAAACAAGACGTGTTCCCCGTTCCCTGCACAGACATCGCACATTCCCAGCTCTGTGCGATGACTCACACTGCCTCTCCCCTGAGCAAGGCCGCTCTCTCTCTCTCTCTCTCTCTCTCTCTCTCTCTCTGAACCTGCTTACCGCCCTCCTTTTGAAATGCCCACCTCTTAAGACTCACCTCCTCCACTGTGGTCCTCGAAGCATGTAATCCCACCCTTGCTCGGACCCCCAGGGCACTGGGTTCACCTCTGTCGGCCCCCTCCTTTTATTTTACCTTCTGGAAAGCTGAGATCCTCACCAGGCTGCTTCAGTGGAGGACAGGGCCTGAGGAACCTGGTGATGCCCATGGTTCCAGGCTAGAACCCTGAGTGCCCATCTCCCATGCTGGTATCTGCGAGAACCTGTTTGAAGACGGGCCTCGAGGAGGAAGAGCCTGAACTATGCTGGAGTTCTTCTCCCTTCCCTCCATCTTGGGTTGTGTTACAAGCCCTGTTGAGAGAGAAAACAGAGGACCAGGATCAGGGTGGTCTTTCTGTGAAAGGCACTTTGCAGCTGTACTCCCCTACAAGGCCACAGAGGCCCAAGAACCAGTCCTGAGGCATAAGGGAAACCTACGAGTGTTTGTGAAGGACTCCCCATGCCTTTGTAAGCTGGGACAGTGAACTGGAATTCCTTGAGAGGTTGTATGGGCTAAACATGGAAGGTTCAAGAAGGACTTTAAAATATTCACAGGCGGTGGGTCCCTCATGCATTGCTAATGAGCAGTGCCAGGAAGTGAGAAACAAGAGTACAGCCAGCAGTGAGGAGCTTTGCACCGTGGGAGCGCCCTCCTTTCTCTCTCCCGGCCATCCTGGTGGCGGCTCTGGGTTGGGGCCGGCCGCACCTAAGGCAGGAAGCCGGTGGCTGCAAAGGAGATGAAAAAGTCGCTGGAGTCAATCAGCTCTAGGCTCCAGCTTGTTATGGAAAGTGGAATGTACTTGCCAGGGTACGAGCTGACTGAAAATGATCAGACGTGGTGAAGTGGAACTGGTCACCCTCGCCAACAACTGCCCAGCCTTGAGGAAACCTGAAAGAGAACACTGTGCCATGTTGCCCAAAACGACGGCGGCAACGATGCTGAGCTGGGCACGGCTTGTGGGAGATACGAGAGTTTGAACGCTGGCTATCACTGATCCGGGTGATTCTGACATCATTAGAAGCATGCCAGAAGAGACTGGTGAAAAGTCAATCACACAAAATTTCTCTTTAATAAAACTGGCCAGGGCGCCTGGGTGGCTCAGTGGTTACGCGCCTGACTCTTGGTTTTGGCTCAGGTCACGATCTGGCGGTTTGTGGGCTTGAGCCCCACGTCAGGCTCTGCGTCGACACTGCAGAGCCTGCTTGGGATTTTCTCTCGCCCTCTCTGCCCCTTCCCTGCTTGTGTGTATGCATGTGAGCTCTCTCTCTCTCTCTCTCTCTCAAAATAAACAGATATTAAAAAAAAAAAAAAAAAAAACTGGCCAGAGCCCATTAAAAAAAAAAAAAAAAAACAGAAAAGAAATACAGCCAGTGAGGGCTAGACAGAGGCAGAGAGGGTCCAGTGCTGCCCCCAACTGTGATGACTACTCCTCCCCTCCCCCCCCCAAGAAACTTGTTAAAATGCAGATCCCTGGACCCTGTCCCCAAGGTTTTAATCTCCGTAGTTCTGTGATACAGCTTGGGCACATGCATTTTATTCTCATTATATTTATCTTAATATATAACACATCCACCTGCTGGAAAATTAAAAGGTTACAATGATGTTAGTAATTTTGAAGCTGGGTGATGGGTACGTGGGGTTCGTGATCCTGTTCTCCCTCTTATCATTATACTCTGAAACTGTCTATAATAAAACATTTTTGTAAAGATATGCAGTGAAGTTCAAAGATTAAAACAATAAAGCAGTCCCTCCCTTTCCTACAGTCACCTTGTGGTCACCCTGTTCCTCACTGCCTCACCTTCCAGAGACAGTCTACACCCATGGTCTCAACCTGGATGCACCTGGGAAGTTTCAACATGTATTGAAGCCTACTCTCCACACACATACACACCCCAGTCCCCACCCCCCCTGCAGATACTGATTTAAGAGTCTGCAGCCTGGACATTGGGGCTTGTTTGGTAAGCTTTCCAGATCCCTCTAAAGTATGGCCAAGATTGAGAGCTACTGGTCCACACAGTTATGAACACACATACAAAAGTACATATTCCTTTGTTTTTCCACACAAATTATAGCACACTCTATGCATTATATTCTACTTTGATTTGATTTTACCTAATATACCATTGTATTTGTTTTCTGTTGCAGTGGTGGCAAATGACAACAAACTTACTGGCTTAAGTAGCGTAAGTGTATCGTCTTTTCTTTTTCCCCCATGATAAGTGTATTTGTTAATCCCCATCATCTACTTCACCCATCCCCTACCAACCTCCCTTCTGGTAACCAGCAGTTTGTCCCCCCATAGTTAAGAATCTGTTTCTTGGTTTGTCTCTCTTTTCCCTTTGTTCATTTGCTTTCTTAAATTCCACATATGAGTAAAATCATTTGATATTTGTCTTTCTCTGATGGAGTTATTTTGCTTACCATTATACTCTAGTTCCATCCATGTCATTACAAATGGCAAGACTTCTTTCTTTTTTATAGCTGAATAATATTCCATTATATATATGATATATATCATATATATGTATGATATATATATGTGTGTACGTGTATGATATATACATATACATATATAGCATCTTCTTTATCCATTCATCAATCAGTGGACACTTGGGCTTCTTCCATATCTTGGCTATATGTAAATAATGATGCTATAAACATCAAGGTGCATGTGTCCCTTTGAATTAGTGTTTTTGTATTGTTTGGGTAAATACCCAGTTGTGTGATTACTGGATCGTAGGGTAGTTCTATTTTTCATTTTTTTTTTTAAATTTTTTTTTTTTTCAACGTTTATTTATTTTTGGGACAGAGAGAGACAGAGCATGAACGGGGGAGGGGCAGAGAGAGAGGGAGACACAGAATCAGAAACAGGCTCCAGGCTCCGAGCCATCAGCCCAGAGCCTGATGCGGGGCTCGAACTCACGGTCCGCGAGATCGTGACCTGGCTGAAGCCGGACGCTTAACCGACTGCGCCACCCAGGCGCCCCACTATTTTTCATTTTTTGAGGAACATCTGTATTATTTTCCAGAATGGCTGCACCAGTTTCTATTCCCACCAACAATGTGCAAGGGTTCCTTTTTCTCCACATCCTTGCCAACACCTGTTGTTTCTTGTGTTGTTGATTTTAGCCATTCTGACAGGTGTGAGGTGACATCTCATTGTAGTTTTGACTTACATTTCCCTGATGATGAGTGATGTTGGACATCTGTATGTCTTCTTTGGAGAAATGTCTGCTCACGTCTCCTGCCTATTTTAAAATCGGATTACTTCGTTATTTGGTGTTAAGCTGTCAAAGTTCTTTATGCATTTTGGATACTAACCCTTTATCAGATATGTCATTTGCAAATATTTTCTCCCATTCAGTAGGTTGTCTTTTAGTTTTGTTGTTTCCTTTGTTGTGCAGAAGCTTCTTATTTTGATGTAGTCCCAATAGTTTATTTTTGCTTTTATTTCCTTTGCCTAAGGAGACATACCTAGAAAAATGTTGCTGTAGCTTATGTCAGAGAGATCACTGCCTGTGCTCTCTTCAAGGATTTTTTTTTTTTTTTTTTGGAAAATTGTTTAAAGTTTATTGATTTGTTGTGTGAGAGACACAGCAGGGGCTGGGGGGCAGAGAGGGAGAGAATCCCAAGCAGGCTCCACCCTGTCAGCACAGAACCTGACATGGGGCTCCAACCCATGAATCATGAGATCATGACCCAAGCCTAAATCAAGAGTTGGATGCTTAACCAACTGAGCCATCCAGGCATGCCTCTCTTCAAGGATTTTTATAGTTTCAGGTCTCAATCCATTTTGAGTTTACTTTTGTTTGATTTTTTAAATGTTTATTTATTATTTTGAGAGACAGAGAGAGACAGAGTATGAGCAGGGGAGGGGCAGAGAGAGGAAGACACAGAATCTGAAGCAGGCTCCAGGTTCTGAGCTGTCAGCACAGAGCCTAACGAAGGGCTGGAACTCACAAACTGTGAGATCATGACCTGAGCCAAAGTCAGAGACTTAACTGACTGAGCCACCCAGGTGCCCCAATTCTGAGTTTATTTTTGGTGTAAGAAAGTGGTCCAATTTCATTCTTTTTCGTGTAGCTGTCTAGTTTTTCCAACACTATTTGTTGAAGAGATTGTCTTTTTCCTACTGCATATTCTTGACTCTTGACTCAGTTGAAGATTAATTGACCATATAATTGTGGGTTTGTTTCTGGACTTTCTATCTTGTTCCATTGATCTATGTGTCCATTTCTGTGCCAATACCATACTGTTTTCATTACTGCAGCTTTGTAGTATAACTTGAAATTTGGAATTGTGATACCTCCAGCTTCGTTTCTTTTTCAAGATTGTTTGGCTATTTGGAGTCTCTTGTGGTACCATACAAATTGTACGATTATTCTAGTTCTGTGAAAAATGCTGTCGGTATTTTGATAGGAATTACATTAAATCTGTAGATTTGTTTAAAAATTTTTTGAATGTTTATTTATATTTGAGAGAGAGAGAGTGTGTGAGCTGGGGAAGGGCAGAGAGAGAGGGAGACACAGAATCCAAGGCAGGCTCCAGGCTCTGAGCTGTCAGCACAGAGACCAACGCAGGGCTCAAATTTGTGAACTGTGAGGTCATGATCTGAGCCAAAGTCAGACACTTAAAGGAGTGAGCCATCCAGGCACCCCTAAATCTGTACATTTCTTTAGGTAGATGTACATTTTAACAATATTTGTTCTTCCAATACATGAGTATGGAATATCTTTCCATTTTTTTAATGTTTATTTATTTTTGAGAGAGAGAGAGAGAGCAGGGGAGGGGCAGAGAGAGAAGGAGACAGAATTTGAAGCAGGCTCCTGGCTCTGAGCTGTCAGCACAGCTAACAATGCCTGGTCTGAACCCATGAACAGCAAGATCATGACCTGAGCCAAAGTCGGACGCTTACCTGAGTCACCCAGGTGCCCCTATCTTTCCATTTTTTTGTGTGTGTTATCTTCAATTTCTTTCATCAGTGTTTTATAATTTTCAGAGTACAGGTCTTTAACCTTCTTGGTTAAGTTTATTTCTATGTGTGTGATTATTTTCAGTGCAATTGTAAATGGGATTGCTTTCTTAATTTCCCTTTCTATTGCTTATTAGTGTATAGAAATGCAATGGAATTCTGTACACTTGATTTTGTATCCTGTGACCTTACTGAATTCATTTATCAGTTCTAATAGTTGTTTTTTTTTTTTTCTTGGAGTCAAGTTTTCTACATATAGTATCATATCATCTGCGAACAGTGAAGTTTTGCTTCTTCCTTGCCCATTTGGATGCTTTTTATTTCTTTTTCTTGCCTGATTGCTGTGGCTAGGACTTCCAGTACTATGTTGAATGAAAGTGGTGAGAGTGGACATCCCTGTCTTATTCCTGATCTTAGGGGGATAGCTCTCAGGTTTTCACCATTGAGTATGATGTCCTCTGTGGGTTTTTCATATGTGGCCTTTATTATGTTGAGGTATTCCCTTTAATTTTTTTTTTTAACGTTTATTTATTTTTGAGACAGAGAGAGACAGAGAGAGACAGAGCATGAACGGGGGAGGGTGAGAGAGAGGGAGACACAGAATCTGAAACAGGCTCCAGGCTCCGAGCTGTCAGCACAGAGCCGGACGTGGGGCTCGAACTCATGGACCGCGAGATCATGACCTGAGCTGAAGTCAGCCACTCAACCAACTGAGCCACCCAGGTGCCCCGAGGTATGTTCCCTTTAGACCTGCTTTGCTGAAGGCTTTTATCATAAATGGATGTTATACTTTGTCAAATGCTTTTTCTGCATATATTTAAATTATCATATGGTGTCTATCCTTTCTCTTGTTGTGATGTATCACATTGGTTGATTTGCAAATATTGAACTACCCTTGCACTCTGGAAATAAATCCAACTTAATCATGGTGAATGATTTTTTTTAATGTATTGTTCAATTTGGTTTACTAACATTTTGTTGAGGATTTTTGCATCTATGTCCATCAGAAATATTGGCCTACTGTTTTCTTTTCCTTTTTTGTAGTGTGTTTATCTGTTTTTGGTATGAGGGTAGTGTAGGCATCCCAGAATAACTTTGGAAGCTTTCCTTTTCCATTTTTTGGAATACTTTGAGAAGAATAGGTATTAACTCTTTAAATGTTTGGTAGAATTCATCTGGGAAGCCATCTGGTCTTGGACTTGTTGGGAATTTTTTGATTAGCGATTCAATTTCATTGCAGGTAATTGGTCTGTTCAAATTTTCTATGTCTTCCTCATTCAATTTTGGTAGGTTATATGTTTCTAGAAATTTATCCATTTCTTCCAGGTGGTCCAATTTTCCGGCATATAATTTTTCATAATATTCTCTTATAATCCTTTGTATTTCTATGGTCTCAGTTGTTATTTCTCCTCTTTCATTTCTGATTTTGTTTATTTGAGTCCTCTCTCTTGCTTCTCTTTTTGTATTTGTTTTTCTTTTTTTTTTTTTTTTTTTTTTTTTGATGAGTCTGGCTACAGGTTTACAATTTTGTTGATCTTTTCAAAGAACCAGCTCCTAGTTTCATTGATCTGTTCTGGTGGGTTTTTTTTTTATTATTTCTAATTACTTTATTTCTGCTATAATCTTTATTATAATTTCCTTCCTTCTACTGGTTTTGGGTTTTTTTTCTTCTTCTTCTTTTTATAGCTCCTTTAAGTGTAATGTGTAGGTTGGTATTTTTCTTGCTTCTTGAGGCAGACCTGTATTGCTATAAACTTCCCTCCTAGAATAGCTTTTGTTGCATCCCAAAGATTTTTGGACCATTATGTTTTCATTTTCATTTGTCTCCATGTATTTTTTAAAATTCCCCCCCCCCTTTTTTTTGTTTGTTTGTTTGACCCATTCATTGTTTAGTAGCAATTATTTAACCTCTATATATTTATGCTCTTTCCAGATTTTTTTCTTGCAGTTGATTTCTGGTTTCATAGCATTGTGGTCAGGAAAAATTCATGGAATTACTTTGATCTTGAATTTGTTGAGACTTGTTTTGTGGCCTCATATGTTACCTATTCTGGAGAATGTTTCATGTGGATTTGAAAAGAATGTATATTTTGCTGTTTTAGGATGGAATGTTCTGAATATATCCATTAAATCCATCTGGTCCAATGTGTCATTCAAAGCCACTGTTTCTGTTTGGATGATTTGTCTATTGAGATAAGTGGGTTGTGAAAGTCCCACAAGTGTATTGTCTTGTAGAATCAGAAGTCTCACATGGATCTCACTAGCCTAAGATTAAAGTACATTCCTTTCCTACAGGCTCTGAAGGAGAATCTGTTTCCTTTCTTTTTCCAGCTTCTAGAAGCTGCCCACTTTCCTTGGTTCATGGCTCTTTCCTCCATCTTCAAAACCCAGCAGTATCAGGTTGAGTCCTTCCCTTGCTGCTGTCTCTCTGATTTTCTCTTCTGCCTTGCTCTTCCACTTTTAAAGATGTTGTATCCCTGTGTTACATTGAGCCCACCCAGATAATACAGGACAATCTCCCTATTTTAAAGCCAGTTGATTAGCAATCTGTAATTCCACCTGCTACTTTAATTCCCCTTTGGCATGTGTCCCTACAAAATTCTTATGCTAAAGTCCTCCACCTCCCCACTCTCCTGATGGTGTTGGGAGGTAGGGCCTTTGGGAGGTGATTAGGTCCTAAGAGTAGACCCCTCATGAATAATATTTGTGCCCCTATAAAAGAGAACTCAGGGGCACCTGGGTGGCTCAGTCAGTTAAGTGTCCAACTCATGATTTCATGGTTCATGAGACTGAACCCCACATCGGGCTCCACGCTGACCATGCAGAGCCTGCATGGGATTCTCTCTCTCCCTCTCTTTCTGCCCCTCCCTCTCTCTCTCTCAAAAGAAATAAATAAACTTTTTAAAAAAAGGACTTCAGGGGCGCCTGGGTGGCGCAGTCGGTTAAGCGTCCGACTTCAGCCAGGTCACGATCTCGCGGTCCGGGAGTTCGAGCCCCGCGTCGGGCTCTGGGCTGATGGCTCAGAGCCTGGAGCCTGCTTCCGATTCTGTGTCTCCCTCTCTCTCTGCCCCTCCCCCGTTCATGCTCTGTCTCTCTGTCCCAAAAAAAATAAATAAAAACGTTGAAAAAAAAATTAAAAAAAAAAAGGACTTCAGAGAGCTCCTTTGCTCACTTTCTGCCATGTGAGAACACAAGATGATGGTCATTTATAAAACAGCAGGCATGTTCTCACCAGACATCAAATCTGCCAGCACCTTGATCATGCTTAGACATCCCATCCTCCAGAACTATAAGAAAAAATTTCTGTTGTTTAAGCCACCTAGCTTATGGTGCTTTGTTATAGCAGCCCAAACTAAGACAGCATGTAACCTAGCAAATTCACAGGTTCCAGGGATTAGGATGTGGGCATCTTTGAGGAGGCCATTATTCTACCACAGCATAGAGATTCGTCCATATCAGAGGCAAATGTACTTTTTAAAAGGTGATCGTATGTATAGCCCAATTTGGAAGTCAAATTGGGGCCCAGTTAAGAAAGAACATGCAAGGTTGAGAAGTGAGCTCTAACCTGTATGTGTATGTATGTATGTATGTATGTATGTATATACTATATACACACACAATAGATATAGATATATAGATATATAGGTATAGATTTTGTATAAAATCTATTTGTTTGTTTATTTATTTTTATTTAAATATTCTCCTTACCTTAAAAATAAGCAAACAAAAATACTCTTTGGGATTTTAACCTAGGCATGTACAGCCAGGCCTGCCTTTTCCCCACAGCTACAGGAACGAAACATCTTGTGTACTTCACACACAGCCCGTAGAAGTCTCAGCAACTATGTATGGAAGGAATGAAAGAAGAAAAAAAGAGGGAAGGAGCTCTCCTTACCACCCTCCTGATCCTGGGTCTGCCCGGTTTTCCACCTGCCTCTCCGAGTGGGCCTGTTCTGTTTTCTTCTCCAGCCTCTGTTGGGACTTCCACTCACCTGTAGAGATAGGACACACCCTCAGGCAGGGCAGTGGCATAAGGAATAATGGAGGTATTTCTGGAGCCACAAAGAAACCCCAAATATTATAACAAAAGTTGCCCCTATTGCCCTAATCACTTAGAAAATTACAAGGGCATGGGAGCTGTGAGCCACGAGCCATGATCGAAGACCGAAATATGTATCTCTTATTACGAATCGTATCACAGGAGTAACTGAAGAGATATTCTGGTTGCTCTGTCTTTTAATAATAACGTAGTGTGAAAATAAATAAAGGAAACATCATTAAAAATGGAGCCGGGGCGGGGGGTGCCTAGGTGGTTCAGTTCAGCTGGGCGTCCAACTTCGGCTCATGTCATGATCTCACAGTTCGTGGGTTTGAGCCCCACATCAGGCTCTGTGCTGACAGCTCAGAGCCTGGAGCCTGCTTGAGATTCTGTGTCTCCCTCTCTCTTTCTGCCTCTCTCCCACTTGCTCTATCTCTCTCTCTCAAAAATAAATAAAAACATTAAAAAAAAAAAGGGAGGAAGTTTACTTTACATAGCCCAGCAGGAAGGCAGCTCTCTTTGCCCAGACCAGCCGATGTACTCAGCCAATGAGAAGCTGTCACTACCCTAAACTCTTGTAAACAGCCCCTCTCAACTTTTTCTTTCCTCCGTAAATGTAAGGCCCTCTTCATTCTGTACTAAGTGTACTAATCAGGACAGGCTAGCTGTTGTAACAAACAACCCCGCACATTCCATGCCTTTAACACAACACAAATTTATTTCTTTTTCATGGTCACAGTACAATGCTGGGGTCAGGGAGAATCTGCTCCACAGAGTCGTTCAGGGGCCCAGTTTCCCTCCATCTACTGACTCATCCATCTACATCCTCGGCAGTCTCCACTGAATCCTCTGCTCCCGTGGAGCAGAAAAGGGAAGTGAGAACACGGAGAACCACAGGAGGGTTTCTAGAGACAGTCCCAGACTCAACAGATCACTCTGCACACATTCTAGGACTCATCACACGGCATCACCTAATTGCAAGAGAGGCTGGGAAGTGCCTAACCTTGTATCCAAGAGAAAGAGAAGAATGTGGCAATCTCTGCCATAGTGGGCAAACTTGGGGTGTGGCACATCAAGAAACTCACCTTTGCCCTGGGCTTCAGATCACAAAAGGCTTATGAGGTATGCAGGGCAGAGGCCACGTTGTTAGGGTGAACTACGCACTCAGGGACCAGAGACCAGTCATCGTCACCTGTCATCAACATCTCTTTCACTTCGGGTTTGTTGTGATGGTCGCTGTTTTCCCTGCCTCTGGGCTCCCAAAACCATTGAAACATGCCTGGACCATCAAATCCACTGGCTACATGGGGACAGTTTGTGTACATGTCTATGTCCCTACCTAAAAATTGTTTTGCAACCTGTAAATGCCAAGGCAGAGGACTTGGCATTCATTTAAGATCTGCTAAAGTAGCTGGATCTGAAAGACATGATAGAAGATGAGAAGGGGGACCTTTTAGTGGACAGAGGGAAAAGCGATCATGCTGTCCAGCAAGCAGCAAGGAATGGGTTGCTGAATCCTGCAACATCACGGCGGCCTCTGGATGTTTTGTCACTGATGCGGAATGAGCCCCCCCAGCCTTGCTCCCATCAGCTGATTCCCCAGAATCAGTAGGAGATGATGGTTCTGGGTTCCAGGGATTCCAGAAAGTCTTAGAGCAGGGGAGCAAGCAGGTATGAGGGGTCTGGTGGATTGCAGCTACCCGCACCCCACCCTTACTGCATGGGGGTGAAGGCTTCTTGGTAGCTAGTAGCTTGTGCCTTGAGTTCAAATTGTCTGCACGTGATGGAGGTGAACTGAAGTCCTGGTAGATGCTTAGGGTGGCTATAGCCTCCAAACCCCAGGGTTTGACCTTCTGGTGCTAGAGCTTTAGTGATCTCCTCACTCAGGAGTCATTAGTCCCTGGAAGATTCACACTCCAGTGTGTGAACTCACAAGATGTCATCCCAGCAAGTAATGGAAGGCTTTCCATTGGCAATGCAGTTGCATGGTGGATGGGGTAAGCGGAGGCCATAGTGAGCTCATTAACTGTTGAGCAATAAGTCTATGTGTTCATCGTGTTGGCCAACAAATATGAAGTGCCAACTGTGTGCTCACTTGCATGGGTATGCTAAGAATAGAAAGAGGTGCAAGATAGACTCCTAAAACTATAAAGTCCCTGTCCTCAAGGAACTTGCCTCTGGATGGCAAGATCAGAGACAGTGTGGGGTAACATTAAGAACAAGCTTGAGGGGCGCCTGGGTGGCGCAGTCGGTTAAGCGTCCGACTTCAGCCAGGTCACGATCTCGCGGTCCGTGAGTTCGAGCCCCGCGTCAGGCTCTGGGCTGATGGCTCAGAGCCTGGAGCCTGTTTCCGATTCTGTGTCTCCCTCTCTCTCTGCCCCTCCCCCGTTCATGCTCTGTCTCTCTCTGTCCCAAAAATAAATAAACATTGAAAAAAAAAAAAAAAAATTTAAAGAACAAGCTTGAACCCTACACTCCGTCCCGGGGTTGAATTCTTACTTCCCATTTAACCTCAACAAACCTCAGTTTTTCCATCTGCAACATGGGGATAATTGCTACCTCACAAGAGCTTCTCTGAAATGAATGAGAAAATGTCATGAGAGTTTCCTGTGAATACTTTCAATGTATCACATGATGGCCTTACTGGTTTTGTAAAAGAAATGCACACTCATTGTAGAAAACAGACCACACGGAACCAAAACTTTATGCACCTTTTTCCAAGACCTTACTCTCTGAAACGTGACTTTGCTGGAGCAGCTGTAATTATGAAAACACATCCATGCAGAAGACACTACTCAAAGCTTCAAGTATCACAAAAAGTTCAGCAAAGCAGCTGGTTTCCTCGATGCTCCCGAGGCACTGGTTGCAGGCAGTGGGAAGGCCCCACTGCCCCCCGGGAAAGTGGTCAGGATGAGGGTGGGGCTGGGGCCAAGGAGAGGGAGCGAGGAGTCCCTGGGATGTGACAGCCAGCCATCCCATGGATGGATGAGAACTCCGCCTTAACCTCTCCCTGTATTATGTGCTGTAAAAACCTACAAGACACGTCTGTTCCTGACCCTCCCAGGTTCTTGGGAGTTTAAAGGATGTGCCCCAAACCACAGGCTGGTTAAAGCCTTCGGGATCCGTGGGTCCCGCTGGAAAGGTCACTTCTGAAGGGAGGTGTCCAGAACGAGCACCCAGGTGGGCACTCAGGGATCTTGAGGCGCTGGGGCAATTGGGGAAGGTTCCAGGGAGGTCGAAGATCTTTTATTCAACTGACTGGCTCTCCCTTGGGCTCAGAGCACAGATAAATAACAACACAATGTGGGGCAGGGATGAAGGAATGTGAAGGTTTGTGAAAACAATGAGGAGCCATTCAAGTTAGTCTGAGGTAATGAGAGGAAAGCAGTTTCCAAAGACAAACTCCTGAGCCAGCTAAGGTGATGGCCTGTGTGGTCAGCTGGAGGATTTCTGGTGCCAAGCAGTGAAAGGATAGCCGGAGAGGGCCCCTGGATGACCACTGGGCACAAGCAAGAGAACACTCACCTGTAGGGACAGGACACACCCTGGGCAAGGCAGTCCTGTATGAAGAACATTCCAAATGAAGGCAGAATAGCACAGTGCAGTGCTTCCCAAACTTTAGTATCCGAATCGCCTGGGAGCTAATAAAGAACGCAGAGGCCCAGGCCTGGTGAAGCAGGATAGGACCCGGGCCTTTGTTGTTATATCCCAGCCTCCGGTGATTCTGACGCCTGCCGCAGCTTGAGAACCTTTCAGAACATGAGCTCTGGACCCAGACTCCGTGGGTTTGAATCCCAGCTCGGCCATGTGTCTCCTCAGCGACTCTGGCAATGCTATAGATTCACCGTTTGTGATCTGGAACTTCTAACAGTACCTATCTCAGAACTGCTGGGAGGGAGGAATGAGTTGTTAGCAGCACAGCCACTGGAACGGTGTCTGGACCATAAGATGTACTCTGGGAAGGGTAGTCACTATTCTCCAGCCTGTGTCATCTGTGGCAGAAAGCTGCCATTAGAGAGGAAAATTAAAGGAATCGCAGGGTAAGAGAGGATATTCCGTACATTTAACTGAGATTTTTACAAAAACAGAAAACCCTATTCAGCTAGCATATGTGACCAGCCAGTGAGCAGCTTGAGACGTCTGAGTGAGAAGCTGAGCGCCCAGGTTGCCATGACAGCAGCCAACAACAGGAGGAGGAAAAGCTCTCTCGGTTTATTAGAGAAAGCTGGGGTGCTCAGCTCCCCACATGGCTTCCTTCCTGTTGGCTCGACCCTGGGACGTGATGGAGGAAATGATCGAGGTGGAAGAGGCTCCCACACGGGTACCCCGCCTGCAGCTGCTCTCTGGGATACTTGGAAGAACTTAAAGGGGAGACTGGAGAGCCAGTCATCAGGCCACAGGTACCTGTTAAGAAAATATACAGGGTTGCTTCCACATATCCAGAACTTCTAGAAGTACTCTGAGACATACTCGGCTGAACCCCCTGGGAACACACAATAAACCCATCTCCTTTCTGATGGGTTAAGGAGAGCTTAGGTGGGTGAACTTGAAACCGTAGGCAAAAAACCAAGCGTGGGTAACAGCGTTAGGTGTGGGCGAAGAGGATGCCTTCTGGGGAACCTGTCGTGGCCTCCTCCTGCTGTGCCCCTGCCCACGGGGCACAGGTTTGTGGGGCCAGGGAAACGTAGACACCCAGCGCTTGTGTCCTCACTTCACGCATCAGACAGTTGAGATTAGACCTTAGACCTTGGAATCCCTGTCCAAAGTGACCCAAGCCCGCTTCTGATGCCTACAGGAGCCTCTCTCCAGGTCCATTTTCACAAAGGCAGTGCTGCCCCATGGTGCACACCCTAGGGCCCAAGTCCTGGGTGGCCAAGGGATGGTGGTGTGCAGCGACAGGGCACTTGGGAGGCGTGTGCTGGGGTTCCCTCGCAATGTGGCAAAGAACCAGGTGGGAAGAGGAGAGGCCTGGACCACTGGATGGCCAGCTGTGACACCACACTGTGGCAGAGACTGGACTCTGAGAACTCCAAATTCAAACTTGGCCTTCCAGTATGTTATGTCAAGGTAGGAGGGTGGAACAGATTTGGGCTCAGCTTGATTTACAACTTTTAAACATTAAGACCTGGCATGTGGGTCTCCATTTGCATTCTTGCCTCTGACTTCACAAATGTTGGGGGGGGTGCGCCTGATGGCTAAAGACATGTACTTTAGTACCAGATAGGCCAAAACTGAAACATCTGAGTGTGCCATTTATTATGTGCCTCGGGCAATTTACTTCAACACTCTAATAATACTGATGTTAAGGCTCGTTCGGTTCCAAGGAGTATCCCAATTCAAATGGACTTGTAAGTAAGGGATTTGTTGGTTCCTACAACTGACAAATCCAGTAGTAGAAACCTCAGGTGTGTCTGGATCCAGCAGTCTCACCAGCAACCTCAGCACATGGTCTCCACATCTTTGGCCCTGCTTTCCTGTGCTAGCTTCCTTCTTGGGCAGGACTACGCACATGGTCATAAGCTTACATCCTACTTACGAAGCAATCCCTGCAGAAAATGAAAGGTATCACTTTTCTAAAGATCTGGCAAAATCCAGGGATCTGATGATTGGTTATATGCCCACCATAAAGGGTCTGTGTCTATCCCCTACAAATCATGTGGATTAAGAGTCAGGGAAGTCGTTTTCACCAAATAAAAACTAAGATGCGGTTACCAGGAGAATGCGGCAAAAACGAGTGGTTTGATGGGGGAATAAATGCTTAGCGCTCAACGTGAGCCACTACTGATGTGATGGAGAAAAGGCAAATAGACTCAAACCTAGGTATGCATACAGAAAGGAAAGCAAGTGGAAACCGTGTTCGTTTTCCAACTGCCCCGAATTCTGGAATGAGTTGGCAGCTTGAAGAAATGAAGCCTTGGAAATGCACTCACAATCTCAGAAGACACACTACGGTCGTATGTATGAATCACGCTTTCGGCTGCTGTGGCTGATTCTGCAAACACCAACCTGTGCCCATCAGTGCGCCTCAGCCTCAAAACTTGGGTATGACACCAAGCCTTGTTCGCCAAGAAGACTGTTACTGGAATTGTGTAGAGAAGCACATGAATCCCCAAATTATTAAGTTTCTAGATACGCGGCCAATTTGGGGCAACGTTCAGTCTCTCTAACGCTGAGATAACCTACTATCACTGAGGACTCATCACAACAGTGTCTGCTTTCTACTCGCCTCCTGTCATCTCCAGCTACAGAACAATCTTAAATATTGAGGATCCTTCTTACCTTGATAGAAATTGACCAAGACTATTCATAGATCTCTAAATGTGCACTTTTGTGGTTTACACTTTTTTTCTATTTTTGATGATTGATAAAAATAGGCTATATACATTTTAAATATTTCCCCAGTTTTTTATTTTGAAAAATTGCAAACCCACAGAAGTTCAAATAGTACTAAAATATTAACGCCGCCTTCACACACACACACATTTTTGATCAAAAAAAACCACAGTGGCCTCTGCGCTATGTTAATATCCAGATACCTTCTCCATGCTTACGAGAGAAGCAGCCTCATGTTTAGTGAGAGGAGCAGTGTCCTCAGGAAGCTTCAGTGTTCTTTTTTGTAGGACTTCACTGATCTCATTAGAAACTCACAGCCCTGCAAGGCCCTTTGCACAGGATTTATTCCCATTTTACAGATGAGGAAACAAACTCAGGCCAAGTGATCTATCTGCTCAAGGTTTGTCAGTAAGTGACCCAGACGAACCTGGAACCAAAGACTTCTGACTTCAGTAACTCAACATATTCGGGTCACTTCTCTCCTGGATATACAGTGAGAGTAAAGCCGGAGCCAAACAGATATGCAAAGAAGTGTTTTAGCTTCATTCTTCCGACCGTCTGAAAGCAAATATTCACCAGGACCCATGTGCACAGCATTATCAATCAGAAGTCTTATCAGGAGCATAAAACTGCAATGGAAATTGAGAGCAGAAGGGTGCACACAGTGGGTATAGAAATATCTGTTAACTGCCCCCAATTCGACTTCAGTATTTACCGAGCGCTTACTCTGTTCCCGGTATTGTGCTTGGGATACCGAGCAAACAAGATAGACAAAGATTCTGCCCTTGTGGAGCTCACATGCCCGTGGGCTAATGAACAATCCAGAAGCTGCCAATGAGAGATTGGTGGGCTGCATCTGGCCCACATTAGTGTTTTGTCTGGTCCACACTGTTTCATTTTTGTCTTTTTATAATAAGTCGCCAACTTCTAGCTTCTCTGAAACAGGCAACTTCTGTGGGATTCCCGAATAAGAAGTAGCAGCCAGGACACGTGTCTCCTGGAGATCACTTCAGTTCCCAGGATCTCTCACTGTCTTACACCCAGGCAACTGTGGCCCAATTCATGCATTTGCGTTTCCTACTCGACATCCTAAAGCATTTAAGCTGAAACCCCTGAAGCAAACAAATATTCAAAGGAGATCATTTCAGATCAGATAAAGTCATACAAAAGAAATAAAATGAGCTAACGTGACAGGAGTGACAGGATTGGTGGAAAGGGCTACTTCAGACTGGGCGGCCAGGGAGGGTCTCTCCGAAGTGTAACTGAAACAGAGAACTGCATTACCAACAGGAAAAATGCTTCGAAGCAGAGGGAACAGCACGGGCACAGGTTCCACTTGGGGCAGGAAATAACTTGGCCTGGTCAAGTAACAGCAGCAAGTTTGGGGTGGTTGGGAGAGGGGTAAGAGGTTCACAGAGGAAGGAAGAAGCCAGATTACACAGGACCTTAAAGGCCATGATGAGAATCTTGGATTTTATTCCAGGTGCGATAGGAAGCCTTTGGAAGGCTTTTGCTTGGGAACAATGTGATCTGGTTTCAAAGATCACTCTGGGATGCAGGGAAGTGATGTAAACGAGGCAAGAGAAGAAGCAGGGAGACCAACGAGAAGGCTGGATTATCGTAGTCCAGCAGGTGACAGTGGCTAGAACCAGGATGGTTAACAGAAAAGATGGAGAAAAGCAGATTCAGGATATAATCTGGAGTAGAACCAAAAGAATTTTCTGATGGAGTGGATGGCAATAGTGCCAGTGGGCCGGAAGGATTAACGAAAAGGGAGTAATGAGAGAGAACTCCAAGGTTGTGCCTTGTTCAGAGGGATGTCTAGGGGAGGCCCCCATCGCAGGGACCGAGGGCAAGACGGGGATTTCGGATGAATAAATTTTGCCAAGACGCAAGTCGTCCTAGAGCCTCATTTCCCTTCTCCCACACCCCAGCATTCTCAAATCCAAAAAGCTGAACTTGTAAATGCCTCACCTCTTACCAACTCTATCCCTTCAACTTCAGACCCACCGCCTCCGTCTGGATCCAATTCTGTCTCTTGCCGGGACTTTCCCAACAGGCTTCTACAGCTATGAATTAACCAGCAAAAAGCACTTACTACCCACGCATACCTCTCTCCCACTAGCCATCCTTGATGGCAGAGATGACACCCTATTCGTATTCATCCCCGGTGCTAGTGCTGTGCTGGGCCCACAGTGGGCACTCAAATATTTGATGAACTGAAAAGAGGTCTCCTCAGATAGAATACAACCTCCTTGCAGAGAGGAGTCCTATCTTGGAATTCTAGCATTCCTCTACACAACTTAAAGAACCAGCTGCCAAATGTATAATCAAGTTCCAGAAACTTCGCCTTCCCAAGGGACGGGTTTCTTTCTTTTTCATTTAGTTTCAAAGCATTGAGTCCCATATTTACCTGGTAGTTAAGAAACAAGATTGGCCAACAGACAACGTATATTATTACCCTTTTCCAGTTTTCTTCCAAATCTAGGGACTTTATATGTGCATACGTTAACAACATCTTTGTAAGGAGGCCAAGAGAGAGGATTATTCTCCATTTTACAGGAAAAAAAACTGAGGCACCAAATGAAATCCCTAAATTCCTTTTTGATGGAATTCGGAGCTTCGCCTGGATTAAGACTGGTCCTTCCCTGACACGATCCCACAGTTCTGTATTTGGAGGGTATCCCAGGCTCCCACCCCTGCAAAACTGCTGGTTAGTACTCAGGGGTTCCCTAGGTTTTGCCTCCACAACTGCAAACTCCTTTGGGTACCAGGGTGTGTTGCCCCAAGGTCAAAGGCCATGTCCTCTCTCTCCAACTGTCCATTTCCCTCAGCACCTGGTGAAGACAGATTCCATCCCTTGGGCCCAGGAGAAAGAGAAGCACCTTGGTCATTAGACCAGGAAGTCAAGTAAGGCCAGGAGTCACAACCGGCAAGAAGAGAGAGATCAAAATAGGCAAGAAGAGTTTCAATGGGGAAAAGGAGAGAGGAGCCACCACTAAAAATCCAAATACTCCTTTCAAGAGGCTTCCAGCTGAGGAGTACCTGGGAGGAGGAAGTGGCAGCCGTGGCGCAGGCCAGATCCTTCCTGCCACACCCACCCAGAGTCATTTCTTCAAGGCACCCAGGCTTCTCAGAGCCTCCTGGGCCTGGGTCAGCTGCTGCTGCAGCCTCTGGCGGGTGCTCTCGTTGGAGGCCCGCTTCAGGAGGCCCTGCATTTCTTCTACCACCGCCCGATGGCCAGGGGTGTTATGGAAAAGCCGCACTGCCCGGTCCCCACAGGAGGCCAGAAGCCGGCCAGTGATGTCAAAGGACAAGTCAGTGATACACTCCCCATGGACCTGCTCAAAGCACTCCTCCTTCTCACCCCGCCGGGTGTTGTAGAGATGAATACTGCTGCCACTGGCCAAGGCCAAGACCTGGGCGTCAGGGGAGAGAGCCAGGCGGCACGGCATGGTGCTCGCCTCTTCAAAGCAGCCTGTCCTCAGCAAGTAGGGATCCTGCTGCTTCTTGTACTCCACATCTGTGTCCCACAGTTTCCACGTCCCGTCCTTGGAGACCGAGGCCATCCTGCAGCATGGAAAATCACAGCTCGAGCCCCAATGCACCCTGGAGGGGAGGGCACTGGGACAGCATTAGGGGCTCCAGCTAGGAAGCCAAGTGCATGGCTAGGTCTACTTCCTGCTGAGGGCCGGGCACTCTACCCACTTCAGAGCTGCTGCAGAGACAGGCAAAAAAAAGGCCCTGGTTGCCAACAGGGGCTGGGAGCCGCTAGTAAGACATCAGAGAGGATTCACTCACCTACGGGAGTCATTGGAGAAAGCGAAGAAGTGGACGGCGGCCGAGTGACCCTTCAGTTCAAAGGCTCGCACAACCTCCTGGAAGTCCCCTTTTTTCCCAAAGCAGACTTCCCAAACTTTGACATCCGGGGTGAAGCCACACGAGGCCACAAACCTGTCACACAACCAGATTCCTTTACAACTTCATCTTGAGGGCACTTCCTTTCTGCCAACCTGCTAAACCTCATTCCTGAGAAAGTGCATCATCTTCTACCTCAATAACACTGTGCTTTTAAAAATATGACCTCGGTCCATCCTCATGGCCAGGCTAGAGGATACATGGTACCCCCACTGCGCGTGATTCCATACGGTCTGCTCCTTCCACTATCTGAAGCGGGCTCTCTGCTCTGTTCCTGGCCATGCCTTCTGCCCATCCCAGATGCCAAGTCCCTCCCTCCTCACCTGCTACAAGGGGATATAGCAGCATGGGTGTTGTTCATCTGGTTAGTGTTGATGGTAGACAGCACATGACCTTTCAGATTCCAGATGAGGATAGTTGTGTTACTGGAAGCAGTCATGATGAACTTCCCTGAGAGGGCAGGAGGGTGACATGAGCCAAGGTCAAGGCCCTGACCACGTGTCATCCTCTACGCAGACACTTACGAAGGTCTCCGCTGTCCCAAGTATCCATGCTCCCCTCCTGGACCAAGGGTCACCACAGACTAGGATTTTGCTGAACGCTGTGGGTCTTACCTGCCTCCCCTGGGGACCTGCTGTGGCTCCCAGGACTCCAGGGGAACCCAGAGCCAGAGTCCCTTTGTCAAAACTAGGGCTGAGCATAACTCTCGGGCAGCATTAACTCATTCGGCCAATAACTGGGGCTGTTCCCTCTAGTCTTAGGTAAGCTCCGTCCTCTGCAAGCCTCTTACCTGTGTCGGCAATGCCGATGTTGACGACGGGTGCCTTGTGCTTTTTGGGAAAGTCCTCTGGGGTGGCCGTGAAGGTATAGCCTCCATCCTCTCGCTTGGTCATCTTGAAGACACGAAGGGTGTCTCCGTTGGCCAGCCAGACGATGAAGGCTCTAGAGACAGGTAGCAGACAAGGCACTCACTTGTTTGGACACGGAGGCCTGTGTGTGCCAGTTCCTATGCTAGGCTCTGAGGAAAATCATGGGCCTTCCTTCGTACCCCAGTCCGGCCCTGCAACTTAACCCCTTGGCTCAAAACCTCTTACTACTCCTCAGAAGGTAGGCCTCTCCCAGCTTTGGCTCTTTCAGTTTCTCTCTAGGGTTTGGAAAACCATGACAGCTCCCAAGACGAATCTGGAGCCAGGCTTTGGTACTTCCCAAGTAGGAACACACCTTCCCCTCTCTGCTTCCTTGCTGTGTAAAATGCACAGACCTCCAGGGAGCCCCGGGCGGTGCTCAAGCTGTCCAGTTCTCTTTCTGCCACCCCCAGGGAGACCCAGGGTCCCCCCTCACCATCCCAAGTCACGTATGGGAAGGACAGAAGCCTGGGCTTCTGCAGGCACAGCTGAGGCTCCGTCTTGTCGCACCTGCAGTCAGGGCTGAAGCGCACTAGGGTGGCGTGGTCCAGCTCCACGTTGGCTCTCATGCTGCGGTGCTCCCGCTGCAGGAAGTCCTTGGTGCTCCAGATGCGGACGGTGCGATCATCTGCACAGGTGGCCAGGTACTTGCCATTGCTGCTAAAGTCCATGCAAGATATGTTCCCACTGTGGCTCTAAGGGAAGGGTTGCAGGAAGTATGAACAGGGACCCCTTGGGTAGACGGAGTCTGTTGCCTGGATTAACAGCAAGCTGCTGATGGGGTATGATGAGAGGGGACAGGATGGGGCAGCCCCCACTGATTTTGGTCAGAGGCAGCAGGGTCTGTCGTGTGCACAGAACACTAAAAGGAGAAGTCTGCGGGGGTGTGAGTCTTTGTATATGTGTGCTGAGCATGGGAACCCATGTACCTTCAGTGCTGCAGCCAGGAGGCGGTGAGTAAAGTTGTGTTGTTGTGGCTTCTCCTTGCGAACTCGCTGATGCTGTTTCTGCTTCTTGGATCTCAAGGACTTGTCAAGTGGAAGTCCATTTGCCTTCTGGCCTGTGAGGAAGGGCCGTGTCATCTATCCATCCGCTCACTAAGCATTTCTGACTGCCTATAATTGGCCAGGAATTGAGGGAGCATCAAGAGATGACCAGATAGGCCCCGGGCTCAGGAGAGAGAGTGATGGGAGTAAAAACAGGGTTTTTATCAGACTGGGTTTGGATTGTAGCTCTACCACGAGGGCTCTTGAGGAGACTGCTTGCTGTCAGTCCACATAGCACCTCAATGCAAGTTAGAAAAGGAGCCCTCTCTGCAAGAACAGCTCAGTGGGTACACAGCACAGCCAACAAAGGGCAGATCCTTGGCCACACATCCCTAGGTAGGAAATAATGTGCACAACCAAACCTGGTGGTCCTGGGCTTGGGCAAGTTATTTAATTGCTCTGGGCTTCGGTTTCCTTAAAGAGAAGTTGTGAGAATTGGACAATATATACAAAAAAGAGAAGCAGAGTACCCAAGACGAGTATTAAAGGCTCAGAGGACTCCCAGAAGGAACTTAAGGATGAGAGGTAGTCAGTACCTGTTGAGGGAGTACCTGTCCTGTGCCAGAAATGGTGCCAGTCACTTTTGTATAAAATAGCTAATTTAGGGGCAGCTGGGTGGCTCAGTCGGTTGAGCACTCAACTCTTGAGATGAGCTCAGGTCATATGATCTTGCGGTTTGTGAGTTCGAGCCCCCGCAGAGGCCCCGCATCTGGGTCTGAGACGACAGTGGGAAGCCTGCTTAGGATTCTCTCTCTCTGCTCTTCCCCTGCTGGAGCGCTCTCTCTCTCAAAATAAACTTAAAAAAGAAAAAAAAAAAGCTAATCTAATTGAGAATCAGATCAGTTGCAAAGTGGGCATGTGTTAGATTACTGCAGATGCTCCTTAATTCGTACAGAAAAAAAAAACTCCCGAGGCTCCTATACAGAGACCACCACGACCCGCCCTCTCCAGCCTTGTCCCGCAAGCGTCCTCCTCCCCCCTGAAGGGCATACCAAATGCCGTTTCAGAACTCCTTGCCTTCATGCATGTAACCTTTGCCAGCAGTATTCTTCCTCCCTCCTTGGCCAAACTCTGACCGTGTATCCTTCAAGACCCCACACCACGTGTTTCCTACTCTCAGCGAAGATTTTCTTGACCCCTCCCCACCGAAAAAGCAGGGCTGACCACTCCCACCCTTGGGTTTCCTGGTGCTAGGACTGACCTCTTCTGTGACACCTATTACAGTGTATTTTTCACTTACATTTTCGGATGTTCTTCTCCCTTACGCGGCAGTGTACTTCCTAAGGGAAAAGTCCCGACACCTACTGCGATAGTACGTATATACTTCAATAAACGTTGCTCATGTCGGGGAATGAGTCGGAGTACCTACAAATGGTGCCCGTCTACCCTCACCCCTCCCTATTTTCCTAAAATAACGAACAAGCAGCGCGCTCGAGAGAGTTTACAGGGGCTCTCGCGGCAACCCCGGGGAGACGCTGGGGCTCAGCGGGACAGCGCCTCGTCCTCGGCCACCGAGAAAGTGGCAGCGCCGGACCCACGCTGTAACTAATCCTCCCGAAGGGGCGCGACCAGCCCGGCGAGCCGGCACCTCGTCTCGAGAAGCGAAACTCATTTAACAAAAGGAGAAACTGAGGCCCACGGGGTCCCCCCCACCCAAACCGCAGGTCGGACCAGTGGGAGGCCAGGAACATGGTCCTCGTGGGTCGCCCCCACCCGCCCCTGCCCCACTAACCGGCGGATCGGCTGCTCGTCTCCTCCTCCGCGCGCAGCCACCACCCCCGCGCTATCGCCGCCGTCGCCATCAAGGCCAGCAGTCCGAGCAACAGCGACAGGCCCATCAGCTCCGGCAACTGCGGCAGCTCCATGACCGCACTGCCGCTGCCACCTCAGCCTCTAACTACTCGGGCGTCTGCACGCCTCCGCGGGACCGCGCACGCACACAGGACGGGGCCTGGTCGTTGGCGCGTCCCGAGGGGCGGGGTCTGGCCGTTGGGCAAATTGCGGGGCGGGGCTTGACCTTCAGAGCGTCCAAAAGGGCGGGACCTGGCTGACGGAGTGTCTCGCGGGCGGGGCTTGACCGTTGGTGCGACTCGCGGGGCGGGGCTGGACCGTTGGCGCGTCCAGAGGGGCGGGGCCTGGCTGCCGATGCGTCTCGCGGGCGGGGCTTAACCGTTGGTGCGTCTCGCGGGGCGGGGCCTGACTGTTGGAGCGACCCGCTGTGCAGGGCCCACCCATGGATCGTGCCGAGGGGCGGGGCCTGGCCCTTGTGGGGTCTGGTTTTTGGGGTTGTGCTGTCCCCCAAGCTGGGGGGCGAATTCTGCAGGCTCCGCTGAGTCCTCTCCTTGAGTAATTTACTGATAATTGTTTATTAAAGGCGTTATTCCAGCCATCACCACAGTGGATCCTTTCAAGGAGCCAAGGCAGGAATTATTACTCCCATTTAACAGGTCTTAACATCAGAGGAAATTTAGATGGGCTTTTGGTATTAATGGAGGAGAGAAAGGGTAGCCCTAGAATTGAAGCATGGAATTATAGCCTCAGCAAAGACCCGGGAGGGGATGCTCTGGGAAGGCAAGGGCATGAGCAAAAAAAGTAAGTAGTAGATAAGAATGGAAAGATCTGGAGAGCCTTGAGAGCCAGCTGAATCCAACCAGCAGAAAGGAGCCTCTGCTGGTTATTTCAGGGCGAGTTAGGGCAAAACTGGTGTCTCTTGAAATTCTCTGGGAAGATCAGTTGTGTGCCAAAACCAAAGACAGAAGGAAAATCAGGAGGTGTTTGCAAGGATCCAAGAAGGAGATAATAAGGGCCTGGACTTAGGTGGGCTGGGAAGTGGAAAGGAACTTGAAAAGATTTTTAACAAGATATTTGTATTTTGAGATTATAGATTCACAAGGAGTTGGAAAAAACGGAACAGGAAGTTTCCACGAACGTTCACCCAGTTTCCCCCAATGGTAACATCTTACATAACTATAGTGTGATATCAAAACCAGGAAATTGGCCTGGATACAATTACAGAGTTCATTCAGCTCTAACCAAAAAGGAGATATTCTGAAAGACTGATAGTATTTTAATTAGACCTGCTTGGACAGAAAGGAAATGTTCCCAGAACAGGGAGCAGTGCTCCATGGGTTTCCCAGCCCTACAACCCAGAGTAAGTACCAGGGTCAGGGATTCCAGATGCAAAGTTTCCATGCCCAACAGGGAACCTCTCCTGAAGTGCAGGCTCTCAGGCCTTTAGAAGGACCCTCTAAGGAGAGAGGATGCTGCAGAGACTAGAGGATACACCCATAGCCTCGGTTGAGGACATAGATCCAGTCAGAGAACAAACAGAGGGTGGCCTCATTTCCTTCCCTTTTGTCCTTGGAGGTGTGTGTGTGTGGGGGGGGGGGATTGGCATGGACTCAGCTGTGGGCAGTGGTGGAAGCAGGGGGAGGGAAGGGGTCCAGAACATCCTGGGGCTTTTCCTCTTTAATTTGCTACTGAGAACTGTAGCACCAGCCATGAACCACTTTCTCCATCACCTAGAGACGAAGCTGTACTTTTTTTTGCTTTAGGTTATTTACTTTTTTATTTAAGCAGTCTCTACACCCAACATGGGGCTCAAACTCATGACCCCCGAGATCAAGAATCGCATGCTCCACTGACTTAGCCAGCCAGGTGCTCCGACAAAGCTGTACTTTGAGAAGAACTTCCTTTACTCACCTGGGTGGCTTAGAACTTCGGCTCGGGTCATGACCTCATGGTTCGTGAGTTCAAACCCCACATCGGGCTGGCTGCTGTCCACGTGGACCCCGCTTTGGATCCTCTGACCCCTCTCTGCCCCTCTCTGCTTGTGTGTGCTCTCTTTCTCTCTCTTTGTCCCTCAAAATTAGTAAACATTTTTTAAAAAAGTTCCTTCACCAAGCATTTTGCATGTGACATTGATTGATCCGGGAGCTTTGCATTTCATTTAATCTCACATTCCCATCCCACAGATTAGGAAACTGATGCTCTAGGAGGTGCTCATTAGGTGACTTTCCAGGGATCACACAGGGGAAGAGTGACATGGGAACCCATGCAGATCTGTGACTCCAATCTGTTGATGTGGGGGAAAAGGAGAAGAAAGAGTAGGATTCTGTGTACAGCTCGGTCAAGGCTACAAGATTCTTTCACATCAAGAATTTGGTTGATTTTTATAGTGGCCTTTAAGGCAAGTGATGCTATGAAATTAAGCAAATGGAAAGAAAAAAAACAACTAGGCTCAGATCAAGTGATTTACCCAAGGTCAACAAGGAAACAAGAGAAAGAGCTCATTGGGGTGGGTAGTAAACTGAGATGGGCTACACGCATATTCCTCCCACCTTGCCACTGGCCTCGCCACTCGCCACGCCACTCGCCACTCGTTGGGTGGTGATCTGGCCTGGCTCTTACCTCTGGTGTCACAGGGCTCAGCTGGAAGCCAAAGTCAACTTGTGGAAGGACAATCAATGACACAAAGCAGGATTTGGGAAGGCTGGGCAGGTCAGGGAAGGAACTGTACCGATGAGTTTGGAGGGGCAGTGAGACTTGGCTATACCTTTGGCCGGGTGGGCATTCAGACAGGGGAGGTGGAAGGGAGTGGCTCTGGCAGCCCATCTGGGTGAGTGTTGCTGATGGCACCAGAGGAATGTGAAGGGAGGGAGGCTGTGGAGAGAAATGAGGCCAGAGAGGTAGCAAGGCCCGTTCACAAAGCACCTTGACCATGGGCCCAGAAACCATAGTGGAAACACAACTTCACAATCTGCAACTGAAGACCCACCTTGTATTGATTGGAGGCCTTCCTACCTGGCCTCTGTGTTAGGCAAAACAATAAATTTCTTCCTTTGTTTAAGTAGTGGTTCTTGGAGTATGGACCCTGGACCAGCACCATTAGACACGCAGATTCTTAGACCCCACCCCAGACCTGCAGACTCAGAAACTCTGAACCACCCATTTAACTAACTTGTTCCAGGCATATGTTATTTGCAGCTCAAAGCCTCGATTACAGTGGTTCTCGCATATTGGAATCACCTTAAAAAAAATGCTAGTGTCTAAACTTCCACCCTGAGGGCTTCTGATTGAATTGGCCTGGACTGGACCCGGCTGTGAAGATTTTTTAAAGCCCTTCCAAGCTATGCAAATGCACGCTTAAGCTCGAGAAGTAGCTCCCAGGGATCCAGCAGGCCAGTACAAGACTGTGTAGGAGGGGATGCTCTGTTGGACCAGGGTGGCGGCTGTGGGGATGGAGGTCAACTGGCCAGTCCTTGGTAACGGATGGCTGTGTTCAGCTTGGACAAATGTCTGGGTGGTGGCACCCTTCCTGGGGATGGGGAACACGAAAAGGACCATGTTTGAGATGGAAGACTGTGGGCTGCAGTCTCAGAAATGATGAGTTCTGTTCCTTGAAGCTAAAGGGAGCTGTGAAACATTCAGAGGGAGGGGGCAGGGTGGCAGTTGGATACGTGCTTGAGTAGCTGCAGGGGCAGAGCAGGACAGATGCAGAATAGTGGGTCCTCGGCAGAGAGGCCAAAGGGAATGGTATTACCTAACGCTTGCCACCAAGTGAGAAGTGAGCCAGGAAGGGACTGGCCAGGAGGAAAAGCCTCCCACAGCAGGCACTGGGAAGGCACCGTCAGGCAGGTGGGAGAGCCTGGAGAGAATTCAAGAGTCACAGGGAAAAAGGGGTTCAAGAATGAGGTCCAGGGGCCCAGGGGCGGTGGGGGAGTATTGAGGGAAAAAGAGCACTGCAAAGTGGTTGTTGGATTTGGCAACAAGGGAGTCATGCGACCTCAGTGAGCGTGAGTCAGGGCAGGGGTGAGGCTGGGGTGGAAGCTGGCGGAAGGAGACCAAAGACGGGGGGTGAGTGGGAGGGGAGGAGAGAGGGAGAGCAAGTGTAGATAACTTTCTCAAAGGAAAGTGGCATCTACTGGGGGGACACAGGGTCAGAAGGAAGTCTCACAGGGACCTTCCTGGAAGGGTGTGAGCGGTGAAAACAGAGCACACTGCTAGGATTTTACCTCTCAGCCACTTCAAACCTTTGTCTGTGGCAACAAATAGCACTCAATGCCTGGGTGCACCTGGTACCTGCACAGTAAAGAGAGGTGACTAGGGGCGCCTGGGTGGCTGAGTCGGACTGAGTGTCAGACTTTGGCTCAGGTCATGGTCTCACGGTTTGTGGGTTTGATCCCTGCATCGGGCTCTCTGCTGTCAGTGCGGGGCCTGCTTTGAATCCTCTGTCCCCATCTCTTTCTCAAAAATAAACACTAAAAAATAATTAGGGGCGCCTAGGTGGCTCAGTCAGTTAAGCATCTGACTTCCGCTCTGGTCACGATTTTGCGGTCTGTGGGTTTAAGCCCCGTGTCAGGCTCTGTGCTGAGAGCTCAGAGCCTGGAGCCTGCTTCAGATTCTGTGTCTCCCTGTCTCTCTGCCCCTCCCCGACTCACACTCTGTCTCTCTCTGTCTCTCAAAAATGAGTAAATATTAAAAAAAATTTTTTTAAAAAGAGAGATGGCTAAAAGCAGAGACTAGGGTCAGACGGTGTGAGTGGGCATCTCACTAACCATACAATGTCGGGCTAGTTAACCTCTCTGTGCCTCAATGTTTCATCTGTAAAATGGGGGTGCTAATAGTAACTATTATGATAACTCTTACGTAGTGTTACATATGCCAGTCACTGCTGTAAGTGCCTTGTATAGATTTACTTTGAGATCCTCACAGCTGGCCCATAGAGGTAGGTGTTAATATGTAATAAGTGAATTAATATATATAAAATGCTTAAAATAGTTGGCACGTAGTAAATCCTAGAGGAGTGTGCAGTTAGTATTGTCATCGCTATTATGATTCCACATAAATGAGGGAAAGTCAAAGGCCACAGAAGACCGTTTGCTGTTTATATCCTGCAAGCATCTGCAGAAGTTGAGATGTGAGAAGATTCAGACTCCCCCGCCTTGAGTCAGCTTCATGAGGAGAGGGATCCAGTGGTGAACAGAATCCCAGCACCAAGACCATCATCTAGGCCACAGTGGGCCCTCAGGAAGGATCTGTTAAATGGCTCCATAGAAGAATCAATGAAATATGCGGACCATTCACCCCAACTCCCCATCTAAAGTATCAGTTCCTTCTAAGACACCCCAACCAAGTGTGTGTCTGCCCTCTACTGGCACATCACTACCCCCAAGGGCAACACATTCTCCTTCCGGATGGCTCCCTGTGATTTCCACTCATGGGCTCGGCTCTGCCCTCTTCCAACTTGGAAGGTGGTAAGCCTTTCTGAACCTTCTCCTGGCCATGGAGCGAGGATTTCCAGGACGAGTGTCTGTCACCTCTGACCTGGATGACAGCAACAGCCTAAAACTGGCCTCCTTGCTCCTTGCCCTTGCCCCATGGTGGCCTCTTCCTGACTCCGCACCCAGAGAGATCCTGTGAAGACCTTATACCTGATCTTGTCAAACCTCTACTCCAAACCCTCCAGTGGCTTCCAGCTCAGAGGAAAAGCTAAGGTCCTTTGAAGGCCACCTCCCGTTGCCAATTGGCTCTGTCTATCCGTCCCAGTGAGACACACTGACAGTCCCCAACAGTTTTTGTTTTTATTGGTTGAAAATCCTTTACAAAATCCACACACACTCATCCACACGCACACAAGATGCCTGCCCTGGTCTGGCCACCTCCTGCCCTGCTCTCTCCTGGGATCAGACCTTCCTGGCCTCACCCAGGTTTGCCATCCTGCAGCACCCTACCCCCCACTGGGCTACCAGCGGAGGAGCAGAGAATGGGACGCTCCTTTTCTGTCTCTCTGATCAGAAACAGAGGCCTGTGCCCTATTTGGGGGGGGGAGGAGGTACAGGGAGGGATGGTGGGGAAACAGGATCATCCCCCTTCCTCCTACAAGCTCCCTGAGTTGTCAGCTTAGGCCCCAAGTATCACAGTTGCTAAGGCCTTGGGAGCATCTTCTGGTTGAAACTTCTCCATCCCCATTTTTCAGACTGGAAAGTGAAGGTCCCAAGAGAGAGTATGAGTCCTCCAGGTCACGGTGTTAGTCTCTGGTGGGGCAGGGAATGGAACGCCGTTCTTCCTGGCTTCCAGGAGGTGGAAGAGATTTGGGCCCTGCTAGACCCTCAGGAAAGGGGACAGCCAGGGCAAGGGGCAGGAGGGGAGTGCCCAGAAGTTGTCCCTGGAGCCCAGGCCCAAGGAAAGCAGCCCCTGGGCAGCTGAGTAAGTGGCAGTGTCTGGCCAGCATTATAAAGGTTTGCCAAGGGTGCCCTCTGTGACTGCCCGTGTGGCTTGCTCAGGTATACAGCCTGGATCTGTGAGGATACTGGTAGATGTGCTCAGCTGGCGGAGAGAGTTCAAGACAGCTGGGGAAAGAGAGTGAAAGAGTGAGAGAGAGAGAGAGAAAGGGAAAGATACCTCCTGGGTCAGGGCCCTCCCCTTTGATGTTGAGGACAAAGGGATAGCGGGGAGATACTAGGTGGCAAGACTGTCAGCCCCTCGTAGGACCTCTGTCTGCAGGTGTCCTGGTAGCCAGTGGACTATCCAGGGTACATAGTGGGATGGCCCAAACTCTAGGCTATTTTGAAGTCGGGCTGGACCTACAGTCTGAGCAGGTGGAACCCTCTGCCCGGAGGCCTGGACATTCTGGTGGGCAGGCAGGTGGCTCACGTACTTGGCCGGAGAGCAGGCAGGGAGCAGTACTGGTCCAGCCAAGCCAGTGAGGTCTGACGGAGGCTCTGCAAGCTTGCTGTGGACACCATCCCATTGAAGGACTCGAACAGAGGCCGAATGAGGATGCTGAACTGGGCCCAGGTCAAGGATCAGGCCTATTGTCCACCCAGTACCCTCACCCAGCTCACGTGTAGCTCTGACATCTGGGCCAAACAAGGGGAAGGGCCTGGCCACTGTGGCACCTTGAACCTCGAGGCCTCCCGCTATAGCTACCATCCAATTCTGCCCGGCTCCTCTATGCCCTTCCTCTAGCTGGACTATCCCCCCTCCCTGGGCTTCCTGCCCAGGCTCAGCCAAGAACTTGACCAGGTAAGGGAGTGAGAGATTCCATGTCTTCTTTAGGACCGACCCCACTCACATCACCCAGACTTTAGGCTCTTCCAAACTGCCCTCGGAACATTCTGCGGGCGGGGCTGTGTTCCCCTCACCCAGGGGCTCCTCCCTCGGTTGCCCTCTGCTCCCAGCTAATCACTGGACACTCCTGCTGGCCAAGATGCCAAGGGCCTGGAAAGAGGGAGCGGAACCGGGGCCCCTTCCCCTGGGAGCAGCTCTGGGACCCTGCCTGGCCTGTGGCGCTGAGCCTGCAGTCAGACACAGCTTGGTCCGGCTGCGGCGCTCACCCTACCGCTGGCCAAGTAAGGATACCACCCAGAACTTCCAGTTGTGCAGTGTCCGGGTGCGGACATAGTCGTTGAACATGTCTCGCATCTGGTCGAAACGCTGGTGCGTGATGGGCACCCCGGTAGCAGGCAGCTGCTGCTGGCACAGGCTGGGGGGTACAGGGGGCTGGTCAGGGCTTGGGAGTCCTGCCCCTTTCCCCCACGGCGCATGCGTGCGCACGCGCATGCGCACCCCCTGCCTACACCTACTTAATGGCAGCGTTGAGCTCCTCGATCTGGTCCCGTAGCTGCTGGGCCTCCTCCTGCATGGCCGCCCGCTCCTGCTGCAGCATGGCGATGTACTCGGCCGTCTTCTGCAGTGTGGTTGCTTTGCTCACCTGCAGGCATCCCCAGTGTGGCTCAGGTGCTGGAGGTGGCCCCACTCTGGGGCCCACTGAGGAGGAAACTGGGTGTCTGGGGGGCCCTGGGGCTTGGTCCTGGGCAGGGGGGCTACGAAGGAGCCCTGTGGTTCCGGGGGTGCCGGCCCGGGCTGGAGGCTCACCTTGAGGCTGGGCTGGGCGCTGAGTGTGCTCACCAGCCCGTGCAGGGTGTCAAACCCCAGCTTGATATTGAAGCGCCTCTTCTGCTCTGCAGAGATGTGTGTGATGCGCCGGTTCTCAGTCTTGGGGAGGCAGACAGGGGGGTGAGCCTAGGAAGGAGCATGGAAGGGCCTGGGGGTAGCAAACAGATCTTGGGGTGAGGGAATGGTGCCACCTTGTTGTTGTCTGGACGACCCCGGCTTAGGATGGGTTGAGGGGGAGAGACGCAGACACTCAGGGTCCCCGGGCCTGGAATGGAGTTGAGTTCCCCAGACAGCCTCCGCTCACCACCTGTGGCGGGGAAAGACAGACCCCCAGACAGACCGACACAGGGGAGAGGGGTCCCATTGCCCCTTCCCTCTCATCCTGGCCTCAGATGTGGGCCCCCCTTCTTCCTTCCCCTTTCTCCATCCCCTAGGGACCCCCCTCCCGGATCCCTGCAAGCCCTCTTTACCGCTGTGTGCTGGGGGCGAGAGCCGCTCCGCTTTGGGGACAATCAGGGGCCTGGGAGGTGCCAGTGTGGTTGGGCCTGGAGGGGGCCGGGGTGGTGTGGGGGCCGGGGTCGGGGGTAGGAAGGTGCAGGGGAATTCAGGGGCCGTCTCCTGCAGGGGTGGAGAAGGGCAGAGAGTTGGGGTGAAGCCCTGGGCTCACCCTCACCTCCCAGGGCCCGCCATCTTACCGGGGACCCTGAGGGCCGGAGGAGGGTGCTGGATACGAGTGGTGGTTCCAGGGCTTGCTCAGGCTTGGCTGTGCACAGGCAGAACTGTGAGGGACACTGGGGCCAGCCCTAGCCCCGTCATCTCCCAAGACCCCATCCCTCCCCTCCAGATAGCTCACTCCCCTTTCGGGTTTGGGGCCCATGTCCCTAATTCCCCGCCACCTCCCCCACAGCTGAGTCCACCCCTTTACCACTTCACCCTCTGCTCCCACAGGCTTCCCACTTCCCCTCTGAGGACAGTGCTCTTCCCATCTCACCTGCTGTGAGCAGCCGTGTGAGGCAGGGGTTGTTGCCCCCCGCTGGGGTAGTGGGGTTGGCGGTGGCAGGGGCCAAGGTTGGGGGGCTGGGCTTCTCCCCTCTAGGGGATGGGGCG
Organism: Puma concolor; assembly: GCF_028749965.1. Classification (NCBI taxonomy): domain Eukaryota; kingdom Metazoa; phylum Chordata; class Mammalia; order Carnivora; family Felidae; genus Puma; species Puma concolor. The sequence goes on from NC_141682.1 coordinate 10,450,140, forward strand.
GGGGGCTTGCCTCTGGACCTCATGCCTTGGGGCACTGTGAAGTGAGGCCCAAATTGGGGCTCCAGATACCCTGAGGGTAGAAGGTCTATGGGGAAGGGAGCAGGGGCAGGGCCTGGACCAGGCTGGGGGGTAGGTGGGAAGGCAGTGGGAGCCGGCAGTGGGGACACTCCTGGGGCAGGAGGGACAGTAGAGAAGGGGAATCTAGGAGAGAAGAGAGGCTCTTCCTGCAGCAAAGCAGGGGGAGGAGCCATGGGAGGGAAGGCGGGTGGGGGACAGGGCTCTAGACCAGGCCCCTTGGGAAGGGCAGGGTATTGGAAGAGGGGTGGGGGTGCTGGCGGGGGTGGGAGCTTGGGCTTGGGGTCTTCAGGAAGGAGGAAATCAGAGTTCAGGAAGGCACTGGAGTCCAGGGTGCCAGGGCAGCTGCTCCGAGCCTGGTTGGGGGACAGAGAGAGAGCAGGGGAGAAAGCTGGCCTTTGCAGCCACCCAGGCAGGCCCTTGCCCTGGCTGAGGTCTGGACTGGGCACTGGGAGAGAGAGGAGAAATGATCGCTGTTGTCCCCCCCACCTACACACACCAAAGGAAATTGTAACCTAATGAGGGGAGGGAGTGGAACACACTTAGGCACACATTAGGTGTAAGAAAGAGCATCGATCTTCCTGCCCATCTTTTCATTCAGCAAATAATGATTCCATCCTACCACCAATCCATTCGTGCTCCATTCCCCTATTTGGCCTCTCACCTGTGAGCTAACTCATCTATCTCTCCACCAACCTGGGAGGTATAAACCCATTCACCAATCCATCCAACCCATTCATCCACCAACCCATCCAGACATAATCCATCCACCTATCCACCATCTGTTCATTGACCAGCCACTTATCCAGCCACCACCCTATTCATCCACAAGTCCATCCACCAGCACATGCATCCAACCGACCACTCGCTTACCCATGTAAGCATCCACCCCCATCTACAACCCGTGTATCCATTCACCAACACACCCATCCATCCACACATTCACTCATTCACTTAGTGGCTCAACCATTGGGCAACCATTGACCCTATGCTTCTTGAACTGTGGTAGGTATGGAAGATGCAGCGGTGAGCAAGGCCTAGCTCTTCCAGTAAGGAGCTCACGGTCTGGTTGAGGAGAGAGACCTCTCAGCAATGAACTACAATAGTGCCGGAACAGTCTGATGACAGAGGGACCTGGCAGCAGAGCGGCAACCACCGAATTGAGCCTGTGAGTTCCGTATCCAAAATGGCGGGTTCACTGTTTCCTAAATGCTCACACTGACCTTTCTGTCTCCGCGTGCTCTCCTCCCATCTGGCTTGCCCTTTACTGGCCTCTTCTGGCCAAACCCAACACATTCACTAAGCCCAGAACCTCGCCTCCTCCAGGAAGCCTTCCCCAAGCACCCCAGTCCTTCGTGGTACCCTGCTCCATGCTCCCCTGCCCTCAGCCTCCCTCCCAGAACCACCTGGTCCATCTCTGCTTCACAACGGTTTCCTCCTCAGCTGAACTGCGCCCGCTCAGAGGGCAGAGATGGGGTCTGTCTCCCCCCTCCAGTCCCTCTCAGTTGACCAAGCGCAGGAATGGGCACCCAGGAAGTGCCCTGAATATCTCCTGGACATGGGCAGGTGAGCGAGGCACGGCTGAATGGCGTGGGGTGGGAGCTCACCTGCAGGCGGTTATTCCCTGAGAGGTGGGTCATGCCTGACGAGGCAGGGGGCACCTCTGAGCCCGGGATCGAACTGCCGAAGAAAGGGTCAGCCATGGTGCCAAAACTGGGGGGCTCCGGGAAATGTGAGGGCGTGGGTGTCTGTGGGGGGCGGTAGCTGGTGAAGAAATCTGTAATTCAACATACAGGGTGGTGGCAGTTAAGGATAGGGCCAGGCGTGGCTGGAGGCAGTGGGAGGAGAGTGGGCCTCGTGCCCTGTCCCCAAGCTGGGCTGGCCTGGCTGGCGGTGAGGTGGGGGTAGGCGGGGGAGGGGGGGCTTCCACAGGAGATTGTGAAATCGAGAGAGTTTCTGTCTCACTCAGGGGAAGCAGCAACAGAGGTTCGGTTGGGATGGGCCTGCGTGGAGGACAGCAGAGGCCGTGTGGGGGCGTGAGCAGGACCCCCGGGAAACAGCCCTCCCACCGGGCCACACACTCGGCTCATGAGGCCCCCTTCCCTGTCCCAGGCCTGGGCACTCCCCTCTTCTGCTCCTGTTACCAGCCCTGCTGGGGCCAGAGAAAGGGGAGGGGTAATAGAGAGTGCCCTGAAGGGACAGGGGTGGGGTGCAAAGGGGCAGAGGTCCTGGGTAGGGAAGAGCCCCGGGGTGATAGGAGTTCAAGGGGTGAGATAGAGGTGAGAGGGGTCAGGAGGTCAGTGGGTCTGCGAAGTTGGCTTGTGGGAAGGTCAAGTGGGGCCTCAAAAGTAGAGCCCAGGAGTGGGGTGGAAGGGCTAAGGGGGTCATAGCAGGGGTCAGAGGGTGGGCTCAGAGTGGGGGCAGGAGTTGGGGGGGGGGCACTGGAAAGCCTGGAAGAGCTGGCGGGAAGGGTCAGCCAGATTGTCTGAGGTGCGGGTTGTGTAAGCCCCAGGCTATTCTGGTTTTGGGAAGCAGCTGCCTGCGGCCTGACCACATCCCGGGCCTGGGCGCCGCCCGCCCACCCGCTCCCTTCCGGGCACCTTTCTCTGACCCTGACCAGTCTTTGGCCTGCAGCAGCTCCCAAGACCTCCTGGTCTTGTCCCACCCAGCTCCGCTGGCCTTGGATGGGCCCTGGCTCCCCAGGCAGGGGAGCTGGTCAGGCCTCCTCCCAAGAGAAGGAGACTCAGGAGTGGGACAGATAAGACCATGCCGAATCTGGAGCCTGCTGTGTGTTGAACTTGTATGTGCATCTTTTTTTTTTTTTTTTATCGTTTCCTTTTTTTTAAAGTTTTTAAAACTTATTTTGAGAGAGACAAAGATAGCATGAGTGGGGGAGGGGCTGAGAGAGAGGGTGAGAGAGAGAATCCCAAGCAGGCTCTGTGCCGCCAGCACAGAGCCCGACGCAGGGCTCGAACTCACGAAACCGCGAGATCATGACCCGACCCGAAACCAAGAGTCGGACGCTTAACCGACTGAGCCACCCAGGTGCCCCTAAACTTGTCTGCACGTCTTACGTGACTCTGGTGCCCACCTGTCACTGGAAGGTGGCTCTACATGTAGCATCTGTCTGTCTCCCTGTTTGTGCGTGTAGCTCTGTCTGAGCCTGTGTGCCTGCCTTGATGTGAGGTGCTCGGCATGTGCATGTCTGCTCTGTGCCTGGTGTGTGTGTGTCTTTCCTTGGCCACCTGATCAGAAAGGATCTTTTTGTCCTACTGTCTCCATTTAACCAAGGGACTGAGTGGCAGAGAATGAGTGGTCACCGATCCTATATCCCCCAGCCCCCACGGACTGTGGGCCTCACCACTAGGCCCCCTGAGGCCCGGGCTCTAGAACTAGCCACATACTGGGCCTGCTTCTTGCTCACTGCTGCTGCCTGCCCCCCGGTGCTCAGAAGGGTTCATGCAGTAAGGAGCCCAGCTCGCCACTGAGTCACCACCAACCCCCAGCCATAGTTTACCCTCAGTTGCCCCTCTCCGCTTCCTAGCCCTGGCCAGCCACCCACGGAGCCCTAGTCTCCCCCATCCCAAGCTTCTACCCCCACCATCAATGTGCATCCGCTCCCTGAGACCCTCTCCTGCTCCAAGCCCCCTCCCCTTCCTTGAGCACTCCTCACCAAGCCCCCTCCCTCCATAGAGTTCCGGCCTCTTCACTGGGATTCCTCTCAAGCGAGGAGCTCTTGGGGGACAATCAAAGCACTGGCCCCGGTGTCCCTGGTGGTCCCTACCCTCCCTGTAATGGAGCACGAGAGGGAGCCACACTAACCACCTCCTCTGCATGACCCATACCCCCTATGGTAGGTTGCCCATGCTCACCCCCACCCAGGCAGCCACCCTGGGTTGAGAGAAGCGGCTTCTCAGCCTCAGTTTTGGCCCTGGAGCCCGGGGTCCAGGAAGTTTCCTACCTGTGGCAGGGGTGTGTGTGCCCAGACAGGACCGCTGCCCTCCCAGGCTGGTCTGCTCTCAGGGCACTGCCATCAACACTTCTGCCCCCACAGCCCCCACCCTGTCCAGGGCTGAGGCAGGGGTGGGGGTGGTTCCTCATTCCCTAGTTCCCTCCCCACCTCTTGACTGACAGGCCCAGGACCCTGTGAAAAAGGAGTGGAGGGGTCATTGCCACTAAACCTGTATCCCAGAACCCCCCTTTCTCGCCCCGGAGCCTTGGCTAAGGCAAGCCAAGTCTCTATGGCTACCTGACCCCTAGCATGGCTCCAGAATCCCCTAAATGTTTGATTATCGGGGACAGTCTCCAAGATCTATAGCTAAGTAAAAGAAATGATGTAGGAAGAGTGTGTTGTGAAAACAAAAAGAGACATTTGTCCACAGCTGCTATACAGACATGGGTATCTCTGGGAGGACACAAAAACCATTGACCCAGTGGCCCTGGGGTCAGGAGAGGGAGGCACAGAAACATGTTACTTAAAAAGTGCTTGGGGTGCCTGGATGGCTCACTCAGTTAAGCGTCTGACTTCTGCTCAGGTCATGGTCTCGCAGTTCATGGGTTGGAGCCCCACATCGGGCTCACTGTTGACAGCACAGAGCCCGCTTCAGATCCTCTCTCTCCCTCTCTCTCTGCCCCTTCTTCATGTGCTCATTTCTCTCTCTCTCAAAAATAAGTAAACATTAAAAAAAATTTTTAAGTGCTTTACAAGATACAATTCCTGGGATTTTCTTTTTCTTTTCCTTTTTTTTTTTTTTTAAGTTGATTTATTTTGAGGGAGAAAGAGAGTACAAGCAGGGTAGAGGCAGAGAGAGAGGGAGAGAGAGAATCCCAAGCAGACTCTGAACTGTCAGTACAGAGCCTGATGAGGGGCTTGAACCCACAAACCACAGGATCATGACCTGAGCCGAAACCAAGAGTCAATGCTCAACCGACTGAGCCACCAAGGTGCCCCAATAAATAGTTTTTAAAGGGAATTAAATAAATAATAAACAGACCCAAACAAATGAAAGTCCCTTTCTCTCCTGAGAGTCCCAGCATCCATTGCTTCCTGGGAGCCCAAAGAGCCCAGAGCCTGAAGCTTCAATGCCCCTGAGCCTTGACCGCTGCTCAGTATCCAGTCTGGCCCTGCTCTCACCTGAGGCCAAGTCATTTGCATCCCAAGTCCTGACAAAGGGAGACCAGGAAGATCCCTCAGAAATCACTCAGATCATCCACCCTCCCACAGGGGCCTGAGGTCTGGTGGTCATGCTGGGACTTTCCTCACACTGACCCAGCCACGGGCCCCGCCTCCCCCTGCCCCCAGGACCGGGCGCTGCTTCACCTGAGATCTCCATGAAGTCATCCAGGCTGGGCTGCAGGGGTGTCAGGTCCGGCTGGATCATGTCAGCATTGCCCACATAAGCTGGAGGGGGCAGTGGTGACGTCAGGAGCGGCAGGCCGGGTGGACTGGGGGCCACCCACCCCTGGCCATCCTCCCTTGGCTGCCGGATTTTCACAGGCCTCCCTTTGCAGGTGCAGGCCCTTACCATCCTCAGGGCGCAGCTGCAGGGGCGTGGAGCTGGGCTGAGTCATGGTGAAGAGCGTGTCGGAGATGTCGGACAAAAAGCAGTCTAGGTCCAGAAGCTGCCGCCCGCCAGGCTCCTCCTCTGGGCCCCCGAGCAGCACGGGCACCACGCTGGAGAAGAGCTGCTCGCACCATCGCTCCGGTGGTTGCCAACCCCCTTCCGCCTAGGGAGACAGAACCTTCAGCAGCCACGAGAGAGGGACACCGGGGTCTCCCGCTGCCCTTGGCCCTTTCATATGGCTCCCGCCTGGGGGATGAAGTGGTCAGTACATGGCCCTCCTCACCTCTCTCTCTGGAGGATCCAGTTTGCCTACTGGAAGGCTTATGGTCACCCCATTGGCCTTTAACAACTGTCTCCACGAGCCAGACCTGGATGGCCTGCTGAACAGATAAGGGGCCTCTTCCTGTCCCCTATACTTTTTCTGCCTGGAACCTCAGTTCTTAGGGACTTCGTTCCCCGATGCCTCCCACCACTTCGCTCAAGGACTTCCCACCCCTCAGGAGGAGAAGGGCTCAATCAACCAGAGGACGGCGGCCACGCCCACTGCTCCCATCGGGTCCCGCCCTCATCTCCTAGAAGCTGTCAATTCTTTGGGTCCAGGGAGCACCCACCTGCTTTGGGGTCAGGAGATCCCCTTCCCTGCTGCACTTACGGAGCTGCAGGAACACACAGAGGTGGACAATGGATCCCTTGTCCCTCTTCCATCACTTCCCGCCAAGGCCTCCCCTACTCACAAGCTCCCCCAGATGAGAGGGATGCCGATTTCCCCTCTGGAGCTCCTCCACGCTGGGAGGTAAGGAGGCTGCGAGGGGACCCTCGGCCACACGGTGGCGCTGTCAGCCCGGGTCTTAATGGGAGGCAGGGTCGAGGGGCGTCTCGCCCCGGGCTCTTTCAAGAGAGGCAGTGGTCAGCAACCCCCCCGGGGCCCCCCACTGACCCGCTTCTTGTAGTAGATGCGCCACTTGTGGTACTCGCGCATCACCACCTCGATGCGCCGCTTCCAGTAATTGCCCTCTAGGACCACGGCCTGGAGAGGGCCCGGGAGGGGGCTCAGTGAGACGGGCAGCACGGACCCCACCCCTCACCCGATCCCCATCGGGGCCAGCCCCTCCTGCCCGGCACTAGGAGGCACCGGGCTTGGTAGGGAAGCAGGCAGGCGGGAGGTCCTGCGTCTCAGCTACCTCTGGTTTTCGGTGCTCATCAGCCTCAGGCCCCTGCAGGGGGGTCACGAAGCCACACACGGGGCTCTTCCTCCGCTCCACATCTGAGAGAAGGGGGCCAGGTCAGGAGGGTACCCAGCTCCATCACTTCCCACTCCAAGGGGACTGGGACTCAAGTGCCACGCTAGGAAATCCTGCTTAGACTAAGTACCACCTCCTCCAGAAGTCTTTCTGCCTGCTCCAGCCCTCCCAGAGCTCCCTCTTCTATGGGACGCCCGTGAAAGGAACCTCCCACACCTCCTCTGCCCCCCTTGGCAGCCCAGCAGGTGTGCAGGCAATGGTTGCTGAATGGGATTGTGTGATCACAGGAAATGAGCTGCTCCAACATCAGGCCCTCAGACCAGCAGGCCAGGGCCTGGAGCCCTTGGTCCCCTGCCTCAGGCACTGCCCAAGCTGATGCCAGATAACCACCCCTTGTCCCTTCAGGCCACCTAGCTGAGCCCTTTTGCCACCTCCTCCACTCCCTTCCCTATCTCCAATCCTGGTCTCTCCCCAGGTTCCTCCTTTTGGGCCCATAAACACATTCCAAGCTCCCCTTTTCCTGCCAAACCTTCCCTTCCTTTGCTTCCCCAACAAACTAATCTTCTTCCCTTTCACCCCTTTGTTTTGCTCCTTGTTCTGGAAGGTTTGCCACCACTACCTGCACTCCATGCCTCCTGGTCTCCTCTTCACTTCCTGTAACTCAGTACCTGCCCCCAGTGCTCTGTCAAGGCCCTTGTCTGCCCCCCCCCCCCAAGGGCCCATCCCTCTGGGCCTCAGCGGTGGAGCACCCCCTCCTCCCTCGACAAGGGAACCTTCCCTTGGTTCTCCTGTTTCCCTGACCATTTTCACTGGTCCTTCTTTGAGGCCCGCCCCCCAACCTCTCTCATCCTGCCTCTTTCCAGGCTTATTTTCCAGCTGCCCACAGAATCTCCACAAATTAAAATTAAAAAAAAAAAAAAAAAAAAAAAAAAAAGGATGTCCCAAAACTTGAAACATCCCTCCCAAGCCTGTGCCTCTGGGCGGCCACTGCTGCCTCCAGTCACAGGAACTCCCCACTGGCCCCAGCATTCCTATCTAAGTCACTCCGGAGGATGTGTGGCATTTCTTCCACTGTCCCCTCCCCTCCATATTCAATGCCACCCTGGCCTGATGTCATTTCTCACCCGGACCTCCCTGACTCCAGCCTCACCCTCTCCAGCCCATCTTCCTGTCATGGCCTGGAAGTGCAGAAACCCTCCATGGTTCCCTAGACCTCCAGGATAAAGTCCACACCTCTTACCTTGGCTTCCAAACCCTCCATGACTGGCCTGTCAGCTTCATCCCCCTTTTCACCTCCTTCATAGGCCCCACCTTGAAGCCAAACGGCTTTTCCCCACCACAGCTCACCTTCCGGTGTTGGTGTTATTCTACACCGCCCTTCCCTTCCCTCCTCTGCCTCACCCACACCTGCCCACCCATCAGGATTGCCCAGGGCCACCCCTCTTCCAGGAAGCTTCCCTCTTCTGAAACCCCATGGTCTTATCTGCCTTGCTCTCCACTTGGCCTTGGCCATTTCTCTGCATGCTGACCTCCCTGCCGGGAGTAAAAGCAGGAGCTGTTGCCCTTTAGACTGAAATCCCTGAATCTGGAGCAGAGTTTGGCACACAGTAGGGCTTCCAAACCTTGGGCTCCCCAAGCAGTGACTTTCTCCGCCTTAGCCCTCAGCAGACTTCCTCTCAGACAATTGACAGTCAAGGGGGACCACCTGAATGTGACACTTATTGGGGCCTTCAGCATCATTTACGAAGTTCTGTCCTAAAGGACATTCTCCCAAATGATCCCCATGAGAATGGGAGAGGGAGTTTGTCCTGGTGCCTGAGCGTGGCTGGGAAGACAAAGGGATGGGCCCTCGGGTGTAGGGACTCCCTGGGGTTAGAGCAAGGAGGGTCTCAGAGAGTGGCTGTCCTGGCTTCCCAGATGAGGAGATGGGCACTAGGAAAGAATAAGTTTGTCCAGGGTCCCCAGAGGGTCAGGTCTGAGCAGGCCTGGCTGGGCTTTTCCTCCCCCACCTTGGGGACCCTGTGCTCCAGACAGAAGGGCAGTGACCATGTGGCTCCTGGATCTGGGGTAGGCTTTATTCAACACCAGTAAGTTCACCCATTCAGGCAACCACCTGGCCCCTTGCACCTAAGCTGTGACAGATACTGGGATAAGGAATCGGTGGATAAATCGGGGCGCTCAAGCTTAATTGGAGAGATAAGGAAAGCACACACAGAACACAAGCTAAAGCAAGGTGGGGAGCCTGCCATGAGAGGTGCATAGTGACCTGGGTGCTCAGAGGACACCAGGATTTGGGGGTGTGAGAAAGGAGGGGATCTTGGAGGCCAGGAGCCTGCAGAGGGGTGGCAGGTTCGAGGGGATGAGCCAGGCAGTCCTCTAGCTGGCCCCACCCCTCTCCCTTTCCTGAAGCCCACCTTCAAACCCTCAGTGCTCAGGGAGAAGGCGCGTGCTGACATTTGTTACATGCCTGCCGCGTGCTGTGTTACTATCATCACAAAAATATCATCACCTTCGGGGAGCCCTTGTGTGTGTCAGGCCCTGTGCTGAGATATGAATGATCTCCCTGAAGACTCACAGCAAACCTCAGAGCGGGACCTACTGTTATTCCCGCTCTGCAGATGAGTGAGCTCCAGCTAAGGAGGCTACGGACTCTCCCAAGGTCACACAGCTGGGGCATCCTGGAACTTGACTCAACCCGCCTCTGTCTGACACAGAACGTGGGGTGCTTCCAGCAACTCGTGCAATAGCTGGAGACCAGGGTCTGCCTGTCTGGGTGAGGGCCCTGGGTGGCATCAGAAATGTCTTCTGCAGAGAGAAGGATCTGCATCCCATCCAGCTTCGTGGGGAAGGGTGGAGAGCGCAGAGGTGTGTGGAGGGGTGGGCAGTGACTCCCTCTGGCCTATCAGCTTCCTGGTCTGAGTAGGGCCCATCCTATGTGTTGTCAGGTGAGGACTGGAAGCCAGCCAGCTCGGAGCAGTAGAGGGAGCACTGGGTTCAGAGTAGGAGAGCCCTGGACTTCCAGCTAATCACAGTTCTGCTTCTTTTATGCTCCATGACCCTGAACAGGTTACTGGCCTTCTGGGCCTTAACTTGCTCATCCATAAAATGGGAGTGATAATATCTATCTGCCAAGGTTGCTAGGAAGCCTCAAGTAAGATGATTTAGGGAGCACTGGGCACACAGATAAATAGAAACCAGAAAACCCTCCCTCTCTCTGCTTGGATGGAATCCAATGGAGCCAGGACAGAGAATACTGAGTATGGTCCCTCCTGGGCTGTGCGTTCCCAGCTCAGGGAAGCTTTTGATCAAGTGGGACTTGGTTGACCTGGACAAGGTCCCAACCCAGGGCCGACTGGTCTGAGGCCGCTCAGCCTCTGCTGCTGGGCCGTGGTGGGCGGGTGGGTCTCATATCCCCAAATGAATGACCGTGACCTCCTCAAGGGCATCTCAGATTCAACCATCATTTATTTAGCATCAGTTCTGTGCCAGGCCCATTCATACTTGTTATCACCATGCCAACCAGGAAAAGTAGGACTATTGGTCTTATTTTATAGATAAGGAAACAGATTCAGAGAGGTTAGTCACACGGCCTGCAGTCACACAGCCGGCAAGGGCAGAGACTGGGGAGGAAAGCAGCTCTGGGTAACTCCCAAGTCCGAAGCCCCCCTCCACTGTACCACATGGCCTCTCTGGCCCCTTGTCCCCAGTCTCCATGGGGGCACCTGATGGGGGTTCAGTGAGGACTTTAGTGAAAGGCTGGTGGAGACCCAGGCAGGATCCTTAGCTTCCCCATTGGCAATGTGATGCCATTGGCCTAGCCAGCATCTAGCACCTCTTTCCACCCTGGCATCTGGAGCACTGACTATGCTGACGGAATGCAGAAAGGGTCTTGAACTGCCCTCCAAATCTCTGCCCACCTTAGGATTCCAAGGGGTGACCCCCGCTGTGCCTAGCATCCCAGGGCAGAGTACCCTTTGGGACACGTTCCCCGAGACTCTGGGGGTCAGATGCTGGTGCTGGCCCTAAGGGGGTTTCCTGGGCACCTCCCACATGCAGCCCCCCTTGCTGCCGAGGCCCACGGTGCCCACTCACATTGGATATACCAGGCCCTCCAGATGGCGTTGTTGAGACGGATCTTGTCCCGGCAGAGCAGCTTGAGGCCTTTGAAGTTCTTCCACTTGGGAGACACCAGCTTGCCACTGTCAGAGGGAGAGGGCTGGGTCAGGCGGTTGGACAAGGGGCAGCTCAGGGAGGCCTCCTGCAGGGCTGGCTCCCCACTCTTCCCATGCGCTGGTTACTCATCCATGCTGGGCAAGCTGAGGACTCCCCTGCAACCCCGCAAATCCTGCCCCTCACTCTGCCTGAAACCCCTACACTGAGAGCCAGGCCTTTAAAAAACCCTCCCAGGTTAAGCTACCACCAGAACTAAAACCAGGCTGAAACCTGTTTGTCAGCTCCTTCCTCAGGACAATAATACCATGGCCTCATGGGCGTCCTTTTCTGAGGCTGGCTAGGGAGGGTTCTCAGAGCCATTTCTTACAGAGGGAAACTGAGTGCCTGGGAGGGAAAGGGACATGCCTAAGGTCACATGGTGGAGACTGATTCAGGCCCTGTGGCCTTTTCTCCACCAGTTTCACTGGCCCTCTTCGGCCTCCTCCGGGGATGGGTAAGGTGTGCCTGGGTGAGGAGAGAATCTCTTCACTACCAGTGGCTTCCAAGCAGCCAGCCGTTGCCTTTTCCCGGCTCTTCTGGCATCTGCCCACTCCAGAATCCCAGGATGGCAATCTGGACTGAGCTGGATGGGGTGCACCCCTTCTTAGGGGCGTGTGCAAAACAACAGCCATCAGGCCCCAAAGGAAGGCAGCTGGGATGGTGGAGTGGTGGGCAGTGGAGAGGCAGCACCCTTACCCCAGCCCTCACCCTGACCCTAATCCTAGCCGTCAATGAAATCCACTCTCGCAATGACTCTCCAGGTCAAGATGTGCTAGGCACAGGCCAGTCTGCTACCGCTAAGGATCTGACCTAGGAGGTCAAGATGCTCAGAGTCTAGACCCCCACTGATCCCTCCCTCCTCCCTCCCTCCTCGTGGTCCACAAGCCAGGGCTGTATACGAGTCCCCTCTGGCCCATCTCCTCCAACCCTTGCTCACATGGAAGGCTGAGGCCTGGGGGACACCAGGCCTACCTTCTCCCAAGGCTTCTCCCTCATCGTGGGGGTGATGGGTGGGTGGGTGGCAATCTGACTCCTACAGCCCCTGAAACGCATGGGTCACCAGGTCTCTTCTCCTCTCTGGTCTCCAAGCTCCTGTGTTTGTTTTGGGGTATGGAGTGGGAAGAGCTGCCACCCCAGGGTACCACAGGCCTCATTACCCAAATAGAGTACATAGCCCATGCCTGCTGGCTGGCCCTCTCCCTCCTAAGTTAGATAAACACCATCTGTCTCGAAGGGAGACTTGGGTGGGGTGCACTGATACCTCCTGGGCCAGCTTCTTTGGCACCTGGGGGGACTCCTGAGTTTGTTGCTTCTGCCTGTATCCCAGCAACCTCCCCACCCACTCTGATCACTCAGTGTCCCACGCCCAGCCTGCCTCCCCTCCCTCCCTGTCCTTGCCGAGGTTCTGGGGTTTGTGGCCAGGAAGGGCTCAGGGAGATGAGACAGTGACAACATACAAGCCCAGAAGGAAAGGATTTGGTCTGTGCTGGGCTTGTTGGCTGGGAGGGGAGGAGAGGGGCTCAGCCCAGAGGAAAAAGCCCATGACCAGGGCTCAAAGGCTTCTTCTGACCAATAGAAAATCTGGGAATCTCAGGGATGGGTGGGAGAAAACCTAGAACTCTTAGTTCAGCACCGCTCCCCCTTCATGAGTCCAAGCTCCCTTATAGGAACTCCCTGAGAGTCTCTCTGACAGGGTCCTGCCTCGGGTCTACATGCCCGGGGCCATTTTTCCACAGCTAGCCAGCTCTGGCCACAAACAAGTGTTTTCTTGGAACTTCCAGACCCTGTCTCCCTGGGGCTTCCACCCACAGAACCACGGAATATGCACCTCCTCCTAGGAGAGAAGTCCTCCCTCTGCCCGCAATGCCCTGCTGAGGATGAAAGCTGGCCAGGCACCCACAGGCTGTCCTCTGGGCCAAGCACCTGGGGACCCCTTGCCTTGCTGTCCCTTGCCATCCAGTCACTCTCTCAGGGCATCCTGGCTTCTCTAGTCCACTCCTCTCCGGGGGACCCCTATAATTAGGGGTATTCAAGGGCTAAAACACTGTCCCAGTTTGAGCCTCAGATTTTTTTCTCTACCAAACAGGGGAAGCCAAAGGCTCCTGTAGTACTGAGTCACCTCCATCCATGGCTCTTAGGCCCCCACAGAGACCAAATATGCTGGGTATTTAGGGGAAAAGAACAGCCCTTTCCTCCCCAGCTGCCCTGGGTCACATCAGATTCTAGTCCAGCCTCTTAGTGGGAGCAGTTTTTGGAGTGTGCTCTGCTCCTGACCTTGCCCCCTCCCCTGAACCTCCTTTTTTGGTCACCCATGGTCTGTGGGGTGTAGTATGAAGGAGGAAGCTGAAGTTGGGAGCAGGTGAGAAACGTGGGGGGCCGGGGGGGGGGGCTGGGAGAACCTGGGGGGTGCCCACATCCGGTGTACCAGGACCTTAGATGCTCTGTCCCAGTCTGTCCCGTGATGTCCCAGGAGGCGGGGGAAGGGAAGAAAGGGACGGGAATTTGAACTTTCCACATCGGTCCGGCGCCCTGGACGATCAGGTTGCAACATGACCTGGGCCCGGGGCCAGAGCATATGGGCCAAGGTTACACCGCCTGCAGCCAATGGGGTCGTGGCTGGGCTGCCGCGATTGGGGGTGGGCAACACCCCCGCAACCCCCACCCCAGCTCCGGCTCCAGATCAGAGAGCCTCAAGGGCCGTTCTGTATCCCGCCGTTCTCAGAAGGGGAGGAGGCGCCTCTGAGGAAGAGGAATATTTGCACAGAGAAAAGATCAAGGCTGGCCGATCCCCCTTTCACCTCTACAGTTTTCGGTTGATAATTTATCCTGGCCCCTCAGCTCCTGGGAACTTTGCTCCAGGGCACCGGGCCAGACCCCGGGTTCGCGCCCTCTCCCGGGACGCAGGCAGGCGTGGGAGCCCGGGCCAGGCGCGGTCCGCGAGCTCCGCGACGCGCGTAGCAGGGGTCCCAGGCAGCGTTAGGCGCTCAGCCTCGCGCTGCGACCCGGGTAGGCGAACCCAGGCCTCCCGGGGAACCAGCAGCACCCCCTGCCGGGCGCCCGCTGGGAAACTCTGCCAGCTGGGCCCCCCGGAGCACCCTTCTCCCGCCACCCTCGACCTAACAGGTCAAGAACAGGTGTCCCGGCAATTGGGAAGTACAGGGTGGACAAGAGACTGGGTTTCAAAAGACGTTGGCTATGAATCGGGACAATCATGGGCGTGAGGAGTTTCGCCAGGGTGCAGGAATGGAGTGTGTCTGGGCCCGGGTACTGGGGAGGGAGCGGAGGGCCGAGGTGGTCTGGTGGAGTGGCCCCCAGAGTGGAGGGTGGGAATGGCTTAGGGTCCTGGGAGCTCGAGGGATGCCCTGGAATTTCTTTGGGGGCAGAAGAGTCAGGACGGGGAGAGGGGCCTTGGTGGGTCGAGGTGGAGGTCGAGGTGGAGGACAGGAGGTCCGCACCCTGGGGAGGGAGTGAAAGTGGTGAGCCATGGGAATCTGGAGGCAGGGCCGGGGCCAGAGGACGCTCGGGGTTGGGGGAGAAGGGTGTCCAGGATGTGGTCGGACTCTCCGAGAGCATCCAGGGACCAAAGTTTGGGGCCGGGTGGGGTGTCCGGGGCCCCAGCGCGTGGTGCCGCCACGGAGGGCCGAGGCTGCCGGGCCCCGGAGCCGCCCTCACCTGTAGGCCAGGCTCATGCACTCGAAGAGGCGGGTGAGTGTGGGGTCGATGCTGCGCGGCCCGAAGTCGGCGGGCCCCATGGGCCCCTCCTGGTCGCGCCGCCGGGTCAGCGAGTCGCTGTGCGGCGACGACACCATGAAGTGACCGCTGTGGATGACCTGCGAGCGGAGCAGCCCGCCCGCGCTGCGCCGGTTACTCGGGTCCTCCGAATCTGTGTCTGAGTCCGAGTCTTGGCTGGGGACGACCCGCGGGCAGGACAAGCCGGCGGCCAGACCCGCCAACGCCCGGGCCATGGCTTTCGTCGCCGCCGCCTCGCCCGGGCTCCGTGGAGCAGCTGGCGCGGCCAGTGTGGCCAGATTGGCCTCATTAACATAACCCCGCCCCTCCACAGCCATAGGTCGTTCCGGGGGGGCGGGGCCTTGGGGACAGCGCGCGGGAGCGGGCGGGACTGGGTTTAAATTAGCATAATCAATATGCACGCTAAAAATAAATTAATTAGCATGATCAATATGCTAAGCGAGAGCGCGGGCGGAGCTACTGCGGGTCTGGAGTTTGGAAGAGGAAGAGGTCCCTATTTCCCCTCCTGCCCCTCCTTATGCGGTTCCCCTATGTCACCCGAAAGGGGTCTCAAGAAGAGTTGCCGAGTAGAGCACCAGGTTGGCTCAATCGGTTGAACAACCTATTCTTGATCTCCGCTCAGCTCATGATCTTGGCTTGGGTCATGATCTCATGGTTCAGAGAGTTCAAGCCCCACGTCGGGCTCTGCACTGACAGTGAGGAGCCTGCTAGGAATTCTCTCTCCCTCCCTCTCTCTCTCTCCCTGCTCCTACCCCACTCGTGTTTGTGCGCGCACTCTCTCTCTCAAGAAAGAAAGAAAGGGAAAGAAAGAAAAAGAAAGAAAAAAGTTTGACTGTTAATCATTCACACCTGAGCCAGAAAGTGCCTCAGTGCCTGGGATTCCTTGCTTCCAGTGCCCTCCTGTGAAGTCCCTCAGCTAACTACACCCCTTCCTCCCTGCCATCTCTGGTGTCCAGGCTCACATTCACCCTCTCTCAGTCCTGCACACAGCTGGAAGCACGCACCTGTCAGAGTCTTGTGTGGCCTGGCCCACAGGAAGGTCCCAGCACCCCCTAGTTGCCATTATGATCATCACTACACCTGCACAGAGGCCCCGAGGTTTACATGAGTGTGAATCCATGAGTGGTGACAGGTGATGACTGGCAAGGTGGAGCCTTGGTCACCTTCCCCTGGACATCCCCCAGGCAAGCCATCTGCTCTGGAGCTTTGGGTCCTCCCTCTCACCGGCCCTGGGGTCCAGCTCATGTACCTGTTTCTGAAGTCTCTCCTCTCACCCTGAGAACTGGGCTGTTTGGTCTAGAGCACTCACACTGTCACCTAGCTGGCATCTTTAACAATCCTCAGAGGTGGGATTCTTGTCCCACTTCGGCGCATGTCACCAGCGTCCACAGGAGTGGAAACACCCGAATATCTACACAGGGCCCAAAATGGAACCTGGTCTAGAATTCCAGACTTCCCATCCAGGTTATCTCTGGTGGGGGAAGGGAGGGCTAGAGTCCAAAGCTAACCTCCCTTGGTTTTGTGGACAGTGTGGCCTATGTGTAGTCACAGGAGAGAAAGCGGGGGCTGGAAGCTTGCAGAAGGTTCTCTCAGAGTGTTTTCTTCCTTCCCCTGGTAGGGTCACACAGCTCCTGAAATCAAATGGCAGTGCCTCGAGGGCCCCTGTGATCACCTGAGATGCTGAAATGATTGCCCAAGGCTGCTCACAGTCCCACCTCTCCACCCACCCACCCCATGTCCCTGGGCCAGGTACCCTCTGTCCCTGCCAAACAGTCACCTCTCAGTCCCTGGAGCCCCAAGTGCTGCTCTCTGCAGGGGTGCATTCTCTCTGCTCATCTGATGGCCGAATTCTGGGGCCTCAGGTACCCACCTCAGCCTGCCTCCTCTGGAGAGAGAGCCATTCCTAAGTGGTCCTTTTGGGATCCTTGGCACGGAGACCGACAGGGTCATTACCTATCCTTTATGTGCCTGTCTGGCTCTGCCCCTGGCCTATGGGCCCTGAGATAGGACTGTTCCTTGGGTGTCTGAACCCCCACACTGAGCATGCAGGGGCTTGGGAATGCTTGGAGAAGGGCATGACACTAAGAGGACCTGGCGGCCACTTTGGGGAGCAGGGGTGGGAAGCAGGGCCACTTCTCTGTTGGAGCCTCCTAGTTTCAAGGACCCCGCCTTAGGCAGAGGTCTGAATTGATCCTTGCTCTGCTGCCAATTCCATGAATGCCCCTGGGCAAATCTCTGTCTTACTGGGACTCTGTCTCTCAGTCTCTCGCTCTGTCTCTGTCAACTCAGGAAGTGGAATTCAGAGCTTTCTTAGGATTCTGTAACTGTTAACACCTTGGGTTCTAAGTCTGTCCTATCAGCATCCCACCTCACCCCACCACGCTCCCGCTGGCCTCCTGTCCCCAGGAGAAAATCTCAGAATGGTCTCCTGTGGTTCGAGAGACTTTTCTCATGAGTTGAGACTCAGTAGGGTGAAGTATCTGTCTCACCCCATTAACCTCTCTTTCCCCAGCCATCAGCTGGCCCTCTGCACCCTGTTCTTGCCCTCCTTGGGGCCTGATAATACCTTTGGCGGGCTAAGGACTGAAAAAGACAATCCCTCTCTGTGTAATTCAAAACAGAACAACAATACATTGTACAATAAACACAAGGAAGTTCATAAGTTCCAATTTCTTCCACGAGGACATCTTCAATTGGAAAAAAAAATCCATTACTAAATTTTTTTTTTTTCAAAAAAAAAAGAAAGAAAGAAAAAGAAAAAAGAAAACGTTTCAATGCTCCAAGCTTGCTGAGGCCTGGAATGCATGCTTCATCTGCCTTGTCCAGCCTCCCCCAGTCATCATTCCTAACCATACTGAAGTAGGTAATATTACCTCCATTTTACAGCTGAAGAAACAGGTCAGGGAGTGAGGCACTTGCTCAAGGTCCTGCCGTGAGGAAGGGCAGAGCCAGGTCTGACTCTGAAGTCCAGCCTCCTTCACTTATGAGGCTGCCACTTGTCTCCTCTTTTTTTTTTTTTTTAATTTTTTTTTCAATGTTTATTTATTTTTGGGACAGAGAGAGACAGAGCATGAACGGGGGAGGGGCAGAGAGAGAGGGAGATACAGAATCGGAAACAGGCTCCAGGCTCTGAGCCATCAGCCCAGAGCCCGACGCGGGGCTCGAACTCACGGACCGCGAGATCGTGACCTGGCTGAAGTCGGACGCTTAACCGACTGCGCCACCCAGGCGCCCCCACTTGTCTCCTCTTAAATATGATTCTAGCCACGGTCAACTGGAGAAGTCAAACCAGCTGGTGGCATGGGGGCCCTGGCATGCCTGGGCTTCGGCACAGCTGGTTCAGGGTGCCCTTGCCCGGATGACAGTGCAGGCTTGTGCGAGCTGGCCTGGGCTCACCCTTCTCCTCCCTTTCCCATCTGGCCCCCGTTACCCACGGCCCCGGGCTTACAGCCTCTCTCTACAGCCAAGTCTCGTTCACAGGCCACGGAGGTGCAGGACCGGGTGTAAAACCCTGGCTGTCCCTGCCGTCCTGCTTGACATCACACCCGCCCTGTGTCCCAGCCTTCGCTCTCAGGATCCCCTCCTTTCCCTCCTCATCTGGAAAGCTCACCCAAACTAGAAGCGCCGCCTCCACCTCCAACATCTTCCCGGAGTTCCCACAACCCTTGTTCCAATACAACTTTTAACTGCATTCTGCTCTGCGTTCCCAGTGAGGGGTGCACATCCCTCCGTATCCCACTAGATGGCGAACTGCCTGAAAGCGAGAATCCCGTCCTCTCCATAGACCATTTTTCTCCAAGTGCGAACGGGGCAGATGGGTTTTTGTTGAATGAATTGAGTTTATACTGTATCTGTCTACTACGTGTGTTCTATCTGTCCATCCATCTACACACACACGCACAGACACACACAGATGACACTTACTAAGTGTGTATTATGTGCCTATCCTAGTGCTAGTATTTCACTTTTGCGAAAGTTAAAAAATACAGAGGGGCACTTGGGTGGCTCCGTCAGCTAAGCATCTGATTCTCGGTTTCCGCTCAGGTCACGATCTCACGGTTTCGAGACCCGTGCCTGGCTCTGCACTGGCAGTGTGGAGCCTGCTTGGGATTCTCTCTCCCTCTCTCTCTGCCCCTCCCCTGCTGGCGCTGTCTCGATCTCTCTCAAAATAAATAAATAAGCTTAAAAAATACAGAAATGCAAAGATTTGGCTCTTGTAATATCCATAGTGATGGAAAGTAGATTAGCAGCTGCTAGGGGTTGGGAATAGTTGGGTGTGGGGAATTAGAATAACTGCTAATTGGTATTGGGTTTCACCTTGGGGATGGTGAAAATGTTCTAGAATGAGATAGTTGGGGATAGTTGTGCAGGTTTGTGAATATGCTGAATGACACTGAAAAAGGGTGAATTTTATAGTAAGTGTATTATATCTCAGTAAAATCAGGCACTTTTATATATCGTTCCATTTCCTGGTAGTCCTCTCCACTGTGCACGTGTGTGGATGTGTTACATTTTACCGAGGGGAAACTGAGGCTCTGGGAGGTGATTCAGAGTACTGTTGTGAGAGTGAACCATAAATGGCTAATGTTGGTGGCGCCTAACCTAACCCGTCTGTAGAATGTTCATGACAGCTCCGTGATTTTCAACTCATCTTGTAGACAGAGGAACAGGCTTTGCCGAAGGTCAAAAGGTACAAGGAGAGCTGAGATTCACACGCAGACAATCTGATGCCAGCCTGCCCCCAAGAACCTACATTCTCAAATTAGAAGGACGAGCGATCGCTCGGGAGGACGTGGTACCAGCAGAATTTCATCCATGCCGCTGCCAGGGTAACTTGGCCCAATCACTTCAGAAAACTATTTGTCAGTACCTACTAGGGCTGAACATCCACCTCCCTTATAACCCAGCAATTCCACAGAAACGGGTGTGTATGTGCAACAAATACATACACACAACTATTCACTCAGCATTATTCCTATAATGCAGCCAGGCGCTGCCTCCTCACGCTACAGAATATTAACACAGTAACGGGAATGAACACCGTATAACCAAATGCAACCATATGGGTACATCTCACCGACAATGTGGTGAACAAAAGAAGCCTGACACAGGAGGGTATGTGCTGTAAGACTTCATTTATATAAGGCTCCAAAACAAGCTAATCTGTGGTTTTGGAGTCAGGGTAGTGTTTAGCTTTGAGGTGAGAGAAGGGATCAAGAAGGGGCTTCCTGGAATGCTGCTAACATTTTGTCTCAGTATCTGGGTTCAGGTTACATGGGTGCATTTGCTGGAAATACTCATCAAGCTGGATACTTACGATGTGTGTACTCTAACATAGGTATGTTAGATTTAAAAGGTTTTTTTTTTAACGTTTATTTTGAGAGAGAAGTGGGGAAGGGGCAGAAAGAGAGAGAGGGAGACCAGAATCCGAAGCAGGCTCCAGGCTCTGAGCTGTCAACACAGAGCCCAATACGGGGCTGGAACTCATGGACCACGAGGTCATGACCTGAGCCGAAGTCGGACACTTAACTGACTGAACCACCCAGGCACTCTGATTTAAAAGTTTTTGAAAAGAGAGCCACCTGAGCGGCTCAGTCAGTAGGGTGCCCAACTTCGGCTTAGGTCATGATCTCAAGGTTCATCAGTTCAAGCCCCACATTGGGCTTGCTGCTGTCAGCGCAGACCCTGCTTCAGATCTACTGTCTCCCTCTCTGTCTACCCCACCCCCTCCCCTGCTCACGTTCTCTCTCTCTCTCAAAAATTGATATTAAAAAAACGCTTTTGAAAAGAGAAACCAAGTTTGCACACACACACACACACACACACACACACACACACACACACAATCAGCCACTCCACCCCGAGTCACCTTGGATGCTCTTACCTGAAGCCTCCCTCAGCTGGAGGTGAACTGGGCATTTAGGTGGGGGGAGGAGGGAGGTGGCACATCAGGCCAGAAGAGGATTTGGGGACATCATTGAGTGGGTTGAAGAAGCAGGGGATGCAGGGGTGGACAAGAATGAGAAAGAGGAGTCTTAGCTGTGTCTCTAACTGGCAGCAAGATGGGAAGACAGTTTCCCCTGTTGGAGTCTCAGTTTCTGCATCTGTGAAATGGGGGACCAAATCATGAAGGAAAAGGCGATAAATGTGACTACATTAAAGTGAGCAAGTTGGACCAGATTCGTTTTCACATCAGAAGCACCCAAGTGTTCTACCAAAAAATATAGGTCTCAACCCAAAGGGAGTGAAAAAAGTCACTTCCCTTTGCAAGAAGCACGTCTCACGTTTCTAGACTTTCTGCTTCTATATTTATATTTAGGGATACTGTAAGTGTATTGTTTATACATTTTTAAATTATGAAAATACCAAATAAAAATACATTCTATGTTGACTGCCCCTGGTCCCACTGAGAAGCCCTGCTCTTTGTGCTCTGAGATTGTGAGAAGGGAGGAGGAAAGGCAGGGAAGGAAGAACAACAGAGTAGAGATGGAGTGAGCACCCAGCTACTTCCCCTCATCTATTCAACTGTATCTATCTGCACATCTAGTCATTTACCTATCCATCCATGCATCCATCCATCCGTGCATCCATCCATCCATCCATCCATCCATCCATCCATCCATCCCAATCTGCCCACTTATCTGTCCATTCATCACCGCTCAACCCATCCATTCATCTCTTCTTGCATCCATCTATTTATCCATTCATATCTTCCCAATCTGTCCATCTGTCCATTTTCCTTCCATTTATACATCTACCTAACCTTCCATCTCTTCATCCCTTTCTCCACCCAAATACCCCTTCAGCTGCCCATCCAGCACACGTATTAACTGCCTCCTTGTATCAGGCCCTTAGTTAAGCCCGGGGTAGTGGGGCGTGGGGAGGGCAGAGATTTGAACCCAAGGCTGACACCATGTCTGGGAGCTTGCAATGGGTTCCTGCCCCAGGCTGGGCTGCGCTGGGGTGTGGGGTGTGGAGAGCCCAGGAGAGGAAAACAAGCAACTGGAGAAAGACCAGCAGACACGGTGGGAGCTAGGATCCAGAGCCTGTCCCAGACTGAGGAAGGACAGGAAAAGGAGGAGAGTGGCTCGGAAGGTCAACCTGGGCTTCCCCAGATGGTCCTAGAAAAACCAGCCCAGGCCCCTGGGATCTGGGGGAACATGCAGTGAGGCTAGTTTCAGGCCCAGCCCACTTCAATACCTCTCCGTCTTCTTCCCTCCTCTTCTTCTGTGCCCCCTTTCTTCCCATCATCCAACTTCCCAAGGCCAGGGCCTTGGTCCATCCATCTGTAATTCCAAAGCCTGCCCAAAGTTTAGCCACCAAAACCACCAGTCTCTGCCTGGCCATTGGCAGGAACCACAGAACTTTTAGAATCTTCTCTTGTCCCCTTGAGGAACCTAGATGAACAGGGCTTATGATTACTTGTCATCTATGAGCGAACAGGCTCAGAGAAGTTAACTTACTTGCTTGAGGTCACAGAGCAAGTAATTTAAGGCTCTAATTCCTCGCCCTGTACTTTTTTACTAGCATGGTTAAAATAGTAGTGAGGAGAGGGGAGCCGTTTCCATAGGGCCCTGGGGTGCAGCCCGTGGTGGGGCTGCGGGTGTGGGTAGGTGGTGTGCAGGGATAGCTGGGAAGGCGGAAAACAGTGGCGTCACCAGTGGGGTTATCTATCTGGAGACTTCCCCTTCTCCAACGCTTTGGCTGCGTCGTGGGCAGTCTTAAAACCCCATCCCAGGCCAGGAAGAGGCAGAAATGATGTGGGTGGGGCAAAACATCTTTTCTCTACTCTGCTGTAAACAGGTAACATGGGATTATATTTTTGGATGACCATTTGGCAAAATCTGTTACACCAAAAGCATTTATACTCTTTGGCTCATCAAGTTCAACTACAGAAATCTATCCTATAAAAATGTTTCCCTGGGGCACCTGGCTGGCTCAGTCGGTGGAGCATGTGACCCTTGATCTTGAGGTTGTGGATTCAGGCCCCACGTTACTTAAAATAAAGATTACTTAAAAATAAAACCTTTAGGGGCGCCTGGGTGGCGCAGTCGGTTAAGCGTCCGACTTCAGCCAGGTCACGATCTCGCGGTCCGTGAGTTCGAGCCCCGCGTCGGGCTCTGGGCTGATGGCTCAGAGCCTGGAGCCTGTTTCCAATTCTGTATCTCCCTCTCTCTCTGCCCCTCCCCTGTTCATGCTCTGTCTCTCTCTGTCCCAAAAATAAATAAACATTGGAAAAAAAAAATTAAAAAAAAAAATAAAACCTTTAAAAAAATAAAAATAAAACTTTAAAACTCAAAGTAAAAATTGGGGCTCCTGGGTGGCTCAGTCAGTTAAGCGTCCAGCTTTGGCTCAGGTCATGATCTCATGGTTTGTGAGTTCGAGCCCCACATCAGGCTGTCTGCTGTCAGCACAGAGCCCTCTTTGGATCCTCTGACCCCCTCTCTCTGCCCCTCCCCGTCTGGTGCTCTCTCTCTCTGTCTCTCAAAAATAAACATTTGAAAAAATAAAAATAAAAATGTGTCCCTAATGTACAAAGATGTAGAAGGATGTTCCTCACAGCA
The DNA here is from genome assembly GCF_028749965.1 of Puma concolor. Taxonomy (NCBI): domain Eukaryota; kingdom Metazoa; phylum Chordata; class Mammalia; order Carnivora; family Felidae; genus Puma; species Puma concolor. The sequence goes on from NC_141682.1 coordinate 10,473,546, forward strand.
CTGTTTATAATTCTGACAAACAGGAGAATGGTTGAACAAATTTTGACAGATCTCTACAGTGGAAAACCATGTAGCTGTTAACAACTTTGTCTATAAAATGGGGATAAACAGAGTACCCACCTCTCACAGTTTTTATGAGGATTAAGTGAATCAATACCTTCAAAGTGCTCAGGTGGTAAAGACGTGCTATCATTATCATAAGTGTAGAAATAGTAAAAGGTAGCTAAGGTGCAATGCTGATGTTAGAAGGAAGTTGCAAAAACAATTTCTACTCACTCAAGTAGAAATAAATAATGGTGAACATTCATATATGGAAAGAGGAGAAAAGTCTGGACACACAGCCAACAAACTATGGCATTATGATGGTCTTTATGGGATATGGGAAACAGACATTCATTCACTTGTAAATTTCCATAAATGCTAAAATTGTATAAGGCCTGTATATTACTTTTGAAACCAGAAAAAAAATCCTTCAGTAAAGTAAAGAAAATAAGAGGAGATAGGGCAGTAGATGATGGCTGCTTTCTTCTTGAGGACCCCAAAGTCCACAGATCAAAGATGGCCAAACAAAGGAAAGGGTCCCTGATTGGCTGACCGGACCCTGGGGAAGGGAAAGGTTCAGCCTTCTGCCCCATCTTGTCTGAACGCTCCTTCTCAATCCACAGAGCCCAAGGGCGCCATGGGGGACATTTTCTCTTTAGGGCACAGAGCCCAGTAGGTTGGCTCATCAGGTACCTGTGAGTCATCTCAGGCAAACCATTCACCCTCTCTGGGATTCAGCTGCCCTCCCTGTAGCACGGGAAGCAGTGTAGCCTGTAGGTAGGTTGTGACCAGCCAGGGTGGAGAATGTGCTATACGGTAGTGCAGTGTCACAGCAGTGGAGGGATGGGGAGTCAGCCAGGAGATGAGGTTTTGCCAAGAAGAGCCATCCTACCAAGAGTCTGTCAGGTTGCAAAAATGTCACTGGTAACCATTTACCAGTAGACAATTTTTACTCGTGACACCTCTGACACCAAATGCATGATGTCTTTTCCAACACCATTTCTCCAATTCCCTGACACTGGCTGAGTCCTACAATTCAGTTCCCTTCTGACACTATCTCCCGGGAGTTAGCATCCAACCCCACAAGTTAAGGGGTCAGTCCCCTTAAGACTGTCTCCATTTCAGATACCAACCACAAGTCGGGGTTAACACTTGTACTTCTGACCGACCAGCTATAAATCGGGAATCTCAGCACGCCTTGTTCAGGTTTTTCCAGTTTGCTAGAAAGGCTCACAGAACTCAGGAAAGCACTTTGCTTACATTTTACCATTTTATCATAAAGGATACAACCCAGGAAAGCCAAATGTGGAAGACAGGCACGGGGCAAGGTATGGAGGGTGGGGGCACATGGGGTTTCCATGCCCTCTCCAGGTGCACCACCCTCCCAGCACCTCGATGTGTTCACCAACCCCTTCATTGAGGAGTTTTTAATGGAAATTCATTAGGCAGGCATGATTTTGGTAATTGGCGAGTGAACTCAGTCTCCAGCCCCATTCCCCTCCTGAGAGATGGGGGGGGGGGCTGAAAGTTCCAACTCTCTAATCCCACCTTGATCTCCCTGGTGACCAACTTCCATCCTGAAACTATTAGGGGCCACCAGCCACCAGGCATCTCATTAGCATTAGCATACAAAAGACACTCATAGCTCTGGAGATTCCAAGGGTTTTAGGAGCTGTGTGCCAGAAACACAGGAGAAGGACTAAACATACACTGCTCAGGACTCACATCTGCTACTTGGAAGTTTGGCACATCCGAATTGGAATAAGATGTAGAAATCAGCAAGGGCAACGGGCTCGTGTGACTTGGAGGGGCTCCTTTGGAGCAGCGGCTTGCGTCAGGCTACCCGGTGCATGTCACATTAGTGATCGAGCCAGGTCTCCTGCCTCCCAGCTCCACACTGAACTTCTGGAGTTCCAGAAGAAGTAGAACAGGTAACACTGTGTTAGTCTACCCATTCTACAGATGAGAAAACAGAGGGCTGGAGAGCAGGTGCACCTTGCAGTACAGTCTCCTTCTTTGTACCTGTGGCATTTCTGGCCACCCCAGTGTGCCAGGGTGGGTCTGTGCCTCGTTGTTCAGAGTCAGCTCCAAGAGAGTAGAATGGGGAGTGCCTTGGAGGGGAGGGGGTTATCATCAAGGCTAGAGCCCCCCTGGTCCCACAGACCCCTCGGCATCCAGGTCAGATGATGCCCCTGCCATCCAGAGCTCCCTGGCACAGAGGCATGGGGGCAGGGTGTGGACTGTGGTGCTCAAATTTGCCCGTGTGTGTGACCCTGGGCTCCTCTCTGAGTGTGCTCCATACAAGGAAAGAGTGGTATCACGGGCTTTGAGCACTGGTTTCTCACTTTAAAATGGGTGTGAAGGGGGTGCCTGGGTGGCGCAGTCGGTTAAGCGTCCGACTTCAGCCAGGTCACGATCTCGCGGTCCGTGAGTTCGAGCCCCGCGTCGGGCTCTGGGCTGATGGCTCAGAGCCTGGAGCCTGTTTCCGATTCTGTGTCTCCCTCTCTCTCTGCCCCTCCCCCGTTCATGCTCTGTCTCTCTCTGTCCCAAAAATAAATAAACGTTGAAAAAAAAAATTTTTTTTTTAAATAAAAAAATAAAATAAAATGGGTGTGAAGGGGGTGCCTGGGTAGCTCAGTTGGTTAAGTGTCCGACTCTTGATCTTGGCTTAGGTAAAGATCTTCCAGGTTCATGAGTTTGAGCCCTACATAGGACTCTGCCCTGATAGCACAGAGCTTGCTTGGGATTCTCTCTTCCTTTCTCTCTGCCCCTCATCCACTCACGCTCTCTGTCTCTCGATCTCAAAAACAAGTAAATAAACATTTAAAATGGGTGTGGGAAATTGATGTTAAATTCATCTTACGGGGTTGTTGGCAGAATCAAATGAAATATGTAAGAGCCAGTGGTAGGCACACGAGTGTGAATTTCCTTTCTCCTTCCCTCTTTTCCTCTCCCACCCCCGTCCTTCCTTTTTTCTTTCCTTCCTAACCAATACCTCTGAGTACGGTGTTAGAGGAAGAACCAGATGCTATGGGACAGGCCATGGGGGGACAGCCTCCACCAGGGGACTTGAGGATGGAAAACGGCTTCTCAAACCAGCCGTGGGAAGGGACAGTCAGGGTCTGCCCTGCCCAGAATCCCCGGGCCTCCCACTGCTAAGGAGCTCAGGGAGTCACATGGGCCCCATGAGGGCGTCGGGTCCCTGGACTGACACAGAAAGGGGTCCTAGGGAGGCATACCTCTCATCCAGAGTCACGTGGCTGATGGGGCTGTGTGGGACAAGAGCTGACGTGACTCCCAGAGCTACCCAGCACTAGGGAGACCTGGGGATTCTGGGCAGGATGGAGCAGACTGTCACAGGCCGGCTTACATGCCAGCCAGCCTGCCCCCACATCTCGGGGCCAGCTGGAGGGATGCATCACCTATTTATCAGTGCCAGACCCTGCCCTGGGAATGTTTGGTTTCCTCCTGCCCTGTTGGGGACCTCCTACACAAGATCAGCTTAGCCCACCTCTAAGAGAAAAGGCAAATGTGAGCTGCCTTGCTCCTGAAGCTCAAGGGCAGGAAAGTCCAGCGGGGAGGTGGGGAGCGGGGTGCAGACCATGTGGACACCCACGAGCATCCACGAGTACACCCCCTGATGTGTGCTGCTCCCCGGATGCAACACACACGCTTGCTCACAGCTGCTCTCGACGGTGTCAGCATCAGTGTCAACGGATGCACAGGGTGAGGCCCAGAAGGTGACAGGGGACGAGGCAGAGGTAACAGTGGGAGCAGAAATCAGGGCTTTGGAATCAGGGTGGCTTGTTTTGAAGCCCAGCCCCGTCATTTCCAGGCTGTGTGACCTTGAGCCGGTGCTTTGACTTCTCTGTTTCCTCATCTATAAAGTGGGCACGATATCCTTTCCCTCTCAGGTTATCAGGAAGAAGGAAACAGTGACAGAAAATCCCTGCACGGTGCCTGGCACGTAGTAGGTGTCCAGCAAATTTCAGTCCCTCCTTCCCCCTTCCGAGCGACCCTGGGCCTGAGGGAGCCCCCCTTTCCTTCCTCCCCTGCCTCACATCTGAGCCCAAACCCCTTTGTCAGCCCTGAACAGGGAGTGAGAATTGTGCTGATGAAGGCCTCTCTCAGCCCAGTCTCCACCTGCCTTTGCCCCTCACAGAGCCAGCAGCAGAGTCAAGGGCAGCCTCAGAGGGAGGCTCCAGGTACGGCTTCTGCCCAAAGGGAAGAAGTGGGGTCTGAGGCAGGTGTAGTCCACAGGAGCCTCAAGAGCACAGCCCCTCTCCCTCCGTCCCACCCTGCAGTTCCTCAAAGCCCATTGCGCCCTCTACCTCAGTTTACAAACATCACCTCCACCAGTGCTACTCACACACAGGCCGGACGATTTTGTTGACAACATTCCAAGAACCCAGGTGTGTCCCTGACCCTGGCCCCCTCACCTGGGCCCAGGTTGAGTCCTGATCCCACCCTGAGCCCTGAGCGCAATTCCAAACTGAGCCCTGGCCTGGGGTAGATCGTGTCCTTCCTGGGTGCAACCAGAAGGATGGCCCTCTCAAGAGAGGGAGGATCCTGGTTGTCACAGCACAGGGCTCCTCAGTGGGAATCTTCCCCCTCCTCCAGGAGCTAGCCCTGCCCTGGGGCTAAGGAGCTGAGCCTCCCTGCCCATGTTCCCAGGCGTGAGATCCCCAGGCCCCAGTTGTCCCCCCCCTGGATCTGCCGGTCTGGGCAGGAGATGGGCAGGCCACATGCAGAGAACAGAAGGAAACTCACCTGGACAAGATGGAGGCCTGGGCCAGGTCCCTGGCCCCACCCAACACCTGATCCAGCTGACCCTGGGACATCATCCTCCTTGTGAAGGACCACAAGGACCTTGCTTGGAGTGGGCCTCCCTGTCCTCCAAAGCATCCTGGTGTCCCATTTAATCCTGTCCCTGTCTCCCCTCCAGCATCCCAGGAACAAGCCTCCCCATGTCACAGAGGGAGAGCCAGGCCCAGAGAAAGGAAGTAATGGACCCAACGTCACACAGCCAGACACAGACAAGAACTCAAAGCTCCTAAACCCAACCCAGGCCTGACCCTGGCTTCTTTGCCCACCAGGGTTACCTCAGGAGACACGGAGGTGGGGGTAGGGTGGCTGGGAGGCCGAAGGGAGCCCTGGCCTTCCTGGGCCAGACCAGAAGGAGTGCCCTTTGCCATGTCCCTAGCCCCTACCTGTTGGCTAGAAGTCTGGTGGCCATGAATCCACGTGGCTTCCCTGCCCCACGGGAACATCTGGCTTCTCCCTGCCCAGCCAGGGGGAGCTCTGAGTCCTTGCTGCTGTGATCCTAGGGCCCACCTGGAACCGGCTTCTCTCCTGACACCCACACCTGTCTTGGGCAGAGGGTGTAACAGAGAAGGCCCTCCCTCCTGCCTCCCCGGCCCCACAGCCACCTCTATGGAGAGTCCCCAGAGCACCGTTCAATCCTTCCCCAGCTGCTGGGAGCCCAGGAGGCGGTGGGAACCCGTGTGCACTTCACCCTCTGCTCCTGGAAGAACAGGCAGGATGAATGCTCAGATTCTTGATCCTAAGCCCTCCCTGGGGTCTGAGCTTGCCTCCTTCTCCTGGCAGCTGAGCCAGGGCAAGTACACAAGAGTATTGACCCCACCAGCCCAGCAGAGCTGAACCGGTGGCCCTCCCCCATTGAACAGGTGCGGGGACTGAGGTCCAGCCTAGGGGAGGATCTGACTCCCCTTGGGCTATGCACCTGCACCCACCCGATCACCTCCACACCCCTCACCTGGATTCCGAGGGATCTGCGGGTAGGGTGGGCCACGCCCGCAGGGTCTCCTCCTCGGGCGGCTGCGTCTGGGGAGCGGGAGCCTTAGGGGCGCACGCAGGATGCTCCTGGGCCGCCGCCGACAGCAGCCGCCGCGTCTTCTCTGCGCCGGCGGCAGAGGGCTCTGTGCGCTACGCCCTGGGCCCGGCTTTTAGCAGCGGGTGTGGACGCGGGCACTGCTCCGCCCCCGCCCGTTCGGGGTGTCCTTTGCCCCTTGTTCCGGTGCCTCCTTCTCTCCTTAGCACGTGGGTGGCAGCCGCTCACCCGTCTGGCGGCCTGTGGCACAGCCATGGGGCCTGGGCCACGGGCCCAGGCGCCTGCCAATCCCCGTCTGGGACCTACTCGTGCCCGCTCACCTTTAACCCCTCTCTCCCAGAGGGCTTGGTGCCAGGCTCCCAAACCGCTGGCTGGGTTTGAGAAGGAGGAGCCACAGGTATGGGACCATGGCCCAGGTGGACAGAGGCAGAGCCTGGGACGCTGCAGTCACCTCCCTGAGCCCCAGCCCCTCTGGGAACCTCATCCTGGCTCCTGAATTCCCTGTCTCTGTTGAGCTCCCATCTGGCTCACCGAACCCCCTTCATTCCCGCCCCTGGTTCTACCGGCGTTATCCTGAGTCCACTGGGCTTCTAAGCCCACTCACCCACTTCCTCACCTGGACCTCACCGAGCCCCCCCACCCCCCACCCCTTCCCTGGGCTCTCTTCTCCTCCCTGAGCAGCCCGCCCCCTACTCTCTCTCTCTCTCTCTCTCTCTCTCTCTCTCTCTCTCACACACACACACACACACACACACACACACACACCCCTCCACCCTCACAGAGCCCTTGGCCCTTCCAGAACGCCTATCCCCTCCTGACCTCTCTCTCCTCCCTGGGCCTGTTTCCTCCTGTGTAAGATAGGAAGCAGGGCAAGGGGATGGCGATGGTCTTGGGCCTTCACATCAGAGAAAGGTAGAAGAAAGAAGTTCCTTGAAGGAATCCAATCCTGGAAGGCTTCCTGAAGGAGGAAGATGTTCATGGTTACTTTGAAGCTAAGAAAGAAAGGAGATGATTTTGACAGCTTCTGTTGAGGGGCTACTCTCCTTTAATGGAAGCTGGGGAGGCATGGGCGGGCAGGGGGGGCCTCCTTATTTAAGAAAGTCTCCTGAAGATCAACAGAAAGTATCTCCCTCTTCATGTGAAAATTCTCTAGAACGAGGGCAGGGTTTCATTTCAACTCAACAAATCATTACCATTTCTGGCTAATGTTCGCCCAGCCTTGACTACTTACCAGGGTCCCGCCTACACCTCTTAAGCCCTTTATGTGGGTTAACTCATTGAATCCCTTCAATGGCCAGAAGGGGTGGGTGTCTTCTCCCGGTTTTACAGATGAGGGAACAGAGGTGCAGGGAGGTTCAGATCGGTGGTAGGTGGCAGAACTGGAGTCTGAGCCCAGGTGCCCCGACTCTGCACCTGCTGTGTAATAAATAGATCCTTTGCTGGAAAGAGGACATAAATGTTGTTCCTGCTCTCAGGGGACCCCTAAGGCTAACAGGTGGGGAATAGATGGGTCTTTAATAACAGGTCAAGTTGGCATGAGGAAGGAATGCTGGGAAGGAAAGGCTGATTCCGCCTTTGGAGGAGGGGGTGTGTTCTAGGTCAAGAAGGACGGGTCAGTTCTTCTACAGCTTTAGGAGAAGGCGTGCGGTAGGGGGGGAAAGGCATCCACGGTGGAGGGACACCTTGGCCAAAGGCAGGAGAGATGTGGAAATGCAGCATAAGGTTGGGGAATTGTCAGGCATCTGGCTCGACTGGAAAAGGGTCTCTGGGTCCAGTACGAGATTGGGGAAAAGAAAGAGGGAGAGAATCATGGAGGAACACAGATGTCACACAAAGAAATGAAGACCAGCTGAGAGAGAGAGAGTAGGGAGCCATGGAAGGATGGTGAGCAAAGGCAGAAGGTGGGGGGGCTTTACTGGGGTTGCAGCTAGAAGGAAGCACTGGGAGGGGGAGGAGACTGCAGGCTTCGTGGGGGTGGGTGCCTTAGCCCAGGGGTGGCAGGCCTGCCTGAGCTGGGCCCGAACATGTGACCGACCAGGGGAGGTGGATGGCGGACTCACCAGACTGAAGGGACAGGTTGTCACCGTGATTTCTGCGTGTGCTTCTCCAGAGGGCTTGGGCTCTCCTTCAGCTCTGGATCCAGCCCCCGAGCAGGACCTGAAACAAAAGAGCATGTTTGTAAGTGTCGTCAGAATTGCACCAAGAAGATCTGGGAACAGCTGGAAGATTTCCTGGTTTGAGCCTCGCTGGCCGGCAGGATGCCGACCCCCTAAACCAAATGAGGGGATGCAGTGGAGACTGACCGGGCAGAATGGGAAGATACTGCTTTGAAAGGTCGCCAGGGGGTGACGTCCACTAGGCTGTTGTCTTCAGGATGGCACGTCATGTCTGCGCCTCCCACGAGGCAGATGGGGATCTCTGAGGACACTGCCTGTTTCTTCAGCCTGTATTGCTGCCTCCTGTGGGCCTTATCCTGAGCCGGTGGGAGCATCATCAAAATGCAGGAGGGCGTCCTGTGCAGCCCTAAGAAGAGATGGCTGAAGTCAGAGCCTTCACTTTCTTTCTTTTCTTTCTTTTAATGTTCATCTATTTATTTAAAAAAATTTTAATGTTTAACTTTTGAGAGAGAGGGAGAGACAGAGCGTGAGCAGGGGAGGGGCAGAGAGAGAGGGAGACACAGACTCCAAAGCAGGCTCCAGGCTCTGAGCTGTCAGCACAGAGCCTGACATGGGGCTCCAACTCACAGACCGCAAGATCATGACCTGAGCCGAAGTTGGACACTCAGCCAACCGAGCCACCCAGGCGCCCCAGAGCCTTCATGTTCAAAACACCTACAAATAGTATATTGTCTAGATGCACGTGTGTATACAAAAAGTATTTTTTAGCAGAGCGAAGGGACTACCGCTTGTTAGAATGGGTAAAGTGGAAAAGGCTGAGCTTATAAAGCGTTGCTAAGGATGTGGATCAAGTAAGCCTCACACACTGTTGGTGGGGATGATGAAACAGTTTGGAAGACTGGGGTTTTCTTAAAATGTTAAATGGGTGCCACCTATCTGACCCGGCCACATCACTCCTAGGTATTTAGATAAGAGAAATAAAGGAATAGGTCCATACACAGACTTGTACACAAATGTTCATAGCAGCTTTGCTTGTAAAAGTCTCACACTGGAAACAGCCCACATGTCCATCAACAGATGGATAAACAAATTATGATATATCCACATGGTGAAATACCATCCTGCAATAAGAAGGAACAAACTGCAACAGATAAATGCAACAGAGTGGATGAATATCAAAATAGCTATTATGAGTGAAAGAAGCCACACACCAAAAAAAAAAAAAAAAATAGCATACACCGTACGATGCCATTTATATAAAATTCTGGAAAATGGGGACTAATCAGTAGTGTCAGGGATCTGGTCAGTAACCAGATCAGGGGTTATCTGGCTGAGGGGTAGGGGAGAGGCTGGAGGGAGAAATCACAGAAGAGCATAAATGATCTTTTAGGGGGGTTGGATGTGTTCATTGCCGTGATTTTTTTTAAGTTTATTTTTGAGAGAGAGAGACCACAAACGGAGGAGAGGGGTAGAGAGAAAGAGAAAGAGAATCTCAAGCAGGGTCCATGTTCAGCGCAGAGCCTGACTCAAGGCTCAATCCCACGGCCATGGGATCATGACCTGAGCTGAAATCAAGAGTTGGACGCTCAATCGACTGAGCCACCCAGGCGCCCCCATTGCTTTGATTTTGAGGGTAGTTTCACAAGCCAAAACTCATCAAATTGTACACTTTAAAATACGTGCAGCTTGGGGTGCCTGGGTGGCTGGGTTGGTTAAGCGTCCAACTTTGGCTCAGGTCATAATCTTGCATTTCTGGAGTTCAAGCCCTGCATTGGGCTCCTCTCTGACAGTGTGGAGCCTGCTTGGGCTTCTCTCTCTCCCTCTCTCTGCTCTTCCCTCGCTTGCACTCTCTCTCTCTCTCTCTCTCTCTCTCTGATAAATAAACTTTAAAAAAATATATGCAGCTTATTTTGCAGAAGTTACACCTCAGTAAAGTTTTTTTTTTTTTTCATGTTTATTTATTTTTGAGAGAGAGACAGAATGTGAGCAGGGGAGGGGCAGAGAGAGAGGCAGACACAGAATCTGAAACAGGCTCCAGGCTCTGAGCTGTCAGCCCAGAGCCCGACGCGGGGCTCGAACTCACGGACCGCGAGATCGCGAGATCCAACGAGATCGCGAGATCGTGACCTGAGCCGAAGTCGGACGCCCAACCGACTGAGCCACCCAGGCGCCCCATATATAAAGAACTCTTACAACTGCAAGATAAAAAGGCAAATACCCAAGTAAAAAATTAGCGAAGGGTCTGAAGAGACATTTCTCTAATGAAGACATAAAAGTGACCAATAGTGGGGCGCCTGGCTGGTTTAGTCAGAAGAGCACAATGACCCTTGAACTCAGGGTTGTGAGTTTAAATCCCATGTTGGGGGTAGAAATTTCTTAAATAAAGAAATAAGCTTTTTTATTTTATTTTATTAACATTTTTTTTAATGTTCATTTTTGAGAGAGAGCGAGAGGAGGAGGGGCAGAGAGAGAGAGAGGGAGATACAAATCCAAAGCAGGCTCTAGGCTCTGAGCTGTCAGCACAGAGCTGGACACGGGGCTCGAACCCACGAACATGAGATCACCATCTGAGCCGAAGTCAGACGCTTCACCGACTGAGCCACCCAGGCGCCCCAAGAAATAAACTTTTTAAAAAAATGACCAACAGTACATGAAAAGATGCTCAACATTATTAGCCATCAGAGAAATGCAAATCAAAATCGTGAGATTCCACTTTACATCCACTAGGATATTTATGTATGTATGTATGTATGTATGTATGTATGTATGTATGTATTTATAAGTAGGCTTCATGCCCAGCGCGGAGCCCCACACGGGGCCTGAACTCAGGACTCTGAGATCAAGACCTGAGTTGAGACCAAGAGTTAGAGGCTGAACCCACTGAGCCACCCAGACGCCGCAGAAGAGTTGTGACAAGAAAGATGGATAATAACAGTATCGGTGAAAACATCAGACCCTGCCTACATGGCTAGTGCAAGTGTAGGGAGGTGCAGCTGCTTTGGGAAATGGTCTGGCCTTCCCTCAGAAAGGTTAGACATGAAGTTATCATGTACCCACTCATTGGTACATAACCCAGAGGAAAAAAAAACCCAGGTCACAAAAACACTTGTGCGAATGTTCGTAGCAGCATTGTTCATAAGAGCCCAAAAGTGAAAACGACCCCAATGTTCATCGACTGATGAATGGAGAAACAAGTTGCACACCACATGTACAGTGGAATATTATTCAGCCTTAAAAAGGATGAAAATCCTGTCACGTGCTACAACATGGATGCATCTTGGAGAGATTCCGCTCGGTGAAATCAACTAGTCACGAAAGGACAAATACTGTCTGATTCCACTTGTACGAGGTTCCGAGAGTAGTCAGATTCATGGAGACAGAAAGTAGAACAGTAGGGTAGGTATCAGGATCCGACCTAAGGGGGAAATAGTATTCAATGGATATACAGTTTCAGTTTGGGAAGATCAACACGTTCTGGAGATGGATGGTTGTGATGGTCCCTGAGCAGTGTGAATGTGTTTAGTGTCACAAAGTGTGTACCTAGGGGCGCCTGGGTGGCGCAGTCGGTTGAGCGTCCGACTTCAGCCAGGTCACGATCTCGCGGTCCGTGAGTTCGAGCCCCGCGTCGGGCTCTGGGCTGATGGCTCAGAGCCTGGAGCCTGTTTCCGATTCTGTGTCTCCCTCTCTCTCTGCCCCTCCCCCGTTCATGCTCTGTCTCTCTCTGTCCCAAAAATAAATAAAAAACGTTTGAAAAAAAAAAAAAAAAACAAAGTGTGTACCTAAAAATGATTAAGATGGGGGGTGCCCTGGATGGCTCATTCGGTTGAGCGTAGGACTTCAGCTCAGCTCATGACCTCATGATCTCATGGTTCATGGGTTCGAGCCCCACATCGGGCTCGCTGTTGTCAGCACAGAGCCCGCTTAGGATCCTCTGTCCTTCTCTCCGTCTCTGCCCTTCCCCCGCTTGTGCTCTCTGTCTCAAAAATAAAAAAAGAAAACATTAAAAAGAAAAAAAGAAAACATTATGTGAAATGAAAGAAGTCAGACACAAAACACCACATCTTATAGGATTCCATTAGTATGAAAAGTCCGGAATTGGCAAATCTATAGAATAAGTAGATTAGTGATTGCCTCATGCTGGGGCTGGTGGTGAGGCCAGGATTGGGGCAGGAATGGGGAGTGACTGCTAATGGGTACAAAGTTTCTTTTTGCGGTGTTGGAAGTGTTCTAAAATTGTACCGAAGGTTGTACAACCCTGAATGTACCCCAAAGCACTGAATTGTAGAATTTAAATTGTTGAATTATACTGCATATGAATTATATCTCAGTAGAGCTGTTTTTTTTTTCTTTTTTTTTTTTTTTTAATTTTTTTTTCAACGTTTTTTATTTTATTTTTGGGACAGAGAGAAACAGAGCATGAACGGGGGAGGGGCAGAGAGAGAGGGAGATACAGCATCGGAAACAGGCTCCAAGCTCCGAGCCATCAGCCCAGAGCCTGTCACGGGGCTCGAACTCACGGACCGCGAGATCGTGACCTGGCTGAAGTCGGACGCTTACCCGACTGCGCCACCCAGGCGCCCCTAGAGCTGTTTTTTTTAAGGGGTAGCGATTGGATTTTTGGAGAATAATGAATTTATTTTTTTTAATGTTTACTTATCCTTAAGAGAAAGAGAGCTTTCTTTACTACTTTTCTACTTTAAGAGAAAGTAGAGAGAGTGGGGGACAGAGGATCTAAAGCAGGCTCTGTCCTGACAGCAGAGAGCCTGATACGGGGCTTGAACTCATGAACCATGAGACTGTGACCTGAGCCGAAGTTGGACGCTTAACCAACAGAGCCCCCCAGGCGCGCCTGGAGAATAATGAATTTAAAAATTGAACCAGGGAGAAGATGAAGGGTCCCCTTTGTAGGGTCAGCCCCTGGACGTCCCGGGCAGATAGTAGGTGCTCCATAAATTAAAACCAAGGGAGCATTTCCAGAAAGAGAAACACATCGCGGCTGCTGTTTTTGGAGCACTGACCGGATGTCAGGCTTCATGCGAGACACTTACATCAAGTCACACCCTTCAACTACCCATTTTACAGATACTATAATTGAGGCTCAAGGAATTAAGGAATTTACTCTTGGTCACACAGGAAGTAGCAGAACTCAGAAAGGGATCCAGGTCGGTCTGACTCCAAAGGTAAAGTCTAAAAATAGACCTTAAAAATTATTAATTTTATATCAAAGTTTTCAGACTTACTAAAAACATAAAGAATAATACTGTGCATACCTGTGTACCACGACCAGCTTAAGAAATCAAACGATCAGGGTGCCTGGGTGGCTCAGTCGGTTAAGCGTCCAACTTCCGCTCAGGTCATGATCTCACCGTTTGTGGGTTCGAGCCCCGCATCAGGCTCTCTGCTGTCAGCACAGAGCCCACTTCAGGTCCTCTGCTCCACTCTCTCTGCCCCTCCCCTCCTTGTTCTCTCTCTCACTTTCAATTAAAAAAGAAAGAAAGAAAAAGGAAGAAAGAAAGAAAGAAAGAAAGAAAGAAAGAAAGAAAGAAAGAAAGAAAGAAATCGAACTATCTATCAATGCCATTGAACTTCCCTTGGTCCCTCCCTGACTGCAACCTTTTTCTGCCAGACAGCCATGCTCCAGAATTTGGTATTTATTGTTCCCATGCTTTTCCTTTGTACATATCTCCAAGCATTATGAAGTTTAATTCTGTTTCTTTTCTTTAAATTTTTTAAAATGTTTGTTCATTGTTGAGAGACAGAGAGTGAGTGGGGGAGGGGCAGACACACACACACACACACACACACACACACACACACACACACACAGAATCCAAAGCAGGCTCCAGGCTCCGAGCTGTCGGCACAGAGCCCGACACGGGGCTCGAGCCCACGAACGGTGAGATCATGATGTGAGCCGAAGTCGGACGCTTGGCCGACTGAGCCACCCAGGCGCCCCATACTTTTGCCTGTTTCTAAACTTTGTGTAAACAGCATTACACTTGATGAACTCTTCCCAGGTTGCCTTTTCTCAATTAGTGCTGTTTGTGGGATTCACCCAAAGGGTCGTGTGCACTACGATTTGCTCCTATATTTGGTGTCTAGGGCAAAGGGGTGCCTGTACAAAGGCTCACCAGTTCCTTTGCCGTTCTTCTGGGGTTGGACGTCTGGGTTGTTTCCAGTTTTCCGTTCTTACAAGTTAGGGCCACTGTGAACATTCCCGTTCCCCAAATTCCTAGGAGTTTGCTTTAGTTTCCTTTCACAGCTACAACAAATTACCTAATCAGTGCCTCGAAACAACACGATATTATCTTACGGTTCTGGACTCACGAGTCCAAAATGGGTTTCACTGGGCTGAAGTCAAGGTGTCAGCTGGGTCATGCTCCCTCCAGAGTCTGGAGAGGAAGATGCGTTTCCTTTCCTTTTCCAGCTTCTAGAGGCTTCCATTCTGTATCTCATGGCTTCTTCCTTCGTCTTCAAAACCAGTGATGCAGTGTCTTCAGATTCCTCTCTGACTCTGGCCCTCTGTTTCCGTTACCAGCTCCTCTAATTCTCACCCCCCACCCCCGCCTCCCCTCTATAAGGACCTTTGTGATTACATTGGCCCACCCCCCCCCCCCCCCGTCTCAAGATCCTTAATTTAATCACATCTGCAAAGTCCCTTTTGCCTTGTGAGGTAACATATTCAGTTTCTAGGGTTTAGGCTGTGGACATCTTTGGGGGGCACTACGCTGTCCAACATGGCAGGGACGTGATACGGGGATCTTTGAATGACGAGCTTGCCAGAATGCTCTTGGAGCCAATAATTCTCTCTCCCGCTGACAGGACACGAGCATTCCTGTTGCTTCCCATCCTCACCAACGCTTGACGTTATCTGACGTTTTAATTTTTGTCGCCCAATGGCTATGGAATGTCTGGGGTCTGACTGCAATGCGGTCAAGAAAGAGATCGTGGTCAATGGTGGTGAATGTGAAAAAGAACAGCCCTGGCTCAGACCAGTGACTTCCAAGTGGTGAGAAGTGGGTGAGGTCAGACTGAGTCGAGGAATTAGGAGGGTGAGGAAATGGACGCAGGGAATGAAGTGTGGAGGGGACGTCTTAGTCTGCTTGGGTGCCAAAAAAAGTGTCACAGACCAAGTGGCTTCAACAATAGACTTTTATTTCTCGTGATTCTGGAGTCTGGGAAGTCCAAGATCAAAGTAAGTACCACAGATCGGGCTTCTGGGGAGAGCCCTCTTCCTGGCTTGCTGAAGGCCACCTTCCCGCTGGGTCCTCACATGGTGGACAGAGAAAGAACTCTAGTCTCTCCTCCCCTTCTTGTAAGGACACTAATTCCATCATGGGGACCCCAATCTCATGTCCTAGTCTAAACCTAATCATCCCCAGAGGCCCCCCTCCAAATACCATCACACTGGGGGTTAGGGCTTTGACATATGAATTTTAGGGTGGGGCGGGGGGACACAAGTATTCAGTCTATCATAAGTTACTTCAAAA
Organism: Puma concolor; assembly: GCF_028749965.1. NCBI lineage: Eukaryota > Metazoa > Chordata > Mammalia > Carnivora > Felidae > Puma > Puma concolor. Next base: position 10,489,046 of record NC_141682.1, read on the forward strand.
TATTGGGGGCGATGGGGCGCCTGGGTGGCAGGGTCGGTTGAGCGTCTGACTTCGGCTCGGGTCACGATCCATGAGTTCGAGCCCTGCATCGGGCTTTGTACTGACAGCTCAGAGCCTGGAGCCTGCTTTGGATTTTGTGTCTCCCTCTCTCTCTGTCTTTCCTCCACTTGCACTCTGTCTCTATCTGTCTCTCTTAAATAAATAAATAAATAAATAAATAAATGTTTAAAAAAAAGAGAGAGAGAGAGAGAGAACAAAATATTGGGGGTGCTAGTGAAAGTAAGGTGCCAGTCTAAAGACAGAGATTAAAGATGTAGGAGACAGAGACAGAAAGAGAGACATAACTACTCGATTGGATCAGGGCATCTGAGAGGAGGCAGGTGAAGGTGAGACCCATAGCAAAGGTACCTGGGTTGGCTTTAGAACCAGAGGGACTGCTCTTCCCGGAGGCAGGAGAGAAAACCCAAAGAGGTGAGGCAGAAAGTGGCGGAAGCTTCTCCAGGTGACAGGCAGCAGAGTGACCTCCCCTCTCCCCCCCTCCCCTGCCGAGAGAGGTAGGAGTAGGTATGAGGGTCTGAGGAGTGTGGGGAGGGTTTACGGGGGGCAGGAGGCGCTGCTGTGGGGCATTCAACAGAGGGACTGGTGAACAAAGGGGGGTGGGCAAGAAAGGGTGGGGAATGGAGCGGGGTAGGTGTCTCCCATCAGGTCTTACCAGCGCCTCCCAGAGTGCAGAGGTCCTGCAGCCCGGCGTAGGAGGGCCCAAAGGAGGGCCAGCTAGGGGGGTATCTAGGAGAACCACGGAAGCTTAATGGAAATGGTGGGTCCTGAGGAGGCAGGCCAGAACCAGGGAGATCATAGCCAGGAAACTGGCAGGTGTAGAGGTGCTCCTGATCATGGCCAGGACCAGGATGGAGGGACAGCAGGGATGGGACAGGGGGAGCGCAGAAGAGAGGGGCACGTGTCCCAGGCTGGGGAGGTAGAGAGGGCTTCCTGGAGGTGGTGGTGTTCCAGCTGAGTCTTGAAGGAGAAAACCAAATTCAGTTATCATTAAAATGTGGAAGAAATATTGTCGTCATGGTCTGTCAATAAGCCTGTCCTGCCCAGCTCCATCAGTTTTCTCTCTGCTTCTCAGATATCTCTACCATGTAGAGATATGTGCTCTGGCTGGATTGGGAGAGTCCTTGGCTTATGGGCTTCCCTTTGGTTTCATTATTTTCCCTATGAAAATAGGGAGCTTCAGAACTCCTATTCATCCCTCAAAACCCTGCTCAAACATCACCTCTTCTGGTGTCCTCTCCTTCTTCCCCGCCCCCCACCACTGTGAGGTTTTCTGATTGTCCTGGTCCCACCTCTGTGCTTTCTTAGTGTGATGAGGTGGAATAAGCTTGCTCATTGCTGTTTTATTTTTTTTAATGTTCATTTATTTATTTAGAGAGAGGGAGGGGGAGAGAGAGAGAGAGAGAGAGAGAGGGAGAGAGGAAGAATCCCAAGCAGGCTCCGTGCCATCAGCACAGAGCTCTAAGCGGGGCTCAAACCCATGAACCGTGAGATCATGACCTGAGTCAAAATCAGGAGGACGCTTAACCAACTGAGCCACCCAGCCGCCCCTGCGGTTTGGTTTTAGACAAGTGACTTACTCTCTGTTTTCTGACAATGGCACTGGCCAAACCTATTCCTGAAGATAAGGTCCATGACATCCTCTGGCATCACATGGGAATCACAAAGGAAGACATCATGTGGTTGATACCTGCCATTAAAGGAAGCTGAGAATGTGACTCTGCCTTAATCCGTGAGCTCTCTGAGGGCAGAGACCAGGCCCTCACAGAGCTTAGCCCAGTGCCCAGCACGGAGAGGCACCATGTGCTCTGTGCATACTATACTGCACAGACAGGAAGAAAGGAGAATGTCTATCATTTACCTGTAATGTGACTTTGGGGAGATTACATCATCTGTGTGCATATGTTTCCTCATCTCTAATATAACCATCACTCACATTAGGTACTCACTTCCTACAGATAAGACACTCAGCATTCACTAGCTCTAATCTTCACGTGGTGTATCGTCACCCCATTTTACAGAAGAGATAACTAAGTCTTGGGGAGGTAAAGGACTTGCCCAAGTTAGCAACAGGGCAGAAGCTCCTGGCGCCCAGCCAACTCAGCAAATTGTTGTGAGGATCCAAGGGAGAAATGTGAAATAGCCCTGCAAACTGTAAACGTCTGGGGTGGGAGAGTCCGCGCCAGGGGGAGGGGGGGATTGGGGGGGCGTGGTGAATGCCGGCCGGAGCAGGGGTGCGGGGAGAGAAGCCTCGGGTACCCGCCTGGCGGCAGGAGGATGGGTTTGCCGGGAGATCGCGGGTGCGGGAGGCGAGGCTCTGCCCGGGCAGCCAGGGGTGCGGCCCGCCCCCTCCCTCCCCCTCCCGCCCCACCCCCAGCCCCAGCGCCGCGGCCCCTTTAAGAGCGGGCGGGGCGCCCTCTGGCGGCTGAGCGGCGCGCCCGGCCGGAGCCAGAGCCGGATCCCGGAGCCGGAGCGGAGCGGAGCGGAGCCGAGCCGGGGAGGAGCGGGCCGAGCGGGCCGAGCCAGCAGCCGAGCTGGGGGCGCGGGCGGGCGGCATGTACCGGGCCCGGGCGGCGCGGGCGGGGCCGGAGCCCGGCAGCCCGGGGCGCTTTGGGATCCTCAGCACCGGGCAGCTCCGGGACCTGCTTCAGGATGAGCCCAAGCTGGACCGGATCGTGCGGCTCAGCAGGAAGGTAGCGCGGGGGGCGCGGGCGGGGGGCGCGGGGGACGGGCCGCGGCCTGCCGGACCTACCGACCGACCAAAGGGCCGCGCGGGCCGGGCCGCGGAGCCGCGGGAACCTGGCACGTCCGAGTGGGCCCCGCGGAGTCGCCCCCGGGGGAGGGGGCGCCCGGAGCCGGCCTGGGGCGGGTGGGGCGCCGGAGACCCAGGGAGGCGCCCGTGCACCCCCGGGATGGCCGCGAGGCGTGTCCTCCAGCGGATGCTCCGGGGAGGTGTGTTCCGGGGCCAGGGGGCGGCTGTGTTGTGGGGGGCCCTGTCTCGCACACCCACGTTCAGTAGGGCCAAAAAGGGGAGGCGCCTTCTAGAGGGAGAACTAGGGGCCTGTTTGACACCTGGGGGGACCTCTGGGAGGGCGTCCGCATTCTAGGGGTGTAAGAGGGGGCTTTGTGTCTTCCGCTGGGGAGGGGTACTGGAAGCTGAGGCGTGTATTCCATAGGCCACCATAAGAGAAAGTTGTATATTTCACAGGAGATAGGCCCGGGCTGCTTGTCTGTGGGGGGCAGAAAGGGAAAGTGTATGTTGGAGGGAGGCGGACAGGAGGGGCATGTGCATCCTATAGGGGACAGATGGAGGGTAGTGCGTTCTCCAGGGGCAGGGAGGGGGGCTTGGCCCTCCGAGAAACAGAAGGAAAAAGCATCCTCCAGAGCCAGGAGAGAAAGGGGGTCTGCTTTCTGCAAGAGACGGAAAGCTGGGAGCAGGTGCTGGGGATCAGGGAGGAAAAGGGGGTGTGTATTCCTTGGGGTGTGGGGATTCCACTGGAGGGCAGAAGGAGGGGTGCGAAGGAAAGAGAGGGTGGCTTGAGCCGGGTATCATGCAGGGACAGGGCCAAGACATCCCTCTGGAGAGTAAGAGCAGGGGGGAGTGTTTTCGGCACAAACACCTGAGGAGGAAGCAGACAAAGGCCTGGAATAAGAGGAAAGCTGCCCATGCATGGAAAATGGGACAGAGGAGGGCGGGGGACTCCTTAGGGACCTGAGCAGACATATTAATTGAAAAATTAAAAATTAACTAACATTTGTGGAGGCGGTCATCGTTTTCCTCACTTGCTCTCACAACAACCCCACAAGGTAGATGTTTTTAGCTTACTTTGTGTGAGAGGAAACTGAGGCCCAGAGAGGGACCTCAAGGCAAAGCTCCGTCCAGGCCTCTCCCAGTCCCTCCACCTGTTAGTCCGCCATCCTGAAGGCTGGGGCGCCTTCGGCTTGGCCCTTGGGCCCTGTTACCCCCGGGGTGGCAGGAGGTGGACGTGGGCAGATTCCCTGAGCGGGCCTCTTGGTTCTTCTGTGCCGGCAGTTCCAGGGCCTGCAGCTGGAGCGCGAGGCATGCCTGGCCTCCAACCACGCGCTAGCCAAGGAGAACCTGGCATTGCGGCCCCGCCTGGAGATGGGCCGGGCTGCCCTCGCCATCAAGTACCAGGAGCTTCGAGAGGTGGCCGAGAGCTGTGCGGACAAGCTGCAGCGACTGGGTGAGGGACATCTGGGAGAACTGGCTGTGGCGGGGGGCAGCTGGCCATCCGGCTGGTTGGCCTTGGGGAGGTGCTAGGCTCTGAAGGGCAGGACGTGCGCAGACCTCTTCCCTGGGCGAGGCTTAGGGGTCCTCCTCCTGGAAGACTGAGTTGGGCAAGTGAGCAGTAAATGAGTAGAACTGGGGGCCCTGAGTAGGGGAAGGAAAGTGGCCTGGGGTGCTCCAGGGGACACAGCCCCTGCTTCCTCTTTTGCACTAGGACGGGGACAGAACCCTGGGGGGGGGGGGGGAAGTTCACAAACTGATCCCATGGGCAGTGCACAGATAAGGACACTGAGGCTCCAGCGAGAGGCATAGAGTCACACACAGGGTCAGTGAGTGTCAGGATCGGGCCCTGGGGCTCTGGCCTGTCTGTCCTAGGCCATGGGTCCCGAAGGCAGGAGCTATTTACTGTGGTCCCTCTGTGGCCTTCAGAGGAGAGCATGCATCGCTGGAGCCCCCACTGCGCACTGGGCTGGCTGCAGGCAGAGCTGGAAGAAGCTGAGCAGGAAGCTGAGGTGAGGGGAGGGGCCGCTGCGCCTGGGGACAGGGTGGGAGACCCAAAGTATCATCACCCCCCCCTTCATTCTTACATGGTAGGGTTGAGAGCCCCTCCTCCAGGAAGCCCACCTGGAGTGCCTGGCCCCGAGGAGAGCCCCACTACACTGCTGTCCGCATTGGACGGCAAGGCTCATTCTCACCACCTGTGACTGTTTCGGTGTAGGACAGTGTAGACTGGGTCCCCCGAGGAGCTGGGACAGACTTCTCCAAGCTTGCCGGGTTGGGAGCGCAGTGCTGAGTTGAAGGAGGTAGGGGAGGAGGGGCCGTGGCCCTGGACTTGAGAGACACCTAAGTTTAAGTGTGTCCCCATCTCTGATTCTGCCTTGTCTTCCGCCCAGTAGGTCTGGTGACAGTGAGGAAACCAAGGCTTGAGAGTAGAGGACATGTGTCCGCTGTCCCTCAGCTAGCCCCAGGCAGGCCCAGGCCACAACTCGGGCGCCTCATCTCCCAGCTGCGGGGTGGTGGCCCCTGGGAGAGATTGGGGGGGGGGAGGGAGGGCGGTCTCCGGGGGTGCGCTTCTCACACGGGCTCGGCCCTCCCACCCCAGGAGCAGATGGAGCAGCTGCTGCTGGGGGAGCAGAGCCTGGAGGCCTTCCTGCCCGCCTTCCAGCGCGGCCGCGCCCTGGCCCACCTGCGGCGGACCCAGGCGGAGAAGCTGCAGGAGCTGCTGCGGCGCCGGGAGCGGTCTGCCCAGCCAGCCCCCACCGCTGCCGCGGACCCCCCCAGACCCTTCCCCTCCGCGGCCGTCCCGCCCACCGGGGCCGCCCGGGGGCCGCCGGCAGTGCCCCGGAGCCTGCCCCCCTTGGACTCCCGCCCCGTGCCCCCCCTGAAGGGCTCCCCCGGGTGCCCCCTGGGCCCGGCCCCTCTGCTGAGCCCTCGGCCCTCGCAGCCGGAGCCCCCCCACCGGTAGGATCCGGCGTACGGCCCCCCGGTGGGGGGCCCAGAGAAACTTGATCTGTGGCTCCTCCTCCTCCCCCACTGCCTGGGTGGGGGGAGGGGCAGGCCCCTCCCCCTGGCCTCAGGCAGTCCCCGGCCCTGGAGGCTGAGCTGGGGAGGAGGGTCACCTGGAAGTTGCCCAGAGAGCGGGCCGGAGGTGGGGTGGGCAGGGTGTCTCTGGCGCTGAGGAAACTCTGCCTTTTTTTCTTCCCCGGCTGGGGCCTCCCGGGTAATGGGCCAGCCCCAGTGAAAGGACTTTCTGCCTGGGCGCCTGGAAAGGTGCCTGCTTCCCCCCCGGGGACCCTGCCCAGGGGGCCGAAGCACCCTACCACTCCACTGGGCTGGCACAACGGGCGCGGGAGCGCCTTCCATCGCGTCCTGCTCCTACCTTTCCCCAGTTCTGGGGCCCACAGCCTAGGAGCCAGGTGGTCAGACCCCAGCTGCGGGGCCGGGGACACCATGGCCCTGGGGCTACTCTGTGCCCCACTCATGCTCCGGTCGCTGGGGCAAGGTAGGCCAGGGGCTCCTGACCTGCACAGATGAGAGTGGGCCATCCCCAGGAAAGACCATTCTGTATTTTTCTGTCCCCGTCTCCTTAGAATGGAACCTTTTTGAGGGCAGGTCCTTGTCTTTGTATGTTCTGTCCCCAGCCCCACCTCCCAGGGGCCGTCAATAAATGTGATGATGAGGATGACGATGCTGCCCGACTCCTCTCTGCTCCCTCAACCAGCCACTCTGCCTCTGCCGTTGCAGCCTCCACACCGGAGTTCCTGTGCTTCCTCCTCTTGAGATGCCCTCCTTTCCTTTCTGCCTGTCCAAAGCCTAGCTCCTTCAGGTCCAGCACTGCTGCTGCCTCTTCCGTGAAGCCTTCTCTGATTACTGACTGGGAGTCTTTCCTAACTCTTAACTTCCCAGCACTTCTGGCCAGAAGCACACTCTGCTCCACCTCTGTTCTCCCAACCGCCTCACCTGTATGCACCTTCTCCTCCTGGGCTGCCTGTAAGCCCAGTCAGGATGGTGCCTGCTCCTGCTCTGGCCTGCCAGATGACCACCTCCGCTGAGGAATGGAGGGCTTCTATAAGGCTGAAGGTATTGGTCTTCAGCCAGGGTGAATACTAGGTGACCAGCTTGGCTGATGAGTGTGGGACAAGAAGTTAGGAGAGCAGAAACAGGCTATGGATCAGCTTAGGTCAAGTCTAATGAGATGAAGTTTGGCAGGGAGGCATGGAAGGTCCTGCAAACAAGAGGGGGCAGAGGGCTGTAGAAGCGAGTGTGATCTCAGTCCATGTTAATAGGGATAGAACCGTCTAGAAAGAGTAAAGTATTGGGTTGGCTCTGCTTTTCACCGAAGTTTTACACTGTAAGAGGGACCGACCCACCAAACTACCGCCTTTGGTCTCCTCAGAATGTCCCTAGTGTGTATGATGAGAAAGAGGATTGGGACTAAATCCCATGATGAGTAGTTGAGGCATCTGGCTACAAGTGAGACAGTTAGCCTCTGAATCTCCAAGGGCTAGAGATGTAGAGCTGGAGGTCAGAGTCAAGACCAATGGTGGAAACCACAGGAAGAATGAGGACCAACTACAAAGATGTGTGAGCAGTACCCCAGTGACTGCTTGATGGGAGTTTTAGAGATGTAAGCAATGGCTGGAGGGACTGGCTCATTTGAGCCTTCCAGAGCCCTTCAAGTGCAGGCAGGCAGAGGTATCCCTGCCAGGGGCCCAGCCAAAGCACACACAGATAGTGCCCACTTGAGAAGCTCTACCCCACACTGGCCTTGGTTCCCCTACTGTCCTTGCTGCCAGCACTTGAACTGCTGGGGGCTGAGGGACACTGGAACCACCAGGTACCTGCCTGAGATGACAGAAGACTGAACAACTTTGGAAGACCTCCCACATTCTCAGCACAGCCTAGGGCAAGGTGGGCCCCCCTTGTCTTGGCTTTCCATTCCTGGTCCAGTTTCCAGGGTTGTTCGTTTGCAACCAAAAGGAGAAAAGGAGCTAAGATTGGGCATGCCTGAATCCTCCTCCAATATTGTGAATTGGGGAGAAGCCTCTAGAAGGCACAGGCTAATGTCCGCAGCCTAGTAGCTCAGCCTCCCCTCCCCAGGGCTGGTAAGTAGAAACAGGAATGACCCAAGGGAGGATCTGAGAGGGGAAGAGTGTTAACAAGGGAACTAGATGATGTCTTTCAAAAGTCTTACACACCCCTTACCTCCCTCAGAGGGTTCAAACTCAGTTTTAGAAGGGGTACGGAACGAGGTTCTTTGGTGTTCAGCTCCAGCATAAAAGACTTGAGGCAGGTGGGTACGGATACTGACAGAGTAAAGTGGGCTCAGTTCTGGGCCATGGTAAAGTCTTGGATGGTAGAGTTGGAGGGTTAATTAAACTTCATTAAGCCCCCTGCTTGAAAGTACATGGAATGTTCTGGAAGGCTCTGGAAGGTTCCAGGTGGTCTGTGCACTCTCTGCTGCCAGACAACTTTTGGAACTTCCTGTTGTGGGGTTCCCGGCACCCAGGGAATGTTCCTGGCTGCTGCACTCCTCTTTGAGAGAGTACGAACTTGAGAATCTAAATCAAGGGGCCCATGAGAAAGGTCTCAGCTATTACAGACCACCAGTGCTTTCACAAACCAAAAAGAAAAAATTGTCTAAAGAACAAAACTTTTATCTCTTTTTGATAAAAACAGTTTCCAGGGGTACCTGGGTGGCTCAGTCGGTTAAGTGTCTGATACTTGACTTTGGCTCAGGTCATGATCTGATGGTTCATGAATTCAAGCCCTGTGCGGAACTTGCTTGGAGTTTTCTCTCTTCTCTCAAAATAAACTTAAACACACACACACACACACACACACACACACACACACACACACACACACAACACAAGAGTTCCCACCATTTAAGAAAGCCTGTTATGTGCATACCCTTGTTTGGGAATCACTAGCTTTTGAGTATTTTCCTAAGCTTCCCTCCTTCTCAAATATAAAACATAATACCATTTTTTGAGCCAATCAAGGCTTACTGAACTGAGCAGGCCTGAACCAGAGTGGGCTCAAATCTTTACCACTGAATTGTGGTGTGGTCACTGCAAAGCCACAGCTGAGAACTTGCCCCTGACCTCTAAGTCTAGAGAGAATCAAATGGTTTTTAAGAGACCAAGTTGGACTCGCTGCTGGTTTATCCCAACTTACATACAAGGATTTTATACAAAAGATTGAGTGCGAGTGCAGGAATTGATGTTACTGTACCAAAGGACCTCTGGCTTTGTCTAGGACCTTGGCCATTGCTGTAGACTTCTCAAAAGATCCTTCTTGTCCCACAGTGAAAATATGGTTTACACTCTGCCTCCCCACTTAAATGTGAGCTCTCAAAACAACATATGATGTAGCCCAGGGATCTGCAAACTCAAATGTCTGCCAGGGCTAGGAAGGTCACAGAGGTGCAAAGCAGTCCATTTCCACAAAGAAATACAGCCTCCCTCATTTTTTTTTGGAAATGCATGGTTCTTTTTTTTTTTCTCCATCTCGACAGACATGGAATATAGACACTTCTCTATTATGAGCAAAATGTCCAAGTGTGTAGATCAAGGCCTTTTACAATTTCCTGTCTGCTGGTGGGAACACAGTGAAATGGGGGGCTCTGTCCTGTCTCAAAGGCAAATGTTACAGTTTCTCCCACGTGGTGGTACACTCGGGTATGTGTGTGAGGGCAATGGCAGCACGTTTTCTCATTTTTTTGAGACAAGTCAGAATTCTAGATTTTTATACAGTCTCCCAAGATTTGAAAGTTGGCTAAAGTTTTTTTAAGACACTGTGCCAACCACAGCCAAACACTGTGTGCAGGTTGGCTATGTGGCCTGTGACCCACAAATCTCAGCCTCTCCTTGGTCCTCCTGAAACAGGCTTTCTTTTGTTTAGTAGCAGCCCCCTCCCAGGACTGAGGGTGTGAACGCTGAAGGGGCCAAAGCAGGATGGAAAGGCAAACACACCTCAAGTCTGGTTAGAGGACCCCAGGTTTGGACAGGCTTAAGAGATGGTGGTGAGATGGCTAGATCGTGAGTGACGCTATGACCTCATAGCAAATGGTGAAGATGAGTTCTCTGCACCTGCTTCTTGGGCACAACAGCACCGAGTATTCTCAGTATTTGCAAGTTCAGAGGACCAGACTCAGGTCACTCTAATCCTCAGAGGGACCCTCAACTGCTTTGCACAAACCCTATGGCCACCGAGGCCACAAGCTGGGCCTGAGAACCAAGGCACTGAGCACAGGTAAGGCGGGCCTTCTCCTATGATCCTGATCATAGGCAGGTGACAGTGTGTGACCTTGTCACCAGCTGAGGAACTGAGAGGAGGCAAAGACCAGGATAGAGCGCACTTATCTAGTGCACTGAATTCGAGACAGTGGACTGAAGTAACACCACCACTTACCAGCTGTCCTGTTTCAGCCTTTCTTCCTGGGATCTGGTGACCTTCCAGGAAGGTCCGAGATACACACCCCTTCCCCCATCCCCACCGTCATTTGCCCAAAAGGGAGTATGATGGCCGCTCACTTGGGTTCCATCCTTGGCACCTCAGCTGTTGGCTGTGAGGACTATATACTCGTGTATAAAAATGACCAGAGAGGCCACACACCGGCCTAAGGTAGGCTCTTCTTCCTCATCTTGGCTCACGCTGGGATCACTATGGAAGGCAAGGTGTGCCGAGTGAACGAAATGCCAGAACTTCAGAGGGGAAGCAAGGAATCCTGCTCCCTCAGCACTGGGATCTGTAACAGATCATTTCACCCAGCAATAAACAAAATGCGACAAAGGGAAAAGTTTGGCTCAGGAGAAACGAAGTCCTGATCCAGTCCAAAGACGGTACAGAACATACAGTTGCCTCCACAACCTGACTCCTGGCTTGTCGGCCGGGTCTCCCCATTTAGGCCTTGTGTGTGCTGCTCACTCAGCCTGATACTGTACTCGCAACCCCATCCCCACCCCAGGGAACACAGCCCAAGGCAGGCTGGGCTGCTCTGGTCCACCTCCCGTCCTAGGTCCAAACCTTCAAGGGAGTTTTGTTTTAGTTTGTGATCAAAAGGAGAAAAGGGACTCAAGTTGAGCGTGTCTGAGCCTTCTTCCATTATTAGGAATTGGGGAGCAGTCCCTAGAAGGCAGGGGATAATGTCCACGGCCTGGTTCAGTCTCTCCTCTCCAGAGCAGGTAAAAAACTGAGAAAAGAACGACCTATGACGATCCTCGGGCGTGGGGGATAGGTGGGAAGGGGTCTGAGGGTCCTTCAAAAATCCTCCTACACATCTCCCCTTCCATAAAGAGCCCAAACTCCATTTTAGGGAGAGTACAGAGTAGGAACTTAAGAGTTCAGCTTGGGGCTAAGAAAAACCTGAGGTAGGCAAGAAGGCACTGTTAAATATAGTGTGAGCCTGGTCCTACGCCTAAGGAGAGGCTTACAGTTGGATGATTAACAAACTTTATTGACTACCCTGCTCAGAGTTGCATGGAATGTTCCAGAAGTTCCACAGGTCTGCCCCTTCCTCCAGTCTTCTGTAACTTTCTATGCTTCTCCATGTTCTGGAGCCCCAGGGAATGTTCACCGAGAGAAAACAAACTTGAGGTCTACGTTAAGGAGCCCATGAGAAAGGGCCCAGCAATTTACAGACCACGAGTGCTTTTATAAACCAACCCAAAAGAACCCCAATCCTTTTTGATAGAAACTTTGATAGAACCTTGCCCCAAATAATGCCAACAGCTTGGCTGAGAATCACTAGTTTCTGTGCATTTTGCTAAGCTTAACACTACTTGTTGTTTGGATTTCGAAAAGAACTTGTTTTCCAAATATGAAACATAATAACATTAAATGTTCTTTTCAAAAGTACATACACCCCTCCCCCCAAACCAAGGCTAGCTGAGCTCACCAAGCCTGAATCCAAGCAGGCTCAAATCCTTACCACTGAATCGTACAGTCACTGCAGCCCCTGACCTCCAAGGCTGGAGGGAATCAAATGGTTTCCAAGACACCAGTTTGAACTAGCTGTGGGCTTATCCTAATTACAAGGATTTCACATGAAAGACTGAATGCACGATTTCTTACTCATATACCCAAGCACCTCTGGCTTTGTTTAGAACTTACGCTCACTTCTGTCCTCACCCCTGTGGTAGATCTCTCTTGTAAAGGCTTCCCCAGCTCGCAGCTTTACACTTAGGCCCCATGCATTAATGCTTAAGCACCTAAAATCTTACAGCCAATACATGTACCACGCGCAGGGACTCAGAGTTGACAGCCTGACTTCTACAGCTCTTGCCAAGCGATGACCAACTGCTTAGAAAGAGAGAGAGGAGCGCCTGGGTGGCTCAGTGGGTTAACCGTCCGACTCCTGACTTTGGCTAAGATCATGATTTCACAGTCCTGGGATGGAGCCCCACATTGGGCTCCGGGCTGAACATGGAGCCTGCTTAAGATTTTCTCTCCCTCTCTCTCTGCCCCTCTCCCCGGCTCACACATGTGCTCTTAAAATAAATATTAAAAAAAAAAAAAAAAAAAAAAAACAGAGAGAGAGAGAAAGCCTCAGCCAGCTCTGAATAAAGAAATTTGTTTCCACCACAAGCCTCTTGTCCCTTGTACTACCGTATACCCTAAACTCAAGCAGCCAGGTTTCAAGGACTTGGCTTGTGGGGCTAAACAAGAGGACAGGCCACATTCAAGCGACTCAGCGTCCCAGCTGGCCGCTCTATCTCTGGGAGGGGATGGGCTGCACAGTTAGCAATGGGGCTGGCTGGCAAAGGAATGACCAAGAGACAGGCATACTGACTGTCCCAAGGATAAACCTAACTCTATCACATCATGTTTTAATCAATGAGCCCATTAGAACTGTAGATAATAAAGTGTGACAGGCCTCAAGAGAGCAAATGATTTGTTCCTCTGCTGTCATGCCCACAGAGTAATTTCTCCAAGGTCATACACATTAGATAAGTGTGGGCACAGGAACACTCAATTCCTTATGCTCCATGACCTTGCTCTCCCACTCCCACATGCCATCAACAGAAAAGGGAGTGAGGTCTGGGGCTGATCATACAAGAATGGCAAGGTTTCCAAAGATCACAGTCTTACGTCAGGTCTCACCTGTGGCTGGGGAACTCACAGAAAGACAAGGTTCGTACAACCCCACAATTTTTCTTTTGGCAGCCAACAATTGGTCACATTGCACGGTTCAAGGTTACACAGGAGCCCCACGGTACAAGCGCGGGACAGGAGCAGACAATTGTTGCTCAGAGCTTTACAATAAAGCCCGAGCAAGTGTTCTAGAAGCTGACATCAGGAAGGCAACCTCTGGAAGCAGGCACCCAAGGGACTCCAGAAAACCCTTCACTCTCGGGCTTTTGGGACTCTTCTTCTTGGGGCCTCTTTCTTGGGCATCGAGAAGCCTTCTTTTCTGGACCGTAGGGGAGGGAAGCGTACGTGGACGGCTAAGCTGGGCGGGCGGGGAACAGGAGGGGGAGAGCAGTTTCTCCGGACCCCCGCAGAGGTAGACTATGGAAGGCAAAGGGTTCAAGAACACCGGAAAGGCCATTTTCTCGGGGCTGGCGGGGGGGCTGCTCCCTTTCTTCCTCTCTCCTTTTAAAAACGAAAGCCCATGATGATGAAGACCGTGAGGAGAAGGAAGACAAAGGTCGCGTCTCGGGTATCGTCCCAGTGGAAGCCCTTCTTGGCCCGGTCCTCCTGCTGTTTGCGTAGGGCCTCTCGCCGGGCCCTGAGGCGCCGTTCACGCTCCAGCTGTTCTCCGTAGTGAGCTTGGTAGAAGGCGTCAAAGTCGAACATGGTGCGGTTGCCGCCCGCGGTGGCCTGACCGCGGCCGTGGGCCTGAGACGCAGGGGGCGGGGGGCGGGGCGAGCCGGTGTCGCGGACCGGCGCCTTGGGGGGCCGCACGCCAGGTCCGCGCAGGTCCTCGTCGCTGAGCAGGCCGCGGTCATACTTGCGACGCAGGGTGGCACTGCCCAGCACCACGTAGGCCTGGGAGATGCGCGTGAAGCGCTCGGCAGCCTCGGCGCTCCCCGAGTTGCGGTCCGGGTGGTAGAGGAAGCTCTGCCGGTAGTAGGCCGCCTTGATTTGCGCCTGCGTGGCTGTGGTGGGCACGCCGAGCAGTTCATAGAGCGCCGTGCGCGAGTATGGGCCGTCGCCCTGGGAATAAGTCCTCCCTTCTAGGCTCAGGCCGGAACCCGGGCTCTGTGGAGCGCCCCGGGCCAGCCACAACCCCCACAGCAACGGCCGTGGCCACCTCAGATCGCGCTTGGTTGCCATCTTGAACGGGCCATGCGGGCGGTGCGAGACTAACTGGCCAATGGGAAGCGCGCGTTGTTCGCAGCGCGTCGGCCCTCTAGCCAATCGAGTAAAAAGGGAGGCGGGGAGAAAGGTGGAGCATGCGTATTTTTGGGCGGGAGCGGGGCCGAAGACATAAAAGGCGGGTTCCCGGAACACTAGAGTGAGTCTCGCGGCTGAGGCGTGAGGATGGCGTTCCGTGGGAAGAGACCGGAGCACGGCGGGCCCCCGGAGCTGGTGAGGCTTGCGGCTCGCGCGCGTCCTTCTCTCCTCCATTTAAGGCCCTCGCGTCTTGATTCCTTCTATACTACTCTTCTCTTTTTCTTTCCCGCAGTTTTATGACAAGAATGAAGCCCGGAAATACGTGCGCAAGTAAGGGGAGCCTAGATGTTGCGCGGCGTCGGGGTTCGGGGGCCGGCAAGTTACCCTGATAGCTAGCGCTACTTGGAAAGCACGCAAGAGTTTGGGGTGTTGGGGAAGGAAGGGACCCGGATTGATCCTATTTTTTACGGTGGGAAAGTCAACTTCTGAGTGAATCTCGGAACCCTCTGGGCCTCGGTGAACTTAGCATTAAAATGGAGGTGAATCATGCGTACTTTCTCTAGGGGGTTCTCAAGGTTTCATGTGACAGCTTGTTTGAAGCATGCGGTAAAATCGGCAGGGGCGGTGGATACGTGTAGGGGGGTCAGTGCTGTTGAGGGGGAGGAATTAGTATTCCCAGAATGCTGTGTGCCCCTGTTTGCATTATCATTAAGGTCTTATGACAAGTGGTGTAGAATCTGAATTTCGGGGGGGGGGGGGGAGTTAACTTGTGTTAACCATAGTCATTTAACAGGTGAAGGCTAGAACAGGGACTTCCAAGCCTGCTCTCTCTGATACCACTACTCTAGAGATAACTGTTCTCCACTTTTCCATTCAAATTAGAGTCCAAGACCAAGGCCAGCAGAAATCTCTGATCCCGTTGCCGTTATGTAGCAACATAAGCTTTTTTCCCAGCTGCAGAATTCAGTGTGATTCTTCCTCTTGATCTTGGGAAAGGCAGAGAACACCAAAGATCCGTTTTGTTAAGAGGCAGTATTCTCTTGAAGTAATGTTTGGTCGGAATGACTTACTGTGAAGAAAATGTTAACATTTTACCTATTGAATGTTGATGACGTGTTGAAATGCTCTTTGGAGCATATCGGGTTAAGATATATTACCAGGATTATTGGGTTGGGTAAACTATTACAGTTAATTTTAGTATTTCATTTTAATCATGGCACTAAGAGAGTCCCACGTGGCTTGCATTATATTTCTCACGGGTAGCAACTGCTATGGATTTTTGTTGTACCTTGTTGAGCTTTATACAGGAGAGTAACTATGGTGGGTAATTTTTCCAGAAAACGTGTTTTTAAGTAATAAACATATCAGAACCACATGGAGTTGAAAATAGGCAATAGTTAGTCATTAGCTAAGCGATTTATTCCCTTCACATCAGTTTTGCAGCTGGCAAAGTTGTAATTTGTGTCGCAAAATAACTTGTTGCTGTATTACATGGACTTTGGGGGTCGCTCTTAAATAGGTGTAGTTGGGTATGGTGACTGGGACGGTACCTCAGGGTGATTGTGCCTTGTTCTCTTTCTCTTCTTTTGCTCTGAGCAATGTTTTAGCCCAGAACTCCTTTATCACTTGTGTTTTCTGCCTTCCCAGCTCACGGATGATTGATGTCCAGACCAAGATGGCTGGGCGCGCATTGGAGCTCCTTTGTCTGCCTGAGGGTCAGCCCTGTTACCTGTTGGATATTGGGTGAGATCCTGGGGCCTAGTTCAGCTTGTCCAGGTGGAGGAGTGTCTTTCCTGCTCACACTATTGAGTTCCTGTTTTTATTGTGTCTTCCAGATGTGGTTCTGGGCTGAGTGGAGATTATCTCTCGGATGAGGGGCACTATTGGGTGGGCATCGACATCAGCCCTGCCATGCTGGGTAAGTATGTGCTACTTAGCATTGGAGCAGACTACACTTCATGAGTACGGAGCAGCTACGCGTCGTCTGTTTTCCTGACGTATTATCGTCCAATGTAGATGCGGCCTTGGACCGAGACACTGAGGGAGACTTGCTTCTGGGGGACATGGGCCAGGGCATTCCCTTCAAACCAGGCACCTTTGATGGTTGTATCAGGTAAGAGTCTTCAGTTCCTGCTTTTAGTCCTGCAGGTCAGTGCTTCCTAAACTGGTTGTGCAGAGTTACACAGGAGACTTAGAAATACACATCCCTGGTTAGAGCGGTGTCCCCAATTACGCATTTTTTGTATTTTGAAACTGTCTACTCCTTTGATCATCTTGCGCTGCCAGGTTCAGGTACCACTGGTATAGATTATAGATTCTCTGTGCTTTGTTGGAGGGTGGTGGAGAGGTGGCTTCTTACACCTCTAGGAGCCATCTTGTGGGCCCCAGCAGCCATCTTGTTTCCTTCTTTTTGACTAACTGTAATGGAGAGTGGTCCGGGATTTGCCAGTTTCTTCAGTGGTTTAGTCCTTTTTGGACTTTGTCTGGGTTAAGTTTTGAGCCTTTACGTAGTACTTCGATAACAGATCTTAGAACGTTGAAGTGACTGTTAGAAACATGAAGTTGTTCTTTGTGTCCTGTGGTAAATTGTTGATTATTTGGTGTATTCTCTGTTCTCTTTGTTGATGGGGTGGAGGGTAGGGGATAGGGGAAGAAGTCAGCTTTAATCCTGTGATTGTGGGTTGAGCATTACGGATCTGGGTCAGCAGTAAAAATGTAGATTTGAAGATTTTCTTCTAGGGTAAGGGATTAGTTTACATCTGGGAACAAGAGTGGGGGAAATCATTTCAAGGAAAGCAATTGCTTTTTAGTAACGGTTGAGTGAGATTGTTCTAAGCTGCAGCAAACCAAAGGCCGGTGATATGGTCTGTATGTTTTAGGAGTAAGTAGTCACTTTTTATTTGTTTTTGAGAGGAGAGAGAGTATGGCAAACTTATTTTTTATTTTTTATTTTTTTTTAGCATTTGTTATATGTAAGACATGGTACAAGGTGCTGCGAGGTTTGTGGAAATACAATACAGTCCTTTCTTTTAATTTAAAAAAATTTTTTTTTAATGTTTATTTATTTTTGAGACAGAGTACAAGTGGGGGAGGGGCAGAAAGAGAGGGAGACACAGAATCCGAAACAGGCTCCAGGCTCTGAGCTGTCAGCACAGAGCCCGATGCGGGGCTTGAACCCACGAACCGTGAGATCATGACCTGAGCCGAAGTCGGATGCTCAACCGACTGAGCCACCCAGGCGCCCCCCTTTCTTTTAATTTTTAACTCTTCGTGGTGTGTCAGGTGCTATAAGACATGGGCCATACAGCTAAACATGAAGTTGAGTGTGGGCTGTGACCAGAGTTGTGGGACCCACCAGAGCGGTGAAGAAAAGCTAGAGAGCACGGGGAAGCCTTGAGGAGGAGGAGGGGCTGGGTTGTGCCTTGAAGGCTCAGAGGAACTTGGATAGTCCTGGGACTGGGGATGGGGCTCTGAGGGAAGGAACAGTGTGAACAAAGGCACAGAAGTGCCCAGGGAAAGGAACCTGATAGATTGTGGGAAAGACCAGAGGTGTTTTTTTAAGTTTGTTTATTGAGAGAGAGAGCATGCATGCAGGTGCATGCAAGGAAAGGAGGGACAGAGGGAGAGAGAGAATCCCACGTAGGCTCCTCCAAGCTGTCAGCACAGAGCCCGACTCAGGGGCCGATCTCAAGAGTTGGACACTTAACCTATTGAGCCACCCAGGCACCTCAAGAATGAGAGCTTTTTAAATTCCATGCTGAGAAGTTTGAGCTTTATTCAGTAATTGATGGGAAGCTAGGGAGTAACCAGATCAGAGCTGTATTTTGGGAAGATTATTGAGAGGAGAGGAGAGGGGCATCTGGGTGGCTTGGTTGGTTGAGGGGCCGACTCTTGGTTTCGGCTTAGGTCGTGATACCATGGTTGTGGGGCTAACCCCCGTGTCGGGCTCTGTGCTGAGCATTGAGCCTACTTAAGATTCATTCTCTCTCTCTCTCTCTGTCTGTCGCTCTCTCTGCCCCTATTCCCCTGCTAGCTTGCATGTGCTCCCCCACTCCTTCAAATTAAAAAAAAAAAGGAAAAGAAAGGAGAGATTAGTTAGGTTGTTGAAGCAACCTGGAGGTGGTGATGAGTGCTGACCAGGAGAGTGGTAGAGGAAGGTAGAACCTGGGAGAGGCAGTTGGACAGACAAGTGGGGTTTGGGCTTCCATTCATGTGTGTACACAGCAGTGAAGGGGGAAGCACCTGAGTGGAGTACATAGTAGTTGCTTGAGGGTTTTAAATCTGGGGATGGTGAAGACACAGGTACAGTTGAAGGAACCGATTGAAGAGGAGAATAAGTGAATGAGTGCCTTTGTGTACATACTATAAAGGGGTTTTTCCTTGATTAGAGGAAGGGAATGAAGGGGTAGGTGGCAGAGAGCCTTGACACACTGAGTAATTTTAAATTTGAGATGCATGGAGAAACAAGGTTGAGAAAATACTGGTTTAGATTGGCTACAAGGAGGCTGATGCCAACCTTCTCTCTACTCTCCTCCATCCGGTATTCTAGAATGGTGACCTGGAGTGGATCTGCACAGGCCCAGAAAGAGAGTTCTAGGCAGGAGGGTTTCACCTGGGGCTCAAGGATTGTGTGTGGTGTTAGAGTCTTGAAGAGGCTGGAGAGAGCAGTGCATGTTGGTACTTGTCCTGACTGGGGTCCTTTCCTTTCTCAGCATTTCTGCTGTCCAGTGGCTCTGTAATGCAAATAAGAAGTCTGACATCCCTGCCAAGCGCCTATACTGCTTTTTTTCTTCTCTTTACTCTGTGCTGGTGAGTATGAGATCGTCTCCCAATCTGGGCTGGCCGCTTCTCCCTTCTACAGGCAGTAACGGAGTAGGAAGTTTCCCAGGGGAAAGGCATTCAAATGGTACTGCATGGGGTGGCAGGACCTTATCATGGTTCTCCTGTCTTGGCCTAAAGAGAGAGCTTGGTGGTCTGACACTCCCTAATGAAATGGCAGAAGATGGTGGTGTCTGAGACTGATCACAGTTCCTGTGTCTGGCTGCACTAAATTTTAATCGGAAGTTGGTGTGGGGGCACGGACTCCACGGAGTGAGGACAGAGACCTCATGTCCAGGGCATGCAGAGTGCTTACATCCTGTGACTCCCACCCTCCCTCTCTCCTACTGCTGATGCTCAGATGGGGTGCAGGAGGGTTATTTATCACAGACAGAGCCTTCAATAGCTTTTTATTTTTGTAACTGATGGTGTTGATTTCAGTTGTTTAATAGGATCAATTGATAGTTTGAGATTTTAAGTCCTAAAAATGAGTTATTTTCCTTTTTGGAACAGGCCAGGTATATCTGGGTTCTTCTTAATCACCTCGCTTCATCCCTGGTTTTCCTAGAATGGGTTGTTTCTTGTGGATGGCTGGCTGTCCTTGTGTGTTATGTGGTTTCTGTTGCACACACACACACTGGGGTTAATCTGAGGTTCTAACGGCCTTTGTGTTTGCCTTTCTGTGGAAATGGTTTTCCCTTCTATGTTCAGCCAGCTCCCCGTTACAGTCAGGATTCTGCCCAAGTGTTCCTCAGAGAGAGGCCTTCCTTGAGCCAAAAGTAAACCCAATAGTCTCCTGTCACTTACCATTCCTTTGTCCTGATTTGGTTTTCTTCTTGGCACTAAGTCACCACCATGTATTAGCTGCCTTTCTCACTGCAACGGCCCTTCAAGAGTTCAGGCGCTCTCTTTGTTCACGGCTACATCCCCAGCCCTGAGAACAGGGTCACGTGCACGGTGGGATTTCAGATATTTAGTGAACGAGGAAGACAGAAGTGTTGGGCCCTGAGCCCATGGTATGTTTGTAGGAGAGTGATGTTTCTGTTGCTTATAGGTCCGTGGAGCCCGGGCTGTCCTGCAGCTGTATCCTGAGAACTCTGAGCAGGTGAGCGCCTTGGCTACTGGAGGTGCAGGGGAGGGGGAGAGACCCAGAACAGGTAAGCTGTCCTGTGCCTCCCTCACCTGCCCTCTTGCTGTTGGGAGGTGACGAAACAAGGAAATTGTTGCTGACTGGTGGGAAAAGTAGGGAGTGAGTACCTGAGGGAGAGGTTTCTGCGGGGTAGGATAGGACCTGTGTGTTCTCTCGGCTGATCTGTGGTATTACAATTATGAGGATGTGTCTGATTTCTGTAACCAAATGAATGGCAGTGGGGGGAGGATTTGATAGGATGGCAACAGCTGTCTGTTCTATGGCGGGTTCACGCCATAGATGAGGAGATATAGGTGCAGACCCTGATAGACCAGTGGTGAGCAGTCCCCGGCCCCTAACTTGAAGGAGTTTGTTTCCTGAATGGTGGCCTTTCATTCCTGAGATGGGAGCAGGGAGACGGGTCCCTGGGCTAGAAAAGTGAGAACCAGGGGAGTTGCTGTTCCAGCCTGCACTTTCCTGTGTATACGGCTTTTGGGGACTCAGAATTGGGAAGTCTGATGAAGACCTTTAGCTCTCCTGGGTAGGGTCCACCCTGGGGGGCAGACTGACTTCTCGAAAGGAGTGGAGCGGAAGCTGTCTGCTCCCCCAGTCTCCCTGCCTGACTCGCTGCCGTTTTCTTCTCAGTTGGAGCTGATCACGATCCAGGCCACCAAGGCTGGCTTCACTGGTGGCGTGGTGGTGGATTTCCCCAACAGCGCCAAGGCAAAGAAGTGAGTGCTGGGGGCTAGTGTATTGTCCGCGTTGAGCGGAGAGGGTGTTGGGGTGATGAGTGGGCCAGAGGAGTGCTCGGCTGGGTCACCGGGGCTTACACATTCTGCACCTGTTCCTGGGAAGGAGTGTGTAACTCCTGGGAAGGAGACTTGTAACTGTGCGTGGCTTTATGAGCCCAGCCCTCACTCTGTACTTTTCTGGTTTCAGGTTCTACCTCTGTTTGTTTTCTGGGCCTTCGACCTTTCTGCCAAAGGTGAGGGATCCAGAGTTTGCAGGCTTGTGTCCTTTAGATTCCCTTCTTGTGGGGCTGGGCCTGGTACCTGTTGGAAGGACTCAGGCCTGGGTGGCCTGACCTTCTGGGTTGGGGCAGGTGGGTTGAGAGATCTCCAGGTTGATCTAAGAGCACGCTGGTCCCCGCAGGCCCTGACCGAAACTACTGATGAAGAGGAGGCCACGGAGTCTGCGTTCACGAGTGAGAGGTAAGCAGTTGTCACCCCTGCCTGGAGTGCGGGGGCTTGCTTCTGCCGGGGTCGTCCTACGTGGCTCTCTGCTTGCACCAGGTCTCTTAGGTTCAAGTGTGGCAGTGACACCAGGGTGGTAACAGTGGGGAACCCTGTAGGCCTGTGCCCGCTCCTCCCTCAGGCTGGGCAGCAGGGGCCCTTCTGGATGTCTGTGGACAGCCACGCAACCATCTTTCATTCCTCTCTCTGCCTTCCCTATTGCCAGGACTGCCGGGTTGTCTCCTCCCTCCCTGAGGCTGCCTCCGCCACCTGCATCCTGGCCTCTGTCCCCTCTTGGCTCTCCCTCCTGCTCCTGTGTCCTCATGTTTACTCTCCTGGGTCATTCCCTCAGTTTGCAGAGACCCTGTTTCTTCTGTTTCTTCTGTCTTCTCCCTAAGTGCCCTAACTCCCCCCGCTGCGCCCCCTCGTGCACGGGCTTCCCTCTGGGTCACATCTCACATGTGCCGCTTGCTCCACCACACCATTCTCTCACTCCTCTCTGCTCCCACCTCCGTCTCCTCATGGATTGCTTTTCTCCAGGCCACGCCAGCCTCTGTCTTGCCAAATCTGTGGCTGCTTCTCAGTCCGCTTTCTCTCTTCTCCTCCTCTTAACCTGCCTGTTCCTCGGGCACTGACGACAGCCAGCCACTCCCTCGATGCTTTTCCCAGTTCGGCCTCCTGCCTGCCATCCTGGTTTTGTCCTCAGCTTGCTGGCTGTTCTTTCTCCGAGCACTCTGGGGCCCAGCCCGGACCCTTTCTCTCTCTGCTGCCTTAATCACCAACTCCAGGTTTGTTGCTTTGGGTTTATGCCTATGGTCTCAACCTCACCTCCATTTTCCTAACTGCCTCCTAAGTATCCATACCTAGGCTTCCCACAAGTATTGGGAACAAAACCCAGCTCTTGTTTTTCACACCAAGACTGCCTTCCTCTGTCCTTCCCCACACAGTCATTCTTGTCTTTCTTACCTCACATCTGGCCAGTCCTCTGTGTCTGTCCGGGTGACAGCCAGTCCCCTCCCCTGGTCTGAACCCCCACCGACCTTGCCTGGAGTGTGGAAGTTGCGGCACTGGCCTCCTTCCACTTTGCCTCTTTGAATTGATTTTCTGCACAGCAGCAAGGTGAATTCTTTCTTTTTCCTTTAATTTTTGAGAAAGGGAAATCACACGTTGCCATTTATCTGTTCCAGTATCCTTGGTGAGTTCTCCTTACCCTTTATTTTCCTTACCACCTTTCACTGTTCTGAATCCTGTGTGTTTGTTTGCTTGCTGGCTCCCCAGCCAGAAGGAGGACTTGGGCTCTGCTGGTGTGTCCCTGATCCCAGAGTAGGGTCTTACTGTTAGTGAAAGGTTTCCGGTGTTTGCTGACTGGATAATTGATGGTAAGGCAGTGAAGGAGGTTATTTCTTAGTTGTGGTTGATGTGAGTGAGGAGCCTGAAGACTTTTAAGACGTTTAAGGGGAAAAATGCGCAGAGAATAGGTCAGGAAGGCCACGGGTGGTGAAGATCACAAGTGTGTTCCTTGTGTCCACTACAGAGTGGAGCCCCCTGACCTCCCCACGGTCATCTCTATTAGCTTCCTCAGCCCGTGTTCCCCGTGGGGATTTGCGGGCCGGTGGGGGGGCAGGGGGGGGGGCTCTCCTAGATGTTTTCTGCTCTAAGGCGCCTACCACTTGCTCCCAGCGAGTGGCGCCCTCTCCCACCTCACAGAGGATGTGCATGTGGTTCAGCCCCCTCCACCCACCATAGAATCCCTCTTGTCCTCACACTGGGGTCTACAGACGACATGTGCTAACTGTAAACTTAGGTAAGTGTCTGTTTCTCGGCTGTTCAGCGAGGGGATAATGCCAGCACCCGGGCAGCGTGTGGAGGAGCAGAACGCGTGTGTGTGGGCAGACCCGGCACAGTGCCCGGCACGGGCCTGTCTCCCTGGCTCTGTGGGCACTCGCTCTGTGGGTCCTCGGCTTGGAGGGTGGGGGGGCAGGGGGCTGTGGTCCTTTGGGAGGATGATCTGGCCTTCTCGTGTTCTTGTCCTTTTGTCTAATCATTCTTGTCAGTCTCTCTGACTCTCTCTGATGACTCAGTCCACCTGTGGCATTTGCCACTACTGCCCAACTTCCTTCTTGGCACCTTTGGTCTGGGGTCCTCGCTCACTGCCCCCCCCCTGCTGCTCTTATCTGCCCCCATGACTCTTTCCCATCATTACTTCTATGGCTCCCAGCTTGCCACCCAGCTTGTCCTTCCTTACAGACCCTTGATCATTAGTCCTGTATTTCCAGCCCCCTGTTGGCAGCTGCCTCCTGCTTTGCACTTGGTGCCTCAGACTCCTGCCCCCTGGTTGTGGGCATTCTTAATGTTTCTTTCATGCACCACTGCCTGTACGTGCTGAAGTGTCTAGATCACATTGTCTCACTTCTTTGTTGTGAAACCTCATTGGCCGCCCACTGCTTACTGAAGGGAGAGCACACTCCTTGCCTGTATTCACACCTCCGTGAACTGGCCCAGCCAAGTGAGATTCTGAGATTTTTTTCTTTTTAAAATTTTTTCATGTGTTTTTGCTCAGTTTTGATGGAAAGCATGAACAGTGGAGGGGCACAGAGAGAGGGGGACAAAGGATCCAAAGTAGGCTCTGCACTGACAGCAGCCAGCCTAATGTGGGGCTCAAACTCACAAACCGCAAGATGATGACCTGAGCTGAAGTCAGACACTGAAGCGACTGAGCCACCCAGGCGCCCTTACCTTTCTATTTTAGAGGAAGGGAGAGAGCGTGTGAGCAGGGGAGAGGGGCAGAGGGGAGAGAGAGATTCTTAAGCAGGATTCATGCTGAGTTCAGAGCCTGACACGGAGCTTGATCCCACGAACCACGAGATCATGACTTGAACCAAAATCAAGTCAGATGCTCAACTGACCGAGCCCCTGAGTTTTTTTCGTTTTTAATGATTCTGACTTTTATTCTTAGGTCAGAACAGATGAGAAGTAGCTGCAAACATGGTCTGTGCTGGAATCCGGCCTGCACTGGCCCTCATGCAAGGAGGGAACTTGTGCTTTGGACCCTCAGGATCTCACTTGGACCCCTCCCCTTCTCTCGCCTGGCACACGGGACTCTTGTTCCCTAACTCTCCCTCGGTCCTTTCAGTGCCGCACCCTTGCGTGGTTCTTCTGGTCTTGCTGCCACCCCACCTTCGGCCTGCAGAAATGCCCGCTTATCTCAGCAGCCTTCTTGTTTTTCGCAGACTCTGCTTTTCCTTTCCGTGTCATTCCCTCAGTAGCTGCTGGGTCTCTGCACTCGCTTTGCCTGGTGTGGCTGGTCCCTGCCCTGGCCCAGTCGTGGGCTCTTCAAGGGCAAGCCTGGTTCGTATCTGCCGTAGGACATCCATGGGTCCGGTGCTCAGGTGCTCAGGAAATGGTTGTTACTCAAATGGCGAGCGGCCCTCCGTGGCAGGAATTATGGTGGAAATCGTTTGAGCCCAGCTGCCAGGTGGGGATGTGGTTTAGGGACAAAAGGTTTCTCCTTGTTCCCAGGGCCTCTCTCCCATGGGGCTGTGAGGGGTCCCTTTTCTCCTCAGCCAGGGCTGGAGGCCAACATCAGCGCTTGAGGATCCTTGTCGCGGCTGCCGTGAGCTGACAGCCTTGTTTTCCTGCCTCAGACATCTGTCGTTGCTGGGAACCCCCACTTGGTCTATGCCAGGCACGCCGACCCCGCAGCCGGACTAGGGTCCGAAGTCGGCAGCACTGGGCATCGGGCCTCTGGCTGTCCTTGGCAGTGCCAGGCTCTCAAGGGCTGACCCCGGCCCATGTTGCCCTAAAAGTAGCTCGGCCCCCTGCCTGCCCGACAGGCAGCACCTAACAAGGGAACACACCTAAACAGGTGGTCACTGCCACAAAGATGCCCGTGAGGGAGTGGGGCCTCTCACCTCCCGCTCTTCTACCAGACAACTGCTTTGGCCCCAGGGGATATCACTGGGGGAGGAGAGGTGTCCAGAAGCAGGGACTTCTGTGGCAGGGGCATCGGAGGCCGCCTGCCTCGGGGAGGACCACTATTTTTCCCTGCGTGGACTAGCTTGAGTGCCACGTGGGTTCCACCCGTGCCCTCAGAGCTGTGTTTCCCGCATAGGATCCAGCGCAGGATGGCGAGGCGCGGGGTGGTGAGGAAGAGCCGTGAGTGGGTGCTGGAGAAGAAGGAGCGCCGTAGGCGGCAGGGCAAGTGAGTACCTGGGCTGGGGACAGGCTGGGGATGGGGGGAGGGCGTGGTCTGTGGCCACCAAGGGATCGCCTGCACTTGAAAGCGTCCCTGAGGTAGGTCCTTTGTTCTTTTTTCTGAGACCGCCCCCTTGTCTCCTTGCCACAGGGAGGTCAGACCCGACACCCAGTACACCGGCCGCAAGCGCAAGCCCCGCTTCTAAGCCGTTCGCTCCACGTAACCGGGCAGCTCGGGTCTGCACAGTTGCAAGCGGGCAGTTTTCTCTGTCGAAGTGCCTACTTGCATCCGCTGACAAAACATTGTTTTAGAAATGTTTTCAAGTTCTAACCGTTTTTCTTTACTAACAAAAGTTCTAAAAGCATCTTATTTTGTTCTAAAAGCAATAAACCACTTTCTGTGGAACTGTGGCTCTGGCATTTTCTAGCTCTGGGATCCTGAACAAATCTCGAGTTTCTCCGAGTACTTGATTCCCCTGATCCAAAAGAGGCTCGAAGAACTTGTTGAGTGTATGAAAAGCACCCTATTTTAACCTACAAGGAACACAGGTAGATTGAATTTTGGTCTGTTTATTCCAGCACTAGGCAAATTTGGGAAAAATGGG
The DNA here is from genome assembly GCF_028749965.1 of Puma concolor. NCBI lineage: Eukaryota > Metazoa > Chordata > Mammalia > Carnivora > Felidae > Puma > Puma concolor. The sequence continues at coordinate 10,515,173 of NC_141682.1, forward strand.
TGGGGTCAAAGTATCCGTGGGACCCACTGTTCTGAGGCCACCGCCCAGCCTCTGGTTGTCCCCCAGTCTGAAGGCGGCATCCAGCCAGGGCCTGGGCTGACCTTTGGCCCTGAGCTACACCAACTGCTGATTGGCCCGCACTTGGTTGCCTTTGGGTGTGTCTCCTGTCCGATTACTAGTGGTCAGGAGAGCAGGCAAGCCTGCCCTGGGGTGCGGGGGAGAGGGGGACTGTAGCAGCAGGCTAAGCAAGTGGGGATCCAGGTCTCATTTGTGGCTACTGGGAAAGTGGAAGGAGGGGGTAGATCTGAGCCCTCGGCACGGAAGGGGCGGGGCATCAGGCTTTAAGCAGGAGTAGAAACGTTCAGACTGGGGTGGCGGGGCCAGAGGATCTAGAGGTTGAAGGCCGAGGTGGGAGGCGGGATCCTCTGCCTCTGAACCCCTTCTTCCGGTTAGTGCTGGGCACATTTACCCCCAAGTTCTAAGGCTGTGACCTCATGACAGTAAGAAACCTAGGGCAGAGACACGGTACAGATACAAATGTTTATTCTACATAAAAATTTCACAAAAGGGGCAGCTGGTTGTACCAAGACCTTTGGTGAAGGGGTGGAGGAAGGGAAGTTGCTGTTAAAGAAGGCAGCACGGACAGTGGTCACAGTCACTGGGCAGGAGCAGAGCTGAGGGAAGGCGGGGCACGGATGCGGCCCCATCCCCTACTGCATGCACTCGCATGCACACTCCCTGCCTGTCAACGAGGAAGAGGGGGGCTTGGGTGGGGGCACGTTTCTGACTTGAGAAGCCCCGAGATGGGGAGGAGGGAGGTACTCCTCCCTGGCTGGCTGCTGAATACTGCATCCTAGACAGCAGACACCCACGTGGCACATCACTGGGGAACAGCAAGGGCAGGACACGATTGCAGGCCTGAAGGGACACCTGACTTCCCAGAGCACGAGAGAGCAGGAACCACTGTCCCAAACATGCAACACAATGGCTTGAGGACCTGGCTGAGGCCTGCCGGGGAGAGTGGCTGGCCCAGGGTGCAGGCTTCGGCTTATGGCAGAGAACTGACGGGCCCGATCTGCCTCCCTGGCCGGAAGGGTGGCTGGAAACCAGGCACCGGACAGTCTCTTGTGGAGTGTTACCTGGGGTCAGGCACAGCCCAAAGGGGTCGCTCCTGGGGTTGCAGGATTGCGGGAAGGGAGGATGAGGCAGCCAAGACCCTCTGGACTCTGCCCCTAGGCAGGGGAGGGAGTCTGGTCTCGACACAGCCAGAAGCCACCTGGCCACAGCACCCTGAGCCTCCCTGGCAGTGATCAGCTGTTAGAGGCTCAGAGCTGGGCTGTCTCTCAGGGCCACCCCTCCCCTAACCTGAAAAGCAGCACCATGTGGCCAGCTGGTCCCCACCCCTCAGGGGGCTCGGCTTAGGGGGACAGCTGGAGAGGACAGAGGTCAGGGCAGATGGGCCAGTCAGGAGGAGGCAAGGTTGGGGTCCAGAGCGAGCCTCGGTCCCAGGAGAGGGCAGACCCCAGGCTGGAGTGGAATTCGTGAAGGCAGGGGAAGGGGGAGGGGGGAATATGGCTACCCTGGGTGGCACTACCTGGGAAGGGTGAGGCGGCCTGGGCCAGGGCCTGAGTCTGTGCCTTGCTGACCTGCGCCACCCCACTGGCTGTTTCCCAGCCCGGCTCCCCGCTGGCTCCCCGTACAGACACACACACGGTCACAGAGATCATGCACACGACGGCTCGGGGTGGGGACGGAGGGCCCTGCGGCAGAGAAAGGAGCAGTACGGGGCGGGGAGGAAGGGGCTCCGAGCCAGAAGGCAGCAGCAGCCAAGGGGCCTCCTGAGGGCAGACCATCCCGAGCGGGGTGGTGGGTGGGGTGGTTTCTATCCGAAGATGCCTCCGAAGGTGGAGGCGATGACGATGCCCAGGACCACGCAGCAGATGATGATCATGATCTTCTTCTGCACCGGAGAGGCACAAAGGAGCAGCCTCAGACGGGGGAGGGAGGCCAAGGGCTTGGGTCAGAGCTCTGAGGGGGGTGGCGATGAGGGCTGGGGAAGGTGCAGCCCAGAGGCGGTGACACCAAGAGCTGAAGGCCTCAGGATGGGGGCTCTGCTCAGCTCCGAGGTGGGGGCAAGCGGTCAAGGCAGAGTGGGGAAGGATCTACGGTGGTCCCGGGGCCCTCATGGGAGGGGGCGGGGAGGCTACTGACCCGGCGTGCTTTGCTCTGGTACTTGACGGCCTTCTTGGTGTCAGACACCGCTCTCTCCACGTAGTCCACCGAATGTTCCACGTTGTACTCAATCCTGTCAATCATCTCCCCCTGCAGGGCCAGGGCACTCAAGCTCCAGCAGGGCCCCCCTCAGGGCAGGACTTTGGGGCGGCACCCTGAAGTCAGAGAAAGGAAAGTGGGGGTGTGAGGATGGGGTACAGCCTCTCACCTGTGCCCCTCAGGCCAGGCACCCCGGGGCAGCTCCCTCCTCTCCCTGCAGAGCAGTCATCCTGGGGGAGGGAACTGGCCATGCGGTCTCAGCCAAGGGCATGGGGGCCATGCAGAGGGTGCCGAGCTGGGGCCTGGAGCGCGGCAGAGGGAGGCCGGGACGGGAGCAGGCGGTCTGGACGGTGTCCCACTCCGTCCTCCGCAGGCACAGTGGTTCTATCCAGCTCTGTCTTCAGTCCTCAACATTCAAGACTCCTCGCCCCCTCCTATAGCCCTTCTGGGCCCCGTAATCCGGTCCCACGCAGCCCCCTGGAGACCACAGCGCTGCCTGAGACCCCCAGCAGCAGCTTTGTGACACACGACTGCTCTCTCCGAGTCCGCTGCTCCCACTGGCGTCCATACAGCTACGGTCTCTCAGCCACCGGTGGCAGCAGCCTCCTCGTGGCCTCCCTGCTTCCTAACTCTGCCCACACCACGCCCACACTGAAGACCCTCCATCTAGAAGAGAATCCAGGCGTCCAGCACCACCTTCTGCCTCCTCCCTGCCGCCCCTGAGCTCCAACTGCACGGCCTCCTCCTCCGAGAGCCCGGCTCTTGCCAGTCTCAGGACAGTTCTGCTGCTGGTCCCTCTGCCTGGGCCAGCTCTTCACTGTGACCCCGGGAAGTCTTCAGAGCTCAAATGCCACCTCCACAGAGAAGTCTTCCCTGACCACCCCGTCCAAAGTGGCCACCTCAGGGACTCTATTACCGTTACCCCACGCGTGGCCCTCAGACTGGCAGCATCGGCATCGCCCTTGAAACTGTTAGAAATGCAAATTCCGGGGCACCTGGGTGGCTCAATCGTTAGAGCGGCCGACCCTTGATTTCGGCTCGGGTCACGATCTCCCAGTGAGATCGAGCCCCATGTCGGGCTCTGTGCCGACAGCATGGAGCCTGCTCGAGATTCTCTCTCTCCCTCTCAAAATTAACTTGAAAAAAAAAGCAAGCCTACAGGCTCCCACCTTGACCTACCAATCTCTGGGAACGGGACCCAGGAAACTTACAAGCCCTCCAAGTGATTCTCGGGCACTTTCAAGTTGGAGAATCACCGCTCATTCACACTGCCTCCTAAGATCTGAGCACCTGGCACAACTGGAGAACATTCCATCTGTCATATACTTATGCTGCCCTTTCACCCAACAGACATTAGCTCCGGGAAGCAGGCCCTCAGCTGTCCTGGTCACTGCTATACTTCCAGTTCCTTGAAAAGTGGCCGTCCGCTGTGCCCGTGTGACAAACAGCTGATGAATACGATGGGACAAGGCTGGGTAGAGGGCCATGCAGGGCCTGGGGTCCTGGAGGGCCAAGCAGAGCCATGCAGCACTGGGTCCCGGTAGCAGAGCCATGCAGAGGACAGGGTCCTTTAGGTGGGCACGGCCCTGGAGGCAGTTTCAACAGCAGGCGGTTAGTTACCTGGAGACTCGGTCCCTCCCGGGCAGGGCAGCGTGTCAGGCAGAAAGGGTCGGGGTTAGTGCAGCCCTGGGTGCTGCTGTGGGCTGGGGGGCGGAGGGCAGTGGGGCCCTTGGTACTCACCTGGCTCTCCACAAGCATGGCCATGTCCATGAACATGTCGTGCAGCTCACGGATGCTGTTCTCCAGCTTGATGATCTCACTGTGCCGCGTCTCGATCTCGCTCAGAGCCTGCTTTGAGATGCTGGAGTCCATGATGATCTAGGGGGTGGGAGCAGTGGGCTGGGACCCAGGGGCCTGCTGAAGGGGGCAGGGATGGGGACCGGGGCCAGGACAGCAGGCCAAGGGCAAAGGCAGCTGGGATGGGCAGTGGCTCCCTCCTCAGCCACAGCATTCTCCCACTTCCTGCTTGGTTCTTACTAGCCGTCACCTGACTTCTCTGAGATGGATTTCTCCTCCTTAATACGGGGCTAATAACACTCCCTGCCTGTGCCTGCCACACGGTAACTAAGTGGTAGTTCTTGTCACCAGTCTTGTACAGCCCAAGTTGACTGTCCCAAGGACCCAGGCCTTGAACTGCTTTTCTCTCTTCCCCTCTCCTTCTGTTCTGCCTCCCAGAGAGGGTAACTGCCTCTCCCTTCTCTCCTCCTGGAACCCACGTCCCCAAGCCGCCTTCCACCCCGTGGGCCACCTCCTTCAGAAAGCCCCCCTGCTCAAGCTTCACCTGAATGGAGAGACGGCCAAGGGCACCGTGTTCCCCAGGAAAGGAAAAAGGCCCAGAGGATAGTGGAAGGCACCCCTAGCTGGCAAATGGACAGGAGAAGCAAGGAAGTGGACCTAACTGTGAGGACCCGGGAGACATGGGTCTTAATTCTACCTCCGCCACTAACATTTATGTGGCCTCAGCCTGGTCCCTTTTTCTCTCTGGGACTCCGCCTTCTCTGAGGCTCAAAAGGTGGCTGTGTCCAAATACTGCCCTGTCCCAGCACACCTGGGGGCCCGGTGGGAGGGGTGTGGTGCCCACTCACCCCGGAGGCAAAGATGGCCGGGTTTCCGCTCTCCAGCATGTCCTCCAGCTCCTCACTGGTCGTGGTTCGGCCAGCTGCGAGGAGGGGTCACACCGAGTCCTGCACACCCCGCAGATGGGCGGCGGCCCTGGCCCCGCCCCCAAGCCCCGGCCCCGCCCCGCCAGCTCACTGATCTCCAGCTGCCTCTGGATGCGGCCCTTGCAGCGCTCGCGGTAGTCGGACTGCGTGGCGTTGTACTCGGACATGACCTCCACGAACTTGCGGGACAGCGTGGAGTGCTGGGGATCCGAGGTGGGGGTGCAGGTGTCAGGCCCGGCCCCACCCAACACCAGAGCCTCAAGCGCCCGCCTGCCCACCCTGAGGCCTGCCTGCGGCACCTGTGTCTTTCGGATCCTCAGGTCTGCGGATGAGCGGTTGAGGCCTTCCTCCTGCTCGATGCTCTGCTCAATGCCTGGGGGAACGAATGGCTGCTGAGCCATAGCCTGTCTCCCTCGCCACTGCCCATCCCCCTGACCCACATGCCCAGGATCTGGCTCAGGACCTCCTCCCCTAGAGAGGATCTCCTGTGGTCTGTAAGTGGGGTCACATGGGAAGCAGAGGAGGAGGGAGCGCGGGACTGATGGGGTTGGGGGGTAAAAAGGGCCCATTCGCATGATGCACCCTTCGGTGTGTGCATACATGCGGCCCATTTGTGAGGCCTCAAGTGCACGCCACGCTATGGGTGTGAATGCCCACTATGCGCTAGGCCTGGTGGCTCAGGCCCACCCTGCCTCCTGTGCACCCAACAAGGGGCCATGCCCAGAGTGGGGAGGGCCTGGTGGCCACAACCTGCAGAGCACACGGCCCCCAGTCCTGTCCATTTGTGGGGTGGGCACATCTGTGGCGCTGGCCACTCCCTGAACCCTCTTTAGCTGCAGTGGGGGACAATGCTCAGAGGGGAGCACTCCCTCAGTGAAGCCTCAGGCCCCTGCGTCCCCAGGCCCAGCCCAGAGCCTGGCACAAACAAGCCTTGCCAGGCAGCAATTGAGGGAATGGGCGCATGATGGCACCCTCATAAAGGAAAGCAAGACCCAATGTACCCTTCAGAGTTAGTGAACCCCCACGGCTACACACAGGAAGCGGGTCCAGAGGGCCCCTCCACCTCCCAGGCAAGGCCTGGAGCCCAGACTCACTCTTTAACTTGGAGCGAACTTTGTTTGCTGTCTTCTTGATGTCAGACATGAGCTCCTCCAGTTCCTCCTTCGTCTCTGGGGAGGCAGAAGGGGTACAGGGTAGACACTTGGGGTTCCCCTGCTGCCTGCCGTTCAGGCGCAGCCTCTGGCCCAGGGGGCCCGGGGGGGGGGGCCGCTCTGGGCAGAGCCTGGGTCCTGGGTCTTCCCCCTTCCCCCGGCTAAGGCTCTGCCTGCCCCTCCGATCCTGGGCGGGGGCCACACCAGCTATCGCCTAGCTCCCTCTGTGCTGCCTTCCGAGGAGCCTCCCTTCCTCCTTTGCTGGCTCTCCCACCCCCTGCAGATAACAGATGGGTCTAAATTTAAGGCAGAAATAATTGTGGAGCAGCTGGCAATGCTGGAGTTGGCGCTGGGGGACATTTACTTGATGCCTGCCTGAGTCGAAGGTGGGGGGAACGGGCTCACCTAGCGCTACCTGGTAGCTCTGGCGCAGGGGGGAAGCATCCAGCCAAGGGGGTGACAGAGCCAGGGGCCAGAGAGGCCGAAGCAAGCAGCTTGGGTGGGGTAGACCTTGTTCTGCTAGAGTCCCCCCTTCCCAGGTGCTGAGCCCGGCGGGTAGACGGGGGCGTGAGGCACCTGGCCTGGATGGGAGCTGGCGGAGAAGCGCCTCAAAGAGGTGGGCCTCGGCCCACAGTTGGCCGTGAAGCAGCAGGTGGCTGGGCCTAAGAGGGGGAAGCTGGGGGAAGGCCGTGACCTAGTGTTTCTCGGGCCCTTGTTCCAACTGGAACCATCTCTCTAAAGCTGGTAGAGGCCATAGGGGTACTCAGCTTGCTCAACCCCTAGCGAAGGGCTGGCTGGCCAAGGGGGGCCAGGGGGCTGCTCTCCCGTGGGGTGATGCAGCAACGGCTCCGGACAGCGCCCCAGCCTCAGGGCGACCCCCGGGCTCTACTTCCTGGAGAAACCAGGACTGAGCTCCTGGCCGAGCCTTCTTATGAGCCTTCTTATCCACCGTCTGTTTTCCTCTGGGGCTGGGGCCTCTCCTGTAAGGGGTTGGGAGGGGCTTATAGCGGTTGATGGGGGGGTGCCTACCAAGTGGATCATGAGGTGGGGGGCTTCGAGGAGCGGAGGAGGGCGCCTCGTTCGTTCAAACAAAGGAAACTTAGTTACCAGCTGCTCTGACGTCTCAGCCGCTTTTGCTCAGACCCAAAATAGCCCGGCCCGGATGGCCGCGCCCAGGGGAGACCGAGCAAGCCCCGGCCTGGGCAAGCCCCCCGCTCACTGCCATCTTTCCCAGTCACTCCTTGTTAACGGCGCCCTCTGCCCTAGAAGGAGTCCCCTCCCCACGAGGAATGGCCTGTGAGCCCACAGCAGTGACCGCTGGCTGGTCCTGACTGCTCAGCTCACGGTGGCAATTCCTAGCGGGTTGCTACCGACTGTAGGACTCGGGGAGACCTTGTGTGGAAGGTGGCACAGGGGAGCCAAGAGAAACGGACTGGCATCTCCGTTGCCCCACACTCTCCCCGTCTTCCAGCGGGTGACAGGCCAATGCCCCAGCTCTTTCAAGTACTCTGTTCTCACAGGCAGCCCCCTCTCTCATCAGGAGGGGCCCACACGGGGGCACACACGGACTCAGACACACATGCGCACTAAAACCCACCATGTCACAGCTGCCTTCCCAGACAAACTGCTGGGGAGAGGGCCAATGCATGACGGCCACACCGAATGTGTGCCCTGCCCCGGGTGACCCCTCTCTCCTTCCCACCCATTCCCAGCACAGCCTCCTGGCTCCCCGCGGACTCATTTTGCTTCCCAAGGGCCTGGCACTGGTCTCACGTTCAAGCACTCTTTGGGGCTGTGGAGAGATGTCTTCTGGGCGCTTGAGGACACCAGTGGAACCAGGGCTGAGGGCCTACGGATGGAGACGCACTGCTGTCGAGGACACAGAAACCCAGCCCTGAGCACTTCGCCTGGCCCACCCAGGGATGGGAGCCTCCCCTTTGCATTCTTGGGGCCCCGTGGGCTGGTGCCTCCCAAAAGGGCTGGAGAGGTGAGGGAGGAGATGAGCAGACAGAAGCTGTGTGCATATATGCACAGTCAACTGTCCAGGTCGCGGGCCGGGACCCCAGCCCTGTCGCGGACTCCCTGGGGCCGAGGGGAAGGAATCTGGGGCCCGCATGCCGCCAGCCCCACACAGGGCAGTGCAGCGATCAGCACCTCCCCAGCAACTGTGACGGCAGGGTCAGGAGGACCTGTCTGGGGACAGAGCGGAATGCAGACACACAGAGGCTCCTTGTGCAGAGGGAGAAAGGTGACTTCCTGGAATCCTGATAATGCCCAGCCCCGGGGTACCAGTGGCTGCCAGCTCTTTCCGGAAGCTCCTCCCGCTCGGCCGGCTTGCCCTCCCACGGCGCTGAGCCTCGGCACTGCCATCTGCTCCCCCGGGAGGCTCGGGAAGGGGAGGGGCTGGGCGGGGAGGCTTCCTTTGGAGCTGGGCAGCACCCACCTACCCAGCTTACCTGGAGAGGGTGGGGCTGGCGCCCGATGCCACCCAGGCCCCAGGATGGCCGCCCCACTCCGCACAAGTCCGCGTGGGACCCGGGCGCTGAACCCCGCCCCACGCCTGGGCCAACTGTGTTTCCCGAAGCTTTCCACAGGGGCCCTCCCCGTCCCGGCCACGCCAAGGTACCCCTCTGCCGACCAACGGTGAGGGTGCTGGGGTTCCAGGAGCCCCTCCCGGGCAGCAGCGCCTTCCTGGAGGCCCCAAACCCGCCCCTCAGTCCTCCACACTCACTCTCGTCAGGGTTGGGGGAGGCCAGGATGGCACTGTGCTTCCGCTTCACCTCCTCCACGTTCTCCGAGATCTTGTCAATGAAGCCACGGATCTCCTCCACCTGCGCACCAGGGCCAGGAAGGCAGGGGGAGATCCAGGGAGGGGGCTCGTGGGCCCGAGGCTGGCCCAGACTGGGGTTGGCGGTCAGGTTCAGGGAGAGGCTGGACCAGGCTTCGGGAGGCGGGGCAGAGGGGAGGGGGGCAGTGGGGGCAGGGACTCCAACTATCCTTCTAGAACGGGATGGGGAGGAGTGGGCGAGTCCAGTCCTAAACTCTGCTCCCCTCTGAGCTTCAGTCTATTCTCCCTCAGAATGGCTCTGTTATTTGGTGTAAGGGCCCTGGGCCTGACTCAGAGGACGGATGTGGGCCCCTCCCGCCCCGAGCTCTGCCTTGGAGGTCTGCCCAAGGAGGTGGGGTGTGCTGGCTCCCACCTGTTCAAAGAACTCATCCATGAAGCCATCTCGGTCCACAGTGACAGTGACATCGTCATCATCATCGCTGTCCTTGGCCTGCACAGGGGTGTGGACACATGAGCGGACCTGTGGTGGGCCCACAGGGGCCCGCTGGACCTGGGGCCACAAACTGCCCCGCATCTATACTCAGCAGCTCAGCTCCAGGGCCCTGACCACTGCCCTCCGTCATCTTGGCAGGGACGAGGTCCGGCTGTGCCCTCGGCTCCCGGCCACAGTGAGGACCTGGAGGACCCCGGGGGACCCAGCATAAGGAGAGAGGCCTGGCCTGTCGAGTTGGTGACCGGACCGGGTCTCCACCTCTAGACCAGGGATTCCTTCCTTTACCCAGCTGCCTGCCCCTTCCCCACAGGACTGGGGTCCTCCCAGTATGCCCCTCACCCTAGGGCACAGCTGGGAAGGCTGGGTCCCCTGGCCAGTGGCCCCAACTCACAGACCTGGCCTGAGACAGGCTGCCTGGAAGCCATTCTTCTCTCCTTTCTGGGCCTAAAGGTTTTAATTAAGATGGGGCCCAAAGTTCCCAAGTTCCCTTTCTTAGGGGCACCCGGGAAGGGGAGGCCCATGTGCCAACAACACCTGCCTCTAAAAAGGTAGGATGACTCAGAAAGAGGCCGTCCCACAGCCCCTCAGGCAGGCCTGAGAGACACTGCCTGCACGGGGCTCTGTGAACGCTGTTCTCTCCTTGTCATTCTTTTTTTCCTTTTAATTAAAAAAAAAATTTTTTTTTAATGTTTATTTATTTTTGAGAGAGAGGGAGAGTGCCAGCGGAGGAGGGACAGAGGGAAAGGGAGATAGAGGGTCCAAAGTGGGCTCCACACTGATAGCAGAGAGACTGGCACGGAGCTCGAACCCATGAACTGTGAGATCGTGACCTGAGCTGAAGTTAGACGCTTAACCGACTGAGCCACCCAGGCGCCCCTCTTCTTGTCATTCTTGACATCAGACCTCGATCCTCTTTCCCTCCAGGCTCAGAGGTGGGCCTGGCAAGACCAGTCATGTCACTTGGCTCAGGGGCTGCCCTAGGCCCCAGCTACAGGTGCAGCCGCACCCCACCACCCTGAGAGCAGCTGTATAAAAGCCCCCCACCCTGGGGGGCGGGGTAATTACATCTCTGACTTCCCAGTGCACTGGCCGTGCTCATTACTGTCCGCCTTAGGCACCTGCAGTCGCCAGGGGCAGCCCACTCTGTTGGCAAGGGCAAGTCCGTCTCCACAGCCAAAGCCAGGATACCCAGGGCAGGACCGGCCTCGCCCTGGACTGGGGATCTCAGGCTTGGTCACATCTCATATCTTAGCACCCCACAGGGCAGGCATGAGCCGGCTCAGCACTGGCGTTCACCTCAATCTCTCTTACATCAGGGTCAGAGCCAAGGATAGGGGCAGGTGGAGGTCGAGGGTCGGTAAAGCTGAGGGACCCAGAGGGCTGGGCCCAGCTAGCCTGCTGGGGAGGGACCCAGGTTGTGCACCCAGCAGGGGCTGACTGAGGGACCTACCCTCTGGGTCTGTCTGCTCCTGTTTGCAGTGGGGACAGCGATGCCTGGCCGCAGGGACAGAGGGCAGAGAAAGGGTGGGAAAGCACAGCATGTTCTGTAAAGGGCTGTGCCCCTGGGGCTCTCGGGGTCCTACTGCCCCACCGGAGTGGGACCAACCAGGAGACGGGGTTGGTTGGGAGCTTCCTGGAGGCGGCTCTGACAGGCCCCTCTCATCAAGAGATCACACCTCCTCCCCCAGCAGCTAAAATAAATCCTCGCTCCCACAAGTGTCTGTGGCTGCTACCAGGTGGCCCCCTCCCCCCAACCGAGCCCACCTATAGACAAAGAAAATCTAGGAGCCATTTCTACACTTTTGGGCCTTGCCAGGCCCGGGAGCTAAGCTGGAAGAGCACTCCCTAGGGAAACTGAGGCAGAGTGCAGTCTGGAGGAGCCCAGGTCCCCCTTCAGGGCAGGCTGCCAGCTTGGGAGGTGGCCCTAGGAGTGCCTGCCATTCAGCACCCTGCCCTGCATTTTGGTGTCTAGAGAGGGACAAGGGTGGACAGGAAAGGACTGAGGAGAATTTTCCAGCTCCCCTCCCAGAAAGAGTAATGACTGGCGGGGGCCAAAGACAAGGGCATCAGAGTTTCCAAGGATGAGAGTCGCTGCCAGAGACCCCTGGGATCTGGGCTGATGGCTCTCCCCGGGCCTCAGCTTGCCCATCTGTAAAATGAGGATGTATCTTCTCCATGCATCCAGGAGCTTGGACCTGCTCCCTCCACAGCCTCCCCAGAAGACTGAAGAAGCCTGGTCTCAGGTAGTTTCTCCAGCACAGGGTTGGCAGGAAAGATGCCCGCGCTCTCCTCCAGGCCCTGTGTCAATGAGGGCAGAGCTGAGGAAGGGGATACCTGGGGCCAGGGCCTGGTGGGGGCCCCCAGGTTGGGGTCTGTCCTGAAGGTGGCGTTCAGATTAGCCCCAAAGCTGGTTGGAGGGTTTAGGGCCTGACTTCACAGCCTTGGTCACACCAGTGGTGGCTCCGAGCAAAACCCTGAGGGGATTCTCCATGGGGACCCCTTCCTTACCAAGTCTCAGCACTTCTTCCTCTCGGGACTTTTCGCCCACCACCCTTCATCACCTCACTGCTGCAGCCTAAAACTGGACCCAGCACGCCCCACCTATAACCATTTCCCTGCTTCGATGACCCACCCAACTGTCTTCCCTTTCCCCATGCAATTCCCTCTGCCTGGAATGCCGATTCCATGAAGCTGGCATTCATTCCCCTCATCCTTGGATGCTGCCTCCTTCCAGAAGCCTTCCCCAGCTCCCCAGGGTCACTATCTTGTTCCTCTGCTTCCCCCTGCACTATTCCCTTCTCTACTGGAACCACAACCACAGACTCTCAGGCCCTGAGGGACCTGAAAAATCACCTTGGCCTCAGCTTCCAGACTCAGCTTGCACACCTCCTGTGATGGTGAGCTTACTACCTTTCCTGGGCAGCTCTGCCCATCTTGGGCTGCCCCAATTGTCCCTTTCCTGTACAGTTTGGCCCTAGGCCATAAAGAACCTGTCAGTGCCCTCTCCTTGGGCTGGACTTGCTAGAGATCTAAAGACAGCATCAGCATCTTCTCTGGGTTTTTCTACTCATGTTGGCTATTCCCTTCCCCTCAGATCCTTCCTAGGGCCCGAAGTTGCAGTCCTTGCCCCAGACTTACTTGGTTTAGCCTCTATCTTCTCCTGCAGTACATGATACAGACTGAATTTGCTGCTGATTGTGGTCTGAATGGTACCAAAGAGCTGACCCATCCCCTCCCTCTTTTTATGTGGTCTACCTCTGTTAATGCAACCAGAAATCAGTACGATATATGATACATGATCGTATCAGTGATCATATAGCACTTCCTGCCCAGGAAAACCCCAAGCCCTTCCCCACCACTGTCTACTTGGTTGGATTTTAGGCTCAAGTGAAGGACTTTTTTTTCTGTTTCATTTATTCATTTGTTCAGATCCTTATTCTACTTTTTGAGAATCCGATGGCTCATGATTTTGCTGCCCCCCCGCAACCTCATCCACATCTAGGCCGGTGCCCTGTGGCACCTTTCTAGAGACATCCTCCAGGTTAACTAAGACTGAGGTCAGGTCTCATGGGACACTGAGTAAATGACAAGCCCCAAACCCAGACACGCTCCTGACCCAAAAGGAAGTAGGAAGTAGGCTGGTGTGCTATCTCCCAGTGTCTGGGGATGGTCAGGGCAGACATCACCTACATGCACACAGGGGCCACCCAGATAGTTTTAAATCATGAGGGCCCCAGCTCCCTTAGAAATCTGCCAGCCTTCTGCAAGTGACAGTCACAGCTCCAGAAAGAGGGCTGGACTAGACTGGAGACTTGAGGGTCCCCAGTGGCAGCTGGAGGTGGCAGCTGGAGCCTGGAGTGGTCACAAGCTGGAAGCTGCAAACATCTTTAGAAAAAACCCACCCAGGCATCCTGTGATGTACCCTACCTGCCATCTGGCCCAAATGAGGTTCCACCTCTTTCTCCTGAGCCCCCATTCCCGAGGACCCTCAAATCAGAAACCGGGGTACATTCACATTCTTCCTTTTCTTCTCACATCCAACCAATATTTTACTTGTCATGATGTTTTTTTGTTCATCCCTCCATGGTTCTCAACCCTGTTCCAGGACCATAATTCCTTGGGGGCTTAAAAAACCCCCACCAGCTTCCAGGACTCTATCCTAGAGAGACTGAATTGGACTTTCAGGGGGTGGGGCTGGGGAGGCTGTTTTTAAAAAGCTCCGCGCCCCCCCCCCCCTCCCCCAGAGGTTGAGAACCACTGGTCTGGTCTTACTCCTCTCCATAGGCTCTGGCCCAAGCAATCAGGAATGAAAGCCGCACTTGGGAGAAGCCCCAGCCTTCTAGTGGAGGCCAGACAGCCCTGGTGGTCTCTCCTGGCAGAGGCTCCAGGATTCCAGGATACCTTCCTGGAAACAAAAGTGATTCTTCCAAGAGCCTCGGAGGCCAGGCAGCCTCCAGGCCTGTCCCCAGGGATGGAGAGTGGGAGGCCAGCCAGCAGGGCTGATTCATTCCTCCTGAGCAGGAGTTGCTGTTGTCTGCCTCGAGGACTATATTCCCCCCCCCCCCCCTTTTTAATGACGAATCAAAGTCAATACCACCAGAGCGGACAGACCCAGAGCTGAGTCAGGGGTATGCGAGGCCAAGCTGCATCCCCAGTAAAGAAGGGCTCCCCGCATCTGATCCCTTTCCCCTCTCTGCATCCTGTGTGTGCCCTTCACCAGATCCCTGCCCCTTAGCAGGCCCCCAGGGCGGCTCCAGGAGGCAGCCTCAGCCCCAGGAGATGAGCTGGCCTCTGCCCGGCACCCTCCAACACATGGTGTGACCTTAGATAACACCCTGGCCCCTTCCAGACCTCAGCTTTCCAATCTGTGAAAGGGGAGGTTGGACTAGACAGTCCCTGGAGGTCATTCCGGCTGCACCCCAGATGAAAATGTGCCCAAATTCGCTGCACCCCAAGGAGGTCAGAGGAGGGAAGGAGGCCTACTCTTACATCCCCATTTCTTCCACTCTGCAAGGCGGATCCCACTCGCTCCACTGTATGGGTGAGATGGGCACAGAGGGGTTAAGGCAAGAACCTGCCTGGTGTAGCCTAGCGCACCCTGTCTCTTCCCGGCAATGAGAGAGAAAAGGGGAACTGGGGGACAGAGGGGCCCACGGGGTTTTCCCTCCCGGGCCCGCCCCTGCTGCTCCAGTGAGCAGGCGTCAGACCACCTACCACTCTCGGTTGGGCATTCCAACCTCTCTGCCTTTACTCATGCGGGTCTCTCCTTCTGGAGCACCTTTCCTCCCCCCATCTAAATCCAACTCCTCTTTCTGGGCCACCCCAAGTTCTCTTCTCCCAGGGTCTGGCTGCCCCAACACTCCCTCCTCTCCATCCTCTGGCTTCCGCAGCAGGCCTCCTGTGTCGCACACGACTCGGGACAAAGATAAACACCGTCCTGGGCTCGGGGAGGGGTAGGTCTGAGAACTTCTGGTTCTCAGAAAGAAAACCAGAGAGGCCTCTGAATTGGGGGAAGGAGGCAGCTGCGTGCCAGATGCGGCTGCCCAGGGACACTTTGCCCCAAGTCTCTCTGGCTGTGTGCCCCTGGGCTAGTCTTTGCCCCTCTTAGGCCCTTGGGTGGCCCTTTTGATCTCTGAGGGCCCCCAATGATCCCTTCGGTCTGTCTGCACAACTAGAGAATCAGCCTCATGAGTGATGGGAGAGGCTGGAGGGCCGGGCCTGGCCTGCAGAGCGCTGAGGAAATGCGCCAGCTCCTTCCCCAAGTGTGACTTTTATAAATAAGCTCCCTTTGCCTTCCTTCCAAATGTGGTGGCGTTGGGTGGGGAAGGAGGAGGGGGGAGAAGGGAGGGAGGGTTGGTGGTGGTGCAAGTCACTGTCCCGAGCACCACCTCTGTCCAGCCCAGCCAGTACCGGCCTCTTGGGTCCTGGGGATTCTAATCTGAAAATTCTGGCTCCTGGGGTTCAAGGTCTCCCCGAAATACGGAGGCGACTCAGGAGACCTGTGACTACCCCTTGCCCTGAGAAACTGGGTTCTAGGTGCCTCATCTCCGCTATATAGCTGGGAACTCAAGGCCCGGAGGGGGACTTGTGGGAAACGATAGCCCCCCACAGACTACTTGTTCCACCCCACACAGTGTGGGCTCCTGGAGGTTGCAAGAAACGCCCAATGGGCAGGGCCACCCAGCAGTGGATACAGCAAACCTCCATGGGTTCTGACTGCCTGAGGGGTGGGGTTTAGAGAGGAAGCCCCCCTCAATTCACAGAGAAGCCAGGCCTCACCCTCTAGGGGACCACGCTGGCTAGTGTTTATGTGTATGTGGGGGGGGAGGGGGGATGAGGGGTCACAGAGACGCATACCGGAGCCAAACACCTGGGTTCAACCTCCCTACAACCCTAGCTCTCCTGGTGGTTCCCTGCCCAGCCAGGCCTAAGTCTATCTTCGGGACTAGGCTCTCTTGTGTCTCAGTTTCCCCTTTATCAGAGGGGATGAAGGCTGATGAGCCACAGATCCTGTCACACGGAAAGGACTGCGTTTCCCTGACCACTTGGTTCCCACATATACTGTCGTCTGACCCACCAGGCACCCAAACATCAGCAAATGCACCACGTGGACATACATCGCCAAGATAACATTCTTTCTGACTCAACGTAGCACAGGAAGCTTGAGGGCAACCGCAAGGGCTGGCGGGGGAAGTGTTTAGACATCATATATGACATGAGGGACCATCTTCTTCCTTTGAAACCTCGTGGGGTTTACCCTAGGGGCCGGGCACTTGGCCAGGAATAAAAGGTCTGATGGGAGGGTGGGGCCGGTAGCCAGAGCCAGGGGGAGATAGAGGCAGGATGGTACAGGTCGCAGCTCCGCGCTGCCCAGGACACAAGACTGGTATAATGGGGGAGATGGGGCACAAACGCGGGGAGCCTCTGGACAGAGAGGTCAGGCCATGAGATCAAAAGCCCAAAGCACACTTGAAACTTTCCCTATGAGAGGACCTATGTCTCTGGCTCCAGGTGGGGCAGCAGGGGGAGGGCTCTGAGGGGCCACCGAGCTAGCGGGCCCCCCCACCCTAGATCAGTGGTACGGGAAGGGCACCTGCCAGCCAGCAGGGTGGTCAACTAGGGGATCAGACAAGGGTCAGCCTGGTCTAGAGTCCTCATGTCCCCCTCCCCACAGGCAGGCTTCACTTCCTTCACTGCTCCCGCGGGGCCCCCAGGCTTGCCATCTCTAAGGGCAAAGGTGAGAATGCCCTGGTAAACGTCAGCGGCCACGGGAGGCTGGGGAGGGGGCTGCATGAGAAACAGGCGGCAGGGCTCTGGGTCAGGGCTGGGAAAGGGTGGGCTCTGGTCAGAACCTTTGCGCATCCTCTTACTCCCCACGAACCCCGCCCCGGGAGCCACACCCCGGGGGCCCCGAGACACAGGTGGAAAAATAGATAGGTTCAGGTTGGAACCAGACCAGGAACCCGGGAAGGGTCTGAAAACACCACCAGGGTCGGGGTTGCTCGGGGGCTAGGAAGGTGGACCGGAGGATGGGGGGCGAATCTGACCCTTCTGGGACCTGGGCGGGCAGCAGACCCCGAGCGTGACCGGGATGGGGAGCCACAGGTGATGGGAGCTACAGGTGACGGGGGCGGCCCGCGGGACAGCGCCCGCCCGAAGAGCCCAGCCCCACCCGGCGGCCCGGTTTCCGCAGCGCCCCGCAGCTGGGCTCTGAGCAGGGGACCGCCCCCGGCCCCTTCCCGCTGCGGTCCCGCCGTCTGTCTCTACCAGTGCGGGGGACAGGAGGGTCGGTGATGAGGCACAGTGTGGGGACAGAGACGGGACCTGCTCCGCGCGGGCTACAGGAGAGGTCAGCCCTCTGTCCCGCCACCGGCATCCGATAATAGCCCTCCGACCCCTCAAAACAAGGGGGCGCCGAAAAGTTTATCCAGGATCCCGGGCTCCGGCCGCCAGCCCGCGGGCCCATGGCGCCGAGCTCACGCGAGCCCGTGACCCCGAGTGGGTCCGAGGGGCGGGACCCGGAGGGGGGTCGCGGTCCTCGGCTCCGCACCGCTCCTTCCCGCCGGGTCGGGGACACAGGGGCTGTCGCCGGGTGGCCGCCGAGGCCGGGCGGGGAGCGGGCGGCGCGCCGGGCGCGGGCGGCGAGCGGCGAGCGGCGACGCGCTGGGGCCGGACTCACCGTGCGGAGCTCCTGGGTTCGGTCCTTCATGCTCCCGGGAGTGGCAGCGGCGCCGGCTGCAGCCGTGTGAGCCCCGCATGCGCGGCGGCCGCCCCGCGGCTGCGCAGCGCCAGCCCGGCCCCGCCCCGGCCCCCGGGACCCCGGCCCAGCCCCCAGCCCGGCCCCGCCCAGCCGCCGGTCCACGCCCAGCGCAGTGGGGTCGAAACCCTGGGACTTCTTGCGCCTGTGTTCCCCACCCCGCGTGATCCCTGCCTGGGATGGGGCTCCAGAGCCCCTGCTCCCTCCCCTACCCCAACCCTCTCGGCGCTCAGCCGCTCAGCAGCCCAGCCGTCGTTCTGGACCCTGGATCTTCACCCCCAGAGCTCCTCACCTCCCTGGGGATTTGCTGGAGGTTGGAACCCCCTCGATTTTATGGCCTTGGAACTTCTAGCACTCCCCTCCGAAAACCTCCTCCACCAAAAGCCTCCTCCAGAGTTCCAGCCTCTGAGCCCCTGCCCTTCCCACTTTCCCCCAACACTTCATCCAGACTCAGGCTCTGGCCCCTCTTTCCCTGGGATTTCTCAGTTCACTGGTCTGATGCAGGGTGACCACTTCTTTTCCTTTAGTTTCCGCCCCCAGCAGGACGCAGGAACCCTTCTGTCTTTGGGGAAAGGGAATCTAAGTTAAAGCCTGCTCCCCCCCCCCCCCGAGATTCTATTTCCTATATACCAGTGGGGGGGGGGCATTTAAGCCTGGGGCCCGGCTCACTCTGACACTAATGGAAAGATCTTAGCTGTATGTAGAGGGGTAGTGGATGGGGGCTAGTCAGTAGCAGATGCTGCTTTTCTGGTCCTTGCCAGCATCTTGTTGAGACAGCAGCCATATAACACCCTCCCTCCAGCTGTCCCCTCTGTGCCCTGGCCCAGACCTTCTTGACCTCAAGCCAAACACTCCCTCTTCCTTTCCCCAGGGCTGCCAAGGTGTTGCTCTGGAGTTGGGCCAGCCCCCTGCTGCCCTGTGTGTCTGGTCCTGGCGCTTCTCCCAGACTGTGGGCACAGGTTAGCTGGCTGGCAGACAGGCTACAGACACTGTTCCAGCCATCTTTCCTTCCCTGGAAATCTGGCCCGAGACTAGCTTAGACGCAGCCTGGCATGAGAGGCGGCCACACCCTTCCCAGTTGTCCAGACCTCAGCCTTGGGCGCCCCACAGAGCAAGCATTGGTGGTGCCCCCCCATTCAATGGGACTCACCTGCTACAGGCACTTGCCCAGGGTTACAGGGAACCAGTGGCAGGGAAGGCGCTACCTGGCTCCTGGTCCAGAGTGCTTTCCTGTGTGCTGGGTGAACTGGTGGACTGGGTCGTGGGTGCACCCCCAGAGCCCAGTGTCTGGCCCCGTGGAGAGAGGGCAGGAGGGGGAGACACAGCTTATGTCCTCAGAGAGCCCCAGTGTCACGCTAAGCATCACTTACTGAGGTGCATTTTAAATGGCAGCATGAAAGGGGCACCTGGGTGGCTCAGTTGGTTAAGCATCGGACTTCGGCTCAGGTCATGATCTCACGGTTTGTGAGTTCGAGCTCCACGTCAAGCTCTGTGCTGACAGTTCAGAGCCTGGAGCCTACTTCAAATTCTGTGTCTCCCTCTCTCTCTCTCTTCCCCTCCCCTGCTTGCGCTCTGTCTCTCTCTCTCTTAAAAAGAAATAAACATTAAAAAAAAATTAAATGGCAGCATGAAAAATGAATAAAGAATGGATGTGTGCCCTTCACCTTAAACTCTGCCTTTCGGATATCGGTCTTACGCTCATTTAATCGTTGATTCATTTATCAAACATTACCTAGGATGCCATGCTCCAGCCACTGCTTTGCGCTTAAGATGTAATGTAGTGGGAGAGACAGACAATGGTTTCAGTATGTGAGGGACCCAGGGTGGCTTCCCAGAGGCAGTGACATTGGAGCTGGGTGTTGGAGGAGTAGGACTGTTGCAGGGAGAGGTGCAGGCATTCGGGACAGAAGGAGTGTGTCCAGAGACACTGGGGTGAGGCTGGGGAGTGTTCGGAGAACGCAAGGAGCCTGCTTTGGCTCTCAGGTGAGAGGGTGTGCATGAGTAAGAGGTGAGGCCAGTGAGGGAGGCCTTGAATGTTGAACTTTATTGTGCAGACAAGAGAGAGGCGATCAAGGGTCTGACTTTCACTCCGTTAATCAAAATTAACTGAACATCTACTATGGACTGACTGTGCTAGATCTTGGAGACGTGGCAGAAAACAAAACAGACAAAATCCTTGCCCTCAGGCAGTCCTTGTCTAGGAGAGGAAAGAGATGAGAAACAAACCAGTAACATCCATGGTGGCGATAATGTACCATGGAGAAGACAAAGTAGGGAAGTAGGGGGAGGGGGTGCTGGGTTTGAGGTGAGTTTCCAATTTTATCGATCTATCCATGTATTTCTTTATTTTTAATGTTTATTTATTTTGAGAGGGAGAGAGAGAGAGAGCAGGGCAGGGGCAGAGAGAGAGGAAGAGAGAATCCCAAGCAGGCTCCCTGCTGTCAGTGCAGAGGCCGACACGGGGCTCAATTCCACAAACTGTGAGACCATGACCTGAGCCGAAACCAAGGGTCAAATGCTTAATGGACTGAGCCACCCAGGGACCCCTACTTTATTTATTTTATTTTTATGTAACCTCCATACCCAACGTGGGGCTCAAACTCACAACCCTGAGAATCAAGAGTTGCACACTCCGCCAACTGAGCCGGCCAGGCACTCTCGGTTTCCAATTTTCAATTTGATGGTCAAGGACGGCCTTGCTGAGAAGGTGGCATTTGGGAAAATATCTGAAGGAGGGGCGGGAGTGAGCCATATAGGTCTCTGGGGGAAAAGCATTCTGGGAAGAGGGTCCAGTGTAATGACCATGAGCACGGAGCATGCCCAGCATGTCATAGAAATAGTAAGGAGGTGTGGATGCCTGGAGGAAGATCTCAGAGGAGGAGAAGTCAGAGAAGTCAAGAGGAGGAGGCTTGTAAGTGACCACTTCCTGTGGCTTTTACTCTGACCCGGACGGGAACCACAGGAGCAGATAAGGGACATGAGGAGAGCCATGATCCGTCTCTGGCTTTAAAGAATTGCTCCATTTGCTGGGTGGAAAATACCCAGCTTCTTCGACTTAGTGTAGTAACGTCACAATAAACCCACTGTAAATCAAAAATACCTTAAGTGGAAAAATGCATGTAATATACCTAACCTACCGAACATCATAGCTTAGCCTGGCCGACCTTAAACGTGCTCAGAACACTTGCACGAGCCGGCAGTCAGGCAAATCTAACACGAAGCCTATTTTATAATAAAGTGTTGACTGTGTCAAGGGATCTACTGAATGCTGTACAGACAGTGAGAAGCAGAATGGCTGTCTGGGCACAGGAAGGTTGTCTGTGCATAGGTTGTTCACCCTCCTGATTGCGTGGCTGGCGGGGTGCCGTGGCTGCCAGGACCCAGCATCACGAGAGAGGATCGCGCCTCAAATCGCCAGCCTGGGAAAAGATCCAAATTCGAAATCTGAAGTATGGTTTCCACTGAACGCATATCACTTTCACACCATCGGAGAGTCAAAAAATCATAAACTGAACCATCCTAAGTCTGTGCCTGTAGACTGTGAAGGGGTTTGGAGAGGAAGCAGGGACGTCATTTAGGAAGTGATCGCAGTCATGTAGGTGGCTGGGCCAAAGGTATCCGGGTGACGGGGGTGACAAGTGGTCTTATTCTGCATATATTTTAAGGGTAGAGCCTATGGAGAGAGAGAGAGAGGGATCCAGGATGACTGGAGTCAAGGTTTTTGACCCGAACACCTGGAAAGGTGGTGTGACCTCTTGTAAAGGTGGGGAAAGAAGTGGAGGAGGGGTAGGTTGGGGGCGGGGCTAAATCAGGATTTGGGGTTTGGATCTGTTAATTTTGAGGTGCCCATTGGACACCCCCACGAGGAGGACAAGTGCGCCATTGCCCACATGATCTGGATTTCCTGGGAGAAGTCCGAGCTGAGAGCGTTCTTGACGCATGGGCAGAGCTTGTAGGAGCATGGAAGACGGCTGGAAGTGGTGTCTAGGAGAGACCTTGACCGTCTGAACAACAGCAGGGCCTGTTGGCCTGGAGAGAAGAGTCAAAGGCATTCAAGAGACTTACTTTTTTTTTTAATGTTTATTCATTTTTGAGAGAGAGGAGGAGAGCGCAAGTGGGGGAGGGGCAGAGAGAGAGGGAGACAGAGGATCCGAAGTGCGCTCCGCACTGACAGCAGAGAGCCCAATGTGGGGCTCGAACCCGCAAATTGTGAGATCATAACCTGAGTTGAAGTCAGAAACTTAACCGACTGAGGCACCCAGGGGCCCCAAGAGAGTTATTTATTTTAAGTTTTTAAAGTTTTGTTTGTTTGTTTGTTTGTTTGTTTAGAGAGAGAGGGTGCTTGCACGCGAGCGCAGGAAGGGGCAGAGAGAGAAGGAGAGAGAGAATCCCAAGCAGGCTTTGCGATGACAGCACAGAGTCAGACTCGGGGCTCGATCCCATGACCTGAGCTGAAATTAACAGTCGGACGCTCAACCAACTGAGCCACCCAGGCGCCCCTTCAAGAGACTTACTTAATGTAACTATACTTTATTTCAATTATGAAAAGAATGTGTTTTTTGTAAAACACTAAAACAATCAGGGGCACCTGGCTGGCTCAGTCGGTAGAGCACGTGACTCTTGATCTTGGGGTTGTGAGTTCGAGCCCCACGCTGGATGTAGAGATTAATTTAAAAAATAAAATATTTTTTAAAAACCATTAAAACGATGAGAGATATTATGAACGAGAAGCAACAGGTGCTGATGACTGAGCTCGTGCCGATGAGAGCAGAACTGGCTCCTGGAGGAGGAGCGGATCCAGGGGGCGGGGTAGGGTGGGGATTCAGACCAGACATGTGTAAGCATTTAAGGTGCCCACTCCAACATCCGGGGACACATGCAGATAGTCGATGAAGAGTCCATGTGGAACACCAGCTGGAGACTAAGGAGGCAGGAGTCGGCTGGCTTGGGGTAGAGATGTGGGACACAGTGCCTCCGTGTGTCTGTGCATGTCTATGGAATAAGAAACAGGAGCTGAATTTGGAACTGGAATGTTCCCTGACAGGTGAGGGATGGGCAGAGACAGGGGAGCCAGAAACATGGCAGGGACTGAAATAGAAACTGCTGCACAAGATGCCATGGGTCCCCAGAGCAGCCAACTCCCTGGGGTCAGGGACAACTTCCCAGACGTGGGGCATTTGAACTGGGGCTTAACAGGATGAGTAGGAGGTGGCCAGGTGGAGAATGGGGGTGAGGCATTCTGGGCCAAGGACAGGGATAGTGAGAGCAGGGCTTATTCCCTGTGGGAACCAGGCAGTCCCCATAACACATCACTCCCACCCCATTCCTTAATGTGGATGGATAATCGGTGGGCATTCCACCAGACCAACGCGTGTAAAGCCCTTTTCCACTTTAGTCAAAGAAGCATCTCTGTGGCATTCTGCACCCTACTTGTTCAGGGCAGTGAGTTTCTCTATTGCCCTTGGGGAAGAATCCTGATACCCCGATATAGATTTCTATTTTCTTTGTAGTCCACCCCTGTGTCACCTGTTGGAGGCCACCTTCCCTTGATGAAGTCACGGTGCCCACTGGGCACGCTCCTCTCAGAACTTTGCACTTGGCTTAGTTCCCCAGGCCTGGGACACCCTCCTCCTTTTTTCCTTCCTCCTCCCCGTGCACCTGGCCCTTGACTTTCACTCTTTCCCTCCTAGATATCACCTTCTCTAAGAATTTGTCCTGACTGCCCAAGAATGAGGGCTGGGCTCCTGTGTGGTCCCCCAAAGACCTGTATTTATCCTGATTGTAGCAGTTATTGCCCTGTGTGTGGCTATGGTCTGTGTCAGGTGTCTGTTCCTTCATTAGATGGGGACATAGAAGGGGAAGGAACCAGTTCACATTCTCGTGGACTCCTGGAGGCTGGCACCAAAAGTGTGTTCGTGGAATGAGTGATACATGTTTGCACGCTTGAATGAGCGGTGTTCCTATAAAGGAGCACCGAGGGAAAGGCTGGGCATTTGGCGGTTCCCCAAACCCCTGGGGGCAGTTTGGAGTTTCCATCCCACAGGCTGGGCAGGGTGGGGTTGGGCCCCTTGCCCGCCAGATCCTTGTGATTGGGAACTGCTGCCACCTGCTGGGCAAGGCTGGTGCCGCTTTACTGCCACCATCGCGGCTTGAGCACCTGTGTGCCCAGGTTGGGGTGATGACAGTCACCACCTGTCCTCCAGAAGCTCTCGGGCTGGTGGGAGAGACACTTTGAAAGTGACAAGACAATAATGTGGAAGTGCAGGGGCTGGAGGGGGATGAGGAGGCCGCTGGTGTAGAATTCAGAAGCAGAACCGTCCCTGGGGCAGAGCCCATGACAGGTGCAGAGCAGGAAGGGGCAGCTGACCTGGAGGGAGCATAGGGAGCGTGTTGTTGTTGTTGCTGTTGTTGTTGTTGTTGTTTTGTTGTTGACGTTCTCCCTTTGTTGCTTTTCTTTCGCTTAATGGCAGACTTTCTCTCCTTTCCTGGGAAATCTGGCCCTGGTCCATTACGGTGCAAGCATTGGCCATTGTTCAAGGTACCTTATTTAACCTTTTCTGTGACCCTAGCAGAGAGGTCCTCCATTTATTCCATTTCGCAGATGAGGACGATGAGGCGCAGGGAGGTAAGCCCAAACAAGATCACAAAGGTTGGGTGACACGGCTTGTCAGCCCTTTAGATACCAGCTGTTTTGACCATACAGCCCAGCCCCCTGGCCAGCTGGCAGTCTCTTTCCCATTTCCATCCTCCAGCACCCCAGCCCACCGTCGGCCATTTTCCAGCTCAGCCCCAAGCCCTGAGCTCAGCCCTCCTGGGGAAGCAGGGGAGGAGGGAGATTGGGTGATGGGCAGCTGGGGAATGGGTCCCACTGCTCAGCGTGTGATTTGAGGTAGGGCTTTGCGATGGGATTCATTATACGCCTGAATATAAGGTTGTTCCCTCCTTTTCCCAATGAGAATATTTAAAAGAACTTTGGCCCAATATTCTAGTTTAAACATTTAGGGGATGCATATGAAATAAATGACTTCCTGGTTATACTTAGCGAAAATATTTAAAGTGTAACTATCTTAAAATCACATATTTAAAAAAAATTTTTTTAAAGTTTACTTATTTATTTTGAGACAGAGAGAGCATGAGCGAAGGAGGGGCAGAGGGAGAGGGAGAGAGAGAATCCCAAGCAACCTCCACACTGTCATCACAGAGCCCAATGGGGGCTCCATCCCATAAACGGTGAGATCACGACCTGAGTTGTAATCAAGAATCGGACGCTCAACTGACTGAGCCACCCAAGCACCCCCAAATCACACATATATTTTTTAAGGATTATGCTTTTTTTTTTTTCATTTTTATTTATTTGAGAGAGAGAGAGAGAGTATGTGTGAGTGGGGAGAGGGGCTCGCTATGTATGAGCCTGACCTGGGGCTCCATCTCATGACCCTGGAATCCTGACCTGAGCTGAAATCAAGAGTCAGACACTCAACGACTGAGCCACACAGGTGCCCCTTAAATCACGTATTTTAAAGAATAACTTAAATGGGGCTGGGGCAGGGAGGTACTTTGAGATTATGACACATCCTTTCCTTTACCCCACTTTCAGCCATTGGGTTCGGCACCCACCGATGTTTCTTGCCCGAGTTAGTTATTACTACAATGATCTGTAAATGGTGATTTTCTTTTCTTTTCCTTTTCCCTTTCCTTTCCTTTCCTTTCTTTTTCTTTTCTTTCTTCCTTCCTTCCTTTCTCTCTCTCTCTCTCTCTTTCTTTCTAAGATTTCTTGGGGCGCTTGGGGGGCTCAGTCGGTTAAGCGTCATACTTCGGCTCAGGTCATGATCTTGTGGTTCATGGCGTCGGGCTCCTTGCTGACAGCTGCTTCAGATTCTGATCTCCCTCTCTCTGCCCCTCCCTCACCCATGCTGTCTCTGTCTCTCTCAAAATAAATAAACTTTAAAAAGAAAAAGTTTACCCTTAGACCTAAATTCCAGGCCACAGGCATAGGCTCATCCTAGTTTCCCCCCCGTTCCATATTTTACCTCCTTTCTCCAATTGTCTTCAATACACTTCAAAATCTGGCCAGTGTCCCTGTGTGCAGCTAATCCCCTTAAACAACTGGGCTTCCCTGGACTTGGATGCTCTTCTCCTGTGCGCTTGGCTCCTGTGGGGCTACCTCCCCAACCCTCAACTCCAATGCCATCCTCGTGCATGGCTCCTGGCTGCCCCTGGGCTACCAAAAGTGTCTAAGAGCTTTATAGTTATTCCTTTATTCATTCATTCCACAAATACTTACTGAGCACCTACTATGTTCTAGGCATGTTTCCAGGGGGTGGACATAAAATAGGAAGACAGACAAAACTCCCTGACCTCACGGAGCTCACATTCTAGTGAAGGCAGATGGACAATAAACAGGTGAATGGGTACACCGCATGGTAAGGAGCGCTGTGGAGAAAAAGAAAAGCAGGGCAAGAGAACAAGAAGGCCCCGGAAACTGCTATTTTAATTTTTTTATTCACTTATTTTTTTAATGTTTATTTATTTTTGAGAGAGACGGCGTGTACACGCGAGCAGGGGAGGGGCAGAGAGAGAGGGAGAGACATAATCCCGAACAGGCTCCATCCACACTGACAGCACAGAGCCTGACACGGGGCTTCGCTGCACGAACTGTGAGATGATGGCCTGAGCCGAAACTGAGAGTGAGACACTTAACCCACTGAGCCACCCAGGCGCCCTGCAAATTGCTGTTTTATATTATCCTGTGCTACCATAAGGAGATCTCAAATATTAACCTATCACTCGGATGAAAAAACCACCCTCACAATTTGGAATAATGTTTGCAGCAAGTGTCATTCGTGCATTCAAAAAGCTCTGTGTTTCCAAGCACAAGTGAGGATGATATGTTCGAGAAAACCGTGTTAGGGAACTCAGAGGAGATGCTCAGGATCACGTGATGTGACAGAGAGAAGCAGAGAGGCAAGTGAAGAGTTTGAATCAATGTTCACAAACCACAAGAGTGGGAAAATGATCGTTGTGGACTAAAGTTATTCTTGATTTTTTTTTAATGTTTATTTTTGAGAGAGAGACAGAGCACAAGCAGGGAAGGGGCAGAGAGAGAGAGAGGGAGACACAGAATCTGAAGCAGGCTCCAGGCTCTGAGCTGTCAGCACAGAGCCCGACGTGGGGCTGGAACTCCTGAACCAGGAGATCATGACCTGAGCCAAAGTGGGACACTTAACCCACTAAGCCACCCAGGCACCCCAAGAAATCTTAAAAAAAAAAAAAAAAAAAGGAAGAAAAGAAAATTACCATTTGCAGATCATTGTAGTAATAATTAATTCGGGCAAGAAACATCGGTGGGTGCCGAACCCAATGGCTGAAAGTGGGGTAAAGGAAAGGATGTGTCATAATCTCAAAGTACCTCCCTGCCCCAGTGCTTATTAATCATGGTCAAGTGATCAGCATTGATCCCACCAGTCATGGTTCCAAATGATATTGGATTCATGAAAACACAGCATCCTTTCTGTGATATCTCTGCCCCATAATGGTAACAGTGGTCTAATCATAAGGAAGGCACGGACAAACCCATATTGAGGGACAGTCTATAAAATAACTTCTCTGAAATCTTCAAAATGTCAAGGCCATGACATTCAAAGAAAGGCTGCAAATCATTTTAGACCGAGGGTGACCAGAGAGATGTGACGACTAGGTACAATGTTTGATACCCTATTAGATTTTTTTTTTTTTTACCCTAAAAGGATTTTTTTTTTTTTTTTTTTGGACACTGAAGGGCAGTTTTGAAACTGTTTCCAAATAAAAAGTTAAAAGAAATGCCTTTCTCCTGGTTGACTCCTGCTGGCCTGCAGGATTCATTTTGAAGAAGCTTCTGCAGAACTTCCTGTGACCTCCTTTGTGCTCCCACTGTTCCTGGACCCCCTGACACTCTTTTCTGATTATATCTATGCTTCATCTCTGCTGGCCTTGGAGGTTCCTGAGACCAGGTCTCTGGGTCCTGTCTGGATCATGGCACACAGACCAACCTCTCAAAACACACTGAACCAATCTCCTCAACAAAAAGGGTGTATTTGGGAGTACATCTGAACCCCACTTCTCCACCTGGGACTCAACCAAAGAAATTGTTGGTCTGGCTGTTGGAGGTGCACCTGACTCAGTGGCACCCATGAACAACCAGGAATCATGTCTGCAGGGGGGTTCCTGGAGGAAATATATTTAATTTTTTTTTAATTAATTAAAGTTTGTTTGAGAGAGAGAGAGAGAGAGAGAGCAAGTGTGCTTGAGTGGGAGGGAGAGGAAGTGATATGGGGCTTGAACCCATGAACTGAGATCCTGACCTGAGCCGAAATCAAAAGGCTGACGCTTAACCGGCTGAGCCACCCAGGTGCCCCCTGGAGGAAATATTTATTATGCAGGACAGAGTTGAGGATCTAATCCCCTAGACATGACCTCGCTGAAGAGGCTTCTCAATGGGGAACACTCTCTCTCACGTCTGATGTCACTTGTGTGCTCAATGAGGGCACGGAGGGAGGCGGGGGCTGCCTGGATAACCCCAGCACAGCGGATCCCACCGCGCTCAAGGATTAGAATGTTGGGAATATACCGGAGGAACAGCCAGCAGTATTATTGCCAGGAAGTATGGACATCCAAAGATGTTAGGACCCTGCCAGGAATGGTTAAACATTTTTCCTCCTGTTTTCTGCGGAGCTAAGATGGGTTATTGGTGGTTATAGATGCCATTCAAAGGATCAAGATGCCAACCTTTCAGGATGGGGGCCTGGTGTACCTGTGCCTGTCAGCATTGAAGCCGTCCTGGCTGTCTGTCCCTCAGACGTGGTTTGAGCGCCCCCTTGGGGTGAGGGACATGTGTGACTGCGGGAAGGGGCTGAGGAAGGTCTGGGCCTGGTGGGAGGGTTCCAGGATCCAGGAGGGGAGGCAGGGGCCTGCCAGCAGGGGGCGGGGCCTGACTGGGAGTGCCTAGCCCGGAAGGGAGGGCAAAGGGCCATGTTGTCCGCATGCCCCACCCCACTGACAAGAGTCCCAGTTACCAGGCCACCCTTTCTGTCTGGGGCCCTAGAGGGGTAAGTGTCCTTCTGAACCCACCTTGTCTCTTTCCTATGCAATGGGTGAGAACTTCTTTCTTCCTTAAGGGTCCAAACACCCTGTCCCGTTTAGCCCTGTGCCAGACAGAGGCCACACCTGCCACCCCCTCAGCGTGGCACGGTCCCCCTGCTCGACTTTCAGAGGTCCATGAGATGGGTACTGGGGGGCGGGAATGAAACTTTCCAGACCCCTCACCTCCTGACACTGGCATCAGAGCCCAGGCAAGGGCAGAAGGGTCTCGGGTGGGACACCTCATCCAGACAAGCTCCAGATCCCTGCTCCCTTCTCTGTCACTCTACAACAGAGCCCAGAATCGTGAGTCGCTGTAGCACTGGGGGACACCCAGACAGAGCCTTCGCTGGACCAAGTCCTCCAGGAGCGGGATGAAGCCATTGCCAAGTGAGAGGCAGATGCTTGGGGGGGGGGGGGGGGGGGGAGGGCAGTGGGTGGCTCGCCCTCAGGGCTCTGTCCTGCTACAGGAGAGGGTGTGAGAAGTCAGGCATTCCTGGAAGGAAAGCCACATGCATACTCGCCTCGTCACAAGGCAGGGGCTGTGGCCACACTTGTCCACCCTCAGGGCCCAGAAGCAGATCTGTAGGGTTCAAGCTCAAGCTGTTCTCCCTGCCGCCTGCAGGAAGCAGGCAGTGGAGGCTGAGCTGGACACATGCAAAGCCAAGTTGCGAGCTGTGGAGGCCCAGCTGCTGGAGGTCCTGGAGGAGAAACTGAGGCTGAGGCAGGAGGTGGAGGCCTGGGAGGTAGGGTGGGAATGCCAGCCGGGCCTGGGAGGCATGGGAAGAGGCACAGGGTCGGCCCTGAACCTGCTCTCCTGCCCCCCAGGAGGACATGCGGCTACTGGTGAGACAGCAGGTCGAGAGTCAGCTGCAGAGAGAGTCCAGGGGCCCTCAGGGAGCCCCGGTGACCCCCAGAACTGCCAGGGCTCCCTGGGTCCGATTCCTCCTGGGTCAGTGGGGACGCTGGCGGTGACAGAGCTCAGCCCAGGGGCTTGGGAGCAGTGTCTTTATTCATTAAAACTTGAGGTCTGACCCTTTGCACCCTCGTGACCTCTCAGTGCCTGAGTCCTTTTGTGCGGAAACGTGGAACAGGCTGCAGGGCCTTGAAGCCTGGGGCTTCCTGCCTCGTCTTGCCAGCAACTCTTAGGCTAGGAAGCCTCGGATGGCAGCCATGAAGTCCTGTGGGCAGTCAGCATGGATCCAGTGGCCAGCATTGGGCACAGTCTGCATCTGGGCTTGAGGGAAGAGCCGCCTGATCTCAGAATGGTGGCTGGGACTGTCCGTCGAAGAGGAGGCCGCCCAGATGGGGGGGAGAGAGAAGTGGAGGCAAAGCAGGGAGGAGAGAGCCACATGAACACACATGCCAGTGGTATTTGAGAACTCTCAGGCACCCCCTGCCCGCACCGAAGCCCTCCCCAAGGCAGGATCCCCAGGCTGGGGCCTGGGTAAGTGGGGCATGCCCCTCCCACCACCCAGTCTGGCTTACTGCACATATTGAGAGTTTCCACCCAGGAGGAAGAGGGTTGGCCCAGGGTAAGATTCTTGTCGTGGTGGGAAAGCCAAGATCTTGTCCACGTGCTGGGCCAATGCTTCCAAGTTCACCCTCCAGACGAAGCGCCCATCCACCTCCACCAGGTTGGTGAGCAGGAACTGACGCACGGCCGTGTCCTGTAGGGGTCCAGTAGTTGGGTGTGGGGGGCGGGGGAACCTCCGTGTGAGGCCTGGGGTGCTGCCACTCTTCCCTGGACAGGTCCCAGCCCACAACACCAGCCGGGACATGGATACATTACTTGGATAACAGTGCTGAGCTGCTGATCGGCCAGTTTTCGGGCAGAGGAGCGAGACATGTCATCTGGGACGTCTACAGCCCTCATGGCTGCCATGTAGGATGGGAAGTCTGAGTTGGATGTGGTCTCCACTGGGCTGATGTCCACAGCAATCAGGCGTTCCACCAGCTCTGGCTGGGTGAAAGAACCAAACTTGGGACCAGCCTTAGGGCAGACACAGTGGGTCTCAGGCATAGTTGCCAGATCCTGAATTTGGCCGTCCAAGGCTCAGTTGAGTCCCAGGTCGCCTGCTGGGCACTCATGGTCTACACTGGATGGGAAGAAGCCCTGTATAGGGACAGCTCACCCTCTGGAGTGCCAGCAGCATGGCTGTCCTGCCTCCCATGCTGTGGCCAACGAGGACACAGGGCACTAGGCCCAGCTGGGTCAGGAGATCCTGCACGTCTTGGCTCATGGCCTCGTAGCTCATGTCTGGGCTGTGGGGGCTGTCACCATGGTTCCGAGCATCCACTGTTAGCACCTGCGGACCGGAGTGAGGGTGGGAAGAGCTGGCATCCACATTCAGGGCATAGAGAAGGCACGGCATTCCTGAAGGCTGAGGGGGTGGGGGGCGGGTAGGGAGCCTGGGGAAAGATATTGAAGGGGAAAACAGTTGGAGCACAGAAGGATGGGCTGCTGTAAAAGGTGGTAAGCCCCATCAACCCTGGTGAACAAACAGGGCTGGTCCCCTTACCAGGGAGGTGTTAGCACTTAGGCACTGGACAGCGAGCCTAGCTTGAAGATCTATTAACACGAATGAAGGACTGGATGGATGCAGGCACGACGGAATGAATGGATCCACATAGGGCCACGGTGTGCCATGTGGCCTGCATCCTTAGAAGGTCAACCTCTTCATTTCTGCTTAGAGAGACCGGCCACTCCTCGCCGGGTGTCCAGTAGTGAGGGCGGAAAAGCGGGGCGCGCCTTGGCCATCTCCCTAGCCCCGCCCAGCCAGGTCCCACCTCCCGGGGACCCCGCCTCTCCCGGAAGCTCACCCTCCGGCCAGTCTGCTGGGCCAGGGCCTTAGCAATGGAGTTGAAGTTGGTTTTGGAGCCGAAGAGCCCGTGCAGAAACACGAGGGCCGGGCGGGCCGCCTCTCCGTCCAGAAGTTTGTAGGAAAGCAGCACCGACCTGGAGGGAGGAGCAAGGATGGAGGAGGGGTCTAAGCTGGCTCGGGAAGGGGTTTAGGGGAGCGGCCTGGGGGGCGGGCGTAAGCGGAGGAGGCGGAGCCGAACTGAACGAGGAGGAGCGATGGACGGCCTCCCACATGGCGCCCTTGACTGACCTCCTCTCGGTGCCGCTTCGACCACCGCTGCTGGGTGCGAAGGGCACCCTGGAGGCGCTGAGACTGGAGGGGCCGAGCCCCCTAAGGGGGAGCCTCCAGGCACGGGCCCAGCGGAGCATGCCCGGGAACAGCTACCAGGCGCGCAGCTCTTCCTATCCCCTGGCTCCGCCTCCCGCCTTCGCTCAGAGCCCTGTCCAGTTCCGACTGCAGCTCCGCCTTCCATCCCGCCCACTACCGCGGAGTTCCCCGCCCCCTTTTTCGTTTCCTTACGTAATCCCAGAGTACCGTCTGTTCCCGCAGCTCCTCCTCTTGCGTCATTACGTAATCCCCTCAGCCACCGCGCCGGCGGGCCAGAGAGCCGCCCTCTCCACGCCCCAGGCGGAGCCACCGTATGCCTTGGTCACGCCCCTCAAGAAGCACCGCCCAACGCCCTCCCGCCCCAGGCGCCGAGTCCTCGCGGAGAGTCAGGGTCCTGTGGCGTGGGAGTCCAAAGCCCGCCGTTTGGAATGTCCTGGATTTGGGGCGGGAGCCCTGGGCGGCCGCGGGACGGGTCCTCGGCAAGCCGAGGAGCCCCTGCCTTTGGCCAGCGCGCGCCCCACACCTGGCCTGCTCCTCTGCCCTCACGCCCCGCCTTGGGTGGGTGCCATGCTTTCTGTGCCGCAGGCGGGCGCGGAGAGACGCCAAAAGTGGCTCCAGTCGTCGAGGCGCCAGCTTGGAGGCGTCATGCTCCACAGCTGGGGGCCCAGGCAGGCCGGGTGGTGCACCTCTTTCCCATCCCGAAGTCCTGGACTCTAGAAAGAGCTAGGGGAAACTCTAGAGAGCTCATCTCCATCCACCCTCCATGCCCACCCTTTAGAGATGGGGAAACTGGGGCAAATGGCTTGTACAAGAGGCAGAACCAGAACCGCTGTCTGGTCTGCCATTCTTTCTATCTATCTATCTATCTATCTATCTATCTATCTATCTGCCATTCTTGATGCGAATCAAGGTGGGAAGCCAGGTGTTTGTACTGGAGGGTGTTTGCTTCGTTGAGCTGAAATGGGTCAGACCTCACGCCTCTTTACCAGCAGAGAAATAAACGATTCTCCCACCCTTGAACTCAGCACATCCCGCACATTAAAGCCTCCCTTTGGAAGCCTGACTGGCTGCCATCTTCTCTCCCCAGTCTGGGGCAGTGGTGGCAGTGGTGCTATGGTCTCAGGTCTCAGCCCGCTGCTCCTTTTACAGCATTCTTCTGCTCAGAAACCTTTAGGGACTCCCCACCCTTAAACTTGAGAGTTGAAACAGCATCCCTAGCGTCCCCCAGTCTGATCCTACCTGCTTTTCCACCCATGCTTCCTCTTCTCTTACTCCCCAATCAGAGATCTACATTGCACACCTTCCTTTTGGTCTTTATCCCGAAGACTCCCTCTGCTGAGATGGGTGGCTGCCTTCTAGATAGCTAGTGGCCCAAGTCCTGTACAACTGTAAATGTCCAGGATAACTGCCACCTCCTCAAAAGCCTTCCCAGATTTCCCCGGTTGACACTAATCTCTTCTATCCTATGTTCTCAAAGCATTTGTCAGTCTACCATATGGTATTCTAGAACTGGCTTTCTCTGTGTCCCCATAGGCTGGGAGTTCTGGAGGACCAGAGTCCTGTGTTGTTTATCTGGTGCAAAGTGCAATTGTAATCATTTTACCGAATGATCGTGAAGAGATTCAGGGCACTAGCTGAGGCTTAGGTGAAGGTTCACCTGGTGGCTGGGTCAGTGCCCCTTCCAGAGATGACATCTGGTCCAGCCAGGACTCTCACTCTTTAGGGCAGGCCTGATGGGAGTCAGGACCAGTAGGAGCATCTTTTTTTTTTTTTTTTTTTTAATTTTTAAAAAATCTTTACTTGTTTTTGAGAGAGACACAGAGTGTGAGTGGGGCAGAGAGAGAGGGAGACACAGAATCTGAAGCAGGTCCCAGGCTCTGAGCTGTCCCCACAGAGCCTGATGCAGAGCTCGAACCCATGAATGGTGAGATAATGACCCGAGCTGAAATCTGATGCTTAACTGACTGAGCCATCCAGGCTCCCCTGGTAGGATGCATCTTAACTCTAAGATGTAATAAATCCCTTGCCCCATAAAATGGCCTTCACCTTGAGTCAGCTTGGGGACTGGCAGTTGTTTTGTTCTAATGAAAGAAGGGCTTTAAGGTCACTGGGGACGCTAAACACACCAGGTGGTGTGGTGATTTGTTACCAGCATAGTCATTAGGGGAGTGATGAGGACATCTGAGCCCAGAATGGGAGCCGATCCAAGGCATGGGAGGGGTCCTCAGAGGAGACATCAAGCAGGGTGTTTTTCTAGAATTGGCAGATGAAGAGGCTGGGGGTTGACATCGTGATGGTGATTCAGAAGGGTAGTATTTCAAAAGTGGTTTCAAACCACCCCCCACAGCTGCTCCAGCCTACAGTCTAGCCAGGTAACCTGAGCCTGGCCCACAACCCTTGACCATCTGCCCAGAGCCCTGGGTCTATGGCAGAAGCAGTCCGGAGACATTCCTGAGACCTGGGCCCAGGCCCCATCACATGGCTGGTTAGGGCCTGGAGGCAAGCGGAAAAACCAGTTGGCTTGAGGTTTCCACTGAACACTCTAGAGAAAGTGGTGGGGCCGCGAGAGAGGGGTTGTCACAACCTGGGAAGGACTCTGGTGATGGAATGTTGGGAAGGGGTCAACCTGGGGGCCGCCCACCCTTCCGCAGCTTGATAGGAACCGGCCAGCTCCTAACTGGTTTGTTGGTGAGGGTGTCCCTCTTGGGGGAGTGTCAGCTGTTGGAGGGGAGGCCTTCCGGAGTCCCTGAGACGCTGCGGTCACGCGGGGGGAGAGGGGTGCAGAATGAGACTGCACTGGGAGTCTTTACTCCCAGCGTCCCTTCCCAGCCGTCTGCAAGTCCCGGGGTAGTGGGAGGGTGTTGTCATCCACATTTTACTGCCGGGAACATAGAGACGCGGGAGGGGAATGACCCAGCTCCAGTCACTCAGCACGTGCGTGGCCCAGCCCGAATTCCTTCCCGGGAATGTGACTCCTAGTGCAGTGCTCCGGGTATCTAGCCACCTCCCTTCTGGCTGGGAAGCCGGGGCCCGAAGGGGTGCGGCCTGCGGCTTGCAGGCACCCGGCGCCCCGGGGGCGGCGGCGCTGAAGGGGTTAAGGCGGGGAGGCGGCGGGTGTCCCAGTCACCGCACCTGGCTCAGTATCGGTCACGTGGCCAGGGTTTCACCTGCCCCGCTGAGCAGGGACAATCGGGCCGCTTGTTTCCCAGGTTGGTCGCCATGGCGACAGCAGCGCGCCTGGGGAGGTCAGCGGGGCAAATTCTTGCCTGCCGGCCGGGTGGGGCGAAGGTGTCGGTCTTGCTGGGGCGGCGCTCCCGGAGGACCCCTTGAGGTTTCCCGAGGGGCTGGCCTAGGGGTGGGGGGAGCGGGAGCCGGCCACTAGGTGACTCCCTGCCCAGCTTCCTCCTGGTCTGGCCCAGCTCTGTCTTCTCAGATTTTGATCTTGCATTCTTTAAAAACAGGATCTTGTTTAATACTCACAGCAGCCTTTCCCACAGGAGCCTGGTAATCCCGGTGCCTCCCCTAGACTTACCAAGCCCTTTGAGAACATTCACTTTTTCCTTCCTTCCTTCAATAATAACAGATACTTTGGAGCCTCTACTATGGGCTTTTCTAGACACAGACACCTTTCCAGACACAGCCATGAGCAAAACAGCAAACTCAGGGGCTGCTCACCAGTGGTTGGAGCAGAGTGTTTATTTCCTTCAGACCAGGCTGGGAAGGCCCCTCGGGCCACGGATAGAAGGTGGGGACTGCTCAGGATCATCCTGTAGCTCTAGTGTCCGAACACCCCTGGGGGCCCTCTCCGCCACCTCCGGGCCCCTCCTGCACCCTGTCCTCTCTGAGCTTCCCGCCAGGCCCACAGACCTTCATGCCTGCTTTCATCTACTCTCTTCTCCCTTCCAGAAACGCCCACGGGTCCTGCTAACTGCAATCTTATCAACTTTTCTCCTACTTCCAGACTCATTTGCACACTGTACCCCTAGTAACACTCTCATCACAAGCACAAAGTGAGGAGAGTGAAGAGTAGAGGTGGCAGAGGGGGTCTATGTATTTTTTTTACCCAGCAGCCTCCACTCCCCTGGAGAAACACCAGCCTGCAGGATACACTCCATCCTCCTCTGCCTGCGTTTCAGAGCCTTTATTTATTGAGCACCTACTATGTGCTGGGCACTGGGGTTGCAAGGATGAGCCCGGATCCGCTCACAGCCTGACAGTCTTGGGGGGGGGGGGGAGACACTAATGGATGTGTCATCGCACACCCAGTAAATATTCAAAGGAAGAAACATAAAATCCAAGAATCCAGCTGGCCCTGGGGTGAGGTAGGGTGGCTCTGTAGAAGCGAGGCTTGAATGGAGGTCTAAAGGATGAGTAGGAGGGGGGGCTGGGCAAAGTGCTTACGGTGGAGGAGGTGGGAACATTCTGTGCAATGGGAGAGCCATCCCCCTCCCAAGGCAGACTCTTAGGAGTCATTCCAGATGCCTCCTTCTTCCTTACCTCCCCCACCCCCACCCCATCCCTCACCAAGTTCCTACTGATTTTAATCTTCCGAATGGCTGTGGTATCCACCCTCTCCTGTCCAACACCTCGGCCCCATCTCTCCCCCTGGGGTGCCCAACTCCCCAGTGGACTTGTTGTCCATTTTGGCCTTTCTAGTCATTTCCCCGCATGGTGGACAGCATGATTTTTTCCAAACATATAATGTATTTCTGTGTTAATCTGGTTGGTTCTTTCCTATGTTTTCCTGCTTTTCTGTGCTTATTGCCCCTGGGGATGCATATGGCTGACCCAAGAGCAGAAAAGCTGGTTTGTGTGTTTCAAAAGCTGAAGCCCTTCGGGGAAGGGAATTTCTCAGCAGAGATAAGAGCTTGGCCCAGAATGGGAGGGGGACCTGCCACCTGCTTCTTGGCAGGCCCTCCAGAGCGGAAACAGCTCATGGGTCTACTAGGCAGGCAGCTTGTAACATTTTCCCCGGTCCCAAGCCCAAAGCAGACACAGTACAGGGCGCAGGACCGAAGGGGCCATTGAATCAGTTGACGATGTCTCAGCAGTCATCTGTTGCATGAAGGCTCAATACTGTCCAAACTGTCCCTCTCCCAGCAACTCCCCCCAAGCAGATTTGGCCCTGCTGAATATCCTGGAATTGTGGCCCAGCCTCAGCAGGATTGAAGTTCAACTTGTCTCCATCGGCCTTGGGAGAGCGGGGAGCATCACAGAAACAGTGTCATCGCGTGTTGAAGTTTGTAGACTGACTTTCATAATTGCGAAAATGCCATGCACATCCTTCCACGATTGACTTTCTTTTTAAATCAATAGTCCAATAATTCATTCGACAACTATTTACTGAGCATGTGCCCATGCCAATTATGATTTTTAAAGCTAGGGGTATGGCGATTACATGTCCCTATTCCTCAAGGAACACAAAAAACCAAAACCCCAAATTCTCTGCTTTTCTACTGTTTGGTGGGGGAGACAGCTGTACATAAATAAACAAAGAAATAAATATGTAAGCATAAATTGTGTTAAGTTCAGTGAGCAGGATACTGTGCTCATTGGTAATTGGATTGAACAATATTAAAGAGAGTGGTAAGGAAAGGCCTCCAGTAAGGTGAAATCTGAAGGATAAGAAGGAGGGAGTCATATGAACACCAGGGGTAAAAGTGGTCTAGGCAGAGGTGGTAGTGTATGCAAAGGCCCTGAGGTGCACAGAGGAAGCAAGAAGAGAAAGGCATATATGATGTGGCCTGGGGTTGGTCCAAGCAGGGGCCTGGGAGGGGATTTGGCCTTTATTCTAAGAAAAATGAGAGCCAGTGAAGGGTTTAAGGAGGGAGAGACATGATTTACATTTTTCTAATGTTTATATATTTATTTTGAGAGAGAGAAAGAGAGAGCACGTACAGGGGAAAAGCATAGAGAGAGGGAGAGAGAGAATCCCAAGCAGGCTCCACGCCATCAACGCAGTGCCCAACGTGGGGCTCGATCCCATGAACCCTGAGATCATGACCTGAACCGAAATCAAGAGGCGGGTGCTTAACTGACTGAGCCACCCAGGTGCCCTGACATGATTTACATTTTTATAGGACTGTTTGGCTGCACAGGGGAGGGTAGCAGGACAGACCAAAGGGCACACGGAGGAGAGGAAGGAAAATCAGCCCGGACACTACTGTGGTTGTCCAGTTAGGACATGATGCCCAACTTCCGGCTGGGGGGCAGCCCTGGAGGTAGAGAAAGGTAGAGCTGAGATATGTTTTGGAGTTAGAATCAGTGGGGTTTGATGAAGCATTGGATGGGTAGACAGGAAGACGGTGGTGAGGGAAAGGAAGGAGTCAAGGACAACTCCCAGGTTTCTGGGCGGACCGCATGGGTGGGTAGTTGTGCCATTTACTGAGATGGACAAGGCTGGAGAGGAACGTTTTTTCCAGTCTACACGGTACTAGTAGGGAGGGACAATGTAGAGCTCTACTTGAGCCATGGTAAGTTTGAGATGCCCTTGAAATATCATAACACTTAACATTTATGGAGCACTTAACATTTGCCAAACACTGTTCTAAGTGCTTTATGTCCATTAAGTCGTTTCATCCATTAATGGCTGTATTATTTATTGATCCCTCTCTAGAGCTGAGAGCATTGAGCCACAGAGAGGTTAATTAACTGCCCACCATCACAAAGCTTGCAAGCTGCAGGACCAGGATCCAGGGTTCTGAAGAGGAGGGAGCAATCATCCAGGTCAAAAGTTGCTGAGAGTGAGTAAGCTCCGGATAGAAAGAAAAGTGACCGTTGGCCATAGCAACCTGGAGGCCACCAGGGACCTTGCCAGGAGCAGCTTGGAGTGGCGAAGGGAAGGAGCAGAGAGGAGAGGCTGGTTGGCATGTGGGAGGGGAGGAGGCAGAATCAGGGGTGAGCAGGGAAATGGGGTGGTCTTTGTTTGCAGATGTGAAGTCAAGGAAACTTCTCTTTTTGCAAGAGAAAGAAGGTATTTCTGAGGGATACATTTCTTTTTCTTTTTTTAATGTTTATTTATTGTTTTGAGAGAGAGAAAGCATGAGCAGGGGAGGGGCAGAGAGAGAGGGGGATAGAGAATCCGAAGTGGGCTCTTTGCTGACAGCAGACAGCCTGATATGGGGCTTGAACCTACAAACTGTGAGACCATGATCTGAACCGAAGTCAGATGCTTAACTGACTAAGCCACCCAGGCATCCCTGTTTGTTTTTTAAACCACCGTATCATTTACACATGTTAAGAAGTGATAATCCCCTGGGGTACCTGGCTGGCTCAGTGGGAAGAGCATGTGACTCTTGATCTCGGCGTCATGCGATCAAGCCCCACGTTGGGTGGAGAAACGACTTAAATAAATAAATAAATAAATAAACTTAAAAAAAAAAAAGAAGTAATAATTCCTTAATATTATCAATTATCTTACTCAATGTTCCAATTTCAAATTGTCTCATAAATACCATCAACTTTAATAGTTTGAATCAGCAATCAATGAATGGCCACAGCTAGGATTGGTTGCTAGATCTTTTTAGGTCTCTTTTGATCTATAGATTGCCCGACATCTCAAATTTTTCCCTTGATTTCTTTTTGGGGGGAAGGTCAACGAAAAACCCAGTTGTCATTTTGCAGACTATGTTCCGTGTTACTTTGTTCCACTTACTTACCGTGTAAATTAATACTGAATCTAGGAAATTGATCAGATTCAGATTGTATTTATTTATTTTTCTGCAACACTACTTTATGAGAGACATTGTACTTGATTAAGAAAAAAAATTTTTTAATGTTTATTTTTGAGAGAGAGAACGAGAGTAAGAGGGAGAGAGCAGAAACAGAGGGAGATAACAGAATCCAAAGCAGGCTCCACGCTCTGAGCTGTCAGCACAGAGCCTGATGCAGGGCTCGAACTCATGAGCCATGAGATCATGACCTGAGCCGAAATCAGATGCTTAACCGACTGAGCCACCCAGGCGCCGTCCCCCCACCCCGCCACCCCCCCTTTTTAAGGACAGCCAAGTTGTACTGGTTAGGACATCTTTGGCTGGAAACCCCAGGTCAAACTTGCCTTAAGCAATAAGAAAAGTTGTGTCCCCCACAGCCAGAGATCTAAGGAGGGCGAGGGCCCAGAGAACAGGCAGTTATAACCGGGTAGAAAATATTTCCAGGGCTGCAAGTTCCTCCTCTTCAGAGGGATGCCCTCATCAAAATCATCCCTAGGCTCATTCTCTGCAGGCTTCAATTTGGCGATAGAATTCCAGATGCCATCACCTAACAAGACAACATCCAAGTAAAGACAGAGTGCTCTCTTTCTTAGAAATGTAGAAGCCTATCCCTTCTGCCTCCCAAAAAGGGACTTTTTCCCTCCTGTCTCACTGGCTGGAACTGTTTACATACTGTAAACCCGTCACCACAGGGGAGTGAAAGAGATCAACCACCGTGATTGGCTTAGTCTAATCGAGAATCATCCCTCCAGCTGAGGGTCTGTTCCACTTATGCGTTGCTCCTGAAATGAATAGCGCATATCCTTGCACACTGTGAGTATTTCAGAACAAAGTTACCTAGAAGTAGCATTTCTGGGTCTCAGAGTATCTTTATATTTATAAAGGATTTTATTATTACTACTATTGTTATTGCTATTATTATTTTATATAGAAATGGCCAAATTGCCTTTAACTTTTTTTTAAATGTTTATTTATTTTTGAGCGAGAGAGATACAGCGTGCGAGCAGAGGAGGGACAGAGAGAAAGGGAGACACAGAATCCAAAGCAGACTCTGGGCTCTGAGCTGTCAGCACAGAGCCCCACGTGGGGCTGGAACCCAGGAATGGTGAGATCATGACCTGAGCCAAAGTTGGATGGTTGACTGACTGAGCCACCCAGCTGCCCCTCAAATTGCCTTTTAAAACAGTGGTATCGATATATCCTCCCCCAGCAGGGGAGAGGGCAAAGGAGAGACATGGCATGCAACCTGGGCTCTAGCGTACCAGATTGCCCGGGGTTCAAAGCCCAGATCCCCTGTGTGAATTCTGGGCAAATAGTACAACGCTTCTATGCCTCAGTTTTCCTGTCTGTAAAAATGGGGGTGATGATGATGATACCACTTGATATCACTTGGTAACCCTTGTGCTTAAAAGCTGTTAGCTGTTATTTTCTCTCAGGTGGAATATCCTCGAAGTGCTGATTATTGTCTCCAATTCCTGTCTGGTCTTCTCTGTACCGCTTGGAGTCTGACTTTTCCAGACTGGGTTATTCTTGTCTTCTGAGGGTGAGAGAGAGAGATGCGGAGCTATTTGGTTTTCCCAGGTTACTGGTTTGCTACAGTTCCCTTTGCTTCTTCAGGCTTGGGGGTGGAATGGCTCCCCACCGTTGTTAGTTTCTTCATACCTCAGTGTCTTTTACTGAGTCCCCTAGCTCCATTCATGCCTCTCTGTATATAACCCCGCCAGTAGAATCTCTTCCAAATCCAGCGTGCTGTCTGCTGCCTTCCAGGCCCCCCTGATACAATTGGTTTTTATTTATTTATTTATTTTTTAATTTTTATTTTATTAAAAAAAAATTTTTTTTAATGTTTTGTTTATTTTTGAGACCGAGAGAGACAGAGCATGAACCGGGGAGGGGCAGAGAGAGAGGGAGACACAGAATCCGAAGCAGGCTCCAGGCTCCGAGCTGTCAGCACAGAGCCCCGATGTGGGGCTCGAACTCACAAACCGCGAGATCATGACCTGAGCCAAAGTCGGACACTTAACCAACTGAGCCATCCAGGCGCCCCTACAATTGGTTTTTAAAGTTTGCCAATCTCGGGGCACCTGGGTGGCTCAGTTGGCCAGGTGGCTGACTCGTGATTTCAGCTCAGGTCATGATCTCATGGTTTGTGAGTTCGAGCCCTGCTCCACACTGATGGTGCAGAGCCTGCTTGGGATTCTCTCTCTCTGTCTCTTCTACCCCTCCCACACACTCTCTCTCTCAAAATAAATAAATTAAAAAAAAAAAAAGTTTGCCAATCTGAAAAGGCAGGGAAAAAACCTTGTTTAATTTAGAGAATTTAGAGAAATATTGTTTAATAGGGAAGTTATGCATCGTTTCATACATTTATTAGCATAAGAGTTCTTTTTGTAATTGCTTTTTCCCTTTGCCAATGATTCTATTGGCTTATCGTACTCTCTTTTATTGATTTGCAGGAACTCTTTTTATATTAGGTATATTAACCATTTTTCTGTTGTATATGATACAAATATTTTTTTGTTTCTTCAGGTTGAAACTTATTTTTCCTCTCTATACAAAATCTTTATTTTTTTAATTTTTTTAATTTTAATTTTTATTTTTTTAGCGTTTATTTTTGAGACAGAAAGACACAAAGCATGAACGGGGGAGGGTCAGAGAGAGGGAGACACAGAATCTGAAACAGGCTCCAGGCTCTGAGCTGTCAGCACAGAGCCCGACACGGGGCTCAAACTCACGGACCGCGAGATCATGACCTGGGCCGAAGTCGACTGAGCCACCCAGGCGCCCCATCTATACAAAATCTTAAACTTGTGGTAAAAAATACATAATATAAACGTTACCGTCTTAACCCATTTTTAAGAGTACAGTTCCATAGTGGTAAACGTATTTACCCTGTTGTGAAATATATAGCCAGAACTATTTCATGTTACAAATCTGAAACTCTATACTCCTTAAACAATAACTCCTATCTCCCCCTGCTCCCCTTGTCCTAGCTTTTGGTAATCACCACTCTGCTATCTGTTTTTATGAATTTGACTGTTCTAGATGCCTCATATAAGTAGAATGACACAGCGTTTGTCTTTTTGTGACTGGGTTATTTCACTTAGCAGAATGTCCTCAAGATCCACCCATGTTGTAGCAGGTGTCAGAATTTCTCTCCTTTTTAAGGCTAAATCACGTTGCATTGTATGGAGGAGGCCACATCTTGCTACCCATAGATGGACATGTGCTTTGCTGCCACGCCTTGGCTCTTGTGACTAGTGATAGGAACAGGAGTATGCAAATACGACTTTGAGACCCTGCTTTCAATCCTTTTAGGTATATACCCAGAAGTGGAATTGTTTGATCACATGGCAGTTCTATTTTTAATTTTTTTGAGGAGCCGCTATATTGTTTTCCACAGCAGC
This sequence comes from Puma concolor, assembly GCF_028749965.1. Lineage (NCBI taxonomy): Eukaryota > Metazoa > Chordata > Mammalia > Carnivora > Felidae > Puma > Puma concolor. The sequence goes on from NC_141682.1 coordinate 10,558,281, forward strand.
TCTACCAGTAGACGTTCCCACCAACAGTGCACAAGGCCTCCAACTTCTTCACATCTTCAACAACAGTTGTTTTTTTGTTCCTTCCTTCCCTCCCTCCTTCCCTCCCTCCCTCCTTCCTTCCTTCCTTCCTTCCTTCCTTCCTTCCTTCCTTCCTTCCTCCCTCCCTCCCTCCCTCCCTCCCTCCCTCCCTCTTTCTTTCTTTCTTTCTTTCTTTCTTTCTTTCTTTCTTTCTTTCTTTCTTTCTTTCTTTCTTTCTTTCTCCATAGTAGCCATCTTAATGGGGGTGAGGTGGTATCTAATTGTGGCTTTGATTTGCATTTCCCTAATGATTAGTGATGTTGAGCATCTTTTCATATGTGCTTATCGGCCATTCATATATCTTCTTTGCTTTGGAGAGACATCTAGCCAAATCCTTTGCCTGTTTTTGAATTGGTGTTAAATTTTAGAAGTTCTCTGTATATTTTTGATATTAATTCCCTACCAGATATATGATTTGCAAGTATTTTCTCCCATTCTGTGGGTTGCCTTTTCACTCTGTCCGTAAGTGTCCTTTGATGCACAAAGTTTTAAATTTTCTTTTTTTTTAATGTTTGTTTATTCAGTTTTGAGAGAGGGAGCATGTGCACGCAGGGAGGGGCAGAGAGAGAGGGAGAGAGAGCAGAGCCCATCAATGCAGAGCCTGATGCGGAGCTTTAACTCACAAATCGTGAGATCATGACTTAAGCCGAACCCAAGTGTCGGACACTCAACTGACTAAGTCACCTAGGTGCCCCTTAAATTGTCATCAGGTCCAATTTGTCTATTTTTTTCCCTTTTGTTGTCTGTGCCTTTGGTGTTATAACCAAGATACTGGTGACAAGTCCAGTGATGTGGAGCTTTTGCGGTATGTTTTCTTCTTAGAGTTTTATAGGCTCAGCTTGTATGTGTAGGTCTTTGATCTATTTTGAGTTCATTCTTGTCTGTGTAAAGGTTTAGCTTCATCTTCTGCATGTGAATATCCAGTTTTCCCAGCACCATTTGTGGAAGAGACTATTCTGTCTCCAGTAAGTTCTCTTGGCACCCTTATTGAAATCAGGAGCCTGGACGGCTCAGTCGGAAGAGCCTGCAACTCTTGATCTCGGGGAGTCCTGAGTTCGAGCCCCACATTGCATGTAAGAATTACTTAAAATAAATAAAGAAAATCAAGAAAATCTGGGGCGCCTGGGTGGCTCAGTCGATTAAGCCATGATAAGTTGAATCATGCTAAAAGGAGACCGTATTACTCTGCTCCAAAGTGTCTTCAGCTAGAAATGGTCAGTGAGGTGAGAAATGGTTGAGAAGACAATACAGTTTGGTTTTTTTTAGGTGTCCTTTGCTGGGAGTATAGTTCTGAAACATTTGTTCGTGTTGTTTTGATTAGGCTTATGTTCTTACCAGATGACAATAGATGCCGTGGGATTGTTTAAAAGGGGGAAGTGATTTGGGTACAGAGTGACAAATGCCATGGTGTCCTGGATGGACAGGACTCTGTGGGAACAGGCTGGCTGTCAGGGAAGCTTCCTTCAGCTAAGACGTGAAATGACCTGTCAACTTGCCAACAGGGGTGAGGTGAGAGTGGGGAAGCTGGACAGAACAGAGAACAACATGTGGTGAGAGGCTTGGGGCCTGGAGAGGGCAGGGTTTATGAAGAAATGAAGGAAATCCAGACGGGATGGGCCTTGGTGGTTGGGGTGGGGAGGACGTGAGCCAATATGGAGGCAATCATGGCGCATGGGTCTGGGTGGGATCCTGAGAGCCATAGGGAGTAGGGGACTGGAAGGATTTTAAGTAAGCGAGTGATATGGTCAGATTGAACTGTCACCTGGCTATTCTGAGGGGAATGGCTTGGACAGGGGCATACCCGGGTTGGGGAGGGAGCCTGGAGGCAGGTGACCCTCTTGGGGCTGTTACTGAAAGATGGTGGTGGCCTGGTTGGAGTCATGGCAGCAAGTGGGGAAGAAGACAGGTGGACACATCTAGAAATAGTGACGAGGTTGACAGGCCAGGGGCTGGTCATTGGCAGGAGGGCCATCAGCTGGTGAGCCTTGGTGGCCTCATTTTGTAATGCCTACCCTGCGGGGTTCTTTGGGGGTCAAGTAGATCAGGGACGGTATCACCTCTTTTACAGATGAGTGAGAGGTGGCGAGCGACATGACCAAGGTCCGTCAGCGAGCACAAGAGCCCGCACTCTTGCTCCCTTAACCTGCTTTGCAGAACATACTTGTCTTGGCACAGATGACCTTGAATGGAGCCCTGGTAGGGGAGGGAGAAGGAAGGTACTGTCTGTTCTTCCAGGCCTGCCGCAGACCTTGAGGGAGCCACAATAAATGCTGTGTTTGTTTGATAAAGCACTTGGCTTTTGGTCCGGGCAGGAGGAAGAGCTGGAACAGGTGTGGCAAGCCCTGGGCAGCCTGAGGCACAACGGTGGGAGGTGGAATGGGACAGAGCCTGGCAGGGGGTGTCCGGGGCTGTGGATTTTGAAGAAACCGAGGACTTTCTCATGGCCCAGCCGTTGCCCTCATGTTCCCAGGCTCCTGCCTGGCTGAATAACCCAAAACATTGGTACCAGTTCACGTTGATTGAGGTCCTTTTGCGTGCCAAGCGTTGTGCTAGGCGGAAAAGCACGCAGTCATGCCTTCCTTCCACAAATGGGCGCTGGCCTGCGCTGGGTGCTGCAGATGGACAGAAGCTGGGGACAGTGCCCCTGAGCTTGGGGGATGACCTTGTGGTGGGAAGTCTGATGAGAAAAACCAACATGGGGCGACTTGGTGGCTCAGTGGGTTAAGTGTCTGACTTCAGCTCAGGTCACGATCTCAGAGTTCTTGGGTTCGAGCCCCGCATCGGACTCTGTGCTGACAGCTCAGAGCCTGGAGCCTGCTTCAGATTCTGTGTCTCCCTCTCTCTCTGCCCCATGCCCACTCATGTTCTGTCTCTCTCTGTCTTAAAAATAAATAAAACATTAAAAAAATTTATATATATAAAAAAAGCGTACGACTTTGGCTCAGGTCATGAACTCGTGGTTCGTGAGTTCAAGCCCCACATTGAACTCTCTGCTGTCAGCACAGAGCCTGCTTGGGATCCTCTGTCTCCCTCTCTCTGCCCCTCCCCCACTTATGCTCGCTCTCTCAAACATAAAGATTTAAAAAAAAGAGAGAGAGAGAAACAAAACAACATAGTACTGTGATGGGGTGAGAATAGGCTGAACGGGAACTCAGAAGATGACTCAGCTAATCCTGGACATCGCCTGGTGCCATTATCATACCCATTTTGCGGATGAGGAAGCCGAGGCTCAGAGGAGTGAACTTCCCGGCTTACCCTGTCAGTTTGGTTCTAATTTTCTTCTGCAAGGGGTGATAAGGATAAAAACGGGGAAAGGGGCACCTGGGTGCCTCAGTTAAGCGTCCAACTTCGCTCAGGTCATGATATCACGGTTCACGAGTTCGAGCCCCGTGTTGGTCTCTGTGCTGACAGCTCAGAAGCCTGGAGCCTGCTTTAGATTCTGTGTTCCCTCTTTCTCTGCCCCTCCCCTGCTTGCACTCTCTCTCTCTCTCAAAAATAAATAAAAACATTAAAAAAAGGATAAAAACAGGGATGGAAAATACAAGTTAGAGGGGTCCTCATGGACCACCTGGTTCAACCCCCTGGTTGAAATGGTGGAGAAACTGAGACCCAGAAGGGGAAGGGAAGTGCTCAGAGGCACATGGAGAAAAGACCTAGAAACTATTCTCTCTCAGTCCAGGGTGTTCTTCACATCAAATGCCTGTCTCTCCTCCAGCCTGCTGAAGTTTTCCCGGATCCTTCCCGTGAGACTCCCCTCAGCCTGTGGTCTGCATGCCCGTGTATAGACCCTAAACTCTAAAAGCATAAGATCAGGTAGAGTTAGGACAGGCCCTGGAGCTTGGCAAGTGTGTGTGTGCGCGCGCGTGCGGGTCAGGGAGGAGCGTTGGATGGGATAGGAGACCTCACTGCCCCCAGGGGGCCCCGGGGAGCCCAGGCTTGGGAAGAGACCAGGGAGCCAGGGGAGGAGCTGAGGGCCTCCCACCCAAGGGGCTGTCTCCTTCTCTGTCACATCCTTCTGGCTCAGGGGCACTGGGGGTGGGCTGCAGGGCAGGATGGCTCCAGCCCTGGGCTGCAGCTCTGCCCTAGGGTGGCCCGGGAGGCGCTGTGCTCAGGCTGCCTTCTGGAAGCTGGTGGTAAATGAATAACCTTGTTCCTACCTTCAGGGCCCTCTGGGACAAAGGAGCCACTCAGGTGCCCCTCGGTTCTGACTTGGCCCAACCTGGCATCCATGGCCAGAGACTGTGGAGGTTCAAGGGCAAATGCAACCCCCTTGGCCCATCTGCCCCGTTACTCCCTCAATTCCATCCCAGCCAGGCCCAGAGAAATTTCTCCTCTTAGTTCTCTCCCTCTCACCTCCTGTTGCTAAGCTTCCTCCCTCCTGACCCTTCCCCGTTGAGCCCCTCCCCTTCACTGAGCTCCCTCCTTCTCTTTGGGCCCCCTCCCCTCACGGAGGCCCCCCTACTCTGCTCTCCCCCTTTCCTGAGCTCACTTCCGGTCCAGCTCTCCCTCCAGCCTCTCCCCTTCATTCCTCCCTCACCTTTACTCCCCCTCAGGCTAGAAGAGTGGTTTCCCCAAAGCACCCCCAACCCCAACCCCTTGAACCTTCCTGGAATCTTATAGAGAATGACCTAAAGCCAGGGTGTCCCTACTATTCATGGTAACCTCCTTCCTCTTCCTTGGATCATAAAGGGTGGCTACATGTCGGTATTCCCTAACTGGATAATTTGGGGGGAGCTGGAGGGGGGAGTAGCCTGCTAAAAAACCCGGTGGCCACTAGGACCTTCTGCTGAAGCTTTGCTGCAGGTGAAGTTTGAGATACAATAACTGGGAAATCATTCTCTTCCATCCCATATCCTGTCCCTTGATCCTTGCTCCCTGTCAACTTGCTAACTTGGCCTAGACTCCCTTTATAAGCAAAGGTCTTGGGCCCATGGTCCAGATGTTCTGATTTTACTTCTCAACTCCCACTGGCTTTTCCGCCTGCTGGGTCTGCCCGCCCGCCTCCTGCCGAGGCCACCAGGAACCACCTTGCTGCCTTGAACCCCACGGCTACTCCTTGGGCCTCATCTTGCCTGACCACTTTTGCAACCTCAGTCACCCTGGTTTCAGGTGCCATCTGTATGCTAACAACAGCCGGCGTTGGCCACTCCCGAGTCTCAGTTCTTTATATATGCCCTGCCGCTTCCTGGACGTCTCTGCCTGGAGGCCCAACAGGCTTGCCAAACTCTGTGCATTCAAAACTGAAACCATCATCTTTCCCCAGAAACCTAGTTTCCCATTTTGGTAAATGGCATCCGCCATCCCAGCAATGACCTAGGGCAGAAGATTGGGGTTATCCTAATGTTTCCATCTCCCTCACCCTACCTATCGAGATGCTTCTCAAGCCCTCATCTTGCTTCCTTCCAGCCCCTGTCAGGCCCTGCTCCTGACCCCACTGTCCCTGCCTTCTTTCTGGCCACACCATCTCCAAGAGGATGGCTGTGGAGCCTCTTCGATGGTGTCCCCACCTTCTTCTCCCTCCTGGAATCCCACTTCCCCAGGGGCTCCTGGAGATGGTATTTTGGAGCATAAATCTGACCAGTCATCTGACTTCCATGACTCCCAAAACACCAGAGTTAAGGTCCAGAGTCTGTAATTCTGCATCTGAGACTCCATGGCTTGGCTTCCTCCTGGCCCCTGGCTGGGCCTCACCACATTCCCCTCACACTTTGCTATGCGGCCAGCCCTGGGGGATCTCTCTTTCCTGGTCCCAGGCACAGGCGCCCTTTCCTATTACCTGAACCTCCTGCGCCTTCTCCCGGACACAAGGCCTTCCAAGCCTGTTTAAACTCAAGCCCTACAGCCTCGCCAGAGGGTCATGCATCCTGACCCTTGGGGGTCCCTAGGAAGAAAATGAGGCCCCTTCCTCCTCGCCCCTCCAGGTGAGAAACTGCCGCCCAGCTTTACTTTTGACGCTGTTTTACCAAAACAATAGGGCTTTTTGTTCCCCCCTTCCAAATATGAAATCATAGCACTGAATGTGCTCTTTCACACGGAGAGGGAAGATTAGATGTGCAGCCGCACAGGGGAGGACGATTCTCCAAGCACAAACCCAGAAGGCAAAAACTAGGGAGGAGGGCCCGGGGCCACACTTCTCCCCGCCCCGCCCCCCCCCCCCCCCCATGCCTCCGTCCATGCAGCAGGCTGGAAGTGCTCATGCCTCTCTAGGTTGGCCCTTCAATGTCTGAATCCCCAGTGAGTAGGCCAAATGGCCACCTAGGGCGCACCCAGTTCGGTTTCAAACCACACTTTCTTGGTTACCCAACCTCTGCCTTCTCTAAGCTTCATAGCGGGAGAGCAGAACCCAGCCAAGGCCAACCCTTGAGGGGCGGGTGTTCGGTAGGGAGGTGGAGGCCTGTCGGCGCTCGCTCAGGAAAGTAGGCGCCCGTAACTGCAAAAACGAAAGGCTTTTATTGAAAAATATCAACTGGCCTTTTCCAAGACTGCCGGTCCCTGCCCAACGCGGGCTTTGGGACCGAGGCCCGACGGGGCGGGCAAGTAGCGGCGGCCACCCGGCCCCGCTCTCCGGAGGGGCTGAGGTTTCACTGTCCGTGTGGGCTGGTCCCCTGCGCGCCGTGGGGCCGGGGAGCGGGGTGTGCTGCCCAGAAGGGGCCGCGGGGTTGGTCCCTCCCGGTCCAGTGTGAGAGCTCCTGGCACCTGGGGGGAGGGGGGGCTGGTCTCCGAGGAGAGGCCTAACGCGGCACCGGTGGGCGCTGTCGCCCGTGGGGTGGTGGGGTCTCCCCGCGGCCGCCCCTCAGACGTAGTCCTTGCGGTCGTAGGCTGTGCTAGTGCCCGGGCCGGCGGAGCGGGGCGCGGAGTAGACGATCTTGGTGGGCGCGTACTTCTCGCGCGGCGGGCAGGAGCAGCAGAGCAGCGCGCCCCCCAGCAGCTGCAGCGCCGCGGCCGCCCAGCCCACGTACAGGCCCGCGCCCATCTCACGCTTCTGCGCCTCCGGCACCAGGGGGTTGTAGAAGTCCCGGATGATGGTGTTGGCCGACCAGGACACCGGCACCAGCGTGAGCAAGGCGGCCAGCAGGAAGAGCACTCCCGCCACGATGGTGATCTTGGCCTTGGCCGTGTCGTCCTGCACGCAGTTGGTGCACTGGGCGCCCACCAGCGCCACGAGGAGCCCGAAGGCGGCCAGCAGGATGGCGACGACGATGAGGGCGCGTGCCGCCTGCAGGTCCTGCGGCAGCGCCAGCAGCGAGTCGTATACCTTGCACTGCATCTGGCCGGTGCTCTGCACCACGCAGTTCATCCACAGGCCCTCCCAGGTGATCTGCGCCGTGATGATGCTGCTGCCGATGAAGGCCGTCACGCGCCACATGGGCAGCGCGCAGCACACGATGGTGCTCAGCCAGCCCATCACGGCCAGCGAGGTGCCCGTGATCTCCAGGCCCATGGACATGGCTGCCGCGCCAAGGCCGGCTCTGCCGGGCGGCTCAGGGTGCGGGAAGACGACGGGCCGTGGCCGCCGGGCCTGGGTGGGAGCTGCCGCGCGCAGACGGAGGGATGCCTCGACGGACGCGCGGACGGCTTGGACGCACGGACGGACGGCGCGCGCTAACGGCTCCGCTCAGCCCGCTCGCCCCTAAGCAGCGCCTGCACCTGCCTGTGGCTTTGTGGGCGGGCGGCGGCGACTGGGCTGGCCCTGGGCTGGGGCCGGTGAGTCTTAGATCCGTGCCCAGCGCTCCGGCGGGGGTGGGAGGGGCGGAGCCGCGGGTCCCCGGGCCTGGAGACTGTGACGTGGCCCCTCTTCCCACCTTCACCAAGCGCCCTGGGAGGAAGGACTCGGCGGGGAGTGGCGCACCGCGCGGGGTAGGGGCGTGGGGGGGGGGGTGCCAAGAGAGGGCGGGGCCGGGGCCTGCGACCCCGCCCCTCGCTCTTCATCGCCCAGTTCCCAAGCTAATTCTCCGGGGCTCGCAGGGGTTGCGGTGCAAATCACAATCTGCTCGACACTCCCCGACCTCCCCACATTTTCGGTGCCGTTCGCACAGGCGTCGTCGGGAAGGGGGTCTCTGCCAGCTGGCCGGGATCCATGGGGCCTGGAAGGGCCCAGTGGGCGTGGCCGGGGCTGTTTTCCGGAGTGGGCGGCTGCTCCGGGAGCCGCACACCTGCTCCTAGGTCCTTCTGGCCTCTGAGGCTCTGCTGGCACACAATCCGGGCTTGATCCAGGCCCTGGAGGTCTGCGCTCAGAAGCCAGAAATCCGCCACTCCCCACCAAAGACACCGAGAAGATGCCCCAAACCAGCGCCGAACTCAAATTCACTTCCCAGCCCCACTGCTCCTCCCTTAGCTCCTGGATCCTGGTAGCAGAGCTGCTCTCCCCTCCTAGAAGTCCCTCCTCCTCATTGATTCCCCTCCTCCTGCGCAGCCTCGTGCTTCCTCCCTCTGGGCCCACTTTCATGAAATCGTAGTGAAAGGTTTGATCCTGGCAGAAGTGGGGAGTCAGAGGTGTTACTTACAATGCCTTCCCTCCTATTAACCTTAAAAGTAAAGCCGCCAGTTATCCTAGCAGCAAAACATGGGTTTATTGGGGAATAGCAGAGAATTGCAATCCAGGACAAGCAAGCTGCAGCAAAACCATAAGCAAGTCCAACAAAGGGGAGGATCATTATTTTATGGAGAAGGAGGAGGAAGTTGGGAGGGATTGCAAGAGTTCAGGATAATGCTGGTTTTCTCACTGGTTGAGCTGCAGGGGTGGTGAATTTCTTACAGAAGATGCTATGTACAATTTTCGCTGTTGGGGTCTGTAATTGATTATTCTGTCCTGTTGAGATTCTTCTGCTGGAGGCTGTAATTGACCATTCTTCCTGTAATTGACATGGAGTGCCAGCCTCCCCTTCTAGCTCCCCAGTTCTGCTTCATTAATTTTCACATTTCCTTCTTTTGATCAAGATCTTTCCTTGAAAGCATCGCTGATCAAGAATTAGGTATTTTGCGTATAGTGGTTTTGTCCCTAAGTCCCTGGAAGGACCTTTTCTGGTTGTCACGCCCCACTTTGGAAGGAAAGTGCATAGCAGTTGGAAACCACTTAAGGCCAGGTTGGCATAGCAAGGAGGGCTAGGAGGGAGAGCTCTCAGGCATTTCCCATCTCAAGTCTGTATCTTCTCAAGGTTATCAGCGTTGGAGGTCATCTTGAAGTATGGAGCTAGTATAATCTTATTGGGTACATTTTTTTTTAAATTAAAGATTGATAGGCAACAAGTACAGAATCAAAAGTAACGTGACAATTCCAACCTGTATGTTGGTTCTAAATCAGGACCTTAGGTCTGAAGGTAGCCAGCTGAAAATGTTTATTGGCAGTTATTCCAACTTAGGGAAGAAAAGTTTCTGGCTATGAAGGCAGACCTGGACTCACCTATGCCTCCTGGAAGTCCCTGCCTAAAGCAACCATGAAAGCAGAATGGTAAACACTGCCAGAGCGCACGAGAAGAAGGAATCAAGTGCATTGGGATGATCCGATGCAAAGCAGCAACACTTCAAAGACTTAAAAAAAACATATATTGTTATCTTGGGCGCCTGGCTGGCTTGGTCAGTGGAGCGTGAGACTCTTGATCTCAGGGTTGTTAGTTCAAGCCCCATGCTGGGTGTAGAGATTACTTAAAAATAAAATCTTTTTAAAAAGAGAGGAAGGGGCACCTGGGCGGCTCAGTCAGTTAAGTATCCGACTCTTGGTTGCAGCTCAGGTCATGAGCTCACGGTTCATGGGTTTGAGCCCCCATTGGGCTCTACCCTGATGGTGCAGAGCCTGCTTGGGATTGTCTCTCTTCCTCTCTCTCTTCCCCTCCCTCTCTCAAAAATAAATAAAAACTTAAAAAAAAAAGAGAGAATAAATAAATAGTTATCTCAAATGGACTGGTTTGAAAACAAATGTTATCAAATAATAGTCTGTAAAGTTGTAAGTTCAGAGACCATGGATGTGTATAAGAATCCAATGTCAGTTAATAGTTGGTTTTTATTTTTACTTATTCATTTATTTTTAAAAGTTTATTTTTTCCTCTTAAAATTTTTTTTCTTGTGATGAAAACTTTTTTTTTTTTTTAACGTTTTATTGATTTTTGAGAGAGAAGCAGAGTGTGAGCAGGGGAGGGGCAGAGGGAGAGGGAAACACAGAATCAGAAGCAGACTTCAGGCTCTGAGCTGTCAGCACAGACCCCGATGTGGGGCTTGATCTCACGAACCACGAGATCGTGACCTGAGCGGAAATCAAGAGTCGGACGCTTAACCAACTGAGCCACCCAGGTGCCCCAGCATGATCATTTTTAATAGAAGCCATTAGGCCTTTACACTATTGAAATATATCTCCTTTTATCAGCTGTGGGTCAAAGGAGGCAGAGGCCAAGTGTTTTGGATGTCCTGCGACTACCTCATAGGGGGAGAGTAGAGTTGCTAAGGGGGTGGATCTGAGTTTCAGAGGACCAACAGCAATGCTTTAGGTCAAGGTGTTTGGAGGGTTTCTACAAATTTTTCCCTTTGAGTCTTAATAGTCCATTAGTACTTGTTGAAGCACCCAACCGGCAAAATGGATTCCCTGATCACTGTGAAGTTTGAGAGGGGCTCCCCAGGTCGTGATAATCTTTTTCTTTTTTAAAGATTTTATTTTTAAGTAATCTCTTTTCCCCAACGTGGGGCTCAAACTTACAGCCCCAAGATCAAGACTCACATGCTCTACCGACTGAGCCAGCCAGGCGCCCTGTGATCATCTTTTCTAACAGAGGAAGCATTGGCCTGTCTACACAACAAAACTTTGGTCCAGTGAGAAAGCATATGAGCCATAACTAAAACATATTTGTCCATGAGATGGGGAAGCTGTATGAAATCCATTTATATGAACAGGTTTCCCTGGATTATACTTTGGACACGTGGGGCAAGTGAGAGAGGCACTTTGTGTGGCCCTTACGAACTTTTCACCACAAAAGTTCATTGACGAATGCTGTCATTTTGTCAGTAGACCAGTGTTTTTTTTTTTTTTTTTTTTAACGTTTATTTATTTTTGAGACAGAGAGAGACAGAGCATGAACAGGGGAGGGGCAGAGAGAGAGGGAGACACAGAATCTGAAACAGGCTCCAGGCTCTGTCTGAGCTGTCAGCACAGAGCCCGACGCGGACCTCGAACTCCCGGATCGTGAGATCATGACCTGAGCCGAAGTCGGACGCTTAACCGACCAAGCCACCCAGGCGCCCCAGACCAGTGGTTTAATGTGTGTACGGTTGTAAGTACTGGGAATTTTTGAATTTCTAGTAGGGCCGATTATTATTTGGTCCCGACCAGAGTTCTCTCTCTTCTTGTGGAACCTACAATGATACATTTCCAAAGCTGTTTTTCCCCTCTCTGGGGCCAATTGTTAGGTATCTTTTGTTGATGTCTCCAAAATTATCATTTGAGAGACCATCTCTTTAGACTATAACAGGGGTTTGGCTATTGGACTCCTTGAGAGCAGCATTTCCATTTTGATGATGGAAATATCATCAGGGTGGATTACTTTGGTCCTCAAGAAGTCGAGCCTGGAGTGCCCAGGAACGTTAAGAGTCAGAGCAGCTGGCCAAAGTGTGGCATTTAATCAATTTTGGACATAGGAGCCATCTTTAATATTATTCCCATTGGAGATAAGAACATCTCATTGTTTCCACAATATTCCAAAGTCATGAGCTACCTCAAAGCATATCAAGGATCAGTATAAATGTTTGAGGTTTTACCCACGGGTAAAGTACAAGCCTGAGTAAGAGCATATAACTCAGCCTATAACTCACTGACATTGGGCTGAAGTAGCCAGAGGTAAAGGTACTGCCTTAATGACTTCAAGGGAGTGGGAAAAGCATTCCCAGGACAGTATTTACCATTTTCATTCTATAAATAAGAACCATCACTATGGGCACTTGTGTGCCTCAGTCGGTTAAGTGTCTGATTTCAGCTCAGGTCATGATCTCACAGTTTGTGAGCTCAAGCCTCCGCGTCAGGCTCTGGGCTGACAGCTCGGAGCCTGGAGCCAGCTTCAGATTCTGTGTCTCCCTCTCTCTCTGCCCCTCCCCCGCTGGCCCTCTGTCTCTCTTTCTCAAAAATAAAATAAAACATTAAAAAAAATAAATAAGAACTATAAATAAACCATGAAAAATCTGCATCTGTTTAGAGGAGTCTTGTAAATTGTCAGTGGGTGTCAAAAGGTTATCTGTTAGCAGTAAGCAGTCATGAGGGGTTTCATCTGCGTCCAAGATCAGATGCCCTAAGTATCTAACCTAAACGCGACCAGACTGTAGTTTTTCTTTGAAGACTTTATGTCCCTTTAAGGACAAAAGTCTCAACAGATGGATGCTGTCTTCCTGTGAAGAGGTGTGAGGAAGGGGGCAGAGAAGCAAACCATCTATGTATTTTGGTCAAATAGAGCCCGCAGAAAACGTTCTGTTTTTCACATCAGCTTTTAAGGTAGGAAGTACTCTCTGTGAAATCCTGGGGCGTTACTGTCCGGCTGTTATTTCCATTCTTCCAAGTGAAGGCAAAAAGTTACTGGGTGTCCTTATCAACTGGAATACTAGAGATGTACCGCATAGATCAATTACCGTGAAAAATACGCTCTCAGTGGGAATGGATGTTGGAAATAACACACTGGAGTTAGGAATACCAGGTGCTGAGGGACAACTGTCATTTATTGCTCAGAGGTCCTGGACAAATCTTCATCCTTGGACCTCGGGTTTTCTCATGGGTATAATTGGGGCCTTACAGGGACTTGTGTAGGGATTCATGAAGCCTTGAGCCTTGTAATCGTCTGTTATGGGCTTGCTGCCTCGAAGCTCCTCTTTAGTTCTACGGCATTGATTAATTATGGGAAGAGGTTTTCAGGGATCTATTTGAATTTTAGTGGGAGGTGCATTGTGGATTCTGCTAATATCAGTTGAGGGTCTTGCCCATAAAGAAGAGAATACCTGATCTGATAGGAATAAATGATCTGTGTCCCCAAGTCTCAACTATGGTGCCATCAGAGACAAAGCACAGAAAATATGCCAAAGGGCCATTTATTTCTCCTGTTTGGCTCTTCTGTCAAATTCTGGAGTTATTTCTCCCTTTTAGGAGAAACAAATTCTGGCACGGTACTACTTTTCTAAGAAATCGCGGCCCAGCAAATGCATAGGGACAGAGGAAGTAAGGAGGAAAGGGTGCCTGTCTCTCAAAGGTCATGGACAAGAGGGAGTAGGTTCAGAGACAGGAACCTGTTGAGGTTGATTAGAAATTTCTATTATTTTGGGGCACCTGGGTGGCGCAGTCGGTTAAGCGTCCGACTTCAGCCAGGTCACGATCTCGCGGTCCGTGAGTTCGAGCCCCGCGTCGGGCTCTGGGCTGATGGCTCGGAGCCTGGAGTCTGTTTCGGATTCTGTGTCTCCCTCTCTCTCTGCCCCTCCCCCGTTCATGCTCTGTCTCTCTCTGTCCCAAAAATAAAATAAAAACGTTGAAAAAAAAAATTTAAAAAAAAAAGAAATTTCTGTTATTTGAACCCCTACTATTCTAGGACTTTGAGATAAGGGTTGCTTTACAGCAGAGAGGTTGAGCAGTGAGAATTAGCTTCGGTGTCAATGAAGACAGACACAGGTTCATCCCCGTCCCCTTGGAGTTTCTGGGAGCCCCGACCCTGGGAACTGCTGGGACATTAAACAGACTGACCAGAGGGCTGAAGGCAGCTGGAGTGCTTAAGTTAAAAAAATTTTTTCTTAATGTTTATTTATTTTTGAGAGAGACAGAGACAGAATGCAAGTGGGTTAGGGTCAGAGAGAGACAGGGAGACACAGAATCGGAAGCAGGCTCCAGGCTCCAAGCTGTCAGCACAGAGCCTGACGCAGGGCTTGAACTCACCAGCCGTGAAATCATGACCTGAGCCGAAGTCCGACGCTCAACTGACTGAGCCACCCAGGCGCCCCTGGAGTGCTTAAGTTTGTAACAATCTTAAAAAAGATGACCTGGCTCTTTGCAATAATAGCAGAAACGAAAAGGTTATTAGTTTTGTTTATGGGCCTTCATTTGTCGGAGTTGAAAATTGAGAATTTTAGTGGTCTTTCTTTTAAAGATGTGAGCGAGTCAGTTTGCCACGCTAACTAAATCTATAGTGGTCACTTTTCCGTTCCATCCTGGTCCTTTTAACTGAAAGAATAAGATACTGGTTCAGGCCATTAATAAACAAACATAAAGTTAAATGCTACCCAAGTGGACTTTACATCTAAAGGGAGACCAGAATATTCTTTCTTTCTTTTTTTTTTTTTTCTGTACGACTAATACCTTTAAAAAAGTGTTGCTTGCCGGGGATTTCCATTTAGTGTACTAGCATCTTGCCAAAAGTTAGGGGCTTGTCTCTCTAAATCCCCTTTCAGGATGTTACTTTTCAGTTCATTTTATCCAGTGGCTAGGCTGGTCCTCAGCAACAAGCATGCAGACTGATAAAAATCTCAGAAACCAGGTTGGTAGGTTTGAATAACTATGTTAGATTATTCAGCAAGTTGCCAGGGGATCCTCAGTCACTTTGGGACTTTATTTATGTCTGTCTGTATGTATGTATATTAAAAAATTTTTTTAATGTTTATTTTTGAGAGAGACAGAGCACGAGCCAGGGAGAGGCAGCCAGACAGGAGACACAGAATCTGAAGCAGGCTCCAGGCTCTGAGCTGTCAGCACAGAGCCTGACAGGGGGCTCGAACCCACAAACTGAGAGATCGTGACCTAAGCCAAAGTCGGACGCTTAAGTGACTGAGCCCCCCAGGAGCTCTGGGAAACTCTTAACTTTGGCTCCTACTCCATCGATTGAAACAAACAAACAAAAAAAACAACACACCAAAAAACCCATCAACAAGAACGAAGACCTTACATCAGATCCCAAATAAAGCCTGGAGAGCTCAGACACAAAGCATAGGGCTTGAAATTCAGGAGAACAGGTGTCCTCAAACTCCAAGATCAGCGAGAAAGCAGTGAGCTGGGCTCTGTGGGTATTGGCACCTGTCTGCTTATCAGCCCCAGAGTGGTTGGGGGTCTACTCTGGATCCCACCTCTGATCACCAAGAAAGGCTGACCTTAAACATAAAACTGTTTGGGGCACCCGGGTGGCTCAGTTGGTTAAGTGTCCGACTTCGGCTCAGGTCACGATCTCACGGTTCGTGGGTTCTGGCCCCACCTTGGGCTCTGGGCTGACAACTCGGAGCCTGGAGCTTGCTTCAGATTCTGTGTCTCCCACCCTCTCTCTCTGCCCCTCCTCCCTTTGCGCTGTTTCTCTCTCTTTCAAAAATTAATTTAAAAAAAAAAAAAAACATTAAAAAGAACCCATAGAACTGCCCAGTATTTCAGCAGCAAAAATGGCTTTCTTTGGGAATAGTAGAGAACTCATAATCCACAACAAGCACGCTAGGGCAAAACCAACAATAGGCAAGTCTGGCAAATCAGGGGAGCATTATTTTATGGAGAAGAAGGAGGAAGTTGGGAGGGCTTGTTTTGAACAGAAGTCCATTGGAGAGAAGCAGGAGTTCAAGGTGATGAGGGTTTCTCATTGGCTGAGTTTCAGGGGTGGTCAGATTCCTTATAGAAGAGGCAAGATGTTCTGTATGTCCTTCCCTGTTGGGCCCGTAATTGACAGTGCTTCCTGTAATTGACATGGAGCTGTAAGGCTTGCCCCACCCCCAGCCTCTCCTTCTAGCATCCCTGGTCCACTTTAGGGAGGCTTCCCTTTATTAATGTTCTTGGGCTATTCCTGACCCTGCTTAGAGCCTTTCTGGCATTGGCCTTGGTGGTTCTGCCTGAGCTGCCCCCCATTCGGTCTCACCTCTCACCCCAGCAGTTGGATTTCCTGCAGCCACTCACCCCACCACGTCCTATCTCCTTTGCATACTTCATACCCTCCTTAGTGTTAAACACCCTCCATCGTACTTGAGTTTTCTAATTTATTTTTCATTCTTCCTTTCTCTTCTCCAGTATGTCAGCTCCACTGGGACATCCAGAATGTCCTCAAACGGGCGAGGGTTTCTGCCGGTTTTATTTGCTGCGAGGGAGCTTTGTAATCTAGTAGGAACCAGGGGCACCTCCAGGTGAGATGAGCGGCCTCACAGAGCCGGCCCTGAGCGTTTTTCTGGTTTGCCCCATGTCTGTCAAACCACATGCATGCAGCCTCTTCCCTAAGTGCCCGGGCCCTGGGGTGATAGGAGAGTAAGGTAAACAGGGCCAGAGGGCCATGAAAACCAGGGTCCCTGCTTCTTTCAGGGGCAAAGGTCTTGGGCGGGGCCTGTTGGGGCTGGGCTGGGCAGGGCTGGGAGTGCCCGGCCAGAGGGCCCAGCTGGTGCTGGGTGGGGGCTGCCTTAGAGGAACTTCGTAAGCCTGGGTCCACCTCACTGGACTGCTGGCTGCCCTCAGTTTCCTGTTTAGTGAGGGTGGCTTTGGGCCAGAAGAGAAACAGAAGCCTCAGGCGGTGTGGCTGGGCGTAGGGGGGCAGAGCTCAGGTGCTCTGGGCCAGAGAACGGGTCCCTGGCTGGTGGTGCCTGGGTGGGGTGCTGTGTGCTCTGTCTCTTGCCAGCTGTGAGGCCGAGGAAAGTCCTATCATCTCTTACCTTAGTTTCCTCTTCTGTTAAATGAGGGAAACGACGTCGACATGACCCACCTCACAGGGCGGGGATGAGAATGGACACAGTAGGAGTGCAAATTAGAAAACAACCCAGGCGGGCCATGCAAACGTGCAGGGAATGTGGAGCGAGTGTGGGGTGTAGCTGGACAGACCTAAAGGTGAGCCCGGCTGCCCCTCCCCAGCCGTGTGAACTTGAGCAGGTACTTTTTCCTCCTTGAGCCTCAAGTTCCTCACCTATGAGGAAGGGTTTGTTCTGAGATGCTTGGGTTGGCGGAGGGTGGGGGGGGGAACGGGGGAACGGGTGTGTGTGTGTGTGATGGACAAGGAGAGGTGCCTTGCTCCTGAGGCTGAGGGATAGGGAAGTGCTGGGCAGGGCCGAACGGAGATCAGGTATCAGGGACAGAAAGCTTTGTGCCCAGGGGCCAAACTTCAGGGACTCTGCAAATAAGACTTTGGCTCTGGGCAAACAGCTCCAATCAGCTTGGTGCTTAATATCTACCACGGTTCTTACAACCCAATAATAAAAAGACAAATAACCCAATTTAGAAAATGGTCAAGGGATCCGAACATTCAGAATAGACAAAGAAGACACACGAATGGCCGAGAAGCATATGAAGAGATGCTCCAGGCCATTAGTCGTTAGGCAGATGCAAGTCAAAGCCACGAAGAAATGCCACTTCATACCCACGAGGACGGCTGGGATCGTAAAGACGCACACAGACAAGTGGTGACAAGGAGCTGGAGGAACTGGAACTCTCACACCCTGGTGGGAATGTCAAGTGTCAGAGCTGCTTTTGAGAACAGTCCAGCAGCTCCTGAACAGGTGGTTACTTTTTTGCCCCGGCATTTCCACTTCTAGGTGTGTACTCAGGGGACACGAGAAATATGTTCACGCAAAAGCACATACATGAATGCTTGCAGCAACGTTATTCATAACAGCCAAAAAGTGGAAACACCCAGAGGCGCCCAAGTGGCTCAGCGGGTAAGCGACCAACTTCAGCTCAGGTCATGATCTCACGGTTCGTGGGTTCCAGACCCGCCTCGGGCTCTCTGCTGTCAGCACAGAGCCTGCTTCAGATCCTCTGTCTCCCTCTCTCTCTGCCCCTCCCCGACTCGCACACCTGCTGTCTTTCTCTCTCTCTCTCAAAAATAAACATTAAAAAAAAAAAAAAAAGTGGAAACACCCTAAGTGTCAGCTGGTGAATGGTTAACCAAATGTGATATGTCTATCGATGGAATATTATTTGGCCATAAAAAGGAATAAAGTACCGAGATACCTGGATAAACTTTGACAACTTTATGGGAAGTTAAAGATGCCAGTCACAAAGCGTGACATGCTAGGTGATTCCTTTTGCAAAAAGTATCCAGGGGAGCCTGGGTGACTCAGTCGGTTAAGCGTCTGACGTCGGCTCAGGTCACGATCTCACAGTTCGTGGGTTCGAGCCCCGTGTCAGGCTCTGTGCTGACCGCTCAGAGCCTGGAGCCTGTTTCAGATTCTGTGTCTCCCTCTCTGTCCCTGCCCCTCCCCTGCTCACACTCTGTCTCTGTCTCAAAAATAAATAAACATTAAAAAATATATATATCCAGAGCAGGAAAATCTATATAGAGACAGAAAGTAGACTGGTGGTAGCTGGGGGGTGGGGGTGTTGGGAGGAAACGGAGAGCGGCTGCTAATGAGTACAGGGTGCTTTTTTTTTTTTACGGTTATTTATTTATTTTGAGAGAGAAGCAGAGAGAGAGAGAGAGAGCGCGCACACCACTGTGCTCAGGACCTGCAGCATGTCTGTGGGTATACGTGCCCCAGAGTGTGGGAAGGAGAGCAGGATGTTGCTGTCTTTGAAGGAAGAGGGCTGTGAAGGGGTGGGAGGAGGCTGAGGCTCGGGGGCTCCAGACACAATGCATCCCCCCCACCCCCACCCCAAAGCACACTCCTGAGCCTCCTGTCTTTAAGTGTCAGCAAGGAACCCTGCAGGGCTGAGTGATGTTTGGAAGGAGAGTTCTGGGGCTGTGCTCATGCAGGAAAGCGGTCCACAGGAAGCTGGGCTGGGGCGGGTGGAGAAGGATTTGGCTGCTGGAGGCACTAGGTGTGATTGGGTAGAATGGGGTGTGTGTGTGTGTGTGTGTGTGTTTCCAAGGAGCACAGGGCTAGGAAAAGAGGAACTGAAGGAAGAGGGCTTGCAGCTAGATTAGCCTGTTTCTTATCTCCTCCCCAGCGTCCAACCCAGAGAGTAGCCATCCTCCTGGGTCTCCTGTCCCAGCGCGCTCTGGCCGGCTTTCTACTCGCCCCGTAGGCAGTCACCACTAGGGCCACATTCTTGCAATCCCCAGCATTGGAAGTGTGAGAGTTGTGTGCAGAGGTGGGGGCAGGGGAAGAGCCTAAGCCTGAGGAGTTTGGGGGCCCACCTGTCCCTTGCTGGGGGCAAACCATGTGGAGCCCAGGGACGAGGGTACACAGGGAGCCCATCTGTGCCTACTGTGGATGCTGAGTCCTCGGAGGAAGTGTAACCCTGTAACTGGTGGCAGCATCTGGGTGTCGGTGTGGTGGAGGGTGTGTGCGTGTGTGTGGACGTGCAGTATTTGTGTATGATGTGTCCGGATGTGTGAGAATGAGGAATAAGCAGTAATGATTCTGCATATCGCTAAATGTGTGTTTTAAACTCTGTTATCAATTTCACTTGGTCACGGTGCTAATCTGTGTTCCCAATGCTTGGCCAAGGGTTGCAAACGGCAGCCAGGGGCAGAATTCAGCCCGTGGAGTTTTGTTTGACCAGCACAAAGTTCTTCTACAGACTGAGTTAGAATGCTTCTCAGTGGGGCATGCGTACTTCACTTGCTGCCAGAACCCCCCACCTATGATCTTTGTTTGTTTGTTTAATTCACCTTTTCATTTTGAGATCATGGTAGATTCACATACAGTGGGGGGCACCTGGGTGGCTCAGTCAGTTAAGCGTCTGACGCTTGGTTTCGGCTCAGGTCACCGTCTCCTGGTTTCGTGGGTTCGAGCCCCACGTGGGGCTCCTCACTGACGGCGCAGAGCCTGCTTGGGATTCTCTGTCTCCCTCTCTCTCTGCCCCTCTCAGACTCACGCTGTCTCTGGCTCACTCAAAATAAATAATCTTAAAAAAAAAAAGATTCACATACAGTTGTAAAAACTGATAAAGCAATTTGTAAAAAGCAATGTAGAGACCCCCACACCCTCTACCAAGTTTCCCCCAATGATGACGTCTTGCAGAATTATAATGCAGTATCGCAACCAGGATATTGACATTGGTAGGATACAGAGCAATTCCAAACCTCAAGGGTCCCTCATTTGCTCTTTAATAACCACACCCACTTCTCTCCTAACCCCACCCCCTCTTTGCCAACAATCACTCATCTGTTGTCATTTCAAGAAGGTTATATAAGGGCACTTGGCAGGCTTAGTTGGAGGAGCCTGTGACTCTCCATCTCAGGGTCATGAGTTTGAGCCCCACTTTGGGCACAGAGATTACTCAAGTACATAAAACTTAAAGAAATGTTATTATGTAAATGGCATCACACAGCATGTACTATAACTTTTGGCATTGGCTTTGTTCACTCAGCAGGATTCTCTGGAGATTCATTCAGGCTGTTGTGTGTATCAATAGTTTATTCCTTGTTATTGATGAGTGATATTCCCTGGTATGGATGTAAACATTTTGTGTCAGCATCCACCACTTGAAGGATGGCTGGATTATTTCCAGTTTGGGGCTATTACAACTAACGCTGCTGAAAAACATTCATGTGCTGGTTTTTGTGTGAGCATGTCTTAATTTGTATGGGATAAATGCCGACGGATGTAATTTCTGGGTTGTATGGTAGGTACATGCTTAGCTTTTAAAGAAACTGCCAGACAGTTTTCCTGAGTTGCTGTACTATTTTTCATTTGCACCAGCGATGTGTGAGCTATCCAGTTTCTCTGCGTCCTTACCAACATTTGGTATTGTCACTATATTTTACTGAAGTCATTCTGATAGGTGTATAACGATATTTTGCTATAGTTTTAATTTGCATTTCCTTAATGACTTAATGATGTTAGACATCTTTGCATGTGTTTATTTGCCATCTGTGTATCTTCCTTATTGAAATGTCTGTTCATAGCTTTTGCTCATGTTATAATTGGATTGCTTGCTTTTTTTTTTTTTTTAACGCTGCAATTTTCAGTTTTTTTTTTAAAACCTATAACCCCAAGATGAAGACCTAAGCCCAGATCAAGAGCTGGATGCTTAACTGACCAAGCCACCCAGGTGCCTCCAGAGTTCTTTATATATCCTATATAGTAATCCTTTGTTGAATGTGTGATTTGCAACTGTTAATCTTAAAAAATAAAACTGACAGTTATTTATTATTATATTTTTAAGTAGGCTCCATGCCCACGGTGGGACTTAAACTCACAACCTGGAGATGAAGCGTCAGATGCTCTATTGCCTGAACCAGCCAGGTGCCCCCAAACTTCCGGTTATTTTACCAGCAGAAATGGTTTTATTTGGGAATAACAGAGAATTACAATCCGTGACTAGCAAGCTAAGGCAAAACCCCCCAAACAATGAAGAACAAACGCTCTTTTATAGAAAAAGAGGGGTCAGTTGAGAAGACTGTTTTAAATAAGTCCATTGGAGGAAACTGGGAGCTCTGAGTATCGTGGCTTCTCATTGGCTGAGTGGGGACAGTCTCTCATTGGCTGGGCTGTTGCTGAGGGAGGAAGAAAGCCTTTCCTCCTGGGCTGGGGTAGTGAAAGTAGCATCAGCTTGTAAGTCTCTTCCTGTTGGATTTGCAATTGGTAATAAGTGGTAGGACATGAGAGAAGTCCCCCTGCTGCCCTTCCAACTCCATTTTAGCAAATTCTCTATTAATTTTAACACAGTTGTTGATCCCACGCTAGCTTGTCTTTTTGTCCTCTTGACAGGGTCTTCCAAACGGCAAAACCTTTCTTTTGTGTTTAATTTTATGTGTTTATCTTGTATCCTGAGACCTTCTTAAACTCACTTATTCCAGGAGGGGTTTTGCAGATTTCTTGGGATTTTCTACAGAGGCAATCATGTCATCTGCAAATAGGGATAGATTTATCCTTTCCTTTCTCATCTGTACACCTTCCATTGATTGATTGATTGATTGGCCTTACTGCTCTGGCTACACCTTCTGGCACTAGCTGAATAAGGGTGGGAAGAACCAGCATTCTTGATCTTGGGGTGCAAGCATCTAGTCTTTGACCATTGAGTAGAACGTTAGCTGTAGGTTTTTTTGAAGATGCTCTTAATCAAGTTGAGGATGTTCCCTCTAGTCCTATTTTTCAGAGAGTTTTTTGTTTATTTAAAAATTTTTAAATGTTTATTTATTTTTGAGGGGGGGGGAGATCGTGAGCAGGGAGGGGCAGAGAGAGAGGGAGACACAGAATCCTTAGCAGGCTCCAGGCTCTGAGCTGTCAGCACAGAGCCGGACGCAGGGCTCCAAGCCACGAGCCGTGAGATCATGACCTGAGCCGAAGTCGGATGCTTAACTGACTGAGCCCTCCAGGTGCCCCTGTTTTTTGTTTTCAACCATGAATGGATGTTGAATTTTGTCAGATGCTTTTTCTGCATCAATTGAAATGATTATGTGAGTTTTCTTCTTTAGCTTGCTCATGGGCTGGATTACATTATTGATTTTTGAATAACGAGCTGGTCATGCATACCTGGAATAAACTCCACTTGTCATGGTGTATAATTCTTTTTATATGCACAGAATTCTATTAGCTAATATTTTGTTGAAGATTTCTGAGTCTATATTCATGAGCAATAGTGGTCTGAAGTTTTCAATTTTTGTACTGTATTTGTCTGGTTTTGGTATCAGGGAAATATTAAACAAAATGTTGAAATCACCATGATGATCATTCTGTCACCTGAAACATTAAAAAAGAAATTTATTTTAAGTAGGCTACGCGCCCAACGTGGGGCTTGAACTCACAACCAGGAGATCGAGTCACATGCTCTACTGACACCTTCTTGAGCACAGGCTTCTCCCCCACCCCCATTCTTTCCTTTTGTTTAACCCTATCCTTAAGGACACCCTTGAGCCATCAGGTGCTTGATCTGCCCTGGAGATAGGACCATGACACACATGATTCTTAAACATTCTCTTCTTGGGTGGTCCTCCAGCTTGTATACAGCCTCTAGGGCTACAAAAGCAGGTCTTAAGGGAGGTGGGGTTGTGGAGATCCACTCATCTTGTAACACTCCAAGACATGCTTCTGTCCGTTAGTCGCCTTAAGCCATTTTTGGTCAAGCTGTACTTGGCCTTTTTCTTCAGCCGTACAGCTCCTTTGGCCTTTGGACGTTGTTTTGCACCTACCTCCCTTTCACACAACAGACCTCTCCGTTCTCAGGTTTTTGGAATTGGACTGGATTATACCACTTGGTTTCCTGCTTCCCCAGCTTGCGGATGGCAGACCAAGGGACTCTTCAGTGTCCGTGACCGGGCGAGCCATTTCCTTTAACTTCTCTCCCTCTCTCCTTGTCTGTCCTTCTTCTGGATGACCCTGATGAACACAGTAGAATTTTCCAGTGAAAACTGGGCCTAGAAATTCTTTTTGAGGAGTTTCAAGTTGCAAATTTAATTTCCTTAATACTTACAGGGCTATTCAAATTATCTAAATTATTTATTTCATATTGGGTGAGTTGTAGTGTGTGTGTGTGTGTGTGTGTGTGTGTGTGTGTGTGTGTGTGTTTGAAAATGGACCATTTAGTCTAAAGTGTTGAATTTATGTTGTAGAGCTGTTCATAATGTTTGCTTATTAGCCTTTGGATGGTCTGTAGGGTCTGGATGATTGCTACTGTTGTATTCCTGTTGGTAAGTTTGTCTTCTCTCTCTTTCTCTCTTTCCCAGCCTTACTAAAGGTCTGTCATTTTTTTTTTATTAAAAAAACTTTTTTTCTTAACATTTATTTATTTATTATTGAGAGACAGAGCGTGAGCAGGGGAGAGACAGAGCGTGAGCAGGGGAGGGACAGAGAGGGAGGGAGACACAGAATCCAAAGCAGGTTCTGGGCTCTGAGCTGTCAGCACAGAGCCTGACGTGGGGCTCGAACCCACAAACCGCAAGATCACGATCTGGGCTGAAGTCAGATGCTTAACCAACTGAGCCACCCAGGCTCCCCGTAAAGGTCTGTCATTTTTATCATTTTCTTTCAAAGAACCAACTCTGTCTTTCACTGATCCCTATTTTCAGGTTCATTGATTTCTGTTTTAATCTTTGTTATTTCCTTCCTTCATTTGCTTTGGGTTTATTTTGCTCCTCTTCCGTTCTCTCTCTCTTTTTTAAATACTTTATATTTAGATTTGCTTTTTTTTTTTAAAGTTTATTTTTGAGAGGTGGGGGAAGCATGTGAAGGAGGTGTGGGGGGGGGGGCGTTGGATGATCTGAAACAGGCTCTTCACTGACAACACAGAGCCCGATGTGGGGCTTGAACTCATGAACAGTGAGATTATGACCTGAGCCAAAGTTGGATGCTCAACTGACTGAACCACCCAAGCATCTAGATTTGCACCCCCCCCCTTTTTTTAAAAGAGGGATTGTGAGCAGGGGCGGAACAGAAGGAGAGAGAGAGAGAGAGAGAGAGAGAGAGAATCTTAAGCAGGCTGCACACTCAGTGCAGAGTCCACCTTGGAACTCAATGCCATGACCCTGGGATCATGACCTGAGCCGAAATCAAGAGTCGGACGCTTACCCGACGGAGCCACCCAGGCGCCCCATATTTTGCATTCGTTTTAAGCGCATACGTAATTGCTCGTGTGATGATTTTTACCATGGAAGGGCAAAGGGCTTCCTCATATTGCCAGGCAGAAGCAGAAGTCCTTCGTTCCCCATTTGGCCTTGGTTAGCCCTTGGGGCAGGGCGGAGGGTAAGATGGGGGCCCCTCTTTACTTCTGGACAAGGATAGGAGTTCCGGTTCTTTAGGTAGTTTCCACTGACAGCATGGTGGGTGGTGACCTCTTCTGATACAACCCTTTGGGGGAGGCTGTGTAGTGTCTTTTACTCCTCGGTGAGCGTGGACGGCTAAACTCCCTGTGTGGCCTCCACTGATACTGAAGGGGCAGATTGTGACATCACCTTAGTGGCGGTGTTGCTTGCTTCGGTACAGCATTCTTGAGGGTAGAAGTCTAGGCCGTCTCTACCTGGCTACACAAATAATGTGTAGCTGGTTGGCATCAGTCTTTCCCTGGCGTTTGGCTGGTGTAGGGTGGTTATTGTCGAAAATTTCTTTGTCTTTCTAGGCTGCCCCTTTTCTGGTCCTTTGACTAGAGCTTTCTTTGGGGTTTTTCTTTGTCTGTGCCCGTTGGTGTCTTCCAGTTGTCTGCTTCTTCGGTTCTGTCTCGGATTCATGAAGGAAAAAGAAAGCCTAGGGCACTCACCATGCTCTATAAGGAGCCCAAAGGTGGCTAGCAGGATGGTGACGAATAAGGCATAGCACGTCCTTGGGTCTAGAGGTTCCTAGCTGGTCTGCTTTCTCTCCACCTTTCAATCTTCTCAGTTATGTTTTATCTGTAGAGTCCAGGGGCTTGGGGGCGCCTTGGGTGGCTCAGTTGGTTAAGCATCTGACTTCGGCTCACGTCATGATCTCGCGGTTGGTGGGTTCCAGCCCCGCATCGGGCTCTGTGCTGACAGCTCAGAGCCTGGAGCCTGCTTCGGATTCTGTGTCTCCCTCTCTCTCTGCCCCTCCCCCGCTTGGACTCCCTCCCTCGCCCTCCCTCTCTCTAAAATAAATAAACATTAAAAAAAAAATAAAATAAAGTCCAGGAGTTTTAGCTGTACGTGGCAGAAGGAATAAGGAAATGTAATCTACTTCATCTTCTTACGAGTCGAAGCCCCCACTATTGTCTTTCACTCAGCTCTGACCGTGCATTTTATCTTTCCACCCCCTGTAACCACTTGAGTTTGAGATACCTGGCTTAGCTTTTGTAGCTCTCGGTTTGGGCCCTGGATCCCTTCCTGGCAACCAAAATGAGAGAAAGGGAAAGGAAAAGAAAGAAACCCAAGGGAAGCTCAGTGGGGATGGGCTGAGGCTGAGGGCACTGCGGCAGAGAGAGGGATGTGAGACCTTGGTCCTCGGCTCCTGGAGGGTCTTGTGTCCTCCCCTCGTGAAGCCTCCCTCTTAGGGAACGGAGAGTAGAAGACTCTGGTGCATTCTAAGTTTATGTAAGCCTTGGGGACCTTATCATATCTTCATCCAAACAGCGTAAAGTTAAACAAAGCAGCTTTTGAGGCCCAAGGAGAGAGAAGTTGATTTAAGATAGGGCTCTATCAGAGGTTACTCAACCCTTAGTGTTTTCTGCCTTATCTCCGACAGAGGCCACCCTCCCCTATCAGCACAGTCCTGGGGCACTGGTGCCCTGACTCTGAGCTCCAGCCCAAAGGAGAGTCCTGTCGCCGTGGGCTAATCAGCAGCCCAGTGGGTGCCAGGTAGCCTCCTCCCCCGGCCAGCCCAGTGCCTGCCTGATGGGCTTGTGACCACAGAGGCCACTACGGCAGGCAGGGAGGCCACGCGTGGCTTTCTCTCATGAAGGCTGTCCCCAGTGCCCACTGGAAGCAAAAATAGCACCAGTACGGTCCTCTCCTTCCCCAGGGACCACCGAGCCTGATGCAAACCCATCACCCCAGACCCCTGTGGGGAGGATCTCAATAGTTTGTCTCTTCCCCGACAGGTGCTCATTTGGGATTTGTATTTGCTTTACTTGTGCTGTTGCCCGTCGCGCCCTTCATGAACTTACTAATGCCTCATACGCTATGCTGGTGAATCCTTGCCGTGTTGCTTCTGATCTGGAAGTTGCCTTACAGCAAAAGACGCATGGGGGTAACGTCCTGGGAAGTCCCGCTCTTATCACAAACCCCATCACCTAGAAGCATCTGGCCTTGCAGGATGATGAAATGGCCATTTGAAGACAGTGGTGGCTCCACCCAGGAGACGACAGCCTGGGAGGCTGGACTGCTGCCTGGCAGGTGCCGTTTCTCTTGTAGGCAGAACGCGTGTGCGTTCGCGGACTTCTTCCCTCCTCTGGTCTGCCAAGGAGGATTCAATCATTGAGATAGGACCTGTCCCCCATCTCATGGGTCAGAAGGACAAAGTGCTTACTAGGGGAAAGATGACGGGGAGATACGAAGTTAAGTGTCGAGATGGGCAGGAGAGGAACAGAGCTCTTTAGAGCTCTGGGGGTGGCGAAGAGGTTTGGGGAGAAGCTTCTGGATCTGCTTAGGATCAGCTGTGGGGTGTGAGAGGGGAAGACAGGAGAGGAAAGGAGGTTCTCATCTGTTGCAGTGGACCACAGATCTCCATACTTGGGACATCTTTCAAAAGGCAAGGGTGGGGTAGGGAGTTCCTATGTACTTCTGGGTCATGCTTTGTGAATGGGACATCAAGCCTGGCCTCAATTAAGTCTCCAGGATTTTGGTGTATGTGGATCTGAGAGCGGAGGGGCGAAATCACCCGAGGAACACCCTATGGTCCACTCTTAATAGTCTTTTCTTAACCCAAAGGAGGAATGCTCTCGTGGGGGACTTCATGATAACAGACCCACTACACTGGAAGGGAGGGGGCCTCCTGGCCATTAAGGTTCCTTGTGGCCCTACGAGAACAGGCAAAAGCGAATCACTACAGTGGATGAGGGGATTGACTCTGACCATGGAGGTCCTCCATGGAGGACTATGCTTACCAGAGGGAAGCACGGGCGGTGCCAGTGTAGCTCAGGGACCCTCCTGAGCGTCTACATTCTGCCGTCACCACCGATAAATGTTCAAAAAGCCCACCTCCAGGGCCAAAGGCCGGGAGGCCCAGGGAGGAAGGTGAAGCCATCTCTATGGGGGAAGAGTGCTGGCCCAGCCTCCAAAGCTGAGCTCTGGAGGGAAGGAGGGAAGGCACAGCCTGAGATCTGCTGCAAGAAATCCATCATCTCGTTGCTAAACTCTAAAGTTACCCTCTTTCCCTTCAATTTTTTTTTTTTAATGTTTATTTTTGAGACAGAGAGAGAGACAGAGTATAAACAGGGGAGGGTAAGAGAGAGAGAGAGGGAGACACAGAATCCGAAGCAGGCTCCAGGCTCTGACCTGTCAGCACAGAGCCCGACATGGGGCTCCAACTCACAGACTGTGAGATCATGACCTGAGCTGAAGTCGGGCGCTTAACCGACTGAGCCACCCAGGCGCTCCCTCTTCCCCTTCAAACATATATTTTTATTTTTTAGTTTTTAAAAGTTTACTGATTTATTTTGAGAGAGAGCGCGCGAGCGGGGGAAGGGCAAAGAGAGAGGGAGAGCGAGAATCCCAAGCAGGCTCTGCACTGTGTCAGCACAGAGCCTGATGTGGGACTTGAAGTCACGAATCATGAAATCACGACCTGAGCCGGAATCAAGAGACAGACGCTTAACCGATCGAGCCACCCAGGTGCCCCTCAAACATAGATTTAAAGTTATTTCACACACTCAGGAACGTGGAAAGAGTACTGTAAGAAACCCCCATGGGACTCCATCACTCAGATTTAGCAAATCTTTTGTGCCCCTTCACTATCCCATTCCCTTCTCTTCTTCCAGGGAACATTGTCCTAAAGTGGATACATCATCTTCCTGTTCAGGTTTTCTATTTTTGCTACTTAGGTGTACGTCCACTCACAATACGTAGATCTATTCGGCGTTTTAAACATTTTTACGTAAATGGTCTTCGATTGCGCATACCGTTCTCCAGTTTGCTTTTTTCATCGACCGTATGTCTTCAAAACTGACCCACGTTTCTACAAGAAGCTCCAGTTCATTCATTGTAACTGCTGTGTAGCATTCCGTCCTGCGAGTGTACCACGGTTTACCTCTCTTCTCTCCACGAGCATTTGGATCGCTTCCAACTGTTTTGCTATTACAAATACGATGCGAGGCATGTCCTTATAAATGCCTACAGGTACATATGCCCGAGAGTTTCTTTGGAAGCGAATTGCTGGGTCGTAGGGTAAATGCACCTTGCGCCTTACCGGATATTGCCAAATGAGTCTTGAAAATTGTTGTGCTAATTGGCACTCCGTCCAGCATGTTGGAGGCTTCCTATTGCACACCCCTGCCATACTGGCTAGAGTCAGACCCTTTATTGTTTGTGTTTGTGTTTGCTTTTGTTTTTGCCATTCTGTGGGTGGCAGGTGACATGTCATTCTTTCGTGTGCCTTCCGCTGGTTATTGGTGACGTCACGCATCTTCCCACTTGTTTATCACTCATTTCAGTGCTGTCTCTGTGGGCTACTTTATTGACGGAGTTTGCCTGGTTTTCTGTTGGAATGCTTGTCCTTTTCTTATTGATTCATAGAGTTTGTGTATTCTGAATGCTAATCATTTGTTGCAAATATCTTCTCCCAGACCATGGCTTATCTTTTACCATTTTTATGGAGACTTTCACCATGCGGTTTCTTTTTTTCTCGTCCTAAAATACAATCAGTGAGGTCCTTAAAAGGCACATTGTTTTTTGTCCAAAGATTTAATTTTTTTTCTTAAAGTTTATTTTGAGAGAGAGAGGGAGAGAGAGAGGGAGGGAGACAGCGTGTGCACGTACATGCACACGCGAGGGGAGGAGGGCAGAGGCAGAGGGAGAGAGAGAATCCCAAGCAGGCTCTGTGCGGTCAGCATAGAACATGACGTGGGGCTCGATCTCACAAACCGTGAGATCGTGACCTGAGCAGAAATCGTGAGTTAGATGCTTACCCGACTGAACGACCAAGGCGCCCCTGAGGGTTTTATTTTTAAGTAATCTCTACACCCAACATGGGGCTTGAACTCACAACCCCAAGATCGAGAGTTGCATGCTCTACCAACCGGGCCCTAAAATGCACAAATCTTAAAAGGACAGCTTGATGAAATATTTATGTTTGCACGTACCAGGAAACCACCACCCAAATCAAGAGAGAGGACATTTCCATAACCCCTGGTGTCCCTTCTTTTTCTGTCTCCCCAGAGATGGTCACCTCTTTCACCATTGATGACTGTTGCTTGTTTTGATATTTTGTATAAATAGAATCTGTGTGTATTCATCCATTTCTGACCCCTTTAACTCAAAGTGAGGTCCCTGCATGGTGTTGGGTGTGTCAGTATTTCATTCACTTTTCATTGCTGTATAGGATTCCGTTGTGTGAGTATGTCACAACTCATGTCCATTCTTCTTTTGATGATGAGCAGGTGGTTTGTTTCCAATTGCTTTTCTGTTACACGTAGCTGTTCCTTGTTTTGCAGGCACACACGCCTTGAGAATTTCTCTAGCAGTGGAAATGCTGGGTCCTAAGGTTTACACACCATCCACCTTAAGAGGTCTTGCCAAATGATTTTCTAAAATCGTTGTGCCAACCAACACTCTCTCCAGCCTGTGGGCACGTTCTGTTGCTACACATCCCTGTAAATACTTGCTAGTGTCAGACTTTTAAACGTTTGTTCTTCTGTGGATGTGAAATGCTAACTTGTTACAATTTGCATCTGCCTGATGGCTAGTGAGGTTGAACACCCTTTTTTTTAATGTTATTTTTGAGAGAGAGCACAAGTTGGGGAGGGGGAGAGAGAGGGGGACAGAAGATCCAAGTGGGCTCCATGCTGACAGCAGCCAGCCCAATGTGGTGTGGGGCCCGAAGTCACAAACCCTGAGATCATGACCTGAGCCAAGGTTGGATGCCCAATTGACCGAGCCGTCCAGGCACTCCCCTCTCCTTTTTTAAAAATGCATTGAACACCTTTTATAGATTCATTTGTCATTCCAACTTCTTCATCTTATAAGATGCCAATTCATAGCCTCTGTCTGTCTTTTATTAGGTTGTCTTTTTCTTATTGATTTTGTTTAAATTTTAAAAAATGTTTTATTTATTTTTGACAGAGAGAGAGAGAGAGAGAGAGAGAGAGAGAGACAAAGCATGAGCGGGGGAGGGGCAGAGAGAGGGGGGACACAGAATCCGAAGCAGGCTCTGGGCTCGGAGCTGTCAACACAGAGCCCGACGTGGGGGCTCGAACCCACGAACCATGAGATCACGACCTGGGCCAAAGGCAGATGCTCAACTGACTGAGCCACCCAGGCACCCAGACTCATACTTACCTTTTTGACTTAAGTTACGCATTGCCAGTGTTTGTTGCTTTCAATAAAAATGATCACATCTAGCACGCCTGCTCTCTGCTCATGGCCATGCCTCTGGGGAGAATTTTCTGAGGGGTCACAGGCCCTGCCCTGGGAAGCCCGTCTGAGGTGGAAAAACATGACAACCTGGGGGTCCTGGCCCTGGACACCAGGGCTGGGCTGCGCTGGCAGAAACAGCCAATGTGGTCAGGTGCCATCCATTCCCGGGATTCTTGGACAGTGGGGTCCAACAGGACCTAGCCCCGGGCGTCTAAAACCCAAGTCCTCAGCAGTGACCGCCCTGATTCGGGATCCCCTCCACCTTCGCTGCCTTATCTCCTTCCTTCTCTTTCCCTACGGAGCCTCTTCAACTGGCTACCTGGGAACTGGCTCTGGGCCAGCCGGGGCTGGCTGTGTCTCTGAGCAGGTCTCTACCCCCATTGGGTGCCGTGCTTTGCTGTGCGTTAGTGGTGGTGGGCCTCTTGGTGGGAACCTGGGACCCCCTGGACGTGCGTGCCCGTGTCTGTGGATGGTGGCTGTTTACTTCTGGGTGTCTGTGCGTTCGTGCTTGTGTGAGAGGGTGTGTGTTTCTCATCCAGGGAATCCACTGTGTTCCGGGCGTGCTCTGTCCCTTCCTGTGGGTGGCAGTGGGAGGTGGGAGGTGAGAGTGGCCAGGGTGGGGCTGGGGCTGTTTTCTCTCCAACTGGCCCGGCCCGGTTGGCTGCTTCTGGCTAATTCCAATGCTCTGTGGTGTCACGGAGCCTGGGAGTGAGGAATGAATCACTCCTCCCTCCCACCTGCCTGGGAAACTTCTTCCCTGTCCCCAGGGCCAGGTTTCACCAAAAGCCATAAAGAGGCCGTGCCCTGCCGGGGCTTCTTCCGTTTTTAGTCTACTGAAACCCAGCCTGGGGGCTGCCCGGAAGCTTTGCCAAAGGGCGGTGCCCGGATGAGACCCAGCCTTACTGGCACTAGGTGGCCTGAACCCGCCCCTCAGGGTTTTCCTCTCTCTGCACTGAGCCTTCCACTCTGGGCCTTGTCTGTTCCCCAAACTCTCTTTCTCCCCAGGGGCCAGGGGAGGCTGCAGGTGGGGATCAGAGGCAGGGGCTTGGTGAGGGGCTGGAGGCAGGGTCCGGGAGATGGCCAGCTTGTCCTTGGCCGGGCTGCCTCTCCAGTCCACCAACAAGTGAACCAGCGTTTCATCAACCTTCCAGGTCCAGGTGGCAGGACTGTGGCTGCGGGGGTGACAGCTTGGGGGAGGGGAAGGCAGGGGCTGCGACTCTGGAGTCCACGTCACCCAGGGGCCCCTGCCCACTCCCCTCCTGTTCTCAGGCTGGCACACAATCCTCTACCTACCCTCCTCCCTGCCCCTCTGGACGGACAGCAGACCCCCCCCATCCCCAAGCTCATTTTTTAGGTTCACCCCTCTCAGACCCAGTCCCTCCCCTGCTCCTGGGGCCACCCCATCAGGTGTGGGCTGCCCCCTTCCTGTGGACCTCACTGTCCTGCCCTGGATGGTCACCTCCTCGCCCTTTGCTTCAGAGCTTCGGCCACACATGCTGTGCCCTCTGAGACACCCAAGGGCGCCCACTTCAGGGCTGCCCAGCTGAGGCCACCCCCCCCCCCCGCCCCCCGCCCCCGCACTGGTCATCTTTTATTTAGCATCATGATGAAAAATCTGGGGAGCCATCTATGGGCTCCCCATTGGCACTGCACGCCCTCCCTTCACTGAACCCCACTGGGGGCACTTTTGAAAGCCCCATCGCACCTCCTCGGGTCACGGCTGTCCCTTCCTCTGCACCCACCAGAGCGCAGGAGAGATTTTCAAAACTGCTCCTAGGGCGCGCGGCCCCTCGGAGGCTGCAGTTCCTACCAGCAAACACACGGGGGCGACTCGCGGGAGCGCTGCCGCAGGCCAGTGCGGCGGGGCCCAACCCGCTGGGGGACAGATGGACAGCCGGAATTTCCACTACCCTGCTGTGTTCCCCGCACCCTTCACCCCAGCCCCACACCATCCCAGCCAGGCCTGATCCCCTCCCGCGTGTCCACAGCCTGCCTACAGTTCTCAAAAGCAGGGCCTGTGGGGTTCTGAGTTTCTCCCCAGCTCCAGCGAGCTGGGGGTTCAGTGACATCTTGGAAACAAGCTGGAGCAGACCTGATGCTTGTGGTGGTGGTTACACACTCTTTGGTCCCCGTCAGTTCTGGGTTCACGTCCTGCCTGCACAAGCCGTGCGTCCCTGGGGAGATCTCCGAACTGCTCCAAGCTTCCGTTTCTTCATGGGTAGAACGCGTCGCCAGCACCAAATCGTAGTTTCCTGGGGGTTAACAGCAGCTGCGTGCGGCCTGCCTGGCACCCGACAGGCAGTTGGGAAGTGCTAATTACTGTTTTTCAAGCTGCCTTATTGAGATACAATTCACATACCATGTAATCCGCCCATGTAAAGTGTATAATTCAGTGGGTTTTGAGTATATTTACAGTTAGGCAACCATCACCACGGTTGTAGAACATTTCATCACCCCAAAGAGACACCCCGTACCCTTTACCCCTGCCCCCACCCCTCCAGCCCTAAGCACTGACCCGTGTCCCGTCTCTATAGATTTGCCTCTTCTAGACGTTTCTTGTAAACAGACTCGTACAACATGGGGCCTTTCTATCTGGCATCTTGCACTTAGCACAGTGTTTTCAGGGTTCGTCTGTTGCGGTGTAGATCAGCACTCCCTTCCTTTTTGTGGCTGAAAGTAATCCCAGTGTAGGGACCTAGTCCGCTTTGTTGATGCATTCATCCACTACTGGCCACTGGGGTCGCTTCCACCTTTTGGCTGTCGGAATAGAGCTGCTATGAGCATTTGGGGGAGTTACTCTTGCCTGTAAGGCAGCAAGGCCTGAGCTCCCCGGCCTGTCCAGAGCATGGGGGAGAGAAGAGCTTGGGAGGCTTGCTTTGGTCCCAGAGGCCCCGGGGGGCTGTTTAGTTAGGTAGGACAGGGGGGGCCACTTCCCCATCAGCAGGGGAGCCCAGGGTATTCCACACGCATGGGGGTCAGGAGAGGCCGGGGAATGAAGGCATTCCCCAAGGCCACAGGGCTGGGGACGCGGGAGCCAGGAGAGCCCTTGTACGTGTGTTTTCGGGAGGGGGTGGACAGTATCCATGTGACCCAACCCTTGGGCAGCTCTGGGGCTCTGGCTTGCCAGGTGGCGGGATGGGCTAGATGAAGACGCCAGGCCTGAGCAGCTCCTGTCCCGCCTGCTGACTGTATCTCAGCGTCTCACCCCTGCCTGCCAGGCCCTGAGCGTCTGGGCTTCACAGACCCTCACCACACCTGCCTACCTTCCCCCCACCTCTCTGCCCCTCCTGCCCTCCGGGCCTCTGCTCCCTCCCTGCGCATGTGGTTCCCGGTGGGTCCCTCCTGCCCACCCTCCTGACGCGTCCCTTAATTTTTCTCCCAACTTTGTATCTTGGAAAATTAAAACCTACAGAAAAGTTGCAAGAACAGCTCAGTGAACGCTCACTCACCCTCCACACAGGTTCACCACTTGCTAGCACTTTGCTCCATTTCTGCACTCCCTCTCCCCTCCCTACACACACACTTTTTTTTTCTGGGCGGTTCATGAGAGTTACACGAATACAGCATGACCGTTGACCGCCCAGTACTTCAGCATAGGCATCTCCTAAAACGGGACGTGCCCCACCGGAGAGGTTCTGGAACATGAGCAGAACCGAGTACTGAGTCCCGCCTGCTGGCAACCCCAATGCCCCTTCACTGCCCAAGCATGAGCCAGGAAGGCTCCCTGGAGGAGGTGGGGCTTGGGCTCAGCTAGCTAGCTTGCCTTCTTTCTTCTTTTGTTTCTCAAATAGACTTTATTGGGGTGCCTGGGTGGCTCAGTCAGTTAAGCATGGACACTTGGTTTTGGCTCAGGCCATGAACTCAGGTCGAGCCCTGCGTCAGGCTCTGTGCTAGCAGTGTGGAGCCTGCTTGGAATTGTCTCTCTCTCCCTCTCTCTCTCTGCCCCTCCCCTGTTCGTGCTCTCTCTCTGTCTCAAAATACATACATAAACTTAAAAAATATAAAATAGGCTTTATTTTTTAGAACTGTTTTAAATTTAGAGAGAAATTGAGAAACATAGTACAGAGAGTTCCTGTATAACCCCCACACCCAGTTTTCCTATTATTTTTATTATTATTTTTTTAATGTTTATTTATTTACTTTTGAGAGAGACAGAGAGTGAGCAGAGGAGGGGCAGAGGGAGAGGGAGACACCGAATCCGAAGCAGGCTCCAGGCTCTGAGCTGTCAGCACAGAGCTCGACACTGGGCTCGAACTCATGAGCTGTGAGATCATGACCTGAGTAGAAGTGGGATGCTTAACCGACTGAGTCCCCCAGGCGCCCCCCTGTTATTTTTTAAATTCAGTTTTTATTTTAATACCAACCAGTTTT
Source organism: Puma concolor (assembly GCF_028749965.1). Taxonomy (NCBI): domain Eukaryota; kingdom Metazoa; phylum Chordata; class Mammalia; order Carnivora; family Felidae; genus Puma; species Puma concolor. The sequence continues at coordinate 10,593,518 of NC_141682.1, forward strand.
CTTATTATTAACATCTTGCGTGAATGTGGCATATTTGTTCCAATTAATGAGCCAATATTGCTAGACCACTATCAACTAAGGCCCGTACTTTATTTTGCTTTCCAGTTTTTACCTAAGGGCCTGACCCCTGCCCCCAGGATCCATCCAGGACACCCCATTACACCCAGTCGTTGTTTCTTTCAAGGCTTCTCTTGGCTGCGACGGTTTCCCAGGCTTTTCTTGTTTTTGGTGACCTTGACAGTTTTGAGGGGTCCCGATCAGATATTTTGTAAGGTGCCCCTCTATTGGGATTTGTCTGGTGTTTTTCTCATGGTTATATTGGGATTGTTTTGGGGGGGAGCAAGACCCCAGAGGCAAAGTGCTATTGTTTTCACATACTACCAAGCGTGTATATTCCCAACATGGTTTATGGCTATTGATGTTGACCTTGATCACCTGGCTGAGCGAGTGTATGTTAGATTCCTCTACGATAAACGTAGTCTTTTCTCCTCCTTCCCATACTGTCCTCTTTGGAAGAAAGTAACTCTGCAGCCCACACTTGAGGGGAGGGGGTCATGCTTCCCCTTGATGAGGGAGTAGCATATATATATATGTTTTGAAAATTTTCTGCATGGGAAATTTCTCTTTCCCTCTATTTATTTATTCAGTCATTTCTTTCTTTCTTTTTTTTTTGGTTCATTTTATTTTTGAGAGAGCGAGAGAGAGAGTGCTAGCATTTTTTTTTCTTTTTTCTTTCTTTCTTCTTCTTCTTCTTCTTCTTCTTCTTCTTCTTCTTTTTTCTTTTTTGGTTTATTTTATTTTTGAGAGACAGAGAGAGGGCGCTAGTGTGAGCAGGGGCCAGAGAGAATCCCAAGCAAACTCCGATGCAGGGCTCAAACTCATGAACTGTGAGATCATAACCTGAGTTGAAATCAAAGAGTCAGAGGCCCTACTGAGTGAGCCACCCAGGCGCCCCTCAATCACTTATTTCTATTAATATCTGCCTTCTTTTATTCACTCTTATCCAGTAAAACTAGTAATTCCGGGGGCATCTGGGTGGCTCCGTGAAGTACGCAACTTTGGCTCAGGTCATGATCTCACCGGTCATGAGTTCAAGGCCCCACAACGGGCCCTGTGCTGACAGCTTGGAGCCTGGACCCTGCTTCAGATTCTGTTTCCATCTCTCTCTGCCCCTGCCCCGCTCGTGCTTTGTCTCTCTCTCTCTCTCTCTCAAAAATAAATAAACATTAAAAAAAATACTAGTAATTCAGTAGCTAGATGTTGATGCTTGTTCAGACACACACGGGCTCTTCTTGGAGAGTCAGAGAAGAGTAGGTGGTCGTCTCACCGTCGAGGAACCTAGCCTAGCGTGGGAGGGCTGGGGGGCGGGAGGCAGAGACCACATCCACACGCAGTGTGGCAGGTGCTCTGATGGGGTGATCACAAGCGTGTGGGTGAGCCAACAGGCTATGGCCTTAGAGCTGGGCTTTGAAGGAAGGGACAGGCTTTGCTGTGCAGCAAAATGATGAGTGTGCTCAGGGTGTGGTGATAAGGGACGAGAGGCTGGCGGACACGGTGGCCAGCCGGGACGTTAGGACATCAGGATATGTGGCAGGAGAGGAAGGCTGGGCCAGACTAGGGTAGACTTTAGGGGTCCCTGGGGTCGGGACTCCATCTCGCTCACTCAGGACACCCGGGAAGGCTTCTGGGCAGGGCCAGTGTGTGTCTCAAGGTCACTGTGACCTTGGTGTGGAGGGGGAGGCTGGAGAGAGGCCGGTGAGGAGGCTGAGGAGACAATGGCTGGGGTAGGGGCGTTCTTGCCACATCAGTGGGTGTTTTTTCTCTCTCCTGTCCCTGTTGCCAGCTGCCATTGGCCCGGCTTTGGACGGGGAGGGTGGGAAGAGAGGCGGGCTGAGACAGAAGCTCTCCTTGAGCTTGACCCCAAGGCAGAAGCTGAGGTCAAGAAGAACCAGGATTTGGTGTTCTGGAGCGGAGACAGACAGGGAGGATGGGGGAGAGGTGCCTTCCTTTGGAGGCAATGACTTAGGGGGCATGTGACAGGGGAAAGGCCCTACGGTGTGGTCCGCCAAGCACTGTTCCCAGGAACAGAAGGCGATAAACTCCTGGGTGATGGCTGCCTGGTTCCTGGTCAATGATTTCTGATCCCCCCTCCCCCCCCACCACGTGTAGCTGGGAGGCCCCTGAGCCCCAGGCCCTGGAGGGGCCACTGGGCCTGGAGGCTGGAGGGTTCCATGGCAGCCGGGGCCTGGCAATGGCTGATGGGACCAGGAGGGACCTGTGGGTGTCTAGGTGTGTGTGGGGAGCTTCATACTTCCTGGGTGGGGAGGCCTGGCCTGGGGAGGTTGCGGGGGTGGAGAGCCGCGGGGTGAGGGTAGTGACACCAAGCTGGCATCTGCGGCTCCCCCAGCCCTGCTGGGGAGAAGCAGGCGTGTGTGTGTGTGTGTGTGTGTGTGTGTGTGTGTGTGGAGGAGGGAGGGAGGAGGGATGGGGGAGGGAGGGAGGAGGGATGGGGAGGGAGGGAGGAGGGATGGCGAGGGAAGGATGGGGAGGGAGGGAGGAGGGATGGGGAGGGGGGAGGAGGGATGGGGAGGGAAGGAGGAGGGATGGGGAGGGAGGGATGGGGAGGGAGGGAGGAGGGATGGAGGAGGGAGGGAGGAGGGATGGGGGAGGGAGGGAGGAGGGATGGGGAGGGAGGGAGGAGGGATGGGGAGGGAGGGAGGAAGGATGGGGGAGGGAGGGCATTCACTGGTGCTGCAGGTGGATACTTGGGCTCACGCCAAAAGTTCAAACCATGTAGGTTAAGCCGGGCCATAAAAAGAACATTGAAAAACAAAAAAGTTCAAACCTAACCACAAGCGTGGCTGCTCCTGGCTCCCCACCTCCTGCCACCCAGCTGATGGGGCAGGTCGGGGCGCGTGCCCTTCCTTGGGGCTAGACCCATCTGCAGCTGGGAGCCGGCGGGGGGTGAGGGCCGCTGGCCGGGCTGAGTCAGTGGGTGCATCCGGCGGTAGGACCAAGATCTGGCAGCTGGACTTGAGGGGCCCGAGGAGGCCAGGGGTCTGCGGGTGGGGTCCACCCCATCCATGCCAGAGGCAGGGAGGCAGGAGAAAGTCTGAGAGAGGCCCGGAAGGCCAGGCCTGGGGGCCTCCACACCGGGAGGGAGGGGTAATGTGATCTCTGAATCACCTGGGGTTGGGGCTTGATGCCATTTAGGATCCTTAGACTTCTGGTTTTGTCCTTGGCCTGTCACTCCTGACTCACAGGCTGCCTGGGAGTCCCCAGGTCGGCCTGCTGGTTTCTTTCTCCCCCTCGGTGCGTCATAGAAGCAGAGACAGCTTCTCTGCTTGTCGTCAGCAGGTGCGTGCCCTGCCCAGGCTGCTTGAAGAGCAAGGGTGCCAGGTTCCAGAGTCCTCTGAAGCTCCCACCAGGGGGGTGGAGAGGAAGCCGGGTGGGACGGCTCCAGCCCCTGCCCACTGGAGACAGGGCCAGGCCTCACCCAGGGCTAGCGGGTTGCTCTGGGGGTCCTGGCTGGTTCGGGTCAAAACACCCCCCCTTCCCCCCACCCCCGTGAAACCCTGCCTCCCGTGCCCTGAGGGTCCCCCTTAAAGCAGGACAGCCCTCTCTCTCCTCCCCCACACTGGCCCAGGTACCTCCCCACGAGTCACAGCTGGCCAGGCCTGCCCTTGCTCAAAGCCTGTCCGTGGTTCCCCTGTGCCTCCAGGCTCCTGAACTTGGCACTCAAGGCCTCCCCTGATGTGCCCAACTTGATTTCCAGCCCAGCCCCATCAACTGCCAGCCCCAGAATCCACAAGCACCCCCACCGGAGGCCCTCCTCTCTTACCTATCCCCCTCCCCCCGGGTGTAGAAAGATCCATCCCAACACCCTCCCTCCCCCCCACCGCCTTTTGCAGAGCTCTTTCTTCATAGACTTCTAATCTTTTACTCACCCTTCAGGTCTCCTCTCCACCTGCCACCTCCTCCAGGAAGCCTGCTGTGGGCCCTGGGTGGGGCGGGCCTTTTCCTTTGCAGAGTTCACACAGACCGTCTGATACTGGAAATTGTCTATTCAGAGTGGGGGTGGGCCTTGAGGGCAGGTGCCAGCCACGTTCCCCATTGAGTTCCATGTCCAGCCCTGGGCCTGCCAAGCTCCCTGTAGCCTCTTCGGAAGACTAAAAGGAGAAACAAAGGAAAAATATTAAGTGAGAGGGTGGGTGCAGAGGACAAGCCCCAGAATCAGGCAGGGCCGGGTGTGAATCCTGGTGGCCCTGGAATGTCACATCAGTTCTCAGACCCTCCGTTTTCTCATCTCTAAAATGGGAATGATGATACCCTTGCGTGGTTTTGTAGGAAGAGACAATGGTTTCTCGTCATGCTAAGGCCCTCAGCCTAGTGCCTGGCTTGTAGCAGGTACTCGAAAACTATTTGCTGACCAGCTGACTGGAGGGGTCTGGTGGAAATGGGTTCCTTGGCTCCGGAGGGGCAGGGCTGGGCGTCAGCTGAGTCCTCAGGGACCCCCCTGGCCTTTAGGTTCTGTCCTTCCACTGCTTCTGGAAAAAAGAAGACACATCCAGCAGAGACAGGGCTGCCTTGAAATGAGGGGGGGGGGCAGGGGGAGGGACAGGGGTGGCTGGGAAGGACATCACACCTCTGGGGCCTGGGATGGATCTTTCTGAGAAGCAGGGGAGTGGCCCATGATCGGCTGCACAGCTGGGTGGGATGGTAAGGATGATCAAGGTCGCACATAAATACGGGGTTCCTTCCAGAGGGAAGCTGGGATCCGAGGCACGAATTTGATGGGAAGTAATTAAAAACTCGCTCAGTTACGAGGGGCGCCTGGGTGGCTCCGTCAGTTACAACTCTTGATCTCAGCTCTGGTCATGACCTCACGGTTTGTGAGATCGAGTCCCGCATCGGAATGAGGGACTGAGCTGTCAGCGCAGAGCCAGAGTCGGATTCCCTCTCTCCCCCATCTTTCTCTCTGCCCCTCCCTGTCTTTCTTTCAAAATAAACAAACTTAAAAAAAAAAACAAACTCATTCGTTTACGTCCCTTCAAGGAACGCTTGCCCCCATCTGACCCTCTCTCTAACCAAGCACATGAAGGGGACTTGAAGTCCCTCTCTCTCGGAATCCATGTCCCCATCTCTCTACCTGGGTGGCCAGCAGGCAGCAGTGTGGCCTGGCTTCCCTTCCCTGGAGGGGCCACCCTCCACCCCCACCCTCTCCCTCAGCCCACGTGGGGCCCAGCCAGGGGGTAGCACAGGCTCAGCCGGTCTGGCCAGGCCGGGCAGTCAGGCCTCCTGTGCAGCCAGGCCTGTCATTACCCCGTCCCCAGCCGGTGGGGAGGATGGCCGCTGGTGCGGGCTGCCAGGCAGAGGGCCAGGACTCCACTTCCCAGCCTAGGAACTGGTGGCCTGTCCTGGGCTCACCGGACCCCTGTGAGCGTGGCCCGAAGAATCTCAGTGGGCCAAGTGCTCCTGGGCCCCGACTCTGTGTCTTTGCTTGAGCTTCCCAGTCCCTGGGCAGGAGGCACTGTCACCCTCCTTACCCAGATGAGGAAATCGGTTTGAGAGAGTTTGCTTCTGTTGCCCAATGTCACAGAACTGGTAGTGGCAGAGCTGGGACTCGAGCCAGGGAGGGCCAGGGTTATTCCGGATGAGAGCCACACAGGGGCCACCACATCCTCCCTCAGATTCTGAAAGTCCCAGCCGGGGGCCCAGCCTTTCCACTGGGAAGGTGCGGGAAATCTCTGTCGCTGCCAGAGCCACGCAGGAGGCGGCCAGTCTGCACCGGCCGGGGGCTGGAAGTGACGGCCTGTTGCCGCAAGCCTCGGGGAGATCCGGCTTTGGAACGAGCTTGGGAGATGGCTCTGAAGTGCCCTGGTGACACAATCTGTATGCTCACTGGGGACCGTGACATTCCATTGCAGACTACTTACTGACATTTAAACATTGTGGAACTTAATGGCATTGTCTCTGGTTAAAAAAGAACACGATCTTAACTTGTGTCTGTGGGCTGAGAAGTTTGTGAGCTATTGCAGAGATAAATGGTTTCGGACCAGCTTTCCGCTGGACTGATTTTTGAGCTGAGAGTGAGGCTGTTTTCTTTTTTTCTTCAAAACACCTTGATGTTATAAGGATCAAAATGTTATGTTTGGGGTGTGTGTGTGTGTGTGTGTGTGTGTGTCTGTGTGTTGTGATCATGGGCTTGGCTGAGCTTCTGGGCCTCTGGGGACCAGAAGTCCAAGAAGTCCCAGCTCCTACCTGGTGTTAGTGGGACCAGGGCTGAGGGGGTGACTTATCTGTCCTCATGGTGCTGAACTTCCTGCTGACAAGGCATTTTCACATCCTCATATCGTCTGACACTTCGAGAGGGAAGGGCTCGGATATCCTCCTTTGACAACAAGGAAAGTTGAGGCTGAGGATGAAACCGACCTCCCCATGGTCACACGGCAGGCAAGATGCTCCTGGCATGGGCAGGGATGGGTGAACTGATCTGGGGAGAGGACTGTCCTTGATAAAAACCAGCATGTGTGGTTTTATTCTATTGGCACGAAATTATACAGCAAATATTGGGAGAAAGAAAAAGAAATCAATGCCAACCTTGCCCTCCTTGGCCCAGAAGCAAAGATGATGGGTGGCAATATATATATATATATATATATATATATATATATATATATATATTGAGAGATGTCACAGTAAAAGGTTGTCCAGGCTGTTGGGAGTGGCAGGCTCAGGGAGCCCGAGCGCACGCAGGAAAAGTGTCTGGCTTTTGCTAGTGTTTTTCCTTCAACAGGTGGGTGGGACCCAGCCAGTGTCTCCTGGCGTAAGTCAAGCATCTACAAATCTCTCTCCAGCTCCACTCATGTGCAGAGCTGCTCACGGTCCCCTGGGGATCCCCTTCTGTTCCTTTTGCACACCTGGGCCCACAGCCCCATCTGGACTCCCCACAGACCTCCCCTGCTCTGGGCCTGCCCTCTGCCTGGGCCTCTCCTGCACCTGCCCTTCCCTTCCCCTGCCTCTGATGTGCTTGGCTGAACTGGGCAGGGAAGGACAGCTTCTTAGTCACTTCTTTGGGCCACAGGTGGAAAGTTCTAGGGCCTGTGTGCTCCCCCTCCCCCACTCTTACTTCTCCAAGTGCCAGTTGGCTGTGTCCCAGGAAAACAAGGGCAGGAAGTTGGCAGGGGCGGGGCAAGGTGGGGGTCCGGCCATCTGGCCAACTCACTTCTGTACTCAGAAAGCTTGCTGAGGTGCTGGGACCATGGCTAAGGAGGCTCTGATGGAGGAGTGCCCATCCCATCCTGGGCAAGCCCTCGGCCTTCTCCGGCCTCAGCTTACCCATTTGTGCGAAGGCTCGAAGAGACCCTGCCTCCTTACTGATGGGGAGGCTGTGATGAAGTCATCACAGGAAAGCACTTAATCTCGAAGGGTAGTTATCTCTGTTGCTCAGCCCACAGGCCTTGGGGTGTGCTGTTCCTCAGAGCCTTGTAAGGAAAACCCTGGGAGGTGTGGTCCAGGCAGAAACCATCCCTGTTTGTGTTGGTGTGTGTCCCTGGCAGTGTGTGTGTGTGTGTGTGTGTGTGTGTGTGTGTAGGGGAGAGTGGGGGAGGGCGTTTGGGAACCAGGAGAATGCCTCCTGCCTTACTGAGCGCCCCGAGCATTCACCGAGCACCCCTGTGCTGAGACAGGCATTGCTTCGGTCTTTGGGAGCCCCCCGGCCTCACAGAGGGGCCGGATGCGTTACCGCCAACCACAGCGCAAGACCGCGACTTCCCCATCACGCTAGATTGTCCCAGCCAGCCCTGCGGTGTATCAGGTTGTCAACACGGGGTCCAAAGGCCTCCGGTGTGCCCAGGGCTCACAGAGGACTCCAACCTAAATCACGCATGCTTGCTGATGCTTCCATGGGAAGCCGGAGGACACACAGCCACCCCAGGGCACTGAGCGTGGTGCTGGACAGTGCTGGGGGCTCTGGGACCTGAAGATCCCCACGTGGTGGCGACCACGTGGAGGGTGAGGGGCTCCCTTGATCCAGCCACTCTCCTTGACAAAGACCCCCTCAACCCCTCCCCTGCTTTCTTTCACCTCTATTTAGTTTCCAGAGACATCTCCCTAGGGTGTGCGGGCACCTCTCTGCCTGGCATCCAATGCCCTTGCTGATCCTGATGGGCTCAGTGACACTTGGGGCAGAGATTTCTGGCCCTTTCTCTCCAGCCCCTCCCCCACGACCCCAGGGTCTGGTCAGACTGGATTCCTCCGGGTTCCTAGAATTAAGTGCATTCCGCCCCCCCACCCCCATCAGCACCTTTGACCTCCATGTTTCTTCTCCCCAAATGTCCTCCTTCACCTAGTCCCGCTGCCTTGCACACTCCCGTTTGTGGCGATTCCTGTCCTCAGTGCCCTCTGCACCCCCAGAGTTGTACCACGCAGCTCCCCTTGCCTTCCAAGCCCCCTTCCCAGAGCCCCACCTCCATTCTGTCTGTGTTCTTCCTCCCTTTTGAAGCCTCCTGGGACTTTGCCCCCATCCTGGCTTTATCTGACCACCTCTCTGTGTGTCTTCACAGAGTAAACAGGCTTTTGCTGGGCTTTGCTCCCAGGGTCTGGCCCGTAGCGTGTTCTTGGTGATCTCCCCCACTCAGGTCTGGCCAAACAGGCTGCAGCCCCAGGAGGAGGTGACCGAAACTCTCCTGGTAGGGGGCAGGAGTTGGGGGGGCAGGTTTCCCTCTCTCTTCTCCTCTGGCAGGGCTGGGAAGCCTGGTGGTGGTAAGAGCGGGGACAGCAAGTAACAGACCCAGGAGTCCTGGCTCCCCAGCCCCTCGTTCCCCAAACTGCCCTCGTCGAGCCAACACCAAAAACGCGGGTGAGGCAAGTGGGTGGACGGTGAGAATGGGAACAGTAGTGATCAGGCCAGTGGGGAAGAGATATGGACAGGACTACAGTAATTGGGGTGGGGATTTCATCCTCAGACCCCCTTCCTGAGGGTCTCCACCCCATCTGCCCACCCAAGCCTGGAAGGAGGGAGCCCTGAGGTGTGGAGATCCTGTCTTCGGGACCTGAACCTGGCTGGGCGTGGCTGCCCCATGGGTCCAGGTGCGTGTGGACTGTGACTCAGTGTCTACCTCCAGATTGACCTCAGCAAGGGCCTGGGGGCGGGGGTGGGGGGGGGGGTGGGGAGAGGGCAGTTTCCCCTGAGACTGGCTCTCCAGGATCCTGACTCAGGGGCCCAGGGTTGAGGCCTTGAAGGGCCTTTGTTGGCCCTGACTCTGGAATCCAGAGAAACTGGTCAGGGGAAGTCCCCAGGGACGGAAACCCCTCCCTCTGCTCCCCCCCCCCCCCCCCCAAGAGCCATATAACTGCTCCAGTCTCCAGTCTCCTGTCAGACTGGAGACAGGAACTGGTCCGGTCACACTTGCTGTGCTGGTGCTTCTGACTCTGGAGAGATAAGGAGCTGAGCCGACTGTCTCTGCCTCTGGACTCGCAGTGAAAGTCTTCCCTCTAGACGCCGAGGGTCTGTCCTCATCGCTTGGATTCCTACAGCCCCCCGGGGCCGGATCCCCACAGCCTTCCAGGTCTTAGACCCCGGCAGACGCCGAACCATGGCCTCCATGGGACTACAGGTGATGGGCATCGCACTGGCCGTGCTGGGCTGGCTGGGCGCCATACTGAGCTGCGCGCTGCCCATGTGGCGCGTGACGGCCTTCATCGGCAGCAACATCGTCACGTCGCAGACCATCTGGGAGGGCCTGTGGATGAACTGCGTGGTGCAGAGCACCGGCCAGATGCAGTGCAAGGTATACGACTCACTGCTGGCGCTGCCCCAGGACCTGCAGGCGGCCCGCGCCCTCATGGTCGTCTGCATCATCCTGGCCGTGCTGGGCGTGCTGCTGTCCGTGGTGGGCGGCAAGTGCACCAACTGCGTGGAGGACGAGAGCGCCAAGGCCAAGACCATGATCGTGGCGGGCGTGGTGTTCATTCTGGCCGGCCTGCTGGTAATGGTGCCGGTGTCCTGGACGGCCAACAACATCATCCGGGACTTCTACAACCCGCTGGTGGCCTCCGGCCAGAAGCGGGAGATGGGTGCCTCTCTGTACGTCGGCTGGGCCGCCTCGGGCCTGCTGCTCCTCGGGGGGGCCCTGCTGTGCTGCAACTGCCCACCGCGCACCGACAAGCCCTACTCGGCCAAGTACTCTGCCGCCCGCTCCGCCCCGGCCAGCAACTACGTGTAAGGTGCCGCCACTCAGCTCTGTCTCCGGGCTTTGCTTCTCCCTGGACTGAAGGCGCAGCCCGTGCCCCCGGGGATGTTCCTGCCACGGGCCGCAGGCTGCACAAGCAGGGACTGAGCCAGGCCACCGGCCGGCAGCCCCTTCCGGCCCCCTCGGACACCTACCCAGAGCCTCCTCTCCGCCAGCAAGGATGGATGGACAGAAAGAGACTCCTGTGCTGCCCTCCTCTGGCCCCGGGGACACAGGAGAGGGGGCGGAAGTAACAGGGTGCGGCGGCGGAGGGGGGAGCTGGCTCCTGCCGGTCAGGAGAGCACGGCCCTGAATTTGCTTGGGCTCTGCCCCCGCGGGTGCCCGGCCCACTCTTGTGTTGGCCGTGAGGATGGCTGGCGCCTCGCTCCCCCACCTGCCCGTGGAGCAGAGTTGACACAGAGTTGACAGACGGGTTTAGAGGGGAGGGGTGAAGGCGCTACAAACTGGTTTGGGTGGTGGTGGGGGAGGAGACCGCGGAGGCTGCCCATGCTGCCTGCACCCCTCCCTCCCCCCGCCCTGCAGCCTCAGGGCTCTGCCTCAGCGGCCTGGGTAGGAGGACCCCAGCCTCTTGTGACCGGTCACGCCTGGATTCGCCACTCGTGCCAAGGTCGTTGGGCATCCTGGGAAGAGCAGGGGGGACGGTCTTTCTCTGGCCTTCATTCCCAGGAAGTCCTGGACCTTTTTTTCCCTGCCTCCTCTCTGGTTTCTGTTTTGTAACTTAATATCTGTTTGTCATGGTAATTACTATAATTTTCTACAATAAATGGGACCTGTGCACAGGAAGACCATATCGTTTCTGATTTCAGCCGTGAAGGTGGGCAGGGGAGGGCTAGAAGCCTGGGCAGGGGTGAGGGAGGAGTACTTAAAAAAACCACAACAACAACCTGGTTTCGAGGAACTGTGACAAATCAGAGCTCGCCCTCACCTTGGGAATCACCTCGCTCAAGCCCTTCGTTTGCTGGAAGGTCAAGGCGATCATAGGAAACGCACTGCGGAAGTGCTGGGGACCCCATGGGGGAGGCCACGTGAGAACACTCAGCCCTGGGGGGTGGGCCACCTGCCCTCTATCCATCTTTGTCCCAGCTCTGTCCGAACCTGGGCATCCAGGTTGGCGTGCTCACCCTCCGGGTCCCACGTCCTGGCCTTGGCCCAGGCTGTTTCCTGCTGTGGGTCTAGAATGTCCTTTTTGCCTTTCTCCACCCCTCGGAATCCTGCTTGTCCTGAAGGCCAGGCTTCAGTCTTCCTCCCTAACGAGCCTTCCCACAGTCCCTGTGTGGAGGAATTATCATTAGTCCTGATCATACCCCCAAGGCCCGGGGGTCACTGAACCCTTTCACCGGGCAGACACGCCCTGAGCTCAGCTTTCCGGCTCCTTTAGAGAGGAGGAAACTGAATCCTGGCCATGTGAAGGTATTTGGCCAAGGCCAGAGGCACGGGCATGAGTTTCCTGTCCTTGAGTAAGCGTGAGAGGGCCCACCACGGGAGGTGTCAGGAAGTTACATCTGTGGGGCTGGCTCAGGGGCGGCCTGGGGTGGGGGCCCTCTCTGTTCCATCTCTTCTCACTTCTGTCCTTCTCAGGGACGGATGTCAGTTTCCTGGGGAAGAGACTCACAGAGCCAGAGTCCTGCTACCCCTCCTGGGACTCATTTAATGGGCAAGGTTGGCTCAGGGGCCCCATTTTACAGATGAAGCAGAGGAGGCCCAAGGACGGGCCTGGAGGAGACCTGGATGAGAGGGTCAGAGGCCAGCTGGGGGCTGAGGACTGGGCCTCACTCCCTCCACCTGGGCCCCCTCCTGCTTTCGGTACAGGTAGACGATGCCAGAGATGAAGCCATCGCTGTCAGAAGTTCTGGGCACCACCTCAAGCTCGGATGTGGCCAGTTCCCACTGGTCCACAGGCCAGGCCACTAGGCGTTCCCACGCCCCGGCCTGCTCCAGCCTGTCCAGGGTAGCCTCCAGGGCCTCCTTGTAGTGAAGGTTGGATGGGTTGGTCCGGGTGGTCAGACACACCAGCCCCCCTAGGGAGAGACGGGGGTGGGGGTGGGGGGGAAGAGGTGAGTGGGGGAGGGGCAGGAGCCCTGGTTCCAGGCTCTAGGCCCACCCCTTCCGGGAAAGGTTATCTTTCCTGCTCTTCCCTCAAGGGCGTACATTCTCCCCACCACCCCGCCCCCCCCCCCCCCCCCACTGCCAGCCTTTTCCTATCTCCATGCCTTTGCTGCTCACTGTTCCTGCCTCAAGGAATACCCTTCTGCGTTTTCAGCCTCCTATACCAACTTCCAGGCTCACGCGTCCTTTACGCTGGGAACTCTTGGCTTAATCCCCTGGACAGAGGGGACTCCCTCCTCAGTGCTCACCCAGCCCCTCTGCCGGAGGATGTGGTGTGTCCGGATGCACAGGAAGGAAGCACTTGGGACCTTGGGTAAGTCCCATCGCCTCTCTGAGCTGCAGTTTCCCAGCTTACAGAGTGGGGCTCGTTTCCGGGTCTCACAGGAAGGACCACATTAAGCGCCGGCTGAATGAATGAGTGACATATCCTTTCTGGTGTTCCCTAGACACCTATAGCATGCCCAGTGTGGGCCCAGATACATGTAGAAGAGGCCAGTGTCTGGAAGTCTTCCTGGAGGAAGCGGGGAGGAGAAGCTGGGCCCTGCAGGGTGGGCTGGGGCTCCGTGAGAGGAAAGGCTCCGAAGCAGGGGAGCCTGTGACAGGGGCGCAGCAGACGGGGCTCTAGCCAGCTCAGGGGCCTGACAAGCGCGGGTGGGGCTGGTTATGCCAATGGGGGTTTCCTGTTCTCTTGGGCCCCACCACTACCTCTCTCTCTGACCCCATCGAAGACCCTGCTCCCTGAGGCTGAAGCCTGCCCACACCTGCCCAGGCTTAGCCACAGGCCCGGCTCCTGGCAGTGGAGGCGAGGGGGACAGGGAGAGGATGCGGCCTTGCTGCCACAGGCCCACTTTGGGGCTTCCTGAGCCCATCCTGCAGCCAAGTCAGGGCCTCAGCACCTGCCTGCTCAGTCCCCCATGGTCCTTTCTGCCTCTGACTCCCCGTGGCTGTCTTCCTGACCTGTTTCGGCCTGTGGCTGTGTTCCTGTGCCCACTGCCGTCAGCACCCCCCCCCCCCCGCCTGTCCCCCGGAAATGCCTCTCTTCCCTGAATTCTCAGAGTGCGTGCCCTGGTCCTTTTCCCCACGCCCCTTCCTGGGGTGCAGTGGGGTGCAGTGGGTTGGTGATCGAAGCCCAGAGGGCAGGGTGCATACCCCCCCTCCAGAGCAGAGGCCAGCGTGGGACAAGGCACACAGGAGGAGCACAGTAAACACAACCCTTAGCTGCACATCAACCCATGGGTGGAGGTTACAAAAAGTGCTCACGTCTATCATCTCACCCGAGCAGCCCATTTCACAGATGAGGAAACTGAGACCAGGAAAGAGCAAGAGACTCACCTGACAGTTGTCAGTGAGTTCGTGAGGGAGCCGGAAGACGAGGGAACTGAACTGAGCCCCCACTGAGTGCCAGGACTGGAGCAAAGGCCTCAGACACGTCTTTTCGCTCAGCGCTCACTGCGATCCATTGGGGAAGGGGCTCTGTCACCGCTCAGAGGCGAGGAAACAGAGCCAGGGGGAGTGGAGCTGCCCAGTGGATAAGAGGGCAAGCTGGCTACCGGTCTGCCCTGCCTGCTTGCCTGGGTCTGTTGTTGGTGGCAGCTGGTGGCTGGGAAGCTAGGCTAGGCTGTGTGACCCTGGGCAGGACCCTGCCCCTCGCTTAGCCTGAGACATTCGGAGGTTAGTGGGTCTGTGGGTGTGCGGGGGGGGGGGGGGCGGGGGGGAAGGCATTCACGTGGGGTTGGATGGATCTGCTCCTCACCTGGCTTGGTAACTCGCAGAAGCTCAGGTATCGCACTGCAGGGCACCTGGCCATCGCTGAGGGCACCCACCATCAGTACCGCATCGAAGGTCCCTGTGTGGAGTGTGGGGTCTGTCTTTGGTGTGGCCTCATGATACCCACAGGGATGACATCAGATCACGGGGTAGAGGGCTCAGAGAGAGGGGCTCACAGGGGCTCAGAGAGGGTCCCGGTGGGGGTTCATAGGGCTCAGTGTGGGCGGGGGCTTGTGAAGGGCTCAGCAAGGAGGATGGAGGCTGGACAAGAGAAGGGCACTCACTGTCAAGGTGCCTGGGTGGGAAGGGAAGTACCTTCAGAACTGGGCAGAGGCTCCTGGCCCAGGACGCAGAGGCTGAGATTCTGGTAGAGGCCACGGGCTCGGGCCCGTTCCAGCATCCCTGGGCTCCCATCCACCCCATGCAGCTGGAGGAAGCCCCGAGCCTGCAGCTAAGGTGGGGGGACTCAGTCACAGTTCACACCTGCCATCTCCCAGCTGGGTCCCTGCACCTGGGGAGGGCAGCAGGCTCCGCAGTAAATGTAGTCCACGTGTTTGGGACCGGTGAGTCTGAGCAGGGAGGCAGAGTTCTGGGGCCAGGGGTGGGAGGAAATTTGAGTGAGTGGGGAGTTGAAGAGAGGACAGGGGATGTGGGGAGGCCTCACCTCAGCAGCCACCAGGCCGGTGCCACAGGCCACATCCAGGATCAGGGCAGCATGGGGTGGGCCCGGAAGGGCTTGGGTAAGGCAGTCTACTGCGAGGCGGGGGGCGCGGTACTGCAGGGCGGCCACATCCTGGGGACAGAGTACTGAGCTGACCGGCACCCCGTGCCCCAGTGTTTGGGTGACCTCTGTGTAGGGTGGTCTAGGAATTAAACAGGCCAAGCTGTGTGTGTGTGTGTGTGTGTGTGTGTGTGTGTGTGCGCGCGCGCGCATGCTTATTGGCACCTCCTCCAGGTGCAGTCCCAGGGTAGAGAGGTCTTGTTTCCTGATTTTTCAAGGGGCTGCCAATATGGAAACATGGGGCTGGTCAGAGGGCAGAGCTACTGTGGATGAGCCAAAGAGGGGGCCAGTCCTTGAGGAGGCAGGACTGCCGGCTCTCACCTCATTCTCACAAGCCAACCTGCGATGATGCAAAGCAAATTATTCCCTCTTTAGAGATAGGAAAGTTGAGGCTGGGCAAGCAAGAGGAGAGAGGGAAAGGAGCCTGGCCAGTTTACCTGGTCATAGTCTGGAGCCCAGCGGTCATAGAAGTGCAGCTTGTGGCCCAGGTCGGTGATGCCATGTGATGCCCCCACCCGGGCCCGCACTTCGGACAGGCTCCCGCCCTCCTCCTGCGCCATCCTCCTGTGGGGACACAGCCTTGGTGTCCGAGGGACACTGCAATTTCTCCCATTCCCACCCCTCCCACCCAATCCCATTTCACAGGCGGTGACACTGAACACACAGAGGGCGAGACTGTAACACCTGGAGTTCAGGGCTTGGGGGAGGGGTGCTCCCTGTGGCCGGAGGGAGGACATGACCCTACCTCCCCACTCTTTAAGCGGTGAGCTGGCGTCCTGGACCTAATGGTCTTTAAGCAGGTAAAGGGTCAGAACTCACCGCCAATCGGACTCTCCCGCGGTGCTTAGAGCCGGAACTCGGGGCGGGGCCTGTACGGCGAGCCGGGCCCCGCCCCCACCTCCCTGGATGATTGGCTTTCCGCTATGAGAAAGTACCCAATCAAAGGAAAGCGCTGGCAGCCGCCCCCGCTACCAACCAACGAGCTCAAAGTTCTTGGCCTCCTTCTAGCCCGGGGAGATACAGACTTTCCGAAGCGTTTTCAGGGTATCCGCGTTTAGGAGCATCTCTGTGCCCTCCGGGCTCTCGATATCCTTCATTAGGAAGTGAGAGCCTCTGAAATCTTAGGGGGAAGGGGGGGCCTAGGTCTGTGCTGACAGCTCAGAGCCTGGAGCCTTCTTCAGCTTCTGTGTCTCCCTCTCTCTGCCCCTCCCCCCTCTCAAAAATAAATAAACCTTAAAAAATTAAAAAAAAAGGGGGGGTGCCCAGGATCAGCCTTCATTATTATTATTATTATTTTTTTAAATTTTTTTTTCAACGTTTATTTATTTTTGGGACAGAGAGAGACAGAGCATGAACGGGGGAGGGGCAGAGAGAGAGGGAGACACAGAATCGGAAACAGGCTCCAGGCTCTGAGCCATCAGCCCAGAGCCCGACGCGGGGCTCGAACTCACGGACCGCGAGATCGTGACCTGGCTGAAGTCGGACGCTTAACCGACTGCGCCACCCAGGCGCCCCAGCCTTCATTTTTAGAACGGTCCCCACGGCCTGGGCAACGCTATCCTGTATAACTTTCTGTGGTAATGGAAATATTCTATACTGTACGCTTTTCAATACAGTAGCTACATGTGGCATTGAGCATTTGAAATGTGGCTAGTGCTACTGAGGAACTGAATTTTGAGTTTTATTTTGCCTTAGTAATTTAAATAGCCATCTGTGGCTAGTGGCCTCCGTTTTGGACAGCGCGGAGATCCTTGCTGCTCAAAGTATGGTCCCAAAACTTGCATCCTCTGCTCCAGCATCTTTAGCTCTGGTTGCTCCAGGGGACCCCCTTACGGGAGGTTTTTAGAAATGCAAATTTTTGAGCCCCATTCCAGACCAATAGAATGAGAATCAGATTGCAGGGTGGGGGGGAGGGGGGGCTGGGAGGGGCCCAGAAATCTACTTTTTTTTTTTTTTTTTAAGTTTATTTATTTTTAGAGAGAGGGCACTTGGGTGGCTCAGTGGGTTGAGTGTCTTGACTTTGGCTCAGGTCATGATCTCACAGCTCATAGGTTCAAGCTCTGTACTGACAGCTTGGAGCCTGGAACCTGTTTTGGATTCTGTGTCTCTGTCTCTCTCTGCCCCTCCTCCTCTCGTATTCTGCCTCTCTCAAAAAGAAATAAGCGTTAAAAAATTTAAACGACAAAAGAAGAAAAGAGATCTTGAGAGAGAGAAAGAGAAAGTGGGGGAAGGGCAGAGGGAGACAGAGACAGGGAGGGAGAGAGAATCTCAAGCAGGCTCCACACTCTCAGCACAGAGCCTGACGTGGGGCTCAAACTCATGAGCAGTGAGATCATGACCTGAGCTGAAATCAGGTCAGACACTTAATGGACTGAACCACCAAGGCGCCCTCAGAAATCTACTTTAAACAAACTCTCCAGCTGATTTCTATGCAGCTGAAGTTTCAGAAGCACTAGCCTAGAGGACCCTTGGGGATCAGAGTTTGGACAGGTGGAGTTTGGGAGTTTGTTACAGGTGTCCAGGAGGGAGGTGATGGTAGCATGAACTTGGGTAGCGGTCATGGCTGTGGAGAGGAGTGGATGAAGGTCAGAGACATTTAGGCGGTCGAGGCAGCAGGGCTTTGGTGATTGAGAGCGCGTGGCCTGGGGAAGCGAGTCGTTGGGAGTTGAGACTTTGGGTGGATGATGGTGCCATTCACAGCCAGGGAAGCCCGGGAGGAGGAGCAGGTTTGGGGGCAAAGAGGATATTAACCGCTTGGGGTTGTTGAGTTTGAGGGGTCTACGTGAAGATGTCCAGGAGGATGTTTAATGCCAGAGTCTTGAGCTCAGGAGACAGGACAGGCGGGAGACAGATTCAGGGTCACGAGTATAGCCAGTGATTGAGGCAGCCAATAATGGTGGGATGTGCAGGGAGAGATAAGAAAGGATGAGAAGAGAAGGATGGAACCTGAGGACCCCTAACCCTTCAGGGTGGAAGAGGAGTGTCTAGGAGAGCTGGAGAAAACCCAGAGAAGTTGGGAAGGATGCCAAGAACAGAAGAGTCTCAAAGAGATGAGGAATGGCCAACACTGAGGCGTGTCGAGAGGTGGCGTAAAATGAGGCTTCAGAAGTGAGCCCTGGATATAAGGATGTGGAGGTCTTTGGGGGCCGAGGGAGACCCTGACAGCATACACTGGTGGCCAAATTTACCACCTCTCCCTGAGTTAGACAACGTGCCCCAGCCTCCCTTGTATGTTGGCGTGTCCGTGTGGTTGAATTCCGGCCGATAGAAGGCAGATCTCGGTAAAGTGCTTTATTTCCAGACCTGGACCATAAACACTTCCTATCTGATCCTCCATGGAACAGGGTCCAGGCGCCCAGAGGAGAGTGGGGCTGCCAGACGACGAAGTCGGGGACCCTAAATGATTGTGTGTAGTGCAATCCACCTCCCCCGCCCCCACCTGCATGGGACTGTAACATGAACAAGAAACCCACTTCATTGTGTTGAGCCGCGATTTCAGGATTGTCCGTTACAATAACGTCATTTCCCTTCGTTGACACGGTGACCTCGGCAAGAGCAGTTTTGGGGGAGTGGAGGTAGGGGAGGAAATCCAGATGTCAGCTGTCACCTGCCAAGATCCAAACCCAAATCTGTTTTAGTCCAATGGTGTCCGGTGAATGTGTCGTGAGTCCGTTGTGCTCAGCTGACAGAACAGAATACGTGCGAAGCTGCAGCTAAAACACAGAGAGATTTACGAGACTCGTACAGAAAGCTGAGACTGGGCAGTCGGGTCAGAGGCTCACTTATGCCATCAGCGACCCAGGCTCTTGTCATCTTCCTTCTCTGCCACCTTTTGCACGGAGGCCTTTGCGCTCCTGACTGTCACCTCTTCATGGCTGCTGCACCTCCCAACAGGACAGGATGAAGGGGAAAGGGCAAAACGCTAGGCCAGCTCAGACTATTCATCATCACAAAAACCTTATTGGGAGCCCAGGGCCAGGAGTTCTTCATCCCATTGGCCAGTCTGGGTCACATCGTCACCCCAGAGTGGTCACTAGCAGGTGAGTTGGGAGGGGGAGTTTGGGGGTGGGGACTGGCTCAGTCATCGGACAGCGTGGGCCTCATCTCTATAGCCTCATGTTTCATTTAGGCCAATAAATATTTATTGTGCACCTAATGTTTATCAGGCCCTGGGCAGGGCACCGGAGTCACAGGGGTGAGTCAGAAACAGCCCCCACTCTACCCCGGTCCAGCAGGGTGGGGGAGATGGGTGTCTTCTCCTGTTCGGGCTCTGGGCACTGTCTCCTCAGTATCTGTGTTCAGGCTTTTCCTTCTAAGCACCCCTCCCACCCCCCACCACTGGGTGTCCAGGGCCACTCCTTTGTCTGGGGTTAATGTAGGTGGGCACTATGGGGTTGAAGGATGTCGTCACGAGGAATGTCCCCTTAGGTAAGGTGGATAGCCCCAAAGGTGGTCCTGTTGGACCATCAGAGGGTGGCCTGGGTGGCTCCATGACCCAGGCTTGGACCCCAGGCCTGACCGGCTTCTCTCCCCAGAGCCCACTCCATTCCTCCCCTTCCAGAGCCTGGGAAATTGTCCCAGCCTCAGGGCAGGAGGCCCTTCTCTGACGCATCAACTGTTCTTGCTCCCTGTCATAAGCCCCCTTAAGTCCAACGCTTTGGAACTCCAAAGCCTTTCCTGTGCCTTTTGCTGATAATGACCCTCCCCTGGAGCAGTGGACACCATCCAGACCGCCCCCCAAAACTAGTCTGGGGTGAAAAGCAGGAGTTCATGTTTCAAAACTATTGTCTAACCTCACAGATGTACAAGCCGGAGGCCAAGGGCTGCAGGTGGCTGAGGACGGGGCGGGGGGGGGGGTCATCCTGTGGCCAGAGTGGGCAGCGGGAAAGGGTCAAGCGGACAAGGGTGAGGCCACGTTAGGCCAAGATGGCCCACACACAAGACATGGTGGTCGATGCCAATGGGCAAGAGCTCTGGGGGAAGGCACGGCTTTCGGGGGCCAGGCGTGGGAGGATGGGAGGTGCGCATGCATGAGGCCGTGGGGGTCAGTCGGGATGCTTCTGGACACAAGTGTCAGAAACGCAACTCGGGGAAAGGAGGGAGAGGGGGACGGGCTGCTGATACAAGGTGGGTGTGCTTACATGTGCACCTGCGTCTGATGGGCGGTAGCATCCGCAGGGGTGTGGCTGATGTGTGCAGGGGCCCAGGCCACAAGGGGCCCGGCCACCAGGCTGGGACTGGCTCTCTAACCCTGGATGGGCCGTGAGGAGTTACAGTGTCAGACCTTCATTTTCACAAAGACGCCCAGAAGGCAGTGTGGGGAGTGGACTGGGCGGACTCAGGTGCCCAGGGGCAAGAGCTGGAGGCCTGAACAACTATGGGGTCTGCAGGTCGGGGGGGGGGGGGGGGGGGCGGGGTTGGGAGGGGGGTGGGGACAAAAGAGCAACCTCTCTTCCTTTTGGTTTCCTGTCTCCTTTCCTGCCTCTTCACTTCTCTCCCCTCTTCCTTCTCAAGTAGGAGAGCGCCCCACCCCTCAGTCCTGGGCCTTTTTTTTTTTTTTTTTTGGTCTCTATCTGCACCCACTTTCCAGATGATCTCATTTTGTCCCGTGGTTTTAAATACTATTTATACGCCAGCGAGTCCCAAAGAGGTGACTCCAAGCCCTGACTCTCCCCTGAACTCTGGACTCTGAGTACCTGATATCTCCCCTTGGAGGCCACGGGCCTCTGTCTGGCATCGTGCCCAAACCCGGCTTTCCTTGTCCCCACTCCCAAACCTGCCCCTCCTTGTCCTCCTCCTTCTCGTCTTCCAGAACCACTATGCACCCAGGGGCGAAGCCCAAGCCATTATTCCCCCATCCCACATTCTGTCTTCGGCAAATGCTATTACCTCCTTCCGCCTCTGCCACTCTGGTCCCGTTTACTCCTGCCCTCTCAGCCAGACCCCTTGTGCAGCCTCCTCACTGGGCTCCCTGCCTCCCCTCTGCCCCCCACCCACAGTCCATTTTCCTCATAGTAGCCAGCCAGGTGGTATCGATTATCGTTTGTAAAATTTTTATGGAAAATTCCAAACACACAAAAGAAGAGATTGGCACAATGATCCCCATGTATTTTGTTCGTCCCTCAGTTTTGATAGCTAACAAAATATGCCCAACCAGAATGATGTTTTCACAGTCACTTGATGAGCTCACTCCCCTGCTTAAGACCTAAATTCCAAATTCTTTACCATCTTCCTCCCTAACCTTTCTCCTCACTCCACTGTCCTAGCCTCTGCTGCTCCTGGAACATGCCGTGGTTACCTCAGGACATTTGCACTGCTGTTTTGGGGTCTGGATCATCCTTCTTTCAGATCTCTGTGTGACTGGCTGGTTCTCAACTTTCAGGTATCTGCTACCCGGAATGAACAAATATTAGCATTTTGTCATTGCTTCAGAATATGTGAATGTAGAAAAAGAGAGCATTATAGATGAAGGTGACATTTCCTCTGAATTCCTCTCTCCCCGCTCTGCTGCCCCAGGGACCCAGCTACCACCCTGAATGGGCGGGACCTTCTGGGTCTTGTTTTTGTATTTTTGCTACACATGTCCGGAACAAGATAATGTTGCTAATGGGGTTGAGAAAATTCATATGAATGCCATCATTTTATAGTGCTTACTCTGTGACTTCCCCCTTTTCATCACTTAACACTACGTTTTTGAGACCCTTCCACATTGGTGTATACATTGGTGTATCTCATTCATTGTCACCACCGCGTAGTCATCCCTCAAACAGATCCGTCCAATTCATTTCCATTTCCCTATTGATGGGAAAAGATGCTGCCACAAATAGTCTTGCACATGTTCCTTTGTTCACAAATGAATACTTCTGGAAGGAGTGCTTTACAAAATGGGGCTTGCAGCCCAGTAGGGGGTAAGGAAAACAATTCAGTTCCTTGTGAAATGGATCGAATAGAGAACACACGCTGCATGCAGTAAGGGCAATTACTGTCTCGTGAACTCATTTCGGTTTCACATGCGTGTGCAACGGGCATGGCCCCCTGAGTCTGAGAAACAAACGGATCTGCCAGGTCAGGACGCGTGTCACGTCTGATGCTCTGGTTGCCCCCGCGGACTCACCGACACATTTTTGTCAGACTTTTTTTGTCTTTGCAAACGAGCATGAGAGAGTTATCTCATTGTGGTTTTCATTTGCGTTTCCCTCGATTACTAAGGAGGGTGGCAGCCTCGCACACGTTTATTGGCTCTTTGGGTTTCCTCTGCTGTGAATTGCCTTTGCCTATGTGTTCTACAGTCACTTGATTTCATCTTATCTATCTTTATGTTGGTAGGAGTTCCTTAGATGTTCTGTCCATTCTGGATACTGATTCTGGGACTGCTGTGTGAGTCGCAGACATTTCTCCCAGGCCAAAGCTACCTTTTGGCTTTGCTCACAGTGTCTCTGCACCAGATTCAGCAACAAAGAGTTTATCGGTCACTTGGGCCAGGGTGGTGACAGTGGGAGTGGGGGGGCAGGAGCAAATGGCCAGTGGCTGGAGGCGGCGGTAAGATGGTTACAGAATTTTTTTGCAACAACGTGATTTGAACGGCGAGGTGAGTGAGTGAGCACCGAGGAACATTTTCCTTTGTTCCTTTTAATAAAAGTCGCGTATGTTGAAGGTGCACAACCTGCTGTTTTGAATATCCGTATACAGGGGCGCCTGGGTGGCTCAGTCGGTTAGGCGGCCCACTTCGGCTCAGGTCATGATCTCGCGGTCCGTGAGTTCGAGCCCCGCGTCGGGCTCTGTGCTGACAGCTCAGAGCCTGGAGCCTGTTTCGGATTCTGTGTCTCCCTCTCTCTGACCCTCCCCCGTTCATGCTCTGTCTCTCTCTGTCTCAAAAATAAATAAACGTTAAAAAAGAATATCCATATACATTGTGAAGTGGTCACCACAGTCCGGCTAAAATTAGCATATCTATCACCTCTCCTTAGTTACCATTTGTGTGTGGTGTATGTGTGTTGAGAAGATTTAAGATCTATCCGCTTAGGAAATTTCAAGTAAACAATAAGGTATTATTGTTAGCTGTGCTCACTGTGTTGTACATTAGATCTCTAGAATTTATTCATCTTTATAATGGAAACTTTGTACCCTTTGACCGGCCCCCTTCTCCCCACCCCAGCCTCTGGCTCTGGCTGGCAACCGCCATTCTTTTGTCGGTTTCTGAGTTTGGCTTCATTAGATTCCACGTATAAGTGAGATCATGCAGTATTTCCCTTTCTGTGTCTTACCTCACTTAGCATAATGTCCCGCAGCTCCACTCCGTGTTGTTGGGAATTTTCCTTCTTAAAGGCCAAATAATATCCCATTGTATCTATCTCTCTCACATGTTGGAATGCATATGAATACAGCCACTATGAAAAACGTATGGAGGTCCTCAGAAAATTAAAAATAGGACTGCTTTATTATCCAGCCATCCCACTTCTGGATATAGAGCCGGAGGAATTGAAATCAGGATCGTGAAAAGATAACTGTACCCCCTTGTTCATTACACCATTCCTCACAATAGGCAAGATATGGAAACAACCTAAACGTCCTTCAGTGGATGGAGGGACATTTTATTTAGGACACAAGAGGTCTAGTAGAGAAAAGGGCAAGCAGGGAGAGGGGCAGTGGTTGAAGATGGGTGGGTGGGAGAATATCCGAGAGAGGTCTAAGTGAGCCAGCAGAAAACAAATACACTAAACACATTGGTTCTTGGGACGCCTGGGTGGCTCAGTCAGTTAAGCGTCCAACTTCAGCTCAGGTCATGATCCCCTGGTTTGTGAATTCGAGCCTCGCATTGGACTCTGTACTGACAATGTGGACCCTGCTTGGGATACTCTCTCTCCCTCTCTCTCTCTCTCTGCCCCTCCCCTGCTTGTGTTCTCTCTCTCTCTCTCTCTCTCTCTCTCTCTCAAATAAATAAAAAAATAAACATATAGGTTCCAAACAAACTGATCAAGAAACAAATTGGTGAAAACTATATTTCCCATTGATGTCTGTTCATATGTTGATTTTTGTACCTCACAGGGGTGGCTTTGCAATCTGTTATTGACATTTATGCATTTTGTCCATTTATCAGAACTTTTATGGGGGGATGACTGTTTTTGAGCACTGGGATGGTTTGGCAACTTTATGTCCTTAAAAAAAACTTTTGGGTGTCTGGCTGGTTTGGTCTTTAAGCATCTGACTTTGGCTCAGTTCATGATCTCACCGTTTGTGAGCTGGAGCCCATCAGGTGAGCCCCACTCCTCTCTCTCTCTCAAAAAAAATAAAATAAAAAAACCACTTTTAAGGCATTTTTATTACTTTTTATGTTAAAAGTTTTTTTAAGGTGTCAATTTGAATCAATTTTAAGGTATATTTGCCCATGTTTTTCTAGAATTTCAAAATTTAGCCTTGGCCTCCAAGTGAGTCACCTAAAAGTGGTTTGGTTGAAATGAATATGTCCACTTATTGGCTTATGAATCAATACAGTGTATGCCCCCTGGAGATAATTTCTTTTCACAAATTTGCATGTGTTTGAAAGCAGTTTTGTCTAACTTGTAGTTTATTTTGTTTCAAAAAATTGTTGAGTCAACTTTTCCTTTTTTAAAAAAATTTTTTTTAATGTTTATTTATTATTGAGAGACAGACACAGAGCGTGAGCTGGGGAGGGGTAGAGAGAGGGGGAGACACAGAATCCGAAGCAGGATCCAGGCTCTGAGCTCTCAGCACAGAGCTCGATGTGGGGCTCGAACTCACGAACAATGAGATCATGACCTGAGCTGAAGTGGGACGCTTAAGCGACTGAGCCACCCAGGTGCCCCACTTTTCAACTTTTCAATGCACAGATGCTGACTTCATTTAC
Organism: Puma concolor; assembly: GCF_028749965.1. NCBI lineage: Eukaryota > Metazoa > Chordata > Mammalia > Carnivora > Felidae > Puma > Puma concolor. The sequence goes on from NC_141682.1 coordinate 10,618,290, forward strand.
CCCAAAGCCTCCAGGCACTGGTGGGGGTGGGGGTGGGGGTGGGGGTGGGGGGCAGGTACTGCTAAAAGCACTTCCCAGACCCTGTTTCATTGACTGCTTCCCACACAACCTCACCTGCTAGATTCTACAAAGTATATCCCAGTTTTACAGATAAAGGAATTTGGGCCGGAAACACAGACCTGTGATTAAGCGTCAGAGGTCTTTTCAAACGGACTCCAAAATCTTGTCCCTTAACCAGGATTAGGTTCCTCCTGAATTCATTATTATTATTATTATTATTATTATTATTTGCAATTAAGTAGCTTCGATAAAGCCATTTTTAGAAAACAAAAAATACAAATTCCAATAAGTATGAAGGCATATTTATCATTGTTGTGTCTTTCTGGGGGGAAAAAAAGAAGTAGATATGAAATAAATATCTATTGGAACATGAAATCATATTGGAACATGAAAGAAAGAAAAAACACGATTATTTCTCGTGGTTTCGCCTCCAACAACCCAGCCATGACAGCACCTGTGCCCCGGGCGAGCTCCTCAGGATGCCCCAAGGTTGTTGTCACAGGGAAACCGGCCTCGCAGACTAACAGGGGACAACACAGCAACCCAAAACTTTCCACCAAGTTCAGCAGCGCGCGCAGGTGCGCCGGGCCCGCGCCCCCGGTGTCTGCTGCCCCCGCGCGGTCGTATTGCCGTCCTGCATCCGCAGGGGAGCACCTGAGCGACCTCGAACGCCAGGAACGAAGCAAGTCCAAAGTGGGCTCCCGGCCCTTCTCTAGCCCTGGGTTCTGAGCTGGGGAAGGGAGTCTGCGCAGGGAGGCATGGGGAGAGGAATGGCGCCCCCTGGCGTCGGGCAAGGCGGCGGCCACTGATAACTGGGCTATCCCACCTGGTCGTCCCCGTTACCCTGCAAGGTGCAGACAGGGCCAGGCGGGGAGGTAGTTATTGCCCAAGGTTACACAGCACAGTAGTGCAAGATGGCCTTGAACCTAGGTGTTGAGAATGAAAGAGGAAGTGGTGGAGGGCTCCCCACCTAAGGATCCGAGTTGATATGGAGCAGTTCTTGCTGCCCTTACACGCAGCCTAGCAGGTAGGGATCTCCAGGCAGGTACTCCTTCATTTGCTCATTAATTCAACAAATATTTGTGGAATTCCTACTGTGCACCTGGCACTGGTCCAGGGATGGGACATCGTAGTGAGCGAAATTCATGGTCCTGGTCTCTGGAGGTGGCTGGGCAGGAAGATGAAGAAGGAAGGCGACCAGGTGACTCTGGGTTTTCTGGCCAATGGTAACCGCGTGGCCGGGACTAGGTCAGGGGAGGCCCTGACCTCTGTCACTGTATTTCCAGCCTTGCAGACCCCTCTGGGTCCCTCCCCTCCTGTGGTCTGGGCAAGCACCGAGCCACAGAGAGGCCTTGCTGAAATCTAACTTGGGGACCAAGCTTGGGAGCTGTTTGAGCTCCCCCCCCCCCCACCCCAGACGCCTTTGCCCTAGTCTCACCTCCTCATGAGCTGAAGGGACTGTCTTGGAGCCCACAGCAACCTCCTTGCCTTGGCTTTTTGATGGCTCTCACTGTGTCATGTAGAATATTCTGTGGCCTATGTGGCCCTTGCCGATCTCACCACTTGCCTTGTGCTCTTCCCTGCCTACCGCTTTATGCTCTAGTAAGACAAAATTGTTTGAATCATGCTGTTCCCTCTGTCTGGACCATCCTTCCCACTTCCTCTGGGAACTTCCTACCCATCCTTCAAAACTTAGCTCAAGGAGGCTTTTCTTTTTTTAAAAAAAAATTAAAAAAAAATTTTTTTAACGTTTATTCATTTTTGAGACAGAGAGAGACAGAGCACGAATGGGGGAGGGTCAGAGAGAGAGGGAGACACAGAATCTGAAACAGGCTCCAGGCTCTGAGCTGTCAGCACAGAGCCCGATGTGGGGCTCAAACTCACGAGCCGTGAGATCATGACCTGAGCCAAAGTCAGACGCTCAACTGACTGAGCCACCCAGGCACCCCACAGGAAGGAGGCCTTTCTGAAGCCCCAGTGACCCCCCATTGCCATAATGTTGCAGCCACAGAGGGTGGGAGGGGGAGAGGCAAGGCAGAGGACAGAGTGGAGGGACTTTGCACGCTGCACCCTCCAGCCCTCAGCTGTTGCCCCAGGAGAGGGAACAAAGGGGCAAACAGGACTGCCCTGGGCAGAGGTCATTCTTTCTGTTCCAGGGATTCATAATGGCAGGCTTCCATGTCCAGTTGGGCAGGTTGTATCCTGCACAAGGTGCCTGGCTGAGGTGGCAGGCGAGGACTGAAATCACGCTGTGTGCAAGGGCTGAGGCGGCGCCCACCCTTCTGATGGGCACAGAGGGGCTGAGTCACTGAGCCCCACACTATGGTAGCCTGTCCAGCAGAGGGAGAGCTTTAAAAACATTTTTTTTTTTTTTTTTTAATTTTTTTTCAACGTTTATTTATTTTTGGGATAGAGAGAGACAGAGCATGAACGGGGGAGGGGCAGAGAGAGAGGGAGACACAGAATCGGAAACAGGCTCCAGGCTCTGAGCCATCAGCCCAGAGCCTGACGCGGGGCTCGAACTCACAGACCGCAAGATCATGACCTGGCTGAAGTCGGACGCTTAACCGACTGCGCCACCCAGGCACCCCTCTTTAAAAACATTTCTAAACGGCGTGAGAGCCTCCTCCTGCAGCCTCCTGGGGCCACCTGCCGGGACCCAGACAGAAAAGCAATGTGAGAAATGCTGGGATCGAGGTTCTGGTTCTCCCAGAATTCTAAGCCTTTGATCCTAATCCCAGCCTCCTGCAAACTTTCAGGGATGCTCCAGGCAGCCTGTGGCCTCCTGGTTGCCCTGAGCGGGCTAGCTCAGCAAACTGTCCCCTTTCCTGCAGTCTCTGCCTCTCTCCTGGATCCCGGGGCCTTTAGGTCAGTACAACTTTCCTCCCCTGTCCCCCTCTAGCAGAGTCTCAGGTATCACGAGGGTCTGAGAGGAAAAGTCACAACCTCATTTTTCCTCTTTGTGACGAGGGCGGGGGTGGGGGAATGGGGAAGGAGCTTTTCCATCTGCCTCCAAATACTGTGTCACCTGTGGCCTTGGGGAATCAAGATTTCTATTTCCCAGGCCTTGAATACTTTGGGATTTCCAGGGATGTGGGCGGGCCAGATATGGAGTCGATGTCCCCAGGGCCGTCTCCAGTCAGGAAGGGGACAGAGCATAGAAGAAAAGTACCCTGCTTTTTGTGCCCTGGAGAGGCGGGAGGCAGGTAAAAGGGGGTCTCTTGTGGCAACTGGGTCCCCACGGTAACTTGGCCCCCACCCTGCGGTATCTGTGAGGTCACCCTCCCTCTCCCAGCTGGACGAAGGGGAGAAGGGCCAGACATGGAGGCCGTTCCTCCTGTCAGATGCAGCCTCTTGGGGATTCTGCTGCTGGTGGTGAAGCTCTCGGTGCTGGTGAGTGGGGAACGGGGGTCACTGGGGGGGTCCACCCAGCCATCCACAGCCACCTCAGGGCTGTTGGAGCCCATGGGCCTGGCCCAACCTGTAGAACTGGGTGACTGCCCGCCTGCCTGGAGTAATCTGACAGCTCTCAGGAGCCCCATCCCTAAGCCACAGTGCCCACGGTGGGGCACATGGCCACCCCCAGATGGCTGTCTCCTGCATCGTCCCCTAGGGCTCCAGGTGGTCCTCTGGACAGTGGCACATGAGGTCCAGACAGAGGGGATTGGCGTTACTCAGGGCTGGGGGCTTTAGGGCTCTGGTGAGGGACTGGCTGTTCAGCCCCAGGACTCAGGTGGAGCTTTCCCGTTTACAGACTCTTTCCCTACCCAAGCTCACTCTTTTCTCCCAGTGGATGGGAGACATCATATCCACCCTGTCACCCAGGACAGAAGCCTGGAGATCTTCTTGGGGCCCTCCCTCTCCTTCACCCCTCTCCATAGCGTGACAGTGATGCCCTCATGCCTCACATCTCTCTACCCCCTGGCTGCCCTCTGCCCCCCAGCTGCCCTCAACAGACAACTGGTGGGCAGGAAAGCCCAGGCGCTTGGGAGAAAAAACTGCCCAGGGTTCAAATCCTGCAGGATCAGAGGGCTGGGGGGATGGTCACTCCTTATGTAATAATTAATAATAATAATAATAATAAATCAGCTTCCTTCAGTCTAGAGTATTGTAAATAATCACTTAAGTCCAAGGGAAAAAAAAATGAAAGGTAATACGAAACACCTTCTACAGTCCCCACCTGAGAGTGGAGTCCTTAGCGGCGGGCAGATGAGGATCATTCTTGTTGGGGAAACTGAGGCCTCGAGGGAAGGAGGCCCGGTAGCCCCACCCCCTATGGCAAAACCCGGGGCAGGCAGGGTCCCTGCCCCGGGTGGGTGACGATGGGCTGGCTCTCCCTGCTCCCGCAGCTGGTCCAGAACCGCATCCACCTCTACAATTTCCTGCTTCTGAAGATTGTCTTCTTCAACCGCTGGCTGTCGGGGCTGGCCCAGGAGGCCTGGGGGTCCTGCCTCCCCGAGGCCCGCCCACCCCCTGGGCTTGCAGCCAGCCCCGTGGGCCGGGTGCTACAGGCCGGGCTGGCACCGATGGCAGTCCCCGTGTGGCTGGCGTGGGCCGGCGTGCTGGGCTGTGTGCGGGCCTCGGGCCTGGCCTGGAAGCAGCTAGGCCTGTCCGCGGCCACCTGCAGGGAGCTGCTTCTGTCGTGTCTACACAGCCTGACGCCGGTAGTGTTGCTGCTGTTGCTGCTGACCAGGAGGCTGTGCCAGAGGGCCCATGGCCGCAGCGTGGTCTGGTTGCTCAGCAAGGTGGGCTGCTGAGGGCAGGCCTGGGGCACTGGGCAAGGCACTGGGGCGATGCCACCCTGCGAGCTCCTGGTGGCCAGCCGCCCATCCGCTTATCCCCTCCAGGCTCTGCTGGACAAGTGTGCGGTGCCCGAGCTCCTGGCTCTGCTGAAGCGTCTGTACTGGTGGGTGGAGAACGCAGCCGCGCTCACCTCCTGGCACCTGGCCTATCTCGTCGCCTGGACCACTTGCCTTGCCTCCCGCCTGCTGCAGGCTGCCTTTGAGCACACGGCCCAGCTGGCCCAGGCTCAGGAAATTGAGCCCCAGGAGGGCTCAGGGCCCGTGTCCGAGTCCCCCACTCCCTGAGCGCCCGGGCCCCGAGGCTGGGCCAGCCCTGTCAGAGCATGGGACCCCTGGAGAATTAAAGTGTGTCCCCATCTGCCTTTCTGGATCTGGTCTGGCCTTCTCGCTCCGTGCCCTTCTTCTTTACTGGTGTGTGTGTGTGTGTGTGCGCACACGTGCACGCGTGCCCTAGGGCTGCCTCTCGGAAGGAAATCGCACTCTGTGGGCACCTGATATATGCCAGATGACCCTCTCAGACACTTTACATACATGATTTTGTTTAAATCTCCTAACATCACAGGCATCAGGTTTGATTAGCTCAATTTTCCAGATGAGAAAATTGAGCCTCAGAAGGGTTGAACATTCCCAAGATCCCAGAGTAAGTCAGGGAAAGTTCCAGCAGTGGAACTAGATTTTTTTTTGTTTTTCAGAACCTCTAACCTTCTCTAGGTCTGTGCCCCTGATTCTCAGGGCTTTAAGGGACATGAGTTGTTAGAGACTCTGGCCTCTGGGGGGTGCCAAGGCCTCACATTTCAGAGATTTAGAAAGTTCCTTTTGAGACGCAGTTCCTCCTGAGCCGGTCTGCAGCTAGCCCATCCATTCATTTACACTCTTAGCCACTCAGTTTCCCACTCATCCATCCATCCATCCATCCATCCACCTATCCATCCATCTATCCATCCATCCATCCACCCATCCAACCATCTGTCCATCCATCCATCCATGTGCCCATCTGCCCATCCATCCACCCATCCAACCATCTGTCCATCCAACCATCTGTCCATCACATCCATCCATCCATCCATCCACCCATCCAACCATCTGTCCATCCAACCATCTGTCCATCACATCCATCCATCCATCCATCCATCCATCCATGTGCCCATCTGCCCATCCATCCATCCATCCATCCGTCCATCTGCCCACCCCCTCATCCATTCATTCCTTGCCTGCTTACCCAACCACCTACTTACCATCCATCTACCACTCATCCACAAATCCATCCACAGATCCATCCATCTATCCATCTCCTCCAGGGAGAGGGAAACATCCCAAATCTCAGCCAATCTGAGCTGGGCAAGCTCAGGCTATAGTGGGTCAGACACCCACCCTGTCCTTAAGCCAGGGATTCTGTGAGAGGAGGGGAAAGGATGGTTTCATGGGAGTTAGCAATCACCCTCCACTCACTCCCAAGCCCGAGGGTGGTGTGAGGGTGGGCAGACATTCCAGACAATTCTGTCCTATGTTCGCCTTCTGCGTTCTGGTTCCCAGGGAAATTAAGGCCAGATTCCTGCCCTGTCTCCCATATGAACCTGCAGATGGCCCAGGGTAGGTGGGGGGGGAGGGGGAACTTCTGGGACCTTTCCCTGAGTCTGAGGAGCAGGCTTGGCCTGCCCGTGGGGGGAGACATCTGAAGGGCTCCCATCTGGCCAGCGAGGCAGAACATCTGCTGGGAAGGAGGGCCCTCGAGGCCTTGGTGCTGGAGTAAATGTGACTGGGATTCCAGAACACACGATGTGCAGGGAAAGCTGGGCGCTGAAGTGTGTGAAGTTGGCTCACCGCTGAGGCTGGGGACTCAGGGAATGGGAAGGAGGCCCCAGGGCAGTCATCTGGAGCTGCATGGGTCTTGAGCTGCCAGGGACCAAGGTGGTGCTTGACAGGACTGTGGCCTGTGGGGCTTGGGGTACTGGCAGCAAGGGAGGGGGGCAGGCGGAGCGGGGTCTCAAGGGCGAAAGGGGACAAGAAGGGTGGTGGGCTTGCACATGGTGGGGGCAGGGAGGGGGGGAAGGGACAGAAGCCAGGAGGGGGCTGGGCGATGGGCTGGAGGCCGGGACCAGCAGGCAGGCTTGCATAGCCCTGGCCAGCGGCTACTGGCCAGACTGCATATGTAATACTAGTATTTTTCCTTTTACTAAATTAAAAAAAAAGTATTTTATGTTTATTTATTTTTGAGAGAGAGAGAGAGAGAGACAGACTGCAAGCGGGAGAGGGGTCAGAGAGAGAGGGAGGCACAGAATCTGACTTTGGCTCCAGGCTCCGAGCTGTCAGCACAGAGCCCAACGCGGGGCTTGAACCCACAAACTGTGAGATCGTGACCCGAGCCAAAGTCAGATGCTTAAACAACTGAGCCACCCAGGCGCCCCTCCTTCTAAACTTTTACAAAATCACCCACAATTCGGACGTGTTAAGGTAAAAATGCGTCCTTCCTCCTTGGTTCAAAACTTGAGAGAAAAAAGGCTCCTTTCTGGCCGTGAGTCGTTGCATCCATGCAAACCTGCACGCGTGCTCACACGACACATCTGTAGAGGGGTCTCTGGCAGGGACCCCACCGAACCATGCACGTCAGTAGGCGACAGACTTTTCTGCCTTTGACGACCTGCCACGCACCCTTTCCCGAGGCGGTCCGCGTGGACGTCTTGTCCTTTCGAATGGCTGCACTGAGCTCTCAGGGCAGCTTCCAGTTCGGCCCTTCCCACCCTGGGGTTCTGGAGGGGATGAGCCCCAGAGGAACGGCCTGGGGGCAGCGAGGGGTGCAGGTGGGAGGTGGCCCCGGTCCCGGAGAGCTCCTCTCTGACTCTCCACCTGCCACATGCTCCGGTCTTGGGGTTGACGTCTCTGGGGCTTAAGGGACCGGCGCCGGGGCCGTTGGCCAAGGCTGGCAGAGGGCGAGGGCCTCACCTGGCCTTGGACCCGGGGTGCAGGGTGGGGCCGACAGACCAGCCGGGACTCAGGACGCTGCTGCCCTGAGCGTGCCCATCTGCTCAGCTTGCCCCCCACAAACAGCCGGCCCCCACATCCTTGGCTGCTGGCAGGAAGGAGGCCCCAGCTGGCAAAGGCCCGACGTGTACTTTCCACATAGGGGCTCTGCAGGGGGGCCTGCAGTGTGGCTGCCTGGGCTAAGTGCCCACTAAGTACCTCAAGGCCGGGAAGGTAGAGTAGGTCCGAAGGCAGATTGGGAACCCATCCTTTGGGCTGCTGTGGCTGGGAAGGCTTCCTGAAGGAGGGGGCATTGGAACTGGGTTTACAAGAGAGGCATGTACCACAGGCCCTGCGCTCTGGCCCCAGATCAGCACTGTCAGGCTCTTAACCTCTCTGGACCTGGGTTTCTCCCTGCTGTTGCTGATATGTGCCCAGGGAAGGGCCCCCCACTGGGTTTTAGGACACGGGCTGACGCCGAGTCTGCCCCGGGCAGCGTCCAGGCTGGGGAGCTGGGGCAGCTCTGAGCAAGGGGAGGCTTGTGAGAGGTGACGGCCTTCCCGCCCTGAGGCCAGGGCCCGAGGAGAAGGTTCCGTAGGGCTGGCCTGCTTCTTCCTGTGACTTAGATGAAGTTCTGCCCTCTCTGGGCCTCGGTTTCCGTGTCTGTGACCAGATGATCCCCCATGAACTAGCCAGCACTCGACGGGGCCCCACGGACCCAGACGCTTCAGCGGGGAGGTGGTCTTGAGCAGGGGGAGCTGGGTCTACGTGTGCACCCTACTCGAGCTGGGGCCTGGCTCCGTGGAACTACACGTCTAAGCCTTGGCTGTAAGTCCTCCGGGGCTTTCTGAGGCCCTGGCATCCGGGGACTGGGGTTTGGGAGAAAAGAGGGAAGGCAAGACCCTGCCCCTGGTTGCCCCTCGCACGCAGTGGGCAGATCAGAGGCCTTGGAGTCAGAAGGCCTCAGGGGTTTGAATCCTGGATCCACAGCTTCCTGGCTGCATAACCTTAGGCAAGTCCCTGAACCCTGTGAGCCTCAGTTTCCCCACCTATGAACAGGCATGATCACAGCACGTCCGGCCTCGCAGGACCGTCATCGGGTCTGTGCGTGAGGCAGGAGGGACTGGGTACCCCAGCTCCCTCTGCTGCCTTCCCAGGGGCTGCGGATCCCCGTTCTGAGGCCTAGGGCAAGGGCGGTCAGTCCATCTGCCTCAGGCTTCTGTGTGTGTGTGTGTGGAGGGGCCCTGGCCCGCCGGAGGAAAACAAGTGGGGGGCAGTGAGGAGGGGGGGGACTGTGGGCAGGGTGGGGGGAATTGGCTGAAGGGCCGGCCAGCAGCTCCACGCAATCTGTCTGCTATGCAGTCCCGGGCCTGGCCTGTATTTATTTATGCTGAGCGTATATTTATATCAGCCCCTTTCTCATTAATAGGGCAGGAAATGGCTGGAATTGTTACATACCTGGCCGCCCAGGGGTCCCGCTCCGCCAAGGCACACAGGGCGCTGGCTGCCCGGCCACGACTGCGAGGGGCCCCCTCCTCAGTCCCCGGCCTGAGTCCCTGGCCTTTCACTGACCTCGCTTTGCATCGACCCCCCTTCGCTTCCTTGAGTTCCTACTCCGTGCTCCCCCCACCCCCGCCCAGCATACAGCCCTGGGAAAAGCGGGTTCATTTTCTGGCTGTTCCCTGTCCCCCAGCTCCTGGCCCCCTCCCGACCTCAGGGGAGACAGAAGTGTGAGGTGCCGTCCAGGTCCAGCTTACAGAATGGGGGAGCACTGGGCAGACGGAAGGCAGAGCTTCGAGTGAGAAATCAGGGTCCCCTGATTTGGGCATGGGGTCCTGGAGCCCTGGGGTGGGGTGCGGGCAGAAGAGAAAGTGACGGGGTGGCGAGAGCCCTCCCGAGGTCCCCGGGGCTCTGCTCCCCAGCAAAGCCAGGCTACACGTCCACCAGGATGCACCCTGCAGGTCATAGGACCCCCGTGCATCCGACAGGGGCCCGACAGGGGCTGGGGGCTTGTCCTCGTCCCGTCCTCCTGGCCACCGTGGCCAACCGAGGCTTCCCTGCCGGCGGCCCAGCAGCCCCCTCCCTGGCCTCCACGGCTGCACTCGGAAGCAAGCCAGAGTCTGTTGGGCCTGGGCCCCAGGTGGGGCTGCCGGGGCTGAGAGGCGCGGCCCCCTCCCCAGAACGCTCTCCTGACATGACCAATTCGTTTCTGTGCCTCGGCCCGCTCCCCCAGCCGGTCTCCCCCCACCCCCCCAGGCCGGGCCGTGCTGTCCTGCTGTCCCTCCCCTGGGTGGCTTTGCTGGGGTGGGGTTAGAAGGAGCCTGCGGGGGGCGCCTGGGTGGCACAGTCGGTTAAGCGTCCGACTTCAGCCAGGTCACGATCTCGCGGTCCGTGAGTTCGAGCCCCGCATCAGGCTCTGGGCTGATGGCTCAGAGCCTGGAGCCTGTTTCTGATTCTGTGTCTCCCTCTCTCTCTGCCCCTCGCCCGTTCATGCTCTGTCTCTCTCTGTCCCAAAAATAGATAAACGTTGAAAAAAAAAATTAAAAAAAAAAAATTAAAAAAAAAAAAAAGAGAAAAGAAAAAAAAAAAAAAAAAGAAGGAGCCTGCGGGATGCCCACCTGCCCTGGGAGGGGGGGGGGGGCGGTAGCTGTGCCTGTTACCCTGCCCGCAGCTGGGGCCCACGAGCTGTATCCACTCAGAGCCTTTTCCTAGGCCGGGTCTCCTGGTGGCTCCCCTGTGCTCAGCTGGGCCTGGCCTCCGACTTCTGCCCCCTGCAGCCTCAGTGCCCTCCCGGCTCAGAGGCCAGAGCGGGGCCAGTGTGCAGATATGGTGACTAAAGCTTAGAGGCGAGGGCCTTTCCTGAGGGCCTGCCCTTTGCCCTCACCCCGCGCCGTCAGCAGTACATCTAGGGCCTGGGGCAAGGGGGTGGGAGGGGGGCGGCTCCTGACCTTGAGGAGGGGACACTGAGAACCTCCAGTGCTCTAGGCCGGAGCCCCCCCGGGTGGTGGGAGCGGCTGCTGCATGCCTGGGGCTCAGGCAGGGGTCTCTGGGTTTGTGGCCGTCCCACCATAAAGGGCAGATGTGCTATATGGGGACAGGAGAGCCAGGCCCCAGGTAGAGCGCCACGCCCGGGTTCCTTCTCCCCAGACGCACAGCCCCACGTCCGAGCCCGAGCCCTGGCCAGCGACAGGTGCCTGGTGCTCCTCCGGCCCTGCCTGGCTCTGCCTGGCCTGGCCAGGTGGTCTCCGACAGGTGGCTCCTCTGGGAGCTGCCCGTTTGGAAGATGAGGACCCCACACCCTGCACGGGAGCTGTGAGGCCCCGATGAGGCAGGTGAGGGGCTCACACAGGATCCGGCACATGGTGGGTGCTCAGCAAATAGGAATATCTCTTCTGTCACCTCCACGTGGCGGCTAAGTGCCTGGGGCCTGGGGCTCAGCGGTCAGCTCGGGTCCTCTGCTCGGCCGTGTTCCCGTCCCTCCACGTCCCAAATGGACGAGGGGGGAGGCTGAGGGGCGGCCAGCTCCTCGGAGATTCCCCTGGGGCTGGACTATGTCGCCCACCCCACAGACCCCATCTCAAAGGTCAGGGCAGTGTCTCCTCCCGATGCTTGAACTAGGAGGTCCAGGTCACCTAACTGTGGGAGCCTGGGAGCATCTGTGTGGGAGGGAGAGGCAAGCATCTGTCCCTGAAGTGTCCTCTCCCTCAGACCCTCTGCTTCAAGTTGGGGTCCTGCCTGTCCCTGGCTTGTGTGACCCTGGACAGGTCATTGGGCCGTCCCTGCTCATGCAATGAGGCGTAAGCCTTCAGGCTCTGTGGCTCCTGAGTCAGAGTCAGAACCCCTCTTGACCCTGGGGTTTGGGGTGCTGGAGAGGGTAAGTGTGGAGGCCCCTTGTTCCAGCCCCCGAAGCCCCAGGCCCCCACGTCCGGCTGCTGCAGCTGAGCGCTGCAGGGAATAGATAGACCTTGGGGATAGACCGCATCCATCTGGAGCTGTGTCCGCCCCCACCCCAGACCCACATCTGGAGCCCAAAGCCGGCTAGCCGGCTAAACATGGAGCATCTGGGCCCCGAAGAGCCTGCTCCCAGGTTAATGCGGCCCATCTGGGCCCCTGGTTGCTGCTCCGCCCTGTCTCCACAGCGGATGCTGGCGCACATCTGGAGGGCTGGAGCCCTGTGGTCGCTCCGCCTTCCCTTGCTGCCTGGGGTTCCCTCCCCGAGGCCGGGGTCTTACGCACAGAGGGCTCATTCTTCCTTTCTGGATGACACGGCTCCTAGGACTTCCCCTGGGAGCTGCCTCGGGAGTAGCCCAGTTTTGACATAACGTGGACACATGTCCCTTGCCAGAAGTGGTGACAGCTGCCACTCTGCAGCAACTCACCCTGCAGCCCTTGGCATCGCTTGAAAGAGCCTCTGGGGCCCCCAGCGTCATCTGCCCGCCTGCCCCTCCCCACGGCGCCCAGGGTGCCGCGGGGCGTGTCACTAGCTCTGGGGGACCATCCTGGGTCCCTGTCACGAAGCCCACCTCACACGCTGTGTCTGGCTGTCACTTCCCTTCTCTTCCTCAATTCCCAGCCAATGGGGGTGCTCAGCAGGATGGGGGCAGACGTCTCCCCAGAGGCCCCAGACTCAGAGAGGAGAGCTTAGAAAAGGAGGTTGCCCGAGGGAAGCAGGCTGCCATGCAGCACAGACTTCGTGGGGGCAGCCAGGGGGGAGGGACGCAGGCCTGGGTTGGAGGAAACTTGTGGGTCATGGGAATTGCCCAGTGGAGGCCTGGACTGGTTCCTCCTCAGACTGCCCTTCTGACCTCAATGGGGACATGGGGCCCTAATGAGTAAGGCGTAGGAGCCTTGTCACTGTCATTGGGCTAGTGAGCTCCTAGCGCCAGGCCCAAGCCCCATTATTCCAAGATTCTAGGCTTCTGAAATGCTGCCTTCTCAGACTCTGAGCTTCCTGTGACCGGAGGTACAAACAGCTACCAGGTACATAGGACGGAGGGAGGAAGCAGGGGGGGGGAGAGCGCCCTGAGAATGCAGGCAAGTGTCTCTAGCCTGTGGCCTGGGCCGAAGGCCTTGCTGTCTCCCTGCCCGGAATGCTCTCTGCTCCGCCACTGGCCCAGCCTCCGAGGCCTGGGGGTGTGAGCACAGAGCCCGCCGATTTTGCATCCTGTGGTCAAGCTTTATCAGAGCATCACTGGCCCCAGTTGAAAGGAATCCTTCAATGCCGTAGCCTCCAGCCCGGAGGACCCGGGGCATCAGGCAGTTGAAACCGCAGAGCTTCATGCCTCCTTCTCTGCCTCCTTTACCCACGGAAAATTTGACTCAACAAACATTCAAGACGGAGACACAAATTAAAAAAATCACAAGGGGTAGCATTTATTGAGTCTTTACTGCGGGCCAGATACCGTTCTGAGGGCTTTGCTTGTGTTAACTCATTCCAGCCTCCCTTGTGAGGGAGGTACCGTTGTTATCACCGACCCATTTTCCAGACGGGGAGCCTGAGGCTTCAGGTCCGCTTAGCCTTTGGGTGGCAGAGCTGGGTTCAAATCAGGCAGTCTGGCTCCAAAGCCCGGTCCTTGACCACTGCTCCTCATTGCCTCTCTGCATGTGGGCAGGCACGGGTTGGGGGTGGGATATGGAGACAGAGATGGAGAAGGGACAGAGTGAGGCAGAGACAGGGGTGGGTTTTAGGTCCTGGCAAGTGATGCTGCTGTCCCCAGCCCAGGAGGAGAAGCACCACCAGCTCATCCACAGGGACCATCTTGTCCCGTCTCCCCAGGCCCTTGCGTGAGGTGTCCAGGCACGAGGAAAAGTTCCTGCCTCGTCAAGGCCTCCAAAGTCCAACAGAGAGAGATTTTGTATTATTATCTGAGTCCTGCCGGCCAGGGAGAGAGCTGCTTCGTCTGGCCGTTCTAGAAGGCAGGTGTCTGGGGCTGTGATGGTCAGCCTTAGGCCCACCTGCTGTGCTAGGTCTTTTGGGGGGACACCTGGTTCTGAGGTGGGGGCACTGTCTGCGGGGTCACTTAGAGCTTCTGGGGCTGTGGCTGGGGGTCTCTATGAATGTGCGTGTGTCGGGGGAGGGGCTCCCTCTCTCTGCTTCTGCCACCATCTGACCTGCCTGGGGAATTAAGCAGACAGAGGGAGGAGGGGGCATTCTGGGACCATTGGTGTCATCTCTGGCCTCCTCTGACTGACACCCCTTGTCCCACAGCTACCTTCCGACAAACTCACTGGGTGAGGCTTGTGCCAAGTACCGTGGGGAGGACTTTGTCCTGATGTAATATCTCAGTCCCCACAACCGTGGCAGGAAGGGATCATGCTTATCCCCATTTTACAGATGCAGAAACTGAGGCTCAGAGCCAGTAAATCACTTGTCCACATGGCTGACAAGAAATTCAAACCCAGGCCTGTCTGACTGCTCTCACTGAGCCCCTAAGTCCCATCCGGGCCCAGAGGGCTGGGGAGAAACCATTTCCCAGACTCCAGGGGCTGACCCATGCTTCCCAGATTCCCTGCCTGACACCCCTATTCCCTAGCTGGCTGGTTTCAAGGGGGCTCAGCCGGGACTTGGGGGCCCGGCTGAGTGCCAAGGGGGAGGACAATACGAGTAACAGGAGTGGAACCCCTCTCGGAAGTGGGGGGAGGGCAGCCCAGGCCAGGCAGGCAGGGCTTTCTAGATGGACTGGGTCTCAGGTTCCATGGGATGGGGTGGGCAGCGGTGGTGGGGAGAGGTCACCCAGGCCATGCTTTCTGCATGCATTTGAGACTCTGTGGTCCAGGCCTGTGTGGGGAGACCGAGGCAGGAAGGACGGATGTTGGTCTTGTCCTTCGTCCTAGGGGACTTGGCTCTCTCCGGGGGGGTGGGGGTGGGGGGGACTCTGGCCTGAGGAGAAAGGAAGTGGAGGAGGCTCTTGCTAAGACCTAGATTAACTGGACTCTACACGGTTGAACTTGGCAAGAGGAGGAAGCTGCTGGTTCAGCCCAGAAGGCACCTCCCTCCTCCACCCTGGGCAGGCTGCGGGTGCCGGAAGGGGCGGTGGACTCTGTGCCCCCGCCTCGGGCTGCAGACCCCCAGCAGGCCTCCCCAACCCGGGGTGCTGTCCTTCGACGCCCAGCGTGTCACCCAGGCCTCACGGAACGCCCGAGTCAGATGGGGAAGCTAGTAGCTTGGGGGAGAGCCCAGAGCCCTCTGCTGCCACTTGCCAAGGTCCCAGTGCCTGGACCACTTATTCGGGGTCCATCCTGGTCCCCAGGACCAAGTCTCCCTGGGCCTCAATGCTCTGGATGGGAACCTGGGTGCCTAGGATAAGAGACTGGTTTCCACGGTGGCCTTTGAAGGCCTGTGGATCACTTTGGCCACCACTCATTACCCCGTCCCCCAGGATGGGGGGTCCGGCCCTGGTCTAGGCTCCTGGGCTGGGACGAAGTTTCTACACATGCCTCTGGACTATCAGGTCAGTGGCTTTGTCAGCTGGCCCAAGAGACGCTGCCTCTGGCCTCACTGCGGGTGCTTGTCATTCCCTCCTGGGGGGCTGCTGACCCGTGGGCCCTGGTGCTGGGTCTGCAAGGGCGTCATTAGCATGCCCTCTCCTTCCCCACCTTGGGACGGGCCCTCAGGAGCCCCGTCCCGCCATTCACAGCCCGGGGGGAGGGGATGATTATTAGCAGGTGCTCACAGTGGTAGAGGCCTGTCCACCTTCGAGGTCTGCCCAGGGTGCCCAGCTCCCCCTCTGCTTCCTTCCTCCCAACGAAGATTTGGGCAAAGGGCTCTGGCCATTCTCTCGGTTCACAAACACTCTGGCAGCCTCCTTGGTGACAAGCCCCGGGCTGGGCAGCAGAAATCCTTGCCCTGGGTGAGTCCTGGTCGTGCTGTTAGAGGTTCTAGGGCCTCGGATCACCTACCTCCTGCCTCTGGCCTCAGTTTCCCTTTCTGAGGAACAGGGTTGGATTTGAGATGTTCAACAGAACCTTCTGGCTCTTGCTGAGGTGAAGCCCACCCCTCACCCAACTGTCCAAAGCCCATCATCCACCCACCCCCATTCCCAAGGTCCTGCGACTGCCCGACCAGTCCCCAGGCTGTGCCCGTGACCCTCTTTCCAGTCTCGCGCCCTGTGGGCCTTGTTACCAACAGCGAGAGAGAGTGAGAGCGAGAGAGCGTCTTCTTGCCTTGCTCTCTCTTCAAAGCTAAGCAGCGGGGAGCCCGTCAGGGAGCAAATCCTCCCAGGCAAACGAGGCCAGTCAACAAACAGGCGACCAGGACAACAAGGAAAGATTACGAAACTCAGATTCAGGGAAAGAGGCCACTCCAAGCCTCTCTCTGGGACAGGGGGCGGCGAAATTGGGCCAGGCCTGTGGGTCAGAGCCTGCCTGGCCCGGACTATTTTTGTACTGTCTGGGGGGTGGGGGCTGATGAAATCCCAGCTGCATTTCACCAAAACACTTTCCCCTTAAGCCCGAGCTCCATGTGGTTCAAATTCATTGTCACTTAACTCATCACTCAAGGCTCTGAGCCGCACCCCCCTCCCCCCCCCCCCCCAGAAAGACAAAAACACAGTCTCTGGCACGCGGGCGAGGTGGGCGTGAGGGGTTGTGACAAGCGGGCTGCCTGCCTTGACCTTAGCTGCCCCTGGCTCCTTCCATCCGGGCCTCGGTTTCCTCCAAGGTAAGAAGAGGCAGGCCGCTGTGCAAGCCCCACGGGGACTTGGGGTCGCTGACCGTCTCCCCTCCACCATGCCCCCCCTACTGCTGGAAGCAGGAAGCTGCTGTGCCCCCAGTGCTGTGCCCGGAGGTCACCCCACGGAGGGGTCGCGTGGGCACACGTCTGTGCCAATGAGCAAGGAGAGGCCAGTCTGCCTTTCCTTCTTGAGGCTTTTTTGCAACGTTTGTTGGCTGGCACCTGGTGTTCTTCACCTCAGGGCTCGTTGGGGTTGGCGAAGCCCGAATCCCAGCGGATGGGAAGGGCCGCTGGGAGGGGAGCCACCAGAGGGCATTTTCGTCTTTATCAAACGGGGGGACGGTGACCTCTGCCTTTATAAACTGCCCCGACCCGTGGCTTCCCGAGCTGGGTGGCCACGGCCGCGTGTGCATTGGATGACGGGCCCACCTGCCCCTATTCTATTCTGGGTGCCTAAGGCACCCAGAGTGCTCCAGGGCACGGCGGGGCTAATCCACTCCTGGGTCCCCAGTGCCCGGCACGGGGCTTGGCGGGGGACCCGAGCGCTACACATGCTTGTTGAATGAATTAATGCATTTCTCAAATCGCATCAAAGTGCTATTTTCATTATCTCCAGGCCAGATGCATCCAGGGCCTCGGCTCTCCAGATAAATATTGACAATCTGGCCCTTGCGTCTTCCGCAGGCAGGGACAGAGCTCTCGTTCTGATTTCGGCAGGAAGGAAAGCCCCAGTCCTTAGAGAGAGGTGACCCGGAGCTCCCCTCCCGCCCACATCAGGGACCCCTAGGACCCCTCCTGCTCTGCCGCCCCCTCTGCTGGGCCACCCCGCCAGCTTTGGTCTGTGGTCCCCAGACTGAGGGGGCAGCCGGGTGGAGCTGCAGGAGTGTGCTTTCCTGGGCAGGGTCAGGCAGTTCCTGAAGCAGCACAGTTGTTTGGGTGCAAACATTTCCCTGCATTGTCCGGCTTCAGGAGGCAGCCAAGGGTCTGGGCAGGAGGCGGGGAGCTGTTCTCCCTTCCACCCCAAAGAGGACACCTCA
This sequence comes from Puma concolor, assembly GCF_028749965.1. Classification (NCBI taxonomy): domain Eukaryota; kingdom Metazoa; phylum Chordata; class Mammalia; order Carnivora; family Felidae; genus Puma; species Puma concolor. The sequence goes on from NC_141682.1 coordinate 10,635,818, forward strand.
GAGCTCACAGGTGGGGGCTGGGAGGTTGTCCCAGGCCTTGGGGGGATGCAGAGGAACTTTCGGCAGACAGGACGGAGATCTCTGCTGGGTAGCAGGGGATTTAGGTGGAGACACAAACTGGTCTCTGGTCCAAGTCCAGCCGAAGGATGAGATTATATCGGCCCCAGGGGCTGCTGGGAGGTGCCTGTCATTCTCATGCAGGTGCTCCAGCCTCTCTTCCATGAACAACAGACTGCCACTCCCCGCCCCCTTTCAGTGAAGCTTGCCCCGCCTTTGAGGCTTCTGCCCAATGACACCTTTTCTGGGGACAGCGGCTCTGGAGACGGGGTATCCTGGAAGTTGAGGAAAGGACATCCATGCTGATCCCTGTGGGTCTCCAGAATCTCCCGCTCTTTCTGCCACAGGGCCTCGGAATAAGACACTCCTCTGACTTCTGCTTACCTTCCCTGGGGCTCCGGACAGAAGCTTGTCTGTGTCTAGGTGACAGGGGGCAATGGTGTGTATCCCAAGGGATGCTCCATGGAACGTTTTTTGGTGGGGGGTGGGGGATGGGGAGAAGAAAAGTGCCTGGCTCCAATAAACTGGGGAAACACTGGACTAGACAAAGTCAGGCAGGACTTCTCAGAGCCTTTGATTGTTAACAGGGGCTTTGATCTCCCAAGAAGGGGCACTGGCATGCAGTGTTTCCCAGCCTTATTCGATACTGGTGCCATTTTTCCTCATGGAATCTTTCCCAGGCTGAGTGGGACATACTCTGGGCCGTGCATGTTTAGAGGGCATCTAATGGATTGGAAATGGCAAATCACCCAGCAGAGATGGTGGCTGTGGCTGAAGATGTTTCTCTTTTTATGTCAAGTTTGAAATCACCCTTATGGCATCGGATGAAGTTGGCCCCGGGAGGTTGGCCAAGCTAGCGTGGAGATCTGGCTACATGATTTGTCCTCTCTTCCTTGGCACGGAGGGGAGACGAGCTGGCAGGTGGACAGGACAAAGGGGCTAGGGACAGACCTGTCCATCTCTCTAACTTATTCTGAAAGTACAAGCTATGATTAGGTCGGTTGTGGTTGAGGTTGGGCGAGACCCAGGCCACAGGGAGAGCTGGGAGGACTTCACTCATCAAGCTAGTGTGATGTTCTGGAAAGAGCCATCCCGGTGTCAGGGGAGATCTGAGGCCAGGACCAGATTCTGACTTTTTTTTTTTAATGTTTATTTATTTCTGAGGTAGAGAGAGACAGAGTGTGAGCCCGGGGAGGGGCAGAGAGGGAGGGAGACACAGGATCCGAAGCAGGCTCCAGGCTCCGAGCTGTCAGCACAGAGCCCAACATGGGGCTCGAACCCACAAACTGCGAGATCATGACCTGAGCTGAAGTTGGACGCTCTACTGACCGAGCCACCCAGGTGCCCCTCGAAGACCAGATTTGGGGATGAGTTTCTAAGACTGGTACCACTGCTCAGATCCCTCTCCCCTCCTCACAGCAAGAGTCCCCGGGCCCCACCAGCAAGCTCAGCTCTGTCCCAGGTTCTGGGGCCCAGCCTGACTTCAGTTAGGGGCTTTTTGAAGGAGCCAAGCTCAATGTTCAGGTGATCGTCATTTGATCTTGTGTCCCAGTTCTGATCACGGAGGCTCAGCTTTTCTCCTAGGTTCCCTCTTGTCTGTCTGCTGCTGGACGTCCCCGTCTCTGCCTGGGTCCCAAGTCCCAGATGCCTGTTGCTATATCCCATTGACCTGCTGGGCCCCTTCTTCCTGTCCACTCTGGCTCGTCCTCTTTGCGTCTGCCTGGGCCCCAGGCCTGACCCGCTGGACGGGCTCCCTGTAGGTGACATTGTCTGAGAGTCTGTTCCATCTCCGAGGGAGTCCAGCTGGTCGGTCCTTCCCTGTCTCAGTCTGCAGCTCTCAACTGTCTCTGGGGCTTGGACACCAGACAGGCAACTAGGAACCATTCTACGTCAAGCCTCTTGAAAGTCATTCGGTCATTTGCTCATTCAATTGCTTATTCTATCAACATTTGTGGAGTTGACCTTGGTCACACTCTAACTCAGTGGTTCTCAGACCTGAGCGTGCATCCCTAGCCCCTGCAGGGGCTGATTTAGTAGGTCCGGAATAAGGCCTGATAACTTGCATCTCTACCAAATTTCCAGGTGATATTGATGCTACTAGTCTGGGGGGGAGCCACACTTTGACGGGACAGGTCCAAGCTATTGTCAGTTATTAAAGTCCACATATGGACCAGCTTATCAGGCCATTGAAACCAGAAGCGTCCTCCCACGGGGAGGTCCGGACAGAGGAAGGCTTACGGAAGGACGTGGACCCCAGGGCGGGGTAGGTGAGATGTGCCAAGAGACAGACGGAGGACAGAGAGCTGTTTGGGAGCACAGAGGACAAATTTGTATTTTTCCCAGGCTGGGCCAGGCCCCAGAGGTCAGGGCCTGGGACAGAAGGGAGGCGGCAGGCCCAGAGAAGGCTGGGGCCACACCGAGCAGAGGCTGGGTTTCGGCCGTGGGCCCAGTGCACCTGACCCGTGGGGCTGGGAACAATGGCTGGGCCGGTGCTGCCTGGCCAGCTGCCCCAGCACATCTCTGTTTTCCTTCCCGGCTCCGATCTCCCGGAGCTCTCTTTGCTCGCTCCCTCTCCGGCAAGCCCATCCTGTCCGTTGGCCCCTCGACAGCACATTCCTTCGTGCTGATTTCTTCTTTGCGGCTACAAGCGCACGTTCTCACAGTGAGGAGGGAAGTGAGGCCAGGGACCGGGGTGATGCAGAAGGGGGCTCAGGCAGGCCTCCCTGGGGCCCTGGCTCTGCACTGAGACCAGAAGGCACCTGGAGGGAGGAAGGGGCACGCCCTCAGGCTGGGGGTTCCCCAGTACCCAGCCATCCCTGAGAACTTAGACTGCTTTCCCCCCCGACTCTGTATCTCCTGCTGTTAGGCAGGGCCCAGAGACTGGGGGTTCCTGCACTGCTAAGCCCTGGGCCCCTGGGCCCTAGCCTTATGCACGGTCATATCAGCTGTACCCTCTGTGAAGCATGGCCCTGTGTATGCTCTGCTCCTTGTGGAGGAGGGCTCAATGCCATAGTGGAATGTTCCTTTCTGGAACAGGACCTCCCCCTGGCTCAGGCCACTGTTCCTGAAAGACCTGTGTGCAGGGGGACGTATGTGTCCAGTGTTCCATCCAGGATGGCCCTGCCCAGCCTTTCTTTTATCCTGCCAGGGTCACCTTGCACAGAGGCAGGCAGGCTGTGACGCTCCCCTTCCCCCTGATTTGATAAGCCTGAGGCCAAGGAGTATGGTGCTGGCCAGTGTGACACAATATTGCAGTGGCCTGTCCTGTCTCTCCTTTCCTCATACCTGCGTGGCCCCAACATTCAGGGGAGTCCACCGCCCGGTCTGGCAGCAGGGGGGCTCGGGCTTATGCCCTGGTGTCCCTGGAGTCTTTCCCAGTCTGTTTATGCTGGGACAGGGCTCTGCCTTGGGGTCAGGTTCAAGGTTCAGTCTGGGGTTGCGGTCAGAATCAGGGTTTAATCTGGGATTGGGATTAGGGTCAGAGAGGGCTCTGGGGTCAGCCTCTATTTCAGGTTGGAGTTCAGTCTAGGGGTGGAGTTAGGGTTCAGTTTGGATTCAGTCTTGTTCTGGGGTTGTGGTTGGGCTTAGCCTAGGGTGGGTTTTGGGGTCACTCTGGGTTTGGGGGTTAAGTCTCAGACTAGGTACTCTGTATTGTGTGGAGCTGGTTAAGGTGGGTATATGTTAAATTAAAAAAAATTTTTTTTAAGTTTATTTATTTATTTTGAGAGAGAGAGAGGGAGAGAGAGAGAGAGAGAGAGAGAGAGAGAGAGAGAGAGAGAGAGAATCTCAAGCAGGCTTCACTGTCAGCACAGAGCCCAATGCCCGGCTCAAATTCATGAACTGTGAGATCATGACCTGAGCTGAAATCAAGAGTCAGATGCTTAACCGACTGAGCCACCCAGGTGCCCCAAGGCGGGTATATGTTAAAGATGATCCCTGTCCCCATCCCTTACCCTCACAACCAGCTGCTCCCTGATCCCTGGAGCCTCTAAGGGGCCCAGAGGCAGAATGAGGGCTGGGCTGTGGGGGTGGGGAGGGCACTGCAGCAAATGTGTCCTGACGCCTGTGTTGGAACTGGGGGCGCAGGGTGGACCAGCTAGCCCCTTGGTTCTCTCCAGGCCTCAGTCTCCCTGTCTGCGAAGCTCCACGTTGGGGAGATGGCTTGTGCTGCAGAAGCCCGGACCTGGCAGCTTGGGCAGCTGTATCGAGAGCTGGGCACGGGGAGGGCAGTGGGAGGCCCCTGCAGGAGCTGTGGCCTGGGCAGGTGCGGGGAGGAAGGGCAGGTCGGGAGAACCAGGGGCCATGCTTCGCTTCTGGCTCTTCTCTCCCTCTCCCAGCTTAGCCCCCTAATCTGGCCTCCTCCTGTCAAAGCCGCAGACACAAAAGAGAAGCCCCGATTGACGTCAGGCGAAGCGGCCACAGGGCCTCTGTCCCTCCCAGAAGTTTGGCTCTGGTGCCCAGTGTAGGATATCTGTGGTTTTTAAAAGGTGAAAATGGCCCATAGCCCCGCTTCTGTGTCTCCACCAAAACCTGGCAAGACGGGTGGTTTTGGGGGAAGGTGAGCTCTGTGTCCTGGTCCTAGTCCGGAGCTGGACTGGACTGCTGAGCCCCCTCCCCTCGATGGGGTCCCCTCATCGGGCCCCCTCCCTTCCCTCCTCCCTCCCACTCACTTGCAGACCCCAGAATCCTGTGCTTTTCCGTTGTCCCTGGCAGCTCCCCCCACCCCCCACTGTCTCTCTGGCCCCTTCTCCTTCCTCCCATCTCTGCCCTCATCTTCCAGGTCCTTCTCCATGCTGGTGCTCACTGCCCAGTCCCCCCGGGGCTTCATGGCTCATGGGTCTCAGGGCACCCCCTTCCCAATTACACCCTGTCTCTAAATCTCTGTGACCCTAGCACCAGCCCCACGCCTGGCACACAGTAGGGGCTCCATGAGCCTTTGCTGCATCGGGAGGGATGAATTCCTCCTTGAATCTCCATCTCCACTCATGCTCTGCCCTGCTTGGACGTGGACATTTGGACCACCGGTTTCTGGGAACCATTCTGCATCACAAGCAGTGGCCACTGGGAGGAGCCTGGGGAGCCAGATGTCCGTGGCGCCTTCGGTCAGCCTGACCTAGTGCAGCCCAGGGGTGGCCCTCTGTGCAGACGACTGTGATGGCCAGGCTCCCTGAGGGTCAGCATATGGTCATCAGGCCTGTCCTGCTTCTCGATGTCTGCCCTGGGGACCAGAGTCCCTTGTTCTCACAGTCCAGGAACGGGGAGAGAAAGACCCCATCTCTGATTCTCGCCCTGAGCCCTCCCCATCTGCTGTAGCCTCATGGCTGCTGCTGGGCTGTGGTGAATGTGACCATGACCCTGCCTTACTTAATGCCCTCAGCTTCCTGTCATTTACGGAATATGGTCCAAGCTGCTGACACCGGCTACCCATGCTCATGCCCATCATCCCCTGCCAGCAGTTGGCCATCTCTCTGAGGCTTTATCCGGCCCCTCCCCGGGCCTAAGCTAAGCAACCTGCCTCCTGCCCTCCCGGGCACCTTGCTAGAACTTGAGGTCTCCTAAGTGAGGGTCGGTATCTGGGCAGCCCTGGGCTAGCCCTGAGACCTGTACCGTGAGAGTCACCGTGTGATAGGGCAGGAGCCTGCATCCTTTGCCCCCATTGTACTGATGAGAACACTGAGGCCTGCAGAGAGGAAGAGACAGCTCACCCCAAAGGCCTCTGATTCTTCTTTGCAATTTTCCTTTTGTTGACCTATTGCTGTCTCTACCTAGGGTCACCTGAGTGGGCTTCACAGAGGACTGGACTGTCGGGGAGAACACCTCCTCCTGGAAGCCTTCGTGATTTCCCCTCTACCCTGCCAGCCTTCTGAGCCATGGATGCTGGGTGCTGTCACTGGGTGCTGTCCAGCTGTCTTGACATCAGCTGCCAGGCACGGTACCTGTGAACACCGTCACCAGAGTCTCACCTTTACCACTGGTGCCCTCTGACCTTGGTGGGACCTTGTCGTTGTCGTTGTTGCTGTTGTTGTTGTTAAGCTCCACTTGACCTATTTATGGAACAAATGTGTTGCACTTGAATTCTGAGGCTCTGCGGTGGAGTTGGGGTTTGTTCTGGGAGGCCGAGGCCAGGGTTTTGGTGGCCTCTTGCTGTGTGCCCCAAGTGTCGTTGAAAGATCACGAGTAGGAGGCAGCAGGTCCTGGGCGAGAATCTATACCGGCCTCTCCACGACTGTGTGGCCTCAAGCACATCCCTCTCTGGGCCCCAGTTTCCTACAAAACAGGGAAAGCTGCCAGGCCTGGCTTCCTTCGGGGGTTATTAAATGCGATCGTGGCTTTGGAGGTGTTTGCTAAGTTGAACAGCACCGTGCAGGTGGATGTGGGGGCTCGATGGCCCACAGCGCCCCGCGCGGGGCTCAGCTCAGAGGAGACCGGGCGGATGACCGCACATGGCGCCCTGCCGAGGGAACGTGGCAGGTGTCTGGACGCCGCGTCCCCAGGCGACTTGTACGGGCAGCATTCCCAGCAGCTCATGCTACGTTCCCAGCCGGTCCCACTGCTGGGCCAGCCTCCCTGCTGTTGGAGGGGCTGGGGGGCGGGGGGGGGCACCTGGCACTGGCCCAGCCTGGCTAGTCTCCCACCCATGTTTTGTTCGCAGTTTGGAATGTCCTGGGACGCGGAGCTCGGCTCCCTGGGGAGACACTGGTGCCATCCCCTTGATCTCATCTCTGGACAGGTTCTTGTTCATTCCAGCCTGGGACTCGGCAGGCTCCCAGCCCCAGCCGCTGCCAGTCCCCGTCCGTCTGTGTCTGTCCCAGCGCTGGCAGCCAGGAGCCGTGCAGCTGGGAGCCGGGGGGCTTCCTGGGGGGCGGGCTTCTCCTAGCCCATCTGCGGCGGGGCCCTGAGCATGCCTCCCACTCTCCGCAAGCACTTTTCCAGCTGCTTCTCTTCACAAACTCCTTTCTTTGCCGGTGACCCCCTGATACTGAGGTCCCGAAGTCTGCTTGGAATGATGTTCTCAGGACCTAAGGGACTGGGGCGGGGGCAGAACGTGCCAACCATCCTGATTTCTGTTCCCCTCAGTGGGACAGACGGTGCACAGAGTGGGCCCTGCTAAGTGTGGGGGAGTGGGTGTCAGAGACCGAGAAAGATGTGTGTGTGCATGCATGGGGTTTCCTTTGGCTCCCAGTTGTAAGTACCCCTAAACTTGATGAATTGCGGGGAGAATTTGGGGTCTAGTTCAGGAAGGAGCCCATTCTCCCCTGGCCAGCATGCACTTCTGGGGTGGCTGGATGCCATACCCTGACTTGGTCCCATATGCCCAGGTCAGGCCCACCTGCCTGGAGAGCAGGGAGGTAGGGTTAGACCTGCTCTCAGAAATGTGCAAAGGTGTATGTGTGCATGTGCATGTGTGTACGTGTGTGTGTGTGTGTGCTCACAAACACCAGTGAGTCACTCCCTAGCCTGAGGAAAGAGATTCATCCTTACCTAGCCAGGATATACTCCTGGTGTATCTAGCTCACGCCCGGCTGGGTTGGGGGGCCAGGAGCACGCTGATAGAGCAAAGAGGAATCCTCTCTGGGGGAAACGTAGCCCCGAACAGACCCCTGTGGTCTGTCCTCAGCTTGGGTAATCCCTGCCCTGATGTAGGTCAGCACCTGCCCCAGGCTTGGGTAAACTCTCCTCTTTCCACATCGTTCATGAGGAGACTAAATAAGTCAGTCGCTCTGGCAGGCCCCCCAGCCCCCCAGGCAGCCCGGCTGGAGCTATTAATATTCCCCGTGTTTATGACCCTTTGGCCCTGCTGACAGGCTCCTCTCTCTAGCCGTCGGAATTAATTTTGTGAATCAGAAAGGGGTGGGGGGAAGCAGCCTGTTGGAATCCAGGACAATGACATCCCCACCGCCCCCCTGCGGTGGGTCCCACTCGCTAATTCTGTAAAACAGTCACGGTGTCCAGCCCAAGCTGGGGCCGCCTGCCTGGCTGGGGCTGCCTCATACCTCTGCTATGCTCTCCCCCCCCCCCCTACCGGGAGGGGGGCTGGCCCCAGCCCCGATGATTCAGGCCCCCTGACACCTTGCACTGATGTCAGTGGGAACTGAGGCCTCAGGCCCCGGGATCTTCTGGCCTGTTGCCTGAGCCCGCGCCCTGCACGGGGCTTGGCCCCGGCTCGTGCCTCTCGTGACCTTCCCATGGACGAGGTCTGGCTGGGGGAGGAGGCCAGGCCAGACAGCCTCTCCCTCACGCTGTCCCCTTTCCGAGAGCTGCCCCGAGCTGGCGCCGGGACGTCCCCGGCCTCCTCGGGTTTCGAGGACTCGTTCTAAAATTAATATGGGGGAATTCGGGGAATTTGTGAACGAGTTCCCAGAGAACCGCGGCTGCCCTGGGGGCAAGCGTCCCTGCTTCTTCCCACCCTCCTCCGATTTTTATTTCCCTAACTTCCTATACGGGCAGATCCCCTGTGGGCAAACTCACTCTGTGAAGGGCAGGACGGGATAGCCTGCACTCTGTACGTTGGGGAGGAGTCTTGTCCTTCCAACCCCACCGTGGAGAAGTTTCCGAGGGGAGACTTGTGTACAACACGTTCTCTCCGGTCATTTGAAATATGTTTGCAAGTATCTTGTGGGTTGTGTTTTCACTTTCTTGATGCACAGAAGCTTTTTATTTTGATGATTTCCAATGTACCTATTTTTTCTTTTGTCCCTTGTGGTTTTGGTGTCACATCTGAGAAATCGCTGCCAAATTCAAGGTTGTGAAGATTTACTTCTAAGAGTTTTATGGTTGTGGCTCTTGGGTTTAGGTCTTTGATCTATTTTGAGTAAATTTTTGTATATGGTGTGAGGTAGGGGGTCCAACTTCATTCTGTGGCACGTGGATATCTGGTTGTGCCAGCAGCATTTGTTGAAAAGACTAATCTTTCCCTATTGAATGTTCTTGGCACCCTTGTCCAAAATCAGTGGACCATAAAGGTAATGGTTTATTGCTCAATTTTATTCCACTGAGTTATATATCTATCTCTAAGCCAGTGTCACACTGCCTTGATTACTGTAGCTTTGTAGTAAGTTTTAGTATCAGGAAGTGTGAATCATCCAATTTTTTTCTTCCTTTTCAAGATTATTTTGGCTATTTGGGGCCCCTTGTGATTTTATATGAATTTAGGATGAGCTTTTCCATTTTGCCAAGAAAGAAACAATGAAAGAAAGAAAGAAAGAAAGAAAGAGAAAAAGAAATAAAGAGAAAGAAAGAAAGAAAGAAAGGGAAAAAGAGAGAAAGAAAGAGAAAAAGAAAGAAAGAAAGAAAGAAAGAAAGAAAGAAAGAAAGAAAGAAAAAAGAAAGAGAAAGAAAGAAAGAAAGAAAGAAAGAAAGAAAGAAAGAAAGAAAGAGAAAAAGAGAGAGAAAAACACCTTTGGGATTTTGATAGAGATTGTACTGCATCTGTTTCTGGTAGTATCATCATCTGAACAATATTAAACAACATTCATGGATTAGACAATCCATGAACATGGGCTGCCTTTCCATTTACTTAGATCATTAATTTTTTTTCCAGCATGTTGTATAGTTTTTGGTGTACAAGGGCTTGTGTTTCTTTTGTTAAATTTGTTGCTAGGTATTTTGTTCTTTTTGATGATAGTACAAATGGAATTGTTTCCTTAATTTTGTTTTTGGGTTGAGTCATTTAAAATAGGGTTTGACAAAAAGCATCAGCGTAAGCGTCATTTATGACCCAACTAGTCAGGACCCTACTATGGAAAAAGTGAGATCCGCTGTGTCTCAAGCCTAGGTCAGTTGCTTTCCAGGGTCTGAACTATGACCCTTTCTCACTGCTGGAGGCATGGCCTCTAGGGGGACATTTCATCCTCATCCTAGGTCTCCCTGCCTCCAGTCTCTCTCTGCCCCAGCCTCCTCCCTTCTGCTTAAATGATATTTTTAGATCTGATTGTGTCATTTCCCTGCTTATAGCCTCCTGTGGCTCCCCATCTTATCCATGAGAACACTGTAAGCTCTTTGGCCTTCTGTTTAAGACTCTTCATCCTCACTAAAGACTTCCATTGCCAGTTCTGTGCTGACAGCCCTTGTGGACATCATCACTGAGATGTCCCAGATGCTGCAAAGCCATCAGATTCTAGGGAAGCTCAGTGATGGCACCAGATCAGCTCTCCCTCCACTGTCTCATCACCACCTGGAGTACCCCCTTCCTCCCTGCTTCCCGGACACCTCCTTCTCCCTCCCTCAACCACCTACGTCCTGTTACCAAGTCCTATGAATGTCACCTACTAAGCCCCTCTTGTGTCTGTCCCCTCTTTTAAACAGGCTTTATCCTGACCTGCTCACAGGTCACCAGAACCATTTCCTACAGCATAGATGCACCAGCTTAAAATTTTTAATAACCTCCCATGGCCTCCAGGGACAGATCCTGGGTGCCTGCCTGGCACCCTCCAGGAGTCCCCCTGCCCTCTCCGCCCCCCTCCATCTCTGTGCCCATGACAGCTCCTCATTGGAACTACCTGGCAAACCCCTGTTTCTTTTGCCAGATTTGCCTCCAGAGCTAATCTTTCCCATGCCATCCACACCTCCCAGGTGGCACGGTCCCTCCTTCCAAATGACAACCATGGCACCCAGGACACTCCACCTGTTTCCTTTCCTTGGCCAGGACCACGCTTGGTTTTTCTCCGTGCCGCAGAGCCTGGCACAGGCCTGGGATACAGTGGCCACTGGCAAATGTTTGCTCAACACTGAGAGGGTAGTTGGAGTAGTTGGGGAGGAACGGAACCACCAGATGCTTTGGCACTAGCTGGGTTTGGTGCCCCACAGTCATGTCATGTTTGAGCGCTGTGGTGATCTGGGGAGTCACCGGCCGGTCTGTGGGGAGGGTATGGATGGGTGGCTGATGTGGCTCTAGCTGGGCCTGGGCCCTGTGAGAGGCTTTGCACGTGTGTCCCCAACCATCCCGGCCCTTCCCCTTAGGGATCACCTGGGTCAGTCACCCCTCCCCCGCCCCGGCTGGGTTCTGCTCACCTTCACTTCCTCTCCTTGTCCTCCCCCTCCCCCTCCTCCTCCTCCAACAGCTGCCCACTGTTCTGGTAAGACAGTGGCCTCCTTGTTTCTCAGAGTGGCCGAGCAGCAAGGTGCTCCCTCCCACCCCTCCAGCCCTCCTCCCCAGCATCTCCGCGGGACCATACGCGGTTCCCCACAGCCCCCAGCTGACGGTCTCCCCATCCCGTGTGCTGCCCCACGGCTGCTGTTGTTCTCACTCTGATTCTCCATGGCCACGTGCAACAGCCAGTCTCTGCTGCTTGACTGGACACTTTTCAAGGGCAAGGATGCAGAGGGCTTTTCTCAGAATCCTTAGAACCTAGCCCGGGCTGGCCCAGGAAGAGCTCAATAAATGGCTTAAAATGGGATCGTATCAAAATGGCTTACGACTCTCTGCTGTCCTCTCACCCAGAGGTAAGATATCATTTGAGGGGCACAAGGACAGGCTCCCAAGGAGGGAGTCCATGACTGGACTTTTGGGGTGTTTGCATTCTCACTAGGGAAGGTCCTACGACCTTCTGGGAGGGGGAGTGGCTATGAGGGGGCAGGCACTGAGAGCGTTTCCTTGTCTGGGCAGCGAGCATTATGGATCCAACAGCAGAGGGTCTCCACCCAGTGTCCCATGCCTCTCTCCTGCCTGGGGTCCCTTCTCTTCCCTGGGGTCCCCTCCTCTGGCCTCCTCAGCCCTCAGCACGTGAATCTGGTGCGCAACCTGGCTCAGGGCCTCTAAACACACAGAGCAGCCCCGGGTCCCTGGTGGCAGCGTGGCTGGGAGGAAGCCACCCGCCCAGGTCTAAGCTCCCCACATGGGTTCCCGTCTCCGCCCCCTGTACCTCCCGCCAGTGCCTAATGGCTTCCGTCTGCCCCACTGACTCACGGGGCTCCAGCTGTCAAGGTTTAAAAAATTTCCAAATTCCTCCCCACCCTGCCTTTCCAGGCTCTTTCCCCAGCTCTGGCCCCCTGGTGGCACCCCATATATCCAACCATATATCCAACCAGCTGCTCCTTCTCATACTGGGAGTAGGGGAGTGAGGGTAGAGAGGGGCTTCTGTGAGGGGCAAGATCCCTCTCTCCCAGGGGAGGCCCTGACAGCAGCAGAGAATAGGACAGCTGGAACACCAGGGTTAAAGGGGCCATCGGGACAACCTCCATTTTATAGATGGAGAAACTGGAGGCCCAGAGCCAGGAGTCGAGCAGGGTGTAGGACGCAGGCCTTGGGACCCTGCTTAAGAGCTCTCCTCTGCCCCTTCCTTCCTCTGCTCTCTCCGTTCCTTCCATTTGTTACTCTCCCCTTGGGCCATGGGAAACACAGCTTCAGCCTGGCCTGCCCTTCCCCAGGGACCAGGGCCACTTGGTGACCAGGAGGGGTCTCTCCATGCCCCCCACCCCCTGGCCTCTCCCCAGCTGGCCTGCTTCTCCCCTGTCCCTCAGGATATCTCCTGAAGAAGTGTTTGTACCTAAACAGTATTTCCAGGGCAACTTGCATTCCTGGGGGGTGGGTGGCCAGAAGGGGGCAGAAGGAACGGGTCTAGCTGTGATGCCCCGTGACCCACAGCCCCTCTGGGTTTATGGGACTCGGGGCCTGGGAGCCTGTCTCACCCTTGATCTTGGACAGAGCCCGAGGATGATTGCAGGAGCCACCCTGCCCCCCACTCCCTTTTACAGTGCATCTTCCACGGATGGACTCTGTGTGTTTGGGGGCGGGGGTGGGCAGAGTCCAGAAGTTCCCTCAGCCTTCGGAGGCAGAGGGGCAACCATGGGGGTGAACAGCTCCCTCTTCCTTCTCTTGCTTCTCAGGGAGAATGTCAGTGCTGAGCACCCTCCCCCAGGCTGTCCCCCTCCCGCCTATATGCCTCTGTCTATTCCTTGTTATCTCTAAGATGAAGCCCTACCCCCTTGGCATCACTCTCCAGGCCGAGGGGGCAGTGTCTATCCATTTCTGCAGCCCCACCTTGCCCTTCTTCCTACCGCTCCTGACATACACCTGCCCCTGGACAGCCCCTCCATGCCCCACAGCCAGGCCTCTGTATCTGGCTCCCTTCTCCTTCAAACCCAGCTTGAGGGTCAAGCCTCCTCCTCCAGGCAGGCTTCCTTGGGCTGCCAGAGGGAGCTGACCACTGCCCCGCCAGAGCTAATGCTCTGTGGCTCGGGCCTCCATGTGTTCAGTGTCCCTGGCTCTCAGCCTGCGTCCCTCTCTCCCAGAGTAACTCTAGGGAGGGGTCCCGGTGACTCCGAGCCATGGTATCAGAGTCCAAATCCCAGACAGCCTGGATTGGCCAGGCTTTTGTGGAGATGTCCTCAGGGAGGGCCTAGACCTTGGGCCACTCTGGCCCGGACTTCACTAAGACCCTGGCTGGAGAGGAACATGGCGGGATGATCAGGCCAGACCGGCAGGAGGCCAGAGGGTGCGGCCCAGGCTGGGTGACCCAGTGGGAGCTGTGTGACAGAGCCGGACACGAGGAAGTGTGATGGGGAAGGAGGGTGGGTGGGCCTGGGTTCCTTGCTGACACACCCCACTGAACGGCTCCAGTGAGCCCCCTCCCCCCTCACTGTCCCCCTCCTTCTCATTAAGCCCCATACTAAGTGCCCCCCCCCCCCCATCTTGCTCTCCAGGCACGCTCAGCACAGCTCCGGGCCGCCAGGTCCTGCTGCTGTGGCCTCTTCCCAGGATCTGGCCTAGAGCCAGGCATTTTCTGGGGAGACCTCCGGTCGGTTCCCCCTCCTCGGCATGCTGGGAATGCGGCCCCTACACAAGCAGACCCCCTCTGCCGCGGGAGAGGAGCTCAGTCCGATGGACTTTTAAGGCCTGAACAGGGAGTAAGCTCCGTCGCTGATCGGGCCAAGCTGTCCTCCGGATCTGGCCCGGTCTCCGAGGGGCTTGGCCGGGTGCCCCGGTGGGGAGAGGTCTCAGTGCTGACATCAGGCCTGAACCGGAGCTGGAAGCAGGCTAGGTCTAGCTGGGCTCCTGTCCCTTTTTTGTCCCCACTTGGGTGGTGCTGAGGGCTGAGGTGCCCTGCCCGTCTCTAGCAATCGGGGCCTCTGGTCCCGACTGCTCACTCTGACCGGAGCCCCCTCGGTGCTTCTCAGAGGGGGCTGGGGATGATGGATGTAGTGGTCCCCGTGACCGCAGCTGTCATTTTGCAGTGCTAGCCCCTTTCCTGACTTGGCCCATGTCATTCTCCAATGGCCCTGTGTTTTCTTACCACTCCCATTTTATAGTTGAGAAAAGTGAGGCACAGACAGATTAAGTATCTTGTCCAATGCTTTCCAGCTGATAGATGGCACAGCCAGGATTTAGATCCAGTACTTTGGCTCCCAGTCTTGGGGGACGGAAGATGGGACGGAGGTAAAGTAACACCCCCCCTTCCGTGTCCCCTGTGATCTCTCCCTTTTCACTGCACTTTTGGATGATTCTACCCACCTTGGGCTGTCAGGCGGCTCTTTGCCCGTCTGTGCACGTGGCTCCTGAGCCTACACGCTTGTGTCATCTAGATCCAGAGGCTCTGGCCAATGTGACTATGACACTTGGGGGCTTGTGCCCAACCCTTGGGCCTCCTAGGCTTGCCTAGTCTTTCCCCATAGGCTGGAGACAGACTCCCCTGCCCCCATCCCCCTTGGGCTGGTAATGGGTCCCTGGCTCCTGGGTGTGGCTTTCAGGCCTCGAGACTCTCCACTACCCAGTTCTGCCCCTCTGCACTGCGGGCTCTGGCTTCCCCATCGGTCCCAGGGCTCCAGGAGGGCATGGCCATGTCTAGGTCATCCTGGCTTCCCGGCACTGCCTTTTGCAGGGAAACCTTGGCTGGGAGTTCGGCCAGAGCCTGGGGAGAGGACACACTCGTGAGGAAGCCCTGGGGACTATTTATACCTGTCTTGGCACAGAGGTTCTTCTGTGGACCAGGTGAGCCCGTGCGTGGGTAGGGGATCTGGCAGCCTTCTTTGTCTCTCTTCCCCAGGGCTGCGCACGGTCCCTGATCACAGTCCTGGTCTGAGACGATGGTCTGAGTGAGGGCAGGGCCCTGTGCTAGGACACTGGTCTCAAAGTGCATGTGCACTGACCTGTGTGTATATCTGTGTGTGTGCGTTTGTGTGCGTGTGCACATGCCCTGAGTGTGGCTCTGCCCTAACTTGGGAGGCTTGCTTTTAGGGAGACATCATCTTGCTCTGAAACGATGGTCTGAGGGTGGAGGCACGGCTCTGCAGGGAGGCGTGTGGGGGACCTGGGGTGGGTGCCGAGAGACAAGAGGCAGCTCAGGTCATCTGCTCCTTGACTGTACAGGAACGGGCTTCCCACTCTCGGTCAAGTCTGGGGATCTGGGTGGTGGAGATGCAGGGGGCATGGGGGTGGGATGCGGGCTCATGGAGGGAAATAGGGGCAGGGTGTTGAGATGAGCAGCCTCACTTGCCCCAGACTCCTGGCCCCTTCTTCATTCCCTGGACGCGGAGCAGGTGGCAGCCTTCCTTGAATGTCCCGCCCCAGCCCTGCTGTCTGGGTCCCAGACGTGCCTCGGTTTATGGGCCGATGTTCCCTCCCTGGCCAGCTTGGCGGCCACTTCAGACATGCTCGTGCCTGGATGCCCCCCGCCTCGCTGAGGACGGAGAACACAGTCTGCCTCCCCCAGCCCCAGCCGCCCCCGCCCTGCTAATCCCGAGCGAGCGGCAAGGCCAAGAATGTCTTGCATGCTCTGGCGGGTGAGCTAGCCACGAAGCCTGCTGGAGGGGCATGAATCACGGCCCCCGCCTGCCAAGTGCTCACTTGGGACGTGTTCGAGGCTGGCTGTGCCCAGAGTTGATGGGGAGAAGGGAGGGACGGAGAGCTGGCAGCTGGGATGGGCAGACAGAGCAATTTTGAGGGGAGAGATGTCTGCTGGACTCGTCCCTGGTGGCAACACGGAAATTATGTTATAGGATTTTAGGAGCCTGGAATCAGAGTATTGACTTCTCCGCATTCCACAGTCTGAAATGCAAGATTCGCGGAATGTCGCATGGCACCCCTCGGGCAGCACATGAGCGCCAAGACCCCGTTCTGCAGGTGGGGACGGGGAGGCTCTGAGAGGGCAGAGAGGTCCCGCGTGGAGTCAGGGTGAGGGCCCTCGCGCTTGGGGAGGAGGAGCATCGATGGTGGAGGAACCCCTCTCGCTCCTCCCACTTACTCCGAGCACCTGAGCCACCCCATGGAGACTCTTGCCTCCCTCTCTGCAAAATCCCCCTGCCTCGCTGGCCTGCCCCTCCCCTCGGTCCCCAGCACCAAGGGGGCCCGCCGGATGCCCGCTCCTGCCGTCTCTACCTGCTCACTCACTTATCCAAACGCTGTCCGCCAAGGGGTGGATGTCCTCTGGCCACAGAGACCTCACCCCAGCCATCTCCCTGCTCTCCCGGGTCTGCAAACGCTTCCTAGCCTTAGCGTGACACCACACTCCATTTGCTATCATCCTGGAATAAGAAAAGTCCCTCCAAGTGCTCCATCTACCCACTCTCCCTGCTGCCCGCAGCTTTCTCCATCTGTCCATGGCCAAGTTTCTTCAAAGAGATGTCCACGCTTCCCATGCCTCACTTCCTCACTGCCCACTCCCTCCGGAACCCTCTCTGGCTTGGCTTCCACCCCCAGCGCTCCACGGACGGACGGAGGGAGGGATGCTGGAGCTTTTGTGGCTAAGTATCACTCTTCCTCTCCTGCCCGCCCCACCCTCCTGCCCGGCCAGCCCCACCTGCCTCAAAGCCCCCGCCAATCCTGGCCTCTTCCTGCCTCCCCCAGAACCTCCCTCTTAGCTCATCCTCACGCTGGTAATCCACCCAGGCCCCCTTCTCTCGGTGTCGTCTTCCTGGTGGCTGGCTGCCCCCACTCTCCCCATCGGATCGCCAGCCCGGCCGTCCCCGGGGCTCCAGACGAGCAGGTGCAGAACCAGGTTGATGTGCCCACTGGGGTGACCCACCGGTCCGTCCACTCAGCTGCCCAGGCTCCTGCAGCCCTGCTCCTCCCCAGGGCTCCCCCTTTTCAGTGAAGGACCCCACTACCTACCTGATTCGTGGGCAGAGACTCTTCGTTTCCCTCACCCCCCACCCTTGGTCCCGTTGGTCGGCCAAGGCCAATCCATGCAATCCCGCGACCTTATCCTGTGACGGCCATTGCCATCCTCCTGAACTCATCCTTTCTGGCCTAGACTGTTACAACATCCGCAGCACCGGTCTCTGCCCCACCAGCTGGCCCTCCGTGGGGAGCCAGGGAGACCTCTTCAAATACAAACCTGATGCTGCTACTTCCCAGCTCAGTACCCTTCATGGCTTCCCGCTGCCCACTGGCGCCTCAGGGCCCTCTGTGGCCAGGTCCTTGACCGGGCCTCCCAGCCTGACCCAGCCCAGCACCCCCACCTCGCGTTCCGTCCGCCTCCAAATGCTCATCAGCCCCAACTGCGTTGTTCTGATTCTTCCTGCTAATCTTTTACAGACGGTTCCTCCTGCCTGGAATGCACGGTCCCTTTTTCGTCTCGACAAACTGCCTGCCCAAGCCGGAAGTCCCGTCCAGGTCATCTCTGTACTCTGGTGGCACCCCACACTTGCCACGGTCTGTGCCCACACTGCCTTGCTGGGTCCCCCACTCGACTGCTAACTCCGAGATCAGGGCTATGCTCGATCCTTCTGGGCCTCTCCAAGGGCCTGGGGTTCAGGGAGTGTTTAACATGTACTTCCTGAATGAACCAAAGAATCTGTGGTCCCAGGAAGGCTTTAGTCCTCTCTTTGGGACCCTGCTGAGATGATGTGACCTGAGCCCCTTGCTCTGCTCCTGGCCCGGGGGTCCGACAGTCTGAGTTCTGAGTATCTTTGCCACAGGCTGATGGCTGGTGGGTGGGGGAACTTATTCTCCCCTGGGACTTCTAGCCCCATGGGAGAGGGGCAGAGGGGGGTGCGAGCCTGGGAGCTAGGAGCGCTGGCAGCCAGTGGAGCAGAGGGAC
Organism: Puma concolor; assembly: GCF_028749965.1. Taxonomy (NCBI): domain Eukaryota; kingdom Metazoa; phylum Chordata; class Mammalia; order Carnivora; family Felidae; genus Puma; species Puma concolor. The sequence goes on from NC_141682.1 coordinate 10,653,850, forward strand.
GGGTGGTTAGGGGATCACGGGCCTTGCCTGGGCTGCCACTTGGTTTCATCTCTGGGGCACCAGGGCCTTTGAGGGTTCAGCTGGGGAGGGGGCATGAGACCTGTCTCCCCACCCTTCTTCAGCCTTGTCCTGGAAGCCCAGGCCGAGAAACCAGGGGTGGAGAAGCCAGCGGAGAAATGGAGTTTATACAACAGCATTCAATATGTTTGCAATAAAGGGGAAATGGAAAAAATGTTAATTTAATTTTGTCCGTGCCCTGGGGACAATGCTCATGGCTCTGAGCTTTCCAACTGCCACCCTGTCCAGCCCTGCTCGAGAAGACTCCAGGGAGTGAGGGAATGTGGGGTCGAAGGGTGAGATGGTCTGAACCCCTTGTCCCAGAATGTCCTCCTACTCTCTGTCACTGTGCCGGCTCCCCCCGCTCCCCTCCCCCCCCCCCCCCCCCCCCGCCATAAAGCAGCCCACTCAGGGCTCCCAGAGTCATGTGCCTTTTAGCCAAAGGACAGCTGCTCACTGGATTTGCCTCCCAGAGGAGAGCCTGGGATTCTGAAAAAGACCCCAGGCTGGGAGCCCCTTTTGCCTTGATCCATCATTGCCCCAAACTTCTGTGATCCCCATGTCTGCCCCTCTGCCTGACTGTAGAGCTGTTGACTTCCCTGCCTGGGGGCCTCTTCATGTCCCTCCAATTGTCATCTTTGGAGAGGTAGGGAAGGCACAGGCCTCAGGAACACAGCCTTCGGCTCCTTCAGGGGCTCCCAGGTGGTGGTGGCTGTCACCCCAGCTGCCCTCATATTGATGTCATTGATTTAGGTTCTTCTGAAAGTAGCCTTTGAGACAATGACTTGGGTGCAGGTCTTTTATTCAGGAAGAGATCCCAGGAAACACAGGGAGAGGGAAACAGGGAAGGGAGAAAAGCCAACAAAAGGTGTGCGAATGAGCAGACACTGGGGCTCACTCCCCCTGGGGATCCTTTGACAGCGCTTTCCCATAGAATCTTCTATGATGATGGGAAAGTTCTAAATCTACGTGGTACAGTACGGTAGCCATGCGGGCTCCCGAGTACCAAAAATATGGTTGGTGCAACTGAAGAAATGAATTTCTACTTTTATTTACCTTCATTTAACTGTAGGACATCCCTCGGGAGCCCGTGCCTGGGAGAATGAAGTCCCCCCACATTTCTGGGTGGCACCCAGCAAATTCTCTTGGTGTCAGAGCGCCCCGACACAAAGAAAGGCAGAGGCAAGAGCCATAGGTGGGAAGCCACCACCTGCCAGGAACCCGCCAAGAGCCGGGCAAACTCAGGTGGGCGGGGCATCCACGGGCGCCTCTCATTGGCTGATAGCTCACCTGCGTTCCCAGTTCTCACGCCCCGCAATGTCCCCTCCCCTGTGAGTATCTCCAGGAGGCCCTCGGGACGAGTCACCTGTTTCCATGCTCCGTTGGTCTCTTCCTCTCCGTAGCATTGTCACTCTCCACTGTCACGATGATGGATCTCCATGCCACCTTCCTCTTTCCTGGAAGGCCCACCTGCCACTCAAGGCCGCGTTTGCCACACTGTGCTATTTTATTAGCAACTAAAATAGAAGGGATCTGTTGTACAACACGGGGAATAATTGACTATAACTGGAGATGCAAATCACAGTTTTTAATTATTTTACTCATATCCTTTTTGGGGATGAGGAAGGGTCTGTTTTCTGTTTACTTAATAGAACCTAAGTGCCAGGAAGGACTTAGCACAGAGGAGACAACAGATGTTTGTTGAATGAACGGATGAATGAATGTATGGGAAATACCAATCCTTACACTCAAGGCCCTCACATCTGGTGGGTGGCTGCGAGTGGGAGATTGGGTCCAAGATCCCAGGAAGAGATCCCAGGAAACACAGGGAGAGGGAAACAGGGAAGGGAGAAAAGCCAACAAAAGGTGTGCGAATGAGCAGAGCCTCCTGTAGGAGGCTTAGTGGAGGACCTGAGGAGGTCTGCGTCCTGGTAAGCTCAGGAAAGTCTTCCCATGTGTCCTGAACTCCAATCTGTACCCCAGCCAGTTGGCCAACACTCTATTTTTTTTTCTATCTTTATTTGTTTATGTGTTTGTTTTGAGAGAGAAAGAGAGAGGGAGAGAGAAAGCATGCATACGTGTGAAGCAGAGAGAGAGAGGGGACGGAGAATCCCAAGCAGGCTCTGCCCTGTCAGTGAAAAGCCCGACTTGGGGCTTGGTTTCACAAAACACAAGCCACCAACTGAGCCACCCGGGCGCCCCCAACACTCTTTATAAATTAATTTATTTCAGGGGTGCCTGGGTGGCTTGGTTGGTTAAGCATCTGACTCTTGGTTTCGGCTCAGGTCACGATCTCATGGTTTGAGGGATCAAGCCCTGCGTTTTATTGGGGTTTAATTTCCACACAATAAAGTGCAATCATTCGAAGTTCTATAAGTTCTGACAAATTCTAGAGACCCATGTGATCTCCAGCACAATCAAATATAGAGGATGGCCAGCACTGCAGAAAGTCCCCTCCTGCCCCTTTACAAACCGGTCCCAGACAACCGCCTACCTGCTTTTTTTTTCTTTTTTATCGTTTTGATTTTTTTTTTTAAATTTTCAGACTTTCATGAAATCATTGCTAAAATTTACTACACAGTGGGTCATCAATTTTTAACGAATTTCTAAAGCTGAGCATGTTTATTGACCAGAATTAAAATTAAGCTGTAATATCCAAAAACCAACCCTAAAACTCTTTTTAAAAAATATTTTTAAGAAGGTTATTTATTTATTTATTTTTAATGTTTATTTATTTTCTTTTATTTTTTAATTTTCTTTTTTCTTTTTTAAAATTTATATCCAAATTCGTTAGCATCTAGTGCAACAATGATTCCAGGGGTAGATTCCTTAGTGCCCCTTCCCCACTTAGCCCATCCCCCCTCCCACAACCCCTCCAGTAACCCTCAGTTTGTTCTCCATGTTTTTGAGCCTCTTCTGTTTTGCCTGCCTACGTACTTTTTGTGACTGTGGACCACTTTCTTCTTTCTCTAGAGTTTCAGATACAGAGAATCATATAGAATCATTCAGATACAGACTATCATATAGTCTCCACAGTTTCTTTCACTCAGCATGCTTTTGAGATTCATCCGTGTTGTTGAGTATACCAATAATTCCATTGGACGTACCATTTGTTCATTCATTCACAGGCTGATAGATATCAGGGAAATTTTCAGTGTTTGGCTGTTATGAACATAGGTTGTAAAAGCCTCTGTGTAATCATAGGTTTCCATTTCTCTTGGGTGTCACTTCGACGCCTAAATCTTTTTCTTTTTAAAAATTATTTTGGGGCACCTGGGTGGCTCATTGGTAAGTGTCTGACTTCGGCTCAGTTTGTGATCTCGCAGCTCATGAGTTTGAGCCCCATGTAGGGCTCTGTGCTGACAGTTCAGAGCCTGGAGCCTGCTTCAGATTCTGTGTCTCCATCTCTCTCTGCCCCTCCGCATCTCACACTCTCTCTTTCCCTCTCAAATATAAAATAAACATTAAAAAAATAAAAATTATTTTAAATTTATTTTTCCTTTAAAAAATATTTTAAAAATGAGAAATATTTACCTGCCACTGAGTTAGAAAGATATGCTCCTGTTTTCTTTTAGAAACTTTGTAATTTCACTCTTCGCTTCTGGGTCTAGGATCCATCTCGAATTAATTTTTGTGCACGTATGTAGAAGGGATCAAGTTTTGTTTTTTTTCCATATAGATATTCGGTTATTCTAGCACCAGTTGAAAAGTCTTAACCTCATTGAATTGCATTGGCACCTTGTGGAAAATCAATTAACTCTATGGGGCGCCTGGGTGGCGCAGTCGGTTAAGCGTCTGACTTCAACCAGGTCACGATCTCACGGTCTGTGAGTTCGAGCTCCGCGTCGGGCTCTGGGCTGATGGCTCAGAGCCTGGAGCCTGTTTCCGATTCTGTGTCTCCCTCTCTCTCTGCCCCTCGCCCGTTCATGCTCTGTCTCTCTCTGTCCCAAAAATAAATAAACGTTGAAAAAAAAATTAAAAAAAAAAAAAGAAAATCAATTAACTCTACAGTGTGTGGCTCTATTTTTGGACTTCTCCATCTATTTAGGTCCCTTTATATTTCTTTCAGGAACATTTTGTAGTTTTTAGTATTCAAGTATGGTACTTCCTCGGTTAAATTTGTTCCTAAGGGTTTTTCTTTTGGATGTTATTGTAAATGGAATTGTTCTTTAAATGTCCTTTTTGCACTGTTTGTGGCTAGTGTGTAGAAAGACAACTGATTTTTGTGTGTTGATTTTGCATTCTGTAACTTTGGGGGATTTATTTATTGTTTTTTTATAGGTATGTGCATAAGAGTGTAAATTCTTTAGAATTTTCTACACATAGGACCATGTATTATGTGACTAGAGATTATTTTATTCCTTTCCAATTTGGATGCCTTTTATTTCATTTTCCTGCCTAATCATTGTGGCCTGAACTTCTAGTACTATGTCTAATAGAAGTGGCAAAAGTGGGAATCCTTGCCTTTGACCTTAAGGGAAAAGCTTTCAGCCTGTCACCACCGGGTATGATGTTAGCTGTGGGTTTTACGTATGTGTCCTTTATCTTGTTGGGGACTCCCTCTTCCGTTCCTACTTTATGGAATTTTTTAGTTTTAATCATGGAAGAGTATGGAATTTTGTCAAATGCTCTTTCCACATCCATTGAACTAATAATCATGTCCTCCTTCATTCTCTTGATGTATTTTGCATGGCTTGTTTTTCACATGTTGCATTCTGGGGAGAAACGACATTGGGTCATAGTGTATAATTCTGTTAATATGCTGCCGTATTCACTTTGCTAATAATTAATTGAGGGTTGTTGCATCTATATCCATAAGGGCTGTTAGTCTCTAGTTTTCTTGTAGTGTCTTTCTCTGGCTTTGGTATCAGGGTAATTCTGGCCTTAGTGAGTATTCCCTCCTTTTCCGTTTTTCAGAGGAGTTTGAGATGGATTGATGTTAATTCTTCCTTGAATGTTTGGTACAATTCACCAGTGAAGCCACCTGGTCCTGGCCTCTTCCTTGTTGGAGGTTTTTGATGACTGACTCAATCTCCTTACTTACTATAGGTCTATCCAGATTTTCGAGTTCTTTTTGGGTCAGTTATTACTTTGTGTGTTTCTAAGAATGCATCCATTTCAGCTAGGCTATCTAACTTGTCGACATACAGGTCTTTATAGTATTTTCCTAAGACCCTTTTTTAGTTCCATGAAGTCAGTAGCAATGTCCCCGCTTTCATTTTTTATTTTGGTGACTTGACTCTTCCCTACTCTTTTGCTTAGTCAATCTAGCAAAAGATTTGTCAATTTTGTTGTCTTTTCTTTTTTTTTTTTTAATCTATTTATTTTGAGACAGAGAGAGAGAGCGAGAGAGCGAGCCTGAGTGGGATTGGGGCAGAGACGGAGGGAGAGAGAGAATCCCAAGCAGGTTCTGCACAGTCAGTGAGGAGCCGAGCGTGGAACTTGAACCCATGAACCGCAAGATTATGACCTGAGCCAAAACCAAGAGTCAGATGCTTAACTGACTGAGCCACCCAGGCGCCCCTGTTGTTTTTTCAAAGAACCAACTTTTGGTTTTGTTGACTTTATTGTTTTTCTATTCTCTTTTTCATTTACCTCCACTTTAATCCCTATTATTTCCTTCCTTCTACTAACTTCGGGTTTAGTTGCCTCTTTGTCTTTTTCCTTAAGGTATAGAGTTAAATTAATCATTTGAGAACTTTCTTTCTTTTTTTTGAATGTAGGCATTTACTGCTATGAATTTCCTACTGAGCACTGCTTTTGCTACATTCCTTATGTTTTGGTATGCTGTGTTTTCGTTTCATTTGTCTCTAAGTATTTTCTAATTTGCCTTGATTTCTTCTTTGAACCATTTAAGATTGTGTTGCTTGGGGCGCCTGGGTGGCTCAGTCAGTTGACTTCGGCTCAGGTCATGATCTCACGGTCCGTGAGTTCCAGCCCCGCGTCAGGCTCTGTGCTGACAGCTTAGATCCTGGAGCCTGCTTTGGATTCTGTGTCTCCCTCTTTCTCTCTGACCTTCCCCCATTCATGCTCTGTCTCTCTCTGTCTCAAAAATAAATAAACATTAAAAAAAAAGATTGTGTTGCTTAATTTCCATATATTTGCGGATTTCCCAGTTTTCCATCTGTTACTGATTTCCGGCTTCATTCCTTTGTGGTCAAAGAAGATATGATTTCAGTCTTTTAAGATTATTGAAACTTGTCTTGTGGCCCGATATATGGTTTATCTTGGAGAATGTTCCATGTGCCCTTGAGAAGCATGAGTATTTTGGTGTTGTTTACTGATGTGCTCTATGTAGGTCTGTTAGGTCTAATTGTTTTACAATGTTGTTCGTGTTCTCTTTTTCCTTGTTGACCCTCCATCTAGATGTTCTGTCCATTATTGAAAACGGGGTATTAAAGTCTCAAACTTTATTGTAAGATTGTCTATTTCTCCCTTCAATTCTGTCAATATTTGTTTTTTTTCCCCTTTTTTCTCCTTTTAAAAAAGTTTTTAATTCCAGCTAGTTAACAGTGTAATATTAGTTTTAAATGTATAATATAGTGATTCAACACTTCCATATATCACCTGTTGCTCATCACAAGTGCACCCCTTAGACCCCATCACCTATTTCCTTCATCCCCCAACCGCCTCCCCTCTGGTAACCATCAGTTTGCTCTCTATAGTTTAGAGTCTGTTTCTTGGTTTGTCTTTTTCCCCCTTTCCTCATTTGTTTTGTTTCTTAAATTCCACATATGAGTGAAATCATATGGTATTTGCCTTTCTCTGACTGACTTATTCCATCTAGCATAATACTCTCTAGCTACATTTGTGTCATTGTCAATTCTGTCAATATTTGATTCATATATTTTGGGACTCTTGTGAATAAATGTTTATAATTGTTGTAGCTTCTTGATGAATTAATTCTTTTACTGATATATCATGTCTTTATTTGTCTGTTATAATAGTTTTGACTTAAAGTTTGTTTTGTTGCATGTCAGTATAACTATCCCAGCTCTCTTGGTTAGAGTTTGCATGGAAAATCTTTTCCTTCCTTCCACCTATTTGTGTCCTTGTCTCTAAAGTGAGTCTTTTGCAGGCAGTATATAGTTGAATTATTATTTAAAAATCCCATTTTGCCAATCTCTACCTTTTGATTGGGGAGTTTAGTCCATTTACATTTAAAGTTATTACTGATAAGGATGACTTATCATCCTTATTATATGGCTTCTTCTGCTATTTTCCTGTTTGTTTGCTGTAAGTCTTTTGTTCCTCATTTCCTCCTTATTGCTTTCTTTTGCGTTTGATTTTTTTATAGTGAACTGTTTTTATTCCTTTCTCATTTCCTTTTGTATATATCTTTTTTGTGTGTGTGAAGTTTATTCATTTATTTTGAGAGAGAGAGAGAAAATAGGAATTGGGGAGGAGCAGAAAAGGAGAGAGAAAGAATCCCAAGCAGGCTCCACCCTGTCAGCACTGAACCCAATGCAGGGCTCAAACCCATGAACCATAAGATCATGACCTGAACTGAAGTCAGATGCTTAACTGACTGAGCCACCCAGCTGCCCCATTGTGTGTATCTCTTATATTTTTTCCTGGTGATTACCATGGAGGTTACAATTAATATCCTGAATTTATAATAATTTCACTTGAGTTGAAATCAACTTAGCTTCAACAACACACACAAACTCTTTTATACAGTTCTGTCCCTCCACCTTTATATCATTGTCAACTACATCTCTATGCATTGTGTACCCATTAACATAGATTTATAATTTTTTAATGTTTATTTATTTTTGAGAGAGAGAGAGAAAACAGGGGAGGGGAAGAGAGAGAGGGAGACACAGAATCTGAAGCAGTCTCCAGGCTCTGAGCTGTCAGCACAGAGCCTGATGTGGGGCTCAAACCCACAAACTGTGAGATCATGACCTGAGCTGAAGTCAGATGCTTAACCAACTAAGCCACCCAGGCACCCCTAGATTTATAATTTTTAAAATGATTTTGCCTTTAAAATCTTACGGGAAATAAAAAGAGGAGTTATAATCCAAAATTGTAACACTATTGACTTTTTTTTTTTTTTTCGAGAGAGAGAGAGAAAAGAGGGGAGGGACAGAGGGAGAAGGATTGAATCTTTTTTTTAATGTTTATTTTTTTGAGAGAGAGACAGAATACAAATAGGGAGGGGCAGAGAGAGGGAGACACCGAATCTGAAGCAGGTTCCAGGCTCTGAGGTGTCAGCACAGAGCCCGATGTGGGGCTTGAACTCATGAACCATGAGATCATGACCTGGGCCGAAGTTGGATGCTTAACTGACTGAGCCACCCAGGCACCCCATAATACTACTGACTTTTATATTTACCTATGTAGTTATATACACTAGAGTTTTTTATTTCTTTATATGATTTCAAATTACTATCTAATGTCATTTCAACCTGAAGGACTCCCTTTAACCCTTCTCATAGGGCAGGTTTACTAGCAATGAACTTCTTCAGGTTTTGTTCATCTGAAAATGTCTTAATTTTGCCTTAGTTTTTTTGAAGGATAGTTTTGCTGGGTATAAACTTTCTTTCAGCACTTTAAATATAATCGTCCCTCTCCTTTCTGGCCTCCATAGTATGTGATGAGAAATCAACTTTTACTCTTCTTGTGGATTCTTTCTCTCTCTTGCTGCTGTCAAGAATTTAAAAATTCTTTGTCTTTTGACAGTTATGATTTGTCTCAGTGTGGATTTCTTTTAGTTTATCTTACTAGATGTTCTTTGAGCTTCTTGGATTTATTGATTCATGTATTTCATCAAATTTGGGAAGTTTTTGACCATTATTTCCCAAATATTTCTTTCGGCCTCCCTTTCTCTATCTTATCCTTCTGGAACTCCCATAATGCATATGTGGATCTGTTTGATGGTGTCCCACAGATTTCTTAGGCCCTATTTACTTTTCTTCATTCTATTTTCTTTCTGTTCCTTAGACTAGATCGTTTCAATGGTCCTATATTCAAATTTATTATTTTTTTCTTCTGCTTGTTCAAATATGCTGTTGGATCCCTCTAGTGGATTTTTCACTTTGGTCATTATACTTTTCAGTTCTAGAATTTCTTTCTGGTTCTTTTTATTTTTATTTTTAAATTCTTCCTCACTTATGTCTTCATACCTTCAAGGATCATGTATCATTTGCTCATATTTCCTTTTCTTTCTTTTTATGCAAAAAATTTTAATGTTTATTTATTTTTGAGAGAGAGAAAGACAGAGCACGAGTAGGGGAGGACAGAAAAAGAGGGGGGAACACAGAAGCTAAAGCAGGCTCCAAGCTCCAAGCTGTCAGCATAGAGCCTGATGCAGGGTTTGAACTCATGGACTGTGAGATCATGACCTAAGCCAAAGTCAGATGCTTAACCGACTGAGCCACCCAGGTGCCCCTCTTTCTGGTTCTTTTAAAAAATAATTTCTATATCTTTTTTGATACAGATAATTTCTACATCTTTTTTGCTCTTATCTTGTTAATCTATTGCTTTCTTAATTTCCTTGAATCTTTGTTCATAGTTTTTCTTAGCTCTTTGAGCATATTTAAACCAGTAGATTTAAAGTCTTTATCTAGTAAGTCTAATGTCTGAGCTTCCTCAGGGGTGGTTTTGATTTTTTTTTCCTTTGAATGGGCTATACTTTCCCGATTCTTTGTATGCCTTATAATTTTTGTTGAAAACTAGGCATTTTGAATGTTGTAATGTAGTATCTTTAGAAATCAGACACTCTCTTTCCTCCATGGTTTGCTTTTGTTGGCTTTTGATGGCTTCAGTTGTCCATTTGTTTAGTTTTGGCTTTTCCAAATTAGTTTTGCAAAGATTGTATTCTTTATTGTGTGCAGTCTCCAAAGTATGTTTTGTTATCTCAGTGGTCAGCCAGTGACCACACAGAGATTTCCTTTATGCCTGGATCCAAAAAGAAAAAAAAAAAGTAGTACTCCCTTAGTCTTTGTAGCTTGGCTGTGAGCAGTGACACTCCTTCTGTGCTAAGCCACAATTCTGCCTTAGCTTTCACCCTCTCCTTGTGTGGAGCCCACAGAGTCACCAGAGGTGACTCAGGTCTTTTCTGAATATGCATTCCATTCTGGGAATACACACTGCACTCTGTTTACCCTAATATGTTCAGTGACCTTTCTGAGTCCTTATTCCCCTACAGCCTTCCTTCTTTGTCTCCTTCTTTTCAGGATTTTGGGTTCTGCCAGCCACTTATCCCATCTGCTATCCTTTGCCCCAGGAAGATATGAGGTTATATGACTTTAAATCTTTCCACAGATGGTGCTGCTACCTGGAAAGCTGTTCCAGCCTGGCAGGGTGTGGGGTGGGGCACGAAACAAAAGTCAACCTCTGAGGCATCCCTCAGGGAACCACCAGACAGGTCAAACACACAACTGCAGTATTTTTTTTTTTTTTTAATTTTTTTTTTTCAACGTTTATTTATTTTTGGGACAGAGAGAGACAGAGCATGAATGGGGGAGGGGTAGAGAGAGAGGGAGACATAGAATCGGAAACAGGCTCCAGGCTCTGAGCCATCAGCCCAGAGCCTGACGCGGGGCTCGAACTCACAGACCGCGAGATCGTGACCTGGCTGAAGCCGGACGCTTAACCGACTGTGCCACCCAGGCGCCCCACAACTGCAGTATTTTAAGACCAAGGTCTGTGTTAGTTCCCTGACATCAGCAAGGCTGTGATCCTTACAGCCACCATGTTGGGAAATGAGAAATGACACTCACATGGACCAAAATGCCACAATGTTCTCTCATTAAAATTCAATTTTCCTTTTTTTCTTCAATAAGCATCTTCCTGGTTTCTGTAAATTTTGGATTAGATTCCAGAGCCCCCCCCCCCACAAAGGCTGATTAAGTCCATCTTTGCCAGCTTATGGTTGTTTCAGTGGAGTGACTGATTCTTTCAATGTTGTACTCCACCGTTTTCCATGATGTCACCAGGTTTCTCTCCTTTCTTCACTTTGCATTCTTTTTTTTTTTTGAACACGTTTATTTATTTTTGAGACAGAGAGAGACAGAGCATGAGCAGGGGAGGGGCAGAGAGAGAGGGAGACACAGAATCCGAAGCAGGCTCCAGGCTCTAAGCGGTCAGCATAGAGCCCAATGCGGGGCTCGAACTCACAGACCGTGAGATCGTGACCTGAGCCGAAGTCGGATGCTTAACCGACTGAGCCACCCAGGCGCCCCTTCACTTTGCATTCTTATTGAGGTAAACAACAAAACGTACAAATCTTGTGCATACGGTTTGATGAATTTTACATACGCCTGCACTCATGCAGCCACCACTCAGATCAAGACACAAAATATTTTCAGTTCCTCAGAAGTTTTCTTCATTCCCCTTTCAAGAGAGTTAACCTGCTCTCTCAGTAAACATAATTATGACTTCTATCGCTGTAAATTCATTTTACCTGTCATAGAAAACTTTATACATGGGATCAAGTCATGGGTACTCTGAGTGTGGCTACTTTTGCCTAGTCTAATGTTTTTAGGATTCATCCATGTTATTGCATGTAGCTGAAGTTGATTCATTTTTTATTAATGAAACAATTCCGCTGTATGACTATATCATGATTTATTTATTCATTCATCAATTGATAGTCATTTAGGTGGTTGCCACTGTGGGCTATTATGAATAGAGCTCTATGAACATTCTTGCATGTGTCTTTTGTTGGATATGATGTATGGATTTTTCTCTCTTTGGCATATGTTTGGGAGAAGATTCCCTAGGTCATTTGACTCTTGAGGGATGCCCTGTTCCCCATACCCAGTGGCCTTTTCTCTGTATTCATCCAGCTTGATCTCTGGTTTGGCCTTCTGCTTCTTGAACCCCACAACTCCCAAGAATTCTATGACTTTGCCCCGCTAGCTTCTCTCCACCCTATTGAGTTCATTTGTGGGTCCTTTGACTCTTTCTGAGCCCCAGCTGGGGCTCTCCAGCATCTAGACCCTTTTGAGCCCCTTTCCCCATCAGATTTAGCTGTCTGTCTTGGCCATCTCATCTCTTTCCAAAACCTCATGATCCATAGGCAATCCAGTGACTATGGAACCTGAGGCTTGACCTTCAGCCCTACCTTCCCTTCTAGGAGTGAGCTATTGGCCAACAGCTTGGTGGACGTCTCTGCTTAGGTGGCCCCAGACCCCTCACAATCCACACTTTCCCCACTGCCCTTTCCATTGTCCCTCAGCTTGTCCTCTCCCCTCCACGGTGCCCACCTGAAGATTGCTCCAGTTTTCCTATAGCCACACAGGTCTGGGTCCCCAATTCCTGCACTCTGTCCATTGCCTTTCCCCCAGACACCAATCTGGAGAACCCAAGTACATTGGTATCTCTCCAATGTCTTGGGGAATCTCCCTTCCTTTCTAGCCATGGCTCCTGCCCCAGTTCAAGCCTTAGCATCCCTTTTCAACACTCCTTTATAGGCTTCCAACTTCTAGCCTTGCCTTTGCTAATTGACTTGGCCTGCAGCTCCAGACGTGGCCCCCAAAGCTGGCTCTGGCCATGTCTGCCTCAGAGGTGAGGCCAGGCTCAAGGTCCTGGTTTTAGGCCTGGGCTGCAGCTGAGCCAGCTTTGGGCGCCATTCCTTAGCGCCGATCGTGCATGGCGGACACGCTCTGTGGCCAGGGCTCACAGACAGGTTTTTCAAGTTAGGGATTTGGAAGGGGCTCTAGTGCTGGTTGCAGTTCACAGCTCATGAGGTGCAGGAGAGCCCCTGTGTGAGATCATCTTTTCTGGGGCGGCCGGACTCAGGACTGAGCCGGCTGGGGAGGCAGTTTGGAAAATTTCACACTCGGCCTTGCCATTTGGCTGGCCTCCAGGTGTTTGGCAGCTCAGGTGACTCATGGTGAGGCCTCAGTCAACCCATCCTTCCAGCAAATACTGCCGGACCTGGGGCCACCTCAAGATGGGTCGTGAACACGGAGCTCAACGGGGAACTCTGAGAGGCAGACCCTAATAGGAGGGGCTTGTGCTCTTGTTGGGGAAAGGAGATTCATAAGGAAGCAATGAGAGAACAAGGGTGGTGGGACGTTTGGGGGAGGGAGATGGTGTTCAAGATTGGAAAGCTAACTTATTTGAACTATAACATGTCCACTACCCTTTGGAAGGACACAGTAATACCTCTGAGAGAGATGGTATCTCATCATGGCTAAAAGCATGGGCTCTGGAACCAGATTGCCTGAGGCCAACATCTAGCTCTACGGCTTGCTAGCTGTGTGACCTTAGGTAAGTTGCTTAAACTCCCTGAGCCTCTATCTCTTCATGTATAAAGTTGAAATACCAATAATAACACCCATCTACCTACCTCATCAGATATTTGTGATCATCAAATATGTTAACAGAAGTGAAGCATTCAGGGCACTGCCTGACACCTAGTTGATGCTCAACAAACATCGGCGTTGTTATTACTGTCCTTCCCCCCGCCTACCTCTCCACCATTCCTTCCCTCCATGCATTGACTACTCCAGCCCCACAGTGGTACTTTTGGCTCTCTCTGTCTACACTCTTGCACCTCCTTCAGACCCAGCTCAAAAACCACTTCTGGGAAGACTTCCCCGACCCTCAGGTCCTTTCTTTCTGTTGTGTCAACACTTGCTCTTTTTAATTTTAAACATGTGTTTACCTGTTCTGGCCTTTTCACCAGCTGGTGAGCAACTTGAGAGCAAGTCTGTGTCTAAACCATTTCCTTGTTCCTAGCACCCCACGCCTCTGGAGCTAGCCCTGATAGCCACCTAATAACCTTTTGTTGGATAAGTAATTGAAGGAATTGATGACACACGATAAGAAAACCCGGTAGAACGCTGACAGAGAATCCTAAAATGCAGCAGGTGCCGTGTCGTTTTTTGACCAGGCATAAACTGGCAATGGTGTTGCCTGGAGTCAAGGCTGTGCAGAGGCCATGTTGTGTGCTCCTTTATGTGGCAGTGGTCAGGGCAGACTTCCTGGAGAAGGAGGAGTGGGAGTGACGACCCCCACCTGGCTCCAACTGGCTCCAAAGATGTCAGGCTCTGTGGGATTGGCAGCTGGTGCCCCTATGATTTGCCCTGGGCCACTCTGCTGCCACTTTGGGACCAGGGGAGCGTGGAAGAGCGTAGTTCCCCATCTCTGGTCTGAGGAAAGGGCTCAAATGTGAGATGATGGTGGTGAAGACCAGCCCCCATCCCCCAACACACACGGAACCTCTTAGAATGGATTTCACGCTCCCTGTTCTAATGCGGACCGTCTCCGCTTTGCTTTGGAAAAACAGAGGCCTCGCTCCAGCCTCCTGAAACCAATTGGAAACAAATCTAACATCCTTATCCCTCCCCCAACATCTGTGGAGGCCAAAAAAAAGGCAGAGCAAGGGAGAACAGAATTGCCAAGGGGCTCGGGACCCCACTCCCTGCAGTGAGCAGAGTGGCCACTTCCCTTGGATGGGTGGGAGCCAGCTCTGATGATCTCTCCAAAGCCACACTCCCCAGCTGTCTGTCCATCCTGCTTGTTCACCAGGGAGGTTATGGACGGGGCCCAAGAAAGCCATTGCTGGACATAGAGCTAAAGCCACACTCCCCCTCTGCAGTACTGATGTCGGCCTCGTCTATAAAGTCCGTGCTCCACAGCCTTCTGTCCTGGCCCTGGTCCCCACTGCTCCTACTTATGTGCTGTCCTCTCCCCAGTGGCCTGACTCTCACCCAGCTGGGGCTGAGAAGCCTGGCTTTGCCCCTCCACTGCCTGGATGACCTTGGCAAGTCTTTGCATCTCTGAGCCACTGTTTCTTGGTGGGTAAGATGGAGAGAGAGAGAGAGAGAGAGAGAGATCACCTCTGTGAGGTGGGAGGCAGCCCCATGAGGGGGTATAGAAAGGGATTCATGTAAGTTATTACCATCACACTTGTCCATCTCTGGTTCTGAGCCTCACCTCTGTTCATCCAGTTCCTTGCCATTCATGGTCCAACTCTGGGCTGTTCGCCCCAGGAAACTTCCCTGGACCACTGTAACCCTCATGGATGCCTTGTTGGTATTGCACTCAGTACCATTCAGAACTTACCATGCACACCTGCTTATATTTACATGTCTGGTTTGTTTTTTTTCTGAAAAACATGACATTGGAGGTCAAAGGTCTGGGTTTGAGTCTCTGCTCCATCCCTGCTGGTTAGCTGAGTCAGGAAGGTGGCCCGTATTCTCTCTCCAAGCCCCAAGTTCCTCATTTATAAGCAGATGTGGTTACGATCGTGCCCACTTCCCAGACTTCTTATGGGGCGCCAATGGGACACATGCATGTGAAAGCATTCTGTAAACTATAAAAAGTACTTGGTCATGTTGCTTCTTTCTGTTTCTAGTTTGATGTAGGTTCCCCATGGGAAAGATCTGCTTCTGCTGAGCCAGGAGGGTTAGGCTGGGAGGGTGTGGTCCCATGCGGGTGCCCAGTGAGTGGCCCTACTGGACCCCATATGAGGGAAGCCCTTGTGCCCTGGTGGGAGCGGGCCAAGAGTGGTGGCCTG
The DNA here is from genome assembly GCF_028749965.1 of Puma concolor. Taxonomy (NCBI): domain Eukaryota; kingdom Metazoa; phylum Chordata; class Mammalia; order Carnivora; family Felidae; genus Puma; species Puma concolor. Next base: position 10,669,385 of record NC_141682.1, read on the forward strand.
ATGTGACCCAGATGGCCCACAGGAGCGCTGGCAGGAGGAGGCAGCAGTGGCGACCCTGGGGAGGGATTTCCGGCCTTGGTCCCAGTCTAAAGACATCCAGATGGTCTCTTGAAAGATGTTACCCAGGAAGCCAGTTGCCAGACATGAAGACTCAGAAAGGAGGTCCAAAGACACAACCAGAGGACACAAGAGGACACATTTGATCACTGAAACATGAAAAAACAATCGAAACTTTGGATTGCCCAAAGCCCAGCTAGAAACCGCCAAAATATAAACACCCAGTGGTAAACAGAGCACAGCGATTGGATTGTGAAATGGAGTGCCAGAAAATTTGAAATAATTGAATTATAAAAATTCATAATTGTGAAAATGATGGAGAAAGGCTGCCTGGTGTAACGGGGTGGGGGGAGAGAGGGCTGGACCGGAGGAGGACGTCTTCCTGAGTGATACACCCAGGTGGGACTGGGTCTGTGTCCCCTCCGTGTTCCCCAGGTCCAGCCAGAAACTAGGTCCAGAGTCGGCATCAGTGAGGTCCTGCAGACCTCAGACATGCAGCCCAGCCCTTGAAGATAACAGCTGTGGATGGGTCGTGCAGGCCAAGTATTTGGACTTGAGCTGTAGTGAAGCAAAGATCTGGGGGGTGGTACCTGAAGTAAACAAACTAGGGAGGGAGGGAGGAAGTCACAACGTAATAAAGAGACAGATCTCTAGGAGTGGGTGATGGGCTGGGGATTGCAGACGGAGGGTGGTGGTGGTGGTTGGAGATGATCCTCGCATTTGGAGATCAGGAGATACGGTGGGTAGAGAGCAGGAAGAGCAGGCTTGGAACAGAAAAGGGTAAAAGGATGATCTCAGTGTGGGGTTGATGGAGGCTGAGGTGGGCAGGCCAGCTGGACATGTCTATGGGAGTCTGGAGAAACAGGCTGAGGTCAGAAGAATACACTGGAGTTTCAGCCTTGGGAGTGGTCTGAGTTGGGTTTCTTACAAGCAGACCCTGAGATGCGATTTATGCGCAAATCATTTATTCAGAAATTGCTCCTCGGGGCCCCTGGGTGGCTCACTCGGTTAAGCGTCTGCCTCTTGCTTTTGCCCCAGGTCGGGATCTCACGGTTGGTGAGTTTGAGTCCCGGGTCGGGCTCTGCTTTCTCTGTCAGCGAGAAGCCTGCTTGGAATTCTCTCTCCCTCTCTCGCTGCCCCTTCCTGGCTTGTTGTCTCGCTCTCTCTCTCTCAAAATGAATAAATAAACTTAAAAAAAAAAGTGCTCCTAGGGAAGGCTAGCAGGGGGACAGGAGGACCTATCAAGCAAAAGCCTGATCTCAGGATGAGCCCCAGGAGCCTGATCCCGAGGGGACTCTGGAGCGGGTGTTATACATCCTGACCCGAGGCAGGCAAGCTGGACTCTCCTGAGTGTGACTGTTTCTGCAGGTGCCGGTCAATTGGGGGCTGTGGCAACGGGAGGTGAGAAATTCCTGGCACCCTGGCCGTCTGCAAGTGCAAGAAAGCCCGCTCCACAGCCCACAGGGACAGTCCTCCAGAAAGATCCATGAGCCGGTTGTTGGAAGAGAACCTACCAAGGCCAGGGACGCAGAGGGGGTCTCTGACTTCTGCCGCGTAGGAAGCGCATTGTGTCTGCTCCCCAAGTCAGCAGTGCACTGACAGTCATTGAAGCTGATTTAAGCAAAAGAAGGAATTTGTTGGCCCAGGTAGCTGGGAAGTCCAAGGGTGTGGCCAGATCCCGGGGCGGAAATGATGTCACTGGGTTTCTCTCCCTCCAGCTTTCTGCGCGGCCCCCAGCGTGCATCGGTGTCTCTCTCTGACAAGCTGTCTCCAGGAGTCGGGAAAACTGGCACCTAGCAGCCCCCGGGCACCATTCTCAGAAGTCCCAGTACGGGGGCGCCTGGGTGGCGCAGTCGGTTAAGCGTCCGACTTCAGCCAGGTCACGATCTCGCGGTCTGTGAGTTCGAGAGAGACACCCTTCCTCCCAGCTGCCAAATGCAAATCTCAGAGAAGATTAATTTTTCTTGCTGGGCTCCCCTGCCCGTCCCTGAGCCAATCACTATGGTGCATCTGGTCCTGAAAGGACCAGGAAAGGGACACCGTCCGCTTCCTGGGTCTCTGTCTGTCTCTGTGTCTCCCTTTCCCTTTGTATTTCACTCAGGCCCTAGTCACATGCCTACCTCTATGAGGGGGGACAGGGAAGGGCCGGCCGCTCCAAACCAGTTGAAATGGATTCCCCATGAAATAAAAGGGGGTTCAGTTACTGAAGGTGGGGGTGCCAGCTGATGACGATGACGTCCTTTCCAACCTGGGCTGGGGGGAGGCTTCTGTTTCTGAAATGGAGAGGACCCCCTAAAGACCTCTGGGAAGGTCAGGGTGGATCTTGGGTGGGGGTAATGGAAAAATGGAGAGCCATCTAAGTCCTGCCCTTGAGAGAGGGAGAGATGAGGAACAGGCTTTGGCCGGGAGGCTGGAGCTGTCTGGGATCTGGCCTGGGACACAAGAAAGGGGCAGGAGCAGGCTCTACATGGAGGCCCAAGGGGTCCGGTCTTGGGTTTGGGGAGGTGGCTCCTGAGAGCTAGCTCGTGGCACGGAGAGGGACACACACGCGCCGTATCCAGCTGAAAACGAGAGGCTGGGCAGAGCTGGTAAGAACAGCTTTTGGCTGCAGGGCTGTTCCAGCAGTCAGGCAGGAAGGACACAGCTGGCGTCCGAGGGCAGGCTGGCTCGACGTTGACCCTGAAGTTCCAGCTCTGCTGGTGGGCATGATGGGCTCCGTCAGTGCCTGGAGCACCGGGGTGGGAGTCAGCCCCCAGATTCAGGGGAGGGGGGCAAAGAGTGGGCCATTCTTACAGGACCAGAAAGTAGACTAGTGGTTGCTTAGGGCTGGGAGGGACTGGGAGGGGGGCCGGGAGTGATAGCTAGGACACAGGATTTCTTTCTTTTTTTTTTTTTTTTAATGTTTATTTATTTTGAGAGAGAGAGAGAGAGCATAAGCAGGGAAGGGGCAGAGAGAGGGGGGGAGAGAGAGAGAATCCCAAGCAGGCTCTACGCTGTCAGCACAGAGCCCGACACAGGGCTCGATCCCATGAACATGAGATCATAACTTGAGCTGATGTCAAGAGTCGGACACTTCGCTGACTGAGCCACCCAGGTGCGCCAGGGTTTCTTTGTGAGGTGATGAGAATGTTCTAGAATGAACTGTGCTAATGATTACACAAAGCTGCGAGTATATTAAAGACCACCGAATTGTACATTTGGAACATGTGAGTTGTATGGCGTGTGAATCATATCTTAATAAAGTGGAGTGGGTTTTCTCGGTTAGAGGCGTAAAGGCAGCTATGGTTCACACGGCCCCTAGGCTCTGGGTGGTGGGACCAACTTCAGACCCCATCTTCTTCTTCCTTTTTCTTTTTAATTTCTATTTATTTTTGAGAGAGAGAGACAGAGAGAGAGAGAGAGAGAGAGAGAGAGAGAGAGAACGAGTGGGGAAGGGGCAGAGAGCGAAGGAGACAGAGAATCCGAAGCAGGCTCCGTGCAGTCAGCACAGAGCCTGACGCGGGGCTCGAACTCACGGACCGTGAGATCATGACCCGAGCCGAAGTTGGCCGCTCAACCAGCTAAGCCACCCAGGCGCCTCCAGACCCCACCTTCCGGTGGGACAACGGAGAGGACTGGTCTGTCTGAACCTGCTTGTCTGCAATAGCTCCCCGCTGGTGTGCCCACTTTCCTCTGTAGTCAGGGCGCCTTTCCGAATGCAAATGTACTCATGTCACCGCGTGACTGACCTGAACGTCTGGCCTGCTGACTGCCCATCCTGACCCTTTTTCCATTCTTTGAACTTGATATGGCCTCAGGACTCTTGCATTTCCTATTCTTTGTGACCCAAACTCTGTTCTCCTCTTTTGACCCAAGAAATGTATTTCCTTTTTCGTCTCCAACCGAGCACTTATTCCGTGCACAATTATACATTCCAGTCGGTTGGTTTGGAAAGCAAGCTCTCTGGGTATATGCGTGCTCACCCTGAGTCAGAGCACTCAATAAAAATGTGTGAAATTAGTGAAGGAGTATTCTCTCTGCCCTGGGGAGGCTGGAGCCTGCAGAGGAAGTCTCTGGGAGACGGTTGGGTGTGGGCAGACAGGATGAGCAGGTGAGTCCCATCTACCCAGGTCATAGCCTAGTGATTATTGGTGGCGCTGGGCCCTGAGGTCACATGTCTTTCTGTGGCCACTACCCAGGAGGGCAGAAAGTCCAGCAAGAGTGGGGCCCCTGTTTTAGCTGCTGCTGCACTTTTGCGGGGCTGGAGGCAGGGGCTGTCCTCAGACTACAGCAGGGAGGCTCCAAGGGCAAGGAGATGCCTCGGCCTGGAAAATCACATCACGAGATCGAGGCTGGCCCTGGGACAAGGCAGGGAAAGTGCTGAGAGGCTGGCGTTCCAAGAGACACAAGCGGAGAGACTAATTCTTGGAAAGTGGAAACCCCCAGGGGAGCCGAAGTGGGTCTTTGAGCTGCTGGCGAGCACCATTCTGGCTTTGGGACCATCCCGAGTGGTGAAAACAGAGCGGCTGGAGATTTTGGCCACCTCGCAGTGTGGACAGGACAGTGAGGTCCAAGGACGGGAGCCATCCTCCAAGGCTGCGCGAGCTGGAACTCGGGCCCAGGTATCCTGGCTCCTGGCCCGGCCTCTTTTCTCTCTGCCAGGCCGCCGCTGCCTCTTCCAAATGGGAAAATCCACGTGGCATTTCTCCTTGATTCTGGAAGGGATAATATAGCGTGTGTGTGGACCATCACAAGCCTGTTTGTGTAAAGTGGATTTATCTTCCTGAGCATCCTTGGCTGGGGTGATTCTCCAAAGCATCTCTATCCTCTGCGTCCCCGTAGGCTGCCGTTGCCAATGTGCTTTATTGGTTTTTGAGACTTTTAATCTAGGAATAACTTTGAACTTACAGAAATGTTGCAAGAATGTTATACGGAACGCCCAGTGATTTTCTTTTTAACCTAGATTTGTCACTACTCTACATTTTGCCCCATTTGCTTTATCATCTAATCTCCCCCAATGCAGACATACACACACAGACACACATTAAAAACGGAGTTCGTACTGATACATCTATTCAGCCACCTAGTATACTTCTAGACTACTCCTTATCATGTGCCTCTGTTCCTCTTCTCCAACAATGAGAAGCCTGGCTCCCACTTTTCACTCATTTGCTCAAGCCCAGAATGTAAGAAAATAGTTTCAGAGCTGATGACCCATATCACCGTAATAGGGCAAACCCGCCAACTGGAACTCAATATTTATTTACATTGCCCTAAGATAAAAGTTAATATAGAAAACACACGATTCTGAAGTGTCTACTTTGCTGAGTTTTCACAAATACATACGCTTATGTTTCCCATAGCCCAATTGCCTTGGGTATCTCAGGCAAATATAACAAAATACCATAGACATTTCTTTCCCATGGTTCTCCTGAGAAATCCAAGATCAAGGTGACAGCAGACTCTCTTCCTGGTTTGCAGATGGCTGTCTTCTTGTAGTGTCCTCACATGACAGGAAGAGAAGGGGGGGGGGCTAAAGTTCTGGTCTCTTTTATCTTCTTACAAGGTGGCTAATCCCATAATGGAAGCCCCACCATCATGACTTCATCTAACCCTAATTACTTCCCCAAAGCCTCACCTCCAAACGCCATCACATTGAGGGGTTAGGGCTTCAACATATGAATTTTGGAGGGACACAAACATTCAGTCTGTAACACCAGTCAAGGTAGAGAACACTTCCATCATTTCAGAATATTCTCTAGGGTAACTAACTAGAAGTGAAATGGCTGGGTGGTAAGGGAAGTGTATGTCTAACCAAACAAGAAATCATCAAAACTTTTCTTACAGCATTTGTCTTTTTACATTTCTGCCAACAGTGAAGAAGATTGTTGTTCCACATTCTCACCAACATTTGGTATTGTCAGTCTTTTAAATTTTAGCCTGTGGAGTAGGATCATACAGTATACATCCTTTTCCAGCCAAATAGGTATGCAGTGGTATCTCACTGCCATTTAAAATTTTTTTTTTTCAACGTTTATTTATTTTTGGGACAGAGAGAGACAGAGCATGAACGGGGGAGGGGCAGAGAGAGAGGGAGACACAGAATTGGAAACAGGCTCCAGGCTCTGAGCCATCAGCCCAGAGCCCGACGCGGGGCTCGAACTCACGGACCGTGAGATCGTGACCTGGCTGAAGTCAGACGCTTAACCGACTGCGCCACCCAGGCGCCCCTCACTGCCATTTTAATTTGCATTTTCTGCAGACCAACTATGTTGAGTATACTATCATTTATTTTTTATTTTTTATTTTTTTAATTTTTTTTCCACGTTTTTATTTATTTTTGGGACAGAGAGAGAGCATGAACGGGGGAGGGGCAGAGAGAGAGGGAGACACAGAATCGGAAACAGGCTCCAGGCTCTGAGCCATCAGCCCAGAGCCCGACGCGGGGCTCGAACTCCCGGACCGCGAGATCGTGACCTGGCTGAAGTCGGACGCTTAACCGACTGCGCCACCCAGGCGCCCCTACTATCATTTATAAAACTACCTTTGAGAAGTATTTAATTTTAGAATTTTTGCCTGTTTTTAAATTGGGTTTATTTTATTATTGTTGTTGTTATTTTATTTAATGTTTACTTATTTTTGAGTGAAAGAGAGAGAGAGAGAGAGAGAGAGAGAGAGAAAGCATGAGTGGGGGAGGGGCAGAGAGAGAGAGGGAGACACAGAATCTGAAGCAGGCTCCAGGCTCTGAGCTGTCAGCACAGAGCTGGATGCAGGGCTCAAACCCATGAGCTGTGAGATCATGACCTGAGCCAAAGTTGAACGCTTAACCAACTGAGCCACCCAGGCGCCCCGAGTTGTTTATTTTTTATTATTGATTTGTAGGCGTTCTTTATATATACTGGGTATAAGTCCTTTGTCAGATGCATATTTTGCAAATATTTTCTACTGAGTCTGTGGCCTATTTTCTTATTGGTGACTTTTTATTGTAGTAAAAAACACAAACATAAAATTTACCATCTAACTACTTTCTTTTCTTTTTTAATGTTTTTTTATTTTTTTATTTTTTTTATTTTTGAGAGAGAAAGAGTGTGAGCCAGGGAAGGACAGAGAGAGAGGGAGACAGAGAATCTGAAGCGGGCTCTGTGCAGTCAGCAGTCTGATGCAGGGCTTGAACTCATGAACCAATGAGATCATGACTTGAGCCAAAGTCAGACATTTAACTGACTGAACCACCCAGATGCCCCTTTAACTTTTCAAATGTAAAATCCAGTGGCATTTAGTACATTCAAAATATTGTGCAACCATCACCACTAATTCCATTTTCGTCACCCCCAAAGGAAACCCAATACCCATTAAACTATCACTCATCATTCTCCCATTTTCCAACCTCCTGCAGCCATTCATCTACTTTCTGTCTCCATAGATTTCACTGTTTCATGTGAATGGAGTCATAAGTGGTCTTTCATGTCTGGCTTCTTTCATTAACATAATGTTTTTCAAGGTTCATCCACATTGTAGAAAGTATTGAAATTCCATTCCTTTTTATGGCTGAACAATATTCCATTGTATGAATATATCACAATTTGTGTGCCTACTCATCAGTTAATGGGCATTTGTGTCATTTCCATCTTTTGACTATTACGAATAATTCCACTATGAACATTTCTCTTTTTTTTTTTTTTTTAATTTTTTTTTCAACGTTTTTATTTATTTTTGGGACAGAGAGAGACAGAGCATGAACGGGGGAGGGGCAGAGAGAGAGGGAGACACAGAATCGGAAACAGGCTCCAGGCTCTGAGCCATCAGCCCAGAGCCCGACGCGGGGCTCGAACTCACGGACCGCGAGATCGTGACCCGGCTGAAGTCGGACGCTCAACCGACTGCGCCACCCAGGCGCCCCAACTATGAACATTTATGTACACGTTTTCTTGTGAACACGTTTCAGTTCTCTTGGATGTATACCTAAGAGTGGAATTGCTAGGTCATAGGGTAATTCTATGTTTAACTAACTGAAAATTGCCACACTGTTTTCCACTGTGGCTATACCATTTAACATTCCCACCAGCAATATATGAGAGTTCTCATTTCTTCACAACCTCACCAAAACTTATTTTTCATGTTTGGATTATAGCCATCCTTGTGGGTGTGAAATAGTGTCTCAATGGAGTTTTGATTTATATTTCCCTAATGACTAATGATGTTAAGCATCTTTTCATGTGAGTTTTTGCCATTTATGTATTTTATTCGGAGAAATGTCTGTTCAAGTCTTTTTTGTTATTGCATTGTAAGAGTTCTTTATATATCCTGGATACTAGATCCTTACCAAAGGTGTGATTTAAAAATATTTTTTTCACTTCTGTGGATCGTTTTTCAACGTCCTTGATAATATCCTTTGATGTACAGAAGTTTTAAATTTTGATGAAATTCCATTTATCTTCCTCTCTTTTTTCTTTTTGCTTGTGCCTTTGGTGTCACATCTAGGAAAAACATTGGTAAATCCAAGGTCATAAAGATTTACCCCTATGTTTATTCCCTAAGAGTCTTATAGTTTTAGCTCTCAGAAACCAATAAGCCAACAAGAAATTACCCAAATTTCAAATGGGCAAGTGATTTGAATAGATTTCTCCAAAGAAGATATACAAATGGCCAATAAACACACGAAAAGATGCCCTATATCATTAATCACTAGGGAAATGTGAATTAAAACCATAATGAATACTAATTTTTACCCACTAGGATGACTATACTCAGAAAGAGGGATGATAACAAGTGTTGTTTAGGATATGGAGAAATTGGAGCCTTCATACATTGCTGGTGGGAATGTAGAATGCAGTCCCCATGGAAATGTTTAGCAGTTCCTCAAAAAGCTAAAACAGATACCCTATGACCTGGCAATTCCATCCCATTTCAATGGGTTGTTTTTTTTCACTCCACTAGTATTGTTCTTTGATGCACAAAAGTTTTAAATTTTGACCAAGTTCAATTTGTCTTTTTTTTTTTTTTTCCCTTTGGGGCTTGAGATTTTGGTATCCTACCCAAGAAACCATCACATAATCCAAGATCATACAAATTTATCCCTATATTTTCTTCAAGGAGTTTAATAGTTTTAGCTCTTATAGGTGTTTGATCTATTTTGAGTTATGGTGTGAGGTAAAGGTATACAGTGTCATGTGAAGGGCCAACTTGAGTCTTTGCCTGTGGGTATCTGGTTGTTCCGGCACTCTTTTGTGAAGACACTGTCCTCTCTCCATCTAATGGTTTTACCATCTTGTCAAAAATCAACGAACCATAGATTATATGGGTTTATTTCCAGACCCTCAATTCTATTCCACTGGTCTATGTGTCTATCCTTATGGCAGTGCCACAAGGTGTTAATTACCGTGGCTCTGTAGTAAGTTTTGAAACCAGAAGTTTGAGTCGCCCCACTTCGTTCTTTTTTAAGATTGTTAGCTATTTGAGGTTCATTGCATTTCTGTTTGAAGTTTAGAATCATCTTGTCCAACTGCAAAAGAAAAAAGAAAAAAGGCAGTTGAGATGTTGAAGGGGATTGCATTGACTATGTAGAGCAATTTGGGAATTATTGCCATATTAACAATATTATGTCTTCTTATCCATGAATATGGGATGTTTTCTCATTCACTTAAATCTTCTCTAATCTCTCTCACCAGCGTTTCCTAGTTTCTGTATAGGTTTCATACTTCTTCTGTTAAATTTATTCCTAAGTATTTTATTCTTTATGATGCTCTTGTAAATGGAATTATATTCTTGGTTTCATTTTGAGACTGTTCATTGCCGATGTACAGAAAAATGACTGGTTGAATATTGACATTGTATCCTGTAGGTTTGATGAGCTGGGGTTTCTGTGTATTAGGGTCATGGCATCTGCAAATAGAGTTTTACTTCTTTTCTAATCTGGATGCCTATCTTTTTCTTGCCTTGTCGTCAACATTAGCATGTCCCCTACACAAGGAGGACAGGCAAATTCTTGCCTTATTGTCTTGGCTAGAACCTCGAATACAATGTTGAACAGAAGTGGTGAGAACAGATATTCTTGTCTTATTCTTGGTCTTAGGGAACAAAACTTTCAGTTTTTCACAATTAAATATGATGTTAGCTTTGGAATTTTTGTACATGGCCTTCATCAGATTGAGGAAACTCCCTTCTATTGCTAGTTTGTTGAGTGTTTTAATCGGGAAAGGCTGTTGATTTTGTTGAGTGCTTCTTCCGCGTTTATTAAGATTATCATGTCTTTGCCTCCTCTATTTTGTTAATATGTTACATTTCATTGATTGATTTTTGTATATTGAAACAAGTTTGCATTCCTGGGAAAAATTCCACTTGGTCACTGTGTATAATCATTTTTGTATGCTGCTAGGTTCAATTTTCCAATATTTTATTGAAGATTTTCCATCTGTTTTCATAAGGAACATTGGTCTGTAATTTTCTTTCCTTGTGATATTTTTTGTCTGGTTTTGGTAACTGGGTAATACTGGCCTCATAGAATGGCTTAGGAAGTGTTCTATCCTCCTCTTTTTGAGGAAGAGTTTGAGAAAGATTGGTGTTAATACTTTTTAAAACCATGGGTAGAATTCAACAGTGCAGCCTTCTTACCCAGGCTCTTCTTTGTTGAAATCTGTTTGATTACTAACTAAAATTCTGTTATAGACGTTTTCAGATTTGCTTTTTCTTTTTCAGTCGTCCTTTTGGAGAGTTTGTGCAATTCTAGGAATTTTTCCATTTCATCTAGGCTTTCTGGTTTGTTGGCATATTATTGTTCATAGCATTCCCTTATAATCTTTGTTATTTCTTTAAGGTCTGTATTAATGTCCCCTTGTTTAGTTGTTGAGTTTAGTAATTTGAGTTTCCTCTCTTTTTTTTTCCTTCATCAGTCTGGCTGACAACAATTTGTCAATTCTGTTGATCTTTTCAGAAAACCAACTTTTTCTTTTGTTGATTTTCTCTACTGATTTTCTATTTTCTGTCATTTATTTCCATGCTGGTTTTCATTATTTCCTTCCTTCTACTTGCTTTGGGTTTAGTTTGCTGTTTTTCTGTTTCTTACCATGGAACATTAGGTTATTAATATGAGATCTCTCTTCTTTTTTTTCATTTAGGCATTTATAGCTACAAATTTCCCCCTAGACTGCTTTTGCTCCATCCCATAAATTTAGGTGTGTTGTATTTTTGTTTTCATTAATCTTGAAATATTTTTGTTGCATAATCTGTATGCCCATCGTGGGACTGAAACTCAAAACTCTGAGATCAAGAGTCACATGCTTTACTGACTAACCCAGCCAGGAGCCCCTAATCCTGAAATACTTTTCTTTTTTTAAAAAAAAAATTTTTTTTTCAACATTTATTTATTTTAGGGACAGAGAGAGACAGAGCATGAACGGGGGAGGAGCAGAGAGAGAGGGAGACACAGAATTGGAAACAGGCTCCAGGCTCTGAGCCATCAGCCCAGAGCCTGACGCGGGGCTCGAACCCACTGACCGCGAGATCGTGACCTGGCTGAAGTCGGAGGCTCAACCGACTGCGCCACCCAGGCGCCCCTTGAAATACTTTTCAATTTCCCCTTGTGATTTCTTCTTTGATCCACCTGTTAACCAACAGGTATATTGTTTAATTTCCATTATTTATAAATTTTCCAAATTTGCTTCAATTGTTTGTTTTTAATTTCTTTCTATTGTGGACAGAAAATATACTTTTCATCATTTAAATCATCTAAAATTTATTGGGACTTGTTTTATGGCCTCATTGCTGGAAAATGTTCCATATTCACTTGAGAAGAATGCATAGCCTGCTGTTGTTAGGTAGAATGTTCTAAAGATGTTTGTTAGGTCTAGCTGGTATATATTTCATTTCCTGTTGATCTTCTGTGTAGTTATTCTCTTCATTATTAAAAGTTGGATATTGGGGCGCCTGGGTGGCTCAGTTGAGCATCTGACTTCGACTCAGGTCACGATCTCACAGTTCGTGAGTTCGAGCCCCGCGTCGGGCTCTGTGCTGACAGCTCGGAGCCTGGAGCCTGCTTTGGATTCTGTGTCTCCCTCTCTCTGCCCCTCCCCCCCTCACACTCTGTCTCTGTCTCTTTCTCTGTCTCTGTCTCTCTCTCTCAAAAATAAAATAAACATAAAAAAATTTTAAGTTGGATATTGAAATGTCTAAATACTCTTGTTGAATTGTTTATTTTTCCTTTCAATTCTTTAAGCTTTTGTTTTTTGTTCTTTGAGGCTCTGTTGTTAGGTCACATATCCTTACAATTGTATCTCCTTGATGGATTGGCCCTTTGTCATTAAGAAATGTCTTTCTTTGTCTTCCGTAAAAAATTTTTTCTTAGAGTCTTTTTAAAAAATGTTTATTTATTTTTGAGAGACAGAGAGAGACAGAGACAGAGCACGAGCAGGGGAGGGGCAGAGAGACAGGGAGACACAGAATCTGAAGCAGGCTCCAGGCTCTGAGCTACGAGCACAGAGCCCGACTTGGGGCTCGAACCCACAAACCCTGAGATCATGCCCTGAGCCAAAGTCGGACACTTAACTGACTCAGCCACCCAGGCGCCCCAATCTATCCATTCATCAGTTTAATTTATGTGTTTACATATAAAGAAAGACTTTTGCCATTTTGCTATTTGTCTTCTAATAGGTTGCATATCTTTTTGTCCCCCAGTTCCTCCATTATTTCTTCCTTCTGTGTTTTAAAGTGTTTTCTTGTGCACCATTTTAATTCTTTGTTGTTCCTTTATTATATATATTTTTAGTTGTTTGAAATTGCCCTGGAGATTATAATTAACATTTAAATTTTCATATCTTTATTATTTATTTATTTATTTATTTATTTATTTATTTATTTATTTTTAAGTAGGTTCCACACCTAACATGGGGCTTGAACCCATGACTGTTAAGATCAAGAGTTGCATCGTCCACTGACTGAGCCAGTCAGGTGCCCCCCCCCCCAACATTTTAATTTATAACAATCTAGTTTGGATGAATACTAACTTAATTTTAATGGTATACACACAGTTTGTTCCTATATAAGGCTTTGTTACCTCCAACCATACTGTTCGTGTTCAAATTCCATCTTTATCCATGGTGGGTCCATCAACATAGATTTATAATTACTGCTTTGTACAATTGTCTTTTAAATCAGATAGAAAAAAAAAGAGTTACAAATGAAAGAATATATTTATACTGTCTTTTATATCTAACTATGCGTCTACATTTCCTGGTGGTCTTTATTCTTCATGTGGATTTTAGTTACGGCCTAGTGTTACTCCATTTCCACCTGACGGACTCCCTTTAGCATTTGTGTAAGACAGATCTGCTAGCTGCAAACTCTCAGTTTTTGTTTATCTGAGGATATCTTAATTTCTCCTTTTTTGTTTGTAGGGTTTTTTTTTTAAGATTTTATTTATATTTATTTATTTAAAAATAATTTTTTTTACATTTTATTTCTTTATATTTTGATAGAGAGAGACAGAACACAAGTGGGGGAGGGGCAGAGAGAGAGACGGAGACACAGAATCCGAAGCAGGCTCCGGGCTCCTGGCTGTCAGCACAGAGCCCGACCCGGGGCTTGAACTCACAAACCGCGAGATCATGACCTGAGCCGAAGCCGGACGCTTAACCGACTGCGCCACCCAGGCGCCCCTGTACAGTCATGTTTTAATCAACTTTGGGACATTTTTGGTCATTATTTCTTGAAATATTCTTTCTCCCCTTCTCCCTCTTCCCTCTCCTTCTGAGATTCCCATTACACTTGTGTTGCTATGCTTTCGGTATCCTACAGGTCTCTGAGGATCCCCCTACCTCTTTTTTTTTTTTTAAACTCCTCCTCTATCTGGATAATCTCGATTGAGCTGTCTTCAAGTTCCGATTCTTTCTTTACCTGAATCTGTGGAGCCCCTCTAGTGAAATTGTCATTTAGTTATTGTACTTTTCAACTCCAGAATTTCTATCTGGTTCACGTTTAGGATTTAAGAAACTTTATTGATATTCTCCACTGATATTCCCTGTGTTTTAGACACGGTTTCTTTTAGCTCTTTGAACATACCTAAAATAGCTGCTGTAGCCCGTCTAGAAAATCCATTGTCTGGGCTCCATTCACGACGATCTCTGTCAATTGCTTTTTCTCTCCGGGTGTGGGCCATACTTTTTTCTTTGTTGAAAACAGGACATTTTGAATACTATAATGTGTAACTCTGGTAATCATTCTCTCCCTCCCCCCAGGGTGTGTGACTGTTGCCTTTGTAGAGTGGCTTTTCTGAACCAGTTCCGTAGTCTTCCTCATCTGTGGCTACTGAAGCCTGTTATACGTCAGCTTCGCGGTCATCTAAGGATTGGATAGAAGTATTGTTATGCCTTCCGGGAACAACAAAAAGTCTCCCAATCTTTGTTGAAGGTCTCCATACGCAGGTTGCGCACTCCTTCATCCCTCAGCCTGGCAATTTATAGCTCCGCAATACTTTTCACTTCCTGCTTGTGCCGAACCCGAAGGTCAGCCAGAGGTGAGAGCTTAGGGCCTTGTCAGGTCTTTTCTTAGCAAGCATACATCCCTGGGCACAGGCATTACCTTCTGGATTCTTAGAAATATGGCGCAGCTTTTACATCCCTTATGGAGCACACATTCCCAGCCTTTCCTACCAAGCTTTTTGGTTATACTGTGGTTTGCCCCACTGCTATCCAGTGCCTCCGGCAGCATGGGACTAAAACATTTGCCGTCAGGCAAAAAAAAAAAAAAAAAAAAAAAAAAGCAAGTATCAGCTAGCCTTCTGAGCTGATCTTACTACCGGATTGGAAGTTAAAAAATTACATTTTCTTTTTTGTGAATGAGGTCTGTTCCGCCTCCACCACTAGCAATAGGGGCTATAATTGTGAAGACTCCCACGGCCCTGGAGAGTGGGAGATTGGACTGGGGTAAGTTTAAATGCCACAAAGCTTGCTGTTTTGCTGAGATTCCATTGTTTTTCTTGAATACGCGCTCTCAGGTTGCGGCAAACCTTTAATTTCCACAGTCGCAAAAAAAAAAAAAAATTATTCTGACGGTTTTTGCATTTTCTTTTCTTGGTACTTTTGTTGAATGATGGGATTTTGGAGTTTCTTCCTCTGCCATGTTCACTGACATCACTCCTCCAGTAGCATAGTTTTTTGAGTTATTCATGTGGTTGCATAAATCAGTAATTTGTTCCTTTTTATTGGCGGGTAGTATTCCATTGTATGGATATACCACTTTTTTTAAATTTTTTTTTTTTTTACATTTATTTATTTTTGAGAGACAAAGAGAGACACAGCATGAGCAGGGGAGGGGCAGAGAGAGAAGGAGACACAGAATCTGAAGCAGACTCCAGGCTCTGAGCTGTCAGCACAGAGCCGGACGTGGGGCACGAACCCATGAACTGTGAGATCATGACCTGAGCTGAAGTCGGACACTCAACCGACTGAGTCACCCAGGTGCACCTGGATATACCACTTTTTAAAATTCATGCACTTTTTAGTAGACATCTGGATTTTTCTCAGTTTCAAACTATTATAATATATAATTATATATATAATATATAATATAGTGTAATGTAATATATAATATATATATTACATACATAATTATATATCATAATAAAGCTGCTATATACATTTGTATATGGGGCTATGTGTGAGCATATGATTTCATTTCTCTTGGATACCTACCCAAGAATGAGATTTTCGGATCATATGATAACTATTTGTTTAATTTAGTAAGGGTGGGTCCTCTAACTGTATTTTTCTTTTTCAAATTTGTTGTAACTAGTCTAGTTCCTTTGTCTTTACATATAAATTTTAGAATCAGCTTGTATATATGTACAAAACTCTATTTAAGATGTTGATTTGGAAAGTGTTGTCATCCTCCTTATAAAAGTCTTCTAATCCATGAACATGGTATGCCTCTCCATTTATTTAGGTCTTTCTAGATTCGTTTTAAAAGTGTTTGTAATTTCTAGCATAAAGATCCTGCACGTGTTTTTTTGTTTTTTTTTTGTTTTTTTAGTTTTATACACAGGTATTTCTTGTTTTGATGCTATTCCAAATGGTACTGTCTTTAAATTTTCAGTTCCCAATTGTTTGCTGATAGTGCGTAGATATATACAAAATTGTATGTTTCTATCTTTATAAATTTATTCATAGTTTTTGGAGGTTTTTCATGGATTTCTTGGGATTTCCTATGGAGACGATTATATGTGTTTAATGAATAGGGACAGTGTTTAGTTCTTCCTTTCTAATCGGTGTGCTCTTTATTTCTTTTCTTGTTTTATTGTCCTAGCTTGGTCTTCCAATAAAATGTTAAATAGAAGTGGTGACAGTGAACATTCTTATCTTGTTTCTGAACTTAGGGAAAGCATGCAGTTCTTTACCAGTATTTTAGCTCTGGGTAATTTGTAGATACCTTTATCAGGGTGAGGAATTTTCTGTCTATTTCTATTTTGATGAGAGGTTGCACCCAGAATGGATGTTGAATCTTGTCAAATGCTTCTCCTGCATACATTAATATGATCATATGCTTTTTCTTCTTTAGACTGTTAATAAAATGGATTGCATTAATTAATTTGCAAATATTGAACCAGCCTTGTACTGCTGGCATAAAACTCACTTTTTTGTGGTGTATTATTTCACTATATATTGATGGATTCAATTTGCTATTCTTTCTGAGGGTTTTATGTCTATTTTCCTAAGGACCATGGGTCTGTGTAGACTTATCTTTTTGCACTATCATAGTCTAGTTTGGGTATAAAAGTACTGCTGGCCTCATACAACCAATTTGGGAGTGTTCACCCTTCTATTTTCTTGAAGGGATTGCATAATATTGGTGTTTTTCTTCTTTAAATCTTTGGTAAAATTCTCCAGAGAAATTATTTGGACCTGGAGATTTCTTCTTTGGAAAGTTTTTAACTACAAATTCAATTTCTTTAATAGTATGGGACTATTCAGGTTATCTGTTTTACCTTGGGTAAGTTTTGGTAGTTTGTGGTTTTTGAGAAATTTGTCTAATTCAGTTTTTTCTTTTCTTTCTTTCTTTCTTTCTTTCTTTCATTCTTTCTTTCTTTCTTCTTTCTCTTATTTGGTTAGAGGCTTAAGAATTTTCTACATCCTTTCTAAAACCCAGCTTTTGGTTTAAATGATTTCTTTATTGGTTTTGCCTTCAATTTCATTGTTTTCTGCTCTTATCTTTGCTTTTTCCTTATTTCTGCTTGCTTTGAGTTTACTCTTTTTAGAAATAGATTATTAAAGTGAAAGCTTAGGTTATTGATTTGAGACCTTTCTTATATTCTAATACAATCATTTAATGCTATAAATTTCCTCTGAAGAGTATGTTGGCTGCATCCATAGTTTTTGATAAGTTGTGTTTTCATTTTCATTCAAATTTAAATATTTTCTAACTTCCCTTGATTTTTCCTCTTTTACCTTGGATTATTTAGAACTGTGGTGCTAATTTTCAGATATTTAAATATTTTCCAGTTTTATTTCTATTACTGACCTCTCATCTCTAGTTAAATTCCATTATCATCTGAGAACATAGTTTATATAATTCTAACTTTAAAATATTTATTAAGGCTTATTTAAAAAAATTTTTTTTAATGTTTTTATTTATTTTTGAGAGAGACAGAGACAGAATGTGAGTGGGTTAGGGGCAGAGAGAGAGGGAGACACAGAAGCAGAAGCAGGCTCCAGGCTCTGAGCTGTCAGCACAGAGCTCGATGGGGGCCTCGAACTCACCGACCGTGAGATCATGACCTGAGCCGAAGTTGGACGCTCAACCGACTGAGCCACCCAGGCGCCCCAAGGCTTATTTTTTTATTGAGGATATAAATACAAATAGAAAAAATATATAAATAATATAAATATAAATATAAATACTCTATGTGCACTTGAAAAGAATGTATATTATACTGTTGTGGATAGAGTGTTTTATCAATTTTAGTTGGTTGATGGTGTTGTTCAGTTCTTCTATGTTTTCTGATTTTCTACTTGTTCTATCCATTACTGAAAGGGAAGCATTGAAGTTTCCAACTATAATTGTGGATTTGCCTATTTCACCTTCAATTCTGTCAGTTTTTGCTTCAGATATTTGAAGTTCTGTGGTTAGATGTTTCACATTTTAAATCAGGTTGTCTTGTTTTTTTATCATCATGTAATTTCCCTCTTTATCCCTGTTAAATTTCTTTGCTCCAAGGTGTGTGTTTTCTGATAATACAGCCACTTGAGTTTTCCTTTGATTAATGTTCACACAGAATATTTTTTCCCTTCTATTACTTTCATCCTACCTTACTAGACTGTATAGTCATATCTTAAAAAAAAAAAAAAATCTGTTTTGACAATCTTTGTCTTCTAATTGGTGTGATTAGACCCTTTACATTTATTATAATTATCGATGTGTTTGGATTTAGAAATAGCATTTTCTTCATTATTTTCTGATTGTTCCCTATGTTTTTTATTCCTCTTTTTTTCCCTTTTACTGCTTCTTTTAGGTTATTTGGATATTGTTTAGTATTACATCTTAATATATCATTTGATCATTTTACTATATCTCTATATAGTTTTTTTAGTGGTTACTCCAGCAATGACTATATATATATATATATATATAGTCTCTCTTTTTTTTTTTTTTTCAACGTTTTTATTTATTTTTGGGACAGAGAGAGACAGAGCATGAACGGGGGAGGGGCAGAGAGAGAGGGAGACACAGAATCGGAAACAGGCTCCAGGCTCTGAGCCATCAGCCCAGAGCCTGACGCGGGGCTCGAACTCACAGACCGCGAGATCGTGACCTGGCTGAAGTCGGACGCTTAACCGACTGCGCCACCCAGGCGCCCCAAGGTTCCGAATATTTGGGAGGATTTCCCACTCATCTTTTTTTTCTTATTGATTTCCAATTTAGTTCCATTGTTGTCAGAGAACATATTCTGAGAATCGACTCCTGATCAATTTATTGAGCCTTGTGTTTTGGTGCAGAATATGTTCTACTTTGGTGACTGTTCCATATGCACCAAAAAAAAAAAAAAAAAGATTTTCTGCTATTGTTGAGTGGACGGTGCTATAAATGTCAGCTAGGTTGGTGAATAGTGTTTTTCGAATTTTCTACACCCTCAGTGATTATCCATGTGCTGTCCTATCAATTGTTGAAGGGATAGGGTTGAAAATTTCTCACTATGGTTCTTGACACATCTGTCTCTGCATGGAGTTTTTGCTTCATGTATTTTGAACCTCTGTTTTTAGGAACATATCATTTAGGATCGTGACGGGCTCTTAATGAATTGACCACTTCATTATTATGAAAGGTGATCATTATCACCTTCCTTGTCTCTGGTAATATTCTTTGTCTCAAAATCTACTTTGTCTGTTATTTATATAACAAGCACTCTGGCTTTACTTTGATTAGTGTTAGATATAAATTAATACATATAATATATATAAATAAAATAGATATATCTACATATGTAGACATCTGTATATTATAAATATATAAAAATATATTATATTATATATATTATATATTATCTATATATTTATAGATATATAAATATATATAACATATATAATTATATGTCTATATATAGATATATAAATATCTATATATTTATAGATATATAAATATATAAATATATATAAAATATAAAAAATATATAAATATACAAAATATATAAGTATATAAATATAGATATATTTATAATATATGTAAAATATATTGCAAGTCAGGTTGTCACCCTGTGCTTCTGACCTATTGGCTATAGATCTGAGGTTCCCACAACCCCCCTCTTCAGTTTTGATTTATTTGCTAGAGTGGCTCACAGATGATTAGAAGTTTGGAACTTTCAACCCCACATCCCATTCTACAGAGAAGGGGGAGGGACTGGAAATGGGATGACCAGCCCCCATCCAGGAGCTCACCAAGAGCCAGCTCGTTAGTACAAAAGACAATGCTATCACCCAGGAAATTCCAAGGGATTTAGGAACTCTGTGTCAAGAACTGGGGTCAGAGACCAAATATTAAAACAAAAGATGCTCCTCACGCTCTTATCACTTAGGAAATTACATGGGTTTTAGGGGCTGTGTGCCAGGAACTGAGTGCAGAGACAGATTTTATTATATTATATATTATATTCATATATATATATTTTTTCTATTATCATATATATTTTTTCATTAAATTTTTTTTGTATTCATTTATTTATTTTGAGAGAGAGAGAGAGAGAGACCGAGAGAGAGCACAAGCAGGGGAGGGGCAGAGAGAGGGAGAAACAGAATCCCAGGAAGCCTCCACACCTAGCAAGGAGCCCTAAGTGGGGCTCAATCCCACGAACCATGAGATCACGACCTGAACTGAAATCAAGAGCCGGATGCTTAACCGACTGAACCACCCAGCCACTCCTGTATTTTTTCTCATTTTTAAATTTCTTTGGTTTATTTAGGCAACGTCGTTGGGTCTTGCCTTTCCTTATCCAATCTGACAATCTCTGCCTTTTAACTTTTAATGTTTTTTTTTTTTTTTGACATTTATTCATTTTTGAGAGAGAGAGACAGAGTGCAACTGGGCAAGGGACAGAGAGAGAGGGAGACACAGATTCCGAAGCAGGCTCCAGGCTGGGAGCTGTCAGCACGGAGCCTGACGTGGGGCTCGGACCCACGGACGGCGAGATCATGACCTGAGCCGAAGCCAGACGCCTAACCGACTGAGCCACCCAGGCGCCCCTCTGCCTTTCAACTTTGAATTGGGGGCATTTAGACCATCAGTTGAAGAACGTTTTCTGTAAAGGACCAGGTAATAAATATTTTAGGCTTTGTGGGCCACATATGGTCTTTGCTACCTACCCTTCTCTTCTGTTTTTTAAACTCTTCATACATATACAAATCTTTCCTAGCTTGAGGGCCATGTAAAAACACGCTGCAGGCATAGTTTGCCCTCCCCGCCATAAACCACTTACATTTTATGTTATTATTGACATGGTGGGATTTAAATCTCCCTTCCTGGTATTTGATTCCTGTTTGACCCATCTGGTTTTTGCTGCCTTTTCCCTCTTTTTTTGGCCTTCTTTTGAATTAATTGAATATTTTTTACGATTCTCTTTTATCTCATTCATTGGTTTATTTGGTATAACTCTTAGTTTTTTATGATTTAGTGATTGCTTTATGGCTGAGAGTACACATCTTTAACTTATTAGTGTACCATCAAGCAGCATACTCCCACTTAAAATATAGCGTAAAAACTTTGCCCTATTATTATATTTCTGGTTTTCCCCTTCTAAGTCTTTGTGCTCACGCTGTCATATATTGTGCTTGTGCTTGTGACCAACTCCACAATACGTTGTCATTACTTTTGCTCGAGTGAGTCAATGATCTCGTGAAAAGGTTTTTAAAAATAAGAAAAAAAAAAGGCTCTTACGTTTCCCCACGTCCTGACCATTTCTGACGCTCTCCATTCCTTTATGTACATCCGTATTTCCATCTGGTATCATTTTTCTTCTGTCTGGAGGACTTCCTTTAATATTTGTTGAAGAGACGATCTGCTGGCGATTAATTCTTTCCGCTTTCGTGTGTGTCCAGAAATCTTTAGGTTTCGGTTCTGGGTAAAATGGAGTTTGTATACTCCACCCTGTCTCTCCTACTGAATACAGCTGTGAAACCTGGACAGAATACATGGAAGATCTATCCGAGGACGATGAAAAGTCAATATTAGCAAGACCGTTGGGAAGGAAGGCAAAAGTTTGGAGTACCCCTGAACCACTGGTGAGTCTACTAATTCATTTGCTCTATGGTACCCTGCAGCCCGAGCACATACAGCTGGAAACCAAAAAGGGTCATTGGCATAAACAGCGAGACGTCCAGGCGAAACCTTCTAGCTCTGGCCCAAGGAGCAGGGAAGGGACTTCCTAAGCTCAGAGAAAGGAGAGAAATCCTTTTTTTTTTTTTTTTTCCTTTTCTTTCCTCCAATCTCTCATGCCACAGCCCCAAGCAGTTCTGTTGTAGTGATGGGAGACATCCCAATGGAGCCCACAGGACTGATTCCTCAATAACCACAATTACCAAAAATGATTAGATGGATAACTGGAATGGTTCTCTATCTCTTGAACAAATGGAGCTCATGGTTAGAATTTACCAGGGAACCCATTTAGGTTTGCTGCTTTGCGTTTGGAAAAGTTATTAATTTTTGATTCAATTTCTTTAATAGGTATAGGCCCACTCAGATTGTCTATTTCTTACCCATGTGAGTTATGGCAGATTGTGTCTTTCAAGGAATCGATCCATTTCATCTAGGCTATCAAATTTGTGGGCAAAGAATCGAAAAAAATACTCCTTTATTATCCTTTTAATGTCCATAAGACCTATATAACTGTCTCCTATTTCATTTCTGATGTTAAATTTGAGCCCTTCGTCTCTTCTTCTTAATTAGCCTAGTCTAGAGGCTTATCAGTTCAACTGATCTTTTCAAAGAACCAGCTTTTTGTTTCATTAATTTCCTCTATCAATTTCCTGTTTTCAATTTTATTGATTTCTGCTCTCATTTTTATTATTTCTTTTCTTCTGCTTACTGTGGGTTTAATTTGCTCTTCTTTTTCTAGTTTCCTAAGGTGGAGGCTTAGTTGATTGATTTTTGATCTTTCTTCTTTTTAAATACATTCAGTGCTATAACTTTCCCTCTAAGCACGGCTTTTGCTGCATCCCACAAATTTTGATAAATGACGTTTTCATTTTATTTGGTTCAACGTATTTTTTAATTTCTCTTGAGGTTTCTTCTTTGACCCGTACGTTGTTTAGAAGCATGTTGTTTAATCTCCAGGTATTTGGGGATCTTCTAGCTGTCTTTCTGTTCTTGATTTCTACTTTAATTCTATCACGATCAGAGAGCAGACACTGTAGGATTGATATTCTGGATATTATTCTAAGTGAAAGTTTTATGAAGTAAGTTTTGACTATAATATATAAATTTTAGTAGATACAGACTTTTTTGGGCTTTCTATTTTTTTTTTAAATTGAGGTATAATGCACATACCACAAAATTCACCTTTCTAAAGCATACCATTCAATAGTTTTTAGTATATTTGCAAGTTGTGCAACCATCATCATTATCTAATTCCATTTAGGTGGGACAGGGGAGTTAGAGGGGGCTGCCATTGGGTATTTCTCTTTCCCCAAGTCAGCGAGGCTCTGGTAAAACCCCAGCAAAGGAGGCTCTGATTAGACAGTTTCTTGTGAGGGCAGACTTTGCTAAGGAGAACAGAATGCTCTGTTGTATTTCATAATGGCTTGTTTTCCCTCCCTCTGCCAGAAGCGAGAGAGAATTTTTCTCTGATATTCACTGTGAAAAACTGGGAGAGCTCCAGGAGGTAAAAGTCACAACAGTGGGGGGGCAGGGGTTTGCCCTGTGACTAGATCCCCCTGGAGTTTTTCTCTCTCAGACTCGTCTACACTGAGCTTCCAGAAATTCCCTATCCCAGCACTGGTTCCTGCTGGTTTCTGCTCATGGGTTTCTGCTCCAGTAAGTTGTAAATTCTCTGTTATTCATCTGTCACTGCAATTTTGGGGGCAGCAGTTTTCCCCATGACCTCACTTCTCTGATTTATCTAAGAAGAGTTGTTGATTTTTGAGTTTATTCAGCCTTCGACTTGTTAAGACGGAGTGGTGACTTCCAAACTTCTTATATGCTGGATGGGAAAATTTCCCTTCTATTTTTAGTTTGCTGCAAAGTATTTTAATCATAAATGGATGTTGGATTTTATCAAATGCTTTTTCTGCAACTATCGAGAGGACTGTGTCATTTTTAACCTTTATTCCATTAATATGTTGTATTACATTGATTGTTAAATATTTTTATATTTTTTTTAATGTTTGTTTATTTATTTTGAGAGAGACAGAGAGAAAGCACAAGCAGGGGAGGGGCAGAGAGAGAAGGAGAGAGAGAATCCTAAGCAGGCTCCTCACTGTCTGCACAGAGCTTGACTTGAGGCTTGATCCCACGAACTGTAAGATCATGACCTGAGCTGAAATCAAGAGTCAGACTCTTAACCAACTGAGCTCACCCAAGCACCCCAGATTTTTTTTTTTAAACGAACATTGTATTTCTGGGATAAATTCCACTTGATTTTAATGTTTTATCTGTTTTGGATATTTCTTGGTTGATTTGCTAATCTTTCTAAAGGATTTTTACATCTTTGTTGATGACAGCTATTGGCCTATAGCAGGAATCAGTAAACTTTTTCTAAAAGAGTCAGGTAGTAAATATTTGAGGCTTTGCAGACCATATAATCTGTGCCACAACTACTCAACTCTGTCACCATGGTTTGAAAGCAGCAATGGGCAATATGTAAATTAATGGGTGTGGCTATGTTTTAATAAACATAGATTGCAGGCTGTCTTTTGGCCCAGAGGCCAAGGTTTGCTAACCCCTCATCTATTTTTGTGAGGATTTTTTGCCCTTGCAATATCTTTGTCTGGTTTCACATCAGAGTTAACACTGGCCTCATTAAATTAGTTGGGTAGTATTTCTTTTTATATTTTCTAAAAGTCTCTAACTATTACCTCATCCTTAATTGTTTACTAGAATTTACCAGTGAAGCCGTTGGAATTTACCAGTTCCAGTCATTTGGGCCTGGAATTGTTCCTTGTTGGAAACTTTGACTATAAAATACAAATTTTAGTAGATATAGACACAGATTTCTTATGTTTTCTTTTTTTATTGAAGTATAATTCGTATACCACAAAATTCACCTTTTTCAAGTGTATAATTCAATCGTTTTTTAATATAGTCATTGTGTCACACGAGCATCACCATTATCTAATACCATAACGTTTTCATTCCCCCCCCCCCAAAACCCCATACCAATTAACAGACATTCCTCATTTTCTCCTCCTCCCAGTCCCTGGCAACCACTTTCTGTCCCTATGGATTTGCTTATCCTGGATATTTCATATAAACAGAATCATAGAATATGTGACCTTTTGTGGCTGGCTTCTTTCACTTAGCATGATGTTTTCAAAGTGCATAGTCCAAGTTTCAAAGTCCATGTTATAGCACGTATCAGAGCTTCATTCATTTTCACAGCTGAATATTATTCCATTGTATGGATATACTATGTTATTAACCCAATCATCAGTAGATGGGCATGAGGTTGGCTATCGTGAATAACATTGCTCTGAACATTTGTGTTTGAGTATTTGCGTGAGCATATGTTTTCAATTCTCTTGGGTATATACATAGAAGTAGAATTGTTCCTTTGGTAACTCTATGTTTAACTTTGCAGGATACTGCCAAACTATTTTTCAGAGTGGCTGCACCATTTTATATTTCTGCCAGCAATGTATGAAGGTTCCAATTTCTCCATATTCTTGTCAACACTTTTTATTGTCTTTCTTTTTTATTATAGCCATCACAGTGGTTTTGATACATCATAGTGTGGTTTTGATTTTCATTTTCTTAGTGACTAATGATGTTGAACTTCTTTTCATGTGCTTATTGGCCATTTGTAAGTACATCTTCTCTGAAGAAATGTCTATTAAAATCCTTTTCACATTAAAAAAATAGGTTATTTATCTCTTAGTAGTGTGTTGTAAGAGTTGTTTATATATTCTGGAAACCAGTCCTCTATTAGATAAACTGTTTGCAAATATTTTCTCCCAATCTGTGGGTTGTCTTTTTCACTTTCTTGATGGTGTTTTGATATACAAAAGTTTTAAATTTTGATGAAATCCAATTTATTTGTTTTTTTCTATTTTTGCTTGTGTTTTTCACCTTGTATTTAATAAACCTTCACCACTCCAAGGTCATAAAGATTTGCACCTATGTTTTCTTCCAAGAATTTTATAGATTTAGCACTTACATTTAGATCTATGATAACTTGAGCTAATTTTTGCATATGATGAGAAGAATTGTTTTCTTAGTTTCATTTTTGAAGTATTCATTTCCAGTGATTTGTTAGTAGTTCTCTTATATTTTACAAGCTTGGTTAATTTATTAGTTCCAAAAGGGGCATGTGTGTGTGTGTGTGTGTGTGTGTGTGTGTGTGTGTGTCTGCCTGTTCCATAGGATTTTCTATGTACAAGATGCGGTCATCTGCCCACAGAGATAATTCTGCTTGATACTTTCAACTTTAATGCTTTTATTTCTTTCTCTTGCCTAATTGCCCTAACTGGAATGTCCAATACAACATTGAATAGAAGTGGTGAGGGTAGACACCCTTCTCTTATTCCTGATTTTAGGGGGAAATTTTCAGGCTTTCACCATTGTGTATGATGTTAACAGTGAATGTCTCATAGATGCTCTTTATCAAATTAAGAAAACTCCTTTCTATTCCTAGTTTGTTGAATGTGCATACTATAAAAAGGGTGTTGGATTTGGTTAAACACGTTTTCTGAATCTATTTAGATGATTATGTAGTTTTGCCCTTTATTCTGTTAATATGGTATATCAACTTAGTTGATTTTTGTATGTTGGATCAACTTTGCATTCCTGGGATAAATCCCACTTGGTCATACAGTATAATACTTTTTGTATGTTAGTGGATTCATTTTTCTAGTACTTTGTTGAGAATTTTTGTGTCTGTATTCATAAGGATTATTAGTCTGTAGTTTTCTTTTCTTGTATTGTCTTTGTCTGGTTTTGGTTATCAGGGCCTCAAAGAATGAGTTGAGAAATGTTGCCTCCTATTTTTGGATGAGTTCTTGAAAAACTGATGTTAATTCTTCTTTTTCCCCTAGCTCTGCTGAGATATGACTGACAAATAAAAATTGTATATATCTAAAATACACAACATGATGTTTTGATATACGTACACATTGTGAAATATTGACCATAATCAAGATCATTAACATATCCATCCTCTCCCATAGTTATACTTTTTTTGACATGAGAATAATTGAGATCTACTCTCATAGCAAATTTCAAGTATACAATGTGTTATTATTAACTATAGCTATCATACTGTAAATTATGTCCCCAGGACTCATTTGTTTTATAACTGAAGATTTGCACTCTTTTATCAACATCTCTTCAATTCAGCAAACCCTGAGACCCTGGTAACCACCATTCTGTTGTTAATATCAGTTTGACTTTTTTTTAGGTTCTACATATAAATGATATACTGTATTTTTCTTTCTGTGTCTGGCTTATTTCACTTAGTATAATGTCTCCCAAGCTTATCCGCATTGTCACAAGGAGCAGAATTTCCTTCCTTTTTAAAGGCTGGATAATATTCCATTATGTATCTGCCATATTTTCTTTATCCATACATCCATCAGTGGCCACTTAACTTGTTTCTATATCTTGGCTTTGACAATTGCTGCAATAAACATGAGAGTGCAGTAGCTCTTTGAGATAGTGATTTGATTTCCTTTGGATGGCTATCCAGATTAGGATTGCTGGATTATATGGTATTCTATTTTTAATTTTTTCAGGAAACTCCATACTGTATTCCATAATGGCTGTACCAACTTACATCCTTACTAACAATGTATAAGTGTTCTTTTTCTTTTTTTTAAGTTTATTTTTATTTTTTAAATTTATTTTGAGAGGGAGATAGAGAGCAGAGAGGGGAGGGGCAGAGAGAGAAAGAGGGAGACAGAATACCAAGCAGGCCCCACGCTGTCAGAACAGAACCCAATGGGGGGCTTGATCTCATGAACTGTGAGATCATGACCTGAGCTGAAGCCAAGAGTTGGATGCCCAACCAACTGAGCCACCCAAGCATGCCAAAGGTTCCCTTTCCTTTTTTTTTTTAATTTTAAAATTTTTAAAAAATATTTATTTTTTGGAGTGAGACAAAGTGCAAGTGGGGGAGGGTCAGAGAGAGAAGGAGACACAGAATCTGAAGCAGGCTCCAGGCTCTGAGCTGTCAGCACAGAGCCCAACGCAAGGCTCAGACCCATGAACCGGAGATCATGACCTCAGCCGAAGTTGGACGCTTAACCGACTGAGCCACCCAGGTACCCCATAGGTTCCCATAGGTTCTTTTATAGGCTCTCCAACAATTGTTATTTTAAAATTTTTTGATAATATCCATTCTAACAGACGTAAGGTCATATCACATTGTGGTTTTGATTTGCATTTCCCTGATGACTGATTATGATGCATATGATGCATATACCTCTTAGCCTTTTTTTTTTTTTTTTTTTTTTTTTTTACCTGTTGGCCATCTGTATGTCTTCTTTGGAGGAGAAAGAGCTCTATTCAGGTCCTTTGCCCATTTTGAAGTTAGGATCCTTGTTTTTCATTTTTGTTTCATTTTGTTTTTTTCTATTAAGTTGCATGAGCTCCTTGTATATTTTGGATATTAACCCCTTATTGGATATATGGTTCTCAAATATTTTCTCCCATTCCGTATGTTGCCTTTTCATTTCGTTGGTTGATTCCTTTGCAGTGCAGAGACTTCAATGTGATGTAGCTTCACTTATTTAATTTTGCTTTTGGTGTCTGTGCTTTTGGTGCCAAGACCAATGTCAAGAAGACTTTCCCCTATGTTTTCTTCTTAGAGTTTTACAGTTTCAGATCTTTTTTTTAAGTTTTTTTTTTTACTTTTTATTTTTGAAAGACAGAGAGAGAGAGAGACAGAATGAGCATGGGAAGGACAGAGAGAGAGGGGGACAGAGAATCCCAAGCAGGCTCCAAATTGCCAGCTCAGAGCCTGATGTGGGGCTCAAGCTCACAAACTGTGAGATCATAACCTGAGCTGAAACCAAGAATTGGATACTTAACTGACTGAGCCACCCAGGCATCCCGACAGTTTCAGATCTTATGTTTAGTTTTTGTGTGGGGTTTAAGAGTCCAACTTCCTTCTTTCACATGTAAATATCCAATTTTCCCCAACACCATTTATTGAAGGGACTATCCTTTCCCCAGTGTGTATCCTTGGAGCCTTTGTCTAAGATTAGTAGACTACACATGCAAGGGCATATTTCTGGGCTCTCTACTCTGTTTCACTGACTGATATGTCTGGGTTTTTTGCTGGTATCATATTATTTTGATTGCCATAACTTTGTAATAGAATTTGAAATCAAAAGGTGTCATGCCTCCAGCTTCTCGCTCAAGATTACACTAGCTATTCAGTGTTTTTTTATGATTCCATGTGAATTCCAATATTGTGTTTTCTATTTCTGCAAAAAAAAAAAAATGTCACTAGAATTTTGATAGAGATTGCACTGAATCTGTCAATTGCTTTGGATAGAATGGACATTTCAACAATGTTGTTTTCTAGTCCATGAACATGGGATATCTTTCCATTTATTTATGTCTTTTTCAATTTCTTTCATCAGTATTCTATGGTTTTCGCTCTACTGATCTTTCACCTCCTCAGCTACCTTTATTCCTGAGTATTTTATTCTTTTTGATGCTATTGTAAATAGAATTGTTCCCATGAACAAATTCTTGTAGGTATAGCTGTGTTTTCTTTAAGTTTATTTATTTATTTTGAGAGTAAAAGCAAGGCAGAGAGGGAAAGAGAGAGAATGTTAAGCAGACTCCATGCTGAGCCTGGAGCCTGATGTGGGGCTCTGTCTCACAAATTTGTGAGATCATGACCTGAGCTGAAATCAAGAGTCGATGCTTAGCCGTTGAGACACCCAGGCACCCCAGGTATAGTTATTTTAAAGCCCTTTGTATTTTAACCTTTATACTAGAGTTAAAAGTAATATATATACCACCATTAAATTATTAGAGTAGGGGCGCCTGGGTGGCGCAGTCGGTTAAGCGTCCGACTTCAGCCAGGTCACGATCTCGCGGTCCGGGAGTTCGAGCCCCGCGTCGGGCTCTGGGCTGATGGCTCAGAGCCTGGAGCCTGTTTCCGATTCTGTGTCTCCCTCTCTCTCTGCCCCTCCCCCGTTCATGCTCTGTCTCTCTCTGTCCCAGAAATAAATAAACGTTGAAAAAAAAAATTTTAAAAAATAAAAAAAAAATTATTAGAGTATTCTGAATTTGACTATATATTTACCTTTACCAGGTGAGTTTTATACTTTCATTTATTCATTCAGCTGTAACCCGAGGGGAAATGTGGTTCTACTCTGAGGAGCCCCCTTTCATCGGGCCTCCCTGAGAGGGTCAGTGGGCATGATCCTGGGTTCTGGGGGAGCTAGGCTATGGCAGAAGCCTGAATGTGTCTGCAGAAAGCCAGTATCCACCCAATTCCAGAAGAGATGCTAAGCACGTGGACAGGACCTTAAATCACCTAACATGAGTGCTGTTCAATAACTGGTGCTCAGAGCTGTTGACTGGCTACACGAGAGCTAGCCAGTCAGCAGGCATTTATTCAAATTTGCTGGGTGTGTAGAGTTGGGCCACCTGCCTCCTGACCTAGGGGGAGCTCTCTTTCCTGGTACTGATAGCCTCTTTCTTGTTCTCTCACGGGTGGGCTCAGCTCCACCTCAGGCTTTGGGCCCATTTGGACCTGCCCTGGGACCAGGGGACTTAAATAGTTCTAGACCATCCATCTGGGGCTTTACCTCAAGTCAGCCTGGCTCTTGATCTAACCGCATGTTTGCTCTCTGAGTGCGGGCCTTATTCTCACAGGGCCGTCCCTGATTGTGGGACTTGAGCCTTCTGCGACAGACCTGAGTCCCTGTCTCCGCCACCCACCCCCAGCCAGTCACCCCTCCTCGGCCTCTGTTTTTGGCCCTCAGCTCCCTGGACTATCCACCCACCCACACGGGACTTTGAATGTCATGTGA
This sequence comes from Puma concolor, assembly GCF_028749965.1. Classification (NCBI taxonomy): domain Eukaryota; kingdom Metazoa; phylum Chordata; class Mammalia; order Carnivora; family Felidae; genus Puma; species Puma concolor. Next base: position 10,700,095 of record NC_141682.1, read on the forward strand.
GAACACTGCTATTCCCTCATGGGCCCCCCTCAAGGCTGATTGATGCCTGCCTTTGGGACCCTCTGCTCTCCTTTTCAAATCTGACCTTCCAGTTACAGGGCCACCCCCAGCCAGACTCTGCCTGAGGCTGTTGGTCCCCAAGTCTGCCCTTCTAACTCTATTCCGAGGCCCACGTGCAGCCAAGTTCTTGTCCTCGTGGCCTTGTGAGGTTTGTGGTCCAGACCAAAGTAAGACAGTCATGACATGGGGTGGGCCCCACATTTCCCCAGGGACACATTTCCTCCTGCGCTACTGCATTTGGCTGCAGTTTGGGAGGAATGAGATAGGAGGGGAGACACAGAGACGTGTCGGGCCTCTGTGGTCAGAAGCTGCGGATCTGGTGTAGCCGCCCGCCTAGGATTTCCCCCACTGCTTTGGTGGGCAGCTCTGACTGATGTCAGCAGCCCTGCCTTGCACACACGTGCCTGGCTCTGTTGGGTTCCCCAGAAGCAGAGCCCGAGTTAAGGATTAGGTGCCACGATTTCCTGAGACGGGGAAGCAGAATGTGGCTTCAGAGAAAGTCGGTTCTCGGCCCGATCCACAGGGAAGGTCTGGAGCATAAACTGCATCCCAGTGTTGACCCCCTACCCGAGGCAAGGGAGCCCCCATTTTAGTTTATCCTAGACTGTAGGCTGCTCAGCTTCCAAGCTAATGATTCCCATCAGCTGAGGGGTGTTCTCTGGAGAAGGGCCAAGGTCCACAGCCCACATAGTGTGGGTGCAGAGCCTGGCAAAGGGGATCTGGGTGGAGTGCTCTAAGAGAACTGACTGCAGCATCTTTCTCTGTCTGAACCTTCCAAGCTGGGGGCCCTCTTGGCCCGACAGCAAGTACAACCTGGAATGTGGGGATGGGGGTTAGCTCTCCTGGCCTGTGAGGGATGAGGGCCACCAGAAAAATGCCCGTCTCCTGTCCCTGGAACAGACCAATCTGGGTAGCATTCTGTGCAATCCCTGGAGATCTTGGTAGAATTGAGCCCCTGCTGCCTATAGCAGATCTCCAGAGCCTTCTTAGGGCTCTGGTGCTTTCCCTCTCCTCCCTCCTGTCTCTTGGAATCATCTCCCAAACACACACCTTTGATCAGGGGGATCCAGATCAGAACACACTGGGGCGGGGGCAGAAGTCCGGGCCGTATCCTGAGGGTAATGGAGGCTTGTAGAAAGATTTTGTGCTGGGTCAGGGTGATTGGACTGGGTTTTTACTTTAGGACTGTTCCCACCGTGGGAAGGAAGTGAGAAGTGGACAATGTCACAGTGGTCCTGGGAGAGGGGTTTGGCTGGTGAGTGTTGGGGGAAGAAAAGGAAAGGGGTCACCAAGAAGGAGAGAGAGATGGGACTCGTGCTAGATAGAGGGAACAGAACGAGTCTGCGGCCCAAAGGCCTGGCAGTGCAGAGCCCAGGGCCTGGGGCAGTAGGGGGCCCCAGACAGGAGCTGGTTTGGGGGCAACAGGCAGTCAGTCTGCCCAGTGTCCTCCTTCTCTAAAGGAGCAATGATTCCATGAAATGTCCAGAAGAGGCAAGTTTATAGAGACAGAAAGTAGATTAGTAGCTTCTTAGGACTGGTGGGGGATGGGGGTCTCGGAAGGATCGGGCGTTGGGTGTTGGTGGTGGCTAAAGGGGCCATTAAATGTTTTGAAATTAACTGTGGAGATGGCCGTACAACTCCACGCGTATGCTGAAAACCATTGAGTTTTACACTTTAAGTGGGCGAAGTATACCGTATGTGAATTCTATCACAACAGAGCTGTTGTTTAAAAACAACAACAACAACCAATGCAAAGCTGTGCAAGGGACGTGGGATTGGCTGTGGGAGGGAAGTTTGCTGACTAATGGAAGGTGGGAGGGACCTCAAAAGTCCTGTTACTCACTGACCTTATTTACCAGCGGAACGCTGGGCCCGTCTTGCCCACGGGACAGGGTGAGTCAGGGGCTTGAACCCCTGTCTCCAGACCCCCTGGCCCTGCGTCCCCCCACCCCATTACCTCCATCCACCCTGCCCGCAGCTGCCCCTCCCCGCCCCCCCCCCCCCCCGGCCCTTCCATCCAGCAACCTTGCCTCCCTTTTGGCCGGCAGCCTACTGAGAGGTAGGTGACAAATGGGGTGAATGACCTTCCTGCATTCTGCTCCCCCCGCCACCCCCCGCCTGGCTGGTGAGTCTGACTGGCCCCTCTTCCCCCAGGGGTCTTCGTGCTGCCAAGGAAGCGGCCTGGGAGGACCTGCCTTGGGTGGAGGGACGAGATGTTTGGTTCTCTGGACAAGAAGGGTCGGGAAATTGAGTCTGACACCTGGCAAGGCCCACTGCCCGGGCAGCACACTGGGGAGGCTGGCCGGCACCCCGGCAAGGCTCTTCCAGGCCAGGCCCTCGCCGGGGGTCCTGGCAGAGGCCAGCAGTGGGTGCGCCGGGGGACTGCGGCCGGCGGCGGGGTGGGGCAGGACGCCCGTGGGTAATGGAAAAGCTTGAGGCCTGGTCATGGCGGGCCTGCAGTATTCGCGTGTCGATGATGACCACAGAGGAGGGATTTGCGGGCGCTCGCCAAAGATGCTGGAAAGCCCAGGGGCCGCCCCAGAGCGCACGCTCGGACCGCACCTGGAGCCTTCTTGTCCCAGTGTCATCCTCAGCAGACCCTCTGCTGGGCTTGGCTTCCTTCCCTTGATAGCCCGGGAGCCCAGGGCCGTTCCACATGCACTCAGTAATGCCCTTGCTATCAAGCATGACTGCGGCCTGGGCCTCGTTTCCTTTCTGGAACGGAAGGGGCTGTCCCCAGGTTACCTCCCAACTGTCTGCCCCCCGCTCCCCCCAGGCACTGGGCCTCTTCCTGGATTGGGAACCCTCACCTCATCAGCTGCCTGACTCACGCCTGATGTTTTGTTCACATTAGCAAATGCCTCGGAGGCAACTGGGTCCCCTTACTGCCCCTTATCCTGCCCGGAGCCAAACGTTCATCAGTGACACTGGTGAGAGGGGCTCCTGAGACTGAAGTGAAATCTGTGGCTGCACGAGCAGCCATGTTCAGGGTCAGGGCCTGGGTCAAGCAAGAGCTGCTCTCAGCAGTTCTCCAGCTGTTATTCTGTTACTGTTGCCTCCAATATCACTCGCCACAGCAGTGGCACTGTCACCACTGATATCTCCTCCATCCTATCTTTTCCTCCTCCCTCACCTCTACCTTCACCTCCAAACGTACCTCCACCCTCCCCTCTACCAAGTTCATCATTCCCCACCCAGCTCTCAGGTCGGACCCCTGATGTCATTAGACATTTCTTTTTTGGGGGGGGTGGGGACAGTGCAAGCAGGGAAGGGGCAGAGAGACAGAGGGAGAGAGAGAATCTTAAGCGGACTCCACGGTCGGCGCAGAGCCTGACCCGGGGCTTGATCCCACAAACATGAGATCGTGACCTGGGCCGAAATCAAGAGGCAGATGCTCAACTGACTGAGCCACCCGGGTGCCCCACATTAGACGTTTCTTTCTCTTTTTTTTTTTTTAGCGTTTATTTATTTTTGAGACAGAGAGAGACAGAGCATGAACGGGGGAGGGTCAGAGAGAGGGAGACACAGAATCCGAAACAGGCTCCAGGCTCTGAGCTGTCAGCACAGAGCCCGACGCGGGGCTCGAACTCACGGACTGCGAGATCATGACCTGAGCCGAAGTCGGCCGCTTAACCGACTGAGCCACCCAGGCGCCCCTAGACGTTTCTTAACAAACAGGCATGTCTCTGGTTGAAGAGGTGATCCGAGATGCGGGGTGTGGCCAGAACCGCGTGTCCCGGCTGCGTCTGGGCTCATGCGTTTGTAAACTGGGACTCTTGCCTTGCGCGGTGATGGTGGCCTGATGGTGGAGAGGTTGGGGCCGACTGGCTCGGTGCCCATGCAGCCAACACCTAAGACTCTGTGGGCAGATCATGGTCGGAGCCACCTGATGCACGCGCTCTGGAGCCAAGGAGATTTGTCCTCACATGTGACTCAAGGAAATGGGAGGTCCCGAGGTAGGGGAAGAGCCTGAAGTGGGGGTCAGCGCTCTGGCTGTGCCATGGGCTCAGCGTGGCTTCCGTAAGTCACTGATTCCCTCTCCCACAGGTCAGATGACAAGAGCGACCCTCCCTTTCCCCGCGGAGAGCTCGACAGGGTGCACAGTATGTGCACAGCCTCTGCTCCTTTAAGGCAGCACGGCCCAGCGGGGCGCCCTGTCCCGGGTGCATTTCCGGCTCCCTCTCTCACCGGCTCTGAGCCCTTGGGGAAGCCACTCACTGCTTCTGCCAAACCTCCATCGCCTCACCTATGAACAGGGAATAAACCACAGACTCTACCTCCCAGGACCGCAATGAGGATTCACTGAGAACATCCACGGACAGCACTTACTTCGAATTCTTACCTGTGCACGAGGCACACGGGGGCAGTGTCGCCCCCCCGCTACAGAGGGGTACGCAGAGCTGGTGGGCGTAGAATCAGGGGGGAGAACTGCTTGGGGTCACGTGCCCAGGCTGCGAGGGGTACATGGGGACACCGAGGCCCACTTCCTGCCCTGAAGCGCATGGCCTGAGCCAAAGAGGGGAGAAGATTGGGCCCCTGGCCATCAGGCTGGGCTGAGAGGGAATGTACAGGCCCAAACCCGGCTGTGGGACTCAGTGAAAAGTACTTGGGCTGCTTTGGGGCAAGGATCCCGGGACTGGGCGAGTGCTGGGGCCCCAGGAGGGCTCGGAACACCAGAGAAGAGGAAGAGGGCATCCCAGTTATGGGAATCTGAGCAAGCTGTGTTGGAGACCGAAGGGGAGTGGCCTGTGTGGGGTCAAAGAAGCTGGATGCCCGGCCACTGGGTACAAAGGACAACTAAAGCCAGAGAAAGGCCAGGTAAGGGTGGAACCACAGCCAGAACTGGGCTCCCCTCCCTCCTGCCACCTTGGGCTGGTGATGTCTTTCTGACCCTCAGCAAAACCTTCTAATGTCATGAAGACTGGTGGTCAAGGGGAGTCTGGACATTCCCCCCCTTCCTGTGCTCTTTGTACTGGTCCCAGAGGCCCGGGGCCCCTGTCCAGAGGAGGCCTCTAGGAGGCAATAATCAAGACAGTGACGACAACGTTAGGATCTCTGGCAGGAGATCTAGACCCTTCCTCCTGTGCCGCAGTCACGCTCAGGGGTCTCTGCCTGCTTTGTCTTCGTCTACAGCTGCCCTTCTTCAGTGAGTCCCCACCAGAGACCAGGCACGATGCCAAGTTCATCTCTTCATTTCAGAGTGGAGAGACGGGCTCAGAGAAGTTCAGTCAGTTGCCCAAGGTACTGAGCCAGAGCAGGGCTGGGGCTAGATGCCAAGCCTGTCTGATGCCCCCTCGTGAGACACACACGAAAGCCCCGCGTCTCCATCCACTTGACTGGGCCCGTGGGGAAAAGTGATGAGCTGGATGGTGGTCCGGGGAGGAGTAGAAAGCCAGCTGCCTGCGGGCCAGGGCTCCCTGCCACCCACAGTCCAGCCTGCTCCCTGCCAGGGCCCGCTGCCTGTTGCTCCGTGGGCGGCTGGAACGCCCAAGCTCCTGGGGCCACCACCCTCTTTCCCCATGGCCCTGGCACAGATTCTCACACCAGTAGGCCTCAGTGCCCGTCCAAAGCAGGCCCAGGCCCTGCAGCCCGCCATGACAGCCGCGGGGTCTGAGTAGGTGCCTGGGTTCTGCCTGTGGGCACACAGCCTCACTGAACGGGAGGCATCAGGCCTCCGAGCCCGCCTCTGGCCAAGCCTGTCATCTGAGTTTAGCTCCAGGCTGCCTGGGTGAAGGATTCCCTCACTGCCCACCACCCACCTGGAGGAAAGCTATCTGAGGTGAGAGGGGGGAGCTGGGGCCCAGGTACAAGGAGGAAAGTTGAGGCCTACGCACCCAACCACCTTCCCCTCCAGCACGCTCCCTCTTCCTCTGGGTGTCTTCTCTCAGCGAGTGAACCTGCCAGCCCCTCCCCCCCCACCAATGTCCTGGCAGCCCTGTAATGGCGGCCACATGGCCGTTGTGCCAGCACGAACCTCCCCGTCCCTTACTGGAACGCTTCACCATCCTCTGTCCCCAGGCCCACCCTGCCTGTCCAGCCTCATCGACCATCACTGTGGGCTTACAATAGTGACAAGCTGGGGGTGTCGCCCTGAGCCTTACATCTTCCCTGGCTCCCTGTTGACTGCAGAGAAAGTTCCAGCTCCTTAGTCAGCCGTCAAGGCCCCTGGCTTCCATGCTCCCTGGGTCCCAGTCTCCCTGTGTGAAACACGTGTGGCCCCTGGAAAGTCTGGGCTGTCTGGCAATATCTCCTCAGCCCTAGGCCTGGAAAATCCTTCCCCAAAGATTTGGCTGAATGCCCCCCCACCCCATGAAGCATGCTGCTGACTCCCCTCTCTGGCCTGAGGGGTGGACTGCTCCCCCCTGGCTGCCCCTCCCTCCCGGTGACCCCATATGGCTTGTTGACTATTATGCTCAGGGGCACTGATTTGGGTTCTAGGCTGTCCTCACGAAAATCAGGAATCAGGGGTGCCTGGGTGGCTCAGTCGGTTAAGCGTCTGACTTCGGCTCAGCTCACGATCTCACGGTTGATGGGTTCGAGCCCCACATCAGGCTCTGTGTTGACAGCTCAGAGCCTGGAGCCTGCTTCGGATTCTGTGCCTCCCTCGCTTTCGGCCCCTCCCCCACTTGCTCGCTCTCTCTCTCTTTCTCAAAAATAAATAAACATAATTTTTTTTTTTTTTAAGTCAGGAATCAACCCTGTTTCTTTCTCTCTGTGGTCCCAGTGGCCTGTGTGGGATCTGGCCCGGAGAGGAGACACAAGGAATGCATTCCTTCATTCATTCCTGCATTTGGTACTGTTGGGGTGTTCTTTGAAGACTGGACTACGTATTCAAGCTGTGTGCAGCCACAGGGTCTGGGACCAGTTGATGGGACCCAGGAGAGGCACAAGTTATTGGTGTCTGATAGGGGAGACCCGACCCCCTCCAAGGAAGTTTTGAGGCAGCCTGGTACGTGGGAGGGCTTGGATTTGAATTTAAGCTCTCCCACCCCCTGGCTGTGCATTTGGGGCAAACCACTCACCCTATCTGAGCCTACAAGGGCATTGCCCCCCGGGTGCTGCTAAAGTGCATGGTGGGCGCTTGGCAGATAGTGACTCTCCACCCCTGCGTTCTCTAGGGAGCTTCTGGTTCAAGGTGGGCCACTGGGGACCTATACTCCAAGAACTAAGGACTTGGGACCCCTCTGCCCACAGAAGTCGCCCTGATGTGGCTGGGTGGGCCTGTGAGGGCAGCAGAGTGGTCCTAGATGTCTCTGCCCTGGGACAAGGGGCTGCCTGGGTTAGGGGAACAGGGGTGCCCGCCTCCCTTCCTACCCACAGGCCACCCGGTGCCCCTGCCCTCTGCGCTCCTCGGCAGGCCGGCGGGGCCAGTATTGGATGTGCCCAGCTTTGGCCCTACAGCCGCTGGCAGGGCCAACGCTGTCATCGGGCCTGGCCCTGTGTCTGGCATCTCTCTGGCGTTGCCTGGGCCCGGGCTGCCTGAAGGCGGATTCGGGCTTGTACCCGGTGCTGACAGGCCCTCCCCAGAACTGAAGGTGTCCTGGGGGCAGGCCCACACCCAGTGACCTTCCCAGTTGAATGCAGACTTGTCAGAGAAGGGCCACATCCTCTCGCAGGTCACAGATCTCAGGGCAGGGTGACAGCTCCCTGCTCTGATTAGGGCTTCTCAGAGGAGGCCCCGTGCCCCCCTCAGACTAGACTTTTGAGCCAAGGCTGTGCCTTCCCCCCCTCAAACCCTTTGCAGAGTATGACTGTGTCTCCCCCTTTAGACTAACTTACTTCTCAGGGCAGGTCCAAGTCTCTTCCTTCATATCAGCTTCCTGGGGCAGGGCCATAACTCCTGCTCAGACTAGGGAAGGGGGTGAGTTGCCAGAACATTCCAGGAGCACCTGGTGGCGGGTGGAACATGGCGAAATTCAAGGCCCTGCAAAAGGTCGCCTGGGTGGGTGTCCAGTGGTAGAGGACAGAAGGTAATAGGTGACGAGTGACAGGCCAGGTGGGCCCTCTGGCACCCTAAGAACGGGCTTTTGTCCTGAAGACTGTGCGGAGCCAATGAGGGGAACAAAGTCGTTCTCGCAGAACCTCCTGGCCGCCGCGTCAGCCACGGGGAACGGAAGGCCGAGCTGCCCGGGGGTGGGGGGCAGACGGGAGGGAACAGGAAGGGCCACCTGGGGAGGAGGAATTGATGGGCCCGGTAGTAGAGAAGGGTGAGCGGGTCAGGCCCAGCACCCTGGCTTCTGGCTGGGGCAGTAGGGGTGAGGTCCACAGCAGGGGAGCAGTGCAGTGGGCCCTTTGGGGCCCGAGCCTACAAGGAGCCTGGGGGCCGTGCAGGTGGACGTTTCCAGAATGCAGCCCCCGGAGGGGGTTTTCAGCAGGTGGAGCGGGTGCATGAGGTTGCCTGGGGGCGAGGGGGAGACTCCAAGGAGGGGTTCCGGGGGGGTGCACAAAGAGGAGGCGGGGTAGAGGCCGGGAAGACAAAGCCCTCACTGCTCTGTCTCCGCTTCCTCTTCTAGAAAAGGGGAGGGTCCCGTGCTTCGGGGCCAATCCCTGGCTGGGGGTGCCCAGAGCAGCTGAGGCTTTGCAGGCTGGGGGAGAGGAGCGGGGGGGGGGGGGGGGCTCCCCGCCCCCGCCCTCCAGCCCTTCAACCCAACACCGAGCCCTCACACTCCTTTGGAATTTTCCAGGTGGAAATTCACCTCAAAGTCCCTCTCTGGCTCCACATACTCCACGCATCCTGTCTCTGGTCCCAGCACCCCTGACCCCCAGCGGTTTCTCGGGGCTCCAGGGCTGAGTCCCCCTGGAGCGCCGGGCCCTCCTCCCAGGGGGAGGCTGCCAAGGAGGGAGAGAGGCCCTCTGGTGACCCCCGTGCACCTCGCCCCGCTCTCCACCAGTTCCAGACACATTGCGATTTATCTGTTGTTTATTGTGCGGAGGCCAGGCTTCCCGGCCAAATCGGAGCTGGACCGGCCAGCCGCGGCCCGAGACGGCTGTCCCGGCCAAGCCCGGAGCAGCCCCCCGCCCACCGTCCGTCCCCTCGGCCGCCCCCGAGCCAAGCGGGCCCTGAGCTCTGGCGGGCTGGACACTCTTTATGGAGCCCCAGGGCCCGTCTCCCCCATCGTCTGCCCGTGTTTACAGCCTTGCTCGTGTTTGCCTCATGATCTTATTCCGGGTGACGCCCCAGTCTGGACGGGGTTTGCATGCCATCCTGCTGAGGCCTCGCTCGTCGCCCGGGCCCTGGGCCCCTGGGCCCCCGGGCTTCTCATCCATCATTTCATTGAGCCTCACCCGCCCGGAGCAGTGGTGGGAAAGCTTATCACCCACGGGCGTGAGCGAGGGCTGGCCGGTGGGTGCCGGGTGGGAACCTGCTCTCTTTCTGCCACACGCTGGGGGGCGGGGGGCAGGGCGTGCCCTGGGTGCTCACAGATGCGCACGCATGTGTGTGTTGGGGTTTGCATTCATGGATGTGCATGTGTGTGTGCATGTGCGTGGGGGGGGGTGGGGAGGCTTGCACGTGAGGGTGTGAGCACACACACACACACACACCACCCAGAGCCTGCCATCTGTAGCTCTGTCTCTGATAGAGACAGCCCGCAGACCTCCAGGCCAGGCTTCCAGGCCGGCTCTCTCCTTTACAGGTGTGTGACCTTGGCCTCATTCGCCTCTCACTTTCCTTTGGCTAGAAAGGGGGATTGTAACGATACCAGCCTCACAGCATGCCTTTGGGCATCTAGAAGGGCTGTGCTCAGCCCTCACTGCAGACCTGGGACCTGTCTCTCTGTGCGTCCCTCTGTCCCTCCCCTCCCTGAGCTACAGTTGTTGACCTCTGAGGCTCTGCCCGGAAAAATGCACCTGTAAGCATACAGGTAAACTTTAGCAAGTCCTCTGATGTCCCTCCACGAATCTTCTGGTGAAAGACCTCTTGGGCTGGACAGGAAAATCCTCAGAGGCCTAGAGTTTTTCACAGCAAAATACGATGGTGATGGCAGTCACCTTGATGTCCCTAGAGACAATTAAGGGACCCAAAGCTGCTACTCAGGCCTGTTGCTTCCTTTTTTTTTTTTTTTTGTGAAGTTTATTTATTTTGAGAGAGAGAGAATGAGAGTGGGGGAGAGGCAGAGAGAGAGAGAGAGAGAGAGAGAGAGACGGAGAGAGAGAATCCCAAGCAGGCTCCGGTGCCCCATCAGCATAGAGCCCAACACGGGGCTCGAACCCACGGACTGCAAGATCATGACCTAAGCTGAAATCAAGAGTCAGACGGGTAACCCACTGAGCCCCCAGGCGCCCCTCGGCGCCTCTCTTCTCTCCACCCAGAAGCAAAATACTGGGGCAGTTCTCAGACACCCTGGTATGACAGTATGACAGGTTACCTGAGGTCACACCTTCACCCTAGATTGTTTGATGACCAAAGTTGGTGCCCCCACCTCGGGAAATTCGGGAGCTGGAGTACTCATGCAGCTGAGCGGCCCTGGGCTGAGGTTTCCCCACCAGGCCCCCAATAGGCTGTAGATCCCCAGGCCGGGGAGGGGGGGTGGAGGGGAGGACACCGCCCGGTGGCAGAGCCGGGTGGTGTGCAAGGTGGCGGGGGCTTTGTTGATCTTGCTCGTCCTTTATGATGCGCTGACAGCCCGGCCTAACACTTCCCAAACACACTCCCTTCCGTCAGGACTGGAGTTCCAGAAGCAAACAGTGGCAATCAGACGACTGCTGCCTGAGACTCCAGACGGCAGGCCCGGAGGGTTTGTAAGCTCCTCGAAGACACCAGGTCCCCGGCCACCTGCCTAGGATTCCAGCCCCCAGAGCTGCGGCCTCTGAGCCCCTGGGGCCCCTGCGGCTTCCCCCGGCACTGGGCCCAGGGCTCTGGAGACTGGGGACCAGCCCGGGGCCCTCTGGGGCTGGCCGAGGTGCTGGTGGTTGGGGTGGTTGTGACTGAGGCAGGGTGGCTCAGGGATGCCCTGGGGAGGGAGAAGGGTCAGCCCAAGGACGTGCAGCTCCCGAAGAGGCAGCCACCTCCCAGGCTCTCTGACTCTGATCAACCCATCTCCACTAACCTGGGTGGACAGGGGCTCCCGTCAGGACCCGAAGAGGCTGAGGTGACCAGGCCCAGACAATCTCTGTTCCTCCCACGTCTCAAGGCTGCCTTGGAACCCGAGAAGCCTCCACCTGTTCCACACCAGCCAAGGGCATCTGAGAAACGGATGCATCATCTTTCCCGGACCGTGCTGGAAGAAGAAGCTGCCGAGGGTGTCAGGAAAACCATACCCCCACAAAGCAGCTGATCCCCGAGAGACAGGCTGGAGGGAGGGATGGTTCCGAACAGCCAAGCTCCTCGGTCCTCCCTATGGCAAAGTCTGGCACTCAGGAAAAGCTCAAGGGTGCACACACACGCGTACACGTGCACGTTCGAAGCCTCACGGACGGTCCAGAGTCTAGAGCAAGAATGAGATGTGCTCCATGACCCCAAAGCAGGCCATGCAGCTACATGGGAGCCCACAATCCCAGCCAAGGACGGGCTTGCAGCCCCCCCTCCCCATACACACGCAGAGGCCAATATCTCTCTCTGATTGTCTGCCTTTCGGAGAACAGAGGACTGAGTGGGGACTGGGAGGCCTTGGGAGAGCCCACAAAAGCGCCGATAAATACATTTATGTTCCTCCAAATGACACTGTAACAAAGCACACAAAAGGAAGAGGCAGAGTTTCGCGCATATTAAATCATGGTCATGGGACCTGTGCAATTAATTCTCATTTATCATCTGCCCTGTGCGCTAGAAACTTCCGTGTCTCGGGCCAGCGCCCACCCCAGCCCCCACAACTCCGTGTCCACCAGACGCTCATAAATCTGTTTTGCTTGTTCCCCACGAGCTGCCTGGGAAAAGGCCCCATTTGCTGCGTCTGCTCCTCTGTCCAAACTTTCAACGCCTTCGACATTTTATGGTTTCACGTTATTGACTTGGCCTCCCGGGTCCCCTGTGGTAGGCGGCTGTTTGAGAGAGCAAGCGAGAGGCTTGGGGTGACCTCAGGTTCACCCCCTTGCCTGGCCGGAGCTGGCAGGACCGTGCAAAAGCCTTGAAGTTGCCTGGGGCCCGGAGCTCCTGAATCACAGATCCTCCCCAGGGTTTCCCCCCTGTGCCCCGACTCAGGCCCCGAAACCCACCCCGAACTGAGGTCCTGGGCCCATTCTTCCTCAACCTCCACAACCTGCGTTGCCCAAACCTCCGCTTTTGCAGCCCTCTCCAGCCCCAGCTCCTCCTTTTCCCAAAGGCCTCCTCCCCGCCCCCAAGGGAGCACACATGAGGTCAGTGTGCCTAGGAGCAAAATGCCCAGGTGGAGGGGACGGTGTGCAGTCATAATGCCTGGGGCGTTCACGCCACAACAGACCAGGCCTCCTTCGTGCCACCGAGGACACAGATAAAGACCAGACTGATTTTCAATTTCTTTTTTAGTTTATTTTATTTAGAGAGAGAGAGAGAGAGAGCACAAGCAGGGTGGTGGGGGAAGGCAGAGAGAGAAGGAGAGAGAGAGAATCCCAAGGAGGCTCTGCACCGAGAGCATGGAGCCCGACACGGGGCTCGATCCCACGAACCCTGAGATCATGACCTGAGCTGAAGTCAAGAGTTGAATGCTTAGCCGACTGTGCCACCCAAACACCCCAAGGCCGGGTTGATTTTCAGCCAGTGTGTCCTGGAGAGGTTGTTAAATACTTTGACTCATGTCTTGAATGAGGGAAACCTGTCCTTGCCCTGAAGGAGCTGGGTGAGGGACAAACAAGCAGATAACTAGATAATTATGATTCCAGCGACCAGCAGTGTATCAGCACAATTTGGGGGCTCAGAGGCATCATTTGAACCCTGTCCAAGGCTCCTGGGGGAGGAGGCAATGTCTAAGTTAATCTGGGAAGGACCCACAGGAAACACCAGAGGTTTATGGTGATAGGGAAGATGGGGTTGTGGGGGGAGTGTGCATCCAGGCAGAAGGAACAGCATGTGCCAAACCCAGGGGCGAGGGAGGAACATTCGATGTCTGAGAAATAGCTTTTGGTGGTCACGGAACAAGGAGATAAAGACTGGAGAGGTCAGCTAAGGCCAGCTGTGAGCCGAGGCACCTACACAGCTGCAGCTGGTTGGTTTGCCTTGTGGGAGACCATTTAAGCAGGGGAGTGACATGGTAAGATTTGAATGTTGGCCAAACCACCCTACAGTGTGGATTAGAGGAGGAGTAAGACCGGTAGAAGTCCCCTACCTCACACCATACACAAAAATAAATTCAAAATGGATCACAGACCTGTCATTGCTAAACTATGGAACTCTGGAAGAAAACCTAGGGGGAGAAAGTCCTAGTTACCACTTGAGTTTGGCAAAGATTTCTGAAATACAATATTAAAAAGCGCAAATAATAAAAGAAAAAATCAATAAACTAGACGCTGTTAAAATACAAAACTTTAGCTCCTCGAAGACACTATTGAGAAAATGATGAAGGAAAGGCACAGACTGGAATTCTTGTAAAATATAGCCAACAGAGGGCTTGTATCTGGAGTATATGAAGAGATTTTACAACTCAGTATGAAGACAAACAACCCAGTTTAAAAATTGGAACTCTCATTCATGGCTGGTGGGAGTATAAACATGAAACAACTTTGGGAAATAGTGCGGCAGTTCCTTAACAAGCTAAACATACTCCCACCACAGAACCCAGCCATTCTACTCCCAGGTACTTCCCAAGAGAAATGAAAGCATCTATCCACACACACACACACACACACACACACACACACACACGGTATATGAATATTCATAGCAGCTTTAATTGTAAGAGTCCCAAACTGAAAATAATCCAAATGTCCATTAATGGGTAAATGGATAAACAAATAGAGGTATAATCATATTCCTCTGATGGAATGAAAGGAATGAACTACTGATACCTGCTACAATATGGATATATCTCAAAATAATCATTCTGAATGAAAGAAGCCAGACCAAAAAAAAAAAAAGTATATAAAATTCTAGAAACTTCAAGCAAATCTATAGCGAGTTGTCTGGGGACTTGGTGGGAGGTTAGCAGTGGGAGATTACTACGGGACAGGAGGAAACTGTTGGGCGTGATGAATGTGTTCGTTATCTGAAATGTGATGCTGATCCCATCAGATCATACACCCACATCCATGGGTGTATATAAGTCAACACATAACAAACTGTGCCTGTTAATGTACATGCTGGTAATATATGTCCATCGAACCTTAATAAAGCTGTAAAAAATAAACGTACAAATTACACCAAGTGACCAGGGAGGCAAGGGCGATGTTCAGGACCATGTCAGGGAGATTAAATACATGATTGTTGATTCACTCACTCACTCCCATTCCCACTCATCTTTTACTAAACTGTAAGTCCTATAAAGGCAGGAAGTCTGCTCTGCTCACCCCCATGCCCCTAACGTTCAGCTTGTAGTAGGCACAGGGGTGGAAAAAGGTGAATTGTCTGGGGAGGAATTTAGCAATACTTGGCTAGCCACGAGGATGTCTGAAGTGAGGGAAGCTGAGGAACGAAAAAGAACCCCTGGGTTTCTAACTCAAGTAAATGCTGCTGGGGTGTGAGTTTGGAAGGGAGAGGAAGGTGAGCTCAGATTTGAGCTGAGTTTGCAGGGTGGTGTTATGTGGAGACAGACATGCTGGAGTGAAGGATTTGGGCATCACTAGCGGATCTCAATACTTCTTAGTGGTTCAGAATGAAGACTGGAAACATTTGAAAGATACCAAATCCTGGGCCCCACCTCTAGACCAATAAAACCTCTGAGGATTCTACCTGGCACTGGGATTTCCCCATAGTTCAGAGGGGATTCTGATGTGCAGCCAGAGTGGATAACCCTCACCGTGGAGGGTGATTTGAGTCGTGGGAGGAGATGAGTGCCCCAGATGAGGATGTGGGAAGTGAGACAGAAGAGGACCTGGGACCGAGCCTCAAGGAGCCCTGACTTTAGGGATGGAAAAGGGAGAGTAGCAAGAGATGGGAGTAGCTGAAGAGATAGGAAGAAAATCAAGAGTGCAAGTCACAGAACAGGGAAAAGGGATCCATGGACTGGAAGGTGGAAACCGCTGTCAAAGGCTGTGGCCACGTGGGGCAAAAGGCAAGATGAATTGGATTAATCAACAAAAGGTCATTGGTGAACCAGGAGGGAGCTGTTTTCTGGGTGTGACAGAGCCAACCTTGGGAAGGGATTGCAGAAGAAAGTGGGAGATGAGGGGTGGAAATGGTGAACTGTTAAAATAGCTTTGTTTCGAAGTAGAGAGTTGGAAGGAGAGAATGGAGTTAAGGGAGGGTCAGAGGGGATTAGGCAGCGGGGAGACCTGACCATGTTTAATTGCTGATAAAAAGGAATCAAATGGGACCAAATAGAGTCTAGGAACAGACCTTGCCTGTATGGTCACTAGACTTATGACAAAGGGACAAATACAATTTATGTAAATTTAGATTAATAAATTTAAGATATACAACATGTTGGGGCACTTGGATGGCTCAGTCGGTTAAACATCTTACTTCAGCTCTGGTCATGATCTTATGGTTTGCGGGATTGAGCCCCACGTTGGTCTCTGCGCTGGTAGCACGGGGTCAGTTGAATGATAAAAGAAAGATCTCTTTAATAAATGCTACTGGAACACCTGGATATATGTATGGGGCGGGGGCGGGAAGAACCTTGATTCCTACCTCACACCACACACACACACACACACACACACACACACACACAAATTAGTTCCAGATGGATCATAGACCTAAATATGAAGGCAGAAACCATAAAGAAATTATAAGGGAATTTATGATTCTGGAGCAGGCAAATATTTGTCAATAAACATGACATAAAAGTACTGACCATAAAAGAAAAAAATATATATTGGACTTCTTAAAATTTGTAAGCTTCTGTTTATCAAAAATCATCACTAAAGGCAAAATCAATCTATGATGATGCAAAATAGATCAGGGTTGCTGGCTGACTGGGAAAGGCTTGAGGGAACTTTCTGGAAATGTTCTGTGTCCTGATGGGGTAGGGGTTACGTTAGCGTATGCATTTTTCCTTTTTTTTTTTTTTTTAGATGTTCTCTTTTTTTCTCAAAATATATTTGACATATAACATTGTGTGAATTTAAGATATACAACATGTTGGGGCACCTGGGTGGCTCAGTCAGTTAAGCATCTGACTTGATTTTGGCTCAGGTCATGATCTCCTCATTCATGGGATCGAGCCTCTCATCGGGCTCTCCGCTGACAGCACAGGATTTGCTTGTGATTCTCTCTCTCCCTCTCTTTCTGTCCCTCCTCTGCTCACACACTCACTCTCTCTTTCAAAATAAATAAATAAACTTTAAAAAAAAGATATAACATGTTGATTTGACACATTTATATATTATGATATGATTGCCATTGTATTGACAGCTAGCACCTATGTCATATCAATAATGATCATTTCTTTTGTGGTTGGAATAATTAAATATAGACTGTTAGCAGGTCTGATGATTATAATATAATATCATTGTCTATATTTGATATACTATGCATTAAACTTCCAGGGCCTGTCTATTAGTTGCAAGTTTGTAACACATGCATTTTTCAAAACAAAGATTGAACTGTACCTAAGATCTGTGCATTTAATTGCCTTCAAGTTATATCTTAATAAAAGAAGATAGAAAAGAAGCAAAGTGAAAAGGCAAGCCATAGACCAGAAGACAATATTTGCAATGTATATATTTGATAAAGAACTTACATCCAAAATATATAAGGAATTCTCATAAATCGAAAAGGAAAAAAAAAAGACCCTATTTTTTAAATGGGCAAAAAAACTTGAACAGGCATTTCACAGAGCTATTCCAATGATTCATAAACACATGGGAAGGTGCTCAACATCATTACCCAGCAAGGAAATGAAAATGAAAAACCACAATAAGACGCCCCCCCCCACACACACACACACATACACACCCAGAATGGCTAAAATGCAAAAAACTGATAATTCTTAGTGTTGGCAGGATGTGGAGAGATTTTATACTTTCAGATGCTGCTGAAGGAAGCCTTCTTACAGCAGGGAAGGAGAAGGGCTCAAGGTTGACAAGGAGTCACTGTGCATATGTCACTGCTGCTCTCCTAGGCCTGGGTGTCCTCAGTTTCCCACAAGACACAACTGAGCCATTGTTGTGTTGCCTGAAGCCACACAATCCCCATTTTGCTCATATCCCTCCTGTCCACTCCCTTTCTTTCCATTCCTGCCCCATTGGCTCCTGGCACCTGAGGTCACAACACACTTCCCTGGGCCGTCTTTCTCAAAGCCAAAAGCATAGGCAGAACAAATCCTGGCTCACAGGGCAGACAGCAGAGGCTCAGTCCCCCTCTGACAGCATGGTGGCTTTCTCTCCTGCAGCCTGGGCTTCCTCTCCACTAGCCCCTCTCCTCTCTCGTGGTTAGTACTAGCAAACTCTTCACTGCTTCCCCAGACTCCTGTCCCACCTCTATCCCTCTGCTATTCACCTGCAGTCTCACCAGCCCCTGCTGGCACCCTTCGATAGCCCACTGCCTTCAGGCTACAACTTGAGCTGCTGGACTCGGCATTCAAGGCCTCTGTGGCCCACTCCATTTCTTTAGCCTGTTAGATCAGATGTGAGCCTAAGGGACCTTTTGGGCATGCTGAGGCAAGGCTACAGAAGGCCCACAGCACTGCCCAGAGAGAGATCAGGCAAGGCTTGGGCACAGTAAGGAGGGAAGGGAAGTTAGCTATAGGGGATGCCCCATCTGGCCCATACACAATGCACATGGCCAGCGGGAGTGGGGTGGTCCAGGCCAGCCATTGGTAGACACAGCTGGCTTCCATGAGGAAGGAGGTGCCAGCGTGAGTAGTCCTGAGCCAAGGAAGTGGGAGTTTTGTCCTGATAGGGAAACTGAGTCAGAAGCTTGGACCTGTGGACCAGGCTGTGCAGTGGATGAAGGGAAAGGCGAAGCCTGAGCCACTGGGAGAAGTCAGCTAACTTGGTAGGGGGTGGGGGAGGCGTCTCAGGTCTCAGGGCTAAAGGACCTAGTTCCCAGCTCTGAGACCAGGGTGAGGAAGCTGGTGGGAGTGAATATCATTTGTTAAGCAGCTCCGGGACAACAGGGCCTGTGTTGGGTTCTGTATCAGGGGGGTCTTGGCAGGGGGTGGGGACACCTCCAAAGAGGTTAACAGAGTGGCTATAAGGAAGGGAGTGTGTGCAGAAAGGGGTGGGGGCAAGGGAACCAAGAAGGGAGGCTGAGGCCCAACACAGCAAACGTGGGGAGCTGTGATCTGCCCGGTTCAGGCCTGGAGGGGCCCCGGAAAGGAGGGTGTTCCTGGAGTGCGGACCCCCCACCCCGGAAGCCAAGACCCTAGAGGTACAACCACTGTCAAAGCTACGACCAGGCATGAAGAGAGCCTGGGGGTAAATACCCCAACTTCTCTATCCTCTTGCCCCCCTCCCTGAGCACCTCATATGCATTGCTCGGCATCATCCTTCAAGATGGAGATTTTTTGTGCATTTTATGGAAGAGGAAAATGAAGGTCAGCAGTGAGGGGACCTGCCCACAGCCACTGCACAGTTCGTAAGTGGCCAAGGCACAGACCTTAGGACCTTGACCTTAGTGCTCCGGGCAAGCCTCCGAGGTGCTCCTCACAGGGAGGACAGAGAAGGCAGCAGGTGGATTGTCGTCAAAGCTGGCTTCGAGAACTCAGAGCTCGTCACCAAGCCAGGTGTCTCCTTCAGGATGGTGACTTTAGCCCCCTCCCGCCTCTGAGCCGGGGCCCTCAGCCACATCTGGCCCTCCTCTGGTGGCTCCCTTCGAGGCCATGGCTGGACGCCGGCCAGTCACGTGGCCCATGCTGACAGATTGGGTGTCTCCGGTGCGCCCGCAGCTGCCGCTAAGTGGCTTCCTGGCAGGGAGTCAGGGGTCACCTCATCGCTGCTCTGCTCAGACGGCACTGGCCTCTTCGGGGGTGCCTCCCACGTCTGTCTGCTGAAATCGGGTGTGTTTAGCATCAGGTCTGAGAGGCAGCCCTACTTGGCGACTCATGGGGGAGCCCTGAGGCCCTTGGGGGCAGACACAGTGCTGGCTGGGGGGTGGGGGTGGGGCTCTGGGCCCCAGTTCAAGTGAGCTGGCGGGTCTCACCACCCGTGTTCCCGGCGTGCCACGGGGGCGGGCTGCTCTGTGTCCTGGGTGCCTGTGTCGCATGGTCTCCTTCTGGCTGCTCGCGGTGTCCAGGCCCCTGGCTCTGGGCCTCGGCTCTGGGTAAGTCCTCCGTCTCAGAACTCTTCTTTCTCTCTTGGCCGTGTGTTCCCCTGAGCCCCTTCTGGGACCTGGGACCAGGTGAGCCTGTGTCTGAACCACCATCCAAGGCTGTGGTCCCTGAGCTCCCCCTTCACCCCACCCCCCCGGCGGGGCAGGGAATGATCACAGGGGTCAGACCAGTGTGGCCCTGGGGCCAGCGAAGCCGAGTGAGTCTGGGCAAGTCACTTCCCTGCCTGGGGCTCAATTTTCTTTGAAAAATGGTAGAGCCAGCTACACGCTAATACATGCTTCGGGACCCCTAAGATGTGTGCACAATCACAAGGCTGGTCGGCCCTTCTCTCCCAGCTGTCTTGGGCTGACCCCATCTGGGACATCAGACAGCGCCGCTGAGGAGGGGACGCAAGTTAGTCCAGGGTGACAAGTGCTCCTAGTAGCTGTCAGAATGAAGGGCGAGTACAGACAAGGCGGGGAGCAGGAAAGTTTCTTCGGAGTGACATTGGAGCAGGCAGTGAGGCCCAGGATGTCGAGTGCAGAAGGAGGCTGGTGAACAAGAATTCCAGATCGAGGGACCCTCACATGGAGGAGGGAAGGTGTGTCAGGAAATCAGACGTGGCTCTTGATGGTCAGAGCGGAAGGTGCGTGGGGTGGGGGTGGCGGGAATTCAGCTGGAAAAGTGGGCGCCTGAAGGCCCAGGGTGAGGCCAGTGGGCGGGCCCCGTCTGTGTCAGGCTCCCTGCTCAGGGTGCAACTGGGCACTCTGCTCTGGGGGTCCCTGATCACAGACAGGCCCCGGTTCCCTGCAGTGGAAGCCAGGCCCCGGAGCCAGTGGGCGGGGCCCCGTCCAGCTGACACTGGCTCTTTGTCTACATCTCAGCAGCGGAAGGTGCCTGAGCCCGCGTCCAGCCTGGTTGGAGACCAGGCCGAATCAGCAGTGCCAGCCTCCCATCTGGTCCTGGAGATGCCCCCCAGAGTTCCAGTGAGAGAGGACAGGATGGCCGCGGGACAAGCGGCTGGCACTGGGCGTGGGGAAGTCTGAGGAATAAACAGCTTTCCCACCACTCACGGGCAGAGGCACAGCGGGTTCCCACAGACGTGGATGGGCCCGCCGCCCCGGGCCAAACCTTAGCCACAACTGAGCCAGGGTGGCGAGCCCCATGCTGTTCCAGATGGCTCGGGGGCTCGGTCAGTTTGCGCACGGGAGTGAGGCGTTCCCCAGATCACCAAGCCTCCAGATTTGAACTAATTCCAGCTCGGTGAGGGCTGGGGGCTGAGGAGGCCAGGGAGGAGGGTGGGGCCCGGGGACAGGGCCCACGGAGGGTCCAGGAGCTCTGAGAGGGGCTTGTGTCCTGAGCCTGGGGATCAGCCGAGGCTTGGCCCCGGGCGGAGCTCCCTTGGTGCCTGGCACCGGCCGAGGCTGGGGGTGCCTGGCCTCTTCCAAAGCCCTCCTTGTCGGGCAGCGGGCAGGGCGGGCCGGGGGCTGGGCGCGGCCGCTCATATCTTCCCCGTTACTTCATTCATTTTGCTCCCACTGATCCCTTGTTTATCTCACTGGGAATGCAGCGCAGTGGAAGTTGGGGCCAAGGGAAAGGCCAGAGCCTGGGTGGCCTCCAGGAGAGCCCCAGCCTCACTTGCCTGTCTCCCTTACCTGGGTCCCTGGGCTGAACCCTGCAGGAAGGGGGTCCGTCTCTGAGAACTAATATGGGGCCCAGACGTTCCGGCCCAGGCTGTGTGGGCTCGTGGAGAGCTGACTGCTCTGGGCCCTCCTTGCTTCATTGCAGTGGGAGGTTATTCTAAATGACCTTTGAGAATGAATGCGTATTGTCATGACATGAGCACCCATCCTGTGGCCACCATGTTCTAGCCCCGAGGTCCCTGCTCTCACCCGAGGCTCACACATCTGCATGGATTACCATGAGCACATTTTTTTTTTTAACATTTATTCATTTTTGAGAGACAGAGTGCGAGCGGGGGAGGGGCAGAAAGAGAGGGAGACACAGACTCTGAAGCAGGCTCCGGGCTCCGAGCTGTCAGCACAGAGCCCGACGCGGGGCTTGAACCTACGAGCAGTGAGATAGTGACCTCAGCCGAAGTCGGACCTGATCACGACCTGAGCCGAAGTCGGACGCTTAACCAACTGAGCCACCCCGGCGGCCCACCAATAGGGCACTTTAGAGAGGAGGTGGGGCACAGGGGCCATTCCCGGGAAGAGGTGGGGCTGGAGAACCAGCTAGAAGAAGACCCTCTGGGCAGGGTGGAGGTAGCCGGAAGTCAGGGCTGCCACGGGGAGGGGTGTGTGAGGCTAGCAGGACCAGTGTCTGAAAATGTCCTTTCAGAACGGGTCAGTGGGAAATGCCGGGCCCACCTGGCCCTCCCGTTGCAGGGCCCCCGGCTGAGGGTGGAGGGCGGAGGGCGGAGGGTGGAGGCTGGGGCATGAGCATCCCTTGGGGGCTTGGGTTAAGTGGGCCCTAATCCCCATCACCAAGCAAACCTGTCTGCCCTGGAAGATCACCCCTCCGGTAGAGGGCGGGCACCACGGCTCTAAGCAGCCTGGTCTGAGCCCTTGTCAGGGATGTTCAAGGACACCGGACCCTGCTGGGAAGAGGCGGCCAGGCCCCTATCAGATGTGGAAACTGAAGCCCAGAGAAGCTGATTGAATTGCCCAGGGCACACAGCTGGGAGTGGCGGCAGCGGGACCTGATCACAGCTTGTCTGACCCACGAGCGTGCCCACTATCATCTGGGCTGTGGCTGCCTGGCCCTTCTGGGGTCCCCGCCCTGGGGGTGGCCACCCGACAGGGCATGGATTCAGGCCAGGTACCGGGGCCAGAGCCTCAGTGCCCCCTTGTCTTCTTCCCCTGCAGTGAGTTGGTGTTCCAGTCTGTGAAACGGGATGGGTGGGTCCAACTCAGGGCCGATGTCTGTCCTCCGTCCTGGATCCTTAAGGAGGAGTGAGGTCATATTTGTCTGGGGGCTGGAGCATCTTGGAAGGAGAAAGCTCGGCAAAGACAAGGGCCCATTGTCCCCCCTTCCCTGGCCCCCTGCCAGCTCCTGCTCTAGTCACCAGACAAGGCCAACCCTGCCTGCAGGCCCCAGAGGCCACCGTGTGCCAATAGGGGGTGACTCAGTGCCCCCTCCCTTCCCGTTAACTGGCATTGCCACCCACCACCCAAGCGTTGTCGGGGGTCCCCCAGAGGGGAAGGCCGGGAAAGAAGGGAAGGCTTGGGGTCCCAGCCTGGGGATGTCACACTCGGGGCTTTACAGCCGGCTTGAGCGAGGTGCCTCGCCATAATAAATAATTCAAAGAGCAGCCTGTGGGCTTGCTTTCGAGCACCCTTGGTTTGAAGCTCTTACAAGCGTTGGCTCAACGCCTGCTCACAGCACCCCCCAAGGGGGGCACTGATGTCATCACCCTCACTGCACAGATGTGGGACGCTCGCCCTCCGCCACCTAGCTCATAACTGGTAGATGTGGCTGGGAGAGGCGGAATTTGGACTGGAGGCTGTGTGGTTCTCGAGAATTCTACAGAGGCTCCAGGATGTGCAGGTGGGGGCTGAACTGGGGGATGAAGAAGGGGCCGGCCCAGAGTTCGTGTAGTAAATGGGGAGTCCCAAGAGAGATGTGGACGCCTGCCCCCCCCCCCCCCCACCAGCTGGGCCCGTAGACCAGGCCTCGGTCGTTCTGGGCCGCAGGATGGAGGGCTTTTTGCTACCAGGGACCGGGAAGGCTTGGTGGCCTCTGGCATTGACAAGGCAGGATAAGAGATGCTTGAGCAATTTCAGTGCTTTGAGACACCTCCTGGGGCCACACGTGAGCTGGAGACACCCTGCTCTCTGGCCTCCCTGCAGCTCTGAGGCCCATGGAGCTCTGTTAGCCCTGAGCCAGGCAAAGGCAAATAGCAGCTCAAGCCTAACGTGTCCGAAAGTAAACTCTCGATTTCCTCCCCAACCTGCTCCTCCTCGTATCTTCCCCGTCTCAGGAAGCGGCACCATCGTCCGCCCAGTTGCTGGGGCCAGAAAACTGGGAGGCACCCTTGGATCCTCCTGGTTCTTGCCACCCACATCGATCCATTGCCAAGACCTGTCAATTCTGCCTCCAAAATAAATCCCGAATCCGCCTCCCTCGGTTCCCGCTGCCACCGCTGTGCCCAAGGCACCACCCGCTCTCCCTGGACAGCACCGCTAAGCCGCTCTCCACCTCCTCCGGCCCCCTGCCCCAGCTTCCAACATACATCAGACCCCACCGTTCTCTTGCCTCCTCCCAGAGGCTTCCTACTGCGTTTGGAGCCAAACTGCCACCCCTCGATGGCTACGAGGTCCCCCGTGACCTGGCATGACCTTGTGACCTCACCTCCATCTACGCTCCCCGCGCTGTCTCGCTCTCTTTGCATCCGTGCATTGACATTCGCTGCTCGCTCTGTCTAGAAGCCCTTCCCTGCAGTTTTGCACCGACTGGTACGTACCTTGCATCCTTCAGCACTCCAAACCGGGTCGCCCCAAGTCCGTTCCCTCAGAGCCACTTTGTAGGAATTTTCCTTGATTTATAACTGCGTGTTTACCTTTTTGCCTTTCCAACTAACCAAGGCCCGTGAGAGCCGTGTCTGCCTTGCCAGCCATCATCCCCACCCCGGGATGGCATTCAAATCTCTGTTGGATGCATTACCAGGCGGGATAATTGCAGTGGCCATTATTTCTTGAACATTTCCAGCGCTCTCTCGTGTTGAATGCAGTCACCTCACCACCCACCGAGGGAGGCGACATCAACTCTCCCCAAGTTTCAGACGTGGAAACCAAGGCTCAGAAGCCAGGGTCAGTCACCCCAGGATCTCGCAACCAGAATACGGCAGAGCCAGGTTCAGAGCCCAGGGCGGGCAGCTCTGAGGTCTGACCTTCTAGCGGCCCTGCCGTCTCGGTCACGAACCGTCATCGATGCCTTTGCTATAGGCCATCGAGTCCGAGAAGTCAGCGGTTGCAAGGTGTACCGCTCTTTTATGGCCCATTCAGTCAGATAAAGACTCCAAGAACTAAATCAGCACGCGCCATCCCAAATTTCAAAGATGTGAGATTGTGGTAACAGCGTCGTCGTCTGGGAATTGGTGAAATACGGTACTTGGGGAACAAAAACCATTCAATCCTTAGGACCCAAGGGACACAGTAATGGATTTCTCAGCAGTGCTGAGGATTGTTCCGTAACCACCTGGGGGCACAAAGGAGGCCCGCCTTTTGGCCCCCCGGAGAGTTCAAGGTCAAGCAAGGACAGTCTGATGATGAATGTGCTGGATGGTGTGGTGAGAGAGCCCAGGGCTTCCCCAGAGGGTGGGAAGTGTGGGGTGCAGGTGGTGAGGCTTCACAGAAGAGGGGGTGTCGAAGGCAGACACCAGAGGAGGAACAGAGGTTAAGCAAGCTGAGAGGGGGTGAAGCATGCCAGGCACAGGGGAGGGCCCATAGAAAGGTCTGGAGCACACCTTCCCTTGTGGGAAACGGCATGTGGCTGGGGTGGAGAGCGAGCGAGGAGGTTGGATGGGTCATGGGATGGATGGTGATGGTCCTCCCCAGGCTGATGGAGCTGAGGCTCCATCCTGCAAAGCAAGGAACCCAAGAAGTCACCAGACAGCAGAATGACAGAGCCACCTTTGTTCATCAGAAGGGTGGAGTGAGGGGTGATTGGGAACTCGAAGGCAGCAGGGAGGCCTGGGAACGTCTGGGAGAGGCCGTCAAGTCACTCGGACTGGATGGGGCCGCTGGCCTGAGTCACATGCTCGCTCTGGGGGCTCCCCTGGCATAGCCGGGCCCACTGGTGGGGGGCATGGGGAGGCAGCCTCTCCCAGGCCTGGGAATGTCCCGGGCAGCTGAGAGCCCGCCAGAGGCCGGTGAAAGGCCCACTTACCATGACAGATGGGGGCCCCGTCGGCCACGCCAATTAGGCAAGATGGAGTGCCAGGGCAATGCTATAAATATCTTGGCTGCTGACCAGCCCAAGAATGTAAATGATGGTGTTGGACAAGCAGGAGAAAATGTTCAGTTCAGACAGGATGGGGTTTTTGTGTGTTTTTAAAACATGCTTTTCCCTCCCCGAAGACTTCAGGTCGGGCAGCAATCAGGCTGGGTGCCCAAGAGCGGGCTACTTGTCCCGTGGGGGGCCACAGCGAGGACCCACGAAATCCAAGTTTGGGGGCAAGTCCCTGGAAAAGTCAGTGCATTTGAAGCCCAGAAAAAGCCTGAGCCCCACTTGCAGCCTTGTCCCCGGCCAGAGGGGTACACTAGCCATCCAGCTCGGGGACACAGGTGCAGGCGACTAGAAGCATCTCCCCTACACCGGCTATTCCCAGAGTTCCCTGTCTTGTTGTGGGTGCACCGGACAGGGCGTCACATGTTGGGGCTGAGGGCAAACCCAAGCTCTTCGAGATCAGAGATGGGAGGACGAGCTTTCTGTCGGGGTCATCGCGCAGTAAGGCGGGGAGACTCTCTAAGGCGTGTGGGGAGATGTGGGTCCCCCCTGCCCTAACGCTTCTTGTAAATCTTGCACAACATTGACCTACAAGGAGATTAACCCTCCCCCCATCACCTTTTTCATTTCGAACCACAGGCTGCAGGACGACAGGCAGGGGGAAGCAAGGGCTGGCTGAGAAGGGAAGCGGTTCAGCATGTCCTTGGAGCTGCCTGGAAACCCTCCATCCAGCCCCGAGAGGGAAATGCATAAGGTCGCCTGACATAGGAGGGTCCGGGTGGAAGAGCCGGACTGGCAAATGGGACAGAGTGGCTATGGTCCAGGGTGAGCCAGGCCTGCAGAAGACCTTAGGTCAACCGAAAGGGCACCATTCAGTGTACTTTGTGGCACTAAGGCCTGGCCTTCGTGTCCAGGAGAAGGCACATTGAATTGGGAAGGACGCACCATCCCTGCATACATACGTTGGGGGGGCAGGGAAGAGGGGGCACGGACAGAATGGAGTCAAGCAAGTTCTCATCCCCTGGTCCAAAGCAGCCCACCTGTAGGGTCCAGACTAAGGGAATGGGTCGAGAAGCTCACTGGACTATTTGAGGGGATGATCGAGGAATTGACTCCCTTGGCAAATATTGGTTGAGGGCCCGGTATGTGCCAGGCACTGTGCTCAGCTCTGGCTGGAGTCCCCAGGCACAGAGGCAGGGCATGGGGGTCTGGCCTTCCAGAGAAGGGGCTCACAAGGGCCTGGAGACTGGACCCACGCTCAGCCAAGCTCCAGACACAGCTGTGGGTAGAGCTCAAATCCTGAGGGTTGGGGTGGGGGGGGGGGCAGTTCCGGGGCTGGGAGGCAAGCTTAGACAAATATTGGGTGTTGGGGCTGGACCAACTGGAGGAGAGTAAAGGGCAGATGTGGGGCTTGGTGAGCAGGAGCAGACCTGGGAGGCACAAAGCGGAGGTCCGCCCTGCTCCCTTGGAGCTGCCCCGAGAAGGTGGTGGTGCCTCAGCCTGGGTAGGTGCCCTTGGAGAACAGAGCTGACCCTGCAGGTGAAAGGAATGATGGGACCCTGCACCCTGGCCAAGAACATGCCACTCATCTTCAGGGCCTGCAGATAGGGCTCAGAGCAGACAGAGATGTGCCATCCCTCTTGGGCTGGAGAGGGGTCCCATGTGGGGGCAGGGAGTGGAGCAGCGGGCCGAGTGGGCTCCCACTGGGCCAGTGGGTTGGGCTCAGGCCTCCTGGCCCGGTGGAGTCTAACAGGGTCCACAGCTACCACACCATGGAGAGAGGTGGCCACCCAGAGAGGCCCGGACCGTGCAGACGGGTGGAGCCCTGACCTGTGCCCAGCCACGGGCTGCACCTTCCCATTGGGTGTGCAAGCGCCTACATGTGCACAGACATCTCAAAGCAAGTCCCCAACGGTGCGCGTTGGCAGGAGGTCGATGGGGATGGCAAAGCCAAGAGAAGATATGTCTATGGAAGTTCAAGGGTGTGAGATTGCAAACCAGAGTTCTAGCATACAACCAAGGGTGTGACTGTGCCCTAACAGTGTGAACCGTGTGGGCATTCACAGGCTGCCCAGGGATTCCAGACACCGGTGACTTGGCAGTGGTGTGTTGGTGTGTATTTCTCGATCTTCCAAGATGATTTCTGGTCACTGTGGCCCTGTCCCCCGTGGTCACTCCTGGGGCACTACCCCTTCCCCCCGCCACCCACACACCACCCATCCCAGAGCCAAAAAGATTCATCTTTTTCCTTGTGATTTCTTCCATTGCTTGGAAACTTATAAACCACTTGGGAAGTTTAAGAAAAGCTAAGGAAGTTAACAAAAATGTATAAATGCTTTTCCAGAAGGTAAGAAAGACTGCAATGTTTCCTACTAGCTACTGTAGAATTTTATTACTTACTTATGTAAGTGTTAACTCTGTCATCTGCCTGGAGATAATTTAAATATAAATTTATAAATATAAAGTGTTAGCTAATTTCCTCACACCCCAAATTGCTGTCCCTCCAATTCATTATAATACTTGCTTTACCAAGTCTTACGTTTTTATATATAGTAGGCTCTTGTATATAATTGCTGCTTTGTGTTTTGTTCCAATGGTGCGTGTTTCTGATCTACTCTAGTAGCACGCTATTAAATTATTGTTCTTTTAGAACATGTTTTATGGAAGGCTTTATAGCATAATAGCTAAGATTATGGTCTTTGAAGTTGAACTCATTGGGATTTATATATAGGAACGTTGCCACTGAATAAATGTGTGACCTTGGGCAAGCTACCTCAGAATTCTTCAGCTGTAAAATGGAGTATTAGGAATTCTATAAATAACATCTTCCTCACACGTTCAGAACAAACTGAGAGATAGCTACAGGAATAAGTCACAGAGATAAAACATTAACCTTATTACTGAGGACTGCTGTCCACTGCCACAGCTTGATTCAACATTGTACTAGAGAGTCCAGCCTTTGCAATAAGGCAAGAAAAAGATATGAAAATATGATTAGAAAATCAAGCCAAAAAGCAAAGCCTCAGTGGGCACTCTGATCCTTCATCCCTGACTTAGATACACTTGAACCTGTGTCATAGGTAGTGCTGGACCCCCTGGGTCTTCCCTCCACCTGCTGGAAGAGCCTTCCCCCATCAAGTTACTACAGACCACAGTTGAAATACAAGTATCCTGATGAAAGAGGAACAAGAGAGGAGAGAGAGGCCAGGAACGTCCTCTTGGTGAAGTCCCTTCTCATAGAAATATGAGGTGGGGGTGGCAGTGGAGGCTCCCCCCATGACAACCTCACATGGGGTTGTAGTCAGCATGCATGTGAGGCACTCAGTACAGTGTCTGACACGTGGGTGCACAGCAAATACTGTTCTTATGCACAGGATCCTGTTCCCTTTCCTTCTCCTCTTGTTTTGAATTTCTTACAAAAAAAATGTCCCCCATGTATTTTTCCAGATGAAATACAGGGTCCATTGGTGGTGTTCTAAGAAAAAAATGCTTGTCCTTAATACCTGGCTCACCCCCCACCATTTCAGTACATGCTACATCAATGTATAAATGATCTCAGGGGTCGGGGAGGGCGGGGTGTGGGATTGGTTCAGGTACAGGACTGAGGTGGGCAGCAGGGAGAGGAAGGATGGGTGGGTGGAGAGGTTAGTGGGTTTGGGGAATGGGAGACCAGTGTGGAACCAGGTCCAGAGACTCAAAGACGGGGATTGTGAGTGAGCGGTGGAGGAAGCTCCCAAGAGCCAGGTGGGCTCTCAGCTGAGGAGAGCCAGGTGGGCAACCAGGGGTGATGATTGAGCATGGGAAGTGAAGACCAAAGCCAAGGGGGTGTAATCTTCTGGGAACTGAGAATGTGTACCGAAGTCCAGGTCCTGGTTCCAGGGTCCAGCTCTGCCGCTGGCCGCTGTCGCAAGCTGCAGACCCTCCCTGGGCCTCAGAGCCCCTTTATCAAGTGAGGATCCTCTCCATGCCACAGGGCTGCAAACCTGATTGAGGGGTGTCCCTCGGGCCCCCCAACCTATTCTTTCTCTCTCCAGACACCCAGGCCTGCTTCCTTTTCCTGTTACCTCCCTTGAGCCTTAATGTCCTCCTGGTCCCTGGAAAGGGGAAATGCTCAGTTACCGGGACTCTGTCCCTCCCCGCCCACCACTCTGGGTCCGTCAGTCCCCACTTCTGGGAAAACAGCCTTCCTTCACTTTGGCCCCACTGCCACCTTGGCTTTTCATGAATGCATTAGTTCAGCAGCCCGCAAATCCCCTCCTCTGAACCTGCCCTCTTCTTGTCCCTGGGGACACGTAGGGAAAAAAGCCAGGGACTCACCCACCTAGAGCTCTCTTTAGTTCATTCATTGCATTTGGGGGGCGGGAAGTGGCAGAGAGGGAGAGAGAGAATCTTAAGCAGGCTTCAGAGCCTGACGCAGGGCTTGATGTCACGATCTGTGAGATCATGACCTGAGCCGAAATCAAGAGTCGGATGCTGAACTGACTGAGTCACCCGGGCGCCCCCTGTCTCATTCATTACAAAAATGGTTTGGAGGGACTGCCGTGTGCCCGGAACAGGGAAAACAGTGGTGGGCGCCCAGACTCGGTCTCTGCTCCTGGGGGACTTCCAAACTTCAGGTCAGTGAGCCAGGAAATTATCACTCATGTGATCTGTGCTCCGCGGGTCCCCATGGCAGCCCAGAGCAGGGGGCCCAGACCAGCCCTCGGAAGGAAGGAAGGCTTCCCGCTAGAGGTGATGTCTGCACTAAGCCGACGGTTGAGCAGACATGAGCCAGTCACGCCGCCACCAGCCGGAGGGAACGAGGCAAAGAGGACTCCAGGGAGAGGGGCACATGATACACCCGGGTGTGTCCGGGGTGGCCGACCCAGAGTCGGAACAAGAGAACTCGAGGCGAGATCGCTGTGGGGGTCTGAAGCCATAGAATACAGGGCCTTGTGGGCACGGCAAGGGTTTCTTATGTTGTCCTACAGGTGGTGGGCAGTTAGTGCGGGGGGTAGGCAAGTGACACTCTACGGTTGGCGTTTTTAACAGGTCAGACTGGATTAGAAGGGGCAGGAGGGGATGAGGGTAGGGTGGGAAAGCTGTCCCAAGAGATAGGGTGGAAATCGGATGCCAGCTTCGAGGGGAAGGCGGGGAGCAGAGGGGTAAGGGGGGAGGGGTGACGAGGGTAGGGAGAGGTGGGTGTGGGTAACAGGACAGGGCTGTCCTAGTGGAAATCTAGACATGGACAAGCATGACATTTCTTGGCATGCCGGCGGCTGGACCTGGGACGGGGACGAAGAGGCCCGTGTGTGGAAGGGACTCAGGTTTGTTCAACAGGGACAGTTGCCTTGCTGACCCAGAGCACTGCGGGGGGAGCAGTTTGGGGGGAAGAGGAGGTCTCTGGGTTTGGACTGCTGAGATTGAGGTGCCAGAGACGGACATCCAGGCAGAGACAGCACCGCCCATCTGGACCAAGGAGGGTCGAGTGGGGCCCCAGGAGCCCGGAAGGGGACGGTATTGGCGGGGCGGGGGGGGGGGGGGCGGCGCGGGTGGTCCGGTGTTGGATGAGGCTGAGGTGACACCAGTGCAGTGCCGGTGGGGCTGGGCTCCATGGGGTCCCCACTGACCTGGGTGGGAGCGGGAGGCCGACGAAGTGTGCTGGGGAGTGAGAAGGAGGTGAGGAGTGGAGACAAGTATGCAGACAGCTTTCTGGAGACTGGCCGGGGCAGGGAGGTGAGAGACGGGGCAGCCAGAGGTGGGAGTGGGGCTCCGGGAAGGTTGTCTTCTTCCTTTGATGGTGCAGTGCTTAAGTGCCAATGATAGCTGGTGGTCGAGCAGGTGGGGGGAGGGGCCCAGGCGCAGGTGGGCACCCCTTGGTAGAAGGGGTCTGTCCTGGAGAGACAGGGGAGGAGAGGGGCCGGCTGGCCAGAGGCCTGGAGATGTGAGGTTGAGGACAGTCCCACTGAACTAGTTCCAGGCTGAGGACAAAGGCTCAGGGTTTGGGGACGGAGAGGGAAGCATGAAGGGCTTCTGTGTGAGTGTTCAGTGACAGAGGAAAGCCCCGGCTGGGCCTGGGGTTGGAGTCAGAGGTCACTGGGCCAGGTCTGAGTCTGGAATTAGGGTCAAGATTCAGTTTGGGCTCATAGAGGGCTCTGTCCAGAGTGGAGAGCTGACGGTTAAAACAAGGTCAGAGCCTCGCATCTCTGGGGCCCGTCCCGAGTTCAGGGTGCAGCCCTAGAACCACTGAGGTCAAAGGTGAGCTCTCCCAGGGGAGATCTGTCCCGGGGTCTGACCTGTCCCGGCTCCCATCCAAAAACCTCCATCCCGAGGGACAATGCCAGCTCAGACCCCACTCTTCCTTCGGGCCACAAGGGCCCCCAGCCCAGCCCACCCTCCCCACGGCTGGGCACGAGCCGAGTCCTGCCCTGCCCAGTCCAGGGTGAGAATTCCGGCCACACGTCTCTGTGATGTGGTCACATTGGAAAAATGTTAATCAAATATTCTCCTCCGTGTTTCCTTTCTTTCCCAGGCTGGATTCCTAGAAGACAGGAATTTATGGTGTGAGAGCTCCAGCCCCCGCAAACCCGCAGCCAAGGTCAACAGCACGAGGGGGGCAGCCCTGCCAAGCGAGGAGGGGAGCAGTGACTTTGGGAGCTGGTTGCACAGAAAACCAAAGTACATGCATTAAAAAAAAAAAAAAAAAAAAAAAAAAAATCCCTTCTCTCCCTCACGTTCCCAAACTGGGGGCTTAAAAAAAGTCCCCCAGACTGGCCCAGACAAGGCCCCTTGTCTGGGAAGACTGAACCCGTTTGGAGACAAGGCATGCGAAGCTGCTGGGGCGGGGGCCCATGGAAGGCCTCGGGGTGGGTGGTGAGCAGGCTACGCATGTGTCCTCGTCCTTCGAGCCAACCGAGGGCAGCTGAGATGGAAATAGGAGCCCTGGGCCCTTCAGAAAGCCCCCCAACGTGACAGCCTCATTTGCCCCCTCTCCCCTCTCCCTTCCAGAGTCGGGGGTCTCGACTACCCACACACACTGAATGCCCAGCACCCTAGGGACCAGAGCTCCCTGTCACAGGCCCTGAGTCTCTGGCAGGAGAGAATAAGTTTGCCCCAGCCTCCCAGGGAGCTGAGGAGGGGCCTGGAGACCACCTCGATTCAGACTCCAACGACTGGGCGCTGGGAAGATAGCCCCCACCCTGGTCCAGAGCCTGGGCAGGTGCAGCTAAACACCCACCGGTTATCTGTGCACCTGACGTTTCTGAACCCCATGGGGTTGCACCACCTGGGAAAATACAACAAGGCAGCCTCCTGCCCTGGAGAATCCCCGGCAAGCGGCGGGGGGGAGCACTGACACGGAAACGGATGGCGACCAACACGTGAGGGGCTGTGGGTCCCCCCAGGGGGGGAGTGAGCACCCTGGGGTGCAGAGAAAGACATTGGGCAGAGAAAGCTTCCTGAAGGAGGTGCCCCCCAGGGGTGGCCGGAGTTCACCAGGCGGACATCCAGTGGGAGGGGGGCTTGGAGGGAACATTCCAGCTAAGTCCACAGCATGTGCAAAGGCCCAGAATGTTTATACCTTGGTAAGACTTTTCATATAAATAAATGCTCAAATCCAAAAAAACAAAAAGGCCTCTGGCAAACCTCATGTCTGGGTTTCTTGCTCAGAAAATGAAGCCCTGCTCTGCCCTGGAGACCAGGGGCCAGCAGAAGGGGGGTGTCTGACACGGCCCTCAGGTTCCCACCCCTTCCACCCCCACAGCACCACCCCATAGACCCCCCTACAGGGTCCACCTCTCAGCCCCCGCCCGACACTGGCTGCTTCCTCCCGACCACCTCCTTCCAAGGCCAAATTACCACTTTCACCCTGGTCTCCTGCCGTGTGCCAGGAGCCGAGAGGGGATAGGGGACACTCCTCTGGAGCACCGGGGTCTTTCCAGGGTCTCTGATTCCTGGATGCCTGGAGTAGAGGGAACCTGAACCTCCAGTTTATATGGTTTTTTTTTTTAACGGTTATTTATTTATTTTGAGAGAGAGAGAGTGCATGTGAGCCAAGGAGGGGCAGAGAGACAGAGAGAGAGAGAGAGAGAGAGAGGGAATCTGAAGCAGACTCCGCACTGTCAGCACAGAGCCCAACATGGGGCTCCAACCCATGAACTGTGAGATCAGGACCTGAGCCGAAATCACGAGTCAGATGCTTAACCGACTGAGCCCCCCAGGTGTCCCTATATGTTATTTTTAAATCTCTTTTCGGCCCTCAAGTAGAGAGGATTGACTGATTTAATTTTTTTTATTATTGAAGAGTAATTGACATACAGTATTGTATGAGTTCGGGGCGCCTGGGGGGCTCAGTCGGTTAAGCATCTGACTTCGGCTCAGGTCATGATCTCACGGTCCGTGAGTTCAAGCCCCACGCTGGGCTCTGTGCTGACAGCTCGGAGCCTGGAGCCTGCTTCGGATTCTGTGTCTCCCTGTCTGTGACCCTCCCCCATTCATGCTCTGTCTCTCTCTGTCTCAAAAATAAATAAACATTAAAATAATTTAAAAAAAATAAAAAATAATATTGTATGAGTTCAGGTGCACAACAATACATATGCACATGCGTTCTGCAAGTCCGGGTGCCATATTATCATACTGTTACCGTATTATTGACTATATTCCCCGTGCCTAGGAAGCTTCATTTATATTGTTCCTTTCAATCCTGTTCGTGCCCCCACAGGCAAACTTTCCCAAGCATGTCTTTTTTATTCCTGTGTATTCTTGGATGCTTAACTGGCACAGAGGTTCCTCTTGGGGAATGGCATGTCTTGGAACTAGGCTGGTGGCTGCACCACATCGTGACTGTACCAAATGCCACCGGACTGTATGCTTCAAAACGGGGTCAATGTTACGTTATGTGAATTTCACCTCATTTTTTAAAAATGTGTCTGGCCGTTGAGGGGGTGTTATTTACATGAGTGGAGTTGGGCTGTGGGCTGTACTTCTTTCTTATTTTTTCCACTCGTGCTGCGCTTTTTTTTTTAATGTTTTATTTTATTATTTGTTTGAGAGAGAGAGAGAGAGAGAGTGTGTGTGCAAGCAGGGAAGAGGGCAGAGAGAGAGGGAGACAGAGAATCCGAAGCAGGCTCCAGGCTCTGCACTGACAGCAATGAGCCCGACTCGGGGCTCGAGCTCACGAACCTCGAGATCACGACCTGAGCCGAAGTCAGACTCTTGAACCAACTGAGCCACCCAGGCGCCCCTCAGGCACCCCTCGTGCTCTGTTTTTAAGATCTAACAACCTAGTCTCATCTCCACTGGGCTTGTGGCTTCACACGTGACTGTCACATGGTGCCCTGGTGTGGGCGTGGCCACCTTTTGCACACACGCTCCACTGATGGGCACCTGGGGAAGCCCTGTCCCTGCCTCTACATGCACTTGACTGAATGGAGTGCTGCTGGATGGCCCCTCATTGGGGCCACTCCTGCTTACATCCTGCCAACACTGGCCAGTACCTACCTCTTTACTGCCTGGCAGCCTGATGGGTGGTAAGCAGTATCTTCTTATTATTCTGATTTGCATTTCTCTGATTATAAGTGAGTTTGAGTGGTCCTTTCTGTTCTCTGGTTGTTTACATTTCCTCTCCTGCAAATGGCCAGTTCATACCCTTTGCCCATTTTGCTATAGGGGCTGCAGTCTATCCGTCCTCACTTCACAGCCATCCCATGCGTATTCCAGAACCGCAGTCCCTTGTTGCTTAAGATGCACAAATATCATCCTCCTCCTGTCTGCCGTGTTGCCGGTGGAGTCCTCCTCTGAACCAAGATCCTGAATTCCAGCTGGATATTTTTGAGGAACTTGATAAACTTACCCTAAAATATATGGAGGGGACGCCTGGGTGGCTCAGTCGGGGTTGAGTGTTCGACTTTGACTCAGGTCACAATCTTACGGTTCATGGGTTCGAGTCGCACATCGGACTCTCGGCTGTCAGCACAGAGTCCGCTTCGGATCCTCTGTCCCCCCACCCCCCCCGTCCCTCCCCCACTTGCTCTCTCTCTCTCAAAAATCAATAAACATTTAAAATATATGGAAGAATAAAGATCTGTAAGTGGCTAACTGACTTTGAGAAAAAAAGAGGGGAGGACTGGCCCTGCCTGCTGTTAGCACAGACTACGAAGCCCCGGTCGGGAAGACAGTATGATCCGGGTACAAAAACAGCCAGATGGGCGACAGAACGGATCCGCCGGTTCAAAGGGAGCTGAACTCAGCCCCAGGTCCACGGGTTAAGGATGGAATGGTTAGTCGGGTTGAGGACATGGGCTCACTCTATGGAGAAAAATTACCACCGAAGCAGACTTAGTCTCTTCTAAGAAGGTGACTCCAAAGCGATAAAAGACAGACCTAGATAGGAAAAGCAAGAGGAGAATAAACCGTTGGAGAATATCTTTGTAACATAGGAGGGGGAGAACTTGAAACAAAACCCCAAGTGCACACACCATAAGGCAAAACCGGAGGGCCTGCAGCCTTATCCAGAGGAAGTGGCATTTCCTCCCGGATGCCAGCCTCGGCCCTGCCCACCTGGTGAGTCATGGGCGCACTTGAGGCTGGCAGCCCGGCCCGCCCTTCCCGTCGGTCCCCAGGAGGGAGTAGTGCAATGCCCGCCTTATCTCACCCTTGCCCGCAGCCCTGCAGACATGAGGTCAGGGCTGGGATGCAATGAGGGTGGGAGGCAGGAGGCAGCAGAGGGGTCAGGGAGGGGTCAGGGAGAGGTCAGGGGTCGCTGGCAAATGCTGCACAGGAAAAGCAGACCCTTGAAGGACCCCGGCCAGCTGCCAGGGCTGGGGGAGGTGAAAGGCTAATGCCATCAGGAGGTGGCAGGGGCGAGGGGACGGGGACACGTGTGGCATCCTCGTGGAACAGAGGGCCCTAGACTAAGATCTCCAGTGTAGGGCTCCATCTGTGCCCCCCTACCTCACTGCTCCTCCCAGAATCCTCTCTGGTTTTTCCAATGCTTCTTTAGAGCCAGACCTTCCAGCCAAGACATAGCCAGACTGAGAAGCCATTGAGAGACCTGGCAAGGATGTGTCTACCCTTCCCAGTGTGTCTATACTCCACCAGGGTGTGGCCCTGGGGTGCTCCAGGTAGCTGTGCCTCACCCCTTTGGTCATCCAACAGAGGGCCACCCAACACAGGCCCCAGCGCTGACCCCAAGGCTCTCCGAGTCCGGGGTGGGACAAGTGCCCCTCAACAGCAGGGTACGTGTGTGTCTGGATGTGTGGGGCCAAGCTAGGCATGTGGACACCCACACGTGTCTGTGACTGTGCGTGTGCAAATATCCAACCATCTGTCCCCTTTGTTTTGTCCCCGAGTCTATGCCAGCTGAACCAACGGCTCTTTTCCAGAAGGTTCCCTAACCCCTGGGACAACCGTCCTCCAGCCTGCCTCTGGGCATCCTGACCAGCGGTGGGCAGCAGTCTGCATGTTGGGCAGTCGGTTGGTCAACGATGAGCTATTCCGGGGTGCACAGGTCTGCCCTGAGGGGTTTACAGCCCGGGCAGCCCCCTTTTGCCAGCTAGCAGGGACGGGAGGGGCTACAGTTGTCCACTCTGGCCAGCGCCGCTGGTCCCTGCAGCTGGACGGGGCCCCAGGGGCCCTTCCCCATCCCCAGGGTGCCAGTCCATACCTCCCTCCACCCACCCACCTCCCCAGCATTGAACCCAATCGCATGGAGAGAGAGCATTAGCCAGATTGTCCTGAATATAGAGCTAAGTGGCTGCTGTTACTGACGGAGAGAGAGAGAGAGAGGGAGAGATTTGCACACACACACACGCACACACGTACATATACATACACATATCGTAAAATACCACAACTCCTTTTTGAACCAATGTGTTCAGTTTGTGAAAATTCACACTTGAGTTGAGAGCCCCCCGTCAACCTACAGAACTCGGTCAAGCCCCCCCGCAAAGCCGCCTGATACCCTCTTCCAGTCACAGCTCTTCCCCCCGCCCCCCGCCGGGCCCCCGCCCCGGCAAGGAGAAGCCCTCTCTGACGTCTCCCACCAGAGACTATTTTGGCCGTTTCTGAACTTGACAGAGGTAGAACCCTCCAGCTCGCCTGCTTTCGTGTCTGAGATTCAGCGAGGCTGAGGCCAGTGGTTGACAACAGGTGGCTTTTGGCGGGCTCGTTGGAGGCAACAGGCCGCACCACCTTCATTCTCCCCCCACCCCACCTGAGTTCTCAGGAGCCCACTGCTGGGAAGAAGAGCCTAGAAGGAGATTTTTCCAGAGACTAAATGCCTCGAGCTCAGGTCCTCCCAGAGTCCGGGGAGGCCTCAGGGGCATCTGCCGAGCTCCCAGGCGGATGCCTTTGATGTGGGCAGCCAGGAATGAGACCAGAGGGTTGGGCCCCAAGCCTTCCCTGGCCCTTTCCAGAAACGCCCAGTGGGAAAGCAAGATGGGTGCTGGAGGCAAAGAGCCGCCTTCTGGCCCGGAAGAGCCTCCTGAGCCGTGATCCTGTCGGAGGCGGTCCTGCAGGGTGAGCTGAACTGAGCCGGTGTGGATGGAGCGCAGCCTACGCAGGGCGGGAGACCCCAACTATCTTCTGCCTCTTTCTAAGAAAGGAGGCTCGGGGCGCCTGGGTGGCGCAGTCGGTTAAGCGTCCGACTTCAGCCAGGTCACGATCTCGCGGTCCGTGAGTTCGAGCCCCGCGTCGGGCTCTGGGCTGATGGCTCAGAGCCTGGAGCCTGCTTCCGATTCTGTGTCTCCCTCTCTCTCTGCCCCTCCCCCGTTCGTGCTCTGTCTCTCTCTGTCCCAAATAAATAAATAAACTTGAAAAAAAAAAATTAAAAAAAAAAAAAAAAAGAAAGGAGGCTCTGTTCGATTTATCTCCATGCTGGGGCCTGGCACAGGGACAAACACAGAGTACGTGTTTGTTGAATGAATGAGTGAATGCACTCATTTTCCAGACAAGGGACGGGAGGCCTGGAAGAGCAGTGGTGGCTGTAATTCACATGGAGTGTAGACACAGGCCTGTGAGTTTCGAAGAGGGCTGGTGTCCAGCCTCCTGAGAATGGCAACTAGGATCTGCCGGCTCCTGACCCCACCCTAGGTCAGGCCGCAGCAGGAAGTGGCAGGCTTGACCACCCCCCCCCCCCCCCAAGGAGCCATCTTTGGAGATCTTTGGGAATATTTCCTGAAAACCAGGTCAGCCAGGACATCCACCCTGCAGCTCCGGAGCTCCCGGGTGGGGCCTGGGCTTGCTTCCGGGCCCCTCTCTGCCTCCCCAGCTGGGTGGAACTCGGGGTGAGGCCAGGCAGCACCAGGAGGGTGTGGCAGGAGCGGGGAGGTGGTGGAGAGAGACAGGCCTGATTTATGAGGCAAGTAGCAACGGGACCACTTGGCAAGGTGGGCACGCACGACAGACCCTTGGAGATAAGATCCCAGAGGTATGCAAGCGATGTAAACCATAGTGGGGTGAGCACTGCGGTTTCTCCGTACCAGCCAGAGACACCTAGACCAGAGCAGGACGAGGCAGCCGTCTTGGACAGAAGGAGGCCTCAGGACCTTCCAGGGCCTTCCAGGGCCAGGCCTCGATTCCCTCCCCAGCCGTCCTGGACCCCTCATTCTTCCCCATGCTGCCGCCTCTGTGCCACTGCTCAGACCATCCCCATCCCTCCCGCTCAGATTCTGCTTCATCACTGAACCCTGCCCAACTCTGCATCCACTCTCAAGGCAGACCTGCTGCAGAATTTTCCCTGACTTCAGGCTCCCCTTCATCACTGCCTCCAGGCCAGGTCCGTCCCTCGTGGCTCCTCATGGCCCTTCTCACACTCAGCCTTCCTGACCTCCCGCACGTCCCTGGATGTGCCCACACTTCTTGACACGCTAGGGCCTTTGCACTCATGATGCCTTGGCTCCCAAATCCCTCTCTGCTCTGATCTGCTGGCAAACTCCTATTCAACCTTCAAAACCCATCTCCCAAGTCCGCTCTTCCAGAGTCATCGCGGCCTCTCGAAGGTAGAGGGAAGGGAGCCCTCAGCTCCCACTGCCCCCCAGTGTCAGCCCAGCCTTCTTGGTCAGAGAATTCAGCACTCTTCCCAGACTGTACCCCCTTTGACTGGGCTTGTCTAGGCTGGAAGCCTCAGGTGTGCCCTCTCCGGGTCCCCAACTTCCACCTCGGACTGTCCAGGACTCAGAATCTCCAAGTTCAAAGCCAGAGGCTCCCTCCTTTTACGAAGAGGCCATCACTGAGACACCAAAAGGATGGGGCCTCCACACCACCCTCTCACATGTTCACTCTGTCGCCGCCCCCCCCCCCCCAGCCCAGCCCTGGCCCATTGCCCTCCATCCTGATCACAGTGACCACTGTGAAGGCAATGGCCAGGACTGCTAGGAGAGGGAGAAACTGAGGCTAGAAGTGGGGAGAGGACATATTATTCAAGCCAAACTCAAACGGTGGTAGAACCCATGCTGGTAAACTGCCTTAAGTGACCCTGTGTCCAAACCAGGTTGAGGACACGCCCCCCTCTAAGTAGAGGGCACGGGACCTACCAGCTGGTGCCCAGGCAGGACACATGAACAAGGGAAAGTCAATGTGTACAAGGTCGAGGGCTGCACCTGCTGCCTGCTCGGGGCTGGAGATACACATGGGCCAGGGCAG
Organism: Puma concolor; assembly: GCF_028749965.1. Taxonomy (NCBI): domain Eukaryota; kingdom Metazoa; phylum Chordata; class Mammalia; order Carnivora; family Felidae; genus Puma; species Puma concolor. Next base: position 10,739,988 of record NC_141682.1, read on the forward strand.
GCTAGTCAGGTGATGTCCTAGTTGAGCGCCCTGGGGAGGAAAGAGAACCAGGGCGTCGGCCGTCCGCACAAGGCCAGCGTCTGCTGACACACTGCCCAGGCACTGCAGCCACGAGCCAATGGCACAGCCACCAGGTGATGCATCCAACACAGATTCCCTTGGCTCTGGGCACAACCTGGGGACCCACGTCTGCAGACAGCCACGACCCCTCCTCACTGCCCTCCCACAGGAATGCATGACTTGGGATGGAGACTGTGTCATCCAAGAAACATTCCATGTTTTCCTTGGTGCGTGCTCTGGGAACGTGGCGAGAATGCTGTCCACACTGCCGTCCACATACTTGGGCGGCTGCCTGAACGCTGGGCTTCCCGGGCCAACCATGTCCTCAGTCCAAAGGGGCCCGGGCCCTGGAAAGCCACCCTTCTCTACCACCTGCCTGGGAGACCCGGTGGGAATATCTCTGGGTTTGGGATCAGGTTGGAGTGGGGGGGGGGGGGGCAGTTTGCTGGGAATGGAGGTCTACTGCCCCCCACCCACGCCCAGGCTCCTCTTGGCCAAGCACTGTCTTTGAACGTGGGAGACAGAGACCTGGGTGCCAGTTTCCCTACTGGTCACGGGCCTTGACTCTGGGCAAGCCGTGCCCCTCTCTGAGCCTCAGTCTTACCCTCCATACAATGGGCTCCCTCGAGGCCTTCCAACTCCAAGCGGTCTACAGTTAGAAACTTTTGAGTCTCCACCTAGACAGGAGCATAGGAAGGGGCCCACCCGTATCCCCACGCCCTCACCTCATGGCGACAGGGACACATCAGGCTTTGTTCCCGTTGGTGCCAGCCACGGGGCCTTCCCTGGGACACCTCCTCTGACCACATGCCCTGCTTCTCCTTCCCCTTCGGCCTTCTGTCTCATCTCACCTTGGTCCCTGGCCTTGTGCTGCGGGTGACCAAGCAAGGTGGCGGTGGTGGGGAGTGCTGTCCACACACACAGCACTCAGGTGGCTCCGGAACGTTTCTGGGATGGGTGTGCTTCCCTGGTCCCCCAGGGCGGCTGGAGAGAGTGTCAGTGCCCCAGCCCCACCCTCCCTCAGAAAGACCTCCCACCGAAGTAGCTGGTGGTGGTGACGGACCCTGCACAGGCGTCAGCCCCCGGGGTGCACCTGGGCCCCCGGCCACAGCCCTAGGCTGGTCACCTGCTCTGCAGGAGCTAACAGCAAAGGCTCCGGCCTCTTCTGCTTTCAATTTGGACGTGGTGGACAGAGCGCAAAGATGTTCACGTTTCCTTAGACTCTTCCTGGCCAGGGCCCGGGGCAGAGGCTCAGGACAGACGACTTCAGGGAGAGAGAGTCAGGCACGACCAGCCCCCGTCTGGAAGGGCCACATCAGAACAGCAGAACCGGGGTTGTCCTGGCCCACAGGTGAACAGGGCACCGGGGTCCAAAGGGTGTTGGAACCAAATACCTCTTTCCACAGGCAAAGAATCCGAGGCCCGCCGGGAGAAGAAGCTTGCCCAGGGCCCACAGGACACCTGCCTCTTGGCTTCTGGCTGAGCAGCTTTTGAGATGACAGCTCTAAAATGGGGCGTGGGAGAGGGGGACAGTCAGAGACCCAGGTCGAGATGGGCCTCAGGCCCCTGCCACAGGGGCACAGGTATTATGTCTGTGTGAGGGCCGTCGAGGCCATGCCCTCTGACGTCTGATGCCTCTGACCGGCATTCTAATTTGAGATTCTGAGACCATGGATCTACCAGACAATGACCTCTCAAGGCCGAGTGCACCTGTCCCCCAGCTCAGGGCCTCTGCTAGGACCCCTGGAGCTAAGAACAAAGCCTGAGGTGAGCAGGGCCTCGGTCACTCTTTGGGTCCCTTGACCTGCCCGGCCTGTCCTTCCTGCCCGACCCCCCCCCCCCCCCACCCCCAGCCGGCATTTGCCTTGGCCTGCCTCTCACCCAGCCTTGCGGAGAACCAAGTGCCTGGAGTTGGTCACATCCGGCCCAGCCGTCTAAACAGGCCTGAGGGCCCAGAGCATGCCGGGCCCAAGGGGAGCCCAAAATAACATCTGAGTCAGCGTCCCTGCAGACACCCCCACCCGCCTGAGCCCACAGGGAGGGGCCTCAGAGGAGGCCCAGACAGAGGACCAGGCCAGGTCAGACGGCCACCTGCTCTGATGGGGCCCAGCCAGTGGCAGGCACAGCCCAGAGGGCAACGAGAACATTAGGGTCACAAGAGAGAGTCCGGGGAGTAGAGGCAGGAAGGGTGACCTCTAAGGGCCTCCTGTCTAAGGGAGACAGAGGTGACTGCAGATGGTGGTGGCAGTCCAGGTGGTTGATGTCACGCCATAGGGCCCCGGGGGGTGGAGTGGGGGGGGAGGGAGGCAAAGGAGACCTCAATCCAGCCCGAGGTCAAAGAAGTCTCCCGGAGGCAAGCAAGTCCTGAAGGAAGGGTGGGTTGGATCTGGACAGGACAGGGCTGGAGAGGCACGCTCCAGATGGGAGGTGAGGAGGAGAGCTCGTACGCAACCCCAGGAGACTCCAAGGAGTTGAGAGCCCACGTCTGGGGCATCGGGGACAGGAACTAGGCTGCTGTCATCCAGGTTCCAGTCCGGCCCTGGGCCGGTAGGGGGGACAGTGCTCCAGGCCCCGGGACCTAGGACTATTTGAGACAGGAGGCAGGAGCCATGTGGACTCGGCTCCTTCCCGAAGGCTGTCCCCAAGCGAGCTGGCCCAGGCAGCACTGTGTCCCCATGTCCCCGGGTGGGCGGCTCGCGCCGGTCCCCGTGCATTCACAGCCTTGGCAGCTGGGAGGTCGCCATGCCCCTCATCCCCAAGCTGCGGCAAGAGGCAGATACCTGAGTCCCCGCTGGCCCGCGGCTTAATCCCCCAGCTTTCCTGAGAACGGCTCGGCTGTTCTTGGCCAAGGGCCTCCGCTAAGCCTGGCACGGCCGCGGCTTGGCCCTCACCAGCGAGCAAGGGCTTGGCCGGGGCCCAGCCGGGGTGGCGGACATGACAGAAGGCACAGAACATGGGGCCCAGGAGGGCAGTGAGACTGAGCAGCAGGGTGGGGCTCGCCTCCCGGGGCCCCTCTCGTCCAGTGGAGGCCGCAGCGGCCTTCTCCCAGCTTAGCTGGTCCAGAAACAGGCAGAATTTATGCCCCTTTATGCCTCTGAAACAAATTAAGTCTTTCGCGGAGGGAAAACAACCCCAAGATTGAGAGCAAAATCCTGGTCCTCCCGCCCGCCCTCCCTCCCGCAACAGGGCTTGACTGAGCCTCTACTATGTCCCCGGCCCAGTGCCGAGCTCTGGGCAGGGGGCATGGAGACGAATTTTCTGCAGAGCCCCTGGGGCCGGGCCACACCCCTCTCACTGCCCCAGTTTCCTGCACCAGGGATCCCAGTAGGGCCGCAAGGAGGCTGCAGCTACTGTTTGCCGAGCGGCTACCCCACAGCCGACGTGTGCAACGTGATCCTCGACTCCTCACCACAGGGGAAACTGAGGCTCGGGGAGGGTGACTCACCCAGAGTCAAACAGCTCAAAATGGGACGGTGGGGACTTGAACCTGAGGCACGTGAGCCCAGAACCTTGGCTCTTAACTGCCATGTGAGTGGGAGAGAGAAAGAGAGAGACACTGTCTGTGTTCACGTCCCCGTGTGTGCGTGTGTGTGCACGCGCGTGTATGCGTGCCATTAAGTGTGTATCATGTCTGGAGAAGGGTGGAGGATCCCGAGGCCAGCTCAGAGCGGGAAAGGGTGGTACGTCAGGTCAAGACGGGTGGGTTTGTCACAGAAAGTGCCGGAGCAGTCCCCAAGGACTATTTTAGACACCCCAGAGTCCCCCGGTGCTTTTCATCAGCACTTAGGGTTTTCACACCTTTGTGTTTACCCGCCTTGTTTGTGGATACCTTTCCTGAAAGTCGCCTGGAGAGAACTATTTCAAAGGGGGAACCACAGTCAGCCACCAAGTTCCATTCTTTTTAAAATGACTGGGGCTAGAGGGTGGAGGAAGTGGGCAGGTGACCATCACGTGAAACCCCGGATGCATTCATTCTATATCTCGAATATTGGCATCAAGAAAATCATGGGAGGGACGCCTGGGTGGCTCAGTGGGTTAAGCATCCGACTCTTGATTTCAGCTCAGGTCACGATCTCACGGTTCATGGGATCGAGCCCGTCATCAAGCTCTGTGCTGACAGGGCAGAGCCTGCTTGGGATTCTCTTTCTCTCCTTCTCTCTCTGCCCCTCCTCCACATGCTCTCTCTCTCTCTCAAAATAAATAAATAAACTTTTAAAAGGGCGGGAGGGAGCACCTGGGTGGCTCAGTTGGTTAAGCATCTGACCTCTACTTTGGATTAGTCCTAATGGGGAATGGGGACTCAGACTAGATCAGAGACATGAAAAGCACAACCCCTACCGCCTGCTCCCAGGCAGACATTACCAAGCAACTGCATGGTTCTCACCTGCTAAACCGGGATATCCTCAGAATCCTTCTTAACCCCATTTCAGGCCACCGTTGCCAGGCAAACATGGTTGGTGATGGAAGCTATTTGCCATCCTGAGAGGGGACGAGCTCCCCTGGCTTTGAATCTATGAACGAGTGGAGAGAAGTGACCAGGAAGGTCCAGGTTGTCGGGTGGGTTTAGGAAAGAGGAAGAAAAGATCAGGTGAGGAGGCTTCCTGGAGATTCAGTCTGGGGACCCTCAGACCGAGCTGTGTGAACCGGTGAGCTGGTCCTGCACCAGATGGGAAAAAACAGTGCGGATGGAGAGGGGATGGGGGACCCCACTCGCTGCCTGAATCCTGACGGAACAAACACTCATTCCAAAAACCACAGGCAGCTCAGAGCTTTTATTAATTCCAGGGCCTGGAGGAAGAACAGGGGCCAGGGAAAGCGGCAGTAGGCCAGTGACCCAGGAGGAAGGGAGTTTTCCCAGACACCGGGGCCACCAAGCTCGGGGAGGGGATGTGGGGGCAGGCTGAGGCCTGGCTTTCTGAGATTTAAAAATCTCTGGGTCAACGCTAAAAGCTAAAGGTAGGGGCACCTGGGTGGCTCAGTCGGTTAAGTGTCCGACTTCCGCTCAGGTCACGATCTCACAGTTTGTGAGTTCGAGCCCCGCGTCGGGCTCTGTGCTGACAGCTCGGAGCCTGGAGCCTGCTTCGGATTCTGTCTCCTTCTCTCTCTGCCCCTCCCCCACTTGTGCTCTGTCTCTCTCTATCAAAAATAAGTAAATGTAAAAAAAAAAAATTTTTTTTAAGTGGACAGTACTTGAACAGACACTTCGCAAACAAGGATGTTCAAAAGCCCAAAAGGCATGTGGGAAAGTGTTCACCATCATTACTCATCAGGGAAACAAAAGTTAAAATCACAATGAGATACCCGTATACACCCACCAGAATGGCTAAAATTTAAAAAGTTGACAATTCTAAGTGTTGGCAGGATGAGGAACAACTGGCACTCAGACATTGCTGATGGGAATATTAAATGGGCCAACCACTGCACCCCCCTTTTTTTTTAGATTTTATTTTTAAGTAACCTCTGCACCTAAGGTGAGACTCGAACTCGTGACCCCAAGACCAAGAGTTGCACTCTCCACCAACTAAGCCAGCCAGGGGTACAACCACTTCGTAGCTGTCTGGAAGTTCCTCAAAAATTATACATACAATTACCATAAACTTCAGCAATTGCGCTCCTAGCCCTGTACCCACGAGAAATGAGGACATGTCTCCACAAAATGTCAAGAACGTTCCCGGCGACATTATTTGCGATAGCAAAACCGTGGAAACAACCCAAATGTACATTGCCATCAGCGCGGGTAAATAAACTGTGGTAAATTGATAAAATGAAATACCACGAGCGATGAAAACGAATGTGCTATTGTTATACACACAATGACATAGACAAATCCCACAGACACAGTAACAGCACAGGAAATCAGACACCGAACACGGACTGTGACGTTCCTTTTATATGAAGTCTGCGTGAGTCTCCTGGGGCTGCCGTAAGGAACGCGGTGTCTTGGAACAACGAAAATGTATTCTCTTACAGCTCTGGAGCCAGGAGTTCAAAATCAAGGTGTTAGAAGGCTCTGGGGAAGAACTTCCTTGCCTGTTCCTGGCTTCTGGTCATTGACAGCCACTATCAGCATTCCTCGGCTTCCAGGTGCTCCGTTCTAATCTCTGCCTCTGTCTTCACGTGCCTGTCTTCCTCCCTGTGTGTCTGTGTGTCCCCGTGTCTTCCCATGGCTGTCTTCTCCCTGTGTCTCTATGTCCTTATGTCTTCAGATGGCCTTCTTATGAAAACACCAGTCACTGTATTTAGGGCCTACACTCTTCCAGTATGACCTCATCTTAATTTGATTATATCTGCAAAGACCATATTTCCAAATAAGGTCACATTCACAGGCACCAAGGATTAGGACTTGAATGTATCTTTTGGGGGGACACAACTCACCCCACTACAAAGTCCAAGAACAGGCACCACTAATCTATGGTGACAGACACTAGCTTGAGCGGTGATCTCCAGCGGGTACTGCTTGGAAGAGACATAGAGGAGTCTGCTGGGCTGGAAATGGTCTGTACGTTGATGTGGGGGGTGGCGATAGGGTATATAGACATGCAAAACTCCTCAAGCTGCCCGTCTAAGCTTTGTGCACTTTGCATGTGCTATTCCCACTTTAAAATGCCCTTGTGGGGGGAGCCCGGCTGGCTCAGCCGCTTAAGCGCCGGACTCTTGCTTTCAGGTCATGATCTCAAGGTTCTCAAGTTTGAGCCCCGCTTCGGACTCTGCACTGACAGCGTGGAGCCTGCCTGGGATTCTTTGTCTCCTTCTGTCTCTCTGCCCCTTCCTTACTCATGCTGTCTCTCTCTGTGTGTCAAATATAAATAAACAAACATTAAAAAAATAGAAGGAAGGAGAGAGAAAGAAAGAAAGAAAGAAAGAAGAGAGGTAAAGAAAGAAAGAGAAAGGAAGAAAGAAAAAAAGAAAGAAAGAAAGAAAGAAAGAAAGAAGAGAGGTAAAGAAAGAAAGAAGAGAGATAAAGAAAGAAAGAGAAAGGAAGAAAGAAAGAAAGAAGAGAGGTAAAGAAAGAAAGAGAAAGGAAGAAAGAAAGAAAGAAACAAAGAAAGAAAGAAAGAAGAGAGGTAAAGAAAGAAAGAGAAAGGAAGAAAGAAAGAAACAAAGAAAGAAACAAAGAAAGAAAGAAAGAAGAGAGGTAAAGAAAGAAAGAGAAAGGAAGAAAGAAAGAAAGAAAGAAACAAAGAAACAAAGAAAGAAAGAAAGAAGAGAGGTAAAGAAAGAAAGAGAAAGGAAGAAAGAAAGAAAGAAACGAACAAAGGAAGAAAGAAAGAAAGAAAGAAGGAAATGCTCTTGTGGAATTGAGGTAACACCCATGTAAGACTGACACATGCAGGCCCACTCACTCTCACGGACACCTCCCCCAGGGCTTGGTGTCATCCTGTACAATCAGCAGGGGTCGGCAAGAGGGCTGGCCAGGCCGCCCTGGTGATTTCAAGTGGACCATGAGGCACAGATGGGATGTATCTGCCCCAAACCTGAAAGCCACCACCCATGCCCAGGGCCACAGAGACCACCCCTCGGGGCACACTTCCTCCCCTGGGGCCTGGAAGGAAAGTTCAGGCAGCCGAGTCTGCATAGCATAAACTACTTAAATGCAAACCCGGGGACTTGAAATGCTCAGGCCCTGCAGAAGTGAACCCCCGCCCCCAGAGGCAGAGAAAGATACAGGAACACAGAGAGAGACTGGAAGGAGAGATGCAGGCGGAGAGACACAGATCAAGAGATAGAAAGGGACAGACAGTGGGAGACATCCACCCATTTACTTACCCCCTTCTGGGTCTGAGTTCTGGCTCAGGTCAAGATGGGTGCTGGGGACGCAGAGGCGTCAAGACTAGAGCCATCTCCCAAGGAGCACCCGGCGGTGAAATAAATTCCTGACATCCAGAGGGAGTGGGGCCAGCCTTTAAGTCAGGTCTGCCCCTCTTCCTGAGAGAGCCGGTGTTTCATCCCCCCTCTCTCCACACCTCCTTCAAGAATCCAGAGATGAGACGGATCCCAAAAGCAGAGGAAGTGATAGGCCAGCCTGGGGAGGGCATGGGCCAGGCAGGGGAAGACCCCCAATGCGAAGGGCCGGCTCCAGGAGATGTGCATCGGCCCCCCTCCCAACACCCTGCTCTTCCCCTCCGATCCCTCCCAGGCCTTGCTCTGTCTGAGGACAGGGGCTGGGGAGAGACGCTGGACTTGAATGAAGGCTCAGATCCCATCTGCCATGACTGGTTGTGGGGCCTTGGGCAAGTCGCTTAACCTCTCTGGGCCTCAGTTTGCTCTTTTGATAATGGCAGGAGAATGTTTCAAAATACAGGTCGGGTATGGTGAGGCCAACAGATCAGGAGAGGATCACCATTGAAAAGATGATCCAAGGGGCGCCTGGGGGGCTCAGTCGGTTAAGTATCCGACTCTTGATTTCGACTCAGGTCATGATCTCACCTGGTTCATGAGATCGAGCCCCACATGGGGCTCCATGCTGGTAGCTCAGAGCCTGCTTAGGATTCTCTCGCCCTCTCTCTCTGCCCCTCCCTGCTCAAAAATAAATAAACATTTAAAAAAGAAAAGGAAAGATAGTTTGTTACTCGTAGATCCCAAGAGAGAGGGGCTAGCTAGGCAGAGCCACACGGGGAAGCCCCAGGGCTGGTCAGAAGGCCATGGGAGAAGGAATGCGGACAGGACCCTTTGCTGTGGTTGCTGTGGGAAGGAGCGGGTGAGTCAGGATAAGCGGACTCAGAGTTGGCTACTCTGAATAAGTTAGGTGGGCTTTTGGGTGTAGAGATGGCCCCCAATTGTCTGATGCCTGGCCCTGGCGTGATTAGGGCCAGTGGGTACTGGCCTGGAGCATGACAGCCCCATAATGTTGGCGGTTGAGGTGTAGGCTCTGGATGGGTTGGTTCATCCATGAAAAGCATGGCCCCAGACAAGCTGTTTGCTGTCGCCAGGAATTAGCTCCCCCTCGGAGGGGTGGCCCCTCCAGGGTCAACGCAGCCCCAAGACATCAAGGCAGCAAAACCGCAGAATAAAAAGATATGATTAATACAAGGGAATAACAGCGCCCCCACCTTTGTTAGGACATTAAGCCAGCTAGTGTCACGGAAGTTCCCAGAATGGCGCTGACAGGTGGCAGAAGCTCGGCAGAGGCTAGCCTCCAAAGCCACATCTCACCTCCTCGGGGAAGCCTTCCTCAACTGGCCCCCCACCTGGCACCTCTTCTGCCTGATCCCCCCTCCCAGGCCTCCCCTTAACACTCTCAGATGCCCTTTTTCTACATCAGCGAGCTCTCGCACGCATGGTTCTGGGGGCCAGCGGTCTCATTCGTCCGGGCCGTTGGGAGAAGAGGGGGCAGTTCAGCTGGAATCGGAGAGTATTTTTAAAGAAATGAATGAAAACAATGATATTCCCCCGCCTGGATACTCGGACCATCTGGTGCCACAGTGTGACTGGGAAAGACCCCTCAGAGAGGTCAGAGTGGGTGCGGGGTATTCTGTCCTTCTAGGCAAGAATCAGAACCAAAGGGTCTGCTCTCGGGAGAAGGTGCAATGAACGTGTGGATGGTCAGGGAAGGAATCAGAGCGTCCAGAGGGCTTAGTTCCAGAATGTTCCTTCGCTGCACTTGGGGCCTGGCAGGAAGGAGGAGACTAGGGTCTTCACAGAGGCTAATTAAGTCAAAATGAGGTCATTGAAGGAGAATGGGTTAGGCCACAGACATACACAGAGGGATGACCACACAGGACACGGCAAGAAGGCGGCCATCTTATCTGCTAGCCAAGGAGAGAGGCCTCGGGAGAAACCAACCCTTCATCTCGAGTGTCAACCTCCAGAACAGCGAGACAATAAGTTCCTATTGTCTGAGCCCACCCCCCCACCCCCACCAGTCTGTAGTCCTTTGGTTATGGCTGACTAGTACACCCTCTGGTGGCTCCTCCTTCTTTCCAGAAGCAGCAGCTGTGGGTGGAAGATACAGGTGACCTTCACACAGAGGGGTCTGATGGTCAAGGTTAGGCCCGTGGTTCTCATGTTTGAAGGCGCTCATTATAGCACAGATCGCTGGTCCCCCCACCATGTGTCCGAGTCCGAAGATTGGGGCGGGGCCTGGGAATCTGCGTCGCTAACAAGTTTCGTCCCCTGTGGTGCTGATGCTACTGCTGGTCCGGGGACCGCACTTTGAGAACCAACGATTTTCGTGCTCGTTAAACCCTGAGAACCGCGGGCCAGACAGCCGGAGTCCCCTGTGGGAGAGTCACTTGCAGAGATGGGCCATCTGGCCCCAATGTTTTGCAAGCTCTGCTGTGCATCAGAAGGTCTTGGGAAAACCCCAACACTCGGGCCCTAGACCAGAGATTGTGGTCCGGGGTACGGCCTGGGCAGTGAGACTTAGAAACCCCCACGGGTTCTGACATACAGCTAGAGGACGGCACCTTCTCCGCTCTGCACAGCCATTGTTCAGAGGGGGGTCTGAGCCTGAGCGGGGAGGTGTTACCCAGGGTCACACAGCAACTGGGGCGGGTCAGGGAATGGATGGGCAGGGACCCTGCCTTCCCACCAGAGTGGCCGTTTCCAGGATTTCCACGCCCCCAAAGCCCTCCTTCAAATGAAATGTTACTCAGAGCCCCAGTATATAAACCGCACAAAACCATGTCCACCTTGGTATTTGTTGCGTGGGGCCAGGAGTCATGCCCACCCAGCGTCCCCACCTCTGTCTTCGGGAGCGAAGTTCTAACTCATGATGTCCTCCCCGGGGCGGCACGGGGAGGCGACCCTCAGGAGTCTGGAGGGCTTTCGGGCCAGGAGCACGCATAGTCCACACCTCAAGAACAATGTGACCCAAGCTTGGGGGCCAAGACCCCGGTTGTTATCAGCTTGGCAAGACCCTGATGTGTAGCCAAGCCATGGGGGTCAACGAGGTGTGTCAAAGGGGGGAGGTTTCCCTGTCCCCACCTGTTCACTGATACATTTACTCCACCACACTGTGAGAGTCTCCCTGCGTGTACATGGACAACTCGTAAATAGGGATTGCAACAGCATCTTGCAGACTTTCTGACCGTGACATGCAGGACAAGAATCCAGGGCTCGCACGCAAACACATGTAACTCAGACAAAAGATTGAAGACAGCGAGGCTGATCCGGTCACAAGTATTACCCTTCATCCATTCCATTCCACCCTGTTCTCTCCATCTTAAAATGTTCCTGGGGGCTTCTGGGTGGCTCAGTCAGTTAAGCGTCCGACTCCGGCTCAGGTCATGATCTCGCGGCTTGTGGGTTCGAGCCCCGTCTAGGGCTCTGTGCTGACAGCTCGGAGCCTGGAGCCTGCTTCCGATTCTCTGTCTCCTTCTCGGCCCTCCCCCGCTCATGTTCTCTCTCTCTTTCTCTCTCTCTCGTTCTCTCAAAAATAAACATGAAAAAAAATTCTTTATTTTTTTATTATTTTTTTTAATGTTTATTTATTTTTGAGAGAGACAGACAGATGGTGAGCAGGGGAGGGCAGAGAGAGAGAGGGAGACACAGAATCTGAAACAGGCTCCAGGCTCCGAGCTGTCAGCACAGAGCCTGATGCGGGGCTCGAACTCGCAAATGGTGAGATCAGACACGAGCTGAGGTCGGACGCTTAACCGACTGAGCCACCCAGGCGCCCCGAAAAACAATTTTTTTAATAAGTAAATAAAATAAAATGCCGTTTCTGAGCCACTAAATCAATTTCACACCCACCGATGGGTCACAGCCTACAATTTGAAAAGTGCTGGTGGAGAGTGAAGGCTGAGCAGGAAGGGCCAGCATCCTCCCAAGGTCAGTTACTGGCGGGTTTTACCCAGGGCGGGACAGCTGGGATTGTGTTTCTGGAAGCTCCCCAGCAGGCAGACAGGCAGGCAGCCCGTGGGTGGGCTGAAGGGCAAAGGCCAGGGCCTTCAGTCTTCCTGCCTTTGCATACACCACCCGGAACACATCTCCCTGGGAGATAAAGGAACAGGTTCAACTCTGGTATCATCTCCTCCAGGAAGCCTTCCTGATTACATCCCCTTTCCCAAGACTGCAGGTGCCGGTGTCCCGTCTGTCCCCACCCCTCCCAAGACCAAGGCCCAGCCAAAGCAGGCAGCTCAGGAATGTGGAGACCAGAAGGAACGAGGGAGGAGATAACCCGGGCCCAGCGGGAGCCCCTGGCCCAGCCTCGCTTGCCTCCCACCCTGCATCCTGGCAGCTGCCCTGTCCGCCCCGTGGGACCCGCCTGGCGCCACAGGGATCAGGCCAGCTGAGGGTTCCGGGCATGGGTGGAGGGGTCTGCCCGAGGCAGGGAGCGGCCAAACGTGGTGTAGGGATGGAGACCGGCAGAACCCAGGAGGAAGAGAGCTCCCCGCCCAACAGTGTTCCCGGCTCAGGCTCTTGGAAGGGGTCCTGGGCACGATGGGCTGGAGGAGGTGAGCCGATAAGGGCGCGCAGGAGGGAGCACTGCCCTGAGCCAGGCAAAGGGAGCACGGGCCGGGCAGGGAAGGCGTAGACAGCTCTGCCCACCAGCTCCCAGAGCCAGCACGGGAACAACTGGGGTGCCCTGCCCAGGGAAGAGAGGGCCGTGCATCTCCAGATGTACCCCAAAGCTACGGCCATCACCCCGTCAGAGAGGGGAGTAGCTGCCAGGGTAAAATACTCCAGAGGCCTCAGTTCCAGGCCATAATGCCTTTGGGTGACCTTGTGCACCTCTGAAAGACTCCGTTTCCTCACCTGGGTAGCGGGTCGGTTTATGGAGCCGGGAATACCTGTGTGTGTCCATCGTGTGTCCCGTCCCTCCTGCAGCTCACCGGGCTGCAAGTCAAAGCGGCCAGAAGCCTTCTTCTCTGGGAGTGAGTATTCTAGAGGGGCAGGAGGCCTGGAGCCCGGGGATGGGAGAGACCCCTGGGGGCCCAGGAGCAGGTTACTACTACCAAGCATCCCAAGAGATGGCCCAGGCCCTGGGTTCCCCAGTCCGATCACAGTCCCGGGGTACGCAAAGGCACCGAGGCTCCGGTAAGATCAGTGAGGCCAGGGGCCATTCACCAGACACCTGGATTTGGGTTGGGGATGGAGGGTGGGGACAGAGAGACCCAGTTACTGGGATGGAATTTACTGCTGTCTGGCCATGTGACAGGAGCTCCGAGTTAAAATTAAAAAGATCTGAAGGAGATACAAAGAGTGCTCTTTCTGGCTGTCCGAGCTCGCAGACAGGGCTCCTAACCCCTGTGTTTATACTTGGGATAATAATATCCCCAATCGCAAATGGAGATGTGCTTTGTAAACTGTCAAGTGTCAAACAAACGAAAGGCGTGTTCTGGATTCATCCGTCCTAGGTCCCTGGGGAGGCGGGTGGGGGGGGAGGGGGTTGTTGCAGAGTCTGCCCGGCCAGCAATGTTCCCCCACAGACAGCAGCAGACGGCTCAGGAGGTGATGTGGGAACAGCACGGGGCAGAACAGCACGGCCTGTCCGGGACACCCACCCCCCGGCGCGCATCGGCCAAGGACCCAGACTGACAAATGACTCAGACACACAAACACCCAGGCCTGGGCAGAGGCGAGGCGTCGCACAGAGGCTGCTGGATCGGAGATGAGGGGCTCAGAAGCCGGGGCGTGGGGGCGGTAGGACGGGTGGAGGTGGCACTCGTGGGGAGGGGGCCTCTCCCTGGGCCTCCCTCCCCTCCCTCCAACCTCAGCCATCGGCCCTGGTTGCCTCAGTGGTGTCATGGAGCCCATCGTGCATCTGAGCACTTGCTGTATACATGATGCTTACAGACATGAGTTTTCAACCTCAAAGGCTTACAAAGAAGACCCCTGTGTCCATAAGAGGAAACTGGGGTTTCTGGGGGTTAATTCATTAGCATCGATGTCACCACTATTGGGTATTACTCGGTGATCTGTCCAAACTCACGTGCTTATCAGTGATGACCACCTGCAGCCTGCAGCCTGGGAGAAGCAGAAACACCCTGTGCTAGAATCCCAGCCCCTTCCCCAACTTCCAAACTGCCTCTGAGAACCTCCTGTTCCTCCCTCAGGCTAATCCTGTGTGATGATCCGGACCCCCGGGTGTCCGTTTTTAACTGCAGACCCTTTATGCCCAGCAAAGTCTGACATCTGCCCCGTTGGCAGTTCCCTCCCTTTGCTGGCCCATAGTCGGAGAGGTCCCTGGCTGCCTCTGGGCAGGGACGAGCCACCAAAGGCCTTTCTCGTTTTCCAGCCAAAGTGTCAGTTCGAGGTGCTGTCTCGTACCCCACCTGCTCTGGCTGGGTCACCAGCATGAGGCAGGACCTCTCTTCTGGGGCTGCCTGCCAAGGTTGCGCCCCAGGCCTCGCCCTCCCCATCATGCCCTGTAGCCTTTGAATAACGGGATCCCGCTCAGGCTCATCCTCACCAGTCCCCCTTGTGACCTCCACCTGCGTTGTCTAGTTCGGTGGCCCTTGGCCACACATGGCTACTGAGCGCTTTAAATGCGACTAGTCTTCCAAAAAATAAATAAATAAAAATAAATGCAACTAGTCCAAACTGAGAGATGCTCTAAATGTAACCTCCACGCCAGTTTTTTTTTTTTTTTTTTTTAGTTGAGTGTAATTGACGTATAACATTTGTTTCAGGGGTACAACATGATAACTTGATATTTGTGTATATTTGGGTTTTTTACATGTTTATTTTATTTACTTTGAGAGACAGGGAGAGAATCCTAAGCAGGCTCTGCATTGTCAGCACAGAGGCTGACACAGAGCGTGAACTCACAAACCGCGAAATCGTGACCTGAGCCGAAATCAAGAGCCCCCTAACTGGCTGAGCCACCCAGGAGCCCCCATATTTGTATATATTGTGAAATGATCACCACAATAAGTCGGATAACATCCATCACCAGATACAGTTACAACCATTTTTCTTGGGATGAGAACTTTTAAGATCTGCTCTCTTAGCCATTCTCAAATATGTAATACAGCATTTTTAAATGTTTATTTATTTTTGAGCAAGAGACGGACAGAGCATGATCAGGGGAGGGGCAGAGAGAGAGGGAGACACAGACTCTGAAGCAGGCTCCAGGCTCTGAGCTGTCAGCCCAGAGCCTGATGCGGGACTCGAACTCACCAGCCGTGAGATCGTGACGTGAGCGGAAGTCGGCCGTTTTAACGACTGAGCCACCCAGGCGTCCCTATAATATGACGTTGTTAGCTATAGTCTCCATTCTGCACGTTACAGCCACGGGGCTGATTTATCTTATAACTGTAAGTTTATACCTTTTGACCACCTTTCCCCTTCCACCCACCCTGCGACCCCCAACCCATTCCCTGTATCTGCGAGTTGGGGGTTATTTATTTATTTATTTATTAGATTTCACGTATAAGTGAGGTCATATGGTATTTGTCTTTCTCTGTCTGACTTATTACGCTAAGCATGATACCCTCAAGGTCCATATGTTATTGCAAATGGCAGAAATTCCTTTCTTTCTTATGGCCGAATAACATTCCATTGTATGTATATATATATTTTTTTCTTTGTCCGTTCATTGTTGGTGGATACTCAGGTTGCTTCCATGTTCTAGCGATTGTAAATAATGCTTCAATGAACATGGGGTGCAGATGTCTTTTTTTTTAAATTTTTTGAAATGTTTATTTATTTTTGAGAGAGAGAGAGAGAGAGAGAGAGAGACTCTTAAGCAGGCTCCACGCTGTCAGCACAGAGCCCGACACAGGGCTCGATCTCACGAACCACGAGATCATGACCTGATCTGAGACCAAGGGTCAGATGCTCAACCAGCTGAGCCACCCGGGCGCCCAACAGATGTCCTTTACAATTAACATCTTTGTTTCCTTCGGATACACACCCAGAAGTGGAATTGAATCCTGCACCCCAGTTTCAAGACTTAGGAAAAAAAAAATAATGTAAAATATAGAGATACAGCATATCATTAAAATCTATTTTTACTTCCTTTTTCTTTATTTTATGGGGCTATTAGAAAATCTAAAATCAGGGGCAGGTTCTGGCCTTAATGTCTGCAGCTGGGTCTCTCCGATGAGCGGGGATAGATCAGGCCAGGGGAAGGGGTGTTTCATTCTACCTTGTTGCGGATTCTCTCCAGAAGTGCCTACACTCGAACCCAACCTCCCAGCCAGCATTCTGTTCCCTCCCAAACCTCACTTGGGTCCATATGAGAAATTCAGGCTCCCCTGCCCCTGTAACCTTGACCTTATTTTAACCCACAGGATTAGCTGAAAGAAGCCATACCCACAGGGAGGTGGAAATGACAGACAGCAGGGGACCCAGGCAGTAGGAGGGGGCACAGCAGGGGTCGTGGGTCCCATAACACCAAGCTGTCCCCAGGCTAGCTCTGCAGCAAATGCTCTCTCTTTCTCTATCTCTTTCTCTCCCTCTGGTTCCAGGTCCCACGCAGACAGCGCATCCTATAGTCAACAGATAAAAGGACCACGTGTAGACAAGGAGAAAAGAGAAACCACACCCGGACCCTGGGGGTCAGTTCACGTCAGCAGCCTCTGCCCCTATCTCCTGGAGGGCACAATTGTGCTTTTATCCCACACTCTTGGACAACAGGGGAGACAGAAATGGGTCCATCCTCAAACGACCTTCAGGGACAGCCAGACCAGAGGGAGCATAAGAGGAAGCACCAAGCCCAACCAAGAAAGCTCCCACCAAGGACCCTCAGAGAGGCTGGGGGCAGGGATGCAGAGGGCACAGACCCACAGGGACAGAAGCTGAGACTAGGGGGCCTTGCCAACAAAGGCCCAACGTCCAGCCTTCCAGGACAAGTCTCGGAGCTAGGGTCCAGCCAGAAGGGAGGCCCGCCAAGAGGAAGGAGAACGTCACTCGACTCTCTAGTTGAGCTGGGTCATGCAGGGCCTTGAAGGCCATACTCAGAAGTCTGGACTTTCTCCGGAAGGCGGCTGAGGGTTTCTCAGCAAAGCAATGAGAGGCTCAGAGGTGTGTGGGGCTGGCCGCTCTGGCCTTTCTAAACTGGGTGCACCTAGAAGACGTGGAAGACAGATAGAGGGGGCCTGTCAGTGACCTCCCCTCCCCGCCCTGGGATGCCCAGCCGCGAGTGGGCAGGGGAGGCTTGTCAACGTTAACAGCCAAGCCAAGCTCACCCAGGACGCAGCACACTATGCAGCCCCCTGTGGACAGTGCTACGTTCATGACCTCATTTAATCTATGCAGCTATGCGGGGAGGTCGGCACAGAGCAACTGAGGACTGCTAGGTTTCTTGAATGTATGCGTGAATGAACGAACAAATGTTGGCTAATAACTGTAACCCCCAGTCCTTACATTATGTACTGGATGCATTGGGCTAAATTGCACCGATGGGTTTGTTTCTGGATTGAAGCCCCTTTCGAGGCATACGGAGCCTCGTTGGATACATTATTGGGCCTGCTATAAGTGAGCACCGGATGCTAAGAAGAAGGGGGCCCCGGGTAGGGGTGACGCACAGGGCCTGGCCCTGCGGGGAGAGGTGTGGCCCAGCAGCCCCGAGTCTATCCCTGCAAGCGCCCCTCCACACCTCTCCTGGATCTCAGGCAACAAGCACTCTCCTGCTGGCTCAAGCCTCTCTCCAGTCCTGGAATTAATAAAGACTCTGAACAGACTGCGGTTTGCAAGTCTGAAAGCCGGTTCCTGCCCACGTCACTGCCCTGAGAAGAGTGGGGCCCATCTCCTCCCCAGCACCCCCTCCCTTCCCCCTTCCCGGGAGTTGGGGGGGGGGCACACAGATGCACCCCATAGACTCCCCTACCCACGTGCTAGCTCATCCTGGGCGCTGAGCCTCAAGACCCCGGCCCCGGAGCAGCCCCTACCCCCACCAGCAAAGGCTAGTTCGGGCTCCTGACCTCTTTCAGCTACCCCAAAGCATCCCCGAATAACACGCACTGGAAGTAAGAGCCTTGTACACTTACTGTGCAGAGGGCTTCAAGCCAGTTCTCCTCATGCACCCACCTTCTTCCAAACTCCGGGCGCAGCTGCTGTCTGAGACCAGGGAGAGGGAGGGATGGCCCAGGGTCCCGAGGTGGCCCAGCAGACAGCCAAACCTAACAGTCACCCTAAACACAGCAGTGGGCTTGCAGAATGGGCGATACCAAGAGTAACACTGGAGTGGTGGTTCCTGCAGCAAACGAGGAAAGAGCATTTGGGATCTGGCAGGCACGGCACAGAAATATATGACCACATTTTATTTATCTTTGCAATAACCCTCCTAGGCAGGGATATTTATCACCCTCTGACGGATGACGAATCTGAAGATCTGTGAAGAGGCTACCCCGGTAGAAAGTGCTAGAGTTGGAAGTTAGCGGTAGGTTCGCCCGAGGCCAGTGCGTGGCCTTGCAAGACCTCCAGGCTGCCACAGCGCTCCTGGCTGGAGGTGGGGTCCTTTGGCTCTTTTGCTCAGAGCTGGGGTGGCCTCTCCCCCTCACTCCCCATCTGGGAACAGGGGAAAGCTCACAGAACTTGTGGCCTCGACTTTTTCCCCTCGGAGGCTCCGATGAAGGCAAGCGTCAGTTTCCCTCTTCAATCCCCGAGCTCCCAAATTTATCCCCCACTTTCAGAGGCTGGGGAGGCATGACCTACCCCACCCCAGAAAAATCCCCGAGGTCCTCATCCTGTGTCAGGCAGGCTGGGACCACCTGAGTCCTTCTGGAAATGCTGGTCGCGGCTGTTTTGGCGCAGGGCTGCCCCCTCCTGGCCACCAGAGGAATGTCAGCCCCCCGGGCGTTCTCCCTGGGGCCTGGGGAGAACAGACAGTCTGGGGACTCTGAGTCTGGTCTGCATGCTAACAGCGCTCAGCGTTGAGACAGATAGGGGCTGGGTGATAAAAGGGGGGCTGGGCCACCTGTCAGTGTGGGTGAGGTCCCCAACTCCCTGGTCCCCCATAGAGCACCTGGGGACCCTGCCTGAACTTCACCAGACACCGTGGCCTACACAGGCCTGCGTGTGGGACTGTGACCTTGATCTGTGACGAATGGAATCCCTGTGGTGTGTCAGGATCCCCCACATGTCCCTCAGATGTCCCAGGGGACAACACCAGCATGGTCTTCGTTCCCGGGCGGCCATTCCCCTGGTGCAGCCCGTCTGCTCTCGCAGATACGGATCCCGGACCTGTGCAGCACCCCTTCCCCAGCGGCCAGGCAGGGGAGTGTGCCCTTACCCAATAAGAGTGGAGCCCTATAATGTGTCAGGGTCCTCCTTCCTTTCCCCAGATGCCCCGGGGGACAGCGATCTCACCTTCCAGGCCATTGTGCTCATAGCCCCTCAACCTCTGGAGACCTGGGCCCCAGGCCTCGGACCCCAGACCTGCCCAACACCCCACCTCCCCAGCTTTGGGCAGGGACCGTCTCTGACCAGACCTGGGGGTGTTGAGGGGAGTCTGGAGGGCCAGGGTGGAGACAGAGGCGCGGGACAGCTGGCCTGTGTCCCCACACTGGGCCCGGGGCCCAGCCGGAGGGGCGGGGGCCTGGCCACTCGGGCCTTGGCTGGGGCCGGATTTTTGGCTGGGCTGCAGGGCCCTCCCTCCCGCTTCCTCTCCCGAGGGCTGTCCTGGCAGAGGCCCCCCTCGCACTTTCTGGCGGGAACAGGGCCAGCAGTGAGGGAACAGCTACAGAGGGAAAGCAGGAGAGAGATGAAGGAACTCTGTGTGTGTGTATGTGTGTGTGTGTGTGTGTGTGTGTGTGTGCGTGTGCGCGTGAGTGTGTTTTAAGGAAAAAAGCCCACAGTCCAGTCCAGTCAGACCCAGCCTGGGAGGCTTGTGAGCCGGGCCTTTCGTAATTGCCCCCCCTCCCCGCGGCCCCCTCCCCCAGGCCTCCCCCTTCTCCCGCCCTCCCGCCCGCCCTCTCTCCCTCCCTCCTTCCCTCTCAGCCGACGAGGCAGCAATTACGCTTTGGGGATAAAATGAGGCGCAGAGAGCGGGCTGGGGCATTTCTCCCCGAGATGGCGGGTCTGAGAACTGCAGCCCTGCGGCCCGGAGTCCTCCTGCTCCTGCTGTCCGTCGTCCACCCCTCGCAGCCTGGAGGTAGGCCTCACCCTGCCCCCCGGGGCTCGCCGGCAGCCCGAGGGCCTCCCGGCCAGGTGGCCGGACTGACAGACCAGAGGGCGCCCTTCATCCCGCCGTCCTCCAGGGGGTCCCTCAGCCACTGGATCCTCAGAACGGCCCCTCCCGGGAGCCAGCCCGTGCAGAGGAGGAACCTGTCACACAGACACCCCGAGACTCAGGATGGTCCCAACCGTGTCCAGGTTCTGCCGCTCCGACAGGGCTGAGGACCCCTGCTCTGTCCTGGGAGCTCCGCCAGTGTGGGGGGTGGGGGGGTGGGGGGGGTCTGGAGCACACACTGGGGAAGGGCCGGTGGGGGGTCCCGGTGGGTCATGGGGCACTGGCGGTTTGCACACCTGTGAACCCAGCGGGGTTGCGCACATGCCCTGAGGGCAGGGGACCTGGGTTGGAGGCCAGCTCAGCCGCGGAGAGCTGTGTGACCTCAACAGGTTCCTTGTCCCCTGGGAAGCCAGGACCCCCCTGTGAGGAAGGTCAGAGTCAAGTTGATTACGGGGCTGTGGGTTGGAAAGCCTCTGCTGTGGTCTGTCCCTGGTGAGGAGGGCTGGGACATCTGAGCATCTCTGTGTGTGTGTGTGTGTGTGTGTGTGTGTGTGTGTGTGTGTGTTGAGGTGGGGGTTGAAAGGTATGTGACAGTGCCTGTTAACATGTGCAAAAGTCTGCCACCTGACAGGCATGTACACGTGGGAAATATGGTCTCCAGGTGTGGATTGTCACTGTGTATGTGACTCTGTGTGTGTGTGTGTGTGTGTGTGTGTGTGTGTGTGTGTGTATGTGGTACAGAACACAAATGAGGATCAGGGAAGCTGGGGAAGGTATTTATCTGGCAGAGGGAGGGTGGCCAGTAGCAGAGGCTAGAGGGGACCTCGGAGCAGTCCTGTACGTGCTGTCTGTTGCAGGCCACAAGGGTGCCCTCTGTGGGGCCACTGCACACCTCGAAGGACCCTAGGAGTGGCTCCCAGGGGGCCCCCGAAGGTGCTTCTGGCCACAGGAAGAGAGGAGTGCAGACACTTGAGCCATGTGGTGGGGTGGCCTGGGTGGGGTCAGCTTTCCGTGGGAGTCCTCCTCACCTTAGGAACCAGACCCTCAGTGGGGCCGGCGTCGGGGGGCACAGGATGGAACAGGGCCAGGCCAGAGGGCCGGAGTAAGGGGCTGGGGCTGCAGGAACTGTTTCCGTGAGATTGACCAGCCAGACAGGACCCCAGAGAGCAGAGGCTTCCTGCACAGAGGTCAGCTCCCAGGCCTGGATTGGGGGGCGGGCAGGGGGGAACACGCACACTATCAGTTGGGCCCCGCAGGGGGAGCGAGACAATCCCAGAGGACCAGCCACCCCAGCGCCGAGAGCAGCAGCTCTGGGCTCTCCTGAGCCTCCTCCCGGCTCCCGCAGGTGTGGCTCCCGAACACCCATCTCTCCAGACAGTGCCACCAGCTATGTAGCATGGCAATTAATCCCCTCAAAAACCCTAAGAGTTGAGCCTATGACCTTCTTTTACAAATAGGGAAATGGAAGTTCAGACAGCCAAAGGCATCTCTGAGGGGGTTAACACCGGCCAAAGGGGGTTAACACCAGCCAGTTCTCTGCCAAAGGGTGACGGGTGGATGCAGGGCACCGGGCGACGCTTGGGAAAGCCCACGCCCGAGACTGAGTCCTCTAGAGTGGGCACACCCTAGAGCAGGTGCCCTCAGTGACACTACCAAGCCTCGACCACCCTGCTTCTTTTCTTGCACATAAGTCTCAGCTCTGGCCCACGTGGTAGACCAGCTAGGTCCCAGGAAGGAGGACGTGAATCCATGCCATCTGTTGGGGGTTTTGCCCAGGGACTACCAAAATCTAAAGAGGTTGGGGTGTGGAAAGGGGTGTGGAAAGGGCCGTATGTCTACACACACACAGAACCGCCCTCCTGGCTCTCCTGGGGAGCCCAGCTTCCCCCCGCCCTCCATTGAGAGGATATCACCCCCACGAGTTCCCCAGCCCCCAAAGAAACATATTGTCAGTGGAGGGGGCTCCCCAGAAAACCTGGTGGCAAGGGGTGTCTAGACCCACTCAGGATGGCTCCAAAGTAGCTTTGAGGACCAGCTGTCCCAAACCCCTATGCCATTTATAAAGGGAGAGAGAGAGGGAAGAATTAAATCAGACAGAGTTCTGTCTCCCAGGACCCAGAAATAATATCAGCCTTTCTTTTTCTGATTTCGGAACTAAGGATGATTTAGTACAGGGCTTGTCAGCCCCTGGCTGAATATTAGACTTAACTGGGGAACTTTAAACAATTCGAATGCCAGGGTCCCACCCAAGAATTCCTGCTTTCTTTGGTCTGAGGAGGAAACTGGACGTGGAGGTTTTATAAAAACTGTCCAGGTAACTCCGATGAGCCTCTGGGGCCAAGGACCTCCGGCTGAGCTAATCCTGCTCTCCGCATTTGCTGGGGCCAAGGCAGGAGGTCAGACGTGCCCAGGGGAGGGAGGGGACAGAGTCCCACACTAGAGGACGGATTGTTTTTGAAAAGCCCTTGGCAGGCTTTCTCCCTGCAAACAATAAACAGCTTCGTGCGGACTGATCCGCTCCCCTGCCAGCCCCCTGGACTTGGGCTTGGCAGAGCCCCTTGCCAAGGCCTGCTGGCCCCATGCTCATTCCGGAACAGCCTTCTCCACATCTCTGAACCTGAAGCCCGGGGGCCCAGGCAGAAGGCCCTGCGTGTGACTGGGGTCAGCTGTGGGTCCCCGGCCAGGCGCCTCATCTCCCTGGCGCTTGATTTCCCTGGCTGCAAAATGAGGGAAAACATCCCTGCTGCATTTATCTCCTAGGCACAGTGGGAGGCGTCAGCCACGGAACATCTGCAAACATCAAATAAGGGGACTGTGGGGATGTGAATTGCTAAAACGATAGATCTTCGTATTCGGACGCACTTATTCGGGCTGATTGACTTTTATAATCAGTGCCCGGTTTTAAGGTTTAACTTTCCCTCTCGCTACTCACCCCCACATTCTGTCTCCTGGGCACAGCAGGCGTGAGTGATGGAGGAAGCAGCTAGGAACGGGGCGGGGAAGGCCCGGAAGAGTCCCAGGAAATCCAGGAAGGCTTCATAGCAGAAGAGGCCTTTGAGTTAGACCTTGAAAGAAAGGTCAGCGTTTGAGGGGCTGACTGTGGATGAGAGATGAGCCTGGGCCCAGGGGGCCCTGAGAGGCAGAATTGGAGAGACGGAGGGGCAAATTCTATCTCA
Organism: Puma concolor; assembly: GCF_028749965.1. Classification (NCBI taxonomy): domain Eukaryota; kingdom Metazoa; phylum Chordata; class Mammalia; order Carnivora; family Felidae; genus Puma; species Puma concolor. Next base: position 10,763,286 of record NC_141682.1, read on the forward strand.
GCAGAAAGAAGACCTCTCTGCAGGTAGGGCTGACGGTGTCGGGAGGGGGTGACTTTCCTGTCACTGGAGGCGTGTGAGCAGAAGCCCGGGGGGCGGAGGAGGGAGGGATGTTTGCGGAAGGAGTTTCCACCCAGGCCAAGAAGACTGTTACGATCTCGGAGAGTCTAGGATCCGGATTCTAAGACGCAAGAGACAAGTTCCACCCTGGGCTAGCCCGCGAAACAAGCCAAACCCACATAAAACAAGACAAGCATATGCTCCAAGCCAGCTGCTTTGGGCCAGCTGAGCAGTGAGAGCCACAGGCCCAGAGAAGGCAGGAAGGGAAGAATTTGAGCTCAGTCTTGGAGGAAGGGCAGGACTGGGGAGCAGAGAGGCATCCTGGCAGGAGGATGAGCTCTTGCCAAGGAGGTAAGAAGGAGGGTGACCAGCTGGAGCACGAAATGAGGCCACTGCCTTTTTGAAGGCCCCTGACCGACTCCTGTCGTCATCTGTTCTCACCTCCCCTGCACTTGCCCGGAGCAGGCAGGGCGGGGATCCTTCGCACCCCCCTGAACCTTCTCTATTTCCTCAGCTCAAAATGAGGGTCCAAATCTCTAGCCCCCTCCAGGCCATCGTGGTCCAGGCACAGAGCTTGGCGCTGTTGGGATCTGAATCCTGGGGGTGGGGGACGGGGGAGAACTGGGGAGGGCCAGGAGGGCTGCAGGGAGACGGGCAGGCGCTGGGGAGAGAGGAGGCAGAGGATGGGGCGGGGGAGCAGATCCTGGGCAGAGGAAGTAGGGGTTCAGCCGGGACGAGGTAGGGAGACTCCTGGGCTGGTTGAGGATGGAATAGGCTGGACTGAGACCCACAGGCAGCATCCTCCCCTCAACCTAATTCCCCCATGATTTATTAAATACCTACTGCATACCTGGCCGCAGGCCAGGTACGGTGCAGCAAAGCAGAGACAAAGGCTGACTATCTTTTCCTTTTTTTTTTTTTTTTTTTTTTGCAATTACTGTAGCCCAGAGCCAGGGCAGGACACATCTCTTATTTGAACCACTTGACATTTGACAATTTGCAACAGCCTTGCAGAGCAGAGGTTATCAGCCCTGCATTTCTTTAAAGGAAACTCGGGCTCAGAGGGGTTAAGTGACTGGCCCAAGGGCACACAGACGGGAAGCAGTGGCACAGCCCGAGGCCAGATGGGTCTGTCCCGAGCCCAGTGCTCTGTCCGCCACCCCCCACCCCCACGCTGCTCCTGCCCTCTGTCCTGGAGCTGGAGAGCAAAGAGGTGGGGAGAGGGGCACGATCAGGAGGGAGAGACAGGGAGAGAAAGGGGAGGAGGGGGAGGGGTGTGGCTCTGGGGCTTCGGCACCCGATGACGGTGACCTGCTGGGACGGGGCTGTGGGGCCAACAAGCCCAGCGTGCAGCATCGTCAGGCCACAGAGGCCAGACATCTGCCGTGAGGCCTCTGGACACACGACAGTACTGTCCCATACCGTCCCCCGACCCCGCCCGCGCCCCTTTCAGCAGGGTGGTGCCGGGGCCCCGGCTGGGGCATCGGCCAGGCAGCTCACGAAGCTGGGGCCACTGTGGTGGAGTCAGGGCCCGGTCTGCCCCCGGATCGTCTGTTGCCATGACCACGCTCGGGCCCGGTCTGGGGCCCAGCGCCACGGCGTTCCCCAGCGAGAGCTTCGCGGGTCCGTGGGGAGTGAACTCGTGATCTTGGCTGGGCAGACAGCCCCTGGCCTGGCCGGTGAATTAACTTTTCCTTAGGAAACTATTCACTTTGCTCATTCATGGTGTCCCCCTCTGGGCCCCGGCGCCTCCCAAGACAGCCCGGTGTCAGACGGCCAGAACCCCACCCAGCCATCGCTGCCCAGTGGCTGAGGACGCTGACCTCACGCCATCCTATCGGTGTGGGAATGGCTGCATTTTTGCTAGCAGCAGCCACATCTCCTTAGGGCTCACTGTCGTAGCCCAGCCTGCCCTCCCACGGCTCTGGGCCCTGCTCAAGCTGCTTACGGCTGGAGAGGGTTGACCGCCCAGCGGAAGGCAGACAGCCCCCAGCCCCGGGCCGGACCCTCTCTGGGGGCGGAGGGGAGAAGAAGCAGGTAACACCGTGCAAAACACCGTGCTCAGAGGGAAGGTCTGGGTTTATGCCCAGACTCCACTCTTCCCAGCTGTGTGTCCCTGGGAGCACCTCTTAACCTCTCTGAGCCCGATTTCACATCTGTTAAAATGAAAATCGTAATCTCTGCCCTTCCAACCTCACGGGGGCCATTCTGAGAAGCATGAATGAGAAAATGCTTTGTAAACATAAATTGCTTCGGCCAGCGTATCTTTCTTTGTAGATGTGCAACATCATCATTATCATCTGCATTATTATTGTTACTGTGCTTTTATTGGTTCTGGCTGATGGAGGGTTCTACCTACTCACTTCCAGGGGTCCCAGGGGCTGTTCCCGGTGGAGTTCCCGGAGGCGTCTACTACCCAGGTAACGTACAGGAAACTTCCGTGTGCTCGGGGAAGGCAGGTCCTGATTAGTTTGTAAGAAACGCGCGGTGTGACAATGTGGAAGGGGAGACATGGGCACGCCTACCAAAGTGGACCCACAAGCCCCTCCTACTTTCAAAAGCAGTCCGCGTGACACTTTCACAAGCCCTCAGAGCATAAATTTTCTGAAAGTTGAAAGACGATGCTTGCGAGGCCGTAGGAAAGTGGGCGCCTTCAGGCACCCCTGCCTTTCAAACCTTTAACCCCGGTCTTGGGAATCCACGCAAAGGAAATAACTGAAAAGCAGAGAGAGATCCCGAAGAAGGTCCATCGGAGGACCTTCTTTGCAAAGACGTAAAACCATAAGCCCACCTGACTGAAGGGAGTGATCAAGGACACTCTGAAATAACACCCAGCTACTCAAAAGTATGAGTGCGCTACCTGCACAACCGTATGGCGAAATGTTCTTCAAGTGCAAACAACAGAAAAGCAGCATTGGGGACTGGGAACGCCCCCAAAAGATAATGATAAACAGTAGAATGTGTTGCAGCTGTGGCATGGGGTTGGGGGGTGGGGGGGGCGCGTTTTCTTTGAATGTGGAGAAAGGCATCATGCTTTAAAGTAGATTGAAAAACCGAAGGTAACGCTTTCAATACTGAAAAAGTAATTTGAGAGGCGCTTCTGGGAGGTGCACGCCTGGAGGTGTAGGAAGAGAGGTGCCCGGAAAGGATGGGGAAGCTCAGTACCCTTCCCCTACACCTTGCCCTCTTCCATCTTGCTGTTCCTGGGTTACGTCCTTTTATAATAAACTAGAGATCTAGTGGGAAAAAAAAAAAAAGGCAGTTGAGTGTTCAGAACTGATATGAAGGTGAGGGCAGCCTCGGACACTCCCAGACACTGGCGGGCACCAGGCTGTTGGCCCAGTGGGGAACTGAGGCTCACGGAGCTTAAGGCTGGCCCGGCATCATGCGGCTAGGCAGTGAGGGACTTGACTGTGGGTCAGTGGGCGGCTTTCCGGCTGGCTAAAAAGAGAGCGCTCCATGAGTGAGAATGCCGTTGGCATTCTGATGGTTCATTCTCTCTCTCTCTCTCTCTCTCTCTCTCTCTCTCCCTCTCAACGCAGGGGCTGGTCTCGGAGGTCTGGGAGGAGGAGGTAAGCTCAGAAACCAAACTTGGTTCTCACTGATGGGGTCTGGCTGTGACTCTGGCCCAACCGGGTCCCCAGGTCCCAGAACCCCAGAAGGCCTCAGCATCAAGGGCCCCTCAGTTTATGGACGGAGTGTCCAGTGCTGGGGGAGAGAGCCCACCAGCCTCCCGGGCCCCTCCCCTGCCCTCTTTCCTGTTTCTTTTGATCTTCCGTAACACCCCTGCAAGGCCTACCGGGTGGGTATCACCTTTCCCTTCTGGGGCTGAGAAACTGAGTCTGAGAGAGGGTACGCCATGAATCCGGTCAGCTTCCTACCTGCACATCCAGACACCGGGCTCCCAGCAGCTCCCTGTCCAAAGGGTGGGGGGACCATTCCCTGACAGCCCCCTTCTAGAACCCGGGGAGTGAGAAGCCCCAGTGCCCCGAGGAAGATAAACAGTAGATAAATGGTGGCGTGGGGCTCTCTATACATTATCACCTCTTTCCCTCTGCAGCTCTGGGGCCAGGAGGCAAACCACCCAAGCCAGGTAAGACCCGAGGCCTCGGGGCATGGCGAGAGGGCTGGGAGCACGGGAGGGGAGGGCCCGCAGAGTGGTGGACCCAGTGAGGCGGGAGGGAGATAAGCAGGCTGGGGCCAGACCCCCGGGCTTCTAAGGAGCAGGCGGCTTCTAAGGAGCAGGCGGCTGGCGGCCGCTCCATGTCTCCCCCGTGTGAGGAGTGCCTCACATCTACCCTGCAAAACGCCTGTGTGCCCAGCTGCCTGGAGATTCCCCTGGGCACAGGGTCTCAGAAACAGCCCCAGGGGCAAAGGTAGGGACTGACGTTCCAGGGGCCACCAAGCCTGTGAATGTCAGTCTGGCGCTCAGACGGTAGGCTCCAGACTCCATCTGGATGGTCCCCTGACCCCAGACGGAGCTTTCTCTAACGCCAGGCCAAGACCCTAGACATTTCTGACCTCTGTGACAATCGGAGTCCTTATCTGACCACAGACTGAACCCCGACCCTAAGCCCCAGATGAGCTCCCTTCCCGACCAGGCCCCTTCCGGCAGTGTCTAGACCTTGGAGGTTTCCAGTAAGAGGATCTGGTTAGATCTGTCCAGGCCTTGCCCATGGGGCCCGGATCTGCCACCGAGGTCCGCCATCAGCTCAAACAACACACCCCCAGGAAAGGGGGAGGGAGGGTCCCTCCGGGAAGCCCTTAGACAAGCAGCAGGTGGAGGAAGCGGTGTCTCAGTCCAGATTTATGGCGCCGTCGGCATGAGATTCTCCACATGTGGCCTTGGCGCCCCCGGCTCCGCGTCTCCCTGGCTCTGAAGCCGGAGGCTCCGGGACAGTTTGGATGTCCAACGACTCTTACGAAATCCTGATGCTCAATGATCCAAGTGCAAATGAATCTACGGGACCCAGATCCCTCTTCCCTGCAAGCCCATCTGGGTTGTGAAATTCCAGGGCCGGGCCAGGCGAGAGAGAGGCAGGACAGCAGGAATCTTGGGCAAGGGGTGTCCTGGGGTCTGGAAGGGTCTGCGAGTCCGGGAGACTTTGTGCTTCACTGCTTATCCGGCCAGAACCCGTGTCCTGTCTCCCTTGGAGGGGCGACCCTCACAGGGTCTCCGGTGGTGGAGAGGACACAAAGGCGTGGACGCAGGACTTGGCTCAGCCCGGAAAACCCAAGCAGTGGGGTTCGTGACAGCAAAGCTGGAGGGGCATGGGGGATGGGCTGACCCCAGTGTCAGCACGACCAGAGGGAAGACAGGGGCGGCTGCATACAGAGTCCCATAATGGATGGGCACTGGAGTGAGTGGATGAGACTTAGTGGGGACTCTGAAAGAACTTCCAGCTCAGGGCAAAGGAGTAAGACCAAAAGGGGAGTCGGGATATCTCCCTCTGACGAGAAGGGGCTGGGGGACACCCACTGGGTGCCCTGGCAGGTTGCACACACTAGGTGCTTTCTGCTCACCAGCCCACTGGTCCCAGGAAGGTCGGGGACACACTGGCCATTCTATAGTCTCCGAGAGGTGAGGTGACTTGCTTCCTCACACACAGAGTAGGTGGGGGCAGCAGAGTTTGAGGCCGGGGCTCTTGGACTCTGGAAGAGACAGAGTTGGGCCGGCCAGGCCCCTTGGCTCCCGGCTACGGTCAGCTCCTCACCAATTTCCTCCTTTCCAGGGGCCGGACTCCTGGGGGCGTTTGGACCAGGTGAGTCTACAGGAAGGAGGGCCAGCAGGGGTGGGGCTGGTTGTGCTGAGGTGGCCCTGGGATCAGGCAGCTGGCGGGGGAGCCTGGGAAAAGGACAGATGGCTGCCCAGAGGTTGCCAGGCCACCCTCACAGGCCCCAGCTCCTTCCCACTTCCTGTTGGGTCCCCATCTTCTCTTCCCAGCCCTTCTGTGGTCAGGAAAAGCCTGAGCGTGTTCCCTGCCCTATTGGAGCTCAGGAAATGGGCCCAGCTTGAGAGAAGCTCCTGACAGACCTGGGGAGGGGCAGGGCCTGCAGTCCTGGGAAGTGAACCCAGAACACCCCAGGCCTGCCCTGACCCACACCGCACCTGCCCGGAAGGGAGAGGGGCCGCGGTTAGAGACCCACCTTACAGAGGGGCCAGCTGCGTCTCAGGCACGGTCAGCTCACACAAGGAGGAGATGGGGGAAAGGGGAGACCACACCCCATGAAAGCCAGGTAGACCCTCCAGGGCTCAGCAGCCCCCCATGTCTGGGGTCTGTCCCCAGAGAAGGCTGCCCCTGGGCTCAGGATAGCCAAGACTGGAGCTTGAAGGAAAGATTCTCACAGAATTGGAAACAAACCTGGCATGGTTGTGAACTCCAACCTGATTGCCCATCGGTCCTGGCCAAAGCCATGGAATGTCTCCTGGAGGGGGAGAAGGAGCAATTGGGCCCAGATGTGGGAAGGAGAGAGCCAAAGGGACCCATTCGGCTTCTCATAAACATTTTAGCATCCGTCTACGAGCAAGGAGGCTCCTGGACAGCAGGGGCGGCTGGATGGACAGATATACAGATGGTGGGAGACAGAAGGGGTTCCAGATACAGGGCAGGAAGATTGGGCTGAGCCAGGGGACTCCCTGCAAGGAAGCAGTACAGGCCTGGGGTCGGGGGCTGATGGTAGGAACAGAGCAGGGCCTGGCCCGGGGGGGGGAGTCCTGCTAGCAGACTGCTCAGCCCCAGCCCCCCCACCCGGCCCAAAAGCCCTGCTGGGTGCCCCTTTATCTGGCAGGCCTTTTAGGGGAAGCATGGTGTGGCTTAGGGGTGTTATGGGGGGTCAGTACAATCGTGCCTACATGGCACACAGTAGCTGGTCACTGAATGGTAGCTGCCATTTTATCAGGATCGGTCCCCAAGTCCCAATGCTTGGTACTTGCCATGGGGGACCTGTCATAAGCCCTGCTTGGGTCCAGCTTAGGGGCCTGAGCGCCCCACACTGACCACAGCACTGCCTGGTTCCCGATCACCCTCCACGAGACCCTTCCCATGCCGGGCCTGGGAATGATCCCCGCACACCAGCCTCTCCTCTCCTCAGCTCGCTCTGTCTCCTTCTCCCCCTGCAGGGGCTGGTGGGCTTGTGGGAGCTGGCCCCGGGGCAGGTGAGCGTTGACATCCAGGCAGTGTGCGCATCTGGGGGCCAGAGCCAAGCCCAGGGCATCTGTTCGGCGTGGAGGGCTGTTGGGGTCCAGGGACGCAGGCCAGGCCTATCCTGGGTGCCAGCATGGGGGGGAGGGTGAGACCACCTGTGCTGAGTGTCTGTCCAGGGCACGAGTGGGTCACAGCTGGGTGCTGGGTGAGAGCAGGACAGAAGCCCCAGGGGCCAATGGAGCCCAGAGGAGTCGCTCAAGTCGGAAGGGCTCCAGCAAGGCTTTCTGGAGGAGGCGAGGATGGCGGTTTGACCCAAAAAGATCCCCATAATTTCGCAAGGCTGAGCAGAGCAGCCTGGGCATATGTTGTTTTCCGACGCCGAACCTGGTCCTGGCCCAGGGGCCACCGCTTGGTGTGAAAGTCCTGCAGAGAGCCGAAAAACTGCCTGAAATGTGCCTCCCAGGAGGGACAGGGCCCGGTGGGCTGGGGCTCAGGGCCTCACCAGGTCCTCCCCTCGGCAGGGCTCGGGGCCTTTCCTGCAGGCACCTACCCGGGGGCTCTGGTGCCCGGCGGAGTGGCAGGTGCTGCCGCGGCCTATAAAGCAGCTGCCAAGGCTGGTGAGTGTCACTCCTGGGGACGCGCCTTAGGCCCTCTGGCCTCTGTGGGCTCACAACTTTGCAAAGCACCTTTCCTGGAAGGCAGGCGGGAGGGCGGAATTCTCACCTCCAATCCACTGGGGCTCGGGGAGACAGCCGGCTGTGCCCAAGTCCCCAAGTGAGGCAGAGGCAGGGCCAGACCGTAATGGGGGGCGTTCCGCTGGCAGCCCGGGGCACTCCCGCGTCCCACTATTCCTTGCATGACCCCTTGCCTCCCCCTGTCCCGGCTCCGTAGGCGCTGGGCTTGGCGGCGTCGGTGGCATCGGCGGGGTCGGCGGCTTAGGAGTATCTACAGGTATGGCGGTGAGCCCTGAGTCGGCCAGGTGAGGGCTGCAGGCCTGGGGGGAACCCACTGTGATGCGGCCCGTCCCATGCCAGGTGCAGTGGTGCCTCAGCCCGGAGCTGGAGTCGGAGTCGGAGTCGGAGGGAAGCCTGGGAAAGTGCCCGGTCAGTGTGCTGTCCCCGGGGGGGGGGCAGAGGGCGGGGAGGGCAGAGGCCCCCACCTGCACACCGCACAGGAAGGGCCGCAGTAGGTGGGGAAACCAGCTAGGCCCGCGTCTGGTGCCTCGTCTGAAACCTGGGAGACGGGCCCTGGCCCGCCTTCCGGGCCGTTCTTCCAGCTCTTAGAGCAGGAGACCTCAGAGACAGGCTCTGTGGCAGGCATTCAGATGACAGCTGGGGCACCGGGGCTCAGGAGGGACAGTCAGCTCAGAAGGGCCTGTCACGGCAGAGCAGGGCTGAGCCCCAGGCACTCGGACTCCCCATCTGGTGCTCGTTCCTCTGCCCCAAGCCCTTGAGGAAGTGACTTCAGGTTGAACAAAAGGCTGCCTGAGTCCACACAGCAGGGAGGGAACATCTGGAAGCTGTTAGCCCAGAGGTGGGCTGAGACGGCCATGTAAACAGGCTCCAGGAGACAAGATGAATCCACACGCAGAAGGGTTTGCGGATGATTTCCGAAACTCGTGGGAGAGCTGCGGCCACTGCACATGTGTCCCTGGCTATGCCCTCTGGGCCCTGGGAGGCCGGCCCGGGAGCCCCGGAGCCGCTTGGGAGAGAAGGAGCGGGGAGGGGTCCCCAGAGGCCAGGCTGCTGCTCATGGCCCAAACCTTCCCTTCTGGCCGCAGGTGTGGGCCTGCCAGGTGTCTACCCAGGTGGAGTGCTCCCAGGCACAGGTGAGGGCAAGAAGAAGAAAGGGACCCTAGAGCAAGGAGAGCAGCCTCTGGCAGCCTCCCAGGTGGCCCGTCACCTCCCCACAAGCCAGGGCCACCGGCTGGGCCCTGACCAGCCCTGTCTCCCTAAGCGTCAAAGCTCAGGCCTGGCCATCTTTCCCCACAAAGTCTGGTCAGCGTCACACACATCCCCCACCCCGCCCCAAACCCTGACCCTCGGCCCAAACCCAGACCCTCGTCACAGCCCGAGAAGGGCCCCCCGAGGACACACCAAGTCCCAGTGTGGCCAGCTGTTTCCCAAAAGCTGTGAGTCACCAGGGGGCCCGCCCAGCACATCCGCCCCGCCGGAGACCCCTCAGAGCTGCCCTCTCGCCCTCCTTTCCCTGCCAGGGCCTGGCCACCCCACCCAACATGTGACCTCCTGAATTCCCCCAAAAGCCCAAATTCAGCCTGCTCGGAGGGATTTGCTGACAGAGTGGCCCTCCCCCTGTCCCTCCGGCTGAGGTGGCCCAGCCCCAGTGGAGACATGAGTGGTAGAACCACCAGATGCTGGCAAACAGAGAGTTCCCAGCCACGGCAGATGGCCACTTCCTGTTTGGTGTGGCCGCACCTCCAGCGAGAGCCCCCGAGGGGCGCAGGCTTGTTGCCTCGAGCAGGGTTTAACTGTCTGCCTTCTCTGGGGACGATGTGCTGCTTGGCTGGAAATTAACTCCAATAACTGAGGCGCGGGCTCAAGAGGCTAGGAAATGGGGTGCAAACTCAGGTCTTCTGACCTTGGGTCAGACGGGGAAGGAGAGTCACCACCCCCACGTGCCCCTATCACCACCTGAGCCGTGCCTGTCGCTGACAGTCAGCACAGAAGGTCAGCTGTGTGACCCGAGGGAGGTGTGGGTGTCTGCGAGGCCTGCCTTCCCACCCTCACCGCCAGCTCCCTCCCTTTGCCCCCATAGGAGCTCGGTTCCCGGGTGTGGGGGTGCTCCCCGGGGTTCCCACCGGAACAGGAGTCAAGGCCAAGACCCCAGGTATGCGGCCAGCGGTCTGGGAGCCCATGGTGGGAATCTCCACCCACCCTCAGGCCTCTCCGGCCAGGAGTGGGGGTGGGTAGGGGGACCCTGGGCTCAGGGCCCTCTGGACGGGCACCTCCTGGGCTCCAGTCCTGGTACAACTGGCCAAGATGGGTAGCACCCCTCTCAGAAATCCTACAGTGTGTGTGAGGGCAGCCTGGGCCGGGAGATCTGGGCAGAACTGGCCGCGCTCTGGTCAGCCCGCCCCTCAGTGCCTCCTGGCCCTGGTTACTGGTCCCCATGGCGTCAGGGCCCCACTGACGGCTCCTTGTCATTGGTCGTTGCAGGCGGAGGCGGAGCTTTTGCTGGAATCCCAGGTGAGGCCAAACTGGGTGTCCCCAGGTGGGCGGGCAGGCCAGCAGAGGAGCCAGCCAGGCAGGGAGGGGCGGGGCCACCCAGAATCCCCTGGAGGCCTGTCCACTTTCCCTCATGCCTCCTGCCCCAGGCCTCGGACGGACTTCAGCACAGCACGCTGCTCCCCCCACCCAACCCCTCTGTCCAAGCAGCAGCCAGATGAGCCCAGAAACCCCACCAGTCTGTGCCAAATGCTGTGAGAGCTGCAGGCCCCAACTCACGGCTCGAGCCCCAGGAGGGAGAGCGCCCGGCAGTTTCCCGGGAGGAAGTGACCCAGCACTGAGCCGACCACTGATCAGCTGCTCCCACGGAGCAGAAAGTCAAGTGTGAGGCTGAGGGCTGAGCAGGCCTGCTGGCCCACATTGCTGGGACCTGAGTCTGCTCTCCTTGTTCCCACAGGAGTTGGACCCTTTGGGGGCCAGCAGCCTGGAGTCCCGCTGGGGTACCCCATCAAGGCTCCCAAGCTGCCAGGTAAGTCAGAAGGATGATTCAAGAGGTGCCACTCACTGGGCCTCACTTACATGCACACATATGTTTACACACGTGCACATGTGGGCACAGGTACAGAGACCCATAGCCCTGATGGGAAGCGATCTGTGTTGGTGGAAAGAAACACCCTTCGATGGAAAGACCCCTCCGATGTCAGCCCCCACCCCCGCAATCAGCTCAGACAATGAGATGGTTCCTGTTGGGAGGTTAATAATCAGGAAGATACTAGGATTCTAAGGCCATGGCAGGCCCTGGATTTGTGGGGGGAGCGCTGTTCCATCATCCCCTGGAGCAGGGATCCCTTTCCCTCCTCCACCGAGGGCATCTGCACTCCCGAGAGCCTCTGTGCGCAGCGCAGGACCTTTGGTGCGCGTAGGGAGGTCTCAGGCCTCAGTACCTGTGGGGGTAGGTCCGTCTACCCAGGCAGTGGGGGCCCAGCACAGGACTGCCATGGAGCAGCCCCTAAGCCCACCCTGCCCTCTCTTCAGGTGGCTACGGACTGCCCTACAGCACTGGGAAACTGCCCTATGGTGAGTAAGACCCTCCTAAACGGATGGGCTTCTAGTGCTTTCCAGCTGCAGGGTCTTAGCAAGGACCTATTCCACTAGGAGAGCAGCCACCTGGGGATGGAACAAAGTCTTGGAAAGGGAATTCCCTAACAAGGGAACACAGATCTTGGACTCAGGCAGCCTGGTTCTCAATTCTGGTCCTCACACTTAGCCCCAGGCCTTGGGTAAACCGGTTTCTTCTCTGAGCCTCAGTATTTTCATCTGCAAAACGGGAAGAAGCATCCCACACGCATTCGAATCTGTTTTAACTCTGGCTGGGAGTGATAGGGTGGAGACTCCGGGCAGCCTGACCCCTGAAGGGCAGGGCAGGGCAGGGCAGGGAGGGCAGCCACAGTGAGATCTGTACAGATGCCCACTGAGCCTCTCTGTTTCACAGGCTATGGGCCAGGAGGAGTGGCTGGTGCTGCGGGCAAGGCTGGGTACCCAACAGGGACAGGTAAGGAACCTCACCCAACTGTCAGCTCAAGGGGCACTAGTCACCCAGGCTCCGGAGCCCCAGGGCTGGCCAGGGTCTCTCGAGAATGCAGGCCAGCCCACCGTGCATCCAGACCCCAGTCTGAGCCTGGAGAAGATTCTCAGGTGGGGGCAGTTCCGTCAGCCTCTGCTTGCTGTGAAGTCCCTCACCCACACCCACACATGAAAGGATCGGCTCTCGTGGGGCTGGAACAGGTGGGCTCAGAGACACAGGAGCAGTTTTCAGAGTCTCTCCCTCCTTCCCCTTCCCTAGGGGTCGGCCCCCAGGCTGCAGCAGCGGCAGCTAAAGCAGCTAAGTACGGTGAGTGCCCCTGCCAGCCCCCAGCCCTCCAGCCCTCCAGCCCCCCAGCCCCCCAGCCCTATTATCACTGGGAGCCTGCCTCACAGAGAACAAACAAAGGCAGCCTCTGACCCCACCATTTATCCAGTGTTTTCAACATCATCCATTCTCCCATCCATCCATCCATCAATCCTTCCTTCTTTCCATCACTCCGTCCTTCCATCTATCCATTCCTCCTTCCATCCCTCGTCCATCCATTATCCATTCATCCCTCCTTCCATCTACCCATTCCTCCTCCCATCCACCCATCAATCCTTCCTTCTTTCCATCCCTTCATCCATCCACCCATCCATCCATCCATCCCTCCCTCTCCCCTTCTCTCCCTCCCTCCATCTATTTCAGAGACCAGGGTCAACTAAGAGCCCTGCTGGAAAATGCAGGCACTGTGGTGGGAGTCAAGAAGAGGGAGACATTATTTCTACCTGGGGAAAATCAGGAAGGCTTCTCAGGGAAAATCATGTGTGATTCTGGAGTTTACCATGTGGTGAATATAGGAAGGAGAAGCCCAGGCAGAGGGGATGGGTTTCTACGGTGGTTGGAATGATCATTTTGGGTGGTGCATACTTGAGCATTTAAACAATGTTGTTGTTCACTATCAAGTTAATGTGTGCTATACAACGTCCAACCCGCTCAAGTCAGTGATGCCTTGACCAGCAAAGGTGGCGAGGCCTTCCCTGCGCCCGTGTAGTGGGCAGAGTGAACATCTATGCCCCTGCCCCAGATCATCCCCCAGTTCAGAATCAGTCTACTGGGACTGAAGCCCTTGGCTTCATCTCTAGTTCCCGGGGGAGCCCTTCCTGTACCGAGATGGGACAGAGGACATCTCCCCACCGGCCCAAGGTGGGAGGATGGGTGGGGGAGGGGCAGAGTACTGAGCGGGAGGCCTGCTCCCTGGAGGCCCCGCAGGCCCTCCCTCTAGGCCCCCAAGGCTGGAGGGGATGGCTGGAATGTGGGAGCAGGAGAGTGGGACAGAGAGGGGCCGCCAGAGCCAGGCAGCCAGGCGCTTGGATTACAAACTTGGCCGAGGCTTTGGAACACAGGGAGAGGAAGCCTTGAACATTCCTGCAGGGGCCCCTCTGGCCCGGGGAGCGGCCGCTTGTGGTTTCTCAGTATGTGGCAGTGATCAGGATGGGATTTGTCTGAAAACATACAAGTCCCTTAATGAGCGTGTTGAAATGGACACTTTGGGGGTGAGTCAAGGAACAGTCGGGTGGGGGCCTTCTCCAGCAGGCCCATCCGGAGATGCCTGGGCCTCGTTCCCAGTGGAGATTGTGCTGGTTAAAATGCCGGCATCCAAGGAGCCTTCCTGCCGGGGCCTCCCGGGGGCGGGGCCCTGGGAGCCACATCACTGTCCCCATCCCAGCAGGTGCTGGAGGAGCCGGGGTTCTCCCTGGTGTTGGAGGTGGCGGCATTCCTGGTGGGGCCGGCGCAATTCCTGGGATTGGAGGCATCGCAGGTAGCGTCTGTACCGCTGGGGGTGGGGGTGTCCTTGAGAGGGTCCCCGGGAAAGGGCCTCACCCTCTGTGACTGTCTCTCAGGGGCAGGGACTCCTGCTGCTGCTGCTGCTGCTGCTAAAGCCGCCGCCAAGGCAGCTAAATTCGGTGAGTGCCCTGAGCAGGCCCGGGGCCCCAGCCTGCCCCCAGACCCCCGTCTGCGTGGGCCTTGCACAGCCCAGCCCTACAAGACCTCCATCCATCTATGGCAGCCTCTATCCCCCACCCCCGCCCCCGCCCCAAACATGCGATGTCCCTACCTCCTTGCCTTTGCCTGTTCTGGCCACTCTGCCCAGAAGGCCATTACTTTCCACTGATTGGCCCAGCTGGTGGCGGGTGAGGGGGCTCCCATGGAGTGGGAGCCCTTCCTACCTTCAGGGCTGCCCGCACCTGCTGCACCCACTGCCTGGGCGCCCAGCGGAGAGACCTCACTTTACTTTAGACACAGATCGGGCTCTTCCCGTCCACCGATCCAAACCCGCAGAGCTCTGTGCAGGTTCCGTCGGCCTCCCCTTCTCTCCGAAGGGTTGGATCCATGCAGGGGCAAGGCCAGCCTGCCTGGGATCTGCACTCAGGACCTGCCTCTCCCACAGATCACCAGAGCCATGCCCTTGGGGGCCCTCTGAGATTCCCACAGGGTCCGGCCAGGAAGACAATCCTTTCCTCCCACAGGAGCTGCCGGAGGCGTGGTGCCTGGTGCGCCAGGCTTTGTCCCGGGAGTTGGAGTCCCAGGTGTTGGGGTCCCAGGTGTTGGCGTTCCAGGTGTTGGGGTCCCAGGCGTTGGCGTTCCAGGTGTTGGAGTCCCAGGTGTTGGGGTCCCAGGTGTTGGAGTCCCAGGTGTTGGAGTCCCAGGTACTGGGGGCCCGGGGAATTGTGGGTTGACTAGGTGAGCTGGGCTGTGTGTGCGTGCATATGCGCGCGGGTGAGAGAGAGATACTGAAACGATTGCTAAGACTTTCAGATTCCCCCTAATACCTCACGCATCTATCCTCTTCTCTTCATACGACTGCCCATGCCTCGCCTTCTCCTCCTTGGGCTGTAACAACCTCCTAATTAGTCACTGTCAGCATCATCTTCTCTAATTCATCCTCTGGCTGTCAGTGTGCTCCTGGAAGCAGTGGCCATTTCTTTTTCATCTCTGTGTTCCCAGCCCTTAGCTGAATAAGTGCTCAGTAAATGGTGGGTAAGTGGATGGATGGATGGATGGATGGATGGACGGACACCTGGGTTTGTAGGTGAATGGCAAGTGAGTAGGTGAGTAGACAAGTTGATGGATGAGGGAATGGGTAGATGAAGGGACAGAACAAGGATATGTAGATATATGGATGACTAGACACATGGGTAAAATGACGGATGGATAGATGACGCAGGGATGGAAGGACAGATGGAAGGGCAGATGGGGCCCTAGATAAGTGGCTAGAAAGATGGATGGCTGGATAGATGGGTGCCTGGATCATGCATGATGGATGGATAAGCACATGGTTCAGTGAGCAAATGACTAGATGGGTGTGTGGAAGGCAAATGCAAAATGAATGATTGGATGGATAGATGAATGGCTAGATAGGCGGATGAGTGAATAAGTGGATGGATAGGTAGGTGCACAGAAGAACAGAGAGATAAGTCGTTGAGCGGGTGGATTGAAGTCCAAGGATAGCCAAACAAATGGACAGATGTGTGGGTAGGTCGATGGGTGGATGAATGGGTGGTTAAGTAGACAGATGGTCAGAGGAGTAAACGCGGATATGCATGGGTGAATGGATAGGCAGAACTTTGCGTCATTTGTGTCCCCCTTGGCCTCTCCAGGAGCTGTGTCACCAGCTGCAGCCGCCAAAGCAGCCGCCAAAGCAGCCAAATACGGTGAGTGCTGTGTGACTAGCTCTGCCCCATCCTGTTCTGGCCAGAGAAAGAAGGGGAGTGACTTACCCAAGGTCACAGCACAAGCCACTGACAGAGCTGGGACTTGGAACTGTTGGGCCCCAGGGCAGTGTCTCCTCTGGTCGTCTCCCACCACGAGGCCATGGGGCTGAGTGATGGGAGAGTCCCAGTACGGCATTCCCAGTGGAGACCACGTCCCTGAGCTTCCCTGCCCTGGCCAGGGCCCTCTCAGAGGAGCCCAAGCCTGACTGGGGATACGGGACCTGCCCACAATCTCTCTATAGCCGACAAAAGGGCCCTTCAGAGAAGACAGTGGTTGGAGAGTGGAGGGGGCAGGGTGTCCGTAAATGCTCCCCGCAGGAGGCTGGCAGGAGGCCCGTGCATTCTATGGTTTCCGGTCCTTCATTCATCAGACTTGGGAGAGGTTTGCATCGTCCTTCCGGCTGACCGGCACCCCCCAGAGCCCTCCCCAGCCTCCCTCACTGAGATGCTTTTCCACCCAACTCTCTTCCCTCTGCAGGGGCCAGAGCGGGAGTGGGAGTTGGAGGCATTCCCACTTTCGGGATTGGCGCCGGGGGCTTTCCTGGTTACGGTGTTGGAGCTGGAGTGGGCGCTGTCCCTGGAGCTGTCCCTGGAGCTGGCCTTTCCCGTGAGCCTTAGTTCCATCTGGGTTAACTTCTCTTTTGTAGGGCTGAGGGGGGGGCAGGGGGAGGCAGGGGGGCGCAAGGGAGCGTAGACTGGGCTTCAACACGCGCGAGGACGGCCTCCAGCAACTTTGGGTATGAGCACTGCTCGCCCAGCCCCACTGAGATGCCCCAAACTTTCTCTCTTTCCTCGCAGCAGCCGCTGCCCAGGCAGCAGCCGCAGCTCAGGCAGCAGCAGCCGCCAAGGCAGCCAAGTACGGTAAGTGCCCTTGCCTTGCCTGTCCCCACACCCAGGGCGGTGCCCTCCCCTCCTGCTCACCCCAGCCCTGCTCTCGGGCTGTCACATCCTGGGCTTTCTCACAATCGTTGGCTTATCTGACCTGGGGCCCAGGCTCCAAGCTCAGAGCAGTTCTCCAGTGAGAGGGCAGAGCAACCCCACCCTCAGGCCCCTGGGGCTGAATGGCCTGGGTCAAGGTCAGGAGTCCCCCGACCCCATCTTCCGAAGCCACTCTGACCTCTTCTGCCCTTTTCAGTTGCTCACCACTATGATTATCAGCCCCGCTTCTCAGCTGTACCCCACATCAGCCAGGTGGAGGTGCCCGTGCAGCCATTCTGTTCCCCACGCCACCGTCTCCCCTTCCCTCTCCCAGGAGCCTGACGCTCTTTGCTCTTCTAGGTGCTGGAGGGGTCGGAGGCTTGGGCGGGCTGGTGCCAGGCATCGGAGACGGAGTAGCAGGCGTGCCAGGCGTAGGAGGGGTGCCAGGTAAGCTGCGTCCCCAACCCAGAGGAGGGGTGGCTTTGTCTCACGAAAGGAGCCCTGGAGTTGACCGGGTCAAGTACATCACTTTGCGGATGGCAAGACTTCACGGAGCCCAGGGGTGGGGAGGGGAGAGGGCAAATTCCCCTTTGGAGGGAAGCCCCTCCAGGGGACCCCAGCTTGCCGGGGCGGGGGGGGGAGGGCTCGGGAAGTCAGCCGTCATCCAGCTAGGTGGCCGAGCTGTGCTCTGCCAGGGCTGGATGGCCTCCTTCACTCCAGGGGCCTTTCTGGTTCCCGATCAGGCGGGAAGGTCTATACCACCGTTGGGCTCACGTCCTCGGTGGCTTTTTCCCCACCAGATTTCTCTTCTGTGTGCCTTCTTTCCGGGAGAAAATTTCCCTTCTGAGTTTCCCCCTAAGAAATGGGCTGTTTCCTCCCATTTGGGATACGGGCACTGTTAGGAATTTCTCTTTTTTCTTTTTTTTTTTCTTCTTCTTCTTTTTTTTTTTTTTTAAATAAACACCACCATCAGCAGAAAGCTGCACAAGCCTTCTAGAGGATGAGGAGAGGGTCTGTGCTTCAATCCATCAGCTTTGGGCTCCGGTCTGCCATAGCCAGAGCTAGAATGTCACGGTCCCAGGGCCGTTTCCCAGGGAAGGGACGTGCCTAGGTTCCATGTGCTTCCTTCTCTGTCTGCAGGGGCAAGGAGGCAGCGTGGGGAGGGTCTGCTGGGGGAGGGGACATTTCCCTATGGGTGGTCTTTCCAAAATCGGGGAAGGGGAAGGGAGGATGTGGGGAGGGGTGCCAGGGACTGCCCCCTGATCCCTGTTCTTCACCTCTCCAGGAGTGGGGACCCCGGCCGCCGCAGCCGCCAAGGCCGCTGCCAAAGCCGCCCAGTTTGGTAAGTGTCCCCCCCAACCCCCCATTCTGGAGCACGGCTCTCTCATGTTCCCTGTTCTAGGGTCTAGCGGGGCCCCTCCCCCCAAGGAGGCAAGTCCCCTCGGGCTGTCACATCCTGGGCTTTCTCATAATCGTTGGCTTATCTGACTGCTTTTAGGGGTGTGGGTGAAGTCCTGATCAGGAAAACAAAGTGAGAGCGGGCCCTGGTGAGCCCTCCAGGACCGGGCTCCCCATCCTTCCCAAAGCCCCCGTCGCCTCCGAGTCCAGCTGGGGCCTGCCCCCCTCTGCACCTCACACTGGGCTCACTGGACTCCCATCTCCTTGAGCTATGGCCAGTATTTCTGGCTCCCTGACCAGCACCTTCCTGAATATGCCAAACCACAGCAGCCTTTCTAGATTCCTTCCCATCCGTAAGCCAGGCCCTGGGCCAGGGCGGGGGCAAAGAGGCAATTTGGGGACCTGCAGATATCAAGGTTCAGATCACGCAACTCAGCGCTGTCTAGGCCAGAGTCTCAACGTCGGGGCTGCTGACCCCCAAACTCACATATGACAAACAACCCCTTTTATACAAAGCTGCTGTTTGCGGAGGCAATCCTTACACCGACTTTGCGAAGTTGGTACTACCGTTCCCATTTTACAGATGCGGAAACTGAGGTTCTGAGAGCCTAAGTGACACGTCCACATTCACACAGCCAAATGGCGGCGGAGCTGAGCTTTGAGCCCGGGTCTACCTGTCTTGCAGAGTTCCCTTTACTGTGTAACTGCCTCCATCACCCCCGAAAGTCTCAAAGGGGCCCCTGTCCTCCAAAGGTTAAGAGCTCCTGATCCCACACATGTCTCGTTTTAGGAATGAGGAAACTCAGGCCCATCAAGGGAAAGTAACTTGTCCAAGGTCACACAGCAAGTCTGTGTCTGGGCTAGGACAAGATCTCAAGGCTCTGGACTTCCAGCCTGCAGCTGTCTTCCTTGGTCAGGACTTGGTTAAGAATTAGCTCCTCCGTTCTTGCAGGTTTAGGCCCTGGAATTGGCGTGGCTCCCGGCGTGGCTCCCGGCGTGGCTCCTGGCGTGGCTCCCGGCATTGGCCCCGGCATTGGCATTGGCCCTGGTGGTGTTATAGGTGAGCTACTGAGTAAGAGGGCCTGAGGGACCTCTGAATCCTCCATGGGTGCCATCTCTGAACCCCCCCCCTCTCCCCCTGCAGGAGTGGGGACCCCAGCTGCAGCCAAAGCCGCTGCTAAAGCGGCCGCCAAAGCCCAGTACCGTGAGTGCCCTACCACCTTTCTCCCCTCACCCCTGCGAGCCTGGGGCTGGCCTAGTGTGACCCAAGCCACGATATGCAGCCTCAGCACCAGAGGGGTTGGAAGCATAGACTGGGCATGAGGGAGACCTGGGTTCAAGCCCTGGGTCCCACACTAGCGAAGCAACCTCCGAGTTTCCTGTCCTTACATGGGACACACGGGTGCCGACGGCAAATGTTGCAGATGGTTGTCAGAAGTGAGTTAATCCAAGAGGGAAGGAGCCGGTAGGGGGGTGAGGAACCAGGCTCGAAAGGA
The DNA here is from genome assembly GCF_028749965.1 of Puma concolor. NCBI lineage: Eukaryota > Metazoa > Chordata > Mammalia > Carnivora > Felidae > Puma > Puma concolor. Next base: position 10,782,825 of record NC_141682.1, read on the forward strand.
CGGTGGTGTCCACAGCCACCGTCTGGCCCTGAATGCCAGACTGGGAGAGGCTGGACTTGGTGGTCAGTGGGAGTTTTAGGAAGACCATTCCTGGTAGGAGTACAGAGGGCAGGTTAAGGGCAAGGAGACCCCTGCATGGGTCTGGGCCCCACTCTTGGGGCCTGACTCGGCTTCCTGGGTGGGACACCCCCAGGGGCGCATGCTCCCTACCTGCTGCCACCGCACCCCTGCCCATCTCCCCCAGGGGCTGCAGCTGGGCTTCCTGCTGGTGTTCCTGGCTTTGGAGTTGGTGCCGGCGTTCCTGGCTTTGGAGTTGGTGCTGGCGTTCCTGGCTTTGGAGCTGGCGTTGGCGTTCCTGGCTTTGGGGCAGGTGCGGGTGAGGGGCCTTCTAGGGGCTGGGCGGAAACTGCCCCCTGAGCTCGGAGGAGGGAGACCTCTCTTCCTGGCCACACATTCCTGGGAGCCTTACTCAGGGGATCATAGTAAACTCCCCATCAGGTCCTCCTGAGCAGTCAGAGATGACTAGGGTAACAGATGGGGGGCAGGCCAGGCAAAGGGAGTGCCCCCAGGCTGCTAGATTTCAGAGTTTCTGCCTGCTCAGTAGAGGAGTGATGGGGTTCCGAAGTGAAAAGGAGCCCACAACCCAGGAAAGGAGGGTGGAGGTCCCTGGGGTCAGCGGGCATGAGTGGGGCCAGTCTGGCTCCCATTCAGCAGTGCACTGTGGCAAGAGGGCCACTAGGACCTCCAGTTCTTCACCTAGCCCCTGCTCTGCGTCCAGCCTCAGGCAGATCACACTGGAAGAAGGAGGCACAGTTCAGCCTCCAAGCAGCCCCAGACCAGACTGGCAGTGGCACGGTTAGATCCCGGAGCTCTGTACCTGTCAGGGTGAGCTCCTGGCTGGGAGTCTCTGTTCCAGGGCTTTGAGACGAACGATGAAGGCTGATGAAGTCAGGGAGGGCTGCCTGGAGGAGGCAGAACTTCTGGGCACAGAGCTCAGCTGCTGACCAGCCCTCTTTTCCTTTTTCCCCAGTGCCTGGATCCCTGGCTGCCGCTAAAGCAGCCAAATATGGTGAGTGCGCCCTGCCCACTGCCCACCCCCCTTGGCTGGCTTGCTTGCTGCCCTATCGGCCCTGAGAACACCTGGTCACCCGTCGCTCCTCCACGGGGCCAGGGCCCGGGGCCCGGAGCTTGCAGAGCACGGCTGGGATGGTCAGGGTGGAAAAAGGCAGTTTCTAGGACACATTAATGATGGTTCAGTAGACCTGGCTCCTGCCCCCTAAATGTCTATCATGCTTCCAGCTCCGGGACGACTCGAAACGCCCCTCACATTTCCAAACCCCCTCCTCCCCCCAACCCCACCCCCCCGCCACTGGTGGCAGTTCCTTGATGAGGACCACGGTCCCTAAGGCCCTTCTGGCCCTGACAGTTTCATGGGACCCGAGGCCAGGGGCCCCGCCTGCTGTCGGCCGGGCAGCTCCTGCCTCCTCTCCAGCCCAGCCAGGACACCTCGTCTAGGCTCACCTCCCGCCTGCCTCGCTGTCAGCATGACTGTGCCTGCCACGAGCCTGGAGGACGTGGCAGCCCGCCTGGACAGACCCACATTGTCTGTGGCCCCCGCATTCCTGGCCTCCTAGGAGCCGGACTCGGCCTCTGCCAGGGAACCGCCAACCGGCCCCGGCCAGTCCGCTTGGGGCCCGTTTCCACTTCGGAAAATCCCGGCTTCCTCGGCCCCCACCCCACCCCACCCCCCACGGGCCCGGTGGCCCACAGGCCCCTCTCCTGTTCCTTGCCGGCTGCTGGCCTGCCTGAGCCTAACAGACGTTGCCAGGGAAACAAAGCAGTTAAGGGCGCTGGCTCCCATTTCTTGCCCGTGGAAACTTGAGGACGCCGCGTAGCCTCTGCCGGGCCTCAATTTTCTCATCTGCACAATGGGGACGATAATAGTGCCTGCCTGCCCCGTCGCAATGAATAATAAGCGGGCCACCGCATGCAAAGCACAGAGAACCGTGACTGTTGCGTAAGGCGTTACCTGGCCATACGCAGCAGCTCCGTACTGGACGGAGGTTCAGAACTCAGAGTACGTCCGCTCCCCAAACACCTGTAGTGTGAGTGGGGTAAGGATCATCATCCTTGTTAGGGAGATGGGGCTCTGGGGGTCAGAGAGGCGACAGCTATAGTGAGAAAGCAGAATTTGAACACAGGATGGGCAGGACCCGAGACGCGTCTTCTGCCCTCCGCAGCTCGTAGCCACTGCTGTGGCCACCTGTGGCTCCCAGCACCAGCTGTCTGGGAAGGAGACAAAACGGGTGGGCCAAGGCTCAAAGGGGTCCCCCCCTTGCCCGATTGGTCAGGACAGAGCCAGGACCCATACCGAGGCGCCTTCCGCTGGGTCACGTGACTTTGGCCACCCGTCTGCTCTGCCTAGCATCCCCGGGGCAGGGAGACCTCGTCCTGCAGAAATTGGGGTGCTGACTTTCCATCATCTCTCCACAGGAGCTGCAGGGGTGGGGGCTCTTGGCGGAGTAGGTGTCCCAGGCGGTGTGGTAGGTGAGTCAAAAGCCCAGGACAGGTGGGACGCCTGGGTGGCTCAGTCGGTTAAGTGTCCGACTTCGGCTCAGGTCATGATCTCACCGTTTGCGAGTTCGAGCCCCGCGTCGGGCTCTGTGCTGACAGCTTAGAGCCTGGAGCCTGCTTCGAATTCTGTGTCTCCCTCTCTCTCTGCTCCTCCCCTGCTCATGCTCTGTCTCTCTCTCCTTCAAAAATAAATAGAAACATTAAAAAATTAAAAAAAAAAATTTAAAAAGCCCAGGAAAGGCTGGGCAGGGAGGAATGCTGACCAGTGGAGAGTCCCTCACTCTGACCTCCTCCTGTGTCCCCAGGAGCCGGACCTGCTGCCTCAGCTGCTGCCGCCAAAGCTGCTGCCAAAGCTGCCCAGTTTGGTGAGTGCTGGTTGGAGGTGGGGGTGGCCCCCAGGCCCTGGGGTTTGGGGCGGGGAGGCCTCTGACCGTGCACCATGGAGCACATGGTCCCTGACCCACCCCCGGGGCCCTCAGAGGCATCGTCTCCCCAGGGCCCAGCCCTTCGAGGCCCCAAGAGCTCAGGCTCCACCTGGGTCCAAGGATGAGAACCCCACTGTCTGCAGACAGACCAGCTATTCCCACCATCGGGATTTGAACACGTGGCTCTCTCCACAGGCCTCGGGGGAGCCGGAGCCCTGGGAGTTGGGGGGCTCGGAGCTGGCGGAGCCATCCCAGGGGTTGGGGGCTTTGGAGGTGAGTGGCTGCTCTGGAATCAGAGCGTGCATGGGGCGTGTGTGTGTGTGTGTGTGTGTGTGTGTGTGTGTGTATGAGAGAGAGACACACAGAGACTGACCTTCTTTCCCACCCCCGCGTACCTGCCTCGGGCTGGCCTGTAGCATTTGGGGGACCTTCAGCAAACACCCTCTTGCAGTTGGGCGCCCCCTCCCCTCCCTCTCTTCCATCAGCCTCCCAGACCACTTTAAGTGGGAGTACATCAAGACAATGATGGTTTTGCCCATTTTCCAGAGAAGGAAAGCAAAGTCAGGAGGGAAATTTTCTTTTCCCCGAAGTCTCTGCCACCGTGGCGGGCCTCGTGTTGACATTTCCCTCTTCCGTGGGTCATCCGTTGTGTCCCCCTATCCGAGCCGGCCTGAATCTCGTCCTGCGTGCTCCAGCCTGGACACACAGGAAGAGCTTACTAAAGACTTTTGGGAAGAGGGATGGGTAAGGGAGGGCGGCAGGGCGGATGAATCGGCGGGCAGATGGTAAGCGGGGCGAGCAGGTCAGGAGGGGACATGACTCGGGGAGGGCCCTGCTGTTCCTGAGCCCACATACCCCGTGTCTCCCCAGGTGTGTCCCCAGCTGCAGCTGCTAAAGCGGCCAAATATGGTGAGTTTCTCTCCTGCCCTCCCCTCTGCCCAGGTGTCAGGTTGCTTCGCACCCCACCCCACCCCTGTCCGCTGTCCCCACCCCAACTCAGGCCTCAGTCCTGCTCACAATAGCCCTGAAGGTCTGTTCTTGCCCCCAGAACCCAGAGAGGGTGCTCAGCACCCCTTAAATCGTGTGTGGTCCTGACCCCTGTCCACCTGCAGGTGCCACTGGCCTTGGAGGTGTCCTAGGGGCCACCAGGCCATTCCCAGTTGGAGGCAGGGGCCATCCATCTCTCTGTGAAATCCTCAGCTCTGCCCAGGGCCTAGAGGAGGCCTGTCTGGATAGCGGCCGGGGGACCCCTGGAGCTGCATCTCGCACAAAGACACGGGGGGCAGAGAGAGAGAGAGAGAGAGAGAGAGAGAGAGGGAGGATAGTCCAGGAAAGGGAACATCCTGGGCAAAGGGGCAGGCCTCAGGGTCAGGGGGTACACTGTGGGGGACAGACACCAGGCTGATGAGCTGGGGCTACGGGGCTGGAGACAAGGTTTGTAAAGAAAGCTGCTCAGCCAGTGAGGGGCACGCAGGGGGAGGGGGTGGTCCTGGGCAGAGAGGCAGTAGGCCCAGCGGCTGGAGCAGGGCCTGCCCTACACCAACCTCAAACCCCTCCCACAGGAGTTGCGGCAAGACCGGGCTTTGGACTGTCTCCCATTTACCCAGGTACACCCAGCCTCCCTGTCCCCAGGCCCCTTCCTGTCAACTCCCCCACGCCATCTGCTCAGAAGGGCCGGGACCCGGGGGCAGACCCATGACCTCCATCACACGAAACAGGGCCTCCCCTCAGTCCTCTCCACCTCCCTTGCAAGGGCCAGGGAGCATCAGCTTTTCCAAAGCCCCGTGGCCCAGATGAGGCAAACTGAGGTTCAGACAGTGGGAGGGACTCGCCCAAGGTCACACACCGAGGGAGGCAGAGCCCCGGGCTCCTGACACCCAGGCTCAGAACTTGGCCCTCTCGGGTGGGGCCCACACTGTCCGGAAAGGCTTGGCGGGCTCCCCGGAAGCAGACATACAGCCCCTCTCCCTGCCCCACAGGTGGTGGAGCTGGGGGCCTGGGAATTGGCGGTGAGTCTGCAATAAGGAGAAGCCCCGCTTCAGGCAGGGCCCTAGTTACTTTCATGGAGTCGGGGTACTCCATGCTATGGTGGCCACGGCCTCGGGCTGGCCCTCTGATGCCAAGAAAATTCAGCCCTGGGATGTAAGAATGGGGGCGGCGATCCCATTCCTGGGGCTCCCAGCCTGGCATTTGATGGGACACCAGGAGTGAGATAGAGACCTGGTCAACACCCCACTCCCACCCCACCCCATCTCTGGTGTAACTGGAGAGACGGACAAGGTCCCAGAGAAAAGGAAAGGAAGTGTGTAAGGGGAGAAACAAGGTCCGTTCAAGTAGGTGGTCAGGGAGGCCAAAGCCTAGGGCATGTTAGATGGGGCAGTCGGCATGGCCAGGGTCTGACTCAGGGCGGGGGCGCCCTCCTAGCTGCTCAGACCTCCACAGGTGGGATGCCATCCACAAGGAGCATAACTGGACAGCACAGGTCAGGCTGGTGGGACTGAAGGGCAGGCTGGGGGCAGGAAGGCCTTCAGAACCTCCTGAGACAGGGTAAAGGCCTGGTACAACGTAAGGTTCTAGGAGAAGCAGGAAAGCCCCTCCCCTCCACAGGCAAACCTCCCAAGCCCTTTGGAGGGGCCCTGGGAGCCCTAGGATACCAAGGTGAGTAGAGACTCAGCCCCTGGGGACAGGGCAGAGTAGGCAGGGGCAGACAGAGGCAGGGGGCTGGGATCCATCAGCCTAGGAGAGGGGAGCACATTTGGACTAGACCTAGCAGGGTATGGAGAGGCTGGGGGGAGCTGGACGCCCACCCCCCATCCCTGCGTCTACTTCCGACATGCACACTCAGAGCTAAGAGTGGGCCCGGATCCCCCGGGCTCACCCCAAGCCAGCCCTGGCAGTTTTTCGCTCCCTGCTGCCCACCCTCACCCGGAGGAGCCAAGGAAAAGAGAAGGGATGTGGGGAAGGGAGGAACAGGGAAGGAAAGAGAGAAAGCGGGACAATAGACCCTAGAGTCAGGGAATTTGAGGGGTGGGTGGGGGACCCAAGGTGCCCCTAGCTGGGCAGGATGTACAGAGGCCATCACCCGGCCCAGAGCCGCACCCTCGCTCAACGATGCACACGTGCCTCTGGGAGTGCGTGGGGCAGTCATGATCAGCACCCCCAAAGGCACCTCCCAGCAGTGCCCAAAGGAGACCCAAAGAAGCCCAGCTCCACTCCCGTGTGTGTTCAGGCTGCACATTCCCCTGCATCCCCACTACACAGAGGAGGCAGCTGAGGCCAGGGCAGGAGGAGGCAGAGGCAAGACCAGCCTGACCCTGTCCAGGGTACCCAGCTCTCCGTCAGGCACTATTTGATGCCTGTGGCCCTGTCACACTGTTTTCTAAGCCCCCAGCGTGGGCTTCACAGAGAGAAGCCTGTCCTGGTCCCGCTCGGCTGCCCGCTGCCACCAGGTGGCGGTAGGAGCCACGTCGAGCTCCAGGCCCTACTGGCAGACCGTGGTGCCTCAGTGGCTTAAAACAAGGCTTGCCCATCAGACGGTCCCCTGGAGGGGGCAGGAGTCCTGAGTGTGTGTCCCAGCTCAGCCGCTACGAGCTCTCCCTTTCTCTGAGCCTGTTCATCTGATGCACCCTCACGTTTAGGAGGACCGTCTCCTGCAGACTCTGTCAGCTGTCCCTTCCCCTCCTTTCCCTTATGGGGACTGCTCAGAGCTGCTGGCTAAAGGCTTCTCAAATACAGTAGACTCAGAAGATAGAGACCTGGTCCAGGCCAGGTCCCTTCCCCTCTCTGAGTCTTGATTGCATCACTATCCCTGCTCCCACCCAGCTGCCCGCAAGGAGTTTGTGCAATGTGATGGCTCAGAGTCTGGCGGGAGGTGGTGGCCAGACTTCTCGTGGCTTTGGAGCCTCTGTTCCCCATTTCGGTGATGTGGGTGTAAGAACAGCTCGGAGCTGGTCCGAGTGGGCAGGGGCTTGAGCGGGACCCAGAGGGGGCTGGACGGTCACGCGTGCCTCCTCCCACCCAGGTGGGGCCTGCCTGGGGAAATCCTGTGGCCGGAAGAGAAAGTGAGCTTCCCAGGACCGCTGACTCGCGACCTCATCAACGTTGGTGCTACTGCTTGGTGGAGAATGTAAACCCCTTGTGATCCCTCCCCCACTCCCCTTCCCCAGTCCCCACCCCGGGAGGGGACAGGCCAGGCTGGGTGGCCTCGGAAATCCGCAAAGCAAGGACACAAGAGTGGTGGCCAGGTGGGCCCCAGGAAGCCCCTTACTTCAGAGGCCAGGGGCGGGTGGGCTCGGCCCCCTGCCCCCACCCCCTTCCCACCCAGGAGCTCCCCCCTCCATACGCTCTCCATCTCCAGGGGAACTTGGTGCTACATGCTGGTGCTCTCATCTTCCTGGGGGGGGAGGGAGGAGGGAAGGGCAGCCCCTCGGGGACCCCCTCCCCGGGGCTCCTCTGAAGATGGTGCAGACACTTCCTGGGCAGCCCCATCTCCCCCTGCCCACCAGAACCTCTCCCCCCACCTCGGCTGCGGTCCAGTTGGTACCCAAGCACCAAAAGCCTCAAGCTGGATTCGGTCATATCACCTCTTGGCCCCCTCGTCTCCCACCTATTCCCCGTGGCTGGAACCCCTTCGGATGGGAACACCCCGCCCCCGCCCCCCGCCATCGGGAATAGCCCTCTTGCTCTTGTGGAATCCATCCACCCGTCTGTCCATCCGTCCATCCATCCTTGTCCCCAGTTGACCGCCCTGCACCACTAGCTGGCTGGGCGCCCCCACCGTCAACCTGGTTAACCTGTCCCAGCGGCCTGTGTCCTGCCTCCACCCCTCCACACCCCACCCCACCCCACCCCCCTACGATGGGGCCTGAGCACCCAGGGTGTGAGGAGCTGTGCCAGCTGGGGCAGCAGGAATCTTCTCCCCAACCTGGGTCCCCCCCATGCAGTACTGTAACCCCCAGCCCTCCCTCGAGCCACTGTATTTCAGAGCATTTCCCGCCCCTGCCCCGCCCATCTCTTTGTGTCTCGCTGTGATAGATCAATAAATATTTTATTTTTTGTCCTGGATATTTGGGGGCTGTTTTTGATTGTTGATGCTCTCTTGGTTTTATTCGCGTGGTTAATTAAAAAAAAAAAAATTTTTTTTTTCCTGATCTGGGGAGCTATATCCCCAGCAGAAAATTCATTTTAATCACTTGGGTATAACTCCGGATGAAACATATTTTTTTTCCTTTAAATAAGAAAAGAGAATTAACTGCTTCAGAAAAGCCTAATAAGTGAAAACCTTTTGAAGGAAACGGTATCATGGCCTCCTCTGTACGGTCTCATCTGCCCCAGGGACGGAAGGAACTTCCACTCTTCGAGGTGTATTTGGGAGTGCTGTTTACCAAAAATCACCTGCCCGTGGCTCCTGGCAGATCCATCCTTCTCCAAATTGAATCTGCCTTTTAACAATAAAGCCCCTTTATAGGGGAAGCATGGCCAGCCGGCCCCACACATGCCCACTCCCGGAGGTCTCCCCTGAGGAGGTGGCTCACCCACCCAGCCACACCTTTCCCAGGCCTCCCCCTTAGGCCCAAGAGCCGGAGCACAGGGCCTAGTGGGTGGCCTCCAGATGCTGAGGGTGCAGCCGAAGGGGTGGAGAAAACAAAAATGACCCTGTGTCCAGACCAAACCCTCGGCCTTGGTGAACAGCCATGCAGACAAGGGAGATACGGCCCCACCTAAGAAAAACCAGAAGCGTTTCCCTCTGAAACATCCCCTCAAAGGAAGAGCCATTCACCCACACGGCCCACGGGAACACGCCCACGTGGAGCCCACAACTCCCCTTGGGAGCACGCCCTGCATGTCAGATTCCAGAATCTCCTCCCCAAACCACCGATTCCACGTCCCAGGGCCCACGTGGCTTCAGGCCTCCCTCCGTCCGTCCTAGAGCCAACCCCCTGGCCGGTGGGCATACCCCTAGGTCAGAAGGGCGGCGAGGGAGCTGTCTGTTGGGAGTGTGGGTGTCTGTGCGAGCAGTGCCAGGAGGGGGTCGGATGGAAAGAGAAGGCGGTGGGGTGATGCTCTGGGAGGATGTCCCAGAGGACAGAGGAGCGCAAAAAGCAATTCAGCAGGAAGAGCAGGGAGGAGGGTCAGGACAGCTAGAGTGCCTGGAGGGAGCGGGGAGGGGAGGAAAGGGGGGAGGGGTGGGTTCATGGAGACCCACAAGGGGACCGCTGTGACAGTCCGTGAGGGATGACACAGCTCACCCAAGAGTGGCGACAAAGGAGACTCACTCACTCACTCACTCACTTACTCGTTCAACAAAAATATCCCTTGCTGGGGTGCCTGGGTAGCTCAGTTGACTAGCCGTCCCACTGGCCTCAGGTCATGGTCTCGTGATTTGTGGGTTCAAGCCCCATATCAGACTCTGCGCTGGGTGTGGAGCCTGCTTGGGATTTCCCTCCCCCACCTCCACCCCAAATAAATAAATAAATAAATAAATAACTTTAAAAAAAAAAATCTCAGGGGCGTCTGGGTGGTGCAGTCGGTTAAACGTCCGACTTCAGCCAGGTCACGATCTCGCGGTCCGGGAGTTCGAGCCCCGCGTCAGGCTCTGGGCTGATGGCTCAGAGCCTGGAGCCTGTTTCCGATTCTGTGTCTCCCTCTCTCTCTGCCCCTCCCCCGTTCATGCTCTGTCTCTCTCTGTCCCAAAAATAAATAAACGTTGGAAAAAAAAAAATTAAAAAAAAAAAAAAATCTCAGTATCCCTTGCCGGTCCCCTCTCAACTCTCTGGTCTCTGAAAGTCTGCCAGTCCCAGCATTCAGCCCATCAGTCTCCCTGCTTTGGTTTCTCATAGTTGATGGCTTTAAACACCACCCCTGCATTGGCGACTCCCAGAGTGACACCTTCAGCACAGATCTCTCCCCTGGGCTCCGGACTAACACATCCAACTCTTCACATGTCCACCTGGGAGTCTCACGGACACCCCACTGGAGCCCAGTCCCCCCACCTTCCAAAGCCTGCCCCCTCCCGCCTTGCCCACCTAGATGGCAGCTCGGGTGGCTCTCTGGTAGTCAGGCCAGCAGCTTCGCAGCCATCTGGGACCCCTCTCTCCTCACGCCCCACAGCAGACTGGCCAGCAAATCCTGCAGCACGACCGCCAGAAGACCCCAGATTCCAGCCACTTCTCACAGCCTCCAGGGGTGGCGTCCTGGTCCCCCCGGAGCTCTTGCCCCAGTTACTGACACAGCTTCCTAACTGAGCTCCCTGACGCCCCCCAGCCTTCTCTCCACGCAGCAGCCAAGACAATCCTTTTAAAACATACGTCAAGCCAAGTCAAGCACCTGCTCAAAATCCTGCCATGGCTCCCAGCTTACTCAGGGCCAAAGCCAGAGGCCTTTTGATGGCCGAGGAGTCCCCACAGGAGTGTCCTGGCTGTTCTGACCACACGCCCTGCTACCTGGCCCTCTGCCAGGCCATGCACTTACCCTGGCTCTCTCTCTCCCTTGTAGGGAGCAGCCCCCGCCCCCCCCCACCCCCACCCCGCAGGCCTCTACATCTGCTGTCTCTCCTGCCCGGAGCGTTCTTCCCTCTGCTGTCAACGTGCTTGGCTCCCTCGCCTCCCTCAGTGACTCCAGTGTCACCTTCTCAGAAGGTCCTCCTCAGTCTCCGTTTCTAACGTTACAAACGGTACCCTCCTCCCTCACCTGTCCCTGCCTTTTCTCCAGAGCACCCGTCGCCGTGTGACAGACCATGTATTACACTTCTTTTGTTCACTACCTGACTCCGCACCCTGAGGATGAACACTGGTTTTTCTTTTAACGTTTATTTATTTATGTTTGAGAGAGAAAGCCAGAGTGCGAGTAGGGGAGGGGCAGAGAGAGAGGCAGACACAGAATCCGAAGCAGGCTCCAGGCTCTGAGCCGTCGGCACAGCCCCGGACGCGGGGCTCGAATCCTAGAACTGTGAGATCATGACCTGAGCCAAAGTCGGACGCTCAACAGACCGAGCCACCCAGGCGCCCCTTAAACACTGTTTTCAGAACAAAATACAGGAGCACCTGGGTGACTCAGTCAGTTAAGCGACCGACTCTTGATTTCAGCTCAGGTCATGATCTCATGGTTCATGAGGTCGAGCCCCTGTGTGGGGCTCTGCACTGACACCACGGAGCCTTGCTTGGGATTCTGTCTCTCCCCCTCTCTCTGTCCCTCCCCCGCTTGCGCTCTTCGTCAAGAAATAAACCCATAAACTTAAAAAAGAACAAAATACATAAACTCCTTGCTTTCATCAGTTATACACCCAGGTAGAGAGATGGCAAGTGAAGGTGTCGGGCTGATCATAGGCCCAAAGACATCCAGGTCCTAATCCCTGGACCCTTGTGAATAGTACCGCCCTCCTCTGCTCAGGCTGCCATGGCCAAGTACTACAGACTAAGTGGCCTGAACAGCAGAAGTGTGTTTTCTCTCGGTTCTGGAGACCAGAAGGCCAAGATCAAGGTGCCGGCAGGGCTGGCTTCTTCTGAGACCTCTCTCTGTTTGTTCTCCTCCCTGTGTCTTCACATGGTGTTCGCTCTGGGCCCGTGTGTTCGTGATCGCCTCTTCTCCTAAGGACACCAGTCAGATTGGATCAGAGCCCATTCTAATAACCTCATTTCAACCCAATTGCCTCTTGAAAGGCTCTGTCTCCAAATGCAGTCACATTCTGAGGTACTGGGGGTAGGGCTTCAACATACGAATTCTGCAGAGATATAATTCAGCCCATGACACTTACCTTATATGCAAAAAGAGTCTTTGCAGATGTGATTCAGTTAAGGGTCATGAAGTGGACAGATTACCCTGGTTGGCCCTAAATGTCATCACAAGTATCCTAGGGGCGCCTGGGTGGCTCAGTCAGTTAAGCATCCGACTTCGGCTCTTCGGCTCAGGTCATGATCTCACAGTGTGTGGGTTCAAGCCCCAGGTTGGGCTCTGTGCAGACAGCTTGGAGCCTGGAGCCCGCCTCTTTTTTTTTTTTTTTTTTTTTTTTTTTTATGTTTATTTATTTCTGAGACAGAGAGAGACAGAGAATGAGTGGGGGAGGGGCAGAGAGAGAGGGAGACACAGAATCCGAAGCGGGCTCCAGGCTCTGAGCTGTCAGCCCAGAGCCCGACGCGGGGCTCGAACTCACAAACCATGAGATCATGAACTGAGCCAAAGTCAGATGCTCAACTGACTGAGCCACCCAGGCGTCCCTGGAGTCCGCTTCTGATTCTGTGTCTCCCTCTCTCAAAAATAAATAAACATTAAAAAAAATTTTTTTTAAGTATTCTTATAAAAATTTAGGCAAACTGTATGCCAATAAACTGGACAACCCAGAGGAAATATATAAATTCCTAAAAACACACAACAAAGCAAGACTGAATCACGAATAAATAGAAAATGTGAAAAGACTAATAACAAGCAAGGAGATTGAATCAGTCGTCAAAATTCTCCCAGCAAAGAAAAGCCCAAGACCAGATGGCTTCACTGGTAAATTCTACCAAACATTTAAAGAATTAACACCTATCCTCCTGAAACTCTCCCTCCCAAAAAAAAAAAGCTGAAGAGGAGGGAGCATTTCCAAGTTTATTCTAAGAGGCCAGCATTGCCCTGGCACCAAAACCAGACAAAAACACTACAAGAAGTGGGGCACCTGGGTGGCTCAGTCGGTTAAGCGTCTGACTTCAGCTCAGGTCATGATCTCACGGCTCGTGGGTTCGAGCCCTATGTTGGGCTCTGAGCTAATAGTGCCTCTAGAGCCTGCTTGGGATTCTCTCTCTCCTCTCTCTCTCTGCACCTCCCTGATTTGTGCTTTCTCTCTCAAAATAAATAAATAAACTTACAAAAAAAAAAAGAAAATGGTTAAAAAACAAGAACACTACAAGAAGAGAAAACAACAGAGAGGGGGCATCAGCAAGATGGCAGAATCCACATCCCCCCACAGAAACAAATATTTGGCAGCCATTCATGGGTAAAAGTGCCTTTATGGGAGCTTTGGGAGCTACGTAGGAGGTGACACCTCGTGGAGCCCAAGACCCAGGATGCCCTCTTTTAGAAGGTAGGCCCACGGCGGGGGGGGGGGGGGGGGGGGGCTGTGGTTAAGTGTCCGACTTCAGCTCAGGTCATGAGCTCACAGTCTGTGGGTTAGGGCCCCGCATCGGGCTCCGTGCGGACAGCTCGGAGCCTGCAGCCCACTTCAGATTCTGTGTCTCCCTCTGTCTCTGCCCCTCACCTGCTCACGTTCTGTCTCTACCTCTCTCTCTCTCTCAAAAATAACATTAAAAAAAAATTTTTTTTTTAATTAGAACTACCATAGGACCCAGCATTCCCACCTCTGGATATACATCCAAAAGAACTGAAATCAGGGACTCAGATATTGCACAGCCAGGGTCATGGCCGCATTATTCACAACAGCCAAGAGGCGGAAGCAACCCTGAAATCCATCAACGGAGGAGTGGATAAAAACACGTGTATATCTATACAATGGAATATTATTCAGTCTGCAACATGGATGAGCCCGGAGAGCATGATGCTACATGAAATAAGCCTGTCACAAGACAAATACTGGATGATTCCGCTCACATGAGGTATCTAAAGCGGTCTAATTCCTAGAAACAGAAGGTAGAATGGTGGTCCCCGGGGACTCGGCGAGAGGGAGAGGACCCCGCCCCCACCATGCTGCTGTTTAACGGTTACAGAGTTTCAGATTTATAAAAGTTTTGGAGATCTGTTTCGCAACAGCTTGACTAACTTAGCACTACTGAAATGCATACTTAAAAATGGTGAGGATGGTAAATTTATATTATGTGGGGGTTCTTGCTGCAATTTAAAACAGAAGAAGCTGGAAGAGGAAGGGAACTGATTCTCCTCTAGAGCCTCCAGAGGGAGCGCAGCCTTTGCTTTGGGCTCAGTGAAACTGATTTCGGACTTCTGGTCTCCAGCACTGTGAGAACATTAATTTCTGTTGTTTTAAGCCACCGAGTTTGTGATAATTTGCTACTGGAGGCCCCAGGAAACTGGAAATAAAGGATTAATTCTAATGTCAGGTGAATCCCTGCCATGAGGATTAAGGGCCAGGACGGGGGTGCCTGGCTGGCTTAGCACAAAGAGCATGTGACTCTTGATTTCAGGGTTGTGAGTTCCAGCTCCACGTTGGGTGTAGAGATTAGTAAAAAAAAAAAAAAAATAATAATAAACTTTAAACATTTTTTCTTAAAACTTTTTTTAGGGGCACCTGGGTGACTCAGTTGGTCGAGCGTCTGACATCGGCTCAGATCATGATCTCACGGTTTGTGAGTTCAGGCCCCGCATCAGGCTCTGTGCTGACAGCTCAGAGCCCGGAGACTGCTTCAGATTCTGTGTCTCCTTCTCTCTCTGTCCGCCCCCGCTTGCCCTCTGTCTCTCTCGCTCTCAAAAATAAACAAACATTTAAAAAAAAATTTTTTTTTAATAAAAGCCGAGAGAGAAGATACTGACAAAGAATGTTAGGTTCGGGATGGCTGGGGACACCTGACACCTGACAAATCACAAAGTCCCCGTGATTTGTAAAGCACATGCTTGGGAAGTTAGGACTGCAGAAGAGGTGCCTGTGGTTAAAAAAAAGTGAGCAAGGGGAGAAGAAATAAAAGCAAAGAAGTAGCCAGGGGCTAAGTCCTGTGAAGGCGGAGGTAAGGGCTTTGGGTTTAAAAGCAGTATGTTCGGAGGCTCTGAAGATGAAGGGGCTATTGCACCCAGCTAGACCAGGGGGGAGGGAGCAGTGGTGGAATTCTGGACATATTTTGTGCAGCAAGTCAAGAGCATTTGCTGATGGATCAGGTGCATGGAACAGGAGGACAGAGTGAGAGAAAGCCACCCGCAAGTTTTGGCCTGAACCGCTAGATGATGGCAGTGTCACTTACTGAGATGAGAAACACCCACAGAAAAGCAGATCCAGGCACAAATCAAGAGCTCTGGCCTGGACACATGAAGTGTGAGGTGCCCATTTACTGTCAAAGTGGAGGTGCCACTTTGGGCTGACGCTTGGGTCCTTATGTCTCGTGGTTCAAAGACAGGACAGGGAGTCACCAAGCCACGTGTCTGGGTGAGGTCACCCAGAGTGGGTGAGAAGGGGACAGACTGTGTCTGACCACAGGGATCCCGTGATGCCAGCTCTTTTTGTCCCCAAGCTAGGACAGTCCAAGCTCTGACCCCTGCCCTGGGTGACAGTCTTGGGCTCATCCTGTGACAGTGTCCCCATGGAGTCTCTTGTTTGTCATCAGCTTGTGTTCAGCCAGGCACCAGTTTAGCAAGTTTGGACAAATCCTAATCATTGCCCTGGAGTAAATAGGCCTTTCCCACTGGGCTCCTGACCCCTCATCTAGAAAATTTTTATCATGAACCCCATAAGTAAAATATTTTTGAGCAAACATCATATATATATTTGCCATTCGGATGGCAAACAGGCACCTAAAACATAACACATCCGAGCCAGAGCTCTTAATTTGTTCCCAAATAACCTATGTTCATTGCATAACCATGCAAAACCAGAGTTATCTAAACTCATCTAAAGATGAGATAAACAGGGGCATCTGGGTGGCTCAGTCAGTTAAGCACCTGACTCTTGGTTTCAGCTCAGGTCATGATCTCACAGTTTCATGAGCTCAAGCCCCACATCAGGCTCTGTGCTGGCAGCTCAGAGCTTGCTTGGGATTCCCTCTCTCTGCCCCTCCCCCACTCACACTGTCTCTGTCTTTATCAAATAAATAAACAAATAAACTTTTAAAAAATAAAGATGAGAGAAACAATATTTGAACAACTATAATATTTAAAAGAACAAAATCCCTCTTTTTGTTTTCGGTTAAAAAAAAAAAAAAAAAGATTTAATACCTTCTATGAGCAATGCTATTGAGTTCGTCAGATCTGTTGAGCCAGTCACTGATGTCACTGGGAACAGGGGCTGACAAGTGTTAGCATTGTCTTCAATCTCTGCTCTCTTTTCAGGAATCTTTTGCAGCCACGAGTCCATTCTGTGAGCATTAGTTTTGTTAAAACCACTCAGCTAACAAGGCACAGGTCGACTCTGTGCTGTGGCCTTCTCACACCAATCTAAATATTAAGTATTTTAAAAAGCCCAGCTTCTTTCTTATCAGAAATTAAAATTCTAATATTTTCTTCCCTCCCCCAGGTAACTGTTTAGCACGGGGGTGGGGGGGGGAGCGCCCTTGCCTTGCAGGCCATTGACTGCGGGCCCTGGCTAGAAGAGTCCTACACAGACGTGATTATCTATAGTCCAAGTCTGGCCAGCTCTCCCCCTTTGTTCCCTGGGCGCACCTGGCATGTTGCTCAAGCTCTCCACTCACCACCTCTCGGCGATGGGATGCAGTGCGAGGATGGGGCTAAAGGGACAAAGGGTCGCGCCCCCTCCCCCAGGTCCAGTATTCTACGATTCTCCACTTCTAGGCAGCGCGGTCCACCTTTTCAGGGCTCGACTGGGGGCCTGCGCTTTGGGGACGGCCCAATTGCTCCGGCCACTTCGCTCAGCCCAAACCCTGTTTCAGCTGCGTCCTCTCCTGCACCCCCTGCAGGGCGGCGCCAGCTCCAGGTCTCCAGCCCTGGGAAGAGCAAACCCCTGAGCACATCTGTCACAGCCGGCAGAGGTTCACTCCTCCCGAGACCCTCCTCCTTTAGCCCCCTGCCTAGCCGGTGAGCACCTGAGACGCGGACCCTCGGCTTCCCCCGCCGAGGCCTGCCCTCGCTGCAGGACCAGACCGGCGCCCGTCCCCAAGGCGACCGCCACAGTCCTCAGGGCCCACACTGCCTCCTGCATCCAGCTCGGATGTGTGGGGCTCTCCGCGGGGAAACCGAGGCCCCTTCCCTGGGCCTCTGCATCCCTCTAGGATGCCGCACCCGAGCTTCCCCTCCGACGCCGCAGTTCTCGGCTTACGGGTCTCAGCCTTGGGGCTCCCAGCACGCGCTTGGCGCTCCCGGGAAGATGAATGAAAGGGCGGGGCGGGGCGCCGCCGAGGGCGCGGGGCGGGGCCGCGCAGGGCAGTTCCGCCGCTCGCCCGCGCCCCGCCCCGCCCCCGTGCCGCAGCTCCAGGCCCCGCCCCGGCCCGCCCCTCCGCTCCCTCCCCAGGCCGCCGCGGAGCGGAGCCGGTGCCGGAGCCGGTGTCCGAGAGGCGGCGGCGGCGCCGCGAGCCCCGAGCCCACTCCGGCCCGGCCCGCGCTCTCCGCCTCCGCCTCCCGGGCCGGCGGCGGCGGCGGCGGCTGCGGGCGAGCTCGCGGGGCCCGGGCCGCCCCCAGCCCCAGCCCGCCGGGCCCCGCCCCCCGCCGAGTGCATGAGGTTGACGCTACTTTGTTGCACCTGGAGGGAAGAACGTATGGGAGAGGAAGGTGCGCGGGGTGCGGGCCGGGCCGGGCGCCCGCCGGGGGTCGGGCGGGCGGGGGCGCCGCGTCGGGGCGGCGGGGCGAGTGGGGGCACGGGAGGGGGCCGGGCCGGGTGGCCGCGGAGGCCGGGTCTGCTGCGAGGCCGCGCCCCTGCCTCCTCGGGGATGAGCTCGCCCTTCCCGAGCCCGCAGGCCCCTCCCTGACACGCTCCCACCCTGTTTCCCCCTCCTCGGCCCGGCGGGGTGGGCCCCTCCTCCCTTTCATCCCCGCCTGCCCCATCCCCCGACCGAAGACCACCCCGGAGGAGTCCCAGGCGCTGCCCGCCCGGCCCCGGCCTCCATCCGCGTGCCTTGCCCACCCGGGGCTCGCACTGGGGCCACCCCTTATCCTGTCTCTAAGCCGGCCGGGAAGAAAGAGGTGCTGGGGAAGCCGTAGCCCTGGGTCCGAGTTGCCCGCCCCGCTCCGTGACCTTGAGCCAGGCGCTACGTGTCAGGCCTCAGTTTCCCCGTCTTGACAACTGGGGGCTGGGTAATTGGCCCCCGGTACTCGTGGTTGTGGGCCCGGATGGGCAGAGCAGAAATATACCTCCTCCAAGGAACCGTCGACAGTATCCTGGGGGCCCCCACCTCCTCTCTCTGCACCAAACTCAATGCCTGCATCAGTCTTGACTGGGAGGATGACTTTCATCCTAGCCTCCTTTTCAGTCCCTTCCCCCTTACCAGGAGGCCCAAGGATTGGGTTGCAGGACAGTTAGGGTATAAAGACCCCTGAGACTCCCTCCCTGGGGTCCCCTTCCCGGGGTTCCCCCAGCAGCCATCACACAGGTTCACCTGGTCCAATGCAGGTCCGTTTATGCCAACCCGCTCCAGCCCTGCCCCAGGCCCTTGAAGGCCTACTTGGGGCAAGGGCCCACCTCACTGTCACCCCTGTCTTAGGTTCCTGTGTCCTCATGGAAGGACAGGCTGTGGCCTGGGAGCCTAACTGTATGTCCAGGCAAGCCTTACCCTCTCCAGGACTCAGTCTCCCCATCTGTACAATGGGGAGGGGCAGGTTTGGGGGATTCGCCAGGGCCCACCCAGCTCCAAGGATGCCAGGCCCCTAGGATGACTAAGCATGCCTGGTGGCCGGCTTAAAGAGGTGCCAGTCGTCCTCAGAGCAGGTGTCGGGGAGTGCCCAGCTCTGCAACCCCAGCAGCCCCTCATAAGCCCAGGCATCGCCAAGGCTCAGACGAAGCATGAAGCACCTCTGGGCTTCCTTGCCTTTCTCCTTCTGTAGGGGCTTCAGCCCCAGATGCACCAGCCCAGTCCTTACTCTTTGAAGGTTCCTCTTCCTGGGCAGGCAGGGGAGGAGAGGGGCTGTGACAAGAGAGTTACCTGCTGCCTTATCCCTAAATCCTGCTGCTTTCTTTCTCCCTATCGACCTTGCCAGACAGTAGCTGAAGTTGAAGAATGCTGTTGCTGGAGGGTGGACATCTGATTCCCCTCTTGAGTTTACAGATAGGGAAACCGAGGCCCAGAGAGGCCTAGCAACTTAGCCAAAGTCTCAGCAAGACTCTCAGACCCGCATCCTTTATCCTTCTGCTCGGCACAGCGCCTGGGCGCTGCCTGTGTGTGCACAGGGATGGGCAAGTCCACGTGGGATGGGCAGGGCAGGCTGGGCCTCCGAAGAATGGTTCCTGACTCCCTGTCCACTTTGCAGGAAGTGAGTTGCCCGTGTGTGCGAGCTGCGGCCAGAGGATCTATGATGGCCAGTACCTCCAGGCCCTGAATGCTGACTGGCACGCAGACTGCTTCAGGTAGGCGGGGAGGGGGCCCTAAGCAAGGCCTGCCAGAGACGAGAGGCTGGGTCAGCAATCTGGGAAACCTGGCTCTTCCTTCTGGTGCTGTCTCTGGTTGTGACCACCTGCTGAAGGGGTTTCTTTTAGGCAGTGGAAACCTCTGACAAGGTTTGTGTTATTTTTCTTTAAGAACAGCACCCAACGTTTTCTCTAATTTAGTAAGGGCCAGGCACCCTCCTAAGGACTTTGTCTAGTTAACCTATTGTGTTGTCTCCGTTAATGGGGACACGGAGGTTAATTCTCTTGACCAGAGTCACACACAGCCAGTGAGTGAAAGGGACACACAGCGTCCACCCTGGCTAGTGAGGCCAGAAGAGAGGCAGGCACCAGACCTGGGGGGGGGGGGGGGGTCCCAGTCAGGAGTCCACTACGAGGCCTTCCCTAGGCCTTCAGGGAAGGCGGCCACCAGCACGGAGACAGACACAGACAGGAACAATAGCTCATTTGGTTGGAAAAGAGCAGGGGGAGGAGGCCAGGTTGGGATCAATTTGCAAAAGGGCCCTAAGGCCAAGATAAGGACCTTCCAAGGGCAAGAGGGAGCCAGCAGACAGGGTTTGCAGAAAGCAGGGGAGGGACGTGGGCGGAAGTGCCATCCCAGTGGGCAGATGGCGGTGACTTGGCAGAGAAGGGACTGTCACAGTAGTTCAGGGATCCGAGCTCATAAGGGCTGACCTAGGACGGGGACTACAAACGGAGAGAATTTCAGCTGTAGAAGGAACAGTATTGGCAAGTGGCTGTCCCAGCAGCCAGCATTTATTGGGCATTCTTAACATTACACTGACTCTGAACAACACGGGTTTGAACTGCGCGGGGTCCACTTAATAGGCAGATTTCGCATGGTGCCGTACTGTAAATGTATCTTCTCCTCTTAATGATTTTCTTCACCACCGTTTCTCTAGCTTGCTTTTCTGTAAGACCACGGTAGGTAGTACACATAAATACGAAATCTGTGTTAATTGTACCGCTTATATTACGGGTAAGGCTTCCAGTCAACAGAAGGCTATGTGTACTTAAGATCGGAGTTGAAAGTCTGGGCTTTTGCCCCGGGTGCTGGGGAGGACGGTGGGCCCTTGGCTCTCGTGAAGCTGGGGCCCGGTGGGTGATGAGCCGTGCCCAGCCATGTTGATTTGAAACGCAGCAGACCATCCAGGGTGGCAGTGCCCTGCCTGGCGCTGGGGAGGTGGTCTGAGACCACTCGGTCACGGGTGGGATTCAGGATGGGGCGGAGAGAAATCAGGAAGAACTTTGGGGCCCCCTGTGCTGGGGGTGGGGAGGGAGGTGGGATTTGGGGAGTCATGCCGGAGGGCCGGGAATGCGGCCTCGGAAGCCACAGCAGGGAAGGAGGGGGGCAGGATGTATCAACCTAGCTTTGGACGGGTTCCTGCCCTTCATAACCAAGAGAGGGGTAAGGCCCCACCCAGGTCAGGGCCCTAGGGAAAAGGCATGTGCCGCTGAGCCGGCTGTGATGGGGGCACAGAGAAGGCTCCCGCAGTGAGAGAGGGTCCACAGGTAGTAAGAGCCACAGCGTCCACACGCTGGCTTCCACAAGTGCTCCTGGCCCAGCGGTGTGTGCTCCGCCCAGCCCCCCCGCCCCCAAATCTGAGCAAGGCCAGCAGCGTCCTTACCCCCGTGACAGTGAGGAATCACTCAGGACACGCTGCTTGCCCGAGCCCCACGGCTACCCAGCAGCCAGCTTCTGGTCTCCACTTGCCTTGTCCCCAGGAGCCTCTCAGTCCATGTCGTGCACCGGCAGCAGTCGCTGGCTCCCCAGGCCTTGTGGTGAGAGGGTTGTGAGTGCATACGGCATGCCTCTGGCATCAGCGCTGGGGTCCCTGTCACCACAGGACCTGCTCCTTCCTCAGCTCTAGCTCTCCCACCTCCCGGAGGGTTATGGCCGGGCTGAGTCGTCCAAGCTCTGCTTTGGTCCAGCTGCTGCCTTGGTGAGGTCCCTTCCCAGAAGCCCGCGGCACTCGAGCCCCGGGGGCCACCGTAGCTCTGGAGACATCTCCCTGGAGGCCTGGGGCAGGGGGGGTGGGGAGGGCTGCCCTGGGCGAACAGGGGTGAGCCCACAGCTGGCACAGGGCTCAGAGCCCAGGCCGGGAGGCAGTCTCCCCCGCTTCGGGGGACCTTTCAGGCAAGGGGAACAGACTGTCTGTGGAAGTCAACCTCCGTTCCCTTGGGAGCAGCACCGGCAGGAGCAGCTGCCTTTGAGCTTGTCCCTGTCCCCAGAGAGTCCCAAGCCTCCAGGACCTCTGTCCAAGCAGAGGCCGAGGGGCACGGAGGGTGCTTCCTAAGGTGTGCAGGGCTGAGGGCCACCCGAGCCGCCAGCGGAGCCCAGGCAGAAGGCCCCTCAGCTGCTTCCTGTTGTGGGCCCAGACCAAGTCCTGCTCACCAGTGTTGCTGCATCGTCCCCGCTGCTGTGTGGCTGAGCTAGCCCCACCCTCTGCAGCCTCCAATCCTGAGGGCCTGGGGTAGGATGGGGAAGCAGCTGGCTGGGCCCACCCCACCGCAGCGCGGCCCGCTGCCCCCTGCTGCAAAGGATGCTGGCCCTGAGAAGAAGCCGCTTCCTCAAAGGAGCCAAGTGAGTGCAGAGCCCCTCTCCACCCCTCCCAAACCATAGGCAGGGCCCCCCACCCCCCTGCCGCCCCGGGGCCTGGAGGCCACGGTGGGGCAGACCTACCTGGGACCCAGCTGTGGGGCAGGAGAACCGAGAACCGAAACCTCTAGGTCACTGTCTGGCCGCCTGCTGGGGGAAGCAGGCCGCTGCTGAGACTTCTGGTCCTTTGATCCAGTCTCCCCGCGAAGCTGGTCCTCCAGCCGCTCTTTCTGCGGGATGTGGCCCTGGGTCGAGAGTGTCCCTGGGAGGGCTGGACCTGTCGTTGCAGACCTTGCCTCCCAGCGCAGCTCTCCGTGTCCTCCCCAGGGTCCTCCTCCCCACCCGAGCCTGGCTCTGTAGGTGCCTGCTCTCAGGGAAGTGTGCCCTGGACTGGGGCAAAGACCGTCTTCCAGGAGCTCCTCTCTCTGGCCCTTCGGCCATCTCTGCACATCCTCAGTACTGGTGCTCCTCTTTTGACATCCTTGCTGGGGGCAGCAGCACGTGCGGGGCACCCCTAAGAGCCAGGCCTGCGCACCCCACGTTCCTCCTCTGGCTTGTGGCCCAGACAGAGGCCTGAGGGGTGAAGGGATGGACAGGGGCCAGGGGTTCCTACGTGCCTTCCTCGTGCAAAGGTACGCCGAGGCCCTGAGTGCCAGTACCAAGCTGCTGGGTGAGTCTGGGCTAGATCCCCTCTCTGAGATGGAGACCCCGCCCGGGTGCCCTCGAGCAGTTCTGAGGGTGCTGGCGGATGAGACCTGCTCCAGGTGGAGCGTTCAGCAGGAACCGCTCACCTTCTCTCTGGGGTCCAGCATTTGTGGATGCCTGACATGGGACCTCAGAGAGCCCTCAGGTTGATGGCAGAGACTGGTAGGGCCAACGGAGGCTGGCGATGCAGACAGGCCTGGTGGAGGTGCAGACTGCTTGGAGGCACCCCCTCCAGGTGACTGGGCAGACTTCAAGGAAGTGGTGGCCAGGGAGCCGACTGCACCCACCCAGCCCTGAGTCAGCGCCACCCGGGTCTTCCAGGCCTGCTACGGCGATGAATGTGCGGGAGTGAAGGGGTAGGAGTTTGCAGGCTGGAGAAGAGCATTCTCTCCCCCATAGGAAGACAGCTGCTCCCGAGCCCCCACCAGCGCACCCACCCACCCACCCAGAGGCAGGCGAGGCCCTGCTTCCTGCAGGCTGGCAGCCAGGAGTGAGGGGGAGACTTCTATGGTGACACTGCTGTGACGCGAGGACGGTCTGGTCGGTCTGGTCGGTGGAAGGGCAAAGTGAATCACTCACTGATTGCCCCAGGACGCGTGGGAGGTGGGGGAGCCTCCCCAAGGTCACGGTGTTTGCACACCAGGCAGCCTCTCTGCAGAGCCCGCTCCTCTGTGCCTTCCCGCTAGGTTGCAGCCCCCTGGGGGCGTGCACCAGGGATCCCCTCAGCCTGGGCTGCCGCCCTCCGGGCCCAGTGCCTTACTTGCCCCTTCGCCCACCTTGCCCACCTCGCAGTGAGATGCGTGCCCTAAGGACGCCTGGGGCTGGGGGCCTGGGAGTGCTGGGCAGGAAGGGCTGAGAATGACGTCATGGCTCCGGGCCAGCATTGCTTCCGCTGCCTGGTCTCACATCCCAGAGCAGTCTCCGGAGGCCCTCCCTCCCCCACACCCTCCTCTTGTAGGGGGAGCTCATCGAACTCCCCCGTCTTCCTGGATGCACCCCCACCCCTGTGCTTCTGAACCTGGGCCGTGCCTTCTCCCCAACCCTCAGCCAGTGGCTGTGGTCCCCTGCCCCTCCCCTCAGGCTCCCAGACAATGGGGAACTGTCTGGATCCTCTTAAAGGGACAGTGTCCCACCAGCACTCTTGCCTGCGGGCCTCTCCCTCCTCTTCATTCCCAGTTCCCTAAAGAGCATCCGTGTGCCCTCCGTGAGATCTCCCCGCATGCCTGCTGCAGAGGCTGAGGGTTCCCTGGCTGTCTGGGGGACTGGGCGGTCTCACTCAGGCCCCAGTCTTTCCTCTGCTCTCCTGGATTGTTTCCCTGCTGGGCGTGAGCTCAGAGTCTCCTCCCCTGTCCCTGCATGACCTTGGCACATGACCCAGAGTGCTCAAACAGCAGCAGAGCCGGACAGATTCTCTGCTCCTTGTGTATGCTGGCCTGGGCGTACCTGTGCACCCAGGACCCTGAGTCAGGCTCTTCAGAACGAGGTGTGGCTCCTGCCCCCGCTGGCTCACCAGGCACCCTGCGCTTCCTCATCCTGCCGGCCTGGCCTCTGTTCCCCCTCCAGCTCACTCCTGGGTGGAGGGCAGCCAGGCATGTAGGTCTAGCTCCTGGCCTGTGGGATCACACATAGAAGCCGGTGCGTCATTTCTCTCCATCTACCCCAACCAGGCCTCCCCTGTGGCCCCTCCCAACGCTGCAGGGGTATCCTGACCTTGAGGACTGCACATCCGCGGTCTCTGCAACAGTGCCATGGCCCTTGTGAGGGAAGGTGTGGGCACTGGGGCTCTGGTTGGGCCCCCCCTTCTTGTGACTACAGCATCTGATAGCTAGGAAACAGGGAGGCCCTCTGTCTGTCTTCACTGATCCTGGCTGGTTCTGCTGAGCTAAACGTCTGCCTCATATGGTCGCGAAACGGGGAGTAGCTCTGCAGGGTCTGTGGCACCCATCATGTGGCCCGGGGCAGTTTAGAGCCTCCAGAACTAACCTTTCTCGTGGTGGCCTGTGTGGATTGAGTACATTTCGCCAAGACGCTGGGAAGGTGCCAGCATCTGGTAGGTCTCCACAGCTCCAGCAGGTCACTGCCATTTGCATCGGCCGGCACTCGTCCAGCCACCCCACCCCCACCCCGCCGCGGCCTGGGCTCCCGGGTTCCATTCCCCTCTCCACTGGACTGGTGACCAAGAGCAAGTCGTTTGCCTTCTCCGGGCCATCTTCCTTGTGTGACAAGGGACAGGGGCTCAAACGTGAGGAGCATCTGTCACCCTGGGGCTAGCAGCCCGGCCAGATGCTCTGGGTGCAGAAGTACATGGGTGGTTGTGCAGGCTGTGCACTGCACAGAGGCTTCCAGCTGAGGGACCAGGGGCAGCTGAAGCCATCCCTGACTCCACCTGCTAAGCCCTCTGCCCCAGCGCAGGCTTTTTCTGCCCAAGGAGGGTGAGGGGCGGGGGCACACCTTTTTCTGATTCTTACAGAGGCAACTTATAGACTATGGCAAGGCCCAGCTGTGCAGTGGGCCAGACTGAGTCCCTGTGCCCGCCCCCCCTCCCCAGGTGTTGTGAGTGCAGTGCCTCTCTCTCGCACCAGTACTACGAGAAGGATGGGCAGCTCTTCTGCAAGAGGGACTATTGGGCCCGCTATGGAGAGTCCTGCCATGGGTGCTCAGAGCACATCACCAAGGGGCTGGTCATGGTAAGCACCCGCCCCTGCTCATCGCCCCTGGTGCCTGTGTGTGCGCGTGTCCTCACGGGTTTCCCTACCCCAGCCTCCCTCTCGTTCTTTTTGCCTGTTTTGACCTCCCCACCCCGCCTTCTGAGCCCATCGATCTGTCTGTGTGCCCGTCTGCAGAACCAGAATTCTGCAGCTGGCCAACCGGGCCCCCAAAGTTTGTCTGGGGGCTGTTCTGAGAGGAGGCCGGGGTGGGGGGGGGGAGGGGCAGCTGACCTGGGCCGTCCCCGCCACTCCCCCTGCCAGGTGGCCGGGGAGCTGAAATACCACCCCGAGTGTTTCATCTGCCTCACGTGCGGGACCTTCATCGGTGACGGGGACACCTACACGCTGGTGGAGCACTCTAAGCTGTACTGGTGAGCGCCCTGGTCCCCTCCGAGCCCGGGGTAACCCTCATCGCCCCCCACAGGTCTTCCACATCCCATGCAGGACGGTGGGTCGTTAATAGGAGCCATGGGGTAGGAGTGCCTGGGAAACAACCCAGGAGTTCACTGAGAACACGGCAGACATCGCTCTTGCTGATGTGTCACTGAGGTGCAGTTCTGGCACTGACCCTGACCCTGCAAGGTCAGGCCCGTCCCCCAACGAGACTGCCCTTGCTTCAGACACCAGCTCCAAGTTCAGAGGTTCCCACAACCCCTGAGGTTTCATGATTCTCTACACAACTCCAAGAACTCAGGAAAGCCCTGTACTTAGGATTCCAGGGCATTTTATAAAGGGTACAAATCCCTCTATATAAGGACCAGCCAGCTAGAGGATGGAAAGAGCAAGGTCTGGAGGGCCCCAAATACAGAGCTTCTGTGCACTACCCCGCATGGAATCAGGACGTGTGACACCCCCAACCTGTCCTGGCCTCACCAGAGTTTTTATCGGGGCCTCATTGTGTGGGCACTATTGATTGAAACATTGGGCACATGATTGAACTGATTCTCCAGACACACACACACACACACACACACACACACACACACACACACACCGCCTCCTTCAAGGTCAGGCTGGGTCACAGGTCCACCCTCTGATCACAGGTCCTGTCTTTCTGGTGACTAGCCCCCATCCTGAGTCACCTGTTAACAAAAGCTCAGGTATGGTCGCAGGGACACTCGTATTCCAAGGGTTTAGAGCCAGGACAAAGACCAGACAAATTCTGTATCATCCAGTGCTGATAAAGCTGGATTCCCAGGCAGCATGGCTTAATCCCAGATGGACTTTTAATGACTTCCTCCTGAACCGGATGTATCTACAGGCCTTTTCCTGGCCAGCTGACAGCATGTCAGGAGCAGACAAGCCCAGAATGATTGAGCCCGGTTCCTGCCCCAGTCCTATCAGGCAGCGACGACCCCTCTTGCCATGGGGAGCCATAAAGGGAGGCGGGGAGGAGAGAAGGTGCTGGGGACTGTCCTAACAGTCTTTTCTTCCCCCTCTTTGGGTCCCTACCACCTGCGGCCCTTGCAGCGGCCACTGCTACTACCAGACTGTGGTGACCCCCGTCATCGAGCAGATCCTGCCTGACTCCCCCGGCTCCCGCCTACCCCACACAGTCACCCTAGTATCCATCCCAGCCTCGGCTCATGGCAAACGTGGCCTCTCGGTCTCCATCGACCCCCCGCACGGCCCGCCGGGCTGCAGCACAGAGCACTCCCACACCGTCCGCGTCCAGGGGTGAGTGGCTGGCCGAGGCCACGGCCGGTCTGGCTGTGGCCATGGGTACTCTTGGTGGGCGGCTGGAGTCTAGGGCACCCTGAGAGCGGGTGAGCATTTGGGCACAGACAGAACCCAGCTCTGACAATCTGCTGTACCTCGTCCCTGGCCCGGTCCTTCCTTTAAAAACCACGGCAGATGCTAGATGAAAAATATTGAAAACTTCTTCTTGAGTCCATGTATAACCCAACAAGAAAGAGGGTAGTAAGCAGCTCGGGGCCAAGTAGGGAGCCCAGGAGTGTCAGCAGAACCACTGAAGACAGCCTTGCCTTAAGGCCAAATGGAAATTGAGTGAACTTAAGCTTCTGTCTTTAAGTCCTTTTGTGGCTGGGCCTCTCAAAACCCTGACCTGTAGAGGAAGCCAGCGGAACTAGAGAACTCCTGTTCCATTAGACTGGGGTCCCAAAGGGCTCTCTGGATGAGGATGAATGAGAAACAGTCCACACCTTCCATCAGCCCCTCACTCCCGGAACTGTAAGATAAACTGATTTGAGCCTGAATGGAAGGGGAGGGGGAATCTCCCCTGAGAATTTATAAACAGGTTTGCAAAGCAAATTCCTATGCCGGGGTGGCTCAAAAAAAAAAAAAACAAAAAACAAAAAAAAAAAAACGAAGTCACAACTGTAAGTTTAAAGTACTTCCCAACTGGCAGTGTTCCTTGGTAGAATCAGACGCAGCTCTTTTCGTTGGGTGGACTGAGCTAAGTGTCCCAAGGAAGCGATTCAGTCAAAACTCAGCGAGTGCGTAAGGAAGCAAGGCACTGTGAGACCCAGCAGACACAACAGGAAATAGAACCAGGCCCACAAGACCTCCAGATACTGGAATGATCAGAAACCATATAAAATAATTTTATTCGATATGTTTTAATCATAAGAGAGGTTTAGAAAAAAATGAGGAAAGAGCAGAGAAATTTGGGGGCGCCCAGATGGTTCAGTCGGTTAAGTGTCCGACTTCGGCTCAGGTTATGATCTCGTGGTTTATGAGTTCGAGCCCCATGTCGGGCTCTGCGCTGACAGCTCAGAGCCTGGAGCCTGCTTCAGATTCTATGTCTCCCCCTCGCTCTCTCAAAAATAAATAAACATTAAAAAAAATAAGGAGCAGATAAATTTGGAAAAGAACCAAATGGAACTCCTAGAAATGAAATAAAAGGATGAAAGCTGTGACAGAGGGGTTAGGACACATGGAGGACAGAGTGAGGATCTCAACATCCATTGGGCATCCCAGGAGAAGCACAAGATGGCAGGAGGGAGGCAGCATTTGAAGGTCTGATGTCTGAGAACATTCCAGAACTGACAGACACCAAATCACAGACTTCAGCCCAGTAGATCCCAAACAACAAAATAAAATATCCACCCTTGGGTCACCCACCCCGCATAGTGAAACTGCTACACCCAAAGCAAAAGAAAAGTCCTTAAAAGCAGCCACAGGAAATAGATTACCTTCAAAAAAGGGCAGCTGATTTCTCAACAGAAACGACAGAAGCTAACAATCAGCAAAATGATATATGTATTCAATGCACTGAGCAAAAAATAACCATCAATCTAGGATGCTATCCTTGAGGAAAATACCCTTCAAGCAAAAGGGAAAAATAAAAACACGTTAAGGCGTGGGGCGCCTGGATGACTCAGCCGGTTGAGCGTCCGACTCTTGATTTTGGCTCGGGTCATGATCTCACGGTTCGTGGGTTCAAGCCCCACGTCAGGCTCCGTGCCAACAAGGCTGCTTAGAATTCTCTCTCTCTGCCCCTTCCCCACTCACATGCACGCGCTCTCTCTCTCAAATAAATAAATAAATAAATAATTATAAACTTAAAAAAACAAACCACGGTAAGGTGGACAAAACCAAGACTTGGATAGGTCATCCATAAAGAAACTTCTAAAGGATGTAGAAAGAGTCTGAAATGCAGGAAGGAATGCAGATTGAAGAGCCCACACAGTATGCTGCTCTCCTCTCTGGGCTTTGGGGTTCTTTGAACAGTGAGGAAGTTGGACACCTTGGAGCCTTCTAAGGTCTCTCCTGGGCTTTGATGGACTCCTTGAGGAAGTAGTTTTATAATTTTTTTAAGTTTATTTATTTTGAGAGAGACTGAGAGAGTGAGTGGGGGAGGGCAGAGAGGGCAGGGGACAGAGGGGCTGAAGGGGGCTCCATGCTGACCGCAGAGAGCCCGATGGAGGGCTCGAACTCCTGAACCGTCAGATCGTGCCCTGAGCCGACGTCGGATGCTCCACCGACTGAGCCACCCAGGCTCCTGAGAAGTAACGTCCGCCTGTGTGGGCGTGGGAGCCAAGTGCCAGCTTCCATTGGATCCGGCGAACGCTTCTCACCAGCTGTCAGGTCCCAGCACCAGGGCTGGGCACTGGCCAGAAGGGAAGGTGGTACTGGGCTTGTTCTGCTGCCCCACCCTGCACGCCAGCCAGGCCGGCAGCTGCCTCGTATACACAAGCGGGCAGACAGACCGGGCAGAGGTGGGGACCTCCCAGACCAGCTGGGCCCTCAAAACCAGACGGGATGTTAGAAACGGGAGCCGCAGCCCCTCCTCCCGGCATCCCTCACTGGATGAGCATTCTTGCCCGCCAGCAGCCGCTTTCCCAACGGCGTCGGCAGGGACCGTGCCCCTCTGAGAAGCCGCCCAGCCTCGCCGAAGTCTGCTCACCGGATTTACTTGTTTGTTCTAAACGAATCAGTGGACTGCTTTTCTTTTTGTTTTTTGCTAAGCATTTTAAGGAAAGCTTGATTCATCCGTGCCCCGGCCCCCCACCGCCCTCGCAGGAGACTGAGGGATGACAAGAGGCTAAGGAATATACCCTTTTTTTTTTTTTTTTTTTTAATGTTCACCTATTTTTAAGAGAGACAGAGAGACAGAGCCTGAGTGGGGGAGGGGCAGAGAGAGAGAGACACGCACAGAATCCGAAGCAGGCTCCAGGCTCCGAGCTGTCAGCACAGAGCCCGATGCGGGGCTCGAACTCACAAACTGCAAGATCACAACCTGAGCTGAAGTCGGACACTTAACCGACTGAGCCACTCAGGCACCCCAAGGAATATGCTTCTAAGAGCCACAAGAAGCCTGTTTCAATGAAATATATTCACTATTTGTCAACTTTTTGTCATGAAATTTTCAAATGTACAGCAAATTTAACAGATAAGTACATTGAATACCTCCACCTCCTTCTGTGTTCACCAATTTTTTTTTTATTTTTTTTTTTATTTATGTTTTTTTTTCAACGTTTATTTATTTTTGGGACAGAGAGAGACAGAGCATGAACGGGGGAGGGTCAGAGAGAGAGGGAGACACAGAATCGGAAACAGGCTCCAGGCTCTGAGCCATCAGCCCAGAGCCCGACGCGGGGCTCGAACTCCCGGACCGCGAGATCGTGACCTGGCTGAAGTCGGACGCTCAACCGACTGCGCCACCCAGGTGCCCCTGTGTTCACCAGTTTTAACGGGTTTTTTTTGCCACCTTTAGGTTATGTGTGTCTCCTACCTATATGTGTGTGTTTATGTGTATGTTTGTATGACTTATTTATATTTATATATACACATAGGTACATATTGTTGTTATTTACTAAATCACTTAAAGGTAGATAGTAGGCGTTAGTGACCCTTCCTTCCCACCTAATACTTTATACCTTCTCCTAAAAACAAGATCATTCTCTTCCATAATTATCAATTGTGTCTTATGGTGTAATTACGAGGTTTAGGAAATTGAACACTGACATGACACTCTCACCCAGTCTTAAGTCCACGTTCAAATTCTGCCAATTTTCTCAACGCCATCCGTTATAGCAATTTCCCTAGACCCAGGATCCAACCCATGACCATACAGTGCATTGAACCCTCACGTCCCTTCAGTCTCTTTGACTCTGTGACAGTTCCTCGCTTTTTCTTGTCCTCATGACCTTGACATTTATGAAGAATCGCAGCTGATTGTCAAGTCGAATACCCCTCCATTCAATTTGGGCTGCTGTGTCCCCTTTGTTCGATTTAGGTTATGCATTTTGACCTGGTAACTGCATTAGTGACTCTGTGTCCTTCTTGGATCTTCCCGCCAGACCCACATTGCCAATAAAGCATGCCCTTTACTGGGAGATGTCACCTTTGATTACTTCGTTAAAATACAGTCTGCTGTCTACTGTCCAGGATTTTTTGTCCCTTTGTAACACAATCAGTAAGTCATTTGTGAGATTTGGTTCTGTAAATATCCTGTCCCCACCAGCCTTTCCCGGAATGGTTTTAGCATCCACAGAGGATTCTTATCTGTATTACTGTGACAACTACACCATGGCGATATTCTAACTCCGTTCTTCCTTTTGCATTTATTACCTTTTTCCTTTTTTTTTTTTAATGTTTATTTATTTTTGAGAGAGACAGAGCTTGAGCGGGGAGGGGCAGAGAGAGAGGGAGACACAGAATCTGAAGCAGGCTCCAGGCTCTGAGCTGTCAGCACAGAGCCCCCATGCGGAGCTCAAACTCATGAGCCGTGAGATCACGACCTGAGCCGAACTCGGACGCCCAACCGACTGAGCCACCCAGGCACCCCATATGAACCTTTTTCTTAAAGTTCCCAGTCTCCATTCTGCCCCCTACCCCTTCCCTATCTCAGGACAGAGACAAAGTAAACATTCCTTTAAAAAGCCTTCATGAAGACAAAATGAAAACACGGTGACCAAGGAGTTAAAAAAAGCAAGTATAGGGGTACCTTGGTGGTTCAGTCTGTTAAGCGTCCAACTTTGGCTCAGGTCATGATCTCATGGTTTGTGGGTTCGAGCCCCGCATCTGGCTCTGTGCTCACAGCTTGGAGCCTGCTTTGGATTCTGTGTCTCCCTCTCTCTCTGTCCCTCCCCAGCTCACGCTCTCTCTGTCAAAAATAAATAAACATTAAAAAAAAGAAGCAGCAGCAAAATATATTTGGCAAAACTAGCCAAAATCTGTGAGCTAGATTTTGGGTGTCATCCTGTCTCCACCCAGCTGCTGATTCTGGAGAAGTGGAAGCCTTCGCCTCATCTTGCATGGCAAGTTTGGGAATCGGGAATCCAGGGGATCCAGACTCTCTTCGGACTCCTCTCATGAGACGATGCGTATCTGCCTGAAGCATACCAGGCAGCTGGAAGGATCTGTCTGTCTCCATGGCAGAGACAGCACCTTGTTGAGTGGGAGCCTCTGTGCATCCAGTATAGATGCGCTTTTCTCCAATTTCCCACCCACAGCAGACATTAGTAATCGATTATAGAATTCTTCCCCATCAAACCAGAACTCCACATTCTAGGCAGTTGCCATCTATCAATCACGCAAAATAGAATTAATTTGCCTCCTCACCCCAATCTGATCCCCTTGGGCTTGGGTTCCCATCCAGGCTCCAGGGGACAGGCAGGCAGGGGTCTGGCTGACCACTACTCTATGCCCACAGAGTGGACCCAGGCTGCATGAGCCCAGATGTGAAGAATTCCATCCACGTCGGAGACCGGATCCTGGAAATCAATGGCACGCCCATCCGCAACGTGCCCCTGGATGAGGTATGGGCCCTGAGTCTGGTGAGCAGAATTGGAGGTGGTGCATTCATGCCTGACTCCTCCCCCAGCTCCACCTGCACCACCTCCGACCCACCTGTCCGCACACCTGCTCTCCCCAGATTGATCTTCTGATCCAGGAAACCAGCCGCCTGCTCCAGCTAACTCTTGAGCACGACCCACACGATACACTGGGCCATGGGCCAGGGCCTGAGCCCAGCCCCCTGGGCTCTCCAATCCACACTCCCAGCGGGGAGGTGGGCAGCTCTTCCCGGCAGAAGCCTGTCCTGTAAGTCAGTCCCGTGCCTTGTCACATCTAGGTACTTTCACAGACGCTGGGCCTCGGGGATGAGACCTGGTTCCTGCCCTCTGGGAGCTCCCAGTCTGATGGGGGAGGCAGGCCCACAAAAAAGCAGGCCAGCAAGGGGTGCGGAGGGATGAGAAAGAAAGGTTTGTGAGAGGTAGGAAAGCAGGGGTGCAGCTCCCCCAGCCGGGGGGGGTCCCACAGCACTTCCAGGGTGGAACAGCAGGCAGGTAGCTCAGGATGACGGGAGCATCGAGTGTGGTCAGGGAGGCACGGGCCCCTGTGCACAAGGGTGCCCAAGGCCAGAGGTGGCTTGTGGGCCATTGCGGGGGCCTAGGCGGGAGGTGCCAAGGGCCCCATACCCTCTTGAAGGGAGGGGAGACACAAGGAAGAAACCCAGAGGCAGCCTGGTCCTCACTCCACTTACCTTGGGGGTCTGCTCAGGACTCCTGGCAAAGGTTTTGCGGGGGGGGCATATCTTCTGGGGTGACAATGTTTAAGAGCTAGTGGTGTCGAAGGCACGTATTTCCTCCTTGCGTGCGTGTGTCTAGAGCTCACGCTACCCTGTGGAGCCACCCACATGGCAGGGTTAAGGGCATCCTGGATAGGTTGTCTGCCTCTGCACCCCAAGGCCCGGCACTCAGATGCTGGGAGACAAAGCATCTGCCCCAGGGCCACCAGCCAGAGTAGGCCAAGGACAAATGGTCCCACCAAGGGCACATGCAGGACAGCAGGCCCAGGACAGAGGTCTAGTCTAGTCTGGGTGCTGGATGGGGCATGAGCCTTCTGACCGCCCAGGAGAGCGGCCCTGTGCCACCTTCTCCCGGACTGGGGTGGGGGTGCTGATGGTACATGGACCAGCACGGATGGGAGCGTGGCAGGCAGGAGGAAGGGGGCAGGACCGAGGCCCAGTGCCCACCGGCCCCGGTGACACCGAGCCCCGTGTGTGCCTCCCCAGGAGGAGCTACAGCATCGACAGGTCCCCAGGTGCTGGCTCCCTGGGCTCCCCGGCCTCCCAGCGCAAGGACCTGGGTCGCTCTGAATCCCTCCGTGTGGTCTGCCGGCCGCACCGAATCTTCCGGCCGTCGGACCTCATCCACGGGGAGGTGTTGGGCAAAGGCTGCTTCGGCCAGGCCATCAAGGTACAGGGCGGGCCTGGGCAGGGGCGGGGCCAGAGGTGGGAATGGGGGACAGGCCAGGTGAGACCCATCAGTCCCACCTGCAGGAATCCACAGTGGAAGGGGTACCAGGCTTCCAGACTTCCTGGCCGGTACTTTCCTCCACCTGGGCCTCCCTGAGTCAGTTAGGGGAGGGGACCCACTACAGAGAGACCCAGAACGTTACGTGGAAGATGTGGTAGGGGGTGGGAGGGCAACCCGGGCTGACCCAGAAAGCTCCCCCCCCGGGGCCCTGTACTGAGCCTGAAGCCAACCCCTCACGGCCTCTATGCTGCCCACCCCTTCACATGCTCCCCCAGTAGAGACACAAACCCCTTCTTGGCTCTGAGGTCACCTGGCTGTCACCAGGCTGGAAGGTTCAGGATTATACAGAAGGTGCCGGCGAGACCCTGTCCCTGGTCCCCTTCCCAGGGGAGAAGTCCCATCTGACCTCCAGGAAGCAGCCCAGCAGAGCAGAGGAAAGAGCTAGCCTCTGAGTCAGGCGGTCCTGGCCCCCAAGACCCAGCCACCCACTCCGTCCTGCTGGGTGCCCTTGGCCACTGTCAGGATACCTCCGGAGCGTCTGTGTCCTCGTCTGTAAGGGAATTGATGAGGCACCACACGAAATGTCTGTGAAGAGTTTGAAGCCATCTGCCCGTCCCCCTTGCAGTTCTGGGGGTGGAGCTGGGGCCTCCGTCGGTACCCAGGCTCCGTGCCTCTGTGTCCCCACGCAGGTGACGCACAGGGAGACGGGCGAGGTGATGGTGATGAAGGAGCTGATCCGGTTTGACGAAGAGACACAGAGGACATTCCTCAAGGAGGTCAGTGAGCAGAACTGCACCCTCCCCTTCACCAGACTCCTGGGACATCCCATGGCCCCCGCCCCTTCTCCACTGACAGTGGTGGCCCAGGGTTCCGGGAGGATGTGACACTCCACCCACACACCGAAAGAAGAGAAAGTATCCCGGCAGGAGGGGGAGAGGGGCCCGGGCATCCTGGAGGGTGGCAGGGGCCACACGGGCACCTTGGGGAACCGGCTGCGATCTCTGGAGGGGCAGCAGGGGAAGAGAGAGACTTGGGCAGAGCCCCAGGCTCAGCCTGCCTTCACCCCGCCAGGTGAAGGTCATGCGATGCCTGGAGCACCCCAATGTGCTCAAGTTCATCGGCGTGCTCTATAAGGACAAGAGACTCAACTTCATCACTGAGTACATCAAGGGGGGCACCCTCCGTGGCATCATCAAGAGCATGGTGAGTGCGTGGGCAGGGCCCACACCTGCCGCCCCGGCCCCACCGCCAGCGCCACAGGCCCTGGGTGGGCAGCTGCCCTCTGGGCCTCCTCAGCTCTCCAGTGGGGTTGGCCTCTGGTCTCCAAGGCCCTCCAGACCCTGAATCCGAATCAGACGGGGAGCGAGGTGCAGAGAGGGTGGCAGCTTGGCTGAGGGGACACACAGGCTATTTCGGGGCAGCCGCCCTGCCCCGCCCCAGAGCAGCCAGACCCAGCCTTGCCTGCCCCAGGGCCGAACACCTCAGGAGGGGCACCTTGTTACCTCTCTGCTGTGGGCCTTTGTTTTGCTTGTAGAGAAACCAAATCATATTTACTGTTTACTATGTTCTGTAAAATTCAGAACTTTCTTTTTTTTTTTTAATTTTTTAATTCAAGAGGCAGAGCACAAGCAGGGGAGGGGGAGACACAGAATCCGAGGCAGGCTCCAGGCTCTGAGCTGTCAGCACAGAGCTCGATGTGGGGCTCGAACTCACGAGGCGTGAGATCATGACCTGAGCTGAAGTTGGGTGCTTAACCAACTGAGCCACCCAGGCACCCAAAAATTCAGAACTTTCTTTAAGGGCTTGGATGAAATTGCAAATCCCAACTGGGAAAGTATTTGGAGAGAAGTTTCTAACGCTCTGGTGCTCTCGCACAGTGCCCCGGGGGTCCCCACCTGGGCATCACCCGGACACCAAGAGGTCCTGACCCCTTCCTGCACCTGCAGACTCCTCATTGCCCCAGGCTGTGGTCCCTGCAGGCCTGTAACAGGTGTGAGTTCTCAGAAAGGATTCTGTGGTCAAGTACAATCTGGAATCGCAGCCTCCACCCACTTGGGCTTCCTTGCTGCACTCTGGGTCTTGATTATGCTCTCATGTCCTTACCTCCCCCTAACTTGAGCTCTGTAGGGGGCTGGGGTGTGAGAACCAGGCGTTTCCCAGATGATTTGAGCCCAAAGCCTTACTTGCTGGCACTCTGCAGGCGATCTCGCGGGGCCCATCCCTCTCTGCCTGCACGGGAAAGTAGGTTCAGATTTCCTAAAAACCCGAAGGCATGGGATTGTGTCAAACATAGAGTTTTTTTTCCCTGCGAAGAGCTGGCTCAGGAGTTACAGAGGAGTGTCCCCCACTTTGCGTTTGAAAACACATACTGGAAAGTGGTGTTTTTGAGTTATTCCCCCACCCCCCTTAGAAGCAGACAGAGGTGGGTGCAAAAGAAAGTGGGGGGGTCATTGGACTCTCCGAGACACTTGCTGCCTTGGCTTCCCTCTCACCCAACTGTCCTGCCACTGTGGCCCCGTTTGTCCACGCTGGCCCTTCTCTCCCCACGCCCCCCGCAGGACAGCCAGTACCCGTGGAGTCAGAGAGTGAGCTTTGCCAAGGATATCGCTTCAGGGATGGTGAGTAGGCTCCGGGGGTGTGGCTGGGTGATCTGACCCCACCGATAAAAGGATTCTGTCCTGCTGACCTTAAACCTTAGAAGGCACTGAGAGACAGAAGCCATCAGGAAGTGCCAAGAAAGAGCAGGGGGATCGGCTGAGGGTGGGAAGTGTCCCTGAGGCAGGAGGGGAGGTAGAAGCCGCTGGGGGGCCAGGGGTGGGCTGGGGTCCCTCAGCGCAGCTGCCTCCTGACCTCTGTGCCCCCTACCCCCAGGCCTACCTCCACTCCATGAACATCATCCACCGGGACCTCAACTCCCACAACTGCCTGGTCCGAGAGGTGAGCAGCCCAGGCCGGGGAGGGAGGGAGACTGCAGGAGCCCCGCCCGCCCACTCCTGGCCTCGTGGCCTGCCCCGGACGGGGCTCCTAGGTTGCCCGGGTCCACGCCTCCTTCGGCCCAGGCGGAAACAGCACCAGGCCAGGAGGCAGACAGAGCCGGCTGCGCCGTTCACGTGGATGGTGGCTCCAGCGCTCTGAGCCATCAACAGGTCCCAGGTGGTTAGGAGGCTCGGAGAAATCGATAAAGGAGACAGTGGTGTGTAAACTGTAATGGGCCGTGAGCGAGGTGGCATTCACAGGACAGCCCACGGCAGAGTGGCCAGGCCTACGCCAACAGCTGCAGGTCTGGAGGAGGGCCTGGGCGCGTGGGCTGGGGAGGTCAAGACAGGCTTCGGAAAGAGGCTCTGGGGGACACACTTAAGTGGGGGGGGAGGGGGCGCCTGGGTGGCTCAGTCGGTTGAGAGTCCGACTCTTGGTTTCGGCTCAGGTCATGATCTCACGGTTCATGAGTTCGAGCCCCTTGTTGGGCTCTGAGCTGACAGTGCAGAGCCTGCTTGGGATTCTCTCTCTCTCCCTCTCTCTGCCCCTCGTTGGCTCATGTGCTCTGTGTCTCTCTCTCAAAATAAATCAATACATAAACCTAAAAAAAAAAAAAGGTGGGGGTAGCCTGAGGTGGGGGATGGAGGGGGACTGTGGACTGTCCACAGAAGGCAGAGGAGGGGGCGGCTGACCGTGCCCCACCGGAGAGGCAATGCCCTGGTTTCCCGCGGCTGCCGTAACAGAACCACAGACCGGACGGCCTGGAACAACGGAAATGTATTCGCAGGGGGCAGGAAGCAAAGCACACAGTCCAAAATCAAGGTGTTGAGAAGCCTGGCTACTCCTAGAGGCTGTGAGGGGGAGCCTGTCCTGCGCTCTCCCCCAGCCTCTGGAGGCGGCCGGCGCTCCCTGGCGCTCCTTGGCCTGTAGCCACATCACTGCGGTCTCTGCCTGAGTCTTCACACAGCTTTCTCCCCTCTGTGTGTCTGTGTGTCCTCTTCTTTTTTTTTTTATGTTTATTTTTGAGAGCGAGACAGAGACCGAGCCCGAGTGGGGGAGGGGCAGAGAGCGAGGGAGAGACAGGACCCAAAGCGGGCTCCAGGCTCCGAGCTGTCAGCACAGGGCCCGGCGCGGGGCTCAGACTCATGAACCGCGAGATCATGACCCGAGCCGAAGTCGGACGCCCGACCGACTGAGCCACCCAGGTGCCCCTGTCCCCTTCTTTTTTTTTTTTTTTTTTTTAATTTTTTTTTTTTTCAACGTTTTTATTTATTTTTGGGACAGAGAGAGACAGAGCATGAACGGGGGAGGGGCAGAGAGAGAGGGAGACACAGAATCGGAAACAGGCTCCAGGCTCCGAGCCATCAGCCCAGAGCCCGACGCGGGGCTCGAACTCACGGACCGCGAGATCGTGACCTGGCTGAAGTCGGACGCTTAACCGACTGTGCCACCCAGGCGCCCCCTGTCCCCTTCTTATAAAGGCACCAGACACTGGATTTCGGACTCACCCTAATCTAGTAGAACCTCATCTTAACTGGTAGCATCTGCAAAAGTCCTCCAGGCAGACGTTTGCCAAGTGAATTCAGTACAAGAAGTGTCCCGGGTGCTGGGAAAAGCACACGCAAAGGGCTGGTGATACGACATTTAGGAAGAAGGAGCTGGTCACTGTAGAGTTGGGGGAGGTGGTGGTCTGAGCCCTCTGGGGATTTCCGGGAGGCTCTGGGGGACTCTGGGCCTCCGAAAGCTGTGGGCAGTGGACACACGAGAGAGGTGGGCAAGGCGGGCTCCGTCGGCCTCCCAGGGAGCCTGCTCGGGCCGCCCCTGCTGGTGATGGGTGTTACTGCAGGGCTGAGCCAGGCCGGTGTGCAGGGCGAGGAGGGGCGGCCTGTCCCAGCTTGGACCCCACAACGGGGGCCGTCCCCTGAGAATCTGATGAGCGCTGTGAGCTCCCCATCCCCAGAATCCATGTGTACACAAACCAGAACTTTCACCTATCGCTTGGGGCCTCTAAGAATCCAGTGGTCACCCTTGCTGGTTTCCCTGGAGCTGTTTCCCACAGCAGGGTCTGGGGGCTGTGTACCATCGGACCCCGGGGGAGTCTTCAGAAGCGCGGGTCCTGAGAGGGACCAGCACTTGAACGATCCTGGTGGACACTGTGCGAGCTCGGCCCCTCCCCTGTCTGCCGTCTCTGCAGAGTCTTCTGTAGGCAACCGTCCACGTTGGTGTTGCAGAGACAGCACAGAGTCCTTCCCTGTAGACTGAGCCTGGTCCTAACCCCCGCCCCCCCGGCTGGGCCCCTGCCCCCTTGGCCTGTCACGCACGGCCTCTGTGTCCGTGCCCAGTGGTCCATCCTGGGGCTGGCACACACAGTCTGGACTTCCAGGACCCTGGACGCCACGCCTAAGAGACCTGGATGCCGGACCTATAGAGACCTCTCCAGGCCCCTGGCTTGGCACCGGTGACCCAGGGCAGCCTGTCTGTCCCTTGCTGGGTGGACACAGGGGTCGACATCTGTACTCCTACAAACCTAAAACAGTAAAGCCGACCGGCTGGATGGCCTCGGGCAACTGTCTTAACCTCTCTGGGCCTGAGTAACCTCGTGTGTAAAGTGGGGATAAAAATAACACACCCCCCCCCACCGCCCCCAGACTGTTGGAGGAGGAAGAGACACAGCTGTCACGTGCCAAGCACAGGACCCGGGTCTTGAATTAGAATTCCTCCCTCCCTGGCACAGCAAGGCAGCCCTGGTGCCCTGATGGGGCACACAGAGCACTACTCACGGGCCCCCGGGTGTCAGGGGCGTGTCCTCCGGGCTGTCTGTGGAACCGTCCGGACTAGGAGCGGGGCGGGCATGTGCTGCCAGGAGCCCCTCTCAGTGCGGCCCTGCTTCGTGGTCACCCCAGAACAAGAACGTGGTGGTGGCCGACTTTGGGCTGGCACGGCTCATGGTGGAAGAGAAGACACAGCCCGAAGACCTGCGAAGCCTCAAGAAGCCAGACCGCAAAAAGCGCTACACGGTGGTGGGCAACCCGTACTGGATGGCGCCTGAGATGATCAACGGTGAGTGGGCCCCCCCCACCCGGGCCGGGGGTCCCAGGCAGGGCTGCAGCCCCCGCTGCCCAGCCCCCCCGCCCCCCCAGCTCCCTCCCTGGGTCCCGCAACTCGTTTCCCGTGCCACTGTCCCGCACGCCACCCGCTTATCACAGAGTCCTGGAGGTGGCAAGTCCAGTGTCCACGTCATTGGCCTGAAGTCAGGGGTCAATCAGGCTGGGGGAGGTCCCGCTTTCTCTCCAGCTTCCAAAGGCTGCCTGGCTCCATCAGAAGCCCTTCCTCCATCAGAGGCCATAACCCTGGCACCTTGTCGGACGCCTGTGTCCGTTGTCCAGTCTCCTTCCGTGCCTGCCTCCCTCCTGAGGACCTTTTGCGGTTATATCGCAGGTCCTCTCCCCATCTTCAGATCCTTAACTCAGTCACGCCAGCAAGTCCCCTGCAAGGTGACATCTTCTCAGGGCCCAGGGATCAGGTGGCGGACAGCCTGGCCCACCCGGGACCTCTCTCCCACTCGGTTTCTTTTTTATCGGGCCTGTCACATGATGACTACATACGACACCCCAGGTGACACCCAACACAGGCAGGTGACATTCAGACAGAGGGCAGGCAGAGCTGGGGGCAGCTCGGTGCCAGCACTGACCAGAGTTAACATAGCCCCCCCCCCCCCCCCCCCCCGCAACTTAACCTGCAGAAGGGGGCTAAATCCCTACCTTTAAGGGTTTACTGTGAGGGCCTGCCGCATCT
Organism: Puma concolor; assembly: GCF_028749965.1. Lineage (NCBI taxonomy): Eukaryota > Metazoa > Chordata > Mammalia > Carnivora > Felidae > Puma > Puma concolor. The sequence continues at coordinate 10,823,531 of NC_141682.1, forward strand.
GACACATGAGGGCTGTACTGGCTGTTTTTAACATCACGAGGTTAGATGTATCACCCCCCCACACACACAGCTGAGGAAACTGAGGCCCAGAGAGTCTGTATCAGCTCCTGGGAGTGCTGTTAACAAACTACCACAAACCGGGTGGTTTAAAACAACAGACATTTATTCCCTTGTAGTTCTGGAAGCCAGAAGTCTGCAATCCAGGAGAGCCCCGCTCCCTCCAGGGATTTCCGGGGAGCACGCACTCCTTGCGGCTTCTGGCTTCTGGTGGCTGCCCTGGCATTCCCGGGCTCGTGGCCACGGCCGCCTCTCCCTGTGTGTTGTCCTCCTCAGTCTCTCTTAGGATGTTTGCAACGGTACCTAGAGGCCGCCCCCAGATGATCCAGGATTATCTCATCTCAAGATCCTTTTAATGACCATATTTGCAAAGACCTTTTTTCCAGTGAAGTAATGGTCACAGGTTCCAGGGGTTTGACATGGGTAGTTTTGGGGGTCACCGTGTGGTCCATGACTTGTCCAGAGTCACACAGCTGGTGGGTGGCCGAGCTGGGCCTGGAACCCCCCCAGGCAGGGCTCTCATCCTCACCTCGCAGAGGTCTGCTCAGACCTGGCGGGGGCGGGAACACAGGGACCTAAGCCCTGGTTCCACGGCAGTCCAGTTGCTCGCTACTTTCTCCTGGTCCCACCCTGCTGGCCCCCAACCCAGCCTCACCTGCTGACAGCCGATCTCTCCATCCAGGCCGCAGCTACGATGAAAAGGTGGATGTGTTTTCCTTTGGAATCGTCCTGTGCGAGGTAGGTGGGGGTGGGTGGCGGTTGGCCTCGGGCTTGGGGCTCCTGGGAACCTGCAAGCTTGGGGCGGGGGTGGGGGGGGGGGGCGGTGCAGTGGTCAGGCTGGCCCCAGACCAAGTGTGACCTGCCCTCAAACCCACCTGGTTGGCGTCAGTCCCAGCGGACCCCCACCCCCACCGCGGGTAACCGCTGGGCCTTGTGCTGGACAGATCATTGGGCGGGTGAACGCTGACCCTGACTACCTACCCCGCACCATGGACTTTGGCCTCAACGTGCGAGGCTTCCTGGACCGCTATTGCCCCCCAAACTGCCCGCCGAGCTTCTTCCCCATTACCGTGCGCTGCTGTGATCTGGACCCTGAGAAGAGGTAAGTGGGGCTGGGGGCTCAGCCCGGAGCAATCCTTAGGGGTGGGGCCGCCCCCCCGCCACCCGGCAGCACAGAACCCACTATCCCGCCCACCTGTCACCCCAGACCCTCCTTCGTGAAGCTGGAACAATGGCTGGAGACCCTCCGCATGCACTTGGCCGGCCACCTGCCACTGGGCCCGCAGCTGGAGCAGCTGGACCGGGGCTTCTGGGAGACCTACCGGCGTGGCGAGAGTGGACTGCCTGCCCACCCCGAGGTCCCCGACTGACCCCGGCCCACCCAGCTGCCCCCGTCCCCACCTGCAGAGAATCCACCCAGCACCAGACTCCTCTGCGGGCGGCAGCCGGCTGTGGAGCCCTCAGCTGGGCAGCAGGCAGGCAGGCTCCTCCCCGGCGCCGGGCCCTGACTTGCCTTCTCCTACCCTGCGGGCTGTGGCCCCTTTGCCCCGTCTCTGCCCCTGGCCCCGGCGCTGGCCTGGCTGCACACACACCGTCACCTCACCCTGCCTTACCTCTGTGTTGGTGGGGCCGCCCCCTCTCGCTTCTCTTTGCATGAGCCGGAGGACCCATCCCGCACCCCATCGCCCCCGGCCGCTCTGTGCACACCCCACCTGTCCGCAGCTACTCCGAGGCTGGGCTGGCAGACGGCCTCAGACCGGGCCCGGTAACGGCTGGGGACGTGGGAGGGCGCAGAACGAGGGAGAGGCCAAGCTCCTGGGGTCCTTCACCTCCCGGGGGGTGGGGTGTCTCGGTAGCAGCAGGTATCGATAATTGCCCGAACCCCAAAACAGGGAGAGGTCAGCTCCTGCAGGGTGGAATTCCCCGGGGGCTAAGCAGCAGGCCTCTCTTGCTCTGGATCTTTTCATTTCTTTATTGAAGCCACTTTAGTGAGAAGCAGGTACCAGGCCTCAGGGTGAAGGGCGGGCCCACTGAGGGAGAAGGGGAGTAGTTGGGTCCCTGGGTCAGAGCTGCTGGGAGGAGCCGCAGAGGGACGCTGGGCAGAGCGGACGAGGCAGGCGTCCACCAGCAGCCCGACCCCTGCAGTTCATCTCCGTGCCCCTCCGGGCTTCTCCCCAGGCTCCCTGCCCTCCCCACGGCCCTCAGTCCTCTGGGTTCTTCCTGTGTAATCTATTTTTTAAGAAGAGTTTGTATTATTTTTCATACGGCTGCAGCAGCTGCTGCCGGGGGGCTTGGGGTTTTATTTTTCTGGCGGGCGGGGGTGGGGGGGCCATTTTGTCACTTTGCCTCAGTTGAGCATCTAGGAAGTATTAAAACTGTGAAGCCTTCTCAGTGCACTTTGAAACTGGAAAACAATCCGAACAGGCCCATGGGACCGCGAGTCCAGGGGGTGGGACACGTCCCCGCCGTCCAGGAATCGTGATGTCTAAGGAACAAAACCCAGACCCAGAACAATAAAATAAATTCCATACTCCCCATCCGGGTTCCAAGTTGCCATGTGTGTCTGGGGCTCCGAGGAAATAGGACAACAGAATTTCGTGACTAGGAGTCTGGTGGGAAGATGAGAGTCGGGGGCAGGTGGGGACGGGCAGGAGGGACAGGAGCAGGTGGGGACGGGCAGGAGGGACAGGGGCAGGTGGGGACGGGCAGGAGGGACAGGGGCACGTGGGGATGGGCAGGGAGGGACAGGGGCACGTGGGGACAGGCAGGTGGGGACGAGCAGGAGGGACAGGCACAGGGCAGCAGTGGAGGCCTGGCTGGATGAGATACTATGGAATGTATTGCTTTCATTTAATGTTTTCTTCTTTCTAAACCTTAAGGGATCCCATCAGGAAAACCACACTAGCTTTTCAAATAGAGGGCACTTAATCCTGGGAATTATTTTGCTTTTTTTTTTAATATTTATTTTTGAGAGAGAGCACGTGCACAAGCCGGGGAGGGGCAGAGAGAATCCCAAGCAGGGGCTCGATCTCAGGAATCATGAGATCATGACCTGAGCCGAAATTGAGAGTCAGACACTTAACCAACTGAGCCACCCAGGCACCCCCATCCAGGGAACTGCTTATATAGTGGTCGAAAGACAGCGGAAGGGCAAAAAGTAGATGCTGTGATGACCCAGAGATGGTGAACTTTGGAAAGCAGCTACCACCCCCTGGCAGGGGCACTTAGGGCAAGAGGGGTTACTTTAGTGATCGGGTGTTGGCATAGCAAAGCAGCGCTTAAACTCAGTGGCCTAGAAGAACAGTAATCACTCGTGGCTGACAACTTCTAAGAACTGAGAGCAGCTTGGGTGAGTGGTTTTGGTCTGGGGTCTCTCCTGAGGTTGTGGTCACATACCGTCTGGGGCTGCAGTCCTTTGAGGGTGTGACCAGGGCTGGACTCCCAAGGACCTTGTATGGGGCTCACTCACAGAGCTGCAAGTTGATGCTGGCTGATGACCAGAGGCCTCAGTCCCTCTCAGGGCCCCTCCACAGTGCTCCTTGAGTGTCCCTGTGGCATCCTCTAGAGTGAGCTTCCCAAGAGAGCAAACCGGGAGCTCCACTGCCTTCTATGATCTAATCTCAGAAGTCACAGCATTACTTCTACCATGTTCCATTGGTCACACAGGTCAACCCTAAATCAGTGTGAGAGGGAACTACCTGAGGCCACGAATACCTGTACCAGAAGGGAAAATTAAGGGTAATCTTGGAAGGGGGCTAGGACCTCCCTAGGAGGGAGGAGCCCTAGGAACCAGTGTTTGGATTTTTTGATATGTGTTGGGACAAAGGGTTGGATTCTAAGCAGTCGATGCTGGAACTTCTAAGAAGGTGGGTACAAAGCTGATATGTGCTGGAGCTAAAACCCACTGCTGCTGACGAGTGCTGGAGAGCACAAGCAAGTCCCTTCTTATGTCTCACTTCCGGGTCTCCCTCCGCTCGCCCTTGTTAGCAGGCCCACTTTCACAGGAAACCTGCTGGCAAGGAAACCTGGGAAATGTAGTTCTCGGTAATCCAGCAACAGCATCACAGAACAGAAAGTGGAGTGGGCTTGGGGCTGAGATACAGTAACCAGCACAGTCCACCCCTTTGGCTACCCATCACCCATACACACCTTCCTACCACACTCGATCTCCATATGAGTCTCACAATTTTGTGCTTCGACCCCAACAAGGAGCACGGATGCTTTGTACACAGATGCGTCATTCTCTTCCGAAAGGGGAGGGACAACAACATGCTAGAGACACCGTATCCATCGACCTGTGTTAATTCCAGGCAGAATTCCACTTGAGTATTCCCTGTAACTGAAAGACTTAAATAGTGAAGTTCACCATCAAGATCAATATGTTGACATCAAATAAGGAAAATGGTGTGGGAAGGAAAAGTTAGTTGAAGGACACACAGCGAAGAAAATATGTAAGGGCACCTGGCTGGCTCAGTCGGTAGAGCATGTGACTCTTGATCTCAGGGTCATGAATTAAGGCCCCACATGGGGCATAAAGCTCAGTTTAAAAATATTTTTTAAAAAGAGTAAGAAAGTAGGGGTGCCTGGGTGGCTCAGTCAGGTGAGTGTCCGACTTCAGCTCAGGTCATGATCTCATGGTTCATGGGTTCACGTTGAGCTCTGTGTTGACAGTTCAGAGCCTGGAGCCTGCTTCGGATTCTGTCTCCCTCTCTCTCTGCCCCTCCCCTGCTCTCACTCTATCTCTCTGAAAAATAAATAAACATTAAAAAATATATTATGTAAAAGCAAGAATCTTCAACAAAGTATTAGCAAATACAATCCAGGAATATATAAAAATAATGTACTATGACCAAGTAGGGTTTATCCCAGGAATGTAATAGTGGTCCAGGAGTTTAAAAGTCAATCCATGGAGGGGCGCCTGGGTGGCTCAGTTGGTTAAATGTCCAACTCTCGATACCAGCTCAGGTCATGATCTCATGGTTCATGAGATCGAGCCCCATGTCGGGCTCTGTGCCAACAGCATGGAGCCTGCTTGGGATTCTCTTTCCACCCCCCTCTCTGCCCCTCCCCAATAAATACATAAACTTTAAAAAAATAAAATAATTTATATGCCATTTATATTTACAGGAAAGAAACGAAATATAATGATACAGTAGATTAAAAGGATGGAACGACATATACCACAAAACACTGATTTTTTAAAATTTTGTTTAAGTTTATTTTGAGAGAGAGAGAGAATGAGTCGGGGAGGGGCAGAGAGAGAAGGGGGAGAACTCCACACCGGCTCCCTGCTGTCAGGGCAGAGCCTGACTTGGGGCTCGAAATCATGAACCATGAGATCATGAGCTAAGCCAAGATCAAGAGTTGGACAGTTAACTGACTGAGCCACCCTGGCGCCCCGATTTTTTTTTTTTTTTTAAAGCTGGCTTGGCTATATTTAGATTCAATTCAATTAATATCAAAGTAGTCTTCAGAACTGAAAATGATTAAGGATAAAGAGCAAATTAAATAATGATAAAAGAGCCACCTAACCAAGAGGGCATAACTATCTAAAATGTGTATGCATCTAAAAACATTGTTTTGAAATACATGAAGCAAAAACAGCTAGAACTGAAAGAAGTCAACATAACACCCACTTTCCAGCCATGTCAGGTAGTGCCTTTGAATAGACCCTCCAGCCTAGTCAAGCCCTCAGCCGACCGACCGTGGCCCCAGCCAGTCTCACGACTGCAAGCTTAGGAGACACCCTGAGTCAGCACAGATGAGTCACTTCTGAATTCCAGGCCCTAAGAAACTATGAGATAAATGTTGATTATTTTAAGCCACTAAATTCTAGAATAATTTGTGACGTAGCAACAGCTGATACAGCCACCATAAAACCTATCTGGGGGCACCTGGGTGGCTCAGTCGGTTGAGCTCAGGTCATGACTTCGGCTCAGGTCACGATCTCACAGCTCATGGGTTCAAGCTCCGCATCTGGCTCGCTGCTGTTGGTGTGGAGCCTACTTTGGATCCTCTGTCCCCCTCTTTCTGCCCCTCCCCTGCTTGCGTTCTCCCCCCAAAATCAGTAAATATTTTAATTAATTAATTAACTGACAAATCTGTCTGGTTCTTTGAGCATGACTTGGGCTGAGAATTTAAAGCCCCAAGCTAATCCTTCTCTTCCTGTAACTCTGCAGGGTAGTGAGGATAGCCAGCCCACCTCACCATCCTAACAGTTTTCCTTGGCCATTTGTTTCCACACCACATTGGGTTACCTAATTGGGTTAACTAACTCATGAGTCCAAGGTCGAAAACCTAACCAAATCATAACTCATGGGTTCAAGGTCGAAAACCTAACCAAATCAATTTCACAATCCTACCTTTGAAGGTCTCTTTCTCTTGCCCGCGATTTCCTTCTAACTTCTGACCACGGGAGGAAGCACTAAAGGGACTTTGTAAAATACACAAAGGGGAGAAAGGCCTTCCTTCCAGTTTGCCACCGGTTGTATTTTCTCAAGTAGCAGCAAGCACTTGGCTTCTGCCCCTAGCTACCTGCAACATGCATAGTCCCAGCTGCCCAAAGCTCTCTCTCGAGTAGTCCAAGCATCGGCAGCAGGACACCACCTTCTCAGCAGTTTGGGCACCACCCAATGGCACGTCGGGTTTCCTTAGGGTTCTGAACACCAGCTGCATTTCATGGAGATACCGCTTAGAGCTTTGGGCCCTGGTAAATTATCAGTTTTGGTTTCCATTATCCTTATCCATTATAAGTCCCTGATTGCTACAGTACTTGGTACCAGGAGTAGGGCTGAAATAGTTGCTGGATAAGTTCACGGATAAAACCATGTGTAATCGAACTTACAAGATCTAGGACTCCCGGCTGCCATCTTACCCTCAGGATGAACAGCTGAATTATTCATTCAATAATTACATCATCCATCATTCAACATTTACTCTCTGTTTATGTTAACCTCTTGACCTCTCCATCGAACAAGTCCATCAACCCTTTGTACGCCCAGTTCTTAGCATTATAAATTTAAATGAGACTCAGACTTCACAACCCTCTGTTTGAATAAGAAATCCAATCAATTTGGAGTTTTATTAAATTTTTGTAGGTAGGAAAAGGAAAACAAAGCATCAACGATTCTTTCCTGACTCAACAAAAAGAAACTTAATTATTTATATCTTCTATATACATGAAAAGAATACACAACAAATTAAACATTATTACAAGGACAACAAGTTATCAAATAAGATAACAAGAATGCAGACTTCGGGGGATTACTGGTTAAAGCTCACAGTAAAAAACCCTGAAGCCCGGGTGTCTTAAAAAACTCATTTGAACAAATTGCACTTCTAGAAAAGGATTATACATCTGCACACTCTCACGTCGGGCTGGAGTACAGAAATGATATTTTTGTGATGCTCTCAACTTACTTCATCAGAAATGGCTTTATAACATTCCATATCTGCATTTCTGCAGCTTAAGGACACTAAGCGATAAAATTTTATAGCTAAGATTTTTCTTTATCAGCAGCTTTTCCAAGCCTCCTGTCCAGGACTCCATTAATTAGCGAGGGGGGAAAAAAACAGACCAAATAAGCCTAAAATATAAAATACAGAAAGCAAACTGCCAAGATAATTTTTAGGTAAAATTTATTCACAGCAAAATGCACAAATCTTAAGTGCACAATTGGAAGAATAATAAATGCACGCACCCATGTAGCTCCCCTGCCAATCAAGGTAGAGAACATTTCCCTATCTCCAGAAAGTCCCCTTGGGGCTTTCCCTATCAATCCCCACCATTACCACCCAAGAGGCAACCATTGCTATGATTTTTATCACCCTAGAGCACATTCTCCAGGTCTTGAACTTCAAGTAAATGAAATCAGACAGCATGTACTTTTTAATGTCTGGCCTCTTTTGTTCAACCTAATTCTTTCCAGGTGTATCCATGCTGTTGAGTATACTTGTATTTTATTCTCTGCACTGCATTATTTGTATCCTATTGTTTGAATGTACTACTATTTGTTTCTGAGTTCTGTTAATGGACAAGTTGGCTGTTCCTGGGTTTGGGTTTCCATACACGAGCCATTATAAGGACATATGTTTTCATTTTTATTGAATAAATACCCAAGAGTGCAATTGCTGGGTCCTGGTATGTTTATGCTTCACTTTATAAGAAACTGCCTACTGCCAGGGGTGCTTGGATGGCTCAGGCATTAAGCATCTGACTTTGGCTCAGGTCATGATCTCATGGTTCGTGAGTTCGAGCCCCACACTGGGTGAACACGAGCTCCGCTTCTCTCTTTCTCCCTCTGCCCCTCCTGGGATTCTCTCTCTTTCTCTCTCTGTCCCTTGCTCACTTATGCCCCCTCTCTCTCTCTAAGAGAGAAAGAGAGAAAGAAACTGACAAGGTGACTGTACCCTTGTTAGTTTCCTCCAGCCATGGCTGGGGGTTCTCCTTTCTCCGCATCTTTAAGGGCAGTCGGCATATCATCAGTCTCTCTGCTTTTAGCCATCGGCATCTCATAGTGAACTTAATACGCATGTCTCTAGTGACCAATTATGTTGAGCATCTTATTTGCGTATCTGCCACCTGTATATTTCATTTGGCCAAGTACCTGTTCAAAATGTTTGCCATTTTTAGGGCACCTGCGTGGTTCGGTTGGTTAGTCGTCTGACTTTGGCTCAGGTCATGACCTTTCACTTTTTGAGTTTGAGCCTGCAACGGGCTCTCTGCCAGCAGCACAGAGCCCAATTCAGATCTTCTGTCTCCCTGTCTCTGTCCCTCCCCAACCCGCTCTCTTCCCTTTTGTCTCTCAAAAATAAATTTAAAAATAAACAAATAAAAATGTTTGCCATTTCCTATTGGTTACGTTCTTCATATTATTGAGTTGTAAGAGTTCTTTATATATTCTGGAATTAGAGTCCTTCATCCATTTGTTGAAAAGCTACCCTTTCCCTGCTTCTTATATTTTGATGCTCTTGTATTGGGTGTTTACAGATTTTGGATAGCTGTGTCGCCTTTTCTGTTTTTAATGTTCTATTTTATTTTTGAGAGAGAGAGAGCATGAGCAGGAGAGACACACACACAGAATGCAAAGCAGCCTCCAAGCTCTCAGCACAGAGCCCAACGTGGGGCTCAAACCCACGAAGCATGAGACCATGACCCGAGCCGAAACTGGACGCTTAACCGACTGAGCCACCTACCAGCCACAAGAATAACTGTGTCTTCTTAATGAATAGACCGTTTTATCATCAGGAAACGCCCTTTGTCTCTGTTTTAATGTAGCCATTTCCACCTTTCTTATGGCAGTGGCTACATGGTGTATCTCTTTACTTAGTGGTTACATGATATGTCTTTTTACCTGTTTGAACTTTCAACCTGCATCTCTTGCAAAAGGCACATGAGTTGGTTTTCTTTTGTCATTCAATCTTTCAAACTCTGCCATTAATAACATTTTACCCTCTTACATTTAATATCATTATTAACGTGATAGGTATTGCTTCCCACCTTCGTTCCTGTGTTCTTTTCTTGCTTTCTTTTGGATTAAGTTCTTTGTTTTTGCTTTTGTTTTTAGAATTCCATTTTATCTCCTTCTTTGGCTCTTTAGTTATCCTTCTCTGTATATTTGATTGATCACTCTAGAGATGACAAAACTAACCGTTAACTCAGTTTACCTTGAATTAATGTTTGTTTCACACATAATATAAGGACCTTCCCCAAATGTAACTCCGCTAACTTTTCCCATCCTTTGTACAATTACTGTAGTAGGTGTTACTTCTACGCATGCTACTTATAAGCCTCACCATGCACTATTGGTATTTTTTTGCTTTGAACACCAGTTTCCTTAAATAAATCAAGACGAGAAATCAACACGTTTCCTTAAATAAATCAAGACGAGAAAAAAAATAGCCTTTACTTTTACCTACATAGTTATAATTTGTGGTTCTCTTCGTTCTTTCCCTTCGATCTTTTTCCATCTGGTAGCATTTCCTCTCTGATAAACAGCCTCTTGCGATTTCATAGTGCCTGTCTGCTAGAGACAAATTTTCTCTACTTTTATCCAAAGACTTGTAGTTTACCCTCATTTTTGAAAACTGTTTCCACGGGGCATAGAATTCCAGGCAGACAGGTTGTATTTTCAGCCTTTGCACATTGTCCTTCTATTGTCTTCTGTCATCCACCCATTGTGATCAGGTGTTAGCCATTATTCCTGTGCTCTTGCGCGTTCTTTTTCCTTGGTCTCTTTTTTAGATTTGCTCTTTCCCTTTGGATTTCAGCAGCCTGACTCTGGTTGGCTTAGATGTGATTCTCTTGGCATTTATCCAGTTTGGGCTTCATGAAGTTTTTTTAATCTATCGGTTAAGGTTCTTCATCATCGAAGTTGGAAACGCTGGTTCACATCCAGTATAGCCGAGTAAGCACTCAACAAACCTGACATTCCCACAGGTAACAACTGAAAACTCTAGACAAATATTTGCAAATAGCAGGAAGGCACTGGAGGGTGAACCAAGGCAGATTCTGAAGAGGAGTTAAAAATTGGAAGAAGGGACTGGCACAGTGTGTCTTCTATTCTTAGAGCTTTCAGTCTGAGGTCAAGACAGTGTCATATCGTAAGGGCTCTGTCCAATCTAAAATTAATCTTTCTGGCTTGAAGAACCTGAGGACAGTATTTGGGTCAAACACAGCTGATGGAAAGTAAGGGAGAACTGTGAAACGAATAGATCCAGGGGAGTCCCAGTCTCCCCAAATCTCTGGCTGATCCCTACACCATGCCTACCAGGGCAGATTCAAAGCAGACAAAAGAACTCAACTGATATTTCAGTTGCTGCCCAAAAGATAAGAGTTTGAATTTGAGTGCACCAAATTAACTGCCTGGTTTAAAAAAAAAAAAAAAATCAGGGGCACCTGGGTGGTTCAGTCAGTTAAGCATCCAACTCTTGGTTTCGGCTCAGGTCATGATCTCATGGTTCGTGGGTTTGAGCCCCAAGTCAGGCTTAGGATTCTCTCTCTCCCCCTCCCCTGCTCTCTCTCCTTCTCTCTAAATAAACAAACAAGCAAACTTAAAAAAAAAAAATCAACACAGGAAATCTCTCCAACATAATAGTCACAAATTTAATCTAAAATCTAAAATCTTCAGCATACAACAAACAAGAAAACATGACCAATCTCAAGAGAAAAGAAAATCCTCCAAGGCCTTCCCATGTTGACCCAAATGTGGACATTAGCCCTATAATATTTTATTTCAAAGTAGCTATTATAATTATGCAAAAAAAAGTAAAGGAAGATATTTTCACAATAAATTAAAAAATGGGAAATCTTAGCAGAGACATGGATACTATGAAAAAGAAGCAAATGGAAATTCTAGAATGCAAAAAAATAAAATATCTGAAATAAAAAATCCACCAGATGGGCTTAATAGCAGAATGGAGACGATCGGAGAAAATCCGTGAACTTGAAGATACATCAATAGAAGTTACCCGATTTGAAAAACACAAGGACAACATACTTTTAAAAACATGGGCAGAGCCTCAGAGACCTGTGAGACGATCTTTTCTTTTTTGTAATGTTTATTTTTGAGAGAGTACGTGTGCACAAGCAGGGGATGGTTGGAGAGGGAGGGAGACAGAGGATCTGAGGCAGGCTCTGTGCCATCAGCACAGAGCCCAACGCGCGTCTCCAGCCCACGAACCGTGAGTTCATGACGGAGCTGAAATCAAGAGTTGGATGCTTAACCACCTGAGCCACCCAGGCATCCCTCTTGAGGTTTTCTGGACACCTTATTGTGTCATCTGCAAATAGAGGTAGTTTTAACCATTCCATTCCAGTCTGGATGACTTTATTTGTGTTTCCTCCACAATTGCCCTGCCCAGACCTTTCGATACAGCGTTGAATGCAAGTGTTGAGAACAGACGTCTTTGTCTTGTCCTAGCCTTTCACCATCATGTGTGATATTGAGCTGTGCCTTTTCTCAGGCTAAGAGAGTTTTCCTCCATTCTGAGTGTGTTTGGGGATTTTTATCATAAAAGCGGTTATTGAGTTTTGTTAAATGCTTTTTCTGCATCTCTTGAGGTGACCACATGGGGTTTGTAGACAATCTTTTAAATGGAAAACAGAGTTTCGGATACTATGTGGTTTGCATGCAAATATTAACTTTCACTTTCGTAAAAAACCTGACAAGTTGGTCGCTTACGTTAGCAGTATAAAATAGAGGCAAAAGCTAATGGCTTTTCAGCAAAATGCTGTCTATGCAACAATCGTATCAGAAATACTTAGTCATTGCATGCGCTGAACTGTGAAAGAAAATTCACCAACTGTGTTGTTTTCCACGTGGTACCTGGCCTTCGGTAATCAGAAATAAGCATTTCCCGAGGCGCCTGGGTGGCTCGGTCGGTTGAGTGTCCAACTTCGGCTCAGGTCATGATCTCACGGTTAGTCGGTTTGTGGGTTCGAGCTTCACATCGGGCTCTGTGCCGACAGCTCGGAGCCTGGAGCCTGAATCGGATTCTGTGTCTCCCTCTCTCTCTGCCCCTCCCCTGCTCATGCTCTGTCTCTGTCTCAAAAATAAATGTAAAAACATCAAAAAAACAAAATAAGAGGAGGGGTGCCTGGGTGGCTCAGTGGGTTAAGCAACTGACTTCAGCTCAGGTCATGATCTCACAGTTTGTGGATTCGAGCCCCGCATCAGGCTCTGCGCTGACGGCTCGGAGCCTGGAGCCTGCTTCGGATTCTGTGTCTCCCTCTCTCTCTGCCCCTCCCCTGCTCACTCTCTGTCTCTCTCTCAAAATAAATAAACATTTTTAAAAAAGCATTAAGTACCTGGGATTTATGCTGGAATTGATTTGGAAGTCAAACACACAAGTCTCCTTTTAAAAAGAATGTTTTGTGGTCACAATTACTTCAAAACGTGACTACATTAAAATAATCTGACATATCATGCTTTAGCAATTACGGAAGTGTGATTTTTGACACATGGTGATTTTAGAAGTTAGGCAAATCTAAAATGCTAAAAGATGGCAACAACTGTTCCTCTGTTTAAGTCTGGGGCACTGCAAAATGTAAGTAATAGTTTTCTTTTTTAAAGTTTATTTATTACTTTTCAGGGAGAAAGAGAGTGCAGGGGAGAGGCAGAGAGAGAGAGGGAAAGAGAGAATCCCAAGCAGGCCCCACACTGTCAGTGCAGAGGCCAGATCAGGGCTCAGACTCACAAAACCATGAGATCATGACCTGAGCCAAAACCAAGAGTTAGATGCTCAACCGACTGAGCCACCCAGGCGCCCTGTAAGAGTTTTCTATGAACATAATCAGCCTGTAATATGACACTCTAAATCAGAAAGACTTAAGGAAATACATATCTAAAGAAGGCAATTCTTGGGGCGCCTGGGTGGCTCAGTCTGTTAAGTGTCAGACTTCAGCTCAGGTCGTGATCTTGCCGTCCGTGAGTTCGAGCCCCACGTCCGGCTCTGTGCTGACAGCTCAGAGCCTGGAGCCTGCTTCGGATTCTGTGTCTCCCTCTCTCTCCACCCCTCCCCCACTCACACTCAAAAAAAATAAATAAGCTCTCTAAAAAATAGATAAATATTAAAAAAAAAATTAAAGCAGGCAATTCCTTCTCCAAATTACAAAATTTTGGCAAATCAACACAGCACTTTAGAATACAATGAAACGATGTTGCAATCGGTGGATTCATGTGTCACTCCAATGGTCATTTCGACTGCAAAAATACCATTTAAGTACAAAACCAAGTTACTACCTTTGCATCAGAGTGTATGGCAGAGCCAGTTGTCTTACACAAATTAATATGGTTTTTAAAATTATGTAATTTCCTTCTTTTAGAGTGTGTTCCATCTTGTAAGCGGCTGAGTCAACGCAGCAGAGCAATTATGTATATATAAAATGGGCTCTGCTTCCTGCTGAGGTTGGTCCCAAACCACTCACGAAAAGTTCTAAAATTTTACTTTAAGAAGCTCAAACATGCCGGGGCGCCTGGGTGGCTGAGTCAGTTAAGCATCCGACTTCGGCTCAGGTCACGATCTCGCGGTTCACGAGTTTGAGCCCCGCATCAGGCTCTGTGCTGACAGCTTGGGGCCTGGGGCCCGCTTCGGATTCTGTGTCTCCTTCTCTCTGCCCCTCTCCAGCTTGTGCTCTGTCTGTCTCTGTCTCAAAGATAAATAAACACTTAGAAAAAAAAAACATTAAAAAAAAAAGAAGCTCAAACTTGCCAAACACAAATTAAAGTGAATTTTTCAAGTGTTGGTAAGTCTTCCATAAACAGGGAAGCCCTCAATGTAGATGATATACATAGTTCTTTTTTTTTTTTTTTTTTTTTTGAACCAATGTAACCTATTCCAGTTCAAATACCACTGGCTTATTTTTCCTGCTTTTCTGTGCTGGCTTGTACTGCCTATAGAATGTTGAACACACATGGCAAAAGTAAGCACGCTTTTCTTGTCTCTAATTTTAAATTTTGGTTTTTTTCAATGTTTATTTTTTGAGACAGAGAGAGCAGAGCACGAGCAGGGGAGGAGCAGAGAGAGAGGGAGACACAGAATCGGAAGCAGGCTCCAGGCTCCGAGCCGTCAGCACAGAGCCCGACGCGGGGCTCGAACCCACGAGCCGTGAGATCTTGACCTAGGTCGAAGTTGGACACTTAACCGACTGAGCCACCTAGGCGCCCCTCTCATGTATTCATTTTTATGCATCCAGTTGGATTCTGTTGGCTGAGAGGTTTTGATGATACCTACATGCACAATTCAGAAGAAGATGGCCCTCTACCTTTATCCTGCAGTCAGTCCTCGCTTTGTTTTGCATTGAGCTCATACTAACCTCATAGAATCTGTGTGTACTGTTCCTTTTTCTTTTTCTCTATTTCCAAAAGAGTATGTATTATGCATTGGTGCAATTCCTTGAACGTTTAGCAGAAGTCATCCATAAAGCTGTTATGAGTGTTGCATTTCAGGAAGATTTAAAATGCCATTCAAGAAAAAGACCGTTAAATAGAAACAATCCCTCTCTTTAAAGTCTCCCATCGAAGGGCGCCTGGGTGGCTCAGTCGGTTGAGCATCCGACTCTTGATTTCGGCTCAGGTCATGATCTCACAGCTCGGTTCGTAAGACCGAGCCCCGTGTCGGGCTCTGTGCTGACAGCACAGATCCTGCGTGGGATTCTCTGTCTCTCCTCTGTCTGCTCCTCCCCCACTCACACATGTGCACACACACTCTCTCTCTCTCTCTCAAAATAAATAAATTAATGTTTTTTAAAAAACCCACTTCGACTGCTAGGTGAAGAATATGTTGGAAACTGGCGAACGGTGAAACTTTAGGCAGGGAAGTCAATAGGAGACATTCATGATAATCCATGAGAAACGCAGTGGGGGCTTATGCCAAGATGGTGGCAGTCGACAGTAGGATAAAGAGAAATGTATGACACTGTCATTTGCTGTTGCTGTGTCCACCCAGTCAGATATTACACATAATTAATGGAAAATCTGGACGTTTATCATCAAAGGTAGATATTGAATGAAGAATCACAAAGCACATGAGGTGCCTGGCTGGCTCAGTCAGAAAAGCATGTGACTCTTAAGCTTGAGGTCGTGAGTTCAAGCCCCATGTTGGGTGTAGAGATGACTAAAAATAAATGAGTAAACTTAAACCAAAAACCACGATGCAATACCACTTCGTACCCATGCTAGGATGACTATCATTTAAAGGACAGGCACTAAGAAGCACTGGGGAGGTTGTAGAGAAAAACGGACCCTTCATACGCTGCTGGTTGGAAGGTTACATGGTACAGCCAGCTTGGAAAAGAGCTGGCAGTTTCTCAGAGTGAACTGAAAAGATGTCTACACAAAATCTTGGACACCAATGTTCACAGCAGTATTATTCATAATAGCCCCAAAGTGGAAATAACCCCAATATCCATCAACTGGTGAAGAGATAAACAGGGGGTATACCCAGACAAGTGGAATATTATTCGACGATGAAAAGGAATAAAGTACTCACGTTCGCTACAACATGTACTCGCCTCGAGAACATACTAAGTGAGAGAACACAGTCACAAAAGGCCATATGTTACGTGACTCCAATTACATGAAATGTGCAGATTAGACAAAGAAAGGAGGGAGGGAGGCGCAAGAGGGAGGGAGAATGCTAATGGGTAAGGAATTTTTTCGATGGGAGGGCATGAAAACGATCTAAAATTAGATCCTGCTAATGGCTGTACAACCTGTTAACATATTAAAAATCATTGGATGACATACATTATATGGGTGAATTATATCATATGTGAATTATCTCAATAAAGCCCCTTAAAAATTATTTTGATTTTTTGAAAATTTATTTAAGTAATCCCTACACCCAACATGGGGCGCAAACTCGCAACACCGAGATCAAGAGTCACGTGCTCCACTGACTGAGCCAGTCAGGGGCCCCTACAACCTTTTTTAATAAAATACCAATTTCTTTGATGATTTTCCATGTCACCTTGAGTCCCTTTTGATGATTTGCATTTTTAATGTGTTTTTAAAGTTTACTTATTTTGAAAGAGAGAGAGAGAGAGGGCTTGAGCAGGGGAGGGACAGAGAAAGAGGGAGAGTGACTCCTGAGCAGGCTCCACACTGTCAGCACAGAGCCAGACGAGGGGCTCAAACTCATGAACCATGAGATCATCACCCGAGCTGAATCCAAGAGGCTAATGCTTAACCAACTGAGCCATCCATGCGCCCCTAATTTGCATTTTTCTAGGAAACTCACCATTTTGGCCTAAGATTTCTTTTTTTTTTTTTATGTTTTATTTATTTTGAGAGACAGAGACAGAGACAGAGTGGGAGTGAGGGAGGGGCAGAGAGAGAGACACAGACTCTGAAGCAGGCTCCAGGCTCTGAGCTGTCAGCCCAGAGCTCAATGCAGGGCTCGAACCCATGAACCGTGAGATTATGACCTAAGCCAAGGTCAGATGCTTAACCAACTGAGCCACCCAGGCACCCCTAAGATTTCTAATTATTGTTAGAAAAGGATGGATAGTTTAAATCTCTGCTCTCTGTCTCCTTTATCATTTCTAAAAGCGTTAACTTGTGCCTCGTATTTTTCTGGTAATTTTGCCACAGGCGTTTGTTTGTTTGTTTGTTTGCTTTGACATATCTCCCTTACTGCTTATCTGTTTGGTGCTTCTTTAATTTCTGCCCTTCTATTTTCTCTGTATTCACTCTGGTTTTCTTTTACTAAGTCTCTGAGGTTATTAGTTCACTGTTTCTTATTTAAATATATCTTATTCTCGGGGCGCCTGGTGGCTCAGCTGGTTAAGTGTCCAAATCTTGATTTTGGTTCAGGTCATGGTCTCATGGTTCGTGGGTTTGAGCCCCACATCGGGCTCTGCACTGGCAGCAAGGACGCTGCTTGGGATTCTCGCCCCCTCTGTCTCTCTCTGTCTCTCTCTGTCTCTCTCTCTCTCTGCCCCTGCCCTGCACATGCACACACTCTCTCTCTCAAAATAAATAAACATTAAGAAAAAAAAAATATATCTTATTCTCAAATACATATATTTATGGTTATATATATATTTTTAATATATAAAAAGACATTTTATTATTGTTTTGCTATCTAACAGTGAATATACTCAATTGCATTTTCTCAAATGGCAAATAAGACACAAGATAATATCTCTTTGATTCCTGAAAACCTCAATATCATCTGTCTTTGGGAGGATCCAGCTTCCTACGACGTCTATGATACTGTCCATGAGGATACCAACGGTGCTTAGTAGTAAAGAACATTTTGCTAAGTTGTTCTATCATAGGCCCTTGCTCAAAGGGTTCATTTTTTTCCTCTAGTCTGGTTTTCAGCACTTGATCATGTGTTTCTTCATTATTGTGCACAGGATCTGGCCATGGGATAGGTTTTGTTTGTTCATACGGAACGTCCACAGAAGGGCATACTGTCGTCCTGCCATCAGATGTCAAAGCAAGCTCTACTTTGCAATCATAGTCGTCTGGAAGAGGCGAATACGTAGATTTATGACAAACACAATATAAAGCTCCGTTTTGAATTGGAAATAGAATGTTTCCGGATAGTTCTGTCTGATATCACCCGTTTTGCTGCCGCTAATACCATGGTGACTCAAGATGCTTATCCGGTGGTGTGAAAGAAGACGGCCTGGAGAAACTGCTTTTAAAATCTGCTTCCAGGCGTACCTATTTTCATCCCTGACATACGCTCACTGCGAGCTCACCATCTTACCTCCTATGGCTATGTATTTTTAACGCACTCCCAATAGCCACAGCATACGGTTTTTACATTTAGTGTCTGTCTGTATCAGCTTCTGGTGGCTGCTGTAACAAATGGCCAAAAACTCGATGGCTTAAAACAACAGAAATTTTTTCTCACTGTTGTTCTCAACAGAACATCCAAAATCAGTATCTCTCTTTTGATATTTTCTACTTGATGAGTGACTATCATACTTTCCTTTCATCCTTTATGTGTTCCTTTAGTTCTTTGAACATATTTGTCATTGCTTTGTCAGTACTAAGTCCAGCATCTGGGCCCCCCTCCAACTCAAGTTCCTAGTTACTGCTTTTCTCCCTGTGTTTGGGCTATTGTCCTGTTTCTCTGCACATCACTCACACAGAGTTAGTGTGTCAGCTCTGCCGTGTATTTGCTGTATGATCTAGAGCAAGTGACTTTATCTCTCTGAGCCTTATTTTCCCCGAATGTGAGCTAGAAACTCCTCTGTGGGGAGGATTAAATGAGATCTGTCTTGTAATGTTCTGTTGAAGATGGGACATCCTAGATAATGTATTTCAGGCTTCTGAGCTCCCAGAGGTGGTGATTGTAGATTTCGTCATTATTGTTGTCTGGCTGGTCATTTGGTGACTTGCCTGGACTAGTTCTGTATGTTTTGTCTTCCCCGCAGTGTGGGACAACCGAAGCCTCTGTTCAGTTTGCTTGCTTGTTTTGGTTCTTATTTTTGTTTTTAAATTTTTTTTTTCAACGTTTATTCATTTTTGGGACAGAGAGAGACAGAGCATGAAGGGGGGAGGGGCAGAGAGAGAGGGAGTCACAGAATCGGAAGCAGGCTACAGGCTCCGAGCCATCAGCCCGGAGCCTGACGCGGGGCTCGAACTCACAGACCGCGAGATCGTGACCTGGCTGAAGTCGGACGCCCAACCGACTGCGCCACCCAGGCGCCCCCTCTTATTTTTGTTTTTAAACCAGCCTTCCTAGGGGTCACTCCTGGCTCAGCACAGCTTAGTGGCCAGTCATTAGTTGGTCAGAAGTTTTCCTTAAATACCTTGAAGGAGCGCCTTCTTTCTGCCCTTTGCCAACCGGACCTTAGAGTGTGGGCTGGGGAACACAAAAGTCAGGCAGGCTACAAGTCTGACTTGGATTTTACTTTCTGCCTCATAGGCCCTCATGGTCAGCCAGGGATCCAGGGTTGAGTCCTCTCCTACATGTACACGCAGCTCTTAGTGTGTGTGTGCGTGCTTCTAGATCCCCAGGAATACGCTGGTGCTTCCCAAAGTCCCCCATGGCTATCTTGTGCCCCAGATCTTCTTAAAATTTTGGCTGGTCGCTTGCTTGTCCCAAATGGCATTGAAGCCTTAGGTGGCCATGACACTGGCCTTCCCCCAATGCTTTGCCACTAATTGATATTATTTTCAACATCACCTCTCAATTATGAATTTTTTTTTGCAGAGCTCCAAAATCAGGTCAGCCCCTCCAGCAGCAGTAAGGCGGCCAATTCTCGTGGCTACCATGTCCTGGCCTTTGGGGGTGGGGGAAGGGAAACGGGAGTCACCTGGTAATAAAATGTCACAGACGCCATTGTTATTACTGAGGCTCTCAAGTGTTTTGTTGAATTGCCTTTCAATTTGCTGTCTGCCTTTGGTTAACTTCCAGAGTACTGAAATGGTTGTTTTTGATAATTTTACCTCTTCTTACCATTGCTTTTTTGAGCCAAGACCTTTGCCAAGATCTTGCTTCCGTCACTTGCCCTCATTCCTCACTCCTTTGTATGAGTACAAGTTTCTTCTTCCTGAAGTACATCATTAGCAATTCTTCCTGGAAGGATCTGGGAGAGACAAAATGCTTTTTTATACCTTTTTCTGAATTTTATTACTGTGGGAATCTACATGGACCTATTTTTCATTGTTTAGGATTCACAGTGGTCCTCATTTCTTGAGAATCATTGCTCAACAATTCCAGCAAACCCTTAGCCATTCTATCTTGAGCTATTACCTCTACCTCATCTCTCTGAACTATACTCTTTCTGGAAACTCTATTAGATAGATGTTGAATATTCTGGTTCTATTGTCTGTGTCTTCTAACTTCTTTTTCTTTTTTTTTTAATTAAAAAAAAATTTTTTTAATGTTTATTTAGTCTTGAGTCAGAGAGAGACAGAGCATGAATGGGGGAGGGTCAGAGAGAGAGGGAGACACAGAATCCGAAGCAGGCTCCAGGCTCCGAGCTATCAGCACAGAGCCCAATGTGGGGCTCAACCCCATGAACCGTGAAATCATGACCTGAGCCGAAGTCGGACGCTTAACTGACTGAGCCACCCAGGCGCCCCTCCTAACTTCTTTTTCATATTTCTTTCATCATTTCAGCTCTCTGTACTTGTTGAAATCTCGTATTACAGTTCTCTGATCCTCTCTTCTACGGTGTTCAGTCTGCTGTTCAATCCATGTTTTGAGGGCTTTATTATGATCTTTGTTTTAATTACTACATTTTTCATTTTTAGAAACTCTACTTGGTTCTTTGTCATATACAAAGGATTTTTCTTAATAAAGATTTTATTTTTAAGCAATCTCTATACCCAACGTGGGTCTAGAGCTCACAACCCAGAGACCAAGAGTCATGTGCCCATCAACTGAGCCAGCCAGACACCCCTCCACGGAGTTTTAGGGTGTTTATTTTCTTATAGTTTGGATTTCTTATTTTACATCTTTAATCATAATCAATATATTGAATTTTATGCTCCCTTTCATTTTATTGTATAATCTCAAGATGGGGTGCTCCAGTTATCCTAATTGCTGTGCCTTTGAGTCTTATTTTTTAAGTTTTTATTTATTTATTTTGGGGGGTGGGGAGAGCAGGGGCAGGAAAGAGAAGGAGAGAGAGAATCCCAAGCAGGCTCTGCGTTGTCAGCACAGAGCCCGTTGCCGGACTCAGCTTATGAACTGGGAGCTCATCACCTGAGTCTAAATCAAGAGTCAGACACTCAACCAACTGAGCCACCAAGATGCCTCCTTTGAGTCTTACTTGTGGAATATGTATCTCCTCAAGGGCTCTGACATCTCTTAACTGTAAACTCATCATTTGTGTTTGCTTTTTGTTTTAAGAACCGCTTATAGTCTGGGGGCATACCTTTAGGGCTCCTCCCTACCCCCATTCTCACTTTTTTCTTCTTCTTCTTCAGGAGCATCTTTGTTTCTGTTGATTTCTTGGCTTGCAAGAAATTACTGAGTAAGAAATTACTGAGCCATTCCTGTGGAGTGATCTGGAATCCCACGCAAGTGTGAAACTAGGTCAGGGGCTTTGAATTCTCAGGCTGAGGCAGACAAATTTGCTTATCACCCTCCGGTAGACACATTACCTCTAGTTGGCCCTTTAATGGACAGTGGCTTTTCAAGGGTCAACTTTACAGGACTCCTGGGTAAAATTTCCATTTTAGGTGGGTCCAGGCTGCCATATTTAGCCAAAAAATTTGTTTATGTATATAAACAAATGCATATATCTGTCTGTTCATATACATACACACACACATACATACATATATACATACATAAATGGGCATCCTATATTATTTTTTTCTGGCAACCCTAATCCAGGGCCTCATCTCCTGTCATTCCTGGCTACCAACCTTCACTGATACCTAAGGGAAGACACATTATCAACTGGATGAGGTTTTGGGGCGATGGTGGGGTTCGGAGCTGCCAGCCAAGAAAGAACTCTTGAAGACGTCTTTGGTGCAAAAAGGTGACTTTATTAAAGCACGGAGCTGGGGGGCGCCTGGGTGGCTCAGTTGGTTAAGCGTCCGACTTCGGCTCAGGTCATGATCTCACGGTTCGTGAGGTCGAGCCCCACGTTGGGATCTGTGCTGAGAGCTCAGAGCCTGGAGCCTGTTTCGGATTCTGTGTCTCCCTCTCTCTCTGCCCCTCCCCAGCTTGCACTCTGTCTTTCTCTTTTTCTCAAAAATATATTAGTAAAATAAAATGAAAAAATTAAAGCATGGTACAGGGCCTGTGGGCAGAAAGAGCTGCACTGGGTTGTGAAGAAGGGCTCCTTATATACTACGGGGCTGGGGAGGGTAAAGTCAAAAGGGAAGTTTCCAAAGAGATTTTCATAGGCTAAAGACTCACAGATTACTGCAGGCTTAGCTATTGTCAGCTAAGGTTTTCGTTCCCTCTTAAGACAATAAGTAGGGAGTTCCTGGACTTTAGGCTATTGATGGGATTGCCTTTTTCTTGTAAACTGGTGGAGACTCTTATCAGTTTAACCATTTGTTTTTTGTCCTTTCCTGTTTTGGGGTAGCCAGGGAGTGTCCAAGGAATATCCTACATGAACCACCTTGAAGGGGGGGGGGGGGCGGGGTGCTAGCTTGTACTTTGCTCTCAGCCTGCGGTTATGCTCCCTCATCAAACTCACTGGCTGTCATCTACCCTATTTAGTCCCCTCTTTGTTCCTAGACTCCTGGGATTTCTCTTCCATGGGGGCTCAGCTGTGCATCTAAAATAAAATTTTAAAATTTTATGGAACATTTCAGAGAATTTCACGAGCAGGGTTTTCCAGTTATCTTAGCCTGCCAAATCAGAGACATATGGAGCGGTTTTTCAGAACAAGCTTTCATAGCCCCTCTTGTCCTGCCAAAATTCTGATACAGCTTGCTAGGGAGTATGGCAAAATCCGAGTGGAGCTGGGGCCAGAAACGGGGTGGAGGTGGGGATCATTCCTGTGTAATCTAAAAACACCACAAGGGCGCCTGGGTGGCTCAGTCGCTTAAGCATCCAACTTCAGCTCAGGTCATGATCTCACAGTTCACGAGTTCAAGCCCCACATCGGGCTCTGCACTGCCCTGACAGTACGGAGCCTGCTTGGGATTCTCTCTCCCTCTCTCTCTGCTCCTCCCTGACTTGTAATTGCTCAATAAAAAGTCATTTTCCCTTCCCCTAAAACAGGAAGGAGTTGCTCCCTCTGGCCCCATAGCCTGGGCAGACTCACCCCAGGGTGTGGACCACGGGCATTCCACAGCCCCGTCCACGGCTCTGAGCACCTTGATGGAGGTCAAGTGGGAAGCTTGTGGGTTGGCCTAGATTCCATTCTGTGGATGTGGACCCACAAGTGCTGGATGAAAATGGGCCAGTCTGCCTGGAGGACAGGCCCTAGGGGTTCTGTATTAGGTGCCCCGGGGTTCTGTATTAGGCCCCACCTATTTATCTGTTGAGGGCGTGGCACAGAGTTGAGAAGGATTAGGAACTCCTTGAGTGACAGTCACGACCAGGAACCCTGTGGTCTCTTCTGCCCCTCCTGCCTCCCCCATCTGTCCTCAGACTCTCAGACTCTCCCTGGAGGGCTCCTCCTCCAACAGAGCTGTCCACTCTGGGGACCTCAGCTCCCTGTGTCCAAGTCTCCAGCCCAGACACGGACTCCCCTTCCCCAGCATCCTGCCCTCCTTCTGTGATTCTGCCTCCAGAGGGTCTTCCTCACTCACCAGCTGCCCACGCTGGATACCTGGGAGGCGCTTTGGACTCCGCCCTCCCCCTTCTGAATCTGGTTAGTCACCAAGTCTCCTGGATGGAGTCCGCCCCTGGGCACCTCTGCAGTCAGGCCTCCCCACCGCCCTCTGGGTTGTCACACCTCCCCACTCACCCGAGGATGGTGGCCCCTGAACCCAATCAGGGCCTCAGTCTTGCTTTGTCTGCTTCCGACAGTGTTCTTGTTTTGCTTCTGTTTTTAAATGGGTCAACGCTCTAAACCAGATTTCTCATGCAAAGAAAGGATTTTGGATGCTCTTTTTTAAATTTTTTAAAATGCTTATTTATTTTTGAGAGAGAGCGAGTGAGCGAGCATGAGCGGGGGAAGGGCAGAGAGAGAGGGAGACACAGAATCCGAAGCAGCTCCAGGCTCCGAGCTGTCAGCACAGAACCCGACGCGGGACTAGAGCTCCCGAACCGGGAGATCATGACCTGAGCCAAAATCAAGAGTCAGACGCTCAACTGACTGAGCCACCCAGGCGCCCATGGATGCTCTTGAGAAGTTCTCTTCTGTTTCCAGGGGGCAGCTGTTCCCTTCAGAGGGGACTCCCGTCTCCCCTGATGATCAGAGACCCCCACCAGGCTGCCCTGCCCCTTGGCACTTGACGCTAAGGCTCCTCTTTCCAGTTCATCACCACCCTCACTGCTCCCAGCTGATATGCCAGCATTGTTCACGCCATTTGGTGGCTTGCTCAAGTCCTAGACAAAATCAGCTTCCTTAACCTGGCACTCAAGGCCCTTCCTCATGCCACTCAGGCCGCCTCTCCAGCCTCACCCCAGTGCTTCTGCAAACCTACACGGACCCCAGAAATCCCGAGCACCCCTGCCTTCCCAGGGCCTTTCTGCACTTCAGCTGGGCTTTTGGCTCTCCTTAGTTCACAAACGGCTGTACACAAAGTGAGTCCAAGGAGTATAAAACTGTGCCCCAGTGGGCCATCTTTGAGACTTCCCCCAAACGTTTTATTACGATAAACTTCAAATATTAAGAAAAGTTGAAATAATGGGTTCATGAGCCCCTTACGCCCACCATCTATATTCAAAGATTGTTAACATTTGCCCGCGTGTGTATACGGCTGGTTGGCCGGATTTTCTGAAACCTTTCAAAACTGATTCCCAAGCATCGTAACATTTCACTTCCTGAACACATTGAATACTTCAACGTGCATCACCTAAAACCGCGTCCTCTCCAAAACCACAATCCCATTATCAGACTCAAGAAAATGAACAATCACTCCCAGTATGATCTCATACCTAGTTCACAGTTAAGTTTCCTCAATAATCTCAGAAGAGTATTTTACAGCTGTTGTGTTGTGTTGGCCACATTAGTAACCAAGTACCCTAATGGCTACTTCCTGTTGGGTCTCTTTATTCTCTGTTGCTCTGAAACATGGCCGCCACCAATCCTTCTCAACCTGACTTAATTTAAAAAATTTTTTCTTAGTTTGTTTGTTTACTTATTTAGAGACCAGGGGAGGGGCAGAGAGAGAGGGAGAATCCCAAGCAGGCTCCACTCTGTCAGCACAGAGCCCAATGCGGGGCTCAAACCCACGAACCTTGAGATCATGACCTGAGCTGAAGTCAAGAGTCAGATGCTTAACTAACTGAGCCACTGAGGTGGCCCCCCTTTTTTTTAATGTTTATTTATTTTGAGAGAGAGAGAGAGAGAGAGCATGGGAGGGGCAGAGAGAGAGAGAGAGAGAGAGAGAGAAAGAGAATCCCTAGCAGGCTCCACCCTGTCAGCACAGAGCCCCATGGGGGGCTCGAACTCATGAACCAGGAGATCATGACCTGAGCCAAAACCAAGAGTCAGATGCTCAACTAAGATGCCCAGGTACTCCCCAGCACACACTTTTTCATGGACACACACTCCTCTGGTCCCTTGCTTCTTTCCATCCCATAATCTCAGAGATGACATCATTCCCATAGATGAGATGCTTTTCTCATCCCATTTCTGCAACTGTTTTTAAGTAAAATATACATACATACACATACATGTTCATATCATAAGGGAAAAGCATTGTGCTGCCCTCCATGTAACTACCATCCTGACCTCTAACATTACAGTTTTGCCTGCTTTTGTACTTCTATAGACAGGGCTCAGGGTATTTTGTCTTCTGTGTCTAGTTTCTTTTCCCCTCCATTACGTCTGTGAAATTCACCCATGTTGTACAGTTGCAACTGATTCCTCCTCTCTTCTGTGAGCTACTCCATTGAATGAATACGCGACCATTTATTTATCCGTTCTACTGTGGATGGGCATCTGGGCAGGTTCCAAGGCTTCATTATAACTAACAGTGCTGCCTTGAACGTTCCACAGACAGGCCCGACTTGGGGTTTTTCAATTTTATGATGGTGTGAGAGCAGTGTGCATTCAGTAGACGCGGTACTTGGAATTTAGAATTTGGATCTTTTCCCGGTCTAGCGACGTGTAGGATGGTCCTCTCTCGTGACACTGGGAGGTGGCAGCTTCCCATCAGCCACGCAATCATGAGGGTGAATGACCGATGTACAGTCAACCCTCCTGTGCCCAGGGAGGCATTCTGCTTTTCACTGTCTGAACAGCATTCAGGATGTCACAGGAGTCAATGCGTTATTATAAAACAGGCTTTGTGTTAGATGATTTTTGTCCAAGTATGGGCGAATGTAAGTGTTCTGGTCACGTTTAAAGTCTGCTAGGCTAAGCTACGATGTAGGTTAGATATATTACATGCGTTTTCCACTTTAAGTGGAAAACATACAATGGGTTGATCAGGAGGTAATCCTGTAGTAAGTCAAGGAAGATCTTTGTATAGGTGTTTCGATGAACAAAAGTCTGTTAAGCATTTCTGATTAATCTTAGCTCAGGGTGGATCCCCCATTCGATTTTAGGGCTGCACAGTACACCAGCGTGTGGATGAACCCTAATTTATTATTCTCTTATTTTTTATTTTTTTAACATTTATTTATTTTTGAAACAGAGAGAGAGAGAACATGAACAGGGAGGGTCAGAGGAAGAGGGAGACACAGAATCTGAAACAGGCTCCAGGCTCTGAGCTGTCAGCACAGAGCCCGATGCGGGGCTCGAACCCACAGACCGCGAGATCATGACCTGAGCTGAAGTCAGAAGACGCTTAACCGACTGAGCCACCCAGGCGCCCCATGATGAACCCTAATTTAGAGACACTGAAATTGCTTCCAACTCTTTCACTGAAATAATTGTGTACATATACCATTTCCTACAAACATGAATGTATCTGAATGTTAAATATTAGAGGTGGGGGGTGTCTGGGGGCTCAGTCGGTTAAGCGTCGGACCTTTGATTCTGGCTCAGGTCATGATCTCACAGTTCATGAGTTTGAGCCCCACGTTGGGCTCTGTGCTGACAGTGCAGAGCCTGCTTGGGATTCTCTCTGTCCCTCCCTTGCACACTCTCTCTCTCTCTTTCTCTCGCTCAAAACTAAGCAAACGTTAAAAAAAAAATACTAGAGGTGGAATTGCTGTGTCTTAGGGTTCTGTAGAAGGTTTGTTCCATCACTAAAATACAATCTAAAACTACTCTGCTAATCTAATCTTTTCTCCCAGTGGTTCTCCATAGAGGCACCCTTAGTATTTGAGCCAGTCCAAAGAATCAAATTCCCTAGGGACGCCTGGGTGGCTCAGTCAGTTAAGCATCTGACTCTTGGTTTTGGCTCAGGTCATGATCTCATGGTTTGTGAGTTCGAGCTCCATATCGGGAGGCTGCTTGGGATTCTCTCTACCCCTCCCCTGCTTGTGCTCTCTCTGCCTCTCTCAAAATAAATAAACTTTAAATAATTAAAAAAAAAAAAAGAATAAGATGCACTATATGTCAACTGCACTCCCTAAGTCATTGAGTGACTGAAGAAAAAAAAAAAAAGAAGGAAAAAAAGCATCCCCGTTTTCCCCCAGCTGGGAAGAGTGTACTTCCCTATTGTGGACCGTTGTTATAACCAAGGTAAAAACTGCCTCATCAGTACTCTTGATTCCTTCTCTGTCTCTGTTGGAATACTACCACTGATAGGGATCTCACTACCTCACACAGCAGTGCCTCTATTTTCAGACAGCTTTTGTCACTGTCCAGTCACTCCTTGTCTTGTACCTTTCAGCTATTGCCCAACCCAGTCCTCCCAGCATGCCTCTCTGCAGCCTCCAGAGTTTTCCCTTCTCCTGGCTAAAAATCCCCAGGTCTTCCTCATTTTACACACAGGACGTGGTCTCCAGACTTCTCAGCGCACTGGAAACGGGTGGCATTTTATTTCTCTACCTCTAAAACTATACTGCTCAGAGCTGATACGCCCCCCCCCCCCCGACCAGTCAGAAGCATGCACTTTACTTGACTTGGCCTTTATTGAGTCAAACTTATGTGGTTTCCAGCGATGGAAACCAACTCAAACTGGCTTAAGAAAAATAAGGCAAAACAAAAATCAAATTCAGTGGCTCACAAAGGAGCTCCAGCTTAGCAACCCCAGGAAGGGAAGCTTTGCCTCCCTGCCTTCAGGCATCAATGGCGAGGAAGGGTACTGATTGACCTGCTGGGTCACGTGCAAGCCGCCTGGATTGATTGCTGTCCCCAGGAGGCTGGGTACCATGCTTGTCCAAGCCTGGATCCTGTGTCCTTTCTCGCTTACAGTGGCAAATGGGACAGTGCAAGAGACACCGCGATTCTGACAGGGTGACACCAGTGGATGTCTGTTACGTTGCCTTTAAAGGTGGGTGACATTTGCTTCCGGGGGTGCGGAGCTCACTGCGTCTCAGAACAACTTTCACAGGCGAGTACAAATTCCACATCAGCACAGTCTATTTTTATTTTTATTAAAAAACTTTGTTTTAATGTTTATTTATTTTTGAAGGAGAGACAGAGCACGAACAGGGGAGGGTCAGAGAGAGAAGGAGACACAGAATCGGAAGCAGGCTCCAGGCTCCGAGCTGTCAGCACAGAACCCGACACGGGGCTCGAACTCACAGACCGCGAGATCATGACCTGAGCAGAAGTCGGACGTCCAACCGACTGAGCCACCCAGGCGCCCCCACACCAGCACAGTTTAAAGCCAAGTCTCACTTACCTAGAAGTAATGCTACTAGCTTTAAAAAAAAATTCATTTATTCAGCAAGCATGAGCTGCATACCCATTTGCCTGCAGGAGGTAGGTGGACGGGGTAGAAGCGAACCCCACGTGGCCCTGGGACTGGAGGACCCATGGCACAGTGGGGGAAGGCAGACACGCCAATAGACTGTGCTGAGGAATCCGTGCTGTGAGAGGCTCCCTGGAGGCGGCGGCATTCACAGTGAGCATAGAAAAGGAGTGGGTGGTTGTCTGGTGGGCATGTGGGAACAGTGGGGACCGAGAGGGAAGGACATTCTGGGAAGAGGGAACGGCACGTGCAAAGGCACAGAGGTGAGCAAGGACTTGGGAGTGCCTGGCAGTGTAGGAGGACTCAGTGTCCGGGACAGGCTGGGGCTGGTCAGCACCCGATGGTGACCTCCAACCAACCTCCAACCAACCTCCAACCAAGTGTGGTGATGATGCCTGTGGCCCCAGGGTCGCCAAGCTCCCTGGATTTTACAATACAAATAGTCAATCAGATCCCAGGCCTCGGGGACTCAGGAAGTTCAGTGTCTCCCCCACCAAATGCCCGTGAGGTCTCCCAGGGAGGGGTTCCAGCTCAACCTCTTCCGTCACCACTTGCCTGACTTGCTCCATCCCATAATCTTGTCCCTCTCCCTATTTTTTTCCAGCTCTCTGATCCTCTTTACCCCCCAAGATGTGGACCTCCCCAAGACTTCTACCCAAGGCTTGAGCTGTGAGAGCAGAATTCCAGTGCAAGAAAGGAAAACTGGAAATGGGTACGGAAGGTCTCTCCCTGGCATGGACTCAACCCTCATCTTGTACCCTTCAGGACCCCATCCCTCAGCACCCTTCAAACCCTCCCTTCCCTTTGGTCTCAGCTCGTTGCTAGAAAAACAAATTAAGAGGGGCGCCTGGGTGGCCGAGTTGGTTTAGTGTCTGACTCTTGATTTTGGCTCAGGTCATGATCGCAGCGTGAGTTGGAGCCCCGCGTCAGGCTCTGCGCTGACAGCATGGAGCCTGCTTGAGATTCTCTGTCTCCCTCCCTTGGACCCTCCCCTGCGTGGGCTCTCTCTCTCTCTCCAAAATAAAAACATCTTAATTTTTTTAACGTTTATTTATTTTTGAGAGAGACAGAGTGCGGGGGCGAGGGGTGCAAAGAGAGAGGGAGACACAGAATCTGAAGCAGTCCCAGGAATGAGCTCTGTCTCCAGCCTGGTGACCCTGGGAAGCTACTGGGGGGAGTTTCAAGGTAGCACTGTGGCCCACAATGCTGCCGGAGGTTCACGGATCCCCACTAAGGCTCCATTATACTCCCTGTTACTACTCAGGAGCCTCACCCTCAGATGGCTGTGGTTGACCCAAGCATCACAGCCTTCCTGTGCCCACAGAGCCTGCAGAGAACGGACAAGATTAGCCCTGCCCTCCAGGCACTTGCTGTTTGGCAGGTCACACAGAAATCCCTAAGGCTCTTGAGGAAAGGTGTTCCCAGTGTTGAAGGACAGCCGTTGCCCTGGGGAAGGGGAATTTGGTGGCTTGGAATCCAGGGCGTGGGGGAGACAAACCTCACTGTATACTCATGGATGGATTTTGAATCTTGCCCACTGTGCACATAAAGTTTACTTTCATAAACGTTTTATCTATGTGAACGTGGACACATACGTATGTACACTTTTATATCAGAAGAGTAAGCACGTCAAGAGTGGGGAGTATAGAAGCTGGGCGTCGGGGGAATCACCAGATGTGTGAGGCTGTAATGGAGGCCCCGGGGTGGGCAGTCCTGCCAGGGGAGGGGCCCTCCAGGGAGAGTCTGAGGGTCAGGAAAGGGCTGAGGACAGAATAGGGGTCGGGGGCGAAGACAGCAAGCCATGGTTTTAAGGGGCAGAAGAGACCACAAGGGTCCTGGTCGTGACTGTCACTCAAGGTGTTCCTAATCCTTCTCAACTCTGTGCCACGCCCTCAACAGATAAATAGGTGGGGCCTAATACAGAACCCCGGGGCACCCCCTAGGGCCTGTCCTCCAGGCAGACTGGCCCATTCATCCAGCACTTGTGGGTCCACATCCACAGAATGGAATCTAGGCCAACCCACAAGCTTCCCACTTGACCTCCATCAAGGTGCTCAGAGCCGTGGACGGGGCTGTGGAATGCCCGTGGTCCACACCCTGGGGTGAGTCTGACCCGAGCCTGCCAAGCTCATGGGGCTTTAATGAATTCATCCTTCCTTTCTAAGGCCAGACTGTCCAATGTGGGAGTCACAAGCTACCTGTGGCTATTTAAATTTCAGTGCCAATTAATTAAAATTAAATGAAAATTAGGGGCGTCTGGGTGGCTCGGTCAGTTGAGCATCCGAGCCTTGATTTCAGCTCAGGTCATGATATCACAGTTCATGGGACTGAGCCCCAAGTGGGCTCTGTGCTGTCAACGTGGAGCCTACTTAGGATTCTCTCTCCCTCTCTCTATGCCCCTCCCACACTCCCTCTCTCTCTCTCAAATACGTAAAAAACATAATAAACCACCGCACACCAGTCAGAATGGCTAAAATTAACCACTCAGACAATGACAGATGCTGGCAAGAATACAGAGAAAGAGGAACCCCTTCGCACTGCTGGTGGGAATGCCAACTGGTGCAGCCACTCTGGAAAACAGTGTGGAGGTTCCTCAAAAAATTAAAAATAGAACTACCCTATGACCGAGCAATTGCACTACTGGGTATTTACCAAAGAGATACAGGTGTGCTTTTTTAAGGGGCACATGCACCCCAATGTTTATAGCAATGCTATCGACAATAGCCAAAGTATGGAAAGAGGCCAAATTTCCATCGATGGGTGAATGGATAAAGATGTGGTGGGGCGCCTGGGTGGCGCAGTCGGTTAAGCGTCCGACTTCAGCCAGGTCACGATCTCGCGGTCCGGGAGTTCGAGCCCCGCATCAGGCTCTGGGCTGATGGCTCAGAGCCTGGAGCCTGTTTCCGATTCTGTGTCTCCCTCTCTCTCTGCCCCTCCACCGTTCATGCTCTGTGTCTCTCTGTCCCAAAAATAAATAAACGTTGAAAAAAAAAAAATTAAAAAAAAAAAAAAAAAAAAAGATGTGGTCTATATATATGATGGAGTATTACTCAGGGATCAAAAAGAATGAAATCTTGTCATTTGCAACTATGTGGATAGAACTGGAGGGTATTATGCTAAGCGAAATTAGTCAGAGAAAGACAAATATCCTATGACTTCATACATATGTGGGGTTTAAGATACAAAACAGATGAGCATAAGGGAAGGGAAGCAAAAATAATGTAAAAACAGGGAGGGGACAAAACCTAAGAGACTCTTAAATATGGAGAACAAACTGAGGGTCGCTGCAAGGGTTTGGGGTCGGGAGATGGGCTGAACGCGCAAGGGCCATTAGGGAGGACACTTGTTGGGATGAGCACTGGGCGTTACACATAGGGGATGAATCACTGGAATCTACTCCCGAAATCATTATTGCACTACATGCTAACTAACTTGGATGTAAATTTGTTTTTAATTCAAAAAATAAAAACATAAAATTAAATGAAAATTAAAAATCTGTTCCACACAGCCGCACTAGCTACCTTTCAAGTGCTCAACAGCTCACTGACCTCTTCAAGTGTTTCTGATTTTGCATACTATAATAATCTGAAATTTCTCTCCTCACAAACACCTGAAAATGGTCAATGAAATAGAACAGAAATGATCTCAAATGCATGACTGAGTTCGCACAAAAGAAAGAGAAGTCGTCAGATGCCAGAAACAAGAGGGCACTGTCCCCCGTAGATGACAGCTAATGAGCTCACCCGGCTTCTGTCCCTGGGTGAAGAAAGGGTGGGCAGCAGGGGCTCATGCTTAGCGCCCTTGTGGGGACAGGAGCCATCCTTGGGGCACACCCAGGGCTAGAGGTGGACCTGAGAACTCTGAAAAGTGAAAGGGGGAACCTGAGAAAATGTGTCCATCTACAGGGAGGTGGGTGACAAGCAAGCTTGTCTGTTTCAGCCAGAGAATCCCAAACTCCCAGCCCAGCATCACGTGGTTTACCGGGCTGGGACAGTTCAGAAACTCTCAAGCCAAACGCTGACATAAATACCGAGCCTGGTCTGGTGATACTCCTGGGGAATAAGCCAAGGGGAAAAGCTCTGAAGCCATACTCCATTTTACCCAGGCTGTGATGGATTCTACTGGAGGAAAGGATAATTAAGAACCAGCCACTGTGAGGATAAGCTTACGGTGAGAAATGTCAAAATCCCGGGGCGGGGCGGGCGGGGTGGGGCGCAATTCGGATTGAAACTCAGAGAGCACAACAAGCAGAAGGTGACAACGATCTGAAAGACATCAAATGAGTTTTAAAAACGAATATAGGCTGGCTGGCTCAGGCAAAAGAGCATGTAACTCTTGATCTCAGGGTCGCGAACTCGAGCCCCACGTTGGGTGTAGAGATTAAATTAAAAAAAAAAAAAAAAGAGAGAGAGAATATATATACTTACCTGGCAGGGGAGATACCATGATCACGAAGGTCGTTTTCCCAGGGTTAGGCTTATCCATTGCACTCTGGACGTGCTGACCTTTGTGATTTCCCCAAATGTGGGAAACTTGACTGCATAATTTGTGGCAGTGGCTGACTATGATCGCGTTTTTCCCTGTAGGAAAAAAAAATGAATATAAAAAGTGTTGGCCTTTGGAGGGAAGGAGAGACTGGGTGTGAGCACGAGGGAGACTTCCGTGGATTCTAGAATGTTCTGAGTTCTGACCCTAGTGCTGGTTCCAAGGCTTGGTTCACTTTTGGAAATTTGGTGAGGTATGCATCTATGATTAGTACATTTCTCCAGATGTATGTTATAATTCAATTAAAATGATTTAACAAATGATTGAAGGGAAAAATGCTAGGAATCAGAACTCTAAAGAATAAGACATCATTCATGGTGGGGAGGCAGGTGTGTAGAAGAATCAAGTAGAACTTTTATTATTTAAAAAAAAATTTTTTTTGCAATGTTTATTTTTAGGAGACAGAGAGAGACAGAGTATGAGTAGGAAGGGGCAGAGAGAGAGCGAGACACAGAATTCAAAGCAGGCTCTAGGCTCTGAGCTGTCAGCACAGCGGGGCTCGAACCCACAAACCGTGAGATCATGACCTGGACCGAAGTCGGACGCTCAACGGACTGAGCCACCCAGGCGCCCCTCAAGTAGAACTTCTAAAAATGAAACATGCGCTCCATGAAACAAAATTTTAAAAAGGAAATGAGCTGTATAACAGGTTAAAGTAGCTGAAATCAAAACAAGTAAGCTGGGAGACGTGTCTGAGGAACAGATTCTCTATGCCCAGAATGCACAGAAAACCAAAATGAGAGGAAATACAAAGGAGAAGTTAGAAGGCATAGAAGAGAGAATAACAAACGTCAACATAGGTCTAGTAGGATCCAATAAAGAGAGAGAAAGAATGGGGAAAGGACAATATTTAAAGACAGAATGACTGCTCAATTTTCAGAACTGACAAAAGATACAAGTTTAAAGACCCAAGAAGCATAAACCCTACCCGTGTTTAGAAAGGGTAAGTCTTCGGGGCACCTGGGTGGCTCAGTCAGTTGAGCGTCATGATTTCACCTGAGCGGCTCAAGTCATGATCTCACAGTTTGTGGGTTCGAGCCCCACGTCGGGCTCTGTGCTGATAGCTTAGAGCCTGGAGCCTGTTTCGGATTCTGTGTCTCCCTCTCTTTCTGCCCCTCCCCTGCTCGTGCTCTGTCTCTGTCTCTCTCTCAAAAAAAAAAAAAAAAAAAATAATAATAATAAGCATTAAAAAAAAAAAAAAGAGTAAGTCTTCATTTCAAAACCATCACGGTGAACATGCATAACAAAAGCAAAAAGGAAAAAAGAAGTTTAAAGCTACCAGTGGCACTACGAGGGCTGATTATCTGACCATAATAAGACTGATGGCAGAGGGGCGCCCGGCTGGTTCAGGCAGTAGAGCATGTGACTCTTGATCTCAGGGTTGTGAGTTTGAGCACCACACTGGGCACAGAGCTAACTTTAAAAAATAAAAAAAATGAGAAGGGTTCCAAGGTCCTTGTTTCGTTTGGGACTAATTTTTGGCTTTGTTGAATCAAAGATGCATGCCAGAAATCGACAACTTCTAAAATTTTGAAATAGAATTATTATTATAAGAAATGTTGGGGGAAGGAATAAAAGATACTAACCAATTTCCATGTGATGACATAAATAATTCAAATACGTCTGTAATCACAATAAATGAAAATAGACTAAGTTGCCAATTAAAGGGTTATATGATTATACACTATTCATAATATTTGACCATATGTTATTTACAAGAGGCTCACCTAAAAACATAAAGATTCAAAAAGACTAAATGTCAGGAGATGAGGGAAAAACATGTGAGGCAAGGTGCCTGGGTGGCTCGGTCGGTTAAGCGGCCAGCTCTTGATTTTGGCTCAGGTCATGATCCCAGGGTCATGGGATTGAGGCTTGTGTCAGGCTCCATACTGAGTATAGAGCCTACTTAAGATTCTTCTCTCCCTCTGCCCCTCTCTCTACCCTGCCCAGTTTCTCTCTCTCTCTCTCTCTCTCTCTCAAATAAATAAATTAATTAATTAAAACGTGAGGCAAAAGAAGATGACTACGGACCAATTCAAGCAGACTTTAAGGCGAAAACAGAAGAAAACAAAACACTGGTAGGCACAGAGGCTCACTACATAATGTTCAAAAGGATCAGTTAACCAAGACAAAAGAATTTAAACCTGTAGGCACATAACAACAGTCTCCAAATACAAAAGGCAAACATTCACAGAATTACAAACACACGTTGACAAATCCACAATCACGGTGAAATACATTAAAATACCTCTCCCACCAGTTGAGAGCTAGAGCAAGCAGGGAAGAATTAGTGTGGACATGGAAGATTTAAACCACCCTCACAGGGGCGCCTGGCCGGTTTTGTCAGAAGAGTGTGTGACTCTTGATCTTGGGGTTGTGGGTCTGGTGTAGAGATGACTTAGAAAAATAAAAAATCTAAAAAAAAATAAATAAATAAAAATAAACTACCCTCATAAAACTCCATGTGAGACAGAGAATACACACGGACTATTTTCAAAAAAAAGACCACATGCTAAGTCAACAAACAAGTCTTAATAAATACCAAAAATCACTATCGTGCATAGCATATTCTCTGACCACAATAGAATACAGTGGGAAATCAGCAAGACGGAACATAAGCAAATCCCCATGCATTCCAAACTTGAAAATACCTTTCTAAGTATTGACTGGTCAAAGAAGATACGAAAACACCATACGATAAAACAGAGAGGATATGCCTACAGGAATACTTAGGGCAAAATTTACAGCCTGAAGGGGCACCCCGGTGGCTCAGTTGGTTGAGCGTCCAACTCTTGATTTCCGATCAGGTCATGATCTCGCAGTCATGAGATAGAGCCCCGTGTCAGGTTCTGCGCTGACAGTGTGAGGCCTGCTTGGGGTTCTCTCTCCCCGTCTCTCTTCCCCTCCCCCACTTGTGCAGTATTTCTCAAAATAAATAAATAAACTTAAAAAAAAAGACTTTATCAGCAAGCAAAACAAACTCCCTTTGTGCTCTCAGGATGGGCAGACCTTAAATAAGAAAACAGTAAGATAATAACTCAGGTGAGAGAAGAGCCAGAGGGGGAAAAAAGTGGGGGGGCGGGGAAGGGGGGCTGCTGCTATTTCAAATAGAGCTGTTAGGGAGGGCTTCTCTGAGCAGAAGCCTAAAGGAGGCGAAGGTGGGCGTCCTGTGGGTATCAGGAGGACAGCAGGTGGAAAGGCCCGAAGGCTGGGGCATCAGACATACAGAGCCACGCAGCCACCTTGGCTGGACTGAGACCCATGGGAGAGGCAGGGAGGGGCCGGAAGGTGAGTAGGCCACAGTGAAAGGCTCTGGTTCCTACTCTGGAGGACGGAGGGTCTGAGCAGAGACCAGGGCATGCCTTGATTTTGGTTTTTGAGGAAAACACCACGACTGCTCCATGGCAAACAGACCAGACCAAGGAAACAGAGGTGAAGCATCCTTCTTACCCAAACATTCCCACCTCTTCTCTAATATATCTGAGATCTTTCTGAACAGTTTTTTGGGATATTTTGCAAAGTCTGCACATTTTTATTATTTTGTACATTTTTTTAAATGTTTGTTTATTTTAGAGAAAGACACAGCACAGAGTGCGAGCAGGGGAAAGCCAGAGAGAGAGGGAGACACAGAATCCGAAGCAGGCTCTAGGCTCTGAGCTGTCAGCACAGAGCCCAATGAGAGGCTTGAGCTCATAAGCCTCGAGATCATGACCTGAGCCAAAGTCAGACGCTCAATCGACCAAGCCACCCAGGTGCCCCCCCCTTTTTAATGTTTATTTATTTTTGAGAGAGAGAGAGAGAGAGAGAGAGAGAGAGAGACAGCGAGCACAAGCAGGGGAGAGGGAGACACAGAATCTGAAGCAGGTTCCAGGCTCTGAGCTGTCAGCACAGAGCCTGATGCGGGGCTCAAACTCTCAGAACCGGGAGATCATGACCCAAGCTGAAGTCAGACACTTAACAGGCTGAGCCACCCAGCCACCCATTTAATTTTTTTAATGTTTATTTATTTTAGAGAGAGAGAGACAGAGCACAGAGTAGGAGCAAGAAAAGGGTAGAGAGACAGGGAAAGTCTGCATGTTTTTAGTGCTAGCGAGCTACAGTTTTGGTTATAAACAAAGCATATTCAGTACTCTGTTTTCTTCTTTACTTTCATCATATATAGATGGGAGAATTCCATGAGTCAATTTCAATTTTTCTCATACTCCTATTCATTTGTATGGAAAGTCTCTGACCTACTGTAACATGCTTGTAACAGAAGCTTTGCAGTAGCTCAACACAGATGCTCACTGAGATTGACACAGGAGCGGACTGTACAGATTTGTAGAGTATCGGTATGCCTTTTCACAGAAATTGACTATTTAAATCACTGACCTTAATCTCAACCTAAAAATTACTCATATTCAGATCATCCTACATAGGTTAACCATATCACACCAACAAAACACCAACATTTCAGAACTTAAAAATAGCTGAGTACTGGGGTGCCCAGGTGGCTCAGTCGCTTGAGCATCTGACTTTGGCTCAGGTCATGATTGGCAGTTCGAGGGTGCAAGCCCCACGTCAGGCTCTGTGCTGGCAGCTCAGAGCCTGGAGCCTGCTTCGGATTCTGTGTCTCCCTCTTTTTCTGCCCCTTCCCCACTTGTGCTCTGTCTCTCAAAAATAAATTAAAAACGTTATTAAAAAAAAGTTACAAAAAATAGCTGAATGCTGCAAACTATCGCAACGACTATTATTCCTGTTTTACAGAGACCTGACAGTTGACACAATTCACTTGAGGTCACACAGCTAGTAGTAAGTGGCTTGGCCAGGATTAAACACAAGCAGTTTGAAATGCAATGCACAGGCCCCACCACATTAAAGGTTCCCAGAGAAACTGTTGGGCCTTTGGGGGACTTCCACCCCCAGGACCCACGGGGACTGGTAAAGACTGGGATATGCACTCTGTTGAAGGAGTTAGGGAGCAAATCAGGATCAAAGCTCATGAGGGCAACCTCAGGAGAGGCTGGGCATCTAACTTTGCCAGG
Organism: Puma concolor; assembly: GCF_028749965.1. NCBI lineage: Eukaryota > Metazoa > Chordata > Mammalia > Carnivora > Felidae > Puma > Puma concolor. The sequence continues at coordinate 10,862,022 of NC_141682.1, forward strand.
GAGGCATTCGCCAAGGGTATGGAACTTTCTAGGATTGGTTTCAATCTCTGGATCCTGGGTGGAAGGCAGGCTTTGTGCAGGAGAGCCCAAAAGAAGGGAAAGGGTTTTTGCTAGTCGGAGCATGGCCAGACTGGCCCTGGATGCTGGCTGGGTAGAGTAAGGAGGATCAAGTCTGGAATCAGGGATGATCCATGGATGGTCCTCATACTGGAAGAGCCCCAGCCATCGGCCTTTCTGGAAGTCTTCCCTCTTTTTACTTCATTAATGATAAATTACACCCTTCTCCCTCATGTAGGGCCTTGTGGGATATGACAGATGACTCTTTTTTTATTTTTATTTTTTTTTTCAACGTTTATTTATTTTTGGGACAGAGAGAGACAGAGCATGAACGGGGGAGGGGCAGAGAGAGAGGGAGACACAGAATCAGAAACAGGCTCCAGGCTCTGAGCCATCGGCCCAGAGCCCGACGCGGGGCTCGAACTCACGGACCGCGAGATCGTGACCTGGCTAAAGTCGGACGCTTAACCGACTGCGCCACCCAGGCGCCCCAACAGATGACTCTTAATACGGGTTCCTGTCCCCCAGGATCTCACCTTGAAGCGACTTTGGACTGGGAGCCTTTGTAATAAAAAATGTAAGGCCATTCAAGAATAAATATTAAGGTCTCAAAAAACTGGAAGAAAATAAATAAGAATAAACAATAAGGTTTTCATTTAGTCAAGGGCACTTATGTTTTTAGAGTAATGGAGTTATGGGGCAGAGAGGTGGAGGGAGGGTCCAAGTTCAAAATGGGCAAGGAGAGAAGAAACCAAATTAGCCATAATGATGCTAGACACATAGGAGACAGGTGCTCAAAACAGATTATTGTGAACCAAGAATTTTACCAACATTTCTTCACCTAATCTTTACAACATTAAAGAGATAGGTGATATCCTCCCCTTTTACAGATGATAAAATTGAGACACTAAAGAGGTTAAGTAACTTGCTCGAAGTTACACAGCTAGTAAGAGGTGGAGCCCAAGTTACTTGGGGTCTATCCCATAGTAGAGTGGTTTTATCACTTGTAAATAAGAAGAGACGAAAACAGAAAATGACTTCAGAGCTGCTCTGTCAATCTCAGCACTGGGATAAAGTAGCAAAAATTGCTTAAATATAAAAGTACTGGGCATACATTGCAAAAATTCTGAGGTTCTTTTAAATTGCGTCTGAGAAACTACCACCGTCATTAATTCTCATTACATATCCAAGCTTTGCTTGAGCTAGATGAAATTCAAGTCCGGGTTGAATTCTTTCCCAGCGCAATGACCTCTGCAAAAGCGAGATGCGCCGACTCTTGCTAGTTCAACAACCTACACTCTAATCTCAACACCCCTGCCCTCCGCCAATACCGAAGCCCCGAGTAGACAGACCCCAGAAGTCAGGATTCCTAGCTGCACTCCCATCGCCTCGCACGCTCGGATCCTGACCCCCAATCTCACCCCTTCAGGGCCCTTCGTTCCAGTGCATTCTCAGCCAGTGCCCAGCTCGGGAGGGGGGGGGGGGATCCTCCCTGGAGGAGGTGGCCCTTACTTTGGTGTGGACGGGCGACCCCTTGGCCGAGAAGAGGGTGTCGGAGTAGGGCCAAGTGGGGCAGGCCTCCGAGGGGGGGGCGGGGGGGGTGCTGCCAGGTCTGGAGTACGAAAAGCTAAGCGACAGCAGGCAGTCCAGCCGGCCGGGCGCAGGGTCCCGGACCAGCCCGCGGAGAGGGCGTCAGAGCGCGCGGAGCAAGCCACCCCAGCTTCCCGAAGGGAGGGCCCGGCCTGCGCGCACGGGCTGGGCGGGGCGGGGGACAGCCGCCGGCTGCGGTGAAGCCCGGGGGCCAGCACACAATGGGCGGGGGCGCAAGGCCGGGCGCCCAGCCAACGCGCCGCAGCACCACGTGGGCCGCAGAGCGCGCCGGGCCAGGAGCTGCCCGTCGGCCCAGGCCGGGCGCGGCGCGGCGTACGTGCGCGCGCGCGCGCGTGCGTGCGATTTGCGATCAGGCGGCGCGGCGGACAGCCCCGGCGGCGGGGCGGGGGGAGTTATATTGCGGGGTCCTTCCTCGCTCACCCTGGTTCCTCTCGGAGCGGAGACGGCAAATGGCGGACTTCGATACCTACGACGATCGGGCCTACAGCAGCTTCGGCGGCGGCAGAGGGTGAGGCTGGCGGGCGCGGGCCCCCGCCGGGCGCGGGGGGCGGGCGGAGTCAGGGGCCCCGGGGCGGCGGCCTTCCCGCGCTCACCCGGGGCGGCGGGCGGTAGGGGGCCCGGCTCGGCCCGCGGAGGCCTGGGAGAGGAGCCTGGAGGGCCGGGGCCTAGAAATGGCGCGCTCGGGGAGGGGGGCGGCGGCAGTTAGTTTCCCCCACGTCTTGCTCGCGGCGCAGATTCGTCCCTGTGTCTCCCGCCGCCGCCGCCGACGTGTCGTCTTTCCAGTGCCTTGGCCGCAAGGCCAGGCCGCAGCGGCACTGAGTGCCTTGGAGGACGAGCTCCCGCTTCCAGCCCCATCCCCCAGTACGGCAGGGCCAGCGCGGGGCTCTGCTGCAGCGCGGGGTGGGAGCCGTAGCCTGCCCCGCTCGGGTCTCTGTCCAGGTCCCGGCCTGCTGTTCTCTGCTTGCGCTGCAGGCGCTCTGGCCCGCTTCGCCAGGAGGCCAGCCGACTGGGTAAGGTCGGGAGGGCGAGAGGGGGGATTCCCTTCCCTGATGTGTGAGGCAGGGATTTGGCGGCTAGAGCCCGGGAGTGGTCCGATTCACGCCGGTGGAGGGGGAGACCAAGCAAAAGAAAATACATAATAGCATTTTTAATTTTTCTGTGTCCTGGGTCAGTGTCTTATTAGCAGGTGCTACGTGCTTGCTGGCAGAAAATTTTATTTCTCCCTAGTTTCTCCTTCTGACCTGGAGAAGGAATCGCAGTTAGCCTCGTTCTCACTCTGGTCGTTTACAGACTGTATACAATTGAGACACCCTCTTTGAAAGAGAAATACTTCACTAGTGAATAAGAAACTTAGCGTATTTAATTTCGGGAATCCGCGCTGGATTTTTTTCTTTTTTCTTTTTTTTTTTGTTCCCTCATGCAGAATTTAGAAGACTATAAACATCTTGCTATTTGTCAAGGACACACTTGGCCTTTGTGTACTTTTACAGAAAGGATTACTTTCCCAGGATAACACCACAATAGTACCTACTGAGCTGTCCAGTCTCCTGGGTTTCAATCCCAAAAGTATCATTGTTTGGTGAAGAATGATCTTTTAATACCTTGGTTTGGGACTGGCTCAAACAAAGGCTTGTTTTGGTTAGGGAGTGTACCTAATATTACTCATGACACTAGAATATGGAAGTTGGGGAAGGTGGAACCACCTGTTCTTTCAAAGAATATTTTATTTGCTAATAAAAAAGAAATGGATGTTGGATGACATGTGAAACTGTTGCCTTTGGGGTAGGTTCGTAGACATCAAATTTGCTTTTAAAGTCATCTTGAAATTTAATAACTGGGATTTTTTTTTCTTTAGTTTCAAGAAACATTAAAAGTGCCCAGGAAAACTCTTACACAGAGTGGTTTGATTTAAGGCAGATCCAAGGAGTTTTCGTTGGTTCGGGACTAGAATAAGTTAGTCATATTATCCTGAATCTGGGATTTGGTGTTTGGTTATTGGGGGTTTTTTTTGTGGGTTCCCCCCCCCGCCTTTCGACAGATTTGCTAGCTGCTCTGGTGACTTGAGGTGTTTGAGTCAGACTTTTAGTGGATGTCGCATTTAAGTACACGGGAAATGCCACTCAGTTCCTAAAAGCAGTCCTAAAAACGCATTGATGAATTTGTGTGCTCGTTTAGACAGGGTCCGGAGTGAGTCCAGAAACTTTACAAAGGACCAGACATGTAGCAGTGAGGTCTGGGCCAAAGCTTTCCTATTCCAGAGTCAATGTTACTTTAATTTCATCAGCTCTGGAGTTCACCAGTTTCTGGTTCCTCAGAAATTCAGCAAGATGGTAGAGGCTCGTGGGTAACCTTCCGTGATAATTTGTACTGTTACTTGAACCATGTTTCACATCGATGTCTCAGTGCTGTTTGCTTATGTTCACGTACAGTGCTTAGGCATTGTAGAAGATTGTCACTCCGGGAAAGCCAGTTTTGCATTGCTTTGTTTGGTGCTTTTGTACCAAGGGACCCTTCCCTTTGGTCTAAAGCGCCTTAGCGAGTAAGAGGTCTCAACTGTAAACCACTTGGGTCACAGGTGAAAGGAATAGCAGGTGTGAAATGCAGTCATAACCTAAAAGCTTGGTTTTAATAATTACACATTCCCTGTAATTGTCTTCTGTGTTGTATGTAATATCCAGTGCTGTTGTCAGGAAGCGGTGTTAAGCGGTTATTTTCTCAACCCATTGAGAATGTCCCCGGCGGCCAGTGACAGAGCCTGGAACTGCATTGTTGCCCCCAAAAGCAAAGCAAATCACAATTCCAAATTACCAAGAGTTGATTGTACTAGGTCTTGAGTGTATTTTGTTCTGTAGGTTGCTAAATTTTCTTTCCTGGGTTTTAATTTTATTGGCCATTGGCAATAAAGTGGAGAGTAATAGGCTTTTACATTTCTAACTATAACGTGCTTTTGCGTGCTCCAGCCTAAAAACATCAATTCTGGGAATTAGATTGGAACTTGGAGGTAGCAAGAATCGAGATTGCTGAAAATGGAACCTACTAAAACTACACCTTTAAGTATTCTTCTTTTTTTTAATCTAGATTTTTATTTCTCTATTTTTAAATTTTTATTTAAATCCAAGTTAGTTAACATATAGTATAATTACGGTTTCAGGAGTAGAATTTAGTGATTCATCCCTTACATACAACACCCAGTGCTCATCCCAACAAGAGCCCTCCTTAGTGCCCATCACCCAGTTAACCCATCCTCCCCCCACCCAGCACCTCTCCAGCAACCCTCAGTTTGTTCTCTGCATTTAAGAGTCTCTTACGGTTTGCCTTCCTCTCTGTTTTTATCTTATTTTTCCTTCCCCTCCCCTATGTTCATCTGTTTTGTTTCTTGAATTCTACTAAGTATTCTTTATCAAGTTCCAGTTAGGGGGGACTGGAATTCTAATTTTTTTTTTTTTAAGACAGAGTGTGCAAGCAGCGGGGAGGGGGACAGAAGGAGAGAGACAGAGAGACAGAGAGAGAATCAGAGAATCCAAACCAGACTCCACACATGGAGCCTGACCCGACACAGGGGCTTGTTCCCACTACCCTGGGTTCACAAACCGAGCTGACATCAATAGATGTCATTTGGACAGGGAGCCAACCAAGTGCCCCTCTAAGCATGTTTTAAGACTAATAAGAGGAAAGAAAGCAGGGCATAAACAGTGGTAGCTATTTGCACTGGTCATGGTAGGATCTGTAGAAGTATTAAAAAAGGTTATCTTAAAATCCTGTTTGCCTACCAAATGCCAGGTGGCCTGGGGTTATCGTCCTCCTCTCCACTCCCCAGCCTCCCAACTGCTGGATTCCAAATCATTATCTTCTATGAAAATCGTTACCACAGATGCTTGACTTGGTTTCACCAACAGTCTCTAACACAGTTTGAGGAAAAGCCCCAGCTTTGGAATCAGGCAGACAGGGCTTAAGGGTCATCTGAGCCTTGAGCCATGTGTTAGCTGTGTGCTCTGGAACAAGTTCTTTAGCTCTCTGAGCCTCAGTTTCCCCCATGTAAGGTAAAAACTCCTCTGTAGAGCTATTTATTGGGAATATTAAGTGAGCTGTCCAAAGCAAGCAGCACAGTGTCTGGTACACTTAATCATATTTCCCTTGCATCAGTAAGAGTGGGAAAAGTTCTGTTGAATTAACGAGTGAGTTTTTACTTTCCTGGCTCTATTTCTAAAGCCAAGAGAAATCTATTCTATAGGCATAAAGCATTTTATGAAGACTGCTATATTGTAAATGAGTGGTAACTAATTTTTTCTTGTAGATTATTGGTTTGTTACAAAATTTATATTTGAAATATTTATTGCAAATGCTTCTGAGATTTCTAAAGACTGACTTGGTATATTGTTAAAATGTATATTTCTATTTGAAGTTAACCTTTAGTGTTCTGGGAGGATGTCCCACTAAGTCAAGTAGTCTTCCCAGAAACTTGAAACATGTAAACACAGTGTTGGGGCAGTATCAGTCCTAGATTAGACTCCCATCTTCCAGTTTCCAGCTTCCCCTAGAAGTAGAAGAGAGGGTTGGACAGGACAGCATGCCATGCCCCTGCCTTTCATTTGTACATCTGGTTAGACCTGCACACGAAATAAGTGTAATTGCTTGATTTTGATAGAACTTAAGCTGTAATACCTACATTGTGTTTTTTAATTGAATGTCCTTGGTTCTTTGACATTTTCCCCATGTTGTGATTTCTAAAATTGGGGGGTGGGGGGCTGCCTGGGTGGCTCAGTCCGTTGAGGGTCTGACTGTTGATTTTAGCTCAGGTCAAGATCTTGTGGTTAGTGAGTTTGAGCCTGGCATCAGGCTCTTTGCAGACGGTCAGAGCCTGCTTGGGATATTCATTCTCTCTCTCTCCCCCCCCCCCCCCCATCTCTTTGCCCTGTGCACATGCTCTCTCTCTATATATAAATAAATAAACTTAAAAAAAAAAAGTGTTCTTGATGGGGCCTTCTGGATGTGCTCCAGTATGTTGATACTACGTTGAAAAGATACTACGTTGAAAACCTGGCACCTCCAGTTAAGTCTTGTATTCAGTGTAGGGTAGATGGAGACTATCTCTCCCCTGTTCTGCACACTATTCTTCTGTAATTAATCAGCTGCGTTTTTGGAGCCCTTTGAGTGTTTGGTTTAATAGAAGATAATTGGTTTCTCCTACATACCTGCCTCTGTATTCACTCTTGAGATAGGATGCTTTGGTTGACATACATGAAGAAAATCCAGCCTTACACAGGTAAGCAGCTGGAAAAAGTAGTATTTTAATAGCCCTTTCAGATAATTGTGGGTATTTTTTTTTCTGCTCCTATACCAAAACTGGACAAGTGGCAGTTTCTGCAAAAGTTAGTTGCAGTGTGGAATCTGAAACTTTATCTAGTAAACTTTTCATACTATTCTTTAAAGTCTATTGATCATTTTATATTTCAAAGGGATTTTTTTACCTGCTCATGATCTTGTAACATGAGGCATTGGTTATCTGGAAAAGATCAGTTCATTGAGTTATGCAGATCTTCCCAGTGTTAGTACATTTTATTATACAGTACCAAATGATGTTTATTTATGCCACAGTTGATCTTATGAGAAAAATTTCAGAGATTGTGAGACTTTCAAACTTATGTTGATGAATACGAGTTTTCTAAAACTTTATTTTTTGCTTGAAAAGCCCGCATTTTATCACTGGCAACAGATACTGTTCATTTTCCTTAAAGGACAGGCTCACTTCATTTTCAGGAAAACGAATAGTCATAGTTTGATAATTCTTCAGGGAAAAATGGTGTTCCATGAAAAGCGTAGCTAGCTCAGCTTGTAAACTTGCATGAATGCTTTTCCTGGAGAAAACCATCACATTTCTATAAGCCGCAAAAATGCTTTGCCCCCATTTCAAAACATAGGGTATTAAAAAGTGGGTCAAGATTTAGTAAAATTAATCACTTTTACTGCCTTATCACGGACATTGTGTTTTGAAGCTCGTAGGCTCCTTTCTCTGCAAATACTCCATGATGAAGCATGAGTAATAGTGTAGATTGGTGCCCCAGCCTTGATTTACTGTGGGGTCAGTTGCAAGATCAGTGCAGGTCTCAAGTAGCAGCTAGTAAGGCGCTGGGGGACTGTTAAATGAAGGGTGTGGTCCTGGAAGGCACAGTTAGGACCACAGGAAGTACATGTTAGTGTTTACAGAGGCCACCTGAGAATATTAAAGGATTGCTCCTTGAGCTTAATTTTCTGTTCATGGAGGAAGGTCAGTGTGGTTTAAATTAGGCCAGAATTTACCAGTTGCTCATTTTATGTAACACTTAAACACCAATCTAAACTTTTTCAGGGGTGCCTGGGTGGCTCAGTTGGTTGAGTGTCGCGGTCTTGATTTCTGTCCTGCATGGTTTCAGGACTTTGAGCCCCACGTTGGGCTCTGTGCTAATGGCACAGAGCCTGCTTGGGATTCTGCCTCTCTGCCCACATCCCCCGCGCCCACCCCTGGGCTCTGTCTCTCTCAAAATGAATAAACTTAGAAAAATAAACCTGAACACTTTCACATGTGAACAGAAGTGGAAACCAGTGTATCAAACCCATGTAACCATTCCCTGGTTTCATTTGTTTCAGGGTGTGTGTGTGTGTGTGTGTGTGGTAAAATGTATCCATAAAATTTACCACTTTGACCATTTCTAAGTGGCACTGGTGTTCGCAGTGATACTCAGAAACTGCCCATTGAGCAACTCTTCATTTCCATTCATTTAGCTTTATAAACCTTTTTGCTGTTCCTGTTTTCATCAGTCTCCCCCATTGTGGGGAGGGGATAGAATTTTTTTATTTTTTGGGGAGAGAGCGTGATGCGATTGGGGGAGAGGGGCAGAGTGGGAGGTGGGCAGAGAGAATATCTTAAGCAGGCTCCACAGCCAGCACGGAGCCCTACACAGACTCGATCCACAACGGGGTGGGGATCATGACCTGAGCCAAGATCAGGAGTCAGACATTCAACCTACTGAGCCATCCAGGCGTCCTGGGATAGAATATTTTAAAGCCAGTCAGCCTTCCTGTCTCTCTGTCTGAAAATACTTTTAAAACTTGAGTACATGCATGTTGCTAACTGATTAGGGGTTTCTTTTTAACCAGTTTTTCTGTTACCCAGTTCGTGTTCGGTTTTGTGCAGTTGTCTCAAAGATTACTTCATATAGTTGGCCTATTTGAATCTGCAAAAGATTTGATTACAAAAAATCTAAAGTACAAATAAAGGTAGAATTCAATACTAATCCACCTCATGTACCTGTTACCCACTCTTTAAAGTGACACCTTTTATTTCATCTGTACCTCTTCCCTTCACTTTCCTCACAAGCTTTTGGATTATTTTATTTTATTTACCTTTCTTAAGAAAGTTTTTTTTTGTTTTTTTGTTTGTTTGTTTGTTTGTCTTTTGTTTTTTGTTTTTGAGAGAGAGGGGGAGACACAGAATCTGAAGCAGGCTCCAGGCTCTGAGCTGTCAGCACAGAGCCCAACGCGGGGCTTGAACTCAGGAACTGTGAGATCATGACCTGAGCCGACTGAGCCACCCAGGCGCCCCACCTGGAGTATTTTAAAGCACATCTTAGATGTCTCATTTCATCTAGAAGTACTTCAGTATGAGTTTCAAAGGCACAGACTTTTAAAAATATAATCATGATACTACCACATCTGAAACTTCCCAGGAAGTTTTTTTTTGTTTTTTTTTTTAATGTTTATTTACTTTGAGAGAGTGTGAACCAGGGAGGGGCAGAGAGAGAGGGAGACACAGAATCCAATTGGGCGGGGGGGTGGGGGGCAGAGGTGGGGGTTCTGAGCTATCAGCACGGAGCCCAGCATGGAGACGCGGGGCTTGAACTCATGAACTGAGATCATGACCTGAGCTGAAGTCTGATGCTCAACCCACTGAGCCACCCAGGTGCCCCCCCTCCCCCCATAAGTATTTTGATTTCTCCAATTAGCTCATAAATTTTGATGTACAACTGATTTGTTTGAATCAGGACCAAAGTTTGCCCATGGCATTTGGTCATTGTGCCCACCGAATCTCCTGATGGGGCACCTGGGTGCTCGATTGAGTGTCCCAGCTCTTGATTTCAGCTCAGGTCATGGTCCCAGGATTGAGCCCTACAGTGGGCTCCGTGCTGAGTATAGAGCCTGCTTAACATTCCCTCTCTCTCTCCCTCCCCCTCCTTTGCCTAATTCTTGTAACTATCATGTGTAGGGCAACTAGAGGTTAAAATAAATTTGATATTAGCAGAAACACTTATTAATAAATGTTAATAGGTATGCATCTTAGTACATATCTGTCTTTTAGTACAAGTAACAGATTTTTATGATTTTTCAAGTATTTTTAATTTTATTAAGGTATAATTAATATGTGGTGTTAGTGTGATATTCACAGTTTTTCGGATAGTAAATGGAGAAGAACTGTTAGTTTTGTATGCCTTTGAATTCTAGCTTTTATCTGGTGGTCTATCTGGCATTTTATTGTTCTCTAAATAACTGAAACATAAGCTATTTGTAGATCATAAAATTGAACATCACACGAAAATGTGAAGTTTTCTTTAAAGTGAAGTGGATCTGGGGCACCTGGATGGCTCAGTTGGCTAAGCGTCCGACTTCGGCTCAGGTCACCATCTCGCAGTTGGTGAGTTCGAGCCCCGCATCGGGCTCTGTGCTGACAGCTCGGAGCCTGGAGCTTGTTTTGGATTCTGTGTCTCCCTCTCTCTGCCCCTCCACCGCTTGTGCTCTGTCTTGCTCTGTCTCTCAAAAATAAATAAATGTTAAGAAAAAAGTTAAAAAAATAATAAAATGAATTGAAGCTGATAGTATGTAGAATGTCAAATCTCAAATAATCACCCTAAATTAGAAAAAGCTCTCCTGGGCCACCTGGGTGGCAGTAGGTTGAGCGTCTTACTCTTTTTTTTTTTTTTTTTTTTTTTTAAGTTTATTCGTTTTGAGAGAGAGAACATGTGAGCCGTGCAGGGACAGAGAGAGAATCCCAAGCGGGCTCTGCTCTGTCAGTGTGGACCTGCACATGGAGCTCAAACCCATGAGCTGTAAGATCACAACCTGAGCAGAAACCAAGTCAGACGCTCAACAGACTGAGCCACCCCGGCGCCCCGAGCATCCTAATCTTGATTTTCAGCTCAAGTCACGGTCCCAGGTTTTGGGATTCTGTCTCCCTCTGCCCTGCACGCGTGCTCTCTCTCTTCTCTAAAATCAAAAAAATAAAATAAATAGGGAAAAGAACTCTTGGCCTATAAAGTTCAAAACTAATCCATAGAAATGGTTTACATCATAGCTTCAAGACAGATGTTTTTTGTGGCAGTATTCTCTGAGGACCGATAAACAGCTTGAGATTTTTATTTTATTTCCTCTGAAAAATCTGGAACTTTGGATTGAATAATGTTTTGCACCATATGAAGCTACTATATTAATAATCCGTTTATTTGCTTTCATTAATGTGTGGGAGTCCAAAATTTTAGTACATTGGGATAAATGCCTTTTTCCTAGTAAGAAACATTCTTCAGAAAGACTGTGAACCAGAAGTCCCCCTTGTGCTCCCTGTTCTGGAACAAGGCTTTCAGACTGCCTGTTCTTTCCTGTTGGTAGATGATGAGATCAACTTAGAGGTCCTGACAAGCATTTTTAAAGATGAAATAGAGAATAGTGTATGTTATACTGTGAGTTTGTACTGTTGAGAAGCTTTTTGTTACTTGTATAGCTACTATGCAGGCAGGTATATATGTGTGCACGTTTTTAGTCACGGCGTAAAGATGTTTCTCTTGCTGTTGGTCGTAGCCAGAAATTTTTTTGAAAAACATTTAAGTACCTAATTAGAGATGTCATCTAAATTACATGTAATCCTCTCTTATATTTTAATTTTTTTTCCCAAATAAGAATACCCAGGGGCGCCCGGGTGGCTCAGTCAGTTAAGCGACTCTTGATTTCAGTTCAGGTCATGATCTCACAGTTGATGAGTTCGAGCCCTGCCTGAGTAGGACTCCATACTGACAGCACAGAGCCCGCCTGGGACTCCCTCTCTCTCCGTCTTTCTCTGCCCCCTCCCCACTGACCTGTCTCTCCCCCACCCCACCCCTCCCTCTCTCAAAATAAATAAGTAAAAATTTTTTTTTTTAATTTTTTTTTCAACATTTATTTATTTTTGGGACAGAGACAAAGCATGAACGGGGGAGGGGCAGAGAGAGAGGGAGACACAGAATCCGAAACAGGCTCCAGGCTCTGAGCCATCAGCCCAGAGCCCGACGCGGGGCTCGAACTCACGGACCGCGAGATCGTGACCTGGCTGAAGTCGGACGCTTAACCGACTGCGCCACCCAGGCGCCCCAATAAGTAAAATTTTTAAAGAATATTCATGTTAGTGGAAGAAGTTATTTGTGATCCTGGAGGCGTTGCTAGGCCTGTGTCTTCATTCCTTCCACCCCTGCTGAGTACCAGAGACCGTAATAGTTCTGGAGACAGAATTCCTGCCTTAGAACTACTTTGCGTTTCCCTGCAAGGGTTTTTTAATCCTGCAGATGGGATTGAATTATGAAGATAACCATTCACAGCAGAAAAGAGCTCTTTGAGAAAGGGTTCATTGAAGAGTTCATCATTGATCCCAGGGTTGATCAGAAACATCCACAGGCTCTCTTGCCCATCCTTCAGTAATGCCAGTTATCAAGATGAAGGGGTTTAATTGTGAATGCTGATTGAAGGCCTTGGAGACTGCATACATTTAGGAGAGGGAGATCTACTTGGAAATGAAATGCTTTTAATCCAAGTTGTCTGGGGCTAGTTTTTAAAAACCTCAATTACAACTAAAATGTAATAGGGCGCTGGATGGGCTCCTGGAACAGAAAAAGGACCTGAGGTAGAAACTAAGGAAATCTGAATAAACTGAGCTTTAGTAAAGTGTCGATATTGGTTCAGTGATTTTAATTAGTGTATTTTGGTAATGTAAGATGTTAGTAGTAGGTAAGATAAAACTGAAATGAGGGCCTGGCTTTTGAGAGCTCAACCTTTTTTTGGTTATTTTCTAGAAACCAAATGGGTTGCACATCATAACCATGACTTTTTTTTTTTTTTTTTTTTTTTAAAGCATGTTCAGTGGACTTTGTTGTTTCCTTGTATTTTAATCTTACAAAGGCGATCTTTTTGGGGATATTTATACAGGATCCAGCATGGTGTCATGCGTGAAACAGTGTAATATATGCTAGTATGTATTTCTGGGTGGAATGTGAGAGACCTAAAAGACCAGAGTTGTTGATCAGCCCTAAGGATACTGTGTCCCTAACCTAGACTTAATAGGAGAACATGTAATGTTGCAAATACCCCAGAGAGGTTAATACTCTGTACTTGGGTATCTTGGCTTCCCTCTTGATTTTTCAAGAGGAACAGCAACAGTGATTAAATTATGGTGTGGCTTCTGATGGCCTCTGGGAAGTCTTTATAAAACCCTTTCCTAGAAAAGAGCTTAGCGTGCATCCCTCCTTTTTTCTTATCCCTCATACTTGGAAAGTAAGCCTGGAGCACTTTTCTCTTGAATCTACTTCTGATCCCAGCCCTAATACTCTATTGTCTTATCTGTTTCTTACAGTCAACCCTCCCTCCAGGCTCCTTGCCTCCCACAGGCTTCTTCACAGCAAACCAGCTTGTTAGGTCAGCGTTTCCCTGTGTGCTGTGGGAACGCAAGGGTCCCGGTTCCTGTTGTTCACCCCTGCAGACCCTGCTCCCTGTGGCTGTCTCCCAGATTGCCTGCAGTCTTTGATTTCTCCTTTCTAGATGCCGGGACCCTGTCAGTTGGATTATCGGCTCCTTGAGGGCAGGGACTGGGCCTTAGGTTTGTGCCCTCTGTACCTCATAGACATGATTTCAGTAAAGAAAAGTGATTTTTCTGTAAAGGATTTTGTTCATGCTTGGAGTTGAAATTTGGATTTCCCAAGTTAACCGAGGTTGTAATTTATTACTTTGAAACTTGCATATGTTGGGGCGCCTGGGTGGTTCACTTGGTTAAGTATCTGACTCTAGATTTTGGCTCAGGTCATGATCTCACGGTTTGTGAGTTCAAGCCCCCACCTCAGGCTCTGCACTGGCAGTGTGGACCCTGCTTGTGATTCTCTCCGCCTCTCCCCTGCTCTCTGTCTCAAACTTTAAAACTTGAATATGTTATTTTAAAAAGCAGTGGACTGTCCCTAAGGGATAGCAGAAGCAGTAATGAGCCGGAAGGATCGATGCTGAGTGGAGGGGGTGCAATACAGCCTGGGGGATTGCAGCGCAGACCTTCAGGTGTCTGTTCTGAATGGGGGGCCGGCCTGCTCTTTGGCTCATCTGTTCTGTATCCACGGCAGCCTGTCCACCCGCTTCTGCACAGCAGTGTAGCCTGGAGCGTGCTTAGTCTTCCTGTAATGCTTTGGATTGTTACTAAACTTTTATAAAGCAATCAGGATTTATGAGTTGTTTTATGGTCGGTTTTAAACTTTGTAAAAGAAAGATTTGAGACACTTACGAAGTCACAGACGAGGAAACTGAGAGAGACAGAGGTCATTTGGAAGAGGTTCTACACCAAGCTGAGAAAGGTGTCAAATGAGTCTTCTCTGCCTGTGTTGTTTTTAACCTGTTTTAGAAAGTGCTTTTGAGTAACACAGCTTTAGACAATAGTCTCTTGTAAACTTCAGTTACTGTCAAAAGGTATCATGGGAGTTTTCGCTCAGAATTTGCCGACATTTGGGGGTTTTTTTTATTCGGTGGGTTGCTGACTGGACGTATCCTTTTATTACATGCATATGCACTCTCTGGGGTTTGTCCCCTCGCCGTGGTCTCAAGTTGCTGGCACACTGGAGACTTCCACTCTTCTCGCTTTGTAACCGTCGGAGACAGTAAATTTGAAGGCAAATTACAGGCAGTCCAGCTGCCCTGTCCTGTAAGACATGCTGAAGTCCCATAGAACTATGTCACATAGGGTAGTATGCAGGGTGACTGTGGTGATTCTTGGGAAAATCTGGAATAGTAAGCCGCTGGCAGTTTTGTGAGGCTCTGGTGAAATAAGCAGGTTAATGGGCTGGGTTGGTTGTTTCCACATGTCTAGCTCTTAAAATACTGCTTGCTTGAAACAGGATTCTGCCATCTTCCCCAAAGCCAGAAACTGCTTCTTATCCTGCGGCTTTCTTCTTCATGCCCCTGCCATCTGATTAACAGTACCTACCCTCCTTCCCTTGGTCCTTATCCAGGCTCACCTGGCTGCCTGAACTCAGAGCCCTGACTCCACCTTCTGGGCCCTGCATAAGTTCTGTAAATGTTCCATGTGTCCTTTGAGCAAGCCTTCCTTCCTCCATTTTCCCGAGTCATCAGACATACACCTGCTGAATTTACCAGCTCTCCATTCTCCCCTTCACCTTAAGGTTTTAAAAAATCGTTGTGGCTTTTCACCTTCTGTATATACGTACATATACACACAAACATGCAGGCAGTGTGTGCCAATGTAGTTGTTTGTGTCTTACACGTGCCGCTCACCTTGAGCTGCTTGAGGGCAAAGGACTGTTTCCACCTGACGTTTAGTAACAGATGATTTTCAAGTTATTAATTGTAATTCATCGTGTGCTTTGATAGTTTTTCAAAAGTTTGCATCTATTGTATCTTATATAGTCGGTATTCAGTCTCAGAGTATCTCGTTGAAAGTATTTTAGGGCTTCGGGTTATTGAGGTAATAACAGTGGTATTGCAGGGGCACCTGGGTGGCTCAGTCGGTTAAGCATCTGACTTCGGCTCAGGTCATGATCTTGGGGTTCATGAGTTCAAGCCTCACATCGGGCTCTCTGCTGTTAGTGCAGAGCCTCCTTTGGATCCTCTGCCCCTCCCTGGTTCGTTTCCTCTTTCTTGCTCTCTCTCTCTCTCTCTCTCTCTCTCTCAAAAATAAATAAACTTTAAAAAAAAAACCAAAAAGTGGCGTTGTGAAGGGTATTGAAGCGCAAAAACAAGTCATTTACTCACCTTGGTGGGGTGGGGGGAGTGAGAGCAGGTGGGATGCAGTTCACTTGAAAACAAAATGTAGAATTTCCTATTGGGAAGTAGCAGAATTTTGAGTTACTAAGCTTAATTCTAGCCATCTAAGAATTACATCGTGATTTTGTTCTTCTGCTAAGAAAATGTCATAAAGGATGATACTTATCTCAAGAAAGATGGCGGATTTCTTTCATGTTATCCCTAGCAAAAACCAAGTTACTTTCCGTGACTTGTATTGATGCTTCCCCTGCGAAAAGGATGGCTTTGAGCAGATCTGTGTTGTGAGGCAACTCCTTTAAGAGAGGAGTTTTAAGGGGCACCTGGGGTGTCTCGTTGCTTGAGCGTCTGTCTTTGGCTCGGGTCATGATCTCACGGTTCCTGAGTTCAGCCCCACATCGAGCTCTTGCTGCCATCGCAGAGCCTGCTTCGGATCCTCTGTCCGCCTTTCTCTCTGCCCTTCCCCAGCTTGTGTTATCCATAATCTGACAGCAGCAGGGAGCAGGTGTGTTACGAATGGGTTAAACTTGGAGCAGCTTTGGAAATCTTCCTGTGAACACAGTGTGATAAGTCTGGACGGTCCATCTCTGCGTGTGTTAGCTGCCAGGTGTGAGGGAGGGTGTTTGCTAAGGTTTTAGGACATGAGCATTTCGCAGATACTGAGTCTAAGTAAGTAGGAAATAACGTTTCTGTCACCAAACGATAGGTACCCTTTCCATAAGTGGTATTTTGGGATACTCTCGATAATTTCAAGATGCTGTTGTACAATCAAGTGGAGTCATTCACATGACTGGTACGGCTGAGCGGAAGACATTACCCTTGTCCCCGCCCTGGGACAAGTAGACTTGAATCCTGTCTGTTTCCCCTCCAGGTCCCGCGGCAGTGCCGGTGGCCATGGTTCCCGTAGCCAGAAGGAGCTGCCCACAGAGCCCCCCTACACAGCATATGTAGGAAACCTACCTTTTAATACAGTTCAGGGCGACATAGACGCTATCTTCAAGGATCTCAGCATACGGAGTGTACGGCTAGTCAGAGACAAAGACACAGACAAATTTAAAGGTGAGTTTGGGGGAGTCCGTACTGTATATTCTCGTAGAGGGAGGGTCTGAACCAAAATGGTGGGGAACCAGAGGGCTTTAATTGTGGAAGTGTTTATCCAAGTAGCTGAAACCCGCATAGCCCTTTAACCCATGAGGCTTTCGGTTCTACTTGGGGGAAAATGTGTTACACGTGATCTTATTTGTAGAAATGTGCAATATATGCCCGAGTAAATGTGCTGTTTGCCTGACTGGCAGTCCTGTCTGCCAGTAAAGGAGTTCCCCGGGAGAGAGATGAACAGACAGAACAGAGGACTTTGCCGGTGCATCTCCCCTTCACCGATGCATGGCTTTCTTCTTTGTCGTTTTCCTGTGATCTAAAGTATTTGTACAGAATTCAGAAGAGAACCTCACAAATATCATCACTGTATCTTTGTGATTTGGGAGCGTGTCTGGGAGAGGGTTGGCTCAAATTTTGGGTAAAGTTTGTGTCTGTAGATTAGTCTCTTCAAGGCACGTGAGCCGGGAAGCAGGAAGAGTCACGAGAGCATCATCATCTAGCTCTCCGGAGTCCCTGAAGGGAAACGTGCTCTCTGTTTAGGGCATGGCGCGAGGTACAAGGGCATGCGGTTCACGTTATTTATCCAGAAGAACATCCAAGGAGAAGTACTAGCTGTGCGAGAAGCAGAGGTTTTGCTCATCCGAGCAGTTCTGTGTATAGGTGGCGCTTTTACCGTTTTGGAAGTGTTCTTGGCTTTAGAACCGGAAGCCTTGTTAATAACGAGTGCTCTAACAACAGAAGTAAACGTACCTGTTCAGCCTGTGAAAGTCAGGCCCACCCAGTGTGCCTCCTAGATGCGCTAGGAATTCGGGCTTCTGGGGGAGGGGAGGAACGGGTGGTCAAGGCCAGCCTTCAGGCTGAGTCAGTAGCAGCAGGTTTTCGTTTCTACATCAGACGGAGGGTCATCCCTCCGCAGCTGTGAGGTGTGAGATGGGTGACCGGGCTCTTGTGACCTCTTTGAGCACAGGAGGTGGTTTCCACAAGTACTCTAGACCATTGTGAATCCATTTAGGGGGGCTGGCAGGGGGACTCTTCCAGCCAAGCGGTACCTTCTTGTTGTAAGTAGTTGGTGGGGAAATGGTGAACAGGAAGAGTTTGGACCCAAGCCTTCAGAGCACTTGTAGTCTGGTGGGCCTTGAAGGTGAGGTGTAATCACACGGGACGGGGCCACTCGGGGTGCGGTGGGAGGGTGTGGTGTGGTACAGGGTGCAGTGTGAGCAAAGTGGGGCAAGGGGTGTGCCGAGTGCAGACTGAGACTCCAGGCTGCGAGGAGGAAGGGGCGTGGAAACTGTTGGAGGTTGAGGGAGAAGCTAAAGTCATTCAGAAGTCAGCTCTTCAGTGGCCCAGGAAAGGCTCTAATGTCATGGTTAAAACTTCTAAAAAGAAAGCGTTATAAAAACAGCTGCCGTTTCAATACCTGGTGGGCACTTTCTGGTAGAGTATAATTGAGAGGGAGGAATACCAGTCAAGTATTTTGTTTGCCGAAAAGTAAAATCTCTCTTTTGGGCTCTGCTAGCCTGCTGTCACTTAGATGCAACAAAAGTGGGGAAATGGGAGAGACGGGGATCCCACTGTGTCTTAACCCAGAATTCCTTGAGGAAATTGGGATTTGTTTCTCTTACAGGTTTCTGCTATGTAGAATTTGATGAGGTGGATTCCCTTAAGGAAGCCTTGACATATGATGGTGCAGTAAGTATCTTCAGTTTTTCTGTGTTGTGTCAGCAGCTGAGATGTTTTTCTTGCCTATACTTACACTGTTTTCCCCTTATCAGCTGTTGGGTGATCGGTCGCTTCGTGTGGACATTGCAGAAGGCAGAAAACAGGATAAAGGTGGCTTTGGCTTCAGGAAAGGTGGACCAGATGACAGAGGTGATTGGTTCTTCTAAAACTGAACATAACACTTACTGTATGCCCACTGGTTACAACTGTTGAAGGCTACTAGAATTATCTTGCCGGTCTGATAGGCTTTTGTGAGCTTTTAAAAACGTGGAAAAATCTTAGAATGGATGGTGCTTCCACAAGCCTGGGTTTTGTTTTTGTTTTGTTTTTTTGTTTTTTGTTTTTTTCCTATTGGCAACAAAAACTCTTACAATTCTTTTGAACTTCTCATCACATGAGTGATTCTTCCCAAAGAATTTTGCCATGTGTGTGCAGCAGGGTAATGGTACGACCTCACCTTTATCTTTTTTGTGTGTCCTCAGGAATGGGTGGCTCTCGAGAATCTAGAGGTGGATGGGATTCCCGGGATGACTTCAATTCCGGTATCAGTATTTAAAGTATCACCACTTAACCTTTTTCAATGGCCTTGCTGCTGTTGTACGTTTATTGTGGACGTAGCCCACCTGGCCGGACTACTCCTTTAGTTCATTCCGCAAGTGAAACTTTCCTGAAAGATGCCCAGGCATGCAGTAAGCCTCTGTTAGAACCTAAATGTTCGGTGTAGGACTTGAGAGGTTCCACACTGTGGGCGAGTTAGACCAACTCACCTCCTTTTGTTACGATGCCTCAGCCTATAGTTCCCATCTGGCCTTTGTCTAAGGAATCCCCTTGGCTGCTCTGTGTAAATAGAAGCACTGTTACTTCTACAAAGTGGGGGGGGTTTTGGAAGCTTACAGAAAGCCTCGTAACCGTGGTTCTTGGTGGCTCCTTCTTCCATGGTTAAAGTCGTGGTGACCAGTTTGTTTTTTTGAAGGGCATGGAACTCCTATCTCTTCTTGGTGGACACGATCTGCTCTGTTCCTTTTCTTAACTTACCAAGGCAGACCACCAGGTGCCTCCTTGTCTCCCCTTAAGAGGTCGGTTTGCATGTCGGGCCTCTGCTTTGAAGGGTGGATCATCTCTTTACTTTCTTTTTGTTTTTTTGTTTTTTTAACAAAAATAAATTGTATATGTGATCAAAACGTCAGTTGTAACAGGTAAAAAATGAGGAAGTAGTCTGTTTTCTATAAACTCTGCACTCTCCACTGTATGTGAGGATAACATCAGTGCCCCACCCAACCACCCTGTCACCCTCCCCCATCAAACAAAATTCGGCATATAGTGTTTGGTAAGTATGGGAAGAACTGGCACAAGCTGTTGAAGACCAAAATTTTTACGAGTGCGTTTCCAGTGCTACTTTGGCTAAACAGGTGACCGCTTATATCTGTTGAATTACTTAATCCTAAAAATCCTGTAGCCAATCAGAAATGAGCTTATTCATAAAAGTACAGTATGATCCAGTAAACCTGTAATTTTATGTATAAGCTAGTCTCTGATTGAAACACGCAGCAAATGTCTTCTCAAAGTCAATCTGAGTGCAGCCGTTAGTGGCCTGATGAGTGGTGGCCTGGGACCGGCCGGTTTTGAATTCACTGGGAGTGTAGGAATAGCACTTGAGTGTGTAGGCTCTGGAATTGTGGCAGTTACCTAAGGAACTGTTGCCCTCGCTGGGACTTTTACTCTCTGAAGCAGAGAGCACAGCCAGAGAAACTCCCTCGCCACCCACCGGGTTCAGCATAAACTGCAGGGTCTGGAGGTGTCTGAATCCAGAAGTGCCCGCATGGTGGAGTGATGCTTGTGTCCGTTATTTGTGAACGTAGATCTTTTTTGCTCTTCAAAATGATGCTGTTTTTTAAATGACATACACTGTTGTAAAAAGATTCGAGCAATACCAAAAAATAGAAGAAAGCAGAGTCCCACCCCCAGAGGTAGCCAAGTACATTAAAGTAAAAAAAAAAACAAAAAAACTTGGAAGGTTCTTGTGAACGGTGTGCCTCCTAAAAATCTGTCCCCAAACTTCATTAAAAGATACTTGGTAATGTCAGACCTTGCGTTTCCCTCGTAATCTTCGCCTGCTCCTGTCGTAAGAGATTTTGAAATGAGGTGGTCACTGGCTGTGGATGCGTGCTGTTTCTGTTGTTTTGGGTTTTTTCCCTTCTGTCCTACTTGGGTGCATCCGGACTAAGTAGCAGTCGTGCTTACCTGCCTTGTCAGTGCGGGTGTGAGCTGATTTCTGCTACACTGGTCGCAAAATTTATTCTCCTAGGGGAGTAGCTTTTGTACTCCCACGGAAAGGTCCGCTTCACAGTTGATTGGGGGAGATGTCAGTCAGAGGTTTGAATCTCAGTTAAGCTTGTTGAATAAACAGCGTAAGCTCTGGTTTAAAAGATTCTATAAAGAACCTTCTACCTGACTGTATACATCCCAATATGTTTTCCCCAAATCAGTGCTCCTATTGGTCTGAATCTTTTAGGGGGGGATTGTTTTAATTACTTGTTTGGTTAAAATTGGTACTGTCCAACTCAGTTTCTGAGCTGGGTTTCAGATAACTTGATCGCTTTCCAAATTCCTTGGCCACCCTTAACAGAAAAATACCACCCTTGCAAACAGTTGAGTCTTCATATTCAGGGGAGTTAAGTTTAGAATCACTGAGAACCCCAGATGAGCAGACACCGAACCATTGTTCCCAGGGGAAACGACAGGGTCCGATTCCTGTGAGCTTCTGGTCCCAATATTTTGTCGAGTGATCAGTACGTACCTTGTTGCGTGTATTTCTGTTTAAAGACCCCTAATGTCACCTGTACTGTTGATTTGTTTAACAAGGAGCTCCTGGCCAGCAGCACCAGAACTCTGCTCGAATGGAGCTTATCTAACGTGTTTTCTCCCGTGAGGCACGGGACTGCCTTCTTGCACTTAGGAATGCTAGACGACTCTTCAGCTCTATGTGCGGGGCCACTTTAAACAGTGAAATTGCCAAAGAAAAGCCCAAAAGAGCAAAAACCTGGCACCGAATAGTTTGAAAAGACACTTGTTTATGGTCTGAGCTGAAACAAGAAGGCAGAGTGTTGCTTTGTTGGACCTCAGCCGAGAGACACGCATGTTGGGCGACTCAGATTTCCACTGCTCTGTGCATGTCTGGAAGAGCAGAAGGGCCAAAAGATTTAATTTCAGGGTTACATACAAAGGCTAGTGAGTCGACAAACGGGCAGATACGAAATCTACGGATGATGCGGATGGACCATATATAGAATATTCCTCAGGCTCAGGATCCTTCTGGAAGATAGATGTTCCTCCAGAGCTTTGAGCAGTGGCACCGTCCTTCGAGTAAAAGTGGTCCCCTTTGGGGGCTGAGGGGGGGGGCGGACTGGTTTGTTTAATTACAATATTATTTCTTAAATTTTTACCGGAAGCTCACTCTCCCTTCAGTAGGCAGTACTGTTAAAAGGCTAGTCAGCTTAAACCCCCTCTAGATGAAAGTCCTTCCATGAAATACAGAACTGAAGAAAACTTACGGTTCTCAAAGCCTGTGGAGAAAACTGTCTTCTCTACAGACGGATGAGAGTCGGAACACTCCTGACCGTTGTCGTGACAGTTACTTTGCTGAGGGTTCCAGCAGATACCCGCAGGGATGGGGAGGAAACCTCTCCTCCCCCTCGCAGCCCCCGGAGGTGGCGCAGGTTGGGAGCGAGGTGCTCTGCTCCTCTGCGAGCCCCGCTCTGCGAAGGGGGTGAGCCTTGCCGGGTAACTGCCTTGTTGACCACACGGGTGCCGAGCTTTTAGAGTGCTGCACACCCGCCACACAACAGACAAGACAAGCGGGGCGCGTCACCCAGAGGTGGCCTCGTATTTTTATTCTGTCTTCGTGTCTGGGCTTTTCTTGGGTGTCGCATTCTAAATTGTAACTTTCACATTTCAGGTTTATCTTTTTAATAATCAGAGGCTTTATATTAGAAGACACAATAAGATGGGCTTTGAGGATTTTTGTTTGTCATGAGCCTTATTTTATAGTCTTAGGTAGGGGGTGGGGTTTCCGCCACTTTTCCTGCAAGATGAGGTTTGTTTAAACAGCTCGCTTTATTTTTCTTTCGTAAGAAGTGTAACGTCTGTTAGCATTGAGATTACCCAGCACATTCTCATTTGGACCCCATGCACTCTTTTGCAAAAACTTCCGATGTTGGACAAACTAAAGAATTCAAATTGAACAGTCCACGCCAGCTGCACAGTCAGCTTTTGAGACGGTAGCTTAAAAAGTAATCCGGTGTCCTCTTCCTCCTTCAGGCTTCAGGGATGACTTCTTAGGAGGCAGGGGAGGGAGTCGCCCAGGTGACCGGCGAACAGGCCCCCCAATGGGGAGTCGGTTCAGAGATGGCCCTCCCCTTCGAGGGTCCAATATGGACTTCAGAGAACCAACAGAAGGTACGGTGATGCTTTGTGGGTGGAGGTTGTCTTGCCCCGGTGCGCTGGCTGTTCCCCCCACACACACGCCTTCTCGTGCCACGGACGGTGGCTTCTGTGGCCCGCCCCTTAAGTCTTCAGTAGCAAGTTGGCCTTTGTCAGAGCGTCTGGGGATGGGATGGGTCTTCAGGGCTGGCCTGATGGTTAGAAAATGGGCTGGCCTCAGTCGGATCATTCCACCCGGGCGGGGAATGTGGGGTCCTTTTCTCATAAACCACGTTGGTTTCTCTCCCGCAGAGGAAAGAGCACAGAGGCCACGGCTCCAGCTGAAGCCTCGAACAGTTGCCACGCCCCTCAATCAAGTAGCCAATCCCAACTCTGCCATCTTCGGGGGAGCCAGGCCCAGAGAGGAAGTCGTTAACAAGGAGCAAGAATGAGCTCGCGGTTGGGAGGGAATGGGGTGTGGGGGAGTCACAGCAAGACCACAGCCTGGCTAGCCCCCTGGACCAGCGGTCCTGCAGTCACCATTCCTGCGCCTGACCTTTGTCCTCCTTTCTTACAGCGGAAACACAGAGCTTGTGAGTGCATGTCAGCAGTTAACAAGTGGTTTTTAGTACATTCTTGGCTTTGCTGAACCTATCTAGTGCCTGTTTTGTGCTTTTTTTTTTTTTTTCTTTCTTTCTCTGCCAGTCCTTCCCCCATTTTCCTTCTGTCCTTTTTCCTTCTTGCTCCTTGTTTCCTTCCAGTACTTGAGTCTCTCTCGAGGGACAGAGGCAGCCACCCGTGGGCGTTCTTAGGATGGAGGTGCTGCTCCATTTTTCTCCCCCTGCTTTCTCGTTTTACTTTGGACACTCTGGCCACACCCGGTTGGTCCTTTCATTTTTCTCAGTGCTTCTCTTCTGACCTGCATGTGGAGTTCTGTATTGCTGTGGCTTCCAAGGGAAGGAAAAAGACAAAACAAAACAAAAAACAGAAAGAAGTCACAAATTGGGTAGCATCTTGTTTTTATTCAGCTGTGGTCAACAGAGAGAATTTGAGGCACCTTGTTTTCAAAACAAGGATGAAATATCTGTTGATCCTTGCAGATTCCTCCCTGTCCCTATTTATAAGCAGCCCTGTCTCTGTCACTCCCTCCCCGAATGGATCATTCGAGCCGGAGGCTCTCCTTTCAAAGGTGGAATCTGAGGGAAGAGGGTGGTAGGGTGAGTCGGTGAGCAGCTCAGCGGACGGGCCAGGGGCCGAGCGCACCTCCGAGCGCACGCTAGGATGGCTGGGTCAGCACGTCGTGCAAGCTCGTCCCCTCCTCCCCGGCGGAGGTGGAGGCTCCCGTGGGTGGCTGGGTGCGCCGAGCCTCCATCCGGTCTCCCGTCTGGGCAGGGCGCTCCGGGGGGACCCACGGGCAGTGGTGGCCGAGCCGCGCCTGGGCCGTGCTCCCCGTGCGGACGCGGACTCTCCTCAGACCCCGTCGTGTGTGTGTCCCTGTCTCTCCCTTGTGTTTACCTGTGTCTGCTCCTCGCGTAAGTAGCAGTGGGATACTGCGCTTCCCGCCCTCCCTGACTTTTATAATGAAAATGGGCCTAAAATCTGGCACTTTACTGTTGGACTTGATGAATTGAGGGTTTTACTCTGCAGGGCTGTCAAGAGCCTTCAGAGAGCTGGTAGGTGGCTGTAAGTCCCCAGGTCTCCTCTTTGGGGCACAGTTGCCTATCCCCACAGGCTGTGTTTGGCACGTACCCAGGGCCAGGGGGGCTGGGCCGTAGCTTCTGAGCTAAACGCCCGTGTGTGTGAGCAACCTGGGTTTTTCAGCAGCGAGTCCCAGACCGTCCCTTTGGGAGCAGTTTGGGGGCCGCCAGCAGCTAGAGCCCAGGGAAGAGACCTGCCATTTGGGGGTGGGGGGGGAGGTGAGAGGTCGTTCTCTAGCTGGCGTCCTTGGCTTCTCTCACTGGGTCTCGGTCCCGGGGTCTCAGCAACTACAGAACTCTCTCTCCTTTCCTTCCTTCACCTGCCGCCTCTGCTTCCGAAATAAGAACCATTTGTGTAACACCAATACTTAACTTAAGAAAGACATGCATTATGTGGTTGTAATCAAACCTGATGCTTTCAGATGACCTACTTACATCTTCAATGTGGAAAAGATTAAGAACAAAACAAATTCATCTAAACTTCTGGGCAATCAATCCCAGTTGACTTTTAAATGTAAGAATGGAATTCCAAACACTTAACACATTCAGCTATATGACAGAAAGTAAATCTATGGATATGGTATTTTGTGAATGATCTTTTAAATAAAAGAAAACCTTACGTAATATTTAATGCTCGCCTTTATTTTTGACTTCTTTCTAGCTGCTCTTAACGAGAAGTTCACACCCTTATTAAATTGGGGAAGCGGTGTCCGAATCCGGTAGAATGTACTGTGACCACAGGAGAGAAGCATCTTGCTCTTGGAAGTTACAGGGTTAGCGAAAGCAGTTTAAAAGCTAGTGATGATTAGAAATAGGACGCCCAGGTTTTCCTACCGCCCCCCCCCCCCCTTTCCTCTCATTTCCTAAAAATGGCAATTTTCTGAACAGAGGCCTTGCATGCAGTGTGGCCTTAGTTTTTGATTGGGTAAAGGGACTTTCTTCCTGAAAATGGAAGAAATCAGGTGTTTGTACAATGTGTGCATGCTTTTAATAGCTGCTGATTTTGGGGGGCACCTGGGTAGCTCCGTCGGTTAAGCATCTGACTTCAGCTCAGGTCATGATCTTGTGGTTTGCGAGTTCGAGTCGCACATCAGGCTCTCTACTGTCTGCATGAAGCCCGCTTCGGATCCTGCGTCTCCCTCCCTCTCCCCCTCCCCCACATTTGTGCGTGCACGTGCTCGCTCTATCTCTGAAATAAACATTAAGAAAAATAATAACTGCTTATTTTTAGCAGAAGTTCTAGATGCTCTTTGTGGCCGTGGCGGGTGCTACTTCGTGGCAAGCAGATCCTGTATTTTTGGGAGCCGCTGCTGTGTGGTTTTGTGACCCAGGGGACGCAGCGCAGAGCTGGGCCCTGTGTCGAGTGGGGGGTGGGGAGACCTGGCCAGCAGGGAGGGTGGAGGAGGGCCGGGCACGTGCAGAATTTGCTTACTGTGAGGTGAGCCTTGACTGCAGCTTACTAACCTTCAGGGGGAGGGCAGGGCGGGTGGACACTGTTCTGGTTCCTGGACGCGTGGCTGTCACTTGGACTGCTCCCCGGCCAAGACTGGAGGAGAGGACGCGGCACTTGCCTGTGTTTTCTTTAAGGGGTAAGGTCCCTGCGACTGGACGCTCTGTGCCCCACGTGGAGTTGGACTGGTGGCCAGGCTTGAAACCCCACTCGATAAGGCTTCTTATAGTGTTGTTGTTTGAGAGAGAGAGAGAGAGAGAGAAGGGTGCAAGTGAGCAAGGAGCAGAGAGAGAGGGAGAGAGAAAGGAATGGGGCTCACCCGACTTGGGGCTTGAGTTTACGAACCATGAGATCGTGACCTGAACTGAGATCAGATGCTTTACTGAGCCACCCAGGCGCCCTCGATGAAGCTTCTTTCCAAAGGTCCCTTGGATCCCATCTTCAAAAGGCCTGTGGAGCGCTCAGACCCTCGAAGGGGGTCATCTGGGTCTCCAGAGGTTTCCCTGGAGCTTTCTCCCTGCTTCCCTCGAGATGTCACTGTGACTTTGTGGGCGTTTCTCTTGACAGGCACCTGTTCCTTGGCCTGTAGTATTTGTGTAATACTAAGTATTACCGAAAACGTTTTAGTATCTGTCTCCTCTCAGTAACTGAATTAAGAGAGGAAGGCACATCTTTCCCCAAGTAAGCACCTAAATAAAAGTTTATACCAACTATGAATGTTCTGGAAATAGGTTTAGTGTAGACAGACAGTTGATCCCTGGTTTCTCTCTCTGCATTTTTCCCCCCTACTTATTCTTGAACTGCCTTCAGAGAAACAAAATTTAACAGAGTGCCAGGTTGGGCCCTTTTAATAAGGGGCTCAGGTTTCTAAGAATGTTCTTCTCTCAGAGCCCATTTTGTCAGAGGCCAGATTGTTTCTCCAGGGCTCAGGAGAGAAGTTTGCATGGCAGACTTCCAGAATCTGGGGCTGCCCATCTTGACTCAGAGGTCTTAGCAGGAGGCAGAAGCGGCGAGGTCAGGAGGTGTGCATTTGGGTCGAGGAGGAAGATGCTGGAATTGTTGCCTGGCATCCACACTCGACTCAGGATTCTAAGGAATGGCCTGGTTTTCTTGTTGAAGGAGGCTGCTTGGTAGAGAAGTTAGTTGAGAGCAAGAGCCTGTTAACAGTAACCCGGAAAGCAGTTCCTGCTTGAGACTCACTAGAAATAGCATTCCTTTGCTGTGCAGTGAGACTGCTCTGTGGCCCCGAGGGATTCTTACACCTGTTCGTTTACTTAAAGAGAGAGAGAGAAACTGCCTATTGTGGGGCTCGAACTTACAACCTTGGGATCAAGAGTCACATATTCTACCCGCTGAGCCAGCCACGCACCCGTTTCTTTTCATGAGTAGTACCTTACTCTGTTGTTTCCCTCCACCCTCTTCTCAGATTCCACATGGCTCCTGAGGTCATGTGGGGCCACTAGCCTGTGCAAGGATTGTTTTTTGAATGTTAACCGCAGTGGGACCTGCCGGGGCCCGGTGTCGCGCGCGCGCGCGCGCGCGCGTGTGTGTGTGTGCGTGCGCGCCTGGCACCTCGGTCTGGTGGAGAATGGGGTGGGTCTTGCCCAGTGGACTTCTTGCCAGTTTTCTTTCCGGGAAGTCGGGAGGGGAAGCCGACAGGGTGTCCCATCCTGGGATCTCTAAAGGATCCTCCATACAGGATAGCAGTCCAACGTGCGTCACAGGTGGCCGTCACCTGGTGTGCCCCATGCTCCCCAGACCCGGTTCGCCAGACGAACAGCCATGAAACCGCAGAGCTGCAGGGAGACCTAACGGATGGCCAGTTGCTTGGGCTGTACCCCCTCGTGCGTCCTTGGGAGCATCCGGCCGGGGCCTCCCCGCATCTGCCTTTCAAGTTTTGGATGAAGAGCTTTGGTCTGTCCTTTGCGCTTTCTTGGCCAATCTTGAACAACGGTGAGACGTTTGATACTCACAGGAAGTCAACAGGCTTATAACATCCCTCTGAGAGGTTTCCTTTTGCAGTTTGTTGTCATGACCATGAACCAAAACGATGAAGACTGTACTTAATTATAACCTACTACTAATCTCTTCCCCTATCTGTAACCACCCTCTAAGCGTAAAATACCAAATATACAAATAAAAGCAAAAACTGTTTCACGATGGCGGGCTCTTTGGTATGCAGTTTGGGGACCAGAGAGAATTGTTTCCTGTACCTGTTCTTTTGTTCACTGTCGGAGACAAGGTAAACGTTAATAAAATTATTCATTATTACTGGCCTCGAAGCTTCTCTTTTTGAACGGGATTAGGAGGGAGGGAAGTCAGAGCAGCTTTTCAGGTAGCCTAGAGATTCTGTAAATAGCACCAAGGTGCCTTGGAATCTGTAGGGTCTTTCTCATGCATTATATTTTTGAAACTAAGAGTGTGCTCAATAGATATTTTTTTATTTTAATGTTTATTTTTGAGAGACACAGAGTGTGAGTGGGGGAGGGTCAGAGAGAGAGGGAGACACAGAATCGGAAGCAGGCTCCAGGCTCTGAGCCGTCAGCCCAGTGCGGGGCTTGAACTCAAACATCATGACCTGAGCTGAAGGCGGCCGCTTAACCAACTGAGCCACCCCGGCGCCCCTAGATATTTTTTCAAGGTATTCTGTCAAAATATAAACAAAATGAAAAGACACGTTAAAGACTAAAACGAAAGGTGAGGGGTGTGTAAAGAATTCCTGCAGGGGCGCCTGGGTGGCTCAGTTGAAGCATCAGACGCTTGGTTTCAGATCAGGTCGTGATCTCACGGTTTGTATGTTCGAGCCCTGTGTCAGACTCTAATGCCGGTATGGGGCCTGCTTGGGATTCTCTCTGCCCCTCTCCAGCATGCTTCCTCTCTTTCTCCGTCAGTAAATAAATAAAAAATTTTTAAATATGTATATATATACACGTAAAGAATTCTGGCAAATTGTCCAGAGAAAAACCCCACAGAGAAGGAAGGTGTTAACAGGTATGTCGTGAAAGAGGAAGTAAGGCCAAAAAACGGTGCTCAGCCCCACTAGCAATCCCGGCATTCCTTGTAAGTCAAGACCGCGAAGAAAGAAAGTACCGTCGTGCACCCCGTTCAAGTGGCGCACGTCATGAACTGACAAGCCAGTTGCCTAGAGGGTTTGTGGTCTCTCGTGTTACAGATGAGCATGTAAGTGGGTGGTCACTTTGGGAATGAGCTTGAATATCGAATTAGCCTTCCCCTCCCAGGTATGTGCCCCAGACAGATCACACGGCAGCAGAAGCTGCCTTCGGATAATGGAATGAACCGTAGGCGCGTGTTGATGGATCACAACGATGTGAGAGACGGGACCTAGGCCCGGGTGTGGACAGACTGCAATGGCACTTTCGTTAGATTCAAAGCCCCTCAGAAATACCTGTAGATGCCAAAACAAGCAGTCGCTTAGGTTGGGGGAGGTTGAAGAATGAGAATAGGTGCCTTTGGGGAGTGAGTTCACAGCCAAAAGTGGGTGTCAGAAGGCTGGGGAGGAGGAGTGGAAGGGAGGCTCTTTTGCACCTTAGGCTTGGGGGTGGCAGACCCCCTGGCTCCAGGGGTTTCTAGAACGTGCACACTTCTCAAGGTGCTTTTTCTGTGGATAATCCACAGCTTCCCATCAGCCTTTAGTATCTCTGTGACCCCAGGGGCGCTTGGGTGGCTCAGTTGGTTAAGCCTCCAACTTCGGCTCAGGTCATGATCTTGCAGTTTGAGAGTTTGAGCACCGCATCAGGCTCTGCACTGGTGGTTCGAAGTCTGCTTGGGATATTCTCTCTCTCTCTCTCTCTCTCTCTCTCTCTCTCTCTCTCTCTCCCCCCCTCTCCCCCTCCCTCCTTCCCTCCCTCCCTTCCTCCTCCCTCCCTCTCCCCTTTCCCTGCTTGTGCTCTCCCCCTCTTACAAAATAAACTTTAAAAAAGAAAAAAAAATGGGCTCAGAGAGGGTCTGAGCTAGGTCCCACCGCAGATTGACCTTAACACCTTACCAGTGGTTGGAGGTCACTTCTGCCATTGCTAAGGCCTGAGACAGAAGCCAGGCATGTAGGACGATAGCTCCTTCCCATTGGATGTGTGAGGTTCTGTCCATCTCTGCCAGCTGGAGACCCCTGGGTAGAGGCACAGTCCCGGGATCGATGGACACCAACACCAGCTTGTTCCAGTTGTCTGAGTGGGGCTCGGGCAGGTGGTCCCAGCATGGAGGGCCGCTGGCACACAGCCACCAGCCTCCCTGCACTTGTGGGTGGTGAGAAGACAACAGGCTGGAGATTTGGGATCTGGGCTCAAATCCAGCATAGCTTCCATGGGCTTCCAGCCTTCTCTGCCTGTGTAAGGAAAGTGACATCAAAGGGGCCAGTTACCGTGGGAACCAAATGAAGCATGGCCCAGCGGGGAATAGAGTATGGCAGCGCCCGCACAGGCACGGGCCTGGGAGTCAGACGGACTTGGCTTTAGTCCCGGTGCCACCGTGCACTGGGATGGGGGACAAGCTCCTGGCATGAGGCCCCAGGGATTTCCCACATCAAGGCTTGGCCGCTGCACTACCTATCTTCTCCACAGGGTGGCAGCCGCGGGCAGCCCTGGCCCCGGCCTGGACGGGCCGGGCCGAAAGAGAAACCAAGTCTCTGGCCAAAAGGGGCCCACGGGACCGGAGGGCCTGGGCTCTGAAATTCCAGACTAATGGAGGCTTGGGACCCTGGTGGGTTTCCCTGGGGTCTCCTGCGAGTGGGGTGCCACTACCAGTTCCATGGCCTTAGGCAAGTCAACGCCCAGTAACAGAAGGCACCCAAGCAACCTGTGCATTTGTGGGTCCCCCAGGAGCCAGCGTGGAGTCCCTGAAGTGGACGGGGTATAGGCATGGGGGCAGCAGCCGCGGGAGGGGTCTCTGGGTCTCTGGGAATCAGGGCGGGGGTGGGGGGCCGTGAGCCGTGGCTCCTGGATCATCTCCGCCCTTGTGTCCTCCGGCTCACCTCCCTGTCCTGCTGCTTCTGACGCCTATGGCGGGCGGGCTGCAGCGCTGTTCTGTCTGCCCCAGCGCGCACCTGCCGTGCGTCCCTCTGTCCCACGTTCCACGGGAGCGTGCACGGTGTGTGCGCGTGAGAGCGTGTCTCATTCCCTGGGACTCTCGCTCCCTGGGTGCCTCTCTCTCGTTCTCCCTCCCTCTGTGCGTCTCTGAGAGTCTGCGGGTCTCTGTGTCTGTCGGTCAATCTCAAGCTCAGGCTCTGCCTGTCTCTGGAGGGGAAAGGACACTCTGTACATGTGTATGCATGTGTGTGTCTGTTTCTCATCCTTTCCCTGCCTGTGTGCCTTTTTCTGTGTGCTGCTCCCTCTCGAAGTGTGTGTGTGTGTGTGTGTGTGTGTGTGTGTGTGTGTGTCTTTCCATCTCTTCCTACTTTCTGGTTGCCTGTGTGTGTGTGTGCGTGTGTGTGTGTGCACCCCACTTCCTTCTTTTCTCCCAGTCCCTCTGTGTATGTCTCTTCCTCTCTGTGTGACTTGGGTTTACATGTGTGTATTTAGTGTGTGTGTGTGTGTGTGTGTGTGTGTGTGTGTGTGTGTGTGTTCTCTCCGCGCCTGCTTGCGTCCGTGTCTCTCTCTCTCCCCTCGTCCCTTGGCGTCTCTCCAAGGCGTCTCTCCCAGGCGTCTCTCCCTGTCTCTGCGAGTGTCTCTGTGTCTCCGTCTGTTAACAGCAGAGCCTGTCCGGCAGAGCAGCGGATGTGTGAGGGATGATTCAGGGGCTGACAGGAAGCCCGCTGCCTTGCCTGCTGCCCGCCAGAGTCTGTGGCGTTGGCGTCAGCTCGGGCAGGTGTGTGGGCTCAGGATGAAGTGGCCGCAGTGAGGAGCCCCCAGCTGTCAGGTAAGTCTTGCCCAGGAGTGCCTGGAGCCTGGCCCAGGGCCAGGGGTCCGGAGGCTGGCTCCCACTGAACTCCCCACGGGGGCAGGAATGGCTCCACTGGCCCAGCGGGAGTGCTGGGGGGGTCCTGCCGGGTGGGGTGGGGAGATGCCCAGCCGCTGGGTCCTGGTCCTGCCCTGGCGCCCCTGGCTGGGAAGTGCTCCCTCCGGGACCCTGCGGCACCCTGCGGCACCCAGGGGCAGCCTGTTTCTGGCCACCTTCCCACCCTCGCCTTCCCCAGCCCAGCCTACGAGGGCCTGGGAAGCCCCTGCGGGTCCTATCGCTTCCAGAGACCGGTGAGGGGCCAGGCCCATGAGCCCTGGTTTCTTTGTCCGTAAAATGGGACTGTAACATCCCTGCCACCGGGCTATTGGAGGACGGGTGGGACTCCACAGGCAAGCGTGCCCAGGGCCTGCCTCAGGCCAGATGGAAGCAGCCCTCCCACCGCCCCCACCCAGCCCCCAGCCTGGCGCTCCAGCTCTCTGCTCTCTGACTGCAAGGCCGTAGGCCCTGGGGACCTGCTTGTGCCCGGCTCTGTCACCATCCCCCACCCCCCCACCGGCCTTGACCTTGGCCGTCACCATTCCCCACCTCTGCCCCGGAACAAGGGCTGCCCAGGCCCCCACACTGGCCTCCTGAGCATTACGAGCCTCCGTTAGAGGTCCCTGGGTTGGCCTTATCTGAAGGCCAAGATTACATGGGAAAGGGAACAGGCACCAGAGCAGAGCCCAGCGGATAAAGCCTTCCCCGGGCCCAGATCCGAATCTCTCGCTCCACTCCTACCCCCTAGTCTGCCCTGCCGCCCTGGTAGGCCTCAGTTTCCCCATCTACGGCTGGAGGTAGGGCTGGGAGATGGGGCAGGAGGCTGGGACACTGAGGCCCGGCCCTGAGGGCTTTCCCACCGAGGGCTGTTGCAAACCTTGTTCATCTGAAAACTGCGCACTTCCCTTTGTGCTATTTTGGCCCGCGGCACCTCGGCCTGTGGCCACAGGCCGCCTCGCCTCCCCACCCCACCCAGCCCTGCCTGCCCCTTGGGGCCCTCCTGGGGCCCCTGGGCCTGCCTCTCCTGGGGGCTCAGCCTCCTCCCCCAACCCTCATCCTGCGCCCACCAGCTCGTGGGGCCTGGGTGGGAAAGCCCAGCCGGAGGGCGGATCTGCTCAGTCTGGGGGCCTCTCTTTGAAAAAATATTTCATGCTTCTTAAAAATAGAATTGTAAGAAAGGGGTACAGGAGCGTGGCCTTTGGAGCCAGCCCTGCCTGAGCTGGGGTCCTGGTTCTGCTGACGGGCTCGCTGGGGGAACTCGGACGGAGTGCCTGTCTCTCTGGGCCTCCCTCTCCTCCTTTGGATGAAGGGAGCTGGCATCTCCCAAGTGACACTTGGCACGTCTGTGACAACTGAGGGGCCGGGCCGGATCCCAGCCCGCCCCGGGGTCCCAGCACGATGGCCCCCGTGGGGCGGTGGAGGGGGGCTCGGGCCGGTGTGTCTGGGGGACCAGGCGGGACGGTTCTGGTAGGGTTACCCCACACTATTCACTGCAACACCCCCCGCCCCCAAAAGGCTGTGGCTGCCCCTTCCCGTTCCATGGGGACCCTGATGGTGGCGAGTCGTGGTTGTCATCCAGCTGTGTCCCCCAGACTCCCACACTAGCACCTCCGAGCACCATCTCGATGCTGGGCCTCATGTGACACACCTGAGGGATGTGTCATTATTTCCCCTGTTGTAGAAGGGCCGCCGAAGGCCAGTGAGGCTGGGATTCCACAGCAGAGGCAGACACACGCTGTGTTCTCGGGCTCCCCCTCCTTCCCTCAGCCAGTGCCAGGGGGACGGGGGTGGGCCAGGATGCCCCCCCACCCCGGCCCCGACCGTGCTGCTTGTCCCCGGACAGCCGGGTCCAGGAAGCAAGAGGGCGCCCTGGTGGCCAGGATGCCCTGCGGTCGAGGGTCCCCCTTCCCCGGGACGGCCACAGAGGTCAGCAGGCCAGGTCCTGGGCCTCCATCGCCAGGCCGCAAGAGCACGAGTGAGTTCTCTAAACCAGCCGGCCAGAAATAAGACCCTTAGCACGCTTCTCTTCCGGAAGCCCGGCCGGTGAGCCAGACTGTTTATCATCTGCCAAAAGTGCTTTGAGGAAGGCACTGCGTCGATCCCCATTTTGTAGATGAGAAAACCGAGGCCAGGAGACAAACAGGCACAAGCTGGAGTCCTCCCTCCAGGACCAGGTGCTCCCAACCCCGCACAGCCTGAAGTGCCCTGGGGCGGGCGGCCCAAGGTTGGGCGGGGAGGAGGTTGTGCAGGCCGGGAGGGCAGCGCCCCGGCTCTGAGAGGGCGGGGCTCAACACGGACAACGTCGCGGGGTGGCGGGGGCCGCCCCGTCCTGAGATTTGGCGACGCTCGTGCTCCCACTGACTCACTCGGTGTTTGGGGAAGGAGGGGTGGCTTGTCCGTGACGGCCCCGACGGAGGCTCCGTGTGGCGTGGAGGTTCCTGGTCATTTTTGCCACAAGGGTGGAGGCAGCCCGGAGAGGCGAAAGGGACCGCCGGCCGCCGCGGTGTAGGCCTCGGGGAGCCCAGGGCAGGAGCCGGGCGACACGAGGCTCCGCTTCTCCCCCGGCCTCGCCTTCCCCGGCTGTAAAGTGGGGAGAAGCCCTCCCCCCGGGTGGCTGAGGCAGGGGGAAAACAGGTGTGCACAGGATGCGCAGGGAGCCGGTGTGGGCCCCCTCGGAGACGCCCTGTCGCCCCCTCAGCCGCGTCCCCCGGCCACTGCCAGGAGACCGTCTCCGCGCTCGCGACGATTCTTCCCGGAAACCCCCTCAGCGGGGCACTCCCCGGGCCCCGGTGTGTGGCCGCCCGTGGCTTCGCCAAGGACTGGCAGTCCCAGCGTGGCTCCGCGGCTGGGACCAGCCACTGACCAAGCGGTGGCCCGAGGCCAGGCGGGATTCAGAGTGTCCTCACCCTGCAGAGTCCGCCTTACAGCCCGCGACGCTCCCGGCACCTCCCGCCGCCAGCTGCAGGGGGAGCCCGCCAGGCCTCTCTGCCCCCCGCACCCTTCTTCCCCTTATGCCCTCAGGACCCCCCTGGTGCCTAAGGAAAGGAGATCCCACTCCTGAGAGGGGCCGAGAAACGCCCTAGGGTGGGTGTCGGCTGCCGGGGCTCCGGTGCCGAAGGGGCCGTGGACCGAGCTCAGGAAGCAAAGCTGGGTTTACAGGAGGCGACAGGGTAGAGCCAGACTTAGGGCCCCGAGGCTGGAGTTTGAGTCCTGACTTTTTACTTTGCAGCTGGGATCTCCAGCCTCAGTTTCTCCTTTCTTCCTTCTCTTCCTTCCTCCCTCCCTTCCTTCCTCTTCCTTCCTTCCTTCCTCTTCCTCTTTCTTCCTTCCTTCCTCTTCCTCTTCCTCTTTCTTTTCTTTCTTTCTCTCTCTCTCTCTCTTTTTCTTTCTTTATGTTTATGCATTTTGAGAGAGAGAGAGAGACAGAGCATGAGTGGGGAAGAGGCAGAGAGAGAGGGAGACACAGAATTCGAAGCAGACTCCAATCTCCCAGCT
This sequence comes from Puma concolor, assembly GCF_028749965.1. Lineage (NCBI taxonomy): Eukaryota > Metazoa > Chordata > Mammalia > Carnivora > Felidae > Puma > Puma concolor. The sequence continues at coordinate 10,897,536 of NC_141682.1, forward strand.
GTCAGCACAGGGCCCGACGTCTGGCTCGAACTCGCCAGCCATGAGATCATGACCTGAGCCAAAGTCAGACGCTCTACCGACTGAGTCACCCAGGCGCCCCTCCGGCCTCAGTTTTTATATTTGTGAAATGTTGGGAGGGCAGCTGTGTGGATTAAGCAAAGGGCACATGGTGCTGTCTGGTCCCCAGAACCTTCCAGCACTTAACCAAGTGTCGGTGATGGCCCTGGGGCCAGGACCGCGGGTTTGGGGTCCAATGAGGGAGCAAGGTGGTTCCAGGGCTGATTCCAGCCTGACCCGTTGCTAGGGCAGGGAGGGGAGCCGGTGCTCCCAGGGCCTGGGCTCAGCCGTGGGGCTGTCGGGACAGGGGGTCTGGAAATCCGAGGGTGTGGGGCTGGGCAGGACCCTGGAGGGGCGGTCACGGGATGATCCACGTTGCAGCCCTGCAGGACGAGTGGCTAGGAGCGGACATGAACGTGGACGCCGAGCTGCTGTGGCCGGGGGTGGCCCTGCTGCTGCTTCTGGGGACGGTGGCCAGCCTGTGCGTGCGCTGCTCCCGGCCAGGTAACAGCGCGGCGGGGAACAAGGGCGTACCCGGACCTGGCCGCGCTGGGTGGACCGAAAGACAGGCTTTGACGAGGCAGGGATGAAACCCTAAACCAGCCCTGAAGACCATGAGTCTGGGTCACTGTGGGGCTTTGGTTGTGCTGGGTCAAGGGGTCTGGGGCAGGGGAATGCTCTGGCAAAAGGGTGGAGATGTGCTGTGCTGCCTGCAGCGTGGACCTTCATGCTCCGCTCTCCCAGAGAGCAGACGCCGTATCAGTGACAGGTGGCCCGCGGCGATTGGCCGGCCGTGTCCCATGTCCCATCTGGGGCCTGCCCAGGGCACAGGGGAGACAAGATGGGGGGATCTCAGAGCTCAGTGCCCGCCCCGGCACTGGGACGCTTGATGATCTGGTCTTGTTCTTGCAGTGGTGAAGAAGTCTGAGAAGATCTACGAGCAGAGGAGCCTGTGAGTGCTTAGGTGTCCCCAGCCCAGTGACTTGGGGTGCCCTGGCTGTGGGCCTCCACAGGGGCAGCCCCTTGGGTGTCCCTGCCCCCCTTCCCTCACCCCTTCCCGCCTCCTTCCTCCAATGGTTCCCGAGCAGTCCAGCCTTGGGAGGAGGGACAGCCTGCCTGCCCAGAGGGCCTCCCCTTGCCCCCAGCCCAGGGGAGGCCGCTGTGCTGGTGCTGGGGGCGGACACAAGAGTCCTGCCCTCCTAGGCCACGTGGGGAACCGAGACCGGGCGCAGAGCAAAGCGGGGTACAGGTCTCCCCTGGAAGAAAGGCTCACAGGGCTCAGAGCTCCAGGAGGATGTGGGCGTGTCCTGGGGGAATCAGGAGGCCTGCCGGGGCGGGGGGGGGGGGGGGGGGGGGGGGGGGGGGGAGGTGGGGAGGATCTGAAGAAAGAAAGAAGGCGAAAGGGAACATTCCAGAGAGAGAACAGTGCGGACCGTTGCCCACCGAGGACCGGGGTGGACACAGTCTTCTGGGGCTGAGGTGGCAGGTACAGGCCTCTCTTGAGAGACGTGAGCTGGGCGAGGGGGCGGAGGCTGTGGCCTTTGTCCTGAGGGCCCGGGGGAGCCACAGAGGAGCCGGAAGCAGGGAGCTAGGGGGAGAGGTGAAACGGGGTCATTGACCCCAGGCCGGATGGCACTTTGGGGACAGGCGAGCGCTGGGAGAGTCAGAGGTGCCGGTCGCTGCAGACCGGGGTGTGGCCCAAGGACAGCCCAGGTCAGGAGGGCAGGGGCCACTGGTGTCCTTACACTGAGCAGGAAAGTGACAGACGGCGGGCCTGGGCTGAGACCCGGGAGAGACCCCCTGCGCTGAGACCCGCGTGCACACGTGTGCACGGGCCGGCGTGCCCACTCACACCCACACGCCCCCCGCATTCTTGCTCATGCGTGTGTTTCTCACACATGCGGCACCGTGTGCCCGCCCAGGGAAGGAACTTACCTACGACTGCGCACACACGCTTTCTCATTTCCTTTTGCAACTGAAAAACCACAATGAAGTTTGAAAATAGAGTGTCCCCATCCACACCCAGCCCTGGGCCCAGGACTAGACTTTTCCCGGCTTTGTTGACCACTTGTTCCCCTGCATCTCCAGCCCACAGGCTCCACAGGGGGTGAGGGTGGGGTGGGGGACCTGGGCCCCGCTGGTGCCTCCCACACCCCTGCCCCAAGGCAGGCCTCCTCCGTATCGCCTGTCTCCCTCTCTCAGTGCCTGCCCACTCGGGGCCCCTGACTGAGCTAGAGCCAGAAGTGAAACTTTGTCATGGTGGGAAGTGGAAACTGGGCCTGGACAGGAGGAGAACCCACTTCACTTGGGTTCCATCCTGCCAGCCTACGTGAAGTGACCGCTGTGTGTTCCAGGCCCAGCTCCCGTGGGAAGCCATGCCTGACTCTCTCCTGTGGAGTTAGGACAGCCCTCCTAAATCAGGTCACCCTGACCCCTCAGCCTTCCAGGAGCTCCTGGAAGCCTGGGCCAGATACCCATTCTGGTCCAGAGGAGGAGCCCCAAAGGCTTTAATGTTTAGCCAACCTGCCCTCCCACCCTTAGTGGTGGCTTCTGCTCTCCAGGGAGCTTCATGGTCCAAAATGGCAGCCAGAGCTCCAGCCCTCATCTCTGTGTTCCAGGCAGTAGTAGTAAGAATGAAGCACCAGGATAAAAAGGGTGCACCCCTGTTGACAGTGCCTCCTTTAAAGACGTTTTCCTGGAGGTCCCAACAACCTTGGCTTGCGTCTCATTGACTAGGGCTTAATCACAGGGCCGTGCTTAGGCACGAGAGAGACTGGGAAATACAGTCTTTTAGATGGGCCTCCATAAAAATCAGAGATCCGTTTCAAAGAAAGAAGACACGGGGGTGATGGCCGGACACCTCGCTGTGTCTCGCTTTGAAGTTACCTCACCAGGTATTTGGGAGCAAATGGTGGGTTGGAACATCTCAAAAGGGACTGAAGTTACCGTCGGTTGAGATCTCTGAAGAGCCACCTGACCCTCACCGGAGAATCTCGGGGCCGCCTCCCCAGCCCCCGCCCACAGACCCTCCTGACCATCTCCGGGGTTCCTGGGGAGGCCGTGGAGACAGCTGGCTCCAGCCTGGGGCCGTGCGAGAAGGGTGGACACCCGGCGGGCAGGGTTGGGGAGCAGTCCGGAGAATGGGGCATCAGGGAGCCCTGGATCACTCTCACCCTGGTCTGTCCCTCCCCTCTCCGTTCCTCGCCCCTGTCTGTCCATCTCTCCTGTCTCTCTGTCCCTTGGGCTGTGGGAGGCCATGCGCTGGCTCAGCACAGCTCCTTGTGTTTCCAGGGAAGAGAATGCACAGAACTTTGCGGTGGCCCGGACCTATTCCTGTGAGTCCCCAAACTGAAGGGTCCAGGGACTGGGCTCAGGGTTGGGGGTGACCATATCTGTCCCCATCGTTCTGAGGTGGTGGCCAGGCCTGATCTGGTGGAGTGAGGGGCCTGTAAGTGGCAGGCTGGTCTGGGGGACCAGCCAACACCCCCTTGTCCTTCGCAGTGGTCAGGCAGGCCTGGCCAGGGCCCCTGCTGGACACAGCCTCTGACGTGGCACCAACAAGGTAGGCATAAGCCCCCGACCCCAGGCCCAGAGGGGTCACAACCCCATAGGAGGTGATGGGAAGGAGGGTCCTGCGGTCCCCACCTGGCTGAGCTCCGGCCAAGACCTCGCTCCCTCCCTGAACCTCGGAGCCCCCGAGCTGGATTCTGAGGGCTCCACGAGGGGGCCCTGGGGCTGTGGTTCACAAACCCCAAGGCCTCCTCCCCACCCAGCCCTCCTCAGCCCCTCCCTTCCCCCTTTCCTGCAGGAAGGACAAGCTTCTGCGGTTCTCCCCCAGCGTCGAGGGTGAGTGGCCCTTAGACACAGGGTGGGGGCAGGGGTGAGGGGGGACTGAGACATGGGGGGGAGGAGGGACTGAGACACAGGGGTGGGGGCAAGGGTGAAGGGGGGACTGAGACACGTGGGCATTGGGGGGGGTCCCCTGAGGTGTTGGGCCAGGAGGCCTGGGGGGAGGGGACAGAGAGCAGGTGCAAAGCTACGAAGGTAGGAAACACCTGGGTCTGGAAGGCCCTTCCTTGGGGGTGGGAGTGGGGCCGAGACGGGAGGAAGCCACGAGCCCGCCTTTCTTCCAGATTCTGCGTCCTCTAGGTACCTGGAGAACTTCAGCAAAGGTGGGTGGCATCCGGGGAAGTGGGGGCTGCGGTGGGGCCCACAGCCCGGGGCTCAGGCCTAATTCTCACCTCTTCCTGCAGGAAGCAGACGAGGATCTGATGGAGCCTTCATGTGAGTGGTCTTCTGCGGGCCCTGGCCCCGCATCCCCGCCCCCCACCCACCCCTGCTTTGAGCTTCCCCCTTTAGGAAGACTTCCTGCCCCGGAACCCACTGGCCCAGGCAGGCTCTGCCCCTCAGGTGGTTATGGCTTTGTGGGGACAGGGACATGGCCCTGCTCTAGGGAGGGTTTGTCTGGGGGGACTCATCCCACATCGCCTAGAGACAAGTTCCAAAAACCCCAGGGAGGAGGGGCCCTCAGGGATGTCTCTTCATCTCACAGATGGGCACACTGCTCCCCAGGGAAGAGGGGGACGAGTCGGGATGGCTGGAGCCAGGCTGGGTGGCTCAGGGACGGAGGGACCAGGGGAGAGCCTGGCCCAGCCCCCGCGAGCCCCCGGGGGAACAATATATTGGAACAGCCCTGGCCTCACTGTCCCCCGTGATGCTCCAACCCCAACCACCCGCCTACCTAGCAACCAGCCTGTGTCTGTGTTTTCTTGCCAGAGACCCCATTGCCACGCACTATTACAACTGGGGGCAGTTCCAGAAGCCCTTGGAAGGTGAGGCGGAGGAGGGGGAAAAAGGGGAGGTGGGAAACTTCAGAAGCCACGTTCCCCGGGCCAGAGGCGGTGGGAAGAACGTGGAGGAGGAGGCTGGGCCTAGGTCTGGACGGGTGGCGGAGTTGGGGAGCTCGGGGCCAAAGCCCAGGAGCGCAGTAGGGAAGGGATGTGTGGGAGGCAGAGAGGGGACAGGGTGGTGGGCCGCAGAGGTGAGGGCACCAGAGGGGGAGCTGGGGGCAGAGGTAGCGGGGGAGGCTGAGCCCCCGTGTCGTGCAGGCCCCCCCTCGGGACTGGGCAGCAACTGATGGGTACACGTGGGACCTCGGAGAAAGGCCCTGGGCAGGGCGGCCGGGCTGACCGACACTGAGCCCTGCGGGCTCTGAAGATGCCAGAATCTTAGGCCCTTAACACCTTTGGTTCACAGAAGAAGAAACTGAGGAGTGAGGGAGGGCAGTGCCTGCTGAGAGGTGCTCGGGTCTGGGGCTTGAGGCCAGTTCCTGCATCTTGGCTCCTGCCTGGGCCATGCTGGGGAGTGGGGCCGTGGTGGGTAGAGAGGAGGGTCTTCTCCCCGCCCCCTGCACCCACCTCAGATGGATGCAGGCAGTGGGCCAGCAGTTAGAGCTCAGCTGGCCCCTGACGGGGGCCATGAGGGGGTGCCAGGCTCTGATAGGCCTGGGGTCGCCCCGCCCCGCCCAGAGGTACTGCTTCAGGACGAGCCTAGGCCCGGAGCCCGCCTCTCCGTGGCCTCCAGCAGCAATCCCTGCCCCTCACTGCCCAGTAGCAACGGGCCTCCCTCCCTCCCTCCCAACTAGCCAACTGCCTGATTGCAGCCTGAGCCCTACTCCCCCCTCCCCGGTGCATTTGGGGGGGGACCTCAGAAGACAATGAAGGAGCTCAGGGTGGCGGCTGCCGAAGCCAGGCCAGTGTCAATGAAGAAGCTTGTCCAGGAGAATGTTCGGGAGCCTCCCGGCGGGGGTGGGGGGAGGTCGGTGCAGAGGCTGAGGGTTTGGCAGGACGGGTCACCTACAGAGGGAAGGCAGGACGGAGGGAGGGAGGGAGGAAGAGCCCGGCCTGCTGGGCAGGGCCGACTGGCACCCACAGCCCCGTCTCCTCTCCCTGGCAGACGATGATGATGCCAATTCGTACGAGAACGTGCTCATCTGCAAGCGGAAGGACACTGAGTCAGGTGAGGCTGCCAGTCCCGGGAGCTGGCAGGGAGGCCAGCCTCCTGGGCTGAGATCCGAGGCCCCCGTTGCTCAAAGGCACCACTTGCCTCAAAACCCGAAGGTTCACCTCAGCTCTCGTGCCTTTGGATAAAGCACTGCTCGAGGCCTGGAGGGCCCCCGGGGGTCTGGCCCTAGTGAGATGCACCGACAGGACCCCTTCCTCCCCCGAGGGGCCGCCCAGCACGGGGCACAGGAGGAACCCAGGCGCCCCTGCCGGCCTGAGGCCTGGGCCAGCCCCTCTCTCGGTGTCTCCCTGCAGGGGACGAAGGATCTGAGGACTATCAGAACTCAGCTTCCATCCGGCAGTGGCGGGAGTCCAGGAGGGTGGTGGGTACGTGTCTGGAGGGCAGGGGCTCCGGAGCGGTCAGCTTCAGCAGGCTTGCCGGGGGGGGGGGGGGGGGGGGGGGGGGGGGTTGGCGCCTGGCCTGGGAGGATCCGGTGGGCGGGCGTGGGCGAGGGAGGGAGAGTTGGGGTCTGACCCGGGAGGGCCAGGCCGGGAGGGCTCCCCTGCAGCCCGTGCAGCTGACTGTGCAGCGACGCCTCTGGCCCGTCGGTGGCCGCAGACGCCTCGAACCCCGTCGGCAGCCCCCCCCCACGGGCCAATCTCCGGCGAGCCGCAGGGATGAGACCGACACACTGTTCAGTGTGGCATTTCCCGCAGGCTGTTTTGCAGCCTCTGGGGGTCTGGGCCCGAGCCTCTGGCTGGGGGGACGGGTGTGGGTGTGAACGTGCGAACCGTCTGCCCCCTGGTCCTCAGAGCGAGGCCCGAGGGAGGCGTCCCCGTCGCTGGCAGGAAGCCCAGACGAGGAGCCCGATTACGTGAACGAGAGCGTGGCAGCCACAGAAGCCTAGCGAGGGCCTGGAAGGTACGTGCCCCTTCTTCCAGGGCGGTGGGCCTCACAGGCCTGAGAGGCCCCATCCCAAGGGGAAAAAAACAGGGCTGGGGGAGCCACGTGGGGGCCCCGGAGGGGGTTGAGGGGTGGCACCCATGGTGCTGAAATGGGGGGGGGGCTCTGTCGGGTGATGGGACCGCGCCTCTAGGTGCTGGGCCCCCTGAGCAGCCCGTGCCCACCCCGCCCCCGGCTCCCGTGGCAGGCCCGGCGAGGGGACAGCTCCACGGCAGGCACAAGGGCCTCAGGCTGTTGTGGGGGTTCCGGCCGGGGGTGCTGGTGAGCTGTGGGGTGACGGGGTGGGCCCTGGGTGGTCTCCGCAATCCTGAGCGAGTGACTTCACCTTCTGGGACTATTGCCTCGCTGGCAAAACGGTGCAACTGGGACACGGCATGTGAGGGACACAGGGACAGGGGTGGGACCTGGAGACAGAGGAGGGTGCCCATGACGGTCGTGGCTGGACCGTGCGAAGCACCCGCTTGGTCAGCCAGCGTGGGGCTGAATGTTCACACGTGCCCTCTCGTGGTGCCCCGAAGGCACAGAGAGCTCAGCCACTGCCCCTCCCCCAACCATACCTCCCAGCACCTGCCGCGGGCAAGTCGGCCTTAAGCGCCGCAGACACAGTCATAAAATCCACTCATGGGTGCCCAGCTGGCTCAGTCGGTGGAGCGTGCAACTCTTGATCTCAGGGTGGTGAGTTCGAGCCCTACAGGGGGTGTAGAGGTTACTTAAAATTTTTAAAGCTTTTTAAAAAATTTATTTATTTATTCTTAGGGTGGGGGGGCATGAGCAGAGGAGAGGCAGAGAGAGTGGGAGAGAGAGAGAGAGTCCCAAACAGTCTCCACACTGTCTGTGCAGAGCCTGACATGGGGCTCGAACTCACAAAGCATGAGATCATGATCTGAGCCGAGATCAAGAGTTGGACGCTTAACCGACTGAGCCACCCAGGTGCCCCTACTTAAAAATAAAACCTGAAGGGAAAAAAAAAAAATCCACTCAAATCCCTGACTGTTCAGGACTTACACTCCGGTGGGAGAGATTTCACAGATGGCTGTAGGCTGAGAGAGGAAAGGAAGAGGCATGTTAGGGGGTGATAAGCCCTGCGGTCGTGGGACTGGGGCAGGCCAGGGCAGCTGTGGGGGCTCCCTCCTCGCCCCGCTGGGGGAAAGATTTGCAGGGGGGCAGCGGTGCGCCCAGAGGGTCTGACGATGGGGAGGCGCGGCCAGCCACGCGGCCTGCACCTGGGTTTTCTGGGATGGGAGAGGGGGCGGCCTGGGAGACTGGAAAGAGGATCCCCGGATGCTGAGGAGAGAATGGAATTGAGGGCACAAGACAGGGAGTGGAGAACATTCCGGAAGTTCCACTGCAGAGTGGGGAGCGAGGGAGCAGAGAAGCAGAGACGCGGGGCGGGAGCCAGAGCGCTGTGCAGGTTTTTGAGCTGAAAGAAACGATGCTGTGAGGTAGGTTAGGGTGGCAGAAACGACACAGTGGGTTCCGGCTTGGGGTCCAGCCGCGGCTGGATGGAACTTTTGCGTCCAGCATCCCGTCGGGCACAGGGGGCCGAACTCCACGGCCGGCACCCACGGTGGCCTGGAGGCTGGAGTGACACGATCCCTGGACTCGAATTAGTGGAAGGGCTGTGCCAGGCGAGGCGGAAGCAGGGCTGAGTTAGAGCAGACGCTCTTGGCAGAGGTGCCTTCTGGGTGGGAGGGGAGAGGACGCGCCTCGAAGGTGACTGCGGGTCACAGGGCAGAGGGCGTCCCCGTGCGGGTTAACCCCAGCCGGGCGGCATCGATAAGCACAGTCAGGATTTCCAAGGGAAGGAAGGCAGCTTGATGGGTGGGCTCAGCCTGCAGGGCAGGAAGGGGGCTGAACGCTGACCATCTCCACGCATCCCGACCCTGACCCAGCCACCCTGCTGCCGAGGGAACAGAGTGCTGTCGAGGCAACCCTTTTCCTTGTAACAAACCTTTTCATCTTCGTTCAAGGAGCCGAGGGGACCACCAAGCTCAGAGGACTATTTACCGCCTCCCCAAAGGTCACTTCTCTGAGTTGCTCAACCGCTAGACCCCCCACGGTTGCTCCTGGGAGACGCGCTGACACGTCTGAGGACCATCCACCAGGCCGCGGGGGACCGGTGGGGAAAGGACAGTTACAGGTGGAATCACCCCCTACCCCCCCGCCCGGCTCCCATGGGAGCCCAGAGCCCCTGCCGCGATCGGATGTCAAGATTCAGGGCAAGTTGCATCCCTGTCCCCACGTCTAGAACGTCGTGCATCACTGGTACTCCTGTGCTTTTTGCTTTGGATTCAGGTTCCAAAGTGCTAACCAATGCCGGCTGCTGGGCTCTTCCTCGTGGTCCATAAGCTTGTACAGTTAATTTATATAGGTGGAGCCATATTTAATAATCCACATCTCCGGGCAGAGATCCGATCTGTCTCGCCTCCTAGAAGCATTACATGTGATTTCAGCAGAGTTAGGGGAGCCCCGGCGCTCCTTTCTTTGGGCCTCGGTTCACTTGGAAGAAGTAAGGCTGCAGGGAACTTCGCGCAGCCAGTGGGGACGTCTGCTGTGGACAGAGTGCGTCACGTTTCCGAAGGAGCGGAGCCGCGCGGCCGAGCTGATTGGGCAGAAACACAGCTGTCTCACGGGAGGGGCAGGGGCCCAAAGGGACCTTCTGAGTCAGAAAAGCCACAGCCAGAGAAACGAGATGCTTCCTTCAACTGAAACATCCCAATAGACCATTTTCATTTAAAAGTAGCAATTCTCACGTCCGCTTTCCCTGCTTCACGCAAAAACCTTCTAAGGGAATGAAAGTCAAGCCTCTTGCTTCATGGAAAGGGGCCTTGCCCCGCCCCAGGCCAAGGTCAGGGGATGGAGAGAGAGAGGGTGTGCTGGGGACAGGGACCTGGTCACAGGGTCAGTCCTCTTTCCATAAGTTGGTGCCACAGGTTGGGAAACGAGAAGGAAAAATGACAACAATCGTTGGCCACTTGTTACTCCCCACCCAGGAGTCCTGATCTCACAGGCTCAGACGGGGTGGGGTGCGGTGGGGGCTCCGGGCTCCATGGTTACTGGGTGTGGGGAACCCTCTGGACCCTGGGCCTCCCCCCAAACCTCACAGGGACCATGGAAGCTCCAGATGAAAAATAAGATGGAGAAACTATGTTTTTCTAAAACCTCACCTTGCAGGTTTTGAGGACCTTAATTCTTTTTCTCCCCTAATTGGAGCCCTAACCCAAACAGCCAGTTACGTGGGAGCCTTCCCTGTATCAGTTCAGTGTCCCATTCAACGCTGTGGCCCGGGCAGGTGACAAACCTTCCTGGGAGGAATGGCAGAGTGGAAGGGAGCTCTAGAGCCGCTGTGGCCAACCCTGGGCCGGGAGAGGATTTAAAGAAAGGCTCATGGGCTTGCCTAGCTGTTCCAGCACCATCTGTGTTTCTGCGGCAGTGGGGACACAGGAGGCAAGCTGCTGGGACCCTCTGTCCTCGAGCCCACAGGGCAGGAGCCAGCATGGCACACAGCTGTTTTCTTTTTCTTAAAAAAAAAAAAAAAAATTTACGTCCAACTTCGGCTCAGGTCATGATCTCACAGTTCATGGGTTCGAGCCCCATGTCGGGCTCTGTGCTGACAGCTCAGAGCCTGGAGCCTGCTTCGGATTCTGTGTCTCCCTCTCTCTCTGCCCCTCCCCTGCTCACACACTCTCTCTCTCAAAAATAAGTAAAACACTTAAAAAAGTTAAAAGTTTGGGGCGCCCGGATGGCTCAGTCAGTTAAGCGTCTGACTTCGGCTCAGATCATGATCTCACAGTTCATGGGTTTGAGCCCCGTGTCGGGCTCTGTGCTGACAGCTCGGAGCCTGGAGCCTGCTTCGGAATCTGTGGCTCCCTCTCTCTCTGCCCCTCCCCGGCTCACACACTCTCTCTCTCTCAAAAGTAAATAAACATTAAAAAAAAATTTTTTTTTAAGTTAAAAGTTTAAGTCGGATGCTTAATCAACCAAGCCACCCAGGCACCCCAACACACAACTGTTCTCAATGGAAGCTTTCACACGAGACCACCAATCACAGGAGCTGAGTCACCCCCAACCCCTGTAACACGACATCAGGGATTTGCTTCAACCACCGGAATGGGGGAGGGTGGTGGGAACACAAGAGGACACCAGAATGGCCGTATGTTGGTAAAACTTAAGATGGGTGGTGGATACGGGAAGTTCACTGCATCATTCTTTCCACTTATGTACAATTGAGATTTTTTACAGTTTGAAAAAAATAGTACCTTGGGGGGGGGGGTGGGAACAGTCATGCAAATTATTATAAAATTCCCTGGGGATTTCTACGGCAGCATGCACACACAGGATACCCAGTAACACCGTCCCGTGATCGCTGCCCGTCCTGCCGAAGGGCCCGCTGCCCCAGGCTGTTCTGAGAGGTCTGTCTCCGTAGTAAATCGCAGCAGGCTTCCACAAGAACTGAGATCAGCTTGGTCGGTCTCTTCCTAAATCACCTTTTCTACTTGTAGGATGCTAGGGGCAGAGACAGGAAGCCGGTTTCCCTCCTGGCCTTGTGGTGCCACCTTACTGCTGATAAAACTGTATTTTTTTAATGCTTATTTATTTTGAGAGAGAGACAGAGCACGAGCAGGAGAGGGGGACAGAGAAAGAGAGAGAATCCAAAGCAGCCTGTGCCGTCAGCACAGAGCCCGACGCGGGGCTTGATCTCATGAACCTTGAGATCATGAACTGAGCCGAGATCAAGAGTCGGACGCTCAACCCAATGAGTCACCCAGGTGCCCCTGGACAGCTTTTTTATTAGCTGAAATGCCACACGTGCCCAGATCGGGTGCCATGCCCCGGAGGTTCTCTGGGGCCTTTCCATCCTGTGAGTCTGTGCCATGAGTCTGAGACTCACTCCATCTGTGAGTCTGAGGCTGAGCGCAAACTATCGTGGAAGCCGCATGAAGGTGAAGGCTACAACTGTGTGAGAGGAAGGTGCGTCCCCATGCTGATCTAAGGCAGCATTTTGTCCAGATCAGAAGGCGCTGACTACTGGGTCTCACGGACGGATGAGGAGGACTCTTGTCCCCTAACTGGCCACCGGGGCCATTGTCTTCTGACACAGCCTGGCCAGGAGCCCTGCCATCTGCAGAAGGGAGTTCACACCTTCTGCAATTTTCATGTGAGTGTATCCAATTTCCTGAAAAACAAAGCAAACGTAAATCTGGTTAATACATGAGGGAGCACTTTATGTTTTATTTTTAACTTGAACTAATAGTTTACTTAAACTCGATGCAATGAACTCACACTCCAGCTGGGAAATAAACTCTAAGTCATAACAGGTTACGTTTAAAGCTCAGTTTATTTTTTTCTAAGAGGATGTTGAGATATTTCCTTGTAAGATACTTTTTTTTTTTAACTAAAAAAATTTTTTAAGTGTTTATTTACTCTTGAAGGAGAGAGATGGAACGTGAACAGGGGAGGGGCAGAGAGAGAGGGAGACACAGAATCCGAAGCAGGCTCCAGGCTCTGAGCTGTCAGCACAGAGCCCGACGTGGGGCTCGAACTCACGATCTGTGAGATCATGACCTGAGTGACGTTGGTTGCCCAACCGACTGAGCCACCCAGGCGCCCCTGTAAGATACTCTTAAAGAGAAAAAAAAAAAAAACCAGGCTTGGAAAAAATATTAAAATATTTGTAAAACACATACCTGATAAAGGACTCGCAGCCAGAATATATAAGTAACTCTCAAAGCTCAAGAACAAGAAAACAACCCAGCTGAACTTTGCTTTGCTAAGGACTGTGGGAGGCAAATCAACACATGGAAGAGAGCTCGACATCCTCGGTTACTGGGAAATGCACATAAAGCTACAACCAGATACTACTACGCATCTGTTAGAATGGCTTTAAAAAAAAATCAACCGAAAAAAAAATCAACCAAACATTCCAAGTGCCGGCCAGGCCGTGGATCATCTGGAACACTCCCGCTGCTGGCAGAAATGCAAAATACCACAGCCGCTTCGGAAATCGGCTTGGCAGTTTCTTGAAAAGTTCAACATACCCTTCCCGTTACAGCCAGCAACCTCACCTCCTGGGAAGTGTCCCCAGAGAAGTAAAAACTTACGTTCACATTCACACACATTCACGCACACAAATGTTTACGGTGGCCTTATGTGGAGTCCCCATAACCCGGACACCCAAACGTCCTCCAACTGGCGACCACGCAAGCGTGGAACGCGCTCGGCAGTAAAAGGAAGGACCCACCGCGACAGCGTGAACAAATCCTAAATGCGTTAAGCGAAGCAGAAGAAGCCAGACTCAAAGGCTCCCCAAAAACAAAACAAGATTTAAAAAAAAAAAAAAAGGGGCGCCTGGGTGGCGCAGTCGGTTAAGCGTCCGACTTCAGCCAGGTCACGATCTCGCGGTCCGTGAGTTCGAGCCCCACGTCGGGCTCTGGGCTGATGGCTCGGAGCCTGGAGCCTGCTTCGGATTCTGTGTCTCCCTCTCTCTCTGCCCCTCCCCCGTTCATGCTCTGTCTCTCTCTGTCCCAAAAATAAATAAACGTTGAAAAAAAAAAAAAATTTAAAAAAAGATACATAGGTAAAGCGGGGAGGGGCACGGGTGGTTTAGTCGGTTGAGTGTCTGACTCAGGTCACGATCCCAGGGTCTTGGGATCGAGTCCTGCATTGGGCTCTGCAATGAGTGTGGAGCCTACCTGGGATTCTCTCTCTCTCTTTCCCCGTCTGCTCTCTCCCTGCTCACTCTCTTCCTTAAAAAAAAAAAAAAAAAAAAAAAAAAAAGGCTCCCTTCTACTTGATTCCATTTATAGGACATTCTGGAAAATTCTGTCCCTGCAAACAGAAAGCAGATCAATGGCTTCTGGATGCTGGGGGAGGAGCTGACTACAGAGGGGCACATATATTTGGGGAGCGGGGAATCATAAAGCCATGGCGTTTATGAGACAGCACTTTTGTCAACAGAAGGCACCCAAGAGGTTGACTGTACTCTATGTAAACTGTACCTCAATTAACCCGACCTTAAGGGTAAACGAACAAATCAATCACTAATGAAGAGCCACCCTAAGGAACCCGAGGTCGCTGACCGGTGGGGACAGGTTTCAACCATCTCCCGGCCCCCGGTCGATGAGCCGCCGGCCTCTGCTGTGGTCAAGACACTTGCCGTGTGCCTTCCAGGGGCCAGGCCCGTGAGCAAAACGAAGAGCCCACGACGTGGCCCGCATTCCCTGGGAGAGAGGGGGGCATCGCTGTACTCTCACTGACCTTAATGAACTCCAGTTTCAAATATTCTGCCATCTGGAAGGTTTTACACACTCGAAAAATATTGCCAATGATGTCTTCCGGTGAATAGCCAAGATGCCACAGGTGAGCGAGAATCTAAACAGGAAGAGACGAGGTGGTGACAAGGGTACTGGGGCGGGGGGGCGACAAGAAGTTGAAGCCACACCAGTCTTGGGTCCGTCACACCGCAGGGAGTGGACGGATCATCTTGGGCAACCCAGTGATCCAGGGGAACGGCCAGCGGGCAGACCCTCCAGATCGCCTGGGGGGTCATGAGTTTCCCAACAAGCAGAGAGAATATCACAAATGTTTTATTGTTTATTTATTTACAGTAGGCTCCATGCCCATGTGGGGCCTGAACTCGGCACCCTAAGATTAAGAGTCGCACGCTCTATCGACAGAGCCAGGCAGGCGCCCCAACATCACAAACGTTTGAAAAAGCATTGCGTGGTCTGCTACAACAGCCACGTAGTATTTTTATCCAAGGCCCCCAAAAAGCCGTATGAATCATCCCAGTGAGTCCTGGGGGAAGAGGCAGAACCATCTGTCTGCTGTGCCCTCTGGAGCTGCAGGTCACGAGGTGCTCCCCCTGCAAGCCGAGCCTCAAACAAACCCCCACTGGAGCCGAGTTCTCTCCACCTCTTGCCCTCACAACCCCAGGCCCCAGTTCCAACCCCACCCGGCCCACCCAGACTGCGGGGTCCGGGCTCAGTTGTTTTCTTTGGTGGCATCCTGGGACGGACACAGAGGGTAAGGAAGCTGAGTGTTCATAAATCTGAAGGCTGCCTTTATGAAGGCTGTGTGTTGGGGTCTCTGCCCAGGTCTCCCCTTCGGGTTTGCGTTACGTCTGGCCCCTAAACCCAGTCCACCTCTGGCCTAGTTTGCTGGCAGCCGGGTGTGGGGGACCTCCCAGAATCGGGTCAATGGACTTAAATCGTACCACTGCCGCCCTGGTGGACCTGAGGGTCACCGGCACCCTGAAGATGCCCCCTGGAATCTGCACTTGGGTTGGACTCCATAGTGAGTCTAGAAGTCCCCGGTCCTGCCTCTCCTGGACGACCAGGGGCCACTGGGTCCCAGTGAGCCATCCCCACACTCTTCAGGCAGGGCCAGAGGATGAAGTCTCCCTCCGCAGACAGATGGTGTCACTGACACGTAAGGAGTTGGGCTGGTCTTGGGTCAACAAAGTCCCCTCGTGGGGGATGTAATTATAGTACAAGTGTGTGTGATTCTGAATCGCAGGTTGAGTGCTTGTCAGCGGTGGGATTTAGAGCAAGAAATTCAGTCTCCCGCAATCAGTTTTCCCCTCTGACGCGTACCCAACTCCTAGCCTTATTCTAAGAATTACGTGGAGGGGGCGCCTGGGTGGCTCAGTCGGTTAAGCATCTGCCTTCAGCTCAGGTCATCATCTCCCGGTTTGTGGGTTCAAGCCCCATTTTGGGTGAGCAGAAGGCCCCCTTAAGGTGAGCCCCGCTTTTCGCTCTCTCTGCCTCTCACTCACACCCTCTCTCAAAAAAAAAAAAAAAAAAAAAGAATTCAGTGGAACGACGCTTGTGAAGTCCCTAGCACAGAGAGGCTCCCCCCGTGTCAGGGACGCAGGCTCGAGGCCAACCTTGTACGCTTCGTCGATGTTGGCGTTCACACAGTGCTGGATCATCTCCTTCACCAGCAAGGGGTGGGGCTCGTCGCAGACCTGAGCAAACCGGAAAGGAAGGCCTGTCAGGGGCTGAGGGGGCCCATCTGGGGAGGAGCCCCGACAGACCAACTGGGGGGCCACTGGTGTAAGCAACCTCTCAGCTGGCTTTCCTCCTCGAATTCTCCGGCAAACACGACCAGGTTTGGAAACGTCCCTCTCACCACCAGATGAGTCACCAGACAGAATATGGTGTTCCCCTCCCCAGTGAGGAAGAGCTTCTGACACGTGGTTACAGATTCCCCAGGCACAAGCTGAGCGAACAGGGGCTGACGGAATCTTCTGTCTTATTGGAAGCCATCGGCCACACACCTTAGGTCACCAGGTCCCGGGAGGGCCTGCCCGGAACCACTCAGAATCCACTTAAGAATCGGGAGCTCTCGGGGCGCCTGGGTGGCGCAGTCGGTTAAGCGTCCGACTTGAGCCAGGTCACGATCTCGCGGTCCGTGAGTTCGAGCCCCGCGTCAGGCTCTGGGCTGATGGCTCGGAGCCTGGAGCCTGTTCCCGATTCTGTGTCTCCCTCTCTCTCTGCCCCTCCCCCGTTCATGCTCTGTCTCTCTCTGTCCCAAAAATAAAAAAAAAACGTTGAAAAAAAAAAATTAAAAAAAAAAAAAAGAATCGGGAGCCCTCGTGGGCCGACCTCCTACCTGGAATAGGAACCGGATTCCCCGGAGACAGTCCCTCACTTCAGAGCCTGCAGGTGGTGCGCGGGTGTCGCTGAGCCTGGGGCCTCCCCCCTGCCCCTGCCTCCACTGGCCTGGAGACCCCACTCCACCCTCCAGCTCAAGATCCACATGTACAACTTCCAATGAAAAGCCTTCTGCCCTCCGCTCTGACGCCCCACGCCGCCCTGGGATTTGTCTTCCCAGCTCAGTTAACTTCCCTCAGAAATCGTGCTTTCCTGAGCCCTCGAAGGTCTGCTCCCAGATGACCCGGGGCCTGAACTATCTAGAGGAGACTAAGCAAGTTCCCAGAGTGTCCTCGAAAACACATTTGCCACCAGGGGCTAAACAGGCTTTCAACGCGGCTCTTTTTACCCCCAGACTTGCTAAGGTCTGAATACATGGGGAGCTGTACCCAGCCTTTACCCCCAAATAAGGGGGAAGCTGGTCTCCAGCACGCAGACCCCGAGTTGTCAGGATGCACTAGCCAATTTTCAAAAGTATTTCCAGGAGGAAAACCCTTTGCCAATGTGGGAGAGCGGGAATCTTTGTCCCTGGACTGGGTGGGTGCGGAAGGCGGGGGGGGGGCAGGGGCTCAGCGTTCACCCTCCAGCAGCGGGACCATGTGATCTGGGGGAGCGCAGCGGAAGCCTGTGTCCTCGGCCACCGGATGCTGAGAACCTCTGCGAGCGGGGCCACATGAGGACCCTCGGGGTGACCCTGGGGGTGGGTGAGCGACCAAGGCCACCTCCCCACGTGCGGGGGCGCGCCCGACACCCTCCGGAGTCTGCGCGGGGCGAGCGCACGCGGACACCCGGAGCAGCGGCCCCAGCACAGCCCGCGGCGGCAACACCGAGGTGCAGGACTCCCGGGGGCCCCACCGGCTCCTGTACCTTGAACACGTTCTCGCTGTTGATGAAGCCGAATCCCGAGAAAGTCGACTGCAAGTTGTTGAGCGCCTGTGGAGGGACAAGCGCACGTGGAGGGAGATTTGCGGTCCTGCCCCTCCCCCTCCCGGGCTCCTCCCACCACCCCGTCACCCGGCTGGGAGCAGCACCCCCCCACAGGTCTGCCCTCCATCAGCCCCAGGCCCCGATGGCGTGTGGGGTTTCCCCGCCCCGGGGATGTGCCCTGTCTGCATAGCCGCCACTCCCTGCTTCCCCCTGGGACCCGGGGCACGAGCCCAGGAGGTGGCCGCAGCGACACGCACCTGCCTCATGTCTCCCTGGGCGGTGAAGATAATGGCTTCCAGGCCGTCATCTGTGTACTGCACCTTCTCCTGCTCCAGCACGGTCATCAGCCGGGCCAGGACCTGGGCGTCGCTCAGCTTTGTGTAGCGCAGGACTGCGCAGCGGGACTGAATGGGCTCTGAAGGGACAGGAGGGTGAGGCTGTCCCCAGAGGGCGGCCTGGTGGCACTGTGCGTGCATCAGCATCAGCCACGCCGGCACCGTGCTCCCTTCCCAGCCTGTGCTCTCTCCGCTCGGAAATGAGGGCCAAGTTTCAAAGGATCAACCAAGAAGCGGCAACAAGAGAGGCCTCTCCCCAGCACTGCCCCAGGCAGCTTCCAGAAGGGGAAAAAGCCCCTCCAGGATAGAGACACCCACATGCCACAGCCTGCTGGTGAGTCAGTGCTGGGTGTCACCGCCCAGCCAGTCCAGGGTGAGCACGGGACATCTTGTGGTTTCTGTAAGGGCTCCACAGGAGATTCTGACCACAGCCAGGGCAGAGAACCGCTAGACAGATGCAGAATTCCAGAAGCTGCCCCTCACCCTAGATTTAGACTATGACAGCAGCTTCTCTACGATCCCTAAGCCCCATTCGGGTCTCCCTGTCTGTCCTGTGCTCACACACGCTTTCAAGGAATGCACTCCTGTGAGTTTTTATGTGCATTCAAAAATCCTGGGAGTCCTAAGAGTCAGTCCATTTCAACTTCTCTGGAATCAGGAAGCTCCATAACATAACCTTAGTTATGTATTTGGCTTATCAGTACCGATAAGAAGAGCATTTAGTTCCGATGAGTTCACATTTAAAAGCAATCAGTAGGGGCGGTTTGGTCGGGCTGAGTGTGGACTCTTGATTTGTGAGTGAGGAAGCAGACAGACCTCGGGGAGGGCCGGCCAGGCGCCCGGTCAGAGCAGACTGACAGGTAAGCTTCCACAGAGGGGGCAGTTCCTGGTAATGACAAAGCCCCATGTGCAGACTGAGACCGTGCCAAGCGCTCAGAGCAGGCAGAAAGTGCAGGAGCACGTCTGGAGCAAGGCAGGGACCGTGGCGCTACGTACAGATCAAAATGTCGCGTGTGCCTGCGATAGTGCAAGAGTTGCATGGGCCTGGGATTCCAGTCCCAGCTCCTCCGCCTGCTGTGTGACTTTGGGCAAACGACCCGGCCTCTCTGAGCTCCAGTGTTCTCACCTCTAATGTGGAGCTGATAATACCTTCACATCGAATTACAGAAGATTAAATGAAAAAGCTGATTCTGTAGTGCTCAGCCCACCGCAGGCAATCAAAAAGCCCCTGCTGTTCTGTTGCTAAAGAGCCAACGTGAGCGCCACGTGTGGACCCCATGCCACGCAGAGCTGACCCTCACCTATGATTTTATCCGAAGCGTTACAAGCAAGAGCGAAGCGAGTCGTTTTGGAGTAGATTTCCATGGTTCTCCTCAAGGCTTGCTGGGCTCCATCGGTCATACTGAGAAGGAAAACACAGGGGCAGCTCGCCACTGGGACCCAGGGCCCACTGGACACAGAACCCTCCCCAGAGACCCTGGGAGCCCTGATCTCCAGACTGAGTTCACTCAGCTTTTCTCCGGGGTCCACGCGGGTCTCACACAGGCAGGGAGGTGAGACACTCACCGCTATGGGATCTTAGGCAAACTACCTGAGCCGGGGCGGGGAAGGGCAAAATGGGGTGAAGGGAAACACAGCCTTGCAGTTACGGAACGAGTAAGTCACAGGTATTAAAGGTACAGCATAGGCGCATCTGGATGGCTTAGTTGGTTAAGTATCCCACTCTTGATTTCCGCTCAGGTCACGATCTCACGATTGGTTAGATTGAGCCCTGAGTCGGGCTCTGCGCGGACGGTGAGGAGCCTCCTTGAGATTCTCTATCTCCCTCTCTCTGCCCCTCCCCTGCTCTCTTTTTCTCAAAATAAATAAACATGAAAAAAATTTTCAAAGGCACCGCATAGGGAAACATAGTCAGTGATATTATAATGGTGTCGCACAATGACAGACGGTAGCCACACTTGTGATGGGCACAGCGTAATGTATAGATGTTGAATCCCTATGTTGTGCACCTGAAACTAATGTAACACTGTCAACTACACTCGGAATCTTTTTTAAATAAATAATAAATAAATAAATAAATAAAATGCACTAGGGGGAAAAATCCTACGTAAGCCTCAAAGTCACCTATAAGGACATAATGATATGACCCACCTCAGAGGGTTAGGACGATTAAATACCACTGAACTGGATGCTTGAAAATGGTTAAAATGGTAAACTTTATGTGTATTTCACCACAATGAAAAAAATGCATCATTTAAATTATTCACGTAAGTGATGTTGGAACGAACACATTAACTGACTTATGTCTTAGATGATTGTTTGTAAGTTACTTAATAAAGATAAGGTTTAAGGGGCGCCTGGGTGGCTCAGTTGGTTGGGCATCCGACTTCAGCTCGGGTCACGATCTCACGGTCCGTGGGTTCGAGCCCCGCGTCGGGCTCTGGGCTGACGGCTCAGAGCCTGGAGCCTGCTTCCGATTCTGTGTCTCCCTCTCTCTCTGCCCCTCCCCCGTTCATGCTGTCTCTCTCTGTCTCAAAAATAAATAAAAAACGTTAAAAAAAAAAAATTTTAAAAAAGATAAGGTTTAAGGCTTAGGCCACTACAAAATCGCTTTCTAAAGATGCGATAAGCCAGTCTGCCCCAAAAGTGCAAAGGTGAGAGTTTTCCCTCCCGACTTCATGTTAAGTCCGACAGGGGACTGAGAAGCCAAGGTCAATGTGTATACTTGGCAAAGCACTCTACCTGTCTGCTTCATCGAGGATCATGATCTTGTGCCGCCCCTTGGGGAGGGTGACTTTCTGCTGGGCAAACATTTTGATTTTGTTCCTCACGACATCAATGCCCCTGAAACAACAAGGCAGAACGGTACCATCACCTTCTGAGACAAGTCCAAGTGCCTTCATAGGGACTTCCAACCCCCGGAACGCCACCATGGAAATGACTTTCGTTTCTAGGGTTTTGGGGCAATTAGAACTTTTTATAAGGATCAACAGTTCGTTACTTTTATTCTTTCTTGGAGGTCTCCCAAGAACCAAATTTACTTCTTTTGCTGGGATGAAACTCATTTTATCTTGCAATTACCCTAGGAGTCCAACGGACCCTTTTATAATCTGGGGTTCATCATGGGTCTAAGCGACCTTATTCTTGAAACTTTGTATCTTCAGACTAACTGGCAGTGTCATCATCCTAGTAACTATTTCATCGTTACTTATCAATTATTCCCAATGATGCTAAAAAGGGGATTGTCTTAAGAAAACGCAAGGCTGCTGCACTTGCCTACACTGGTGCCATTGGTCAGTCGTGTGAAAAACAGTCACTACCGCCCTACCCTCCAGTGTTTTGTGTCCCTGGGGGCACTGCACTCCCTTTCCAGAAGGTACAAAAGAAGTTCAAATACGCCCTCTTTGTTGTTTTTAAAGCATTCATCGACTGCAGCTGAAAATTCAAAACGCTTCATTTTCCACCTACAATGTCAACAAGAAAACAGATGACAGGAGGGCATTCCACATTATCAGATAAATCAGAAAATGACCACAGAGAGACAAAGAACAGCACCCAGACGCTAATGAGGACGGTGAGGCTGACCACAGTCAGACCACCCCACGATGCCAGCATCGTCGGTGAATTTTCTCAAACTTCGGCATCAAGGAATGCACAGTGTAGTTCCGAGGACAAAAAATAAAATATATTTCCATCCAGTTAGTCATTCGACAGGAAGGACTTCATTCCCCGGGATCTTGTGACAGGAACCTGACCATCCCGGTTTGCTAAAAGGTCACGTGACAGTATTCTCTCATCTCCCATGATGTGTGCCCACCAGCATGTACAGGGTAGTTTACGGGGGTCAAGAGCTGAAGGTAGGTGTTGTATACGAAGGGGACCGGAAGGAAACAGATGGAAAAAAAAAAACAACCCTTGTACTGATTGTTCGAATTGGTGTTAATAAATCTAAACTTGGAACTATTTTATAATTATGGGCCATTTTCTCAAGATGATAAGCCACCAGAGTTTTCAAAAGTAGTGAGTCTGACGAATCAAGTGTGAGTAGAACAAGAAGTGACAATAGGCTAGAACCTACTTGTATCTGACATCCGGACTCGGTATTTACAAAATGGATCAATCCCAGGGCCATTTGCGACAACGGATGAGCGGTTAGTCATATTTGAAGGGCATTGCCTGTTTCAGGGATGTTTGGATCTTCGAAACCAGCAAAGTATAGGGGTGCCTGGGTGGTTCAGTCAGTTAAGTGTCCAACTTCAGTTCAGGTCATGATCTCATGGTCCGTGAGTTCGAGCCCCGTATCGGGCTCTCTGCTGTCAGTGCAAAACCCGCTTCAAATCCTGTCTCCCTCTCTCTCTGCCCCTCCCCCAGTCATGTTCATACTTGCTCTCTCTCTCTCTCTCTCTCTCTCTCAAAATAAATAAATAAACATTTACAAAAAAAAAAAAGACCCACAGGAAAATATTAAAGAGCTGAGAACCGGGGCGCCTGGGTGGCTCAGTCGGTTGGGTGGCCGACTTCGGCTCAGGTCATGATCTCGGGGTCTGTGAGTTCAAGCCCCACGTCGGGCTCTGTGCTGACAGCTCAGAACCTGGAGCCTGTTTCAGATTCTGTGTCTCCCTCTCTCTGACCCTCCTCCGTTCATGCTTTGTCTCTCTCTGTCTCAAAAATAAATAAACGTTAAAAAAAAAAAATTAGGGGCGCCTGGGTGGCTCAGTCGGTTAAGCGTCCAACTTCGGCTCAGGTCATGATCTCACGGTCCGTGAGTTCGAGCCCCGCGTCAGGCTCTGTGCTGACAGCTCAGAGCCTGGAGCCTGCTTCAGATTCTGTGTCTCCCTCTCTCTCTGACCTTCCCCCATTCATGCTCTGTCTCTCTCTGTCTCAAAAATAAATAAAACATTAAAAAAAAATTTTTTTTTTAAATTAAAAAAATAAAGAGCTGAGAACCATGCCTCAAGGAATAACCAAAGACAGACATTTTTATTCAACGGTTCCTCGTTTCATAATCCTCTACTGTTTTCATCTAAAGAGTAAACAGCACAGGGGACACCTGAGTAGCTCAGTCGGTTAAGCTTCCGACTTCGGCTCAGGTCGTGATCTCGCAGTTCGTGGGTTTGAGCCCCGCGTCGGGCCCTGTGCTGACAGCTCGGAGCCTGGAGCCTGCTTCGGATTCTGTGTCTCCCTCTCTCGGCCCCTCCCCCACTCACGCACTGTCTCTCCGTGTCTCAAAAATAAATAAACTTAAAAAAAAAAAAAAAAGCAAACAGCACCTCACACCCATCAGGATGACTACCATCACCAACGAAAACAGAAAATAACAAGCGTTGGTGAAGATGTCGGGGAACAAGGCACTGTTGATAGGAGTGCAAAGTGGCACAGCCACCGTGGAAAAACAGTGTGGCGGTTCCTACAAAATCTAAACTGAGTGGCCGAAAATCATCCAGCGAGTCCATTTCTGAGCATATATCCAAAATAACTGAGGCGGGGTCTCAAAGAGCTGTTGGTACACCCATGTTCACAGCGGCCACAAGATGGAAGCGATGCAGGGGGCCGAACCAGAGGAAAGGATAAGCAAAATGTGGCGGTCCGTCCTCGCAGGGGGATACTACTCGGTGGTAAAAAGGAAGGGTATTCTGACACCTGTTCTAACACGGAAGAGCCCCGAGGGCATTATGCTGAGCGACACAGGCCCGTTAGGAAGAGACAAATGCTAGAGGATTCCACCTCCGAGAGGTCCCTAGAGGAGTCACAGTCGTCGAAACAGAAGGTAGAAACGTGGCTGCCCAGGGCTGGGGGAGAAGGAAACGGACAGTCGTTGTTGAATGGACATCCACTCTCGGTTCTGCAGGGAACCGAGTTGTGGGGATGGCTGCACAACAGCGTGAACGTACTTAACGCTGCTGAACTGTGCTCTTGGAAATTCTGAAGATGGGGGGGCGTCCAGCTGGCTCAGGCGGTAGAGCGTGTGATTCTCGATCTGGGGGTTGTGACTTCAAGCCCCACGTGGAGTGTGGAGATTACTTAGAAAAATAAAATAAAATCTTAAAAACAATTTTTTAAGATGACACATTTTACGGTTATGTGTACTTTACCACAAAAATTAAAAATAATTTTTAGGGGTGCCTGGGTGGCTCAGTCGGTCAAGCGTCCAACTTCAGCCCAGGTCATGATCTCTTGGTTCGTGAGTTCGTGCCCGGCACCGGGCTCTGTGCTGTCAGTGAAGAGCCCACTTTGCATCCTCTGTCCCTCTCTCTCTACACCCTTTCCTGGCTCACTCTCTTTCTCAAAAATAAACAAACATTAGGGGCACCTGGGTGGCTCAGTCAGTTAGGTATCCGACTTCGGCTCAGGTCATGATCCTACAGTTCGTGAGTTCGAGCCTTGCGTCAGGCTCTGTGCTGACAGCTCAGAGCCTGAAGCCTCCTTTGGATTCTGTGTCTCCCTCTCTCTGCCCCTCCTCCGCTTGTGCTCTGTCTCTCTCAAAATAATAAGCATAATATAAATAAATAAATAATAAGAAAATACAAATAACTTCTAAAACTTTCATTAAAAAAAGGGGCACCTGGATGGCTCCATTGGTTAAGTGTCCGACTTTGGCTCAGGTCATGATCTCGTGGTTCGTGGGCTCGAGCCCCACATCGGGCTCTGTGCTGACAGCTCAAAGCCCAGAGCCTGCTTCAGATTCTGTCTCTCTCTCTCTCTCTCTCTCTCTCTACTCCTCTCCCACTTGTGCTCTATCTCTGTCTCTCAAAAATAAACATTAAAAACATTTAAAAAAAACAAAACTTTCATTAAAAAAAACACAAAGTGGCACTGCCTGGGTGGTTCAGTCAGTTGAGTGTCCGACTTCAGCTCAGGTCATGATCTCATGAGTTCGAGCCCCGCATCAAGCTCTCTGCTGTCAGTGTGGAGCCTCCTTTGGATCCTCTGTCCCCAGCCCCCCCCCCCGCCCCTCCCCTGCTCGTACTCTCCCTCTTTCTCAAAAATAAAAACATAAAAAAAAAGAAAAGTAGACGAGCAGTTCAAGTGCTTATGATGCCACGTCTACAGGCTAGAGACTCTCATTGTTCACGGGGGAGGATCAAAGGAAAACACAGAGCTGGCGAGACAAACTCCAGGTACAACACAGAACTGCAGAAAGGCGGTTTCTATGGCAACTCAACCTCAAACACTCGTCACCCTTCAGGGGGTCCTAACTCCCAGGTGTACCTGTCGTTTGAGGCGTTGAGCTCCAAGACTGCGTCCTTGAATGCTGGGCCCAGCAGGGCGCGTGCCAAACACAGGATGCTTGTAGTTTTGCCCGTTCCTGGGGGGCCCTAGGAGGAGATCGAGGGGGCTTCAGGCCGACAGGATGAACTCGCCTCAGCTCTTGAGTTACTGTTCCCCACTGTTGCGCTCGCCTCCCCCTCAAACCCCCACCCCAAATCAATACGGCCACCAACCCACAGGCCTCCTGACCACCTGGAGCGGAACGCTTCCCTGCCAAGAGGAAGGCCAGGGCTTCGGTGGCCATGGGCCTCTCTGACCAGGAAGCTCTGCGCACTTAGGCTCTTGGAGGGAAAGTGAGACTCTAAGACGTCCAACAGGGAGGGCTGGGACCAGGTACTTACAGCGATGATAATATTGGGCACATTCCCTTCTCTTGCAAAGACCTGAAGAAAGAAATGTGCATCAGAACTGACTCATCTGCAGACCTGAGGCACCAAGCGTCCGCAGCCACACAGGCCCGTGGGCTAGCACGGCCACCAGTTTCTCCACGCGGATGCCCCACGGAGCTCTCACCTCTGCATATTCCGAACCGAAGTCCTCATTCCCCCTCACACCTGAAACCCCACTCAGGCTTCCCGTTGTGTGGACTGTCAATCCTATTGCCCATGCCGGGAACCGGGAGGTCATGGCTATCCTGGAATGGGCCTCCCCTACACCCCCTGCCCCACATAGTGCCTCAATTACAGAGGCCTGGCCATCCTTTTTCCTTTATCTCAAGTCCATTTCCTTCTCTTCAGCCACATTGCCACTTCCTTTGTCTATGACCTCTCTCCTGGATCGCTTTTAACTGGTCACTAGCTGGTCTTTAATCCCGCCCCACTCCCATGCATTTTCCCTACTGCAACCACAACCAATTTCCCAATTTTCTAGAATGCACATCTATTAAAACCTTTGCACCTGACTGATGCCCTTGGAGGACTCCTTGCCGCCCTCCCTATGAAGCCCCAACTCTTCCACAGGGCTCATGAGGCCGTGCTCACCTCACCAGCTCATTTCTCATACCTCCCGATACACACGCTCTACAGCCTTGTTACCCTGTGGGCTCCAAGGACCAGCGGCATCGGCATCCTCCGGGAGCCTGTCAGAAATGCAGATTCCCTGGCCCCACTCCAGACCTACTGGATCAGACCTGCATTGCTACCAATTCCTACACCCATTAATTAATTAATTGTAGGCAATTCCTACACCCATTAATGTCTGGAAAGCACTGTTCTGTGTGTTCCACTCAGATGGCATCCCCGCCCCTCCCCCAGAGCAAGCTAGGCCCTCTCACTTCTGGGCCTTTGCACATGCCATTCCTGCTGCCTTCCCTAGCTCCGCCCCCCGCTCCCCATGTCTGGCTAACTCTCACATACCTATCTTTGCCGTCCCTTGTTCCATTTGAGAATTAAGATACTGTGAGCAGGTTTATTCCCTGATTGCTTCCACAGCAGCCTGTACCTCCTCTGGCAGACTGCTCATCACAGTACCTGTTGATTTCAGGGGCAGGGGTGAGACTAATCCCACACGGGCAGGGGTCATGTCTATTTTGTTGACCCTTCTATCAACAGCTCCTAACACTGGACCATATCTGGCCCACGAAAGATACTCAAATATCTGTAAGATGAGTAAAGGTGTAAAAGAAATAAATATCTCGGTAGCTGTTGAAGTCTAAGTCCCAGTTACTGCAGAGATTGTCTCTGTCAGGTCTCAAACGGCTGGGCTTCTAGATTCCGCCTGAAGACCTCTAGAACTAGGATTTCAAAGCTTGCTCTGCAGTGAACATTTCTGCTTGTTCCTATTCCTGTCGTCCTGAAGCCAGCTGTCCTGTCACTTAGTCCCTCTAGGAAGGGGCTGGCAAACTACTGTAAAGAGGTGTTGGGGGGAGGTGGGGGCCATCCAGCCTAAGACCTGTTTTTAAAATTTTTTTTTTTTCAATGTTTATTTATTTTTGGGACAGAGAGAGACAGAGCATGAACGGGGGAGGGGCAGAGAGAGAGGGAGACACAGAATCGGAAACAGGCTCCAGGCTCCGAGCCATCAGCTCAGAGCCTGACGCGGGGCTCGAACTCACGGACCGCAAGATCGTGACCTGGCTGAAGTCGGACGCTTAACCGACTGCGCCACCCAGGCGCCCCCTAAGACCTGTTTTTATAAGCCCCCTAGCTAAGAACAGTTTCTACATGTTTAAAGGATCGTTTTAAAAAATTAAGAATATTGGGGTGCCTGGGTGGCTCAGCCGGTTAGGCGTCTGACTCTTGATCTCGGCTCAGGTCATGATCTCACAGCTCATGGGATCGAGCCCCACGTCAGGCTCTGTGCTGAGAGCAAGGAGCTTGCTTGGGATTCTCTCTCTCTGCCCCTCCCCCACTTGCACGCGCTCTCTCTCTCTCTCTCTCTCTCTCTCTCAAAATGAATAAACACTAAAAAAATTTTAGGGGAGTCTGGGTGGCTCAGTCAGTTAAGCATCTGACTTCGGCTCAGGTCATGATCTCACAGCTTGTGAGTTCGAGCCCCGCGTGGGGCTCTGTGCTGACAGCTCACGGCCTGGAACCTGCTTTGGATTCTGTGTCTCTGTCTCTCTGCCCCTCCCCCGCTTGCACACTCTCTGTCTCTCTCTCTCTGGAAAATAAACATTAAAAATGAAAAAAAAAAATTTTAATAAAAAATAACAAACAAAAAATTTAAAAATTAAAAATTAAGAATATTGGACAAAGACCTTACATGGTTTGCAAAGCCTAAGCTATTGACTAGTAGGTCTTTACAGAAAAAGTTTGCCATCCCTGCTCTAGAACAACACAGAACAAGTCAGGGAAACCCCCTCCAATTAGCCAGCCCTTTAAACATGTGACGTTATCCACTATGGCTTCTAATCTCCAGACTGTCTCTCCATCCCTTAATTCTTCTGGATTCCAGGCCCGCCCCGCCCCTCACTATCTCTGCCGTCTTCCTGCAAATGCCTTGAGCTTGTCAAAGCCACAAGAATGTGACTTAAGATCAGCTCAAAAACAAAACAAAAAAAATTACTCACCTCCAGCCTGCTCACAGTGTCTTCATTGCCGACAATTTCACTCAACTTCACTGGCCTGTATTTTTCAACCCTGTTTTTAAGAAAACACATAAAGATCTTGACAGGACTATTTTCAGAAGGCCCAAAAGAAAGCACTAGAGGGCAATCCCGAGAGCCCTGTCAGAAGGCTACATAGGGGCTACTGGGTGGCTCAGCCGGTTAAGCGGCCGACTTCGGCTCAGGTCATGATTTCACGGTCCGTGAGTTCGAGCCCCGCGTCGGGCTCTGTGCTGACAGCTCAGAGCCTGGAGCCTGTTTCAGATTCTGTGTCTCCCTCTCTCTGACCCTCCCCTGTTCATGCTCTGTCTCTCCCTGTCTCAAAAATAAATAAAATGTTAAAGAAAAAAAAAAAGAAGGCTACATACATTCAATTTAAATATAGTAAATGCTGCAGGTTTTAAATTTCAAGAGGCATCTCAGTGCCATTTGAAAGGTTAAGCGCCTAAGAATTGTGCGCCGAAGGCTTCAAACCCTCCGCAGCAGAGGAACACCTGTTGTTGCTGGAGAAGGGCCAGCGCGGGCCATCTGGAACAACGTGACACTGTGCAGCGGCACAGTCGGCCCGTCACAACAGAGTCTCAGAACATGAGGCGCCGACACCTGATCTGACGGACCCGGGTGCAACCAAGCCCCCTTCTCGTCCCTCACCTGCCACTTTCTGCAGACTTGCGCCAGGTGCACCGCAGGGCTGGCTAGACAGACTCCACAGGCCGGCCCTGTGATCCTGTGCGGACAGGCTAGTGGCTTACTCAGAGCCATGCTTCTCTCCTTTTAAATTAGTAAGCAAGCTATGTCACAAGAAGATGACCTTCTCGAGCTCTGAGAACAGAAGTGGGAGTGGATTTGCAATGATGTGACCATTAGTACTTCCTCTGCCCTTTATTATACTCTCTGATTTACCCTCGGCCGGCATCCCCTCCAAAAGCAGCCTCATGCAAAGAAGCTTGTTTGACACATAGTGCAGTCAATAAAGAGCTCTCCTCCAAGACCAGCCGTTGGAGCATGCTTGTTCCAACTCATTTCTTGTTCCAACTCATTTCTTGTTCCTACTCAGCCCTTTCCAGGTGTCTTTTATTTTTTTTTTTTTCAGTTATTTATTTATTTTGAGGGAAAGCGGTGTGTGCGTGGGGCAGGGGCAGAGAGACAGAATCCCAAGCAGGCCCCACGCTGTCAGTGCAGAGCCCAACTAGGGGCCTGATCTCACGACTGAGCCACCCAGGCGTCCCAGGGGTTTGAGATGTTAAGGGCCGCAAAGTGGAAGGTATAGGAACGAGCGAGACATTGTTCTTGCTCTAAAGGCCTTTCCTATTAGCAAGCATACAGAGCTTAACAAATCCCACTACAGTGATAAACTGGTTATATAAACCAAGGGCTGGGGTGCCTGGGTGGCTCAGTCGATTGAGCGTCTGACTTTAGCTCAGAGCATGATCTCGAGGTTCGTGAGTTCAAGCCCTGCATCAGGCTCGCTGCTGTCAGCACAGAGCCCCCTTCAGATCCTCCATCCCCCTCTCTCTCTGCCCTTCCCCTGCTTGCGCTCTCTCAAAAATAAGTAAAACATTAAAAAAAAAAAATACAAGAGCTGTGGAAGCCCAGAGGAAGGGAATCACCACCGAGGAATGTAGGTGCTGAAATTTAAGCTAGACTTTGAACAAGGCAAACATGTTCCTCCTTCAGGGCCTTCAGAGGGGCTCCCCCTGCCTGAAAGCTTTCTCCACATTGCCACATGGCTTACTCCCTGAATTCCAGCCTTTGCTGAAATAGCTCATCAAAGGCCTTCCCTGACCACCAGACCCACTTACCCCATGCCACCTGTCATCAGCAAATATACATGTCTACTTGTCGACTCTCTATTCTTTCCCTATCCAGTGGAAGCTCATGACAGTCGTGTGTTTTGTATAAGGAAGTAAGCATCTAGTGTTGTGCATAAAAAATGTAACTTAAGCCACATATGTAATTTTACACTTTCTAGCAACCACCTTAAAAAAGGTAAAAAGGGGCGCCCGGGTGGCTCAGTTGGTTCGGCATGTGACTCCATTTCAGCTCAGGCCGTGGTCCTAGGGTCGTGGCATGGAGCCCTGTGTTGAGCCCCGCATTGGGCACCGTGCTGAGTGGAGCCTGCTTGGGATTCCTTCTCTCTCTAACTCTGCCCCTCTCCCCCACACTACCTCTGTCTCAATTTCAAAAAAAAAAAATTTTTTTAAGATAAAAAGAAAACGGGTAAAGTTAATTTTACTAGTAATTTATTGAACCTAGGGGCTGTGCTGACAGCTCGGAGCCTGGAGCCTGCTTTGGATTCTGTGTCTCCCTCTCTCTTCCCCTTACGTACTTGTGCTCTGTCTCTCTCAAAAATAAACATTAAAAAATTTTTTTAAATAATTTATTGGACCTAATATATCCGAAAGAGTATTATTTCAACATGTAGTTAATGTAACAATTACTAATGAGATTTTTTAAATACTAAGTCCTGGAAATCCAGTGTATTTTGTACACTTAGAGCCCATCTCAATTGGGACTAGCCTCATTTCCGGTGCACTCCATAGACTCAAGTGGCTAGCGGCTGGGGGACTGGACAGTGCAGCTGTGGATAGCCCAGTGGGCTGTACTGCACTCCATTAAGGTGCCTACTATGGTCAAGAGGGGTGGTCTGGAAGGATGGGCACACACACAGGCGAGAGAGTAAAGCCATTACCACGCGCATAGGGAGTGGAACCGGAGCGGATCATCCATACCACACCTGTGCCCGTGAGGTGGCTTCCCATGTCACCAGCTCCTCTTAGCTACCCAGGATGCACCTTGTGCACGCAACCCCGAGTTCCGAATCTGCAACCAACGCTTCCCGACATCAGAGTCGCCCCAGGCACAGCGCCGGGTGTTGAGTGGGTGGTCACAGGAGGCGGCTATTAACACAGTCTGTGATCGCAGGTCTCGGTTCTGACCGAGGACCCCCCCCCCCCCCCGCCAGACTTCAGACCCGCCACTCTTGAGCTAGGTGGGGTCAACGAAGCGCATCCCTCGCCCTCTCCAAATACTAATGTACTCGACGCCGTCCCGGGACCTCCTGCCCCGCTAAGGAGCCCCTGGAACAAGCTCCAGCCCCTGGATTCCCCACGGGACGCGGCCCGCCCACTCGCCCATCCACACGTCCAGAGCACCCATCATTTATGGCCTAGGTCCTCACCACGGCAGCTCGTAGTGGCTCGCGCTGCCCGCGGTCTTGCCGGAGGCGGGGGCAGGGTCCTGGGTCCCCAGCTCTCCTGCGCCACCGCCGCTCTCCCGCACCTCCATTCTCCCGCCGCCTCTTCCCGCGCCCGAAGCCCCGCCCTGTGACGCCATCACGCAAGCCCCGCCCCGAGCACACGGGGGACGCCGGTCGCCGGCGGAAGACTTGGGCCCACCCCTTTTGCGCCTGCGCAGAGAGAGCACCAGCGAGACCGAGGGTAGCGGGGGTGTCGGTTGCTAGAGGCCGCGGTTGCCAAGGGAGGCCTGGCGTCCAGCCCGCTAGTGAGAGGAAGGCGAGACCCGACCGCATCGACTTCCGAGAAGGCAGGTCGCTCCAGGAAGGGACGTTCGGCTGTTTTCGTCTTTGTGTGATTGGTCTGGGAGGCCCTGTCAGCGTGGCTGGCCTGGAGCGGTGGCGCGCGGGCAGGCCTGGGGGGTGGGAGCATCCCGCCGCCGCCCAGACGTGGGTTTGACGGCGGACACGCGTAGGGACTGAACGTCCGGGCGGTGTCAACTGGGACCTGACTGTGCCCAGCTGTCCGGATCGCTCAAGTGTCCCGGTGGAAACGCTAGCTCCCATGGAGTGCGCTCCTGCGCCCTGGAACTTGGCGCTTGCGATCGGGGACTTTTCCCAGTGTTGCACGGTGGAAGTAACCCCCGTTTTGCAGAGGCGGCAACTGCCCCTCTGTAGGATGTGACTCAATTTCATTCCGGAAAACTAGGTACTCCATATTCATGAGTGCTTTGAGCATTGTTTTGGGTTCGTTTTCTGCCTACTGAACTAATCTTTCCCCGCCTAGCCCAAATGTCATAATAAGGGTGCATAATAAACAAAAATAATGTGCAAGGACCGTCATTTACTATGCTCTCACTATACCCTGTAGTGTACCCTACTATACTATATCCGAGGTGGATACTCCTAAATATCCACAGAAACAGGCTTGAGAATGATTGAAATATTTGTCCGATGTCATTGAGGTTGCAAGTGGTGGCCCCAGCATTCATTCCCCATCGTGCTGCCAAATCAATTCATATAAAGTTCTGTTGTATTGCACTTAGCATACCACTGCATTCCAATTTGGGGAGAAAAATTGGCTTTCATGTCCACATTGAAGATAAGAATCGGGACCCCTTTATCTCTCTCCCTAGTGCCGAGCACAAGACCTGGCACAGTGTGAATGTTCAATTTGAGTGTGTTTAATGAACCGTGAGGATCCACGTTTCCAGAACAGTTGGGTCAGCCTTGAGGAACTGGGCTGCTCTCACCAGAGAACTGATCAAAACCCTATGGCTCTTTCCCTTCCATCACCAACTAAAATCTCTATATATGATGGGTAGAAGACCTTGTTTTCCAGGTGATGGATTTGTCATTCAAATAAACACAGGCTCCCAAATCTATATCGCAAGGGATTGTGTTCTATTTTTTGTCCTTGCCTTTCAGTTTTCTTTCCCCAACTGCAGGAATGTATTGGGGAAGACAGTATTGGGGTTGTGTTCCTTTTTCACGTGTAAATTCTCTTGCTTCATCTTTCCTACCTGAGTGGTCAGCTCCTGGAGGACGAGGGGCCTGCCCCCTGACTCCTGGTGCCTTCTCTTGCACCTAGTAGACCGATGTGGAGTTCAGGTCTGCTAATTGTTCATTCGAGTTCTGCAGCCAGGCTAGCAAGTTGGAAGCAGTGGGCATAAGCTACAGTTGTGTCCTGCGAGGTGGGTGAGAACACGCGATTTCTCATTCTGTTGAAGAAATTGCCAGTTGGGCAGGGACCTCAAATGACTCCCGATTCTGAAGCACGATGGTAATTACTAAAGTCTCCAGGTTCAGGACTTTCTCAGTGTTTTTCTTTTTCCCTTTTATATGATTTGGGGGCTTGAAGTTGGCTCCCCCTCTTCCATTCTCCTTTAAGCCGTTTGGCATGCTTTCAAGATCACTATTCACAGATCTTTTATTTCTCTGGAGAAGATACACATTTTCTTGAAATACAAACTTTTCTTGAAATGTCTCTTTCATCGTTTTCCCTTGGGTTTGTTCCCATGTAATAATGTTAATATTATCACATACACACCCTCCTCCTACCACATATACACACAGCTTAAACACAAAACGTTTTGGGGACGCCAGGGTGGCTCAGACGGTTGAGCATCTGACTCTTGATTTTGGCTCGGGTCATGGTCTCGCGGTTTGTGGGTTCAACCTCCATGTCTGGCATTTCGCTGACAGTGTGGAACCTGCTTGGGATTCTCTCTCTCACCCTCTCTGCCCCTCCCCCAGTTGTATTGTGCGTCCCTCTGAAAATAAATTCTAAAAAAATTAAATTAATTTTAAAAATGAAACATTTGCAATAAATGCAGAACACAGTTTATAATTCTTTCCCCTTTCATGGTTCTCCAAAAATGCCACTCTCCAGGAGGCCTGTTGGCGCTCCCAGGACTCCGCGTTCACTGATGTTCTTTGAACACCAAGAGGATCAGGGAAGGAGGTGACTTTGGGGGCAGAACAGCATATCAGGGCTTTTTCCTTCTTTCTTTTTTTTTTTTCTCTTTAGACTGAGCCTTCTGTGACTTGTACTTGAGCCTAGACAGAGCTCAGAGCTTAAAAACTCCAGCCAGTCCCATAGAGCCACACAGCAGCCACGTCGGGGAGGAGGGGGAGCAGGGGGTGTTGGGGAAACCACAGGTTTAGGACCAAACCAAGGAAAAGGCAAGGAAAGCCAAAGTGAATTCCTCCTCTGCTCTGGGCTGAGCTCCCTGACTCTTCCCTCACGAGGGCAATTAGTTACACAAAAGAGGAAGGACATGGAAAAGGAGAGCAAACTGAAAACAAAATCCTTTACCAGAAGCCAGAGCCCTCCCATCAAATTGCCAAATGGGACAGGCAACAAATCTTGGTTAAAATGACACCTTGGCTTTTGCCACTAGGGTGGCGCCCACTTCCCAAGTGACTTGCAGGACGTGGGGTTGAAAATGTGCTGGCATCCCAGGACCAGGACCACCAGACACCCCTGCTTTCCACCACTGGCCCGGGATGTTGAACCTACTCAATGCTGTTTACCTTGCTTACACGGAATTTTTGAAAACTCATTTGTTGTCTCCCAGTGGCTTTCTTTATGAATTGTAGCTGTTTGTTGTTGTTTTTTTTTTTAATTTTTTTTTAACATTTATTTATTTTTGAGACAGAGAGAGACAGAGCATGAACAGGGGAGGGGCAGAGAGAGAGGGAGACACAGAATCTGAAACAGGCTGCAGGCTCTGAGCGGTCAGCACAGAGCCCGACGCGGGGCTTGAACTTACGGACCATGAGATCGTGACCTGAGCTGAAGTCGGACGCTTAACCGACTGAGCCACCCCGGCGCCCCTTGTTGGTTTTTTTTTTAAAGCAGTGATACTATCACTGAAATAACTGTTCGCTCCCAGACCCTGCAGTGTTCCATCACCCTTACAATTTTTCTAACATTCTCATTAGCATTTTCAGCATTAAAAGGCTCATTATGTAGTGAAAAAGCATATATCCTAAACATATTTCCAGTATAAGGATTTGTTGGCTGGGTAACATTCATCCTCGGGAATTGTGCCGATCACATTTGCGGAATTTGGAAGCTGGTATAGACATCATTCCGCCTGACTCGCGGTTTCTGTCTTTAACAAATATTGATTGAGTGCCTACAGCCACTCTGATAAGCACAGGATGTGGCACAGGGCAAGCTTCCGCCCTCAGGAAGCTTGTGTTGTAGGGAGGGAGACAGACACCAAGCGACTGGTCATGTGCTTACTTCATTATGATGATGGTTAAGTAGCACTGATTGATTGGTTGTTATACCTAGAGGTCAAGGAGGACTTTGCCGGGGAGGGGGCATTTTACCTGAGATCTGAACCCTGAATTTGAGAGCTGAGTGTCTGTTGGCTTTGCCTGGAAGGCGCTTCCCCTAACACCCTCTCCGTCTATCCATTTGCTCTCTATCCTGAGATCCTGTTTCTTTCTGTGTTGTACTTACAATTACCTGGATTTATTGCCCTGTTTATTGTTGGTCTCCCCACCCCTAGAATGGCAGCTCTTTGAGAATAGGAGCTCTTCTCTATCCTGGTCATTGCACCCTGGGGCCTGACGAGGCCTGAAGGAGTAATGAGCACACGGTGGCTCCCGGGTGGGTGCGAAGCAGGGTGGGAGAGGAAGGAGGCCTGGAGGGGCCATACCGCAGGACCAGAGAAGTTAGGGAACAGCCACAGGGCCCAGTTTATATTTTAGGTCCCTGGTTGCCATGTGGCAAGTGGTGTGGAGGGAGTCAAGGGTGCTTGTAGAGAAAATTGTCGCTTACCACGCTAAGCACTGAAAAATGTACAGAACTGTTGAATCACCACACTGTGCACCCGAAAATAATATAGTACTGTAGGTTAACTATATTGGAATTAAAAATTAAAAACAAAAGAAAAGTGGGGCAGGGGGTGCCTGGGTGGCTCGGTCGGTTAAGCCACAACTCTCAATCTCAGCTCAGGTCGTGACCTCACAGTTCATGAGTTCGAGCCCTGAGTCAGGCTCTGCGCTGATGGCACGGAGCCTGCTTGGGATTATGTCTCTCCCGCTTTCTCTGACCCTTCCCCGCTTGCACGCTCTCTCTCTCAAAATAAATAAACTTCAAAAAAAAAAAAAAAAGAAAAGAAAACAGAAAACTGTGTCAAAGTGTTTGTTTTGTGATCTTTGACTCTCTAAATTTAAAATTATAAAACATTTGAAGCATACTGAAAATAATATCAATATGCATGTACTCACCCACCAAGACAGATGTTAAAATTTTGCCTTAAAAAAATTTTTTTTTAATGTTTATTTTTGATATAGAGAGACAGAGCACGAGCAATGGAGGGGGCAGAGAGAGAGACACACACACACAGAATCTGAAGCAGGCTCCAGGCTCTGAGCTGTCAGCACAGAGCCCGATGTGGAGCTTGAACCCACGAACCACAAGATCATGACCTGAGCTGAAGTTGGTGCTTAACCGACTGAGCCACCCAGGCACCCCAACCTCTTTTTTTTTTTTTTTTTTTAAAGAGAGCATGAATTGTGGAAAGGGGCAGAAAGAGAGGGAGAGAGAATCTTAAGCAGGCTCCACAGTCAGCACAGAGCCTGATGCACTGTCTGATCCCAGGTTCATACACCTGACGCAGGGCTCAATCTCCTGAACTGTAAGATCATGACCTGAGCCAAAATCAAGAGTCAGTCACCCAACCAACTGAGCCACCCAGGCACCCCTTTCCTCTTTTTTTAAAAGAGAAATCAAACATTATGGATACTAAAGTTCCCCACCCCTTTCTCTCTTTGTCCCTCTTCCACTCCCATTTTAGAGAAGAGGAACCTGAGGCACAGAGAGGTCAAGTTTTGTCCCCAAGGTCTCTCAGCGAGTAGGAGGGAGAGTCGATCTACACTAGGTGATCTGAGCTCTGGGCCTGTATGTTTTATAGGCTTTCGTACTTTGATGAGACATAAATTATCTATTACCATGATGTACTATTGTTTGGTAAGTTTTTTTAATTTCCTGTAAGTTGAATCATTCTGGGTATAATTTTGCAATTTTTTTTTCACTTAGCATTGTGGTTTTGAGAGTTCTCTGTAGAAGTCTATTTCTTCTTCTAGAACGTAAACTCCATGAGAGTAGGAGTTGTTGTCTCTTGTGTTCACTGTCTGGCACAGAGTAGATGCTCAGTAAAACTTGCTGAATGGGGCATCTGGGTGGCTCAGTCAGTTATGTGTCCAACTCTTGATTTTGGCTCAGGTCATGATCTCACAGTTCATGAGACTGAGCCCTGTGTCGGGCTCTGTGCTGACAGAGCGGAGCCTCCTTCTGATTCTCTCTCTCCCTCTGCCCCACCCCTGCTCACTTGCACTATCCCTCTAAAATAAAAAATTAGGGGCACCTGGGTGGCTCAGTCAGTTGGGCATCTGACTTCAGCTCAGGTCATGATCTTGGGGTTCGTGAGTTCGAGCCCACGTCAGGCTCTGTGCTGACAGCTTAGAGCCTGGAACTTGCTTCAGATTCTGTGTCTCCCTCTCTGTCTCTCTTACCCTATCCCACTCGTGCTCTGTCTCTCTCTTTCAAAAATAAATGTTAAAAAAATTTTTAATATAAAAAATAAACAAAATAAAAAATAAAAACTTGCTGAATGAATTAATTTTTCTGCTGTAGAGTATTCCACTGCATTTCTGAGATAATTTCTCTAGGGTAGATAAAAATGGAATTAGTGGGTCCCAAGTAAGAGCATCTTCAATTTAATAAGGGTCATTAGAATGACTTTCTGGAGAAGGTCTCCTGACAAATCCTTACAGAATATTCATGGTCAAGGTAGAGGAAAAACCCAACTCCTATGGGGCTCCATATGTCTAACCTCCATGAGGCCACCTCCCTGACCTCCCTTTGTACCACCCTCGCCTTCACACTACTCTAGCCACAAGAGCTTCCTCGCTCTAAGTCAAAAGTGCCTAGCACATCCCTACCTCAGGACCTTTGCACTTGCTATTTCCTTGGCCTAGAGTGCTCTTCCCTCACATGTCCACATGGCTTGCTCTCTTGACTCATTCTGGTCTCTGCGGTGTGTCATCTATTCATCCATTGGTCTATTCATTGTCATCTGCTTCCTTCCTCCTACCAGTCCTTTCCCTACCCTGCTTTCCTTTTGTTTCTATAGCACGTAACTCCAGCTGATAAATATGTATTAAGTATGTATTGTGTATGCGTTCCCCCATTAGGATGTGTTTCATGATGGCAAGGATTTTCTCCACCTTAGCCAACTACTGCTATTGTCATTGCCTTGAACAGTGCTTGATAGTTAGCAGACATTGAGATAGATGGATGGATAGATAGACAGATTATTTTGGCAATAAGAAATAAGCTTTCTTTTTTTTTTTGAGTATAGTTGATGGACAATGTCACATTAGTTTCAGGTGTCATTGATAAATATTTTTTGAATGAATGAATAATCCCAGGGAGTTTCAGAAATACGAACATGATGAAGGAAGTCAAAATTTCGCATTAGTATTTTTCTGTAGCACTTTTGTGTAATCATTACCTATTTGATATTTTAAGGGTCCCAAATGGCTTAAGAGAATTAGACAGACTGGTGTCTACCAGGCGGAACTTTATGATTCTAATTTATTTATTTATTTATTTTTTCAACGTTTATTTATTTTTGGGACAGAGAGAGACAGAGCATGAACAGGGGAGGGGCAGAGAGAGAGGGAGACACAGAATCGGAAACAGGCTCCAGGCTCTGAGCCATCAGCCCAGAGCCCGACGCGGGGCTCGAACTCCCGGACCGCGAGATCGTGACCTGGCTGAAGTCAGACGCTTAACCGACTGCGCCACCCAGGCGCCCCTATGATTCTAATTTAAAATGTAAAATTGAATTAAGTTAAACTTGTGATTGTAGGTTAAAATCTTCCTAAATTTATAAATAGTATTAGAGTATTTAAGGGACCTTAAGATTCAACATATTATAAGTTTAATAGATTTGTAAGATACATTTAAAGACTTACACATTTTGTCAGAAAACTGAGATACTTAAAGGAAACCACATATATTACGTTTATAAATGTAGTTTAAAATGTGTAAGAGGTTTTGGGGTGCCTGGGTGGCTCAGTAGGTTAAGCGTCTGACTTCAGCTCAGGTCATGATCTCGTGGTTCGTGGGTTCGAGCCTCACATCGGGCTCTGTGCTGACAGCTCAGAGCCTGGAGCCTGCTTCAGATTCTGTGTCTCCCTCTCTCTCTGCCCCTTCCCTGCTCACACTCTGTCTCTCTCCCTGTCAAAAATTAATAAACATTAAAAAAAATTTGTTTTTAATGTTTAAGAGGTTTCAATTATGCTGTAGTTAAAAAGACCTTTAAAAGTATTGTCACAATTCACGAGAGTTGTAAAAAGAAAAATAAGGTTTGTAAAGTGAACCTGAAAGCTTGAGGAGGAATAAGGTTTCTCAAATATATAACTTTATAAGTCAAAAGAAAATCTTTAACTTTCCAACTAAACATTTATTTATTTATTTATTTATTTATTTATTTATTTATTTATTTAAAATGTTTGAGAGAGAGAGAGAGAGAGAGAGAGAATCCCAAGCAGGCTCCGCCCTGTTAGCACAGAGCCCAATGCAGGGCTCAGACCCATGAACCATGAGATCATGACCTGACCCGAAATCAAGAGTTGGACTCTTTTTAAATTTTTTTTTCAACGTTTATTTATTTTTTTGGGGACAGAGAGAGACAGAGCATGAACGGGGGAGGGGCAGAGAGACAGGGAGACACAGAATCGGAAACAGGCTCCAGGCTCTGAGCCATCAGCCCAGAGCCCGACGCGGGGCTGGAACTCGCAGACCGCGAGATCGTGACCTGAGCTGAAGTCGGACGCTTAACCGACTGCACCACCCAGGCGCCCCAAGAGTTGGACTCTTAACCGACTAAGCCACCCAGGCGCCTGCCTTTATCTATCTATCTATCTGTCTGTCTATCTATCTATCTATCTATCTATCTATCTATCTATCTATCATCTTCACGCCCAGTGCAGGCCTAAGGCAGGGGTTGAGCTCAAGACCCTGATAAAGATCTGAGCTGTGATCAAGAGTCAGATGCTTACCTGACTGAGCCACCCAGGTGCCCATTTGTTTATTTTAATTTGTAAAAAAAAATTTAAGATTTTATTTTTAAGTAATCTTCATACCCAGTGTAAGGCTCGAACTCACAACCTTGAGATCAAGAGTCACATGCTCCACCAACTGCGCCAGACAGGCGCCCTTCCAAAGAAACTTTTTTTTTTTAATGTTTATTTATTTTTGAGAGAGAGAGAGAGAGAGAGACAGAGTACAAACCCTTAACCAACTGAGGCACCCAGGCACCCCAGAAACTTTTTTTTTTAATCCTTATTTATTTTTGAGAAAGAGACAGAGACATGTGAGGGAGGGAGGAGCAGAGAGAGAGGGAGACACAGAATCCGATTCAGGCTCCAGGCTCCGAGCTGTCATCACAGAGCCCCATGCAGGGCTCGAACCCATGAACTGAGAGATCATGACCTGAGCCAAAGTCAGATGCTTAACAGACTGAGCCACCCAAGCACCTCCTGAGATGCATCTTTTTTTTTTTTTTTTTTTTTTTTTTTTTTTGAGATGCATCTTTTAAAAGGCCTTTGCTTTTCCTCACAAGGTGGCATTTTAGGATGGGTAAGGCTGGTGATTTCAAGGGTGAGAGCCTGCCTTGTACTAAGCAAATTCTGAGCAGCAGTGCTTTAATAATCCTCCCAGAGGACACGCTGTTCTACATAAATACACGTTCTGGTTAAGTGCCCTCCGTATGCAAAGTTTTTCGTTTTAACGATTCTGTTATATTTTAACAATCGGGAAACTTTGAAAACCTGCTTTACACACTTCCTTGCCTTCTTGGG
Source organism: Puma concolor (assembly GCF_028749965.1). Classification (NCBI taxonomy): domain Eukaryota; kingdom Metazoa; phylum Chordata; class Mammalia; order Carnivora; family Felidae; genus Puma; species Puma concolor. The sequence goes on from NC_141682.1 coordinate 10,938,420, forward strand.
AAAAAAAAAAGGGGGTACAGAATTTTTCCAAATGCTTTAGAGCCATCAGTACAGTGGCCATGGGATTTGGGTGCTGTGATGGGGGCTTGACCCCAGGGCTACGTAGGGCATGTGGGGGACTATTTGCCCCACACGATAGATCCTGGTTCGTTAGGCTGTTTGGATTCTTTACTTCTAATTTTGTTCCGTTTGTTTATTCATCCATGCTCTGCCTTCTTCCTGTCCTTGGTCGGCCTGTCTGCCCTGACCTTCCTGGGGCTGCTTCTCAATCTGCTGAGGGATGGGGGACCAGAGCACCAAGCTCATTCCTGTTTTGTCCAGTTACCCCTCCATCAATGACTGATGCAAGATAGGAATGCATATTTCTTTTCTTTCTTTTGAAACATTCTTGATTATTTTTAAGTAATCTCTACACCCCATGTGGGGCTAGAACTCACAACCCTGAGGCCAAGAGTCACATGTTCCACTGACTGAGCCAGCCAGGCGCCCCAGGAATGCATATTTCTGTTTGTTTGCCAGTGCGGTGTCCAGATATATATACACATAGGCACATTACATGTAATGTACATAGTATTTGTAATATATAATGTGTGTATATATCATTGCTGCTTTAATTTTCACTTTCTTTTTTCAAGTTTTTATTTTAACTCCAGTTAGTTAACATACAGCATTATATTAGTTTCATAATTTTCATTTTCCTGATAAGCGCATGTTAATGTGCGTTGACCTTTTATATTCCTCTCCCGAGACTTACCTGCTTGCCTATTTTTCTGTTTTGTACAAATTGTAAAGCTCTTTTGGAGAATAATTTGTCAATTTCTAGTAATGCTTTAGAAGTACACATTCTTGGGGCACCTGGGGGGCTCAGTGAATTAAGTGTCTGACTCTTGATTTCAGCTCAGGTCATGATCTCACGGTTCATGGGTTTGAGCCCCGAATTGGGCTCTGTGCTGACAGTGTGGAGCCTGCTTGGGATTCTCTCTCTCCCTCTCTCTCTCTCTCTCTCTCTCTCCCCTCCCTCTCTCCCCCTCCCCCACTCATGCTCTTTCTCAAAATAAATAAATAAACATTAAAAAAAAAGTATACATTCTCAGACCCAGAATTTTCTTCTAGAAACTTGTCTTACAGAAATGCTTACACACGTGCACAAAGTCGTATGTATGATGGTGATATTCACTGCAGCAGTTTAGAATGGGGGAAAGCAGGAAATGAGAGAAAAGTCCATCTGTAGGTGGAAGGGGGAGGCCAGTTGTGCTGTGTTCATACTACGTAGTCACTAAAAAATGAAGGCCATCCTTGTATACTGAGCAGGAAAAGTCTCCATGCAAAAGAGTCATGGAAAAATATATATATATAATGCAGTGTATTTTTTTTCAGATTTTATTTTTAAGTAATCTCTACACCCAATGTGGGGCTTGAACTCGTGACCCCCAGATCAAGAGTCACATGCTCCACCAACTGAGCCAGCCAGGCCCCCCCAGTCCAATGCATTTAAAAAGAAACTTCATCTCCAGAAAGAACAAACAGTTGTGTTTCCCTCTGGGGATCTGGCAAAGGGGAGAAGGTTCAGTCCATGAATTTCTGTTTTAATCTTCTGAAACAAGAATGATTTGTGAACCATTGGCATCCTAAAATATTTATTTCAAGGGCGTCTGGATGACTCAGTCAGTTGAGCCACCGACTCTTGATTTCGGCTCAGGTAATGATCCCAGAGTCATGGGATTGAGTGCCGCATCAGGCTCCATGCTGAGTGTAGAGCCTGCTTGGGATTCTTTCTCTCCCTCCACCCCTCTCCCCTGCTCTCATACACACACACACACACACACACACACACACTCTCTCTCTCTCTCTCTCTCTCTCTCTCTCTCAAATAAAAAAAAAAATTATTTAAAGTAAAAACAATGTTTTTAAGATCTTATTTTTAAGTAATCTCTATACCCATCATGGGGCTCAAACTCATGACCCCAACCGAGATCAAGAGTCACATGCTCCACTGATGAGCCAGCCAGGTGCCCCTCAAGTAAAAAAATATTCTGCCTAAAGTCTTGCCCCATCAGGTGTGGTACGGCGACATCCGTATCAGCTAGGAGCAGGTCACAAATGCAATTTCAGGAAGCATGGTCAAGGGTTCTCAAGCCTGGCTGCATAGAATCACCCAGAAGGTTTGACACAAATGCAGAGGCCTGGGGAGGGGGCGGGGGGGGGCACCACAGAGGTTCTGATGCAGTAGGTCTGGGGGCCCTGGCATGCAGCAGGAATGAACCTCCGATCTAAGGCCTCCATAAATGATAAACATGATAAACTTAGGGACTCTAGTGTGAGTGGGGGGTGTGGGGGCTCTTCCTTCAGAAGAGGTAGTACCAAGCCAGGCCCTTTATGGCTGCTCTGAGATTCCTTCCCTCCCTCCCTCCCTCCCTCCCTCCCTCCCTTCCTTCCTTCCTTCCCTCCTTTTGCTTCCTACTGGGTTCTCTGTGGCATGGAACATTTGGACAGCTGGACCAGGGAGCCACCCCACTTGAAGCTAAGAAGCCCTATACTGAGAAAAACTACATGTCCACACAGGATCGATTAAGGGTTGACTAACTGCATTTTGAAAACCTCACCCAGGGAGTTCGACACTTCTTTCTATGGCAACCTCCCGGACATTATTCTCAGCGCGAGGTCCCGTCCACCATTTAAGACCACCTCCATCCACTGCAAACAAGGTGCTTCTCGGGTCCAGCCTGACCTGCTGGCATTCCAATGTGGGGGTGTATTCTGTTTTCCATAATCCCAGAAACGGCCAAGCATGGGTCTCACTGTCTGAAGAAGGCTTACTTAGCCGGAGCGTGCCCGCTCACGCGCTCATGCGCACACAACATTCTTCGGGAAGGCCCTGAGGGTGTCAATTCCAGAAGGTGCGTCTCACAGGTAGAAATGTTTGCCTCATACTGGAGGTTGTTGGGTGCGGGGTTTAACTTTGGAAATCCTCGAGGCCCTGGGACATTGCACCAAGACGGCAGCTTTATTATGCCCCAGGAAATGTCCTAGGTGTAGAACACAGGCTGTGGGATGGGGGTGGGGAGGACACAAGCGAGAAACAAACTGACGCTTTGTACATAAGGCACCAAAGAGTGGGGACTGCCATCCGCGGTGCGGATGCGTGGGAGCGAAGGATTCCATCTGGGGGGAGTCGCAAGTCACAGATGGCCACAGACACAGGTGGTAATAGAGCCACGTCTTTATCCAGCCAGCCAGCCAGCCATCCGTTTAGTCAACAAGTATTTATTTAGTAAACAGGACCAAAGTTGGGACCGAATCGGAGTGTGGGATACAGAAGAGGAAGAGGTTTAGCTCAGCACTGCAGATGCGGGGGCGGGGGAGGAGGAGGAGGAAGGGAACTCTGAACCCAGATTTGGAGGGGAAGCATCCGGGACAGTTTCTTGGAGGAAGTGATGCCCACCCACGCCAGGCCCCCAGAACTCATTAGGAGTTATTCTCGGGGGAGAGTCCAAGAGGTGGGGCTGCCCCAGGTTCCAGAAAAGGGTGTAGTGCGCGCAAACACACGAGCGGAGGGGCGGGGGCGGGGGGTGTCTTCTAGAGAAGTCAAAGCTCACAGAGGTGGAGCAAAGGCTGAGCACCAGTACGGCTTGGGGGATGGCGGGAACTCCAGCAAATGGCCGAGACAAAGGGTGTCCAGGTGCAGGAAGGCCAGGTGAGGGGCTGCAGAGGTGGCCAGGCACGTCTGCAAGTCCCAGAAAGCCACTCCCAAGTCTCAAGCTGAGGAAGGCGGGATGGAGCCCTGATGATCGAGGAAGGGGGGGGGGGGGGGGAGCGCCAGAAGGTGAAGCAACATCCCGTCGCACTTGGAGGGCTCTGGAGTCCGAAACGGGGTCTCCAATCAGGGGTACATGCTGCACATGCCCCCCCACCACACACCCAACCTATAGACGGGATAGAGGTGGGCGGGTCCCAAGTGAGCATTGTCCCGGACGTCCCCACTTAGGACAGCCCCGGCTCAAATACCACCTCTTCCCCACCACCCGCAAATATTTACATCCTGTTTATGCCGAGGCCTCCCAGGGCCTCAAATTTTCATGAATAAAATATGAGTTTCTAGGCCCAGCCGTGGAGGGAAGAAACCCCCGCCAGCTGGTAGGGACCAGAGGCAGTTTAGTGTTTCGGTTGCTGTCGCCTCCCGCGTGGTATTTGGAGGAAATTTGAATTGGCGGATCAAGGTGACCCAGGGCGGGAGATTTGGGCATTTTCTATACCTTCTGCGGGTTCTAGGAACTAAACCAGTTGCAGTGAACATTCCCTATATTTTATTCCTGGGGCTGTTTCTTGAGACACTCAGCCTTTCACTTGTTTATCCTTCCGAAATGTTATAGGAAAGTCAGAGGTTTTCATAGGTGGAGGGAGACTTTTAGAGATCAGCCAGCCCCCAGTGCCCTCCTTTGAAAAAAGAGAAAACCCAGGCTCAGAGGGCAAGGGTCTCGCCCTGGGTCATTTAGGCTAATCAGTGACACGCTGTCAGGGTTCCCTGTCACCTGGTCCAATATTCTCTCCACCACATCACACTTCCTGCAAGTACAAAAATTTTGAAACTCATAGATGGTGTATTTCAGAGTGGTTTTGGGTTTTCAGAAAATTAAGCAGATAATCCAGAGAGTTCCCATATACCCCTTCCTTCCCTGGCACACAGTTTCCCCCATTATTAACATCTTACATGAATGTGGTACATTTATTACAATTAATGAGCCAGTATCAATACATTAGCATCAATTGAAGGCCATAGTCTGCATTAAGTTTCCCCTTTCATGTTCAAACAGTGTTATGGCTGCTGACAAATGCATGGCATGTAGCCACCATTTCAGTGTCATACAGAGTAATTTCACCTCCTTAAAAATCACTTGTGCCCGCCTTACTCATCCCTCCTCCCTCCCCCTCCCCATCCAGTCCCACTAATCTTTGTATTCTCTCTCTCTTTTTTTTTTTTAATTTTTAATGTTTATTTTTGAGAGACAGTGTGTGTGTGTGAGTGGGGGAGGGACAGAGAGAGAGGGAGACACAGAATCTGCAGCAGGTTCTAGGCTCCGAGCTGTCAGCATACAGCCCAACTCGGCCTTGAACTCCTGGACCACGACGAGATCATGACCTGAGCCGAAGTCAGAGGCTCAACCGACTGAGCCACCCAGGAGCCCCTAATCTTTGTGTTTTTTCCACCACTTTGCCTTTTCCAGAATGTCATATAGTTGGAATCATACGGCATGTAGCCTTTTCAGACTGGTTTCTTTCACTTAGTAATATGCGCTGCAGATTTTTGTTTTAATGTTTGTTTATTTGGGGGAGACAGTGCCAGTGGGGAGGGGCAGAGTGGGGAGGAGGACAGAAGATCTGAGCGGGCTCTGTGCTGACACCAGAGAGCCTGAGACAGGGCTGGAACTCACCAACCTGAGCTGAAGTAGGACACTTAAGTGTAGGGGCCCATAGATTTTTTTTTTTTTTTTTAATATCCATAGAAACTTCTGTCATGAGTAATGGAGACCTTATAGGTTGGTTAAATATTCCACATTCTTATCCAATCCTGCTCCTTCCAAAGATGTGGCAATTTCTGGAAAATTACACAAATTTCTTCCTTAATTATAATTAGAGACAGATTCAGGTTGATGCCTGGACTTGCTTCTTGGAACTTCAGAGTTGTTTTCTTTTCCCCTTAGCCCTTCTGATGCCTTCCCTTCATCTGGGTCCTTTCCTTTTTCTTTTTGATCAAACTGGCTAGAGGTTTATCAATTTTTTTAATTCTTTCAAAGAACCAGCTTCTGGGTTCCTTGATCTGTTCTGTGTTTTTGGTTTCAATAGCATTGACTTCTGCCCTAATCTTTATTATTTCCTGTCTTCTGCTGGTTTTGGGTTTTATTTGCTGCATGTTTTCCAGCTCCTTAAGGTGGAAGGTTAGGTCGTGTATCTGAGACCTTTCTTCCTTCTTTAGGAAGGCCTGGATTGCTATATACTTTCTCCTTATGACCGCCTTTGCTGCGTCCCAGAGGTTTGGGGCTGTGATGTTATCATTTTCATTGGCTTCCATGTACTTTTCAATTTCCTCTTTTACTTCTTGGTTAGCCCATTCATCCTTTAGTAGGATGTTCTTTAGTCTCCAAGTATTTGTTACCTTTCCAAATGGTTTTCTTGTGGTTGATTTCGAGTTTCATAGCGTTGTGGTCTGAAAATATGATCTCCGTCTTTTTGTACTTGTTGAGGGCTGTTTTGTGTCCCAGTATGTGGTCTGTTCTGGAGAACGTTCCATGTGCCCTGGAGAAGAACGTATATTCCTCTGCTTTAGGATGAGATGTTCTGAATATATCTGTTAAGTGCATCTGGTCCAGTGTGTCATTTAAAGCCATTGTTTCCTTGTTGATTTTCTGATCAGACGATCTGTCCATTGTTGTAAGTGGGGTGTTGAAGTCCCCTACTATTATGGTATTATTATCGATGAGTTTCTTTGTTTGTGATTAATTGATTTATATATTCGGGTACTTCCACATTTGGAGCATAAATGTTTATGATTGTTAGGTCTTCTTGGTGGATAGACCCCTTAATTATGATATAATGCCATTCTTTACCTCTTGTCACAATCTTTATTTTAAAGTCTAGATTGTCTGATATAAGTATGGCTATGACGCCTTACTTCAAAAAATTTCTTCACCAACCTTTTTTTCTCATGCATTTTAGCCTCTCCCTTGGTCTTATTGTCTCTTCTGCCCACTCTGTAAAACTTCGATTGGAGAGAATATTGGACTGGGTGACAGGAACCCTGACAGATTATCACGGATGATTCGCTGAGTGGCCCTGGGTCAGGGAGACATGTTTAAAAATTTTTCTAATTAAATTTTTTTTAACGTTTATTCATTTTTGAGAGACAGAGAGTGAGCGGGGGAGGGGCAGAAAGAGAGAGAGGGGGAGACACAGAATCCGAAGCAGGCTCCAGGCTCTGAGCTGTCAGCACAGAGCCCGACGCGGGGCTCGAACTCACAAACTGCGAGATCATGACCTGAGCTGAAGTTGGACACTCAGCCGACTGAGCCACCCAGGCAATTAGGGAGAAATTTTGTTTCTTTGGACATGCGTGTTTTTCCTATGCCATGCGTGTGCGAGAAGCCATTTCCTGTGACATTTTATTCAGTCTCTTACAAACATTAGTGAAGAAATCCTTATTCCTGTGTTTAATACGTGAGAGAACCACTGTGAGGCCATGAACCACTTGCACGAAGCCAGGCAGCCAGCAAGTGTCTCTGGGGGGATTTGAACCCAGGTCACCAGGAGGGACCAGGGCTGTAAACCTCCACTTCTTCCTCGGGCAGGAGTTAATTTTCATTTTGATCTGAATACGAAAAAAAATGTCCCACATTTCCCTGGCTTTCACAGTGGCGTAACAGTGTCAGTAACCTGAAGAAACACTTTTTATGGGAAAGAAAGTTCTGGTTTAGGAACTGCTGACCTAAAACCAAACAGGAAATCGAGCATTCCCGGCTTAAATGGACCATCTGGGAATCTACTAGGATCAGCCGTGCCGTGGGCCCGGCAGTTCGCTTCAGCCTGGGCTCAGAGGAGAGAGGAGGTGGGCTCAAGGCTGCAAACGGGCCTGGGTCCTTCTGCCCTACCACGGGCTGGAAGTCAGGGTGCGGGGGTGGGCGACATCTGGGCTGGAGCTCAGGGCACAGGAGAGAGAAGGAGCAAGAGGGTGCAACCCCCATGCGGATGGGGAGGCGGTGCTCTGGGAGGGGGCTGATCTCAGGGCGTTTGCCTGGCTGGGGCCGGGAGTCTCTGGCAATGCACTGGAATGTTCTGTCTCAGGGAGCCCTGTCTCTTGACTCCCGGCCTCTGGTGGAAATCCCTGGCAATCCCCGCTCTGAGAGAGCATAGTTACTCCTACAGAGTGCTCACAGCATCCCAGGTGCCATGGGAACTCTAGAGAAAATGCTATCTCCTTTTGCTCACCCAGAGAGGGAAACTGAGGCACAACGCAGTGAAGGTCGTTGTCCAAGTTCGTGCAGACTGTAAGTGGCAGCAAATGGGGGAACAGGGATGAGGGTTCTCAAATGTCTGGGGCCTCCATCTGGTTGGCAATTAGTTTTCTTTAAGGACCGAATTGGCCCGGTAGTGGGGTGGGCATTCTGTGAGGGGTACATACGTGGCTTCTTTTAAATAAAGAGCCATGTGGCTGAAAAGTAAACTGAACCTCTCTGATTTAAACCGTGAAGAACATGAGGATGAATGTGACTACGTTCATATTAAAATCTTCTGTCTGTTGGGCGCCTGGGTGGCTCAGTCAGTTAAAGCATCTGACTCTTGATTTCGGCTCAGGACATGATCTCATGGTTCATGAGTTCGAGCCTCGCTTGGGGCTCCACACTGCTTGGGATTCTCTCTCCCTCTCTCTCTCCCCCTCCTTACTTGCTCACTCTCTCTCTCAAAATAAATAAATAAACATTAAAAAAAAAACCCGGGGCGCCTGGGGGGCTCAGTTGGTTGAGTGTCCAACTTGTGATCTTGGCTCGGGTCGTGATCTCACGGTTTGTGGGTTTGAGCCCCGTGTAGGGCTCTTCGCTAACAGTGTGGAGCCTGCTTCAGATTCTCTCTCTCCCTTTCTCTCTCTGCCCCTCCTCCGATTGTGTATGCATGTGGGTACTCTCTCTCTCTCAAAATAAAAAATTAAAAAAAAAAAAAAACAAAGTAAAAAAAAAACAAACTGCTGTCAGTTCACAGACACGATGATAAGCCACAAAGCAGGAGAAATACTGGCAATTTTTCCAACCGGTAGAGGAATAACGTCCAGGACGTTTAAAAAATCTTACAAATGGGGCGCCTGGGTGGCGCAGTCGGTTAAGCGTCCGACTTCAGCCAGGTCACGATCTCGCGGTCCGTGAGTTCGAGCCCCGCGTCGGGCTCTGGGCTGACGGCTCAGAGCCTGGAGCCTGTTTCCGATTCTGTGTCTTCCTCTCTCTCTGCCCCTCCCCCGTTCATGCTCTGTCTCTCTCTGTCCCAAAAATAAATAAACGTTGAAAAAAAAAAAATTTAAAAAATCTTACAAATCGTTAAGGAAAAAGACCAAACAACCCAATAGAAAATGGGTTGTGGGTAACTATTTCATAGAAGAGGAGACTCCCGCCACCCACAAAGTTTTAAAAGCTGCCTAACCCCGCCCATAATCAGGTTTTGTTTGTTTGTGTTGTCTTTCTACAACAGCCAGACGGGCCACGGTGAAAAGATCTGAGAATACACAGTGTCATCGTGGATATTGGACAAAAGGAACTTAGATTTTGCTGTGAGAAGGTTAAATCACTACCAGCACTTTCGAAAACAATTTGACATTATCGTGTGGAGGGGAAGGCGGACGTTCCCCAAGATTCTGGAATTTCCCACCTAGACGTGCCCCCGGGCCGCCTGTGCGGTGAGTAACACAGGACGGGGACAGAAACAGCAAAAACAGAACAAATCTAGGGGCGCCTGGGTGACCCAGTTGGTTAAGTGTCCCACTCTTGATTTTTTTTTTTAATGTTTATTTATTTTTGAGAGAGAGAACACAGCGGGAGAGGAGCAGAGAGAGAGGGGGACGGATGACCCGAAGCGGGCTCCACACTGACAGCAGTGAGCCCAGCATTGGGCTTGAACTCGCGAACTGCAAGATTGTGTTATGAGTGGAAGTCTGATGCTTAACTGACTGAGCCACCCACGCTCCCCCTGACTCTTAATTTCTGCTCAGGTCACGATCTCATGGTTCGTGATTCCGAGCCCCGTGTTGGGGGGCTCTACGCTGACAGCACAGAGCCTGCTTGGGATTCTCTCTCTCTCCCTCTCTCTCTGCCCCTCCCCGTTCTCTCTCTCTCTCTCAAAATAAATAAACTTAAAAAAAAAAAAAAAAGAAAACCCAGAACAAATCTAAACAAGAACCCAAACTGGAAGCAAACTAAAGGTCCATCAGGAGGAGAACAGGCAAGTACTTGAGGGACGGCACGTAAGGGGACACTCGGTGGCCCCCCAATTTATGTGGACAAATCCGCCAAAAATCATATCGAGCAACACAGGGAGCCCACAGAAGAATACCTCCAGCAGTTACACATGGGCTGAAAGCCCACAAGCCTAACAGCATTGTTGAGGGGCCAGGCGGAGCCAAGGGAGGGAAACCAAACTCAAGAAAGCCTGCCTTTGGGGCGGGGACAGGATGGAGGGGTTCCTGGAGAGGATTCAAAGGCAATGGGAACATTTTATTTCGTTAGCCTAGTGTTTTTTATTTTTTTATTTTTTTAATTTTACTTATTTTTGAGAAAGAGAGAGACAGAGTGTGAGCAGGTCAGGGGCAGAGAGAGAGAGAATCTGAGGCAGGCTCCAGGCTCAGCGGTCGGCACAGAGCCTGATGCGGAGCTTGAAGCCACGAACCGTGAGATCATGACCTGGGCCTGATCAAGAGTCGGACACTTAACCAATGGAGCCACCCAGGGGCCCCAGTGCACGATGTTTCATATTAAAAACTGAGAACAGTTTACTCCCCACATGCTTATGAACCAAGGACCGGGATGGTTGGGGAGAAACCTGCCCAAAATCACACAGGGAGTTGGGGGCAGAGCCCTAGGATTCCACCTCCAGCCTGACACTGATCTAGAGACCACCCCACTACCAGTACCCTGATCTTGGGTCCCTGGCTCCACATCAGCACCGCCCCTCCCCGCACTGGGTTGGAGCCCTCTCACCCGTGCGGGGCACCAGCCCTGGGACCCTGTGGAGCTTGGCTAAACGAGGAAAAGGAGCTGCAGAAGGAAAAGGGAAACTGAGGCAGGGGCCGTTCGTGTCTTGCACAGAGCCCCAAGGAAGTTTCATGCAGAGGCTCTCCAGCTCTCCAGGCTGGGGGAGGAGAGGAACCAGCTTGCTGATGACATTCACAGACACCCTCCCTCCTGCCAGAGAAGAAAAGTTTGTTTCGGCCGCTTCCCCTGTCCCTTGCCACATCCTTGATCAGTGCTGACCCGCTCCGGACTACCTTCTCTGCTTCTGCCCCTCCTATCCCACCAACATGAAAGGACAGACACCAGCCATTCCCATTTTGCAGACAAGAAGACTGAGGCTGGGCCATGAGGCCCTCGTCCGGGGTCACATCGTGACTACATCCATGTCACTGCATCGCTACCACAGCGCCAGAGGGATGCCCAGCGGGGTGCTCCCCACACCCGATCTGGACCCTCCCCCCCCCCCCCCCGCCCCGAAGCATCCCTGTTTGGGGAACCGCTTTTCTTTGGGTCCAGCCTCCGTTCCTGAGTCAGGGATTCTAACACGACACCCCTTCAGGAGCTGGGAGAATGCGGATTGTCAGGGCAGGGCAGCAGGCTTGGAAAAACAAGGGTGTCCTTGTCCCCGCCTGCCGGGCTGGGCTAATTACTGCCCGGACCCCTGGGAGCTTTCTTAGGCAGCTGGAGCCCACCCTTCACCCGAACTGCGGGGAGCAAAACCCTCCCCCGCCTACAGGCATCAGGGGCTGGGGGGCTTCCTCTTGCTGAGAGGAGCTGGGAGCCCAGAGCGTTGGGGGGGGGGGGTCCCATCCTCGATGATGTTCTTTTTCGCAGCCCAGTCCCTGCCAGGGATGCCAGGCATGCCAGTGACCTTGCCTGTCTGTCCACAGGGCCTCTGCCCCAGCCCCTTGTCCTTGACCGCCGTGTCCCTCCTCCTAGGAGGCCTAGGGAGCCAGGCTTCAGGCCTAAAATTCATGTCCTTCCCCTGCTTAGAACCCTTCAGGGCTCCCTGTTGCCCTTAGAAAAAAGTCCACCTCCGCAGCCCTGCCCTTATGAGGCCCTCGCTGACCAGGCCGGCCGCCCCTCGGCCCTCATCTGAGCCCTGGTTTCCTTGTGTCCCTGCCTCCTGAGCGCCTCAAGATTCCTCCCAACGTCACCCTGAGGCTGCCCCCGCTGCCTGCCACCCACTTATCCCGGGAGACACATCCAGGCTGTCACCTCCTCCAGGAAGCTGCCTTTGAGAATCAGATGCAGCCCGAAGCATCCTGCCCATAATTCCGTCAGAGCTCCTATTACTTTATACCTTGTATACCTGGGGGCACCTGGATGGCTCAGGTGGTTAAGCGGCCGACTTCAGCTCAGGTCATGATCTCACGGTTCGTGGGTTCGAGCCCCGTGTCGGGCTCTGTGCTGACGGCTTGGAGCCTGGAGCCTGCTTCGGATCCCGTGTCTCCTTCTCTCTCTGCCCCTCCCCACTTGTGCTCTGTCTCTCAAAAATAGATAAAAAGTGTAAAAAAAAAAAATTTTCTTTTTAAAATGCATAAACGTTAAAAAACACTTTATACTACATACACCTGTGTATGCAGAGCAATTTCGTAGCCACACGCCAGGCGGAAAAGGGGCCACAGGATTTAAAGCAGTAAAAGGGGTTTTGTTGCTGGGCCAACTGCAGTTTGAATGAGAGTTGTAGTTTTTGTATTTTATACACACCTGGACCACATCTGTGGGATGAAGGGGCCACAGGGTAAGCTGTAGAGAAAGGGACTGCGATTTTGAAGAGGGCCAGTAGCTTTCCTGATGGTGCTTTGCCTAATGGTACTTTATCTCTGCTGCTGCAAAACAGGGCTTGGACAGATGACCTCCTCGCTTCTCCCCAAACATCTGGCTGGCAGACATGGTGGCGGAGGGGGGCTGGGGGGGGCGCGTAACGACATCCAAGGCTCAGAGGGGCCCCGGAAGGCAGGGGGGAAATGGAAGGATGTGCGAGCGGGTCTAAGAAAAGCCAGACCGGGCAGTGCAATTCCATTAGGAAAGCAAGATGTCTGAGAACACCAGGATTGGGGTGGGACCAGGAAAGTCACCGCCCTGGGCCCTCCAAGCTGGAGTGTGCACCCTCCACAGGACACCGGTCCCAAACGTTCCGGGAACGGCTGTCAACTTTGACCAAGTGTTCCCCCATCAGCAGCAAAGTGAACAGAACAAGAGTTTTCCAGAAAGCTAGAGGTACTTAAAGGGCCGTCCTTTATTCCAAAAGGATGCTCTCACCTTTTCCTGGTGCCCAAACACCCTTTCTTACAGGAAATGGTGACAGCACATTTCCCAGCGGCTTTTCGTGGTGAAGTAACAAACGGGTAACATTCCTGCCGGTCTCCGGTTTCGTGTTTTTGGCGCGGGTGATGGGTGATCGGTATGACTTCTCCGAAGAACTCAAAGGGACCCAAAGGAGACATCCCCTTGGACCCGGGCCACTTGTGAGGGGGTGGGCAAGCCCTGGTGGGGCGGGGAGTAAAGGCCAGTGGGCAGTGTCCCAGGGAGAAAGACACTGGCGGTCTCCCCAGGCAAGAGGCTCGCAGAAACACAGAATAAACACGCCCCCAGGGTGTGACGCGAGGCCCAGATGTCCACACTTGGGGACAAGGAGGAGGAGAGAGGAATGAGGAATAACAGCTGTGAAGGCTGGAAACCAAGGAACTGCCCAGGGGCCCTGCAGCCAGCACCTTCTAGAAACTTTCCTCAGCAAGAGGAGACCAGGCGGCTGGCCCAGCTTGGGACCCAAGTAACTCCAGGAGGAGTGGAGGCCGGAGGTACCTGGGGCCTCTTCTCCGCCTCATCAGGAACCACCCAGCAGCAAAGCCCTGAGACAGGCATTTCCCTGACTCTTGGTGAGTACTGATGTCGTCCTCCCACGAGGGGTGGCCTGTGCGCTCCTCGTTCCCCCATTCCCAAAGTCCCTCCCTCCCCCCACCCCCGCATTGGAGAAGCCCATTCGGGAGTCACCCAAGGAAAAGCAACTCACCTCATCAGGCGCCCCTGCTGTCCCTTCAGTCTCTACTTTGTCCGAGGGGCAGGAAGTGCGGGCGCTAAAACATCAAGTCTGGGCCCCGGGGGCCCTGGGTTCCACACAGCACCGCTCCCTACCTGCCCTGTGAACCTGTGTCAGACCCTCGTCTGTAAACGGGGCCAGAAACAGACCCTGCTCCCGGGGCATCCTGAGGACGACGCGAGTTTACAGGCTCTCAGTTGCTTAGACCCATGCACGACATACAGTAAGCAATAGAGAGAGCACACAGTAGGCCCTCAGCAGGTGCACATGGAACTGGC